>NW_022681469.1:109439309-110652034 GCF_009764315.1 Trachypithecus francoisi
AGGGGCAGCTCCGCCCTCGGAGTCTGGGGAGCCGGAAGACTGCGAAGGGTTAACACTCTTTGTTATGGCTCCTTTTAATCCTCAGATGGGCCGGCGGCTCACGTTGTTCGGATCTGGTAGAGAGAAAGCGTTAACTATTATCTGCTTCTAGCTGACCATCTGCTGTTGCAGAAAATTCAAAACCCTGGAGATCTACTTATATCCACATCGTAAACGAGAAAAGATGTTTTAATTAAGGGAAATCAGGTTAACTTAGCTCTAATTTACAAGCCGCCTGCCTAATGAATTGTCTGGGCTGCTCTCTCTTTGTAGAGAGTAAATCTAGGATCCTTTCCCTCCGCAGTTCAGACACTAATTAACTAACCAAGAATTTTAGTAGCACACCCGCCTGTCGTCTAATAGTTTTACCTAAAGCCAGCCCGGTCATTGCTCGTACAAATTGCCAATTAAATGTGATTGATATAATGAAATTGGATTGTATTTTTCACTCACCTTCTCCCTTCCCCTTCCTCCTGTATGTTCTGACCCTCTCTGCCCAGGGCTGGGGGCCCAGGCGCCCGACCATGCGCACCAAGAACAACAAAGCCAAACAGAACCGGGCCCGGCCCGGGCCACGCGGGCTGCAGCGGCGCCGGCGCCGGAGCGGTGCAAGTTCCTGTTAAACCAACATTTCTATTAGTTGAAGTTAACAGGCATAATCTTGTTTCCAGATATTTATCCACGTTCGGAGGGCTGTAGTTACATGTTTGAAGTTAGGGGGGGAAAGTGAAGGATCTGAGCTGCCATTCTAAAAATACATTAACAGTTTCCAAAATCTATATCGCTGCTTAATTAAATATGTTATCCTGTTTATAGGATCTGTGGCTAATTATTTAGAGTCATTTAATCTACTCAATTTGCACGTTAATTAAACAGCATCGGTTTGCAGAGCGCGGCCGGGCGGGCTCGGAGGGGCGCAGCGCCGCCTGGTGGGGATCGCGCCTGGACAGCGCGCTTGGGGCCCGAGCCGAGCGGACCGGCCTGGGTCCTGGGGTCCCGGGGCCAGAGTCCCCAGAGGGTGAGCGGCCCCGATGGTGGAGGCCGGGAGAGGGGCTGCGCGGCTTCCAGGAAACGCTCTCAGGTCATCCTGCCAGGAGAGTGGCCTGGGGTGGCCACGGTCAGCCACCAGGACGCAGCTCTTGTTATTTACGGGCAGGGGGATTCATTCATTCATTCATGCATGCATGCATGCATTCATTCATTCATTCACTCACTCTCTCATACATCCCTCCCTCCCTCCCTCTCCCCTGCCCCTCCTTCTGCCCCCACCCCGGGTACCGGGATGCAGTTCTTCTGTTATTCACGGGCAGGAGGATTTATTCATTCATTCATTCACTCATTCATCCATCCAACTATCCCTCCCTCCCTCCGCCTCCCCTGTCCCTCCTTCTGCCCCAAACCCGGGCACTGGGACGCAACTCTTCTGTTATTTACGGCAGAGGGATTCATCCATTCATTCATTCACTCACTCATCCATCCATCCATCCTTCCCTCCCTCTCCCCTGCCCCCCTTCTGCCCCCACCCCCGGCACGGAGTGGAGGGGTCGGGGCGGGGTGTAGGCCGGGGTGCAGGACTAGCGCGCGCAGCAGAAGCAGGTCTGCTCTGCGCTTCGGCACCGCTCCAGCCTGGGGCATGGGGCCCGCGCCGGCCGGGCCTGGTTAACTGGAAAACGATGGAGCCGCGCCCCGCCCCCGCACTTGCGGCCTAATTGTTTTCCCTCGCCCGTCCCCATCTGTCCCTCTCCGCCCGTGTGTGTTTTGGCCTTTGTCTCGCTGCCCCGCGCTGACACCCTCTTTCAAAGGCCGCTTCTGTCGCCCTTCACCGATCTCTTCTGCCCCATTAACCCATCGGCACGAGGCTCCTGCAACAAAGGCCTGAAATCGGACCGATGCGCGCGCGCCCTCCCCACCTTCCGCCGCGGACTTCGCGCCCGGCTCAGCCCGGCCAGGCCCGGCCCGACGGGGCGGGAACAGAGCTGGCCAGGAAAGTGCCCTCGGTGGCAGCCCGTTCCTGAGTCCGTCCTGCAGAAGCCAAAGCCTTGGCAGGGGCCGGCGAAGCAGCTGCACCCCGGGAACCCACCGCGCGCTGAGAAAGCTAATCCGGCCGCGGCCCCCTTTGTCCCTCCCTGGATATGAAACTGTCGAGTGGGGAGCCCAGGGCTGCAGGAGGAGAGAGGCAGGTCCTCCTCGGGACCTGGTAAACAAAGACCAGGAAGCTGGGGACAAAACCCGGGGTGGGACATCTTCGAATTCCCCCCACCTCCCCGAGAAGGTCACGCAGCGGCCGACCCTCGGGGCGCGCAGATGCCAGCGCTCATGCCCATGCCGCGAAACCCCTGGGGCAGGAAACCCACGGTCCCCGGAGGGAGCAGGGTCCTGAGGCTGCAGGCTCCCTCCCCAACCCACTGCCCTCATGGAAGCCGGGACCTCCGTGCAGCCTCTTCCGCTCCGGCTCACGGGAGGGGAAGGGGTTGAGGCTTTCCCTGGGACCTGCGCAGTAGCTTGAGGCCTGGCAGCTCCTTGGAGAGGGCTGGGGGCAGAGGGGAGCCTCCAAGCCGCCTGTCTTTGCAGTGTGGCCTACATCTTCCCTCTCCTGGGCAGGGGGCTTCCTCCCAGGGCTGCCTTCTTCTGACCACTGTGGCAGGAGGAAGGTGGAGGTCACCTGAGTGCCATCCTACAGGCCACCCGAAGGTCACCTTTCTCTAAAGTGGGTCTTGTGACCTCAGCAGGAGGCCTCACGTTGGTCCAGTTGGTGCTGAGATGCACACGGGTTCTTAGCCAGCGTGGTCTTGGAGTCCAGCTCCAAGAAAACTTTTTTCACTCAGCACTGACCTGTTTTTATTTTCTGTCCTATGACTCAGCAATGCTATCTGCAGAGCCATCCTAGGAGATGCCAAGTTGGTCCCCGGGAGGATGGAGACACCTTGTGTCCAGGCTGGGTGAAGGGGTTCCAGCGTCAAACTCAGCCTGGGTTATCTTCTTGTTTTCCAATTCGTTAAGCATTTGAGATTAGGAAGTTGCAAGAACAAGAAAGGGCCTAGCAAGGCCGCTGGAGACCTCCCGGTCCCCTCTGCCAGGACTTCCCATGCCTGATGGGCCTCTCCATGCTCCACCCTTGGGCTCCGTGGACCAGAGGCCCAACTCTGGGAGTTCTGCCATTTCCCGTGACTGACCTGGTGAAAGGAGGGTCTTTTTATTGTTCCTTTCAGAGGGTTTGGTGGGCTCTAAGGACCCAGAAAGAGCAGGGTCCTCCCTGTCTCCCCATCTCCCTTTGACTGGGGCTCAAGTCACATTTCAGTTTTTCTGCTACAGGACTTTTTTTTTTTTTTTTTTGAGACGGAGTCTTGCTCTGTTGCCCAGGCTGGAGTGCAGTGGTGCGATCTCGGCTCACTGTAAGCTCTGCCTCCCGGGTTCATGCCATTCTCCTGCCTCAGTCTCCCGAGTAGCTGGGACTACAGGCGCCCGCCACCACGCCCGGCTAATTTTTTGTATTTTTAGTAGAGACAGGGTTTCACCGTGTTAGCCAAGATGGTATCGATCTCCTGACCTTGTGATCCACCTGCCTCAGCCTCCCAAAATGCTGAGATTACAGGCGTGAGCCACCACTCCTGGCCCTGCTATAGGATTTTTATAAACCCATTTTACAACTTAGAAATCCAAGCCCTGGCCGGGCGCAGTGGCTTATGCCTGTAATCCCAGCACTTTGGGAGGCCGAGGTGAGCAGATCACCTGAGGTCAGGAGTTCAAGACCAGCCTGGCCAACATGGTGAAACCCTTTCTCTACTAAAACTACAAAACTTCACCAGGCGTGGTGGTGGGTACCTGTAATCCCAGCTATTTGGGAGGCTGAGGCAGGAGAATCACTTGAACCCACAAGGTGGAGGTTGCAGTAAGCTCAGATCATGCCACTGCACTCCAGCCTGGGCAACAGAGCGAGACTCTGTCTAAAAAAAAAAAAAAAAGAAAGAAATCCAAGGTCTGTGTCTGCTCCAGATGCAGCTTTTAGTACATGGACTCCGGATGGGACACCAGGGGTCTTCCATATTGGCCAGTTTGTACAAGTGTTCAGGCAAAAGCTAGCGGTGAATTCAAACTTTGAGAGCAACTCATAGAACCACTGGACTAACTTCACGTGAGTTCCCACCCAGAGGCTGAAGACACACGGTCTCAGCAATTGTGATAGGATGGCAACAACAGGCAAGGCTGATTCTTTTTTTTTTTTTTTGAGACGGAGTCTCTCTCTGTTGCTAGTCTGGAGTGCAGTGGTGTGATCTCAGCTCACTGTAACCTCTGCCTCCCAGGCTCAACCCATTCTCCTGCCTCAGCTTCCTGAGTAGCTGGGATTACAGGCACACGTCACCACACCTGCCTAATATTTTGTATTTTTAGTAGAGATGGGGTTTCACCTTGTTGGTCAGGCTGGTCTTGATCTTCTGACCTTGTGATCCACCCACCTCAGCCTCCCAAAGTGCTGGGATTACAGGCATGAGCCACTGCACCCGGCCAAGGCCGATTTTTAAAATAACAGCTTTATTGAGATATTATTGACACCATCACATCCATCCTTTTAAAGTATACAATTCGGCATCTGTATGTACATCCCCAGAGCTGCGTCACCATCACCCCTATCCAGTTCTGGAACATTTTCATCACCCCTAAAAGAGACCCGGCACCCATTAGCAGTCACTCCCCATCGCTAGCCCCCTCCCCCCACCCCTGGCAACCACTAATCCACTTTCTGTCTCCATGGATTAGGAGAGGATAATTTTGCAAGAAGAGATCCTACCCGTCTGGAAAGGAGTATAAAATGAGGAAAGGGGGGGTGAGGACTGAAAATACTTTCTCCTATGATCAACACGCAAACAAGAAACAAGGGAGGAAATGCTATCTGGGAACTGGAGGCGGGGAAGGACCAGGAGCTGAACTCTGCGTCTCTGCGTCCTCAGCCCCCACCATATGGTTTAAACATTAGCACTCTGGTTTTTGGTTTTTTTTTCAGAGTTTACAAATATGCTCTTAAATCTCCCCAGCCCCTGACCTGCTCCTTCTGCTGGCAATGTCTGCATTCTGTGGGCGCAGGGTGGTTGCCAGCATGCTGGAGGTCACAACTGTCCTCTCAGTCCGGCCCTCCTGAATTATATGCCAACCCGTGTGGCCAGCTCGGCGCCCCAAGGAGTCCCTGGGGAGGGTCCTCTTGGCCTACTCGTCTCCTGCCACTCCCTGGTCTTGAGGACTCAATTCCATATCTGCTGGCTTGGTGTCCTCCTACTACCTTACCAGGTTCAGTTTAGAGTTTAACACACTTAAGAGGGCCAGGCGCGGCAGCTCACGTCTGTAATCCCAGCAGTTTGGGAGGCTGAGGCGGGCAGATCACACGGTCAAGAGATTGAGACCAGCCTGGCCAACACAGTGAAACCCCATCTCTACTAAAAATACAAAAATTAGCTGGGCGTGGTGGTGCATGCCTGTAATCCCAACTACCTGGGAGGCTGAGGTAGGAGAATCACTTGAACCTGGGAGGTGGAGGTTGCAGTGAGCCAGGATCGCACCATTGCGCTCCAGCCTGGGCAACAAGAATGAAAGTCTATCTCAAAAAAAAAAAAAAAAAAAATTAAGAGGTTGCTCAGTTCAGAAAATGCCATTTCGTTTTCCCTGAATAAAACTACTTTTGAACTTAGTCTATTTTCACACTAAATTTTGCCCTCCCCCCAGTTCTTTACAAGCCCTGACTCCTGACAAATCTCAACATTGGGCTTCTAATGAGTATTTTCTTGATTTACAGCAGAAATGAGCAGTTATCTGCTAATAACCCCGAGTCTGAAATTAAAAGGGATAGAGAAAATAAACCAAATTGCAAAGATCAGCTCTTGTTAAATAAAGTCATTGTGAAAAGACATATAACAACATTTTCATGTATCAGATCAGTGACACGATGGCTCATCATTTGACGGTTGCAATTATTTAACACTACTAAGTAGCCAAGGGACACTTACCCCGGGAACATTTAATGGGCATTTGTTAATTAATTATCAGCAAAGCCCTTCCAGCTACTTACACACAGAGAAACTGAGGCAGGGGTGAGGGGCAGGGTGGAAGAGAGCTCTTCCCTCCTCCCCCCTGCTCCATTATGACCTAGGTGCCTCCAGTCTTATCAACTCATTCCTGCCTAGGGATGTATGACAGTCAGAGGGTGGCTAAACTGCTCTGAAGATTTCATAAACAAAAGCGTTGCCTTTGACCTTCCTACAGAGTCAGAGGTCAGTCAAATTCCACCCACCAGGAGAAAAACAAGAAACTTGAGATGGTTCACGGTAATCTCATTAAGGAGTCCATGGGTAATGAGTTCCAGGGGTGACGGGAGTAGGACGTCTGTCTATGGAGAAATGTAGAGAGTTTGCAAGAAGAAATTACATCCCAGTTAGGGTCATGTGTGCGAACTGGTCATGAGTGCGAACTGGAGCTCACCGGCATCGTTGGGAGTGAGGGCCAAGGTGGCAGAGAAGTTTAAACCTCAAGTCTCCCAGGTTCCTGGTTCTCCTGCCCGCCCTAGCCACCAGGGATGTCTCCAGGCCCCACACAGGAACACAAGAGCTGTTTGCTCTCTGTGGCTTGCTGCAAAGAGCTTTCATTTTTAGACACAATTTTTTTTTTTTTTTTTTGAGATAGAGTCTCACTCTGTTGCCCAGGCTGGAGTGCAGTGGCATGATCTCTGCTTACTGCAGCCTCCACCTCCTGGGTTCAAGCAATTCTCCTGCCTCAGCCTCCCGAGTAAGTGGGAGTACAGGCGCATGCCAGCACGTCCAGCTAATTTTTGTATTTTTAGGAGCGATGGGGTTTCACCATGTTGGCCAGGCTTCTCTCGAACTCCTGACCTCAGGTGATCTGCCCACCTCAGCCTCCCAAAGTGCTGGAATTAAAGGCATGGGCCACCACACCCAGCCCCTAGACACAAATATTAATAGCAGTGGAGGAGTGAGCCCGGGAGACCTGGGGAATGGGACTTCTTGGTGCTCTGTCTGAGAGCCTTGCTGCCCGGCTTGCAGGAACACGTCTGCATGGCAGGCACAGGGGTTGCTACTCCAGAGCCCCTCCTGACCCCTACTCCCCCACCCCTGGCTCATTTTCAGAACCCCATCGTGACCTCCCGCTGGGCCATTGCAGCTCTGGGCCGGTCAGTCTGACACTGCAACTCACCCGGGGTGCACCCCATGTTCAGAACGGGCAGGAGGAGCGCTGGGGGCCTATGTCTCAATGAGCTGAGTAGAGGCTGTGTGGCTCATTGGATTCTCAGGACCACTGCGAAGTAGAGGGAGTCCAGCCTCTGGGAAGCTTGAGCGGGGGCCACCTGCTGCTCCTTCTCTGCCAGGTTACACAGGCTGGGGCAGGCCACTGGGAGAGGCCCACTGATTTCCCCCGCGGCAGCGTCTCTGGGGTCTCCGACCCCTGGCCACTCCCACAGAGAGGCGGAACCTTGCCCTATTCACGGGGCTGCCGGCATTGCTGAAAAGGCCTCCTTTGCTTTCATCAACATTGTTAAAGTGTGCTGGAGACAATGGGCACCTGGCTTGTTCACCTTCAGGGTTGGCTCAGGGCCGCTGGCAAGGGCGGGCCCACCTCTCTCTGCCGGCTCTAGGAAAATTCTGCATCATTTGGTTGTGGCTTTGTTTCCCCCTAAATAAGACACCCTCAAACTTACTAAGACGGGAACAACTCATTTTTTTCATTTAAAAAAATTATTATTATTATCAAGCCAGGCATGATGGTTTACACCTGTAAACCCAGCACTTTGGGAGGCCAAGGTGAGTGGATCACTTGAGGTCAGGAGTTTGAGATCAACCTGGCCAACATGGCGAAACTCCATCTCTACTAAAAATAAAAAAATTACCCCAGCGTGATGGCACTTGCCTGTAATCTCGGCTACTTGGGAGGCTGAGGCAGGGGAATCGCTTGAGCCCAGGAGGCAGAGGTTGCAGTGAGCCGAGATCATGCCGCTGCACTCCAGCCTGGGAGAGAGAGTGAGATTCTGTCTCAAAAAAAAAAATTACTATTATTAATTTTAGACAGGGTTCCACTGTCACCCAGGTTGTCACCCAGTCTGTCACCATGAAGCCATCTCGGCTCAACAGGCACATACCACCATCCCTGGCTAATTTTTTTTTTTTTTTTTTTTTTGTAGAGATGAGGGCTTGCTATGTTGCCCAAGGTGGTCTCAAACTCCTGGGCTCAAGCAATCCTCCCACCTTGGTCTCCCAAAGTGCTAGGATCACAGGCATGCACCACCACACCTGGCTGAGAATGACTTTCTTTTTTGTTTTGTTTTGCCTTTTTTTTTTTTTTTTTTGAGACGGAGTCTCGCTCTGTCGCCCAGGCTGGAGTGCAGTGGCCAGATCTCAGCTCACTGCAAGCTCCGCCTCCCAGGTTTACGCCATTCTCCTGCCTCAGCCTCCTGAGTAGCTGGGACTACAGGCGCCCGCCACCTCGCCCAGAGTTTCACCATCTCTACTAAATTACTATGAAAAATTTTAACCATGAACACAAGGAGAGACTGAGTAGTGTGAATCCACAAGCACCCATCACCAGTTTTCTCATCTCTCCCTTCCACTGTGGTAAAACGTACATAACATACACTTTTCCGTATTAACCACTTGTTTCTGCTTTCTTTGAGACAGGGTTTCATTTTGTTGCCCAGGCTGGAGTCCAGTGACATAACCAAGGCTCACTACAGCCTCGACCTCCCCGGTTCAAGTGATCCTCTTACCTCAGCCTCCCAAGTAACTGGGACTAAAGGTGCAGTTTTTAATTTTAATATTTTTTTATTTTATTTTAATGGACATTTAAACAAAAAATATTATTTTTAGACAGAGTCTCACTGTCACCCAGGTTGGAGTGAAGTGGTACAATCTCGGTTCACTGTAACCTCTACCTCCTGGGTTCAAGTGATTCTCATGCCTCAGTCTCCCGAGTAGCTGGGACTACAGATGGGCGCCAACATGTCTGGCTAGAGATGGGGTTTCATCATGTTGGCCAGGCTGGTCTCGAACTCCTGACCTCAAGTGATCGGCCCACTTCTGCCTCCCAGAGTGCTGGGATTACAGGCGTGAGCCATCCTGCCCAGCCATTTTCATTCTTCTTTACTGAGATGCCCCCAAAACCCCCAGATAGGTGGTCTCCCTCATGGCCATAGTCATAAATCTGACCTGTGCAGGTGGGGCCCGGTAGTCTGGGTGGAAGACCCCAGACGCTGCCTCAAGCTAGGGGCCCTTATCTATGCCTCGTACAGGGCAACGAGGTTGCTGCACCCCTCTGACCCCTGGGCACTCAGGCAGGTGGGAGCTGCTTCTGGGCTCTGGAACAGCCTGTCCTTCGGGAGAGACGACCAAAGCCTCCTTTCTAGGACAGCTCCCAGCCACCCCTGCATGCTGCACCTTCTCATTCACATACCTGAGTTCAGCAAAGCATCACCCCCTGTTTCTCAGGACGGCGGCCGCAGGAGCCTCCTGGTGACACAGGTCCTCTCCCGTCTCTGTTCTCCTGTGTTTTGTCTGAGTGCTGAGGTACTGACTCGTGGCCGTTGCCTCCATCTTGAAGTCTGTGGTTCTTCACCATCATATAGAACTCTGTTTCAAAGTCATTCTTTGGGAGGCAGAGGTGGGTGGATTGCTGGAGGTCAGGAGTTCAAGACCAGCCTGGCCAACATGGTGAAAACCTGTGTCTACTAAAATACAAAAATGAGCCGGGCATGGTGGCAGATGACTGCAATCCCAGCTACTAGGGAGGCAGAGGCAGGAGAATTGCTTGAGCCCAGGAGGCAGAGGTTGCAGTGAGCCAAGATCACGCCACTGCACTCCAGCCTGGGCCACAGAGTAAGACTTTGCCCCCAAAAAACAAAAGACAGGCCGGGCGCGTTGGCTCAAGCCTGTAATCCCAGCACTTTCGGAGGCCGAGATGGGCAGATCACGAGGTCAGGAGATCGAGACCATCCTGGCTAACATGGTGAGACCCCGTCTCTACTAAAAATACAAAAAATTAGCCGGGCATGGTGGCGGCGCCTGTAGTCCCAGCTACTCGGTAGACTGAGGCAGGAGAATGGCGTGAACCCAGGAGGTGGAGCTTGCAGCGAGCCTAGATAGCACCACTGCACTCCAGCCTGGGTGACAAAGGGAGACTCCGTCTCAAAAAAAAAAAAAAAAAAGAAAGAAAGAAAGAAAAAAAAGAACAACCTAAAGGTCCCCCAAAAACTCTTAGAAGTGAAAAGCGAATGCAGTAAAGTTACACGGTATAAGGTCAATATACAAATCCCAGTAGCATTTCTACATACTAATAACAAACTAGCTGAAAAAGAAATCAAGAAAGCAATCTTATTTATAGTAGCCATAAAAATAATAATAAAGGCCGGGCGCGGTGGCTCAAGCCTGTAATCCCAGCACTTTGGGAGGCCGAGACGGGCGGATCACGAGGTCAGGAGATCGAGACCATCCTGGCTAATACGGTGAAACCCTGTCTCTACTTAAAAATACAAAAAACTAGCTGGGCGACAAGGCGGGCGCCTGTAGTCCCAGCTACTCGGGAGGCTGAGGCAGGAGAATGGCATAAACCCGGGAGGCGGAGCTTGCAGTGAGCTGAGATCCGGCCACTGCACTCCAGCCTGGGTGGCAAAGCAAGACTTCGTCTCAAAAAATATATATATAATAATAATAATAATAATAAAATGTCTAGGAATAAATTTAACCAAGGAGGTGAAAGATCTCTGTAGTGAAAACTACAGGCCAGGCACAGTGGCTCCTATCTGTATTCTCAATGTTTTATGAAGCCAAGGCAGGAGGATCGTTTGAGGCCAGGAGTTTGAGACCAGCCTGGGCAACACAGTGAGACACCATCTCTACAAAAATAGTAAAAAAATATAACGCATGGTGGTGCATGCCTGTATTCCCTCAGGAGACTGAGGCAGGAGGATTGCTTGAGTCCGGGAGTTCAAGGTTACAGTGAGCTAGGATTGCACCACTGCACTCCAGCCTGAGTGACAGAACAAGACCTTGTCTCAAAAAACAAACAAAACACAGAAAACTACAAAACACTGATGAAAGACATTAAAGAGGATGCACAAAAAATAAAAAGACATCCCATGTTCATGAATTGGAAGAATTAATGCTGTTAAAATGATCATACTACCCAAAGCAATCTATAGATTTGATGTAACTCCTATCAAAATAGCAATGACATTTTTCACAGAAATAAAAAAAAATACTAAAATTTATATGGAACCACAAGAGACACCATATAGCCAAAGCCGTACTGAACAAAAAGAACAAAGCTGGAGACATTACACAACTTGACTTCAAAATATACCACAGAGCTATAGTAACCAAAACAGCATAGTATTGGTACAAAAAAATAAAAAATAAAAAATACAGACCAGTGGAGCAAAACAGAGAACACAGACAGAAATGCATATTTTTATGGTCAACTGATATTCAACAAAATTGCCAAGAGCATTCATTGGGGGAAAGGACAGCCTCTTAAATAAATGGTGCTGGGGAAATGATATTCATATGCAGATGAATGAAGTTAGACCCTCATCTCTCACCATATACAAAAATCTACTCAAGATAGATTAAAGACTTAAATGTAAGACCTGAAACTATATACCTACTAGAAGAAAATAGAGAGGAAATGCTTCAGGACGTTGGTCTGGGCAAAGATTTTGAGTAAGACCTGAAAGGCGCAGACAACGAAAGCAAAAATAGATGGGACTACATCAGACAGAAAAGTTTTGCCCAGCAAAGAAAATAATCAACAGAGTGAAGAGACAACCTGCATAAGGGGAAAAATATTTGCAAACTATCCACCTGACAAGTGACTAATATCCAGAACATACAAAGAACTCAACAGCATAAACCCAAAGATTCCAGTTTAAGAATGGGCAAAGGATCTAAAGAGACTTTCTCAAAAGAAGACATATAACTGGCCGACAAACATATGAAAAAATGCTCGGCATCACTAATCATCATGGAAAAGCAAATCAAAACCAATGAGGTATCATCTTACCCCAGTTGGAATGGCTATTATCAAAAAGACAAAAAATAACCAATGCTGGTGAGGATGTGGAGAAAGGGAAGCTGTCATATGCCCTTGCTGGGAATGTAAACCAGTACAACCGTGACGAAAAACAGCATGGAGGGTCCTCAAAAAACTAAGAGAGGGGTAGGTGCGGTGGCTCACGCCTGTAATCCCAGCACTTTGGGAGGCCAAGGCGGGCGGTTGACCTGAGGTCAGGAGTTTCAGGCCAGCCTGGCCAGCGTAGTGAAACCCCATCTCTATTACAAATACAAAAAATTAGCTGGGCACAGTGGCGCATGCCTGTAATCCCAGCTACTCGGGAGGCTGAGGCAGGAGAATCACTTGAACCCAGTAGGTGGAGGTTGCAGTAAGCCGAGATCGCACCACTGCACTCCAGTTTGGGAAACAGGGAGAGTCCATCTCAAATAAAAAAGAACAAAAAAAAGAAAAAACACTAAGAGAACTGCCACATGATCCAGCAATCCCACTACTAGGTATTTACTCAAAAGAAGGGAAATCAGTACATTAAAGAGATACCTACACCTCCTTTATTGCAGCACTATTCACAATAGCCAAGATTTGGAAGCAGCCTAGGTGTCCATCAACAGACAAATGGAGGCCAGGCACGGTGGCTCACGCCTGTAATATCAGTACTTTGGGAGGCTGAGGCAGGTGGATCACAAGGTCAGGAGTTCGAGACCAGCCTGACCAACATGGTGAAACCTCGTCCCTACTAAAAATACAAAAATTAGCCGAGCGTGGTGGCAGGTGCCTGTAATCCCAGCTACTTAGGAAGCTGAGGCAGGAGAATCGCTTGAACCTGGGAGGCGGAGGTTGCAGTGAGCCAAGATCACACCACTACACTCTAGCCTGGGCGACAGAGTGAGACTCCATCTCAAACAAAAAGAAAAAAAAAGAAAAGAAAGAAAGAAAAAGAAAACAGACAAATGAATAAAGAAAATGTGGTATACTGTACAGGATCTTGATTTAAAAGAAAAGGAAATGTGGTATATATACACCATGGAGTACTATTCACCCATAAAAAAGGATTCAGTTCCATCACCTGCAAGAACATGGGTGAAGCCAGAGCTCATCATGTTAAGAGAAATTAGCCAGGCACAGAGAGACAGGTACTCCTTGTCCTCACTCATGTGTGGGAGCTTGAAAAGCTGAGCTCAGGCTGGGTGTGGTGGCTCACACCTGTAATCCCAGCACTTAGGGAGGCCGAGGCGGGCAGATCACCTGAGGTCGGGAGTTCGAGACCAGCCTGACCAACATGATGAAACCCTGTCTCTACTAAAAATTAGCAGGGCATGGTGGCACATGCCTGTCGTCCCAGCTACTGGGAGACTGAGGCAGGAGAATCACTTGAGCCCAGGAGATGGAAGTTGCAGTGAGCCGAGATTGCGCCACTGCACTCCAGTCTGGACAACAAGAGCGAGACTGCTGAGCTTGTGGAAGTAGAGAGAAAAATTGTGTTAGGAGAACCTGGGTCGGGGAGGGGAGGGAGGGCGAACAGAGGTTGGTTAATGGAGCAGAGTCACAGGGGGATGGGAGTAGTATGTTCAACTGTTCCATGGCACTCTCGGGTGACTCAAGTTAACTGTAATTTATTGTATATTTTCAAAACGCTACAAAAGCAGATCTGGGTTTTTTTGGGCGGGTTGTTTGTTTTTGTTTTTTTGAGATGGAGTTTCTCTCTTTTTGCCCAGGCTGGAGTGCCATGGCACAATCTCAGCTCACTGCAATCTCCACCTTCTGGGTTCAAGCAATTCTCCTGCCTCAGCCTCCCGAGTAACTGGGATTACAGGTGTGTGCCACCACGCCCAACTCATTTTTTGTATTTTTAGTAGAGACGAGGTTTCACCATGTTGGCCAGGATGCTCTTGATCTCTTGACTTTGTGATCCACCCGCCTCGGCTTCCCAAAGTGCTGGGATTACAGGCATGAGCCACTGCGCCCGGCCTTGTTTTTGTTTTTTTGAGACAGAGTCTCACTCTGTCACCCAGGCTGGAGTGCAACTTCTACCTCCAGGGCTCATGATCCTCCCACCTCAGCCTCCCGAGGAGCTGGGACTATAGGTGTGCACTAGCATGTCCCAGTAATTTTATTTGTGGAGACAGAGCCTCACTATGTTGCCCAGGCTGGTCTCAAACTCCTGGGTTCAAGCAATCCTCCTGCCTTGGCCTCCCAAAGTGCTAGGATTACAGGCATGAGCCACCACAGCCGCCAAGAGTGG
Organism: Trachypithecus francoisi; assembly: GCF_009764315.1. Classification (NCBI taxonomy): domain Eukaryota; kingdom Metazoa; phylum Chordata; class Mammalia; order Primates; family Cercopithecidae; genus Trachypithecus; species Trachypithecus francoisi. The sequence goes on from NW_022681469.1 coordinate 109,453,645, forward strand.
AACTGGAGTGTTCCCTACACAGATGGTGATAGACAGTGGTGGGTCTGCGAATTACCCTGATTTGATCCTTGTGCATTGTACACATATATCCAAATATGGGACACAGGGTGCTATTTGGTACATGTATACAATGCATAATGATCAAAATAAATATGCCTAATGATCAAAATAAAGTAAAAATAATATAATTTTTTTTTTTTTTGAGATGGAGTCTGGCTCTGTCGCCCAGGCTGGAGTGTGGTGGCGGTGTGGCGCTATCTCGGCTCACTGCAAGCTCCACCTCCTGGGTTCACGCCATTCTCCTGCCTCAGCCTCCCATGTAGCTGGGACTACAGGCGCCCGCCACCACGCCCGGCTAATTTTTTGTATTTTTAGTAGAAACGGGGTTTCACCGTGTTAGCTAGGGTGGTCTCGATTTCCTGACCTCGTGATCCGCCTGTCTCGGCCCCCCAAAGTGCTGGGATTACAGGCGTGAGCCACCACGCCCGGCCAAAAATAATATAAATTATTATGTAGCAACTAAAAAAAAGAAGAAAAGATTTCCCAAGCCTCCTCCCAGGAACAGCCGATCTTGTTTATCTCGCTGCAGAAGAGGGGCTTTCCCCAGGAACAGGGTCTTGGGTGCTGGTTGAGCTCGTCTGGGCAGGTTTGAACAACACACCTGAACACAATTCCGGTTTCAGCAAAGCCGTGAAGTCCATGGAGACAAAGTAGAACAGGTCCCGACGGAAATCTGAGGGCTTGATCCCGTTCCTTCCATCCCGATGGGCTTCAACCCAAGCCAGCCTTTTTTCCCCTCGGTGGCTCTTGCCTCTCTTTCTAGGGAGGCATAAGACCCAGGACACCCACCGGTCGCAGACAGGCTCTCCCCGTGCCTCTGTCTGCAGCAACTCAAGACGCAGGGCTTCCTTGGTGTCCCCTGGCTCCCAGCAACGCGGCCCCAAGCAGGAGGCGTCGGGAGGCTTCAGGCCTCCGCTGACTCCCTCGGGGTCCCTCTGCAGACCTCAGTCCTGCTGCATTCCCCGGCCTGGAGGTCTCGCAGGTCACACCTCATGCTGTCTCCCTGAGACAGGCAGGTGTCTGCCCGCAGGGCAGGGCACCGATTTCTGGCCAAGTTTAAATTATTTCCGATTCTAGTTCTGGCATTTAGGGAAGAAAGCTGGCTGCATGAAGACCACACTAACCAAGGTTTTCTCTTCCCTACTGCTTTCGGTTTTTTTTTCTTTCTTTTGAGACAGAGCCTTGCTCTGTCGCCCAGCCTGGAGTGCAGTGGCACAATCTCGGCTCACTGCAAGCTCTGCCTCCCGGGTTCACACCATTCTCCTGCCTCAGCCTCCTGAGTAGCTGGGACTACAGGTGCCCGCCACCACGCCCGGCTAATTTTTTGTATTTTTTAGTAGAGATGGGGTTTCACTGTGTTAGCCAGGATGGTCTCAATCTCCCGACCTCATGATCCACCCCCATCGGCCTCCCAAATTGCTGGGATTACAGGCTTGAACCACCAATCGCGCCGGGCCCTGCTTTCTTTTTTATACTTTCCTCACCTTTAAAAAAAATACTGCCAGGCTGAGCGCGGTGGCTCATGCCTGTAATCCCAGCACTTTGGGAGGCCGGCCAAGGCAGGCAGATCACAAGGTCAGGAGTTCGAGACCACCCTGGCCAATATGGCAAGACCCCTATCTCTACTAAAAATATAAAAATTAGCTCCCAGCTACTCGGGAGGCAGATGCAGGAGAATCGCTTGAACCAGGAGGCAGAGGTTGTAGTGAACCGAGATCAAGCCACTGCACTCCAGCCTGGGTGACAGAGTGCGACTCCATCTCAAAAAGAGAAAAGAGGAAACTCCGTCTGACCAAAAACATTCCCATTTGATCAGGGGAGAGAATATCTCAACAGAGCAGACCTCAACTACAAGCCCTGGGCTCTGGGCTCGGACACGGAGGCTTTTCCAGACCACAGCAGTCGCGCTTCCCGCAAACGCCACGTCTGGTGGAAAACCTCATTTTTATGTGATCACACAGCATACCTGGAATTTGTTTCCTTTCTTCCTTCCTTTCTTTCTTTTCCTCTTTCTTTTTCTTTTTTTCCCCTCTCTTTCTCCTTCTGTTTTTCCTTTCTCTTTCCCTCTTTCTTTTCTTTCTTTTGAGACAGAGTCTTGCTCTGTCACCCAGGCTGGAGTGCAATGGCACTATCTCAGCTCACTGCAACCTCCTCCTCCTGGGTTCAAGTGATCCTCCTGCCTCAGTCTCCCAAGTAGCTGGGATTACAGGCATGCACCACCATGCCCAGCTAATTTTTTTATAATTTTAATAAGGATGGGGTTTCACCATGTTGCCCAGGCTGGTCTCGAACTCCTGACCTCAAGTGATCCGCCCGCCTCGACCTCCCAAAGTACTGGGATGACAGGTGTGAGCCACCGCACCTGATCTTCCCAGCACTTTGGGAGGCCGAGGCGGGTGGATCGCCTGAGGTCAGGAGTTCGAGACCAGCCTGGCCAACATAGTGAAACCCCGTCTCTACTAAAAATACAAAAATTAGCCGGGTGTGGTGGTGCATGCCTGTAATCCCAGCTACTTGGGAGGCTGAGGCAGGAGAATCGCTTGAACCCAGGAGGAGGTTGCAGGGAGCTAAGCTTGCACCACCGCACTCCAGCCTGGGTGACAGAGCGAGACTCCATCTCAAAAAAAATTAAAAATAAATAAATAAATAAAAATAAGCCACCAAACGAAGAGGGTTAGTTAAAGGTCCAGGGAGATGTTCAACACACAGAGTGAGGGAAAGGCACTGGAAGGGGATCTGTTCGGCCCCCGTGCCTCTGGGCAGGCAGAACACAGACCGTGTCCCTGTATTTGAGCCTCACGGTCCCTAGCCTCAGCTGTTTTATTAATTTTTTTTAATCTACAATTTTAAACTACTGTTGCATTTATGAGAACAATGGGAGAGCTTATTGAGGTTGTATTTTTATTAAAATTTATATTAACTTTTGCTATCAGTGCAGTTGTAGATTAATTAATTTCTACGACTCTTCTAAAGCAGAAAAATATTAGAGCCGATCCCAAATTACCTCAAATGTGAAACAAGTCAAACCAGAAAAAGAGCAAGCGTGATCTGCACACACACATTTACACCTGGAAGAAGTTTGCGACTGAAGCACTGGGGTCGGCCAGGCGGCGCCTTGGAAGAAGAAAGTTTCGCTTCATCTAGGAAGGATTCGGGCAAAGTTCTGCTCGAAGAAAGGTGCTCTTAATGCTGATCAATAAACACATACCGATTTATTCTTTTAGTTTAGTTTTGGGGAATGTCATTCTAAGAGTTTAAATTGAGGTTTGATTCACATGATAAAAAATTCACTATTTTAAAGAGAGCAGCAGTCAGGCATGGTGGCTTATGCCTGTAATCCCAGCACTTTGGGAGGCCGAGGTGGGTGAATCATTTGAGACCAGGATTTCGAGACCAGCCTGGCCCGCACTGTGAAACCCCATCTCTACTAAAAATACAAAAATTAACCAGGTGTCGTGGTGCACGCCTGTAGTCCTAGCTATTCGGGAGGCTGAGGCAGGAGAATCGCTGGAACCCGGGAGGTGGAGGTTGCAGTGAGCTGAGATTGTGCCACTGCACTCCAGCCTGAGAGACAGAGTGAAACTCCGTCTCAAAAAATAAAAAATAAAAATAAAATAACAAACAGGCCAGGCTTGGGGGCTTCCACTGTCATCCCAGCAAGAGGGATGTGAGGCTGAGGCGGGTGGATCACTTAAGGCTAGGAGTTTGAGGCCAGGCTGGGCAATAGAGCAAGACCCCATCTCTACAAAAAATACAAAAGTTAGCCAGGTACTGTGGTGGGTGCCTGTAATCTCAGCTACTTGGGAGGCTGAGGCAGGAGAATCACTTGAGCCCAGGAGGCAGAGACTGCAGTGAGCCGCCCCTGTCTGGGCGACATAGTGGTGCACGCCTGCAGTCCCAGCTACTTAGGAGGCTGAGGCAGGAGATCACTTGAGCCCAGGAGGTCAAGGTTGAAGCGTGTTGTGATTACATCACTGTGCTCCAGCCTGGGTGATAGAGTGACACCCTGTCTCAAAAAAAGAATAACAAACAGACCCGAAGCAACTCTGGCTGCCTTCATCCCCCTGGTCTGGACATTTCTGGCTGAGAGGGATCACCGCCACTCTGGAGCCTCCTGCATGGGGCCGCCGGGCTGGGCCTGGTTGGTGCCCATGTGGCTGGCTTGGTATTCATGCCTGGCCCCCACCAGTCTTCATCTGCGCCCAGCAGCCGGCTCTTCCTCTAATGACAACACTGGTGGGTTTGCCTATGGAAACTCCTGCTGTGGGCCCCGGGGAGCTCCCTAGTGTTTGTGTTCAGCGACCGTGTGGACCAAGCATGACGTGGACAGTCAGTGACAGGGCCCAACCCCACGTGCTCATGAGAACGGAGTTCTCTTCCCGCGGCTTCTCCTGGATGAATCCCAGCAGAGATACCGTGGCATGAAGAACCCACACGGGCACCAGGGTCTGCTGCTGCAATCACCAAGCAGAGGTTGGGCAGCCGCTCCTTTGCACTGTCAGGCAGGAAGGGGTGCCACGGGTCTGGGCGGTGCAGAGAGGAGAAAGGCAGGCAGTGGAAAGAAAGCCGGCCCGGCTCGGCCTCCAGCCCTGGTCCCTCTGAGCAAAGAAGCGACGGTGTGGGTGTGGAAAGTGCGGCCGTCGGGTCAATAGTGGTCCCCGTACAGAGGGCACATCTGGAGCCCAGGTGTTCCTGCTCCGCCTGGCAGCCGGCCAGCAGGCGGGATCCCGCTCCCCTTCCTCTGACCTCGCTGTGCTCCGTGTTACCCGAGGAACGATTGGGAGTCGTTGCCTGAGTTGGATGAGGCCAAACGGCAAAGCAGCTTCTGTCTCAGAGCCTGGGCTTGGCTTTTCACCCCGTACCCTGGCTCGATCCGACCTTCTGTGCTCTGGCCGCAGGAGGGGCAGGAGGTACTGGGCTGACCTCTCCTGCCTAATTAGAGCAGCTGGGACGAGAGGCGCCCACGGATGGGGGAAGACTTTCCGGGGAATGCTGTGAAGAGAGGCTTCCTCTCAGCTTTGGGAATACCCCTCAGACTAGGAAACTCCCCTCTAGGGACCTGCAGCCTTGAACGTGGCTGGAGGGGGCCTGTGGGCCAGCAACACAGCCCAAGTCCCCCAACCGCAGCTAACGTGTCTCTTTAACCCTCAACAGAGAACGAGCACCGCTTCCTACCATTTATATAGACAGTGAGAGTTTAGAAAGGGCTTTACATCCTGACTTTGTCTTTTTTCTCTTTTCAGAGACAACTGTCCAGGAGAGGCTCCATTGCAAGATAACTAATTGCAGAGAACAGACCTGGGTCTACTGGAGGGTCCGCAGCTCCTCAGAGCGGGAGGTGAGCCGGAGCTTGTGGCCGCCAGAAAGCCCAGGGCAATGATTTGTCTGTCAAAGCTTGAAAGCATAAATGCAGTTATCAAAATAAGCACCGGCTCCTATGCATGGGACCAAAAATAAATTAGGGTGGGCTTAAAAGAAACAGGCCAGCTGCCAACTGGAACACGGGCGTCTCGGAGAGGAGTCTATAAAGCTGATCCTGTTTATTTGGATGGCGTTCTCAAGGAAAACCTTTTTTGAGTGGAATTCTGGGTGTTTCTTCCTGCAGTTTCTTTTTTTGTTGTCTACTTTTTTTTTTTTTTTTTTTTGAGACAGGGTCTGTTGCCCAGGGTGGAGTGCAGTGGCACAGTCTCGGCTCACTGCACCCTCCGTCTCCCAGGCTCAAGTGATACTCCTGCCTCAGCCTCCCAAGCAGCTGGGATTACAGGTGCCCACCACCACGCCAGGTTAATTTGTTCGGTATTTTTGTTTATTTTACTTTTATTTATTCATTTAATTAATTAATTAATTAATTTTTTTGAGATAGAGTCTCCCTCTGTCACCCAGGCTGCAGTGCAGTGGTGCTATCTCGGCTTACTGCAACCTCTGCCTCCCAGGTCCAAGTGATTCTCCTGCCTCAGCCTCCCAAATAGCCGGGATTACAGGCATGCACCACCACACCAGGCTAATTTTTCATATTTTTCGTAGAGACAGGATTTCACCATGCTGGCCAGGCTGGTCTCGAACTCCTGACCTCAAGTGATCTGCCCACCTCGGCCTCCCAAAGTGCTGGGATGACAGGCGTGAGCCACCACACTCAGCCTGAAATTTCTTAAAATGAAATTAAATCGACAAATGGTTACTTTGGTTGTATGATAAGTAAGGTATTGTTTTGGGTGCTGTAATTTGGGAGCAGGAAAGGAAGAGAGAAAACAAGGACGAAAAGGAGGGTTAGAGGATTTCTGTGTCTAAACCCGGGTGGGGACAGGCAGAAGAGAGAGGAGGGTGAGGTGAGCTCAGGGCCAGCAACAGGGCACCCCAGGAAAGCTAACAGCCTGCAGGCCGGTGAGGCCGCCTACGTCCCTCTCACAGGTGCTCAGGGAGGACACAGAAATGGGGTAGAGGCCAGAGGCAGAGGGAGGGGCTGAGAATTTTATGGAACTGATGAAAGATAGACGTTCCTGGACTCAGAAAACATAAGTCCCAAGCAGCATGCATGAGAAGAAATCCAAACCAAAACAGGCCTCAGTGGAAAAACCACAGGCCATCAAAGAGAGGGAGATGGCTCACAGACCGCCAGGGAGAAGACACGGGTCACCCACGGATGGGTGACAAGAGTGGCGGCAGACTCCCCAGGGGCAGCAACAAGCAGAGACATGACAGAACGAGTCCTCCGAACGCTGAGAGAAAGCTGAGGCCAGTGTAGGAGTCTGCACACCCAGCTGAGCCGTTTCAAAACCATTTTGTAATAGAGTCTTGGCCTCGCTGTGTCGCCCAGGCTGGTGTGCTGGTGCCACCATGGCTCACTGCAGCCTCCAACTCCAGCCTGCCTCAGCCTCCCAAGCAACTGGGACTACAGGCACGAGCCACCACGCCAGCCTCCAGCTAAGCTGTCTTAAGGTGAAATAAGGATGTTCCTTTTTTTTTTTCTTTTTGAGGTGGAGTCACACTCTTGTCATCCAGGCTGGAGTATAGTGGTGCAATCTCAGCTCACTGCAACCTCCACCTCCTGAGTGCAAGCAATTCTCCTGTCTCAGCCTCCCCAGTAGCTGGGATTATAGGCACACACCACCACTCCTGGTTAATTTTGTGTTTTTAGTAGAGTGGGGGTTTCGCCATGTTAGCCAGGCTGATCTCGAACTCATGACCTCGTGATCCACCCGCCTTGGCCTCCCAAAGTGCTGGGATTACAGGGATGAGCCACCCCACTCAGCCCAGGACATACATTTTCAAACAAGAACATTTACTTCAACAGGCCTTTGCTTAAAGAACTACTGGGCCAGGTGCAGTGGCTCATGCCTGTAATCCCAGCACTCTGGGAGGCTGAGGTGGGTGTGTGGCTTGAGTCCAGGAGTTCAAGGCCAGCCTGGGCAACATGGCGAAACCCCATCTCTGCAAAAAAAAAAAAAAAGGTGTATTATATATATATATAGAGAGAGAGAGAGAGAGAGAGAGAGAGAGAGAGCTGGGTATGGTCCACCTGTGGTCCCAGCTACTCAGAAGGCTGAGGTGGGAGGATTCCTTGCACCCAGGAGGTGAAGGTTGCAGTGAGCCAAGATTATACTTCTACACTCTAGCCTGGGCGACAGAGTGACATCATATCTTAAATAAAATAATTTAAAAACACGAAGAACTACTAAGGAAATAAGGAAATTTCAGAAGAGGGAAGTGAGATGCATGAATGGTGACATTAAAAAAAAAAAAAAAAGTAGCCAGGTGCAGTGGCTCCCACCTGTAATCCCAGAACTTTAGGGGGCCAAGAGGGGAGGATCACTTGAGCTCAGGAGTTTGAGACCAGCCTGGGCAACATGGCAAGCCCCATCTCGAAAAAAGAAAAATTGGCCAGGTGCGGCGGCTCACGCATCTAATCCCAGCACTTTGGGAGGACTAGGCAGGCAGATCATGAGGTCAAGAGATTGAGACCATCCTGGCCAACATGGTGAAACCCTGTCTCTACTAAAAATACAAAAATTAGCTGGGTGTGGTGGCACGCACCTGTAGTCCCAGTTACTCAGGAGGCTGAGGCAGGAGAATCACTTGAACCCGGGAGGCAGAGATTGCAGTGAGCCGAGATCACACCACTGCACTCCAGCCTGGGCCACAGAGCATGACTCTGTCTCAAAAACAAACAAACACGAATAAAGAAAAACTACCTGGACATGGTAGTGCATGCCTGTGGTCCCAGCTACTCAGGAGGCTGAGATGGGAGGATCGCTTGAGCCCAGGACAGTGAGCTGGTTGCACCCCTGTATTCCAGCCTGGGCAACAGAGTAAGCCCTGTCTAAAAAAACAAAAACAAAAGTGAAAACAAGATGGAAACAAAATGCTGGTTAACGGTAACATGTAACACAGAGGATGGTTGTTACAATTGAAGAAATCTGAGGTCCTCGTTTGGTTCAGGAGGAGGGTAAGATTCTGGTTCATCGTAGATTTTAATTCAAGTATGCCTGTTAAAAATTAAGAGTAGATGAAACCCCTTCTCTACTAAAAATACAAAAAAAATTAGCTGGGCATGGTGGTGGGCGCCTGTAATCCCAGTTACTTGGGAGGCTGAGGCAGGAGAATCACTTGAACCCAGGAGGCAGAGGTTGCAGTGAGCCAAGATCACGCCACTGCACTCCAGCTGGGCAATAAGACTGAAACTCCATCTCGGAAAAAAAAAAAAAAAATTAAGAGTAGGTTGGGCACCATGGCTTGCCGCTGTAATCCCAGTACTTTAGGAGGTTGAGGTGGGTGGATCATTTGAGGTCAGGAGTTTGAGACCAGCCTGCCCAACATGGTGAAACCCCATCTCTACTAAAAATATAAAAATTAGCCAGGCGTGGTGGTGGGTGCCTATAATCCCAGCTACTTGGGAGGCTGAGGCAGGAGAATCGCTTGAACTCAGGAAGCAGAGGTTGCAATGAGCCGAGATCACGCCACTGCACTCCAGCCTGGGCGACAGAGTGAGACTTCATCTCAAAAAAAAAAAAAATGGCCGGGCGCAGTGGCTCAAGCCTGTAATCCCAGCACTTTGGGAGGCTGAGACGGGCGGATCACGAGGTCAGGAGATCGAGACCATCCTGGCTAACACGGTGAAACCCCATCTCTACTAAAAAATACAAAAAACTAGCTGGGCGAGGTGGCGGGCGCCTGTAGTCCCAGCTACTCGGGAGGCTGAGGCAGGAGAATGGCGTAAACCCTGGAGGCGGAGCTTGCAGTGAGCTGAGATCTGGCCACTGCACTCCAGCCTGGGCGACAGAGCAAGACTCCGTCTCAAAAAAAAAAAAAAAAAAAAAAAAAAAATTTAGGAGTACAGCAGTCCGCCCTTATCCAGAGGGGATACGTTCCAAGACCCCAGTGGACGCCTGAAACCAGACAGTCCCGAACCTACTTGTCCTAGATATTTTCCTATGCACACACACACACCTATGATAAAGTTTAATTTATAAATTAGGCACAGGAAGAGATTAACAACAACTAATAATAAAACAGAGCAATTATAACGATAAGTTGTAATACAAGTTATGTGAATGTCATCTTTCTGTCTCTCTCTCTCCCAAGATACTGTCCCATGTTTAGACTGAAACAATAGAGAGCAAAACCTCAAATCAGGGGGCACTGCCATCCTCCCAAAAGCGTAATTCTACAGCGGTGAGGTAGAGCTTCATCTGAAGTGAATTTAGTTAAGCTAAAAGAGCAAATTGGTTTAAAAAACACACATCATAGTTGATCATACAGATGGTCCGGGGACGTGGCCATGGCTGAGCAGGTGGCCTGTGAATGACTGAAGCTTGGAAACATTGTTGCAGCAGACGTCACAGAACTTGGTTTTAGTTGAAGGACATCAAATTTGTTTAAATGTTTGGGATTTTTTTCCCTGTACAATCCTCGAAAGCTATCTTCAGGCTGGGCACGGTGGCTCACGCCTGTCATCCCAGCACTGTGGGAGGCCAACGCAGGTGGATCTCCTGAGGTCAGGAATTCCAGGCCAGCCTGGCCAACACAGTGAAACCCCATATGTACTAAAAATACAAAAATTAGCCGGGCCTCGGCCAGGCATGGTGGCTCACGCCTGTAATGCCAGCATTTTGGGAGGCGGGCGGATCACCTAAGGTCAGGTGTTTGAGACCAGCCTGGCCAACATGGCGAAACCCTGCCTCTACTAAAAATGCAAAAATTAGCTGGGCGTGGTGGCAGGTGACTGTCATCCCAGCTACTCCGGAGGCTGAGGTAGGAGAATTGCTTGAACCCGGGAGACAGAGGTTGCAGTGAGCCGAGATCACACCACTGCACTCCAGCCTGGGCGACAGAGCAAGACTCCATCTTAAAAAAAAAAAAAAATTAGCCAGACCTGGTGGTAGGCACCTGTCATCCCAGCTACTTGGGAGGCTGAGGCAGGAAAAATCACTTGAGCCTGGGAGGTGGAGGTTGCAGTAAGCAGAGATTGCGCCACTGACTCCAGCTTGGGTTACATAGTGAGACTCCCTCTAAAAAAAAAAATATTAGCCAGGTGTGGTGCTGGGCACCTGTAATACCAGCTGCTTGGGAGGCTGAGACAAGAGAATCGCTTGAACCCACGAGGCAGAGGTTGCAGTGAGCTGAGACCACGCCATTGCACTCCATCCAGCCTAGGCGACAAGAGCGAAACTGTCTCAAAACAAAACAAAAAGAAAAGAAAAGAAAAAGAAAGTTATCTTCAGACCCTTGTCAACTAATGCTATGAACACTCATAATTATCTTTTAGATTTTCAAGTGACACCAGAATCTGTGGGTGGTATTTAAATTGAAGTCACCGCTTGGTGTCCCTGGAGGTTGTCGATTTTCTTAAACCAAAATGGGCAGCGAGGACTTCTGCTTTGGTGGTGTCTTCCTGGTGTCACCATTCGAGGTTTTAAATGAACACAGGCAAGAAGGCCTGGAACCCAGGGGGCCCCACCCAGCCGAGCTGAGCCCAGACACTACCAGAAATTCATGGCAACACCACTTCTGAGGCTTGCCAGAATAAATACGGAGCTCCTCACACAGCCCAGGCGCGGGGAGAAAGAAAGCCTGCTCCCTGACTACAAGTAGCGTAGTTTTTATAGAATCGGAGTTAGAGGAGAACTGCCTTGCTCTCTGAAATCCTTAGCCGTGCACACACACACACACACATGCACACGCACAGCTCCAGCAAAGTCCAGTGGCTACCAACAGGGCAGTGCACACATGCTGTTTTGGGGGCATTTGTCCAGCCAGCCCTGGCCTTGAAGGCTCAGATCTAAAACAAAAACAGAGTGGGGTGGCTGGGCGGAGTGGCCGGCATGCTACCCTCCCCTGGGTCTCTGGCCAGCCTTACTTAATTTTTTCTTTTTTCTTTTTTTTTTTTTTTTTGAGACGGAGCCTTACTCTGTCACCCAGGCTGGAGTGCAATGGCATGATCTGGGCTCACTGCAACCTCCACCTCCCTGGTTCCAGCAATTCTCCTGCCTCAGCCCCCTGAGTACCTAAGATTACAGGTGCCCGCCACCACGCCTGGCTAATTTTGTGTATTTTTAGTAGAGATGGGGTTTCACCACGTTGGCCAGGCTGGTCTCGAACTCGTGACCTCAAGTGATCCGTGTGCCTCAGCCTCTCAAAGTTCTGAGATTACAGGCGTGAGCCACTACCGCGCCCAGCCTGGCCAGCCTTATTTATTTCACATTTTATTTATTATTTGGGAGTTCAGAAGAAATTACTTGACAAGTCTGAATATTAAAGAGAACATTTTCACATTCGGCCAGCCTGAATCACTGTCGAAATTTACCCGTGACTCTCTTCCCTCCATCACCTATTGTTGGAGTTTATGAGTATTGCTAAAATCTGAATGTGGCATGTCTTCCTATGTATCTGTGCCTTGTGACGGTAACTTACATACATTTCCAGATCTCCCTCAGCGCCCGTGGTTCTCAGGAATACTCCTTCCAACCTTAGAGAGAATAAATTGCTGCCCCCTTTAGGTTAAATGTGATATAAATTGCTGCCCACTTTAGGTTAAATGTGATTGGACTTCTTTCTGTTACACAACTTCTTCTTTTTTTTTTTTTTTTTTTTTGAGACAGAGTCTTGCTCTTATCTCCTAGGCTGGAGTGCAGTGGCACAACCTTGGGTCACTGCAACCTCCGCCTCCCAGGTTCAAGCAATTCTCCTGCCTCAGCCTCCTGAGTAGCTGGGATTACAGGCATGCACCACCACACCTGGCTAATTTTTGTACTTTCAGTAGAGACGGGGTTTCACCATGTTGGCCAGGCTGGTCTTGAACTCCTGACCTCAAGTGATCCACCCACCTCGGCCTCCTAAAGTGCTGGGATTACAGGCGTGAGCCACTGTACCTGGCCTCTGTTGAACAACCTCTTTTGCACAAATATGTCAAATTTGAATTTTCACATGTTAATTAGTCCAATTCAATGACTTCTCAAGTCAGCTTTCAATCAATGCAGGCCTTTGTACTTTGATAATTCCATAGTGTAATCCTTCTTTTTCTACTGGTCCACAGATTCTCACTAGTGAAGTGCTATTCTTTTTTCATTGGGGCTAAAAATAAGAAAACTAGGGACCCTCTGTTTTAACTATATTCTGCATGACACTACTGTGGCAGTTTGGGGAAGCAAGAAGAAAAAGAATTTGCAGGCTGGGCACAGTGGCTCAGGCCTGTCACCCCAGCACTTAGGGAGGTGGAGGCAGGAGGATTGCTTGAGCCCAGGAATTTGATACCAGCCTGGACAACATAGCAAGACCCCATCTCTACAAAGAAAGAACTTTTAAATTATCTGGGCATGGTGACACACACCTGTGGTCACCAATACTTGGGAGGCTGGGGTGGGAGGATTGCTTGAGTCCCGGAGTTCAAGACCAGCTGGGGCAACAGAGTGAGACTTCATCTCTAAAAAATTAAAAATAGGCCAGACACAATGGCTCACACCTGTAATCCCAGCACTTTGAGAGGCTGAGGTGGGCGGATCACTTGAGCTCAGGACTTTGAGACCAGCCTGGCCAACATGGTGAAACCCCATCTCTACCAAAAATACAAAAATTAGCGGGGCATGGTGGCGGGCACCTGTAATCCCAGCTACTCGGGAGGCTGAGGTGGGAGAATCACTCAAACCCAGGAGGAGGAGGAGGTTGCAGTGAGGCCGCTCCACTGCACTCCAGCCTGGGCGACAGAGCGAGACTGTATCTCAAATAATAATAATAATAATAATAATAAATAATAAATAATAAATAATAAAAAAATTAGCACCTGAGCGTGGTTCTGTGCTGTGGACGGCAGGTGCCTTTGGATGATGACCACGGAGGTGGCCATGGTGGCAGCACAGCACAGCTGCTGAAAGAGCCTGCATAGAGGCCCCTGTCCATGCCATGTGGCCACCTCCGGGGACCAAACTACCAGGAATACCGAGAAGCCAGCACAGAGGCCTCACGACCTCCCCTCCCCGGGACCTCCGGCTCTCACTTTCACAGCAGCAGAGATGCACCCGGGCGATGTGGCAGGGCCGTTTCTAAAACTGGAAAGGTTCCCTGGTTCCCCCTTGCAGGGCATGTGATGAGGCGTGTCTCACTTCCTCAGTGCCCCACTCTCAACCTCCAGGGGAGCATACAGACAGGCAGGCTGTGGGGCTCCCACCCCATGGCAGTGTCTAGGGGTGAATATTTCTAGTTCCTAAGGCCCCAGTGGGTGTGTGTTCCAGGTGCCCTATAGGCGGCTTGTGTGAACCAGCTCAATTCGACCCTCTGCCTTGCCGCAGGGAGAGAGGGCTTTCTGCATCCCAGGTTCTTGCCTTGGTGTACCAGAAGGATCACACTGGGGCTGGGAGATGAGTGCAAAGTTTTTTTTTTTTTTTTTTTTTTTTTTTTTTTTTTTTTTTTTTTGAGGCGGAGTCTCGCTCTGTCGCCCAGGCTGGAGTGCAGTGGCGCAATCTCGGCTCACTGCAAGCTCCGCCTCCCGGGTTCACGCCATTCTCCTGCCTCAGCCTCCCAAGTAGCTGGGACTACAGGCGCCCACCACCTCGCCCGGCTAGTTTTTTGTATTTTTAGTAAGACGGGGTTTCACCATGTTAGCCAGGATGGTCTCGATCTCCTGACCTCGTGATCCGCCCGTCTCGGCCTCCCAAAGTGCTGGGATTACAGGCTTGAGCCACCGCGCCCGGCCGTGAGTGCAAAGTTTTATTGAGTGGAGGTGGTTTCATTCAGCCAGAAGGGAGATGGTCTTTCCCTGGAGTTGGGCCTCTTGGGGGGCCCACCTCTCCTCTGACTGCCCCGGTCGATGGGTCTATGGTCGGCCAGCGTGCCAGAGTCTGTCGGGGAGTTCTCCTGCCGGCATGCTCCTCTCAACCTCCAGCCGCTTGCATCTTCTTCCTCCGATGTGCTCCTCTCCACCTCTGGTCACCTGCGTGTCCGCACTAGAGTCTCAGGTTTTCAGAGGCCCAGGATGGGGGCGTGGCGGGCCAGGGTGGTCTTGGGAAATGGGAAATGCAACATTGGGGCAGGAAATGCCTGTCCTCACCTAGGTCCATGGGGGTGGAGCCCTAGCCAGGGACCAGCCTTTCTCTACCCAGCACTTCCCTCCCGCCTTCCGTATCACTGAAAGGAGCCACACTCTTCCCTTACCAGTACTCCAGTATCATTTCTACTGCAGAAGTGGCAAATGTGGTCGTGGCCTGCGTGGCTGGGCTGCAGCACTCCTAGCTGCAAATCTTCACAACTTTGCAAGGAAGCACTGCTGGTTTTGGTGGGGGGGGCTTCTGTTGTTGCTTCTTCTTTTTTTTTTTTTTTTTTTTTGAGATGGAGTCTCGCTCTGTTGCCCAGGCTGGAGTGCAGTGGCAAGATCTTGGCTCACTACAAGCTCCGCCTCCCAGTTTCATGCCATTCTCCTGCCTCTGCCTCCCGAGCAGCTGGGACTACAGGTACCCGCCACCACGCCTGGCTTTTTTTTTTTTTTTTTTTTTTTTTTTGTATTTTGAATAGAGACAGGGCTTTATCATGTTAGCCAGGATGGTCTCGATCTCCTGACCTCGTGATCCACCCGCCTCAGCCTCCCAAAGTGCTGGGATTACAGGCATGAGCCACCGCGCCTGGCCTGTTGTTGCTTTTTTGAGACAGAGCCTCACTCTGTCACCCAGGCTGGAGTACAGTGGCGCAATCTTGGCTCACTGCAACCCCCACCTCCCGGGTTCAAGCAATTCTCCTGCCTCAGCCTCCTGAGGAACTGGGATTACAGGCACCCGCCACCACGCCTGGCTGATTTTTGTATTTTTAGTAGAGGCGGGGTTTCCCTACGTTGCCCTGGCTGGTCTCAAACTCTTGACCTCAGGTGATCCGTGTGCCTTGGCCTCCCAAAGTTCTGGGATTACAGACGTGAGCCACTATGCCCCACCTACTCCTGGTTTTTTGTTGGCTGAGGTTAAAAATCAATCTTAAGAAGCAACAAAACCAAACCGCTCTGAAGAGCACGGTTCTCATGCACGCACGTTCTCGGGGCTCCCTGAGTTTGAGTGGAGCCTCCCTGGGATGGGAGATTGGCAGCCTGGAGCCCTGGGGGACAGGACCATGCAGCATCTTTACCTTAATTGCTTCCATGCGCCATATGTATCCGAGGACCGCGTAAACAACAGCCCAAAACAACAGGAGGCAGAACTGCACTTCTCGCAGGGGCTTCTGTGGAACTTGGGAAAACTGCCAGCAAAATTCAAGAGCCAAGCGCTGCGCCTTCCCCAGGCTTGAGGCCAAGTGGAGGCCGTGGAGCATGTAGGCAAGTGCCCCTGAAGAACTCCTTGCCTCTTGGGGGGCCCCGAGTCAGGGCCACCACCCAGCACTGTTGGGACAGGCAGAGACCCATCTCCAGGAGGGAAACAACGTGCGGTCATTAGAATTCGGTGGGGCCTGGGGCGGCTTCTGAGAATTTAGAGGCAAACAGTTTTGACAGGTGAGGAAGTTAGAAGAAAATAAGCCCCTTGACCCAAACTTCACTTTAAAAAAATGTGTATTTTACTTTTATGGATTGATTGATTGATTGATTGAGATGGAGTCTCGCTCTGTCGCCCAGGCTGGAGTGCAGCCCTGTGATCTCAGCTCACTGCAACCTCCACCTCCGGGTGCAAGCAATAGTCCTGCCTCAGATTCCCGAGTAATTGGGATCACAGGTTCATGCCACCACGCCCAGCTAATTTTTGTATTTTTAGTAGAGATGGAGTTTCACCATGTTGGCCAGGCTGGTCTGGAACTCCTGACCTCAGGTGATCCGGCCCCCTTGGCCTCCCTAAGTGCTGGGATTACAGACATGAGCCACCACACCCAGCTCCTAACTTTACTTTAAAAATACGACTTTTTGCTGGGCACAGTGGCTTACGCCTGTAATCCCAGCACTTTGGGAGGCTGAGGCGGGCGGATCACGAGGTCAGGAGATCCTGAACACCCTGGCTAACACGGTGAAACCCCGTGTCTACTGAAAATACAAAAAATTAGCCGGCCGTGGTGGCGGGTGCCTGTAGACCCAGCTACTCGGGAGGTTGAGGCAGGAAAATGGTGTGAACCTGGGAGGCAGAGCTTGCGGTGAGCTGAGATCACACCACTGCACTCCAGCCTGAGCGACAGAGCGAGACTCTGTCTCAAAAAAAAAAAAAAAAAAATGGCCGGGCGTGGTGGCTCAATCCTGTAATCCCAGCACTTTGGGAGGCCGAGACGGGCAGATCACGAGGTCAGGAGATCGAGACCATCCTGGCTAACATGGTGAAACCCCGTCTCTACTAAAAAAATACAAAAAAAACTAGCCGGGCGAGGTGGTGGGCGCCTGTAGTCCCAGCTACTCGGGAGGCTGAGGCAGGAGAATGGCATAAACCCGGGAGGCGGAGCTTGCAGTGAGCTGAGATCCGGCCACTGCACTGCAGCCCGGGTGACAGAGCGAGACTCCGTCTCAAAAAAAAAAAAAAATATAATAATAATAATACGACTTTTCTGGCTGGGCACAGTGGCTCACGCCTGTAATCCCAGCACTTTGGGAGGCTGAGGCGGGTGAATCATGAAGTCAGGAGTTCGAGACCAGCATGGCCAACTTGGTGAAACCCTGTCTCTATTTTTTTTTTTTTTTTTTTTTGAGAGCGGAGTTTCGCTGTGTCGCCCAGGCTGGAGTGCAGTGGCGCGATCTTGGCTCACTGCAAGCTCCGCCTCCCGGGTTCCCGCCATTCTCCTGCCTCAGCCTCCGAGTAGCTGGGACTACAGGCGCCCACCACCGCGCCCGGCTAGTTTTTTTTTTTTGTATTTTTTTTTTTTTTTTTTTTTTTGAGACGGAGTCTTGCTCTGCCACCCAGGCTGGAGTGCAGTGGCCGGATCTCAGCTCACTGCAAGCTCCGCCTCCCGGGTTTATGCCATTCTCCTGCCTCAGCCTCCGAGTAGCTGGGACTACAGGCGCCAGCCACCTCGCCTGGCTAGCTTTTTTGTATTTTTTAGTAGAGACGGGGTTTCACCGTGTTAGCCAGGATGGTCTCGAACTCCTGACCTCGTGATCCGCCCGTCTCGGCCTCCCAAAGTGCTGGGATTACAGGCTTGAGCCACCGCGCCCGGCATCTGTCTCTATTAAAAATACAAAAATTAGCCAGGAGTGCTGATGCATGCCTGTAGTCCCAGCTACTCAGGAGGCTGAGGCAGGAGAATCACCTGAACCCAGGAAGTGGAGGTTGCAGTGAGCCGAGATCGTGCCACGGGACTCCAGCCTGGGCGACAGAGTGAGACTCCATCTCTAAAAGATAGATAGATAGATAGATAGATAGATAGATAGATAGATAGATAGATAGATAAAATAAAAAAACAAAAATTTAGCTGGGCATAGTGGCGGGCACCTGTAATCCCAGCTACTTGGAAAGCTGAGGCAGGAGACTAGCTCGAACCCGGGAGCCAGAGGTTGCAGTGAGCCGAGATCGCACTATTGCACTCCACCCTGGGTGACAGAGTGAGACTCTGTCTGAAAAAAAAAAAAAAAAAAACAAATATGACTTCTCTTCATAAACAATAAACATGTTACGTGAGTCTGTTGAACTACCTAGTCTGGGCTTCAGCGTCCGTGGCAGATGTCTTGTATATCGCATCTAAGAAGCTGCTGTTACCCCATAAATATTTATGGGCAACCGTAATCCTCTCACATTACAAGGATTTCTGTACTCATTTTACAACCCCGGTCGATGTTCTGTGCTGGGTTAGAAGTCATTTCACCAAAGTGTGTTTCTAACACTCAAGAAAACCCTCTCCTCCCTCTCGTCTCAGAATGAAGAACAGAGCTACAACCAATGCGGGTCAGTCACAATGTTTAAACCTCTCCAACACCAGGCAGCCGGGCCAGATGGTGTCAGTGACGCTGCTAACATGGCCACATTGGTCTGGTGCCCGATTCAAAGGTATCTGGTGGGCCTTCCTTTGTTGGTGAGATTTTCACAAGAAAGCATGGGATTTCTAGCTCCAGACAACTTGGCCCCAAATCTCAGACTGTAGGAAAAAAAAATCCGCTGTTTATGCAGTCTCACTCTATCTTAAAAGAGTTTATGTATGAACTTAAAATTTAGCCCTTTTTTTTTTTTTTGAGACGGAGTCTCGCTCTGTCGCCCGTGCTGGAGTGCAGTAGCCGGATCTCAGCTCACTGCAAGCTCTGCCTCCCGGGTTCACGCCATTCTCCTGCCTCAGCCTCCCGAGTAGCTGGGACTACAGGCGCCCGTCACCACGCCCAGCTAATTTTTTGTATTTTTAGTACAGATGGGGTTTCACTGTGGTCTCGATCTCCTGACCTCATGATCCGCCTGCCTCGGCCTCCCAAAGTGCTGGGATTACAGGCGTGAGCCACCGCGCCCAGCCCTATTATTACTATTTTTGAGACAGTTTTGCTCTGTTTCCTAGGCTGGAGTTCAGTGGCGTGATCTCGGCTCACTGCAGCCTCCGCCTCCTGGGTTCAAGTGATTCTCCTGCCTCAGTCTCCCAAGTAGCTGGGATTACAGGCACGTGCCACCGTGCCCGGCTATTTTTTGTATTTTTAGTAGAGATGGGATTTCACCATGTTGGCCAGGCTGGTCTCGAACTCCTGATCCCAAGTGATCCACCCGCCTCAGCCTCCCAAAGTGCTGGGATGACAGGTGTGAGCCACCACGCCCGCCTTAGCCGTTTCTTTAAAACAATGACTGTGCATTTTCTTCTCTGCAAGCTGTGAGGTCTCTCCTTTATTTCATCTATTGATGTGAGTATCGCTAATTTAGTGGTTCATTTAGTGACTATTGGTTGGCTAGGGGAATAGGATAAATTTTCTGATCCCACGGAACTTACAATTTAGGGGACAGAGGCAGAAAATAAAAATAGTCACTTAAATAGAAAAATACCAAACAATCCTGGCTAACATGGTGAAACCCCATCTCTACTAAAAATACAAAAAAAAAAACTAGCCGGGCGAGGTGGCGGGCGCCTGTAGTCCCAGCTACTCGGGAGGCTGAGGCAGGAGAATGGCGTGAACCCGGGAGGCGGAGCTTGCAGTGAGCAGAGATTGCGCCACTGCACTCCAGTCTGGGTGACAGAGCGAGACTCCGCCTCAAAAAAAAAAAAAAAAAGAAAAAGAAAAATACCAAACAGCAAAAAGTACAAAGAAAATTAAAATAGGGTGTCCAGGTTCAAAAAAGAGAGTGACTCTGAGGTGTCGGGTGGCAAGTGCAGCCCCTGTTGGGGAGATGACCTTTAACCTGGCATCCACCCCTCCAGGGAGCCAGGCAGGCCGGAAAGCTCTCAGGTCTAGAAGCACTGATGTGAGGCTGGGTGCGGTGGCTCATGCTTGTGACCCAGCACTTTGGGAGGCCGAGGTGGGAGGATCACTTGAGCCCAGGAGTCCCAGACCAGCCTGGGCAACACAGCAAGACTCAGTCTCTACCAAAAAAAAAAAAAGAATTAGCCAGGCATGGTGGCAAGTGCTTGTAGCCCCAGCTACTGGGGAGGCTGAGGCAGGAGGATCTTCTGGGACCAAGAAGTTGAGGCTGCAGTGAGCTGTGATTGTACCATTTCACTGTACTCCAGCCTGGGCAACAAAGTGAGACCCCGTCTCAAAAAAGCAAAAAACCCAAATCACTGATGTGAACACAGTTTGTGAACTGTAAAGGATTCCACAGTCTCCTGCGTTCCCCCGACCTGCCCCTCTTCATTCATTCTCCAGCCAGGCCTCCCAAAGTGCTGGGATTCCAGGTGAATCCTGGAAATGCTGACCACAGTCCAATCCCCCCCACGTGTGTGTGTGTGTGTGAGAGAGAGAGAGAGAGAGTCTTGCTCTGTTGCAGAGGCTGGAGTGTAATGGCACAATCACAGATCACTGTAGCCTCTACCTCCTGGGCTCAAGTAAGCCTTCCGCCTCAGCCTCCTGAGGAGCTGGGACCACAGGCGTTCACCACCATGCCCAGCTAATATTTTTTTATTTTTTGTGGGGATGAGCTCTCACTACGTTGGCCTCGAACTCCTGGGCTCAAGCAGTCCTCCTGACTCAGCCTCCCAAAGTGCTAGGATTACAGGCATAAGCCGCTGTGCTTGGCCCCAAATCCCTTTACAGCAGGTGGGAAAGAAGTAACCAGACACCAGGCTGGACCCTGGATCTGGTAATAAAATCAAGGAAGCTGCTGTGTACTGCAGGGAAGGTGATGTTTCTCCAGTTGAGACGATGATCTGGATAGTCTGTGCGTCAGAAACTGCGGTTTTGGGGTCAGACAGCCTGAGGTGGAATTCCGGCTCCACTCTTCCCAGGCCGGACACCTTGGGCAAGGTCCCTCGCGGCTTTGAGCTTCATGTCTGTGACCATCACCCACACTGACCTGCAGGGTCACTGTGAAGACTGGACAAAGGGCGGCGTGAAGGGCACAGAGGCAGGCTGGGAGCAGCTTTTCATAAACGGTAGGAACTGTTTTTTTGTTTGTTTATGTTTTGAGACAGAGTCTAGGTCTGTCACCCAGGTTGGAGTGCAATGGTACCATCTCAGCTCACTGCAACCTCCACCTCCCGGGTTCAAGCAATTTTCCTGCCGCAGCCTTCCGAGTAACTGGGATTACAGGCTCCCGCCACCAGGCCTGGCTAATTTTTGTACTTTTAGTAGAGACAGGGTTTCGCCGTGTTGGTCAGGCTGGTCTCAAACTCCTGACCTCAGGTGATCTGCCCACCTTGGCCTCCCAAAGTGCTGGGATTACAAGTGTGAGCCACTGCACCTGGCCAGTAGGAACTACTGGTTGTTGTTGTTGTTGTTGTTGTTGTTTTGAGACGGAGTCTCGCTCTGTCGCCCAGGCTGGAGTGCTGTGGCGTGATCTCAGCTCACTGTAAGCTCCGCCTCCTGGGTTGACGTCATTCTCCCGCCTCAGCCTCCCGAGTAGCTGGGACTACAGGCGCCCGCCACCTCACCCGGCTAGTTTTTTTTTTTTTTGTATTTTTAGTAGAGACGGGGTTTCTCTGTGTCAGCCAGGATGGTCTCGATCTCCTGACCTCATGATCCACCTGCCTCGGCCTCCCAAAGTACTGGGATTACAGGCATGAGCCACCGCGCCCGGCCAGATACTGTTTTTATCAGCTAAGAGCCAATATTTAAATCAACAGCTCCCCAAGCAGAAAGATTTCTTCCCCAACATTTATCCAACATAAAGACCACTGATCTCGGCTGAATACCTACCTCCAGGAATGAGTAAACTCCACAACCCCCGTACCCTAGCACGGCCCCTTGGGGCACATCAGAGAAGTTGGGAGCCCAGGTAGTCCGGGGTATTGCTGTCCTCTGCAGAAAGCTGCACCTGTTTGTCCCTGGGACACCTGCCATGTTCGAGGACATGCTCCCAGGATTCTGCTAGGTTCAATCACCTTCTCTGCATTTCCAAAATACAGATGAAGGAAACTGACTAGATACAAGATTTCTAAATGGCCCCTCCACAGCCAATCCAGTTCCTGAAAGAAATGTCTAAGTTTTGTGGTCCAAACCAGAACGACGTGATTTTTTAAATGTAAAGCTCTGAGCAGCACAGGTTTCCTGAGCCTTGTGAGAGCAGGAGCACTTGGAACCAGAGGGACACCTGTGAGGCGGAGAGTGCCTGGGAGGCTGAGGGCTTCCACGCCACGCCGGGCACCACTCTGCCAGCAGAGGCCAACGGTGAGCAAACAGTGCCACCCCCTGGCACCTGGCTCAGAGACACTCACACACAGACTCTGCAAAGCCAGGGTGTCCTGAGAGAGGCAGGGTAAATGAATGTCCTGGAGCAGCCGAGATTCCCACACAGTGTCGCAGAGCGGGGCTCATCTGGGGAGACAGCTGGCCTGGGGTCAAGCCCACTCGCTCTCAGTGAGTACAGAGTCGATGGCTCTGGCACAGCCCTGTCCCGAGGCTGCACGCAGGAACCGCCTCGACCCTTCACAATCACCCGCCCAGGCTGCCACGTGTATCTCAATCTCTTCTTCAGACCAGGAAACCGGGGCAGACCGGCCCACACTGCTGGGGAGCGGCAGAGTCAGGAGACAAGGCCAGCGCCTCTGACAGCAGCACCCGCTCCCTGACATCAGGGCGACAGAGCTCTAGGACGGAGACCCAGGTGGGAAGAGCCACTGCCTGAGAAAAGCCAGGTCGGCTGCGTGGGGCCCCTCAGGTGTATGGGGACGGCTGGACTGAGGCGCCCAGTGCGGAAGGTGACTCACTGTTCACTCATTCACCCGCCCACCGACCCCACCATGGCCTCAATCCAGGCCTTGCTCTAGGTGAGGAGCTATGGTGGCCTCGATTTTTGTTTGTTTGTTTGTTTTTTGAGATGGATGATTCCAGGTTGGAATTCTTTTTTTTTTTTTTTTTTTTTTTTTTTTTTTGAGACGGAGTCTCGCTCTGTCGCCCAGGCTGGAGTGCAGTGGCCGGATCTCAGCTCATTGCAAGCTCTGCCTCCCGGGTTTACGCCATTCTCTCGCCTCAGCCTCCCGAGTAGCTGGGACTACAGGCGCCCGCCATCTCGCCCAGCTAATTTTTTGTATTTTTTTTTTAGTAGAGACGGGGTTTCACAGTGTTAGCCAGGATGGTCTCGATCGCCTGACCTCGTGATCCGCCCGTCTCGGCCTCCCAAAGTGCTGGGATTACAGGCTTGAGCCACCGCGCCCGGCCTCCAGGTTGGAATTCAACGGCACAATCTCAGGTGACTGCAACCTCCACCTCCCAGGTTCAAGTGATTCTCCTGATTCAGCCTCCCGAGTGGCTGGGATTACAGGCACCTGCCGCTACACCTGGCTAATTCTTCTATTTTCTTTTCTTTTTTTAGTACAGACAGTGTTTCCTTCCTTCCTTCCCTCCCTCCCTCCCCCCCTTCCTTCCTTCCCTCCCTCCCTCCCCCCCTTCCTTCCTTCCTTCCTTCCTTTTTTTTGATACAATGCTGCAATCTTGGCTTATTGCAACCTCCGCCTCCCAGGTTCAAGCAATTCTCCTACCTCAGCCTCCCATGTAGCTAAGATTACAGGCACCGGCCACCATGCCCAGCTACTTTTGTATTTTTTTTTTCAGAGACAGGGTTTCACCATGTTGGTCAGGCTCTTCTCAAACTCCTGAGCTCAAGTGATCCTCCTGCCTTGGCCTCCCAAAGTGTCGGAATTACAGGCTTAAGCCACTGCACTTGGCCCATTTTTATTTTTTGCTTTTTGAGTTTTTTTGGGGGGTGGTGGATAGGGTCTTGCTATGTTGCCCAGGCTGGAGGGCAGTGGTACAATTGTATTAATAGCTCACTGCAGCCTCGACCTCCAGAGTTCAAGCAAATCTCCCACCTCAGCCTCCTGAGTAGCTGGGAAAATAGGCATGAGCCACCACGCCCGGCTAATTTTAAATATTTTATAGGCATGGGGGGGGGTCTCTCTCTGTTGGTCAGGATGGTCTCGAACTCCTGGCCTCAAGTAATCCTCCTGCCTTGGCCTCCTATAGTGCTGGGGTTTCAGGCGTGGGCCTGCCTGCCCGTGGCCTCGGTTCCATTTGTTCTGGTGTCCCCCCACTCTGTAGGTGACTGAGGGTCCCCGTAATGCTCCCCGTGTTCCCGGGTTGCCTATCGATTGCCCCACACTAGGAAACGACTCCCCACCTTCACTCCTTTCGTTACACAACCTGAACGCAGCTCTGTTTTCCTGTTAGACTCTGACTGACATGAAGCCACAGGAAGTTTTAAACAGGCAAATGATATCATCGTGTTTCTGTTTTTGAAGGAAATCATTCTGGCCGTTGTGTTAAAGGATGTTATAGGGTAAGCAGGAAGTCCAGCGGGGAAGCATCACAGCTGTCCTAGGGAGGAGGACGCGGCCTGAACCAGGGCGGCTGCGGTGAGAGGGACAGGGAGCAGCAGGCAGGTTGGCTGGGAAGAGAGGATACAGCCTGGACCAGGGCGGCTGCGGTGAGAGGGACGGGGAGCAGCAGGCAGGTTGGCTAGGGAGAGAGGATACAGCCTGGACCAGGGCGGCTGTGGTGAGAGGGACGGGGAGCAGCAGGCAGGTTGGCTGGGGAGAGAGGATACAGCCTGGACCAGGGTGGCTGTGGTGGGAGGGATGGGGAGCAGTAGGCAGGTTGGCTGGGGAGAGAGGATACGGCCTGGACCAGGGTGGCTGTGGTGGGAGGGACGGGGAGCAGCAGGCAGGTTGGCTGGGGAGAGAGGACGTGGCCTGGACCAGGGTGGCTGTGGTGGGAGGGACGGGGAGCAGCAGGCAGGTTGGCTGGGGAGAGAGGACGTGGCCTGGACCAGGGTGGCTGTGGTGGGAGGGACGGGGTACAGCAGCAGGTTGGGGAGGTGCCTTGGGGTCATCAATAGCAGGGAGCCCCAACCTTTTTGGCACCAGGGACCAGTTTCATGGAAGACGTTTTTCCACAGACAGTGGGGGTGGGGGGTGGTTTCGGGAGGATTCAAGCGCATTTGATTTATGGTGCACTTTACTTCTACTATTATTACATTGTGATATAGAACGAAATAATTCTACAACTCGCCATCATGTAGAATCAGTGGAGCCCTGAGCTTGTTTTCCTGCAACTAGATGAACCCACCTGGGGGTGATGGGAGACACAGACAGATCGCCAGGCATTAGATTCTCATAAGGAGGGTGAAACCTAATTCCTCCACTGCACAGTTCACAGTGGGGTTCACGCTCCTGTGAGAGTCAAATGCCGCTGCTGATCTGACAAGGTGGAGCTCAGGCGGTAACGTCAGTGATGGGAGCGGCTGTTAATATAGATGAAGGGGTTGGCCGTGGCGGCTCACACCTGTAATCCTAGTACTTTGGAAGGCTGAGGTGGGTGGATCACCTGAGGTCAGGAGTTCAAGACTAGCTTGGGCAACATGGTGAAACCCCGTCTCTACTAAAAATACAAAAAGTAGCCAGGTATGGCGGCAGGTGCCTGTAATCCCAGCTCCTGGGTGTTGGCTGGAGGGGCTGCAGGGGGCAGCTCTGAGCTCTGTTCCGGACACTCTTTGTCCGAGTTCCAGCTCACAGCAGCTGCTGCCCGAGGGTGAAGGAAGGCAGGAGGCTGTGTCCCAATTTTGTCTGGGACTAAAGCTGATCCCTCCTTGAAATACACTTCTGAATTTTGTTTTGTTTTGTTTTGTTTTTGAGATGGAGTCTCGCTCTGTTGCCCAGGCTGTAGTGAGTGGTGCCATCTCGGCTCACTGCAAGCTCCGCCTCCTGGGTTTCCGCCATTCTCCTGCCTCAGTCTCCCGAGTAGCTGGGACTACAGATGCCCGCCACCACGCCCAGTTAACTTTTTGTATTTTTAGTGGCCACCACGCCTGGCTACTTTTTTGTATTTTTAGTAGAGATGAGGTTTCACCGTGTTAGCCAGGACGGTCTCAATCTCCTGACCTTGTGATCCGCCCGCCTCGGCCTCCCACAGTCCTGGGATTACAGATGTGAGCCACCGTGACCGGCCTCACCTCTGAATTTTATGGGGAGGATCCATCCTTTTCAAAAAGCTCAACCCCTAAGTTGACGCGGGAACGTTCCAGAAGGCAGAGATGGTTATTCCCTGTGTACCAGTGAATCTCAAGTTTGCTCAGGAAGCAGAGCCTCCAGAGGTGGTGAGGGTTTTGTTCAACATTTAGAACTATCCCTCCATTTGACTCCTGCCTACATTTGACTCCCGCCTCGGTTTGACTCCCTCATCAATAAACTGCACCGGGTAATTTGCATATAGTTCTCTGCACCTAAAAATTCACTCTAAAAAATACAATATTTCAAGAACCCCCATTTTCACTAGACAGAAATACATTTCATCAGTCTACTCAGTAAGTCCAATGTGCAGGACCACGGCAAAGCTCAGCTGGTGCTGGATAGCTGAGTGTCCGGGGGCCCTCCCTGGCAGCAGGTAGCAGTCCTGGGAACCCAGGGTCTGAGAAAGCTATAGAGAGAAAATCCTTACATTGAAAACATTCCATCGTTAACTTAGACTCCTTCCCCTGAGACCACTTTCTTCTTATCATTATTCTGTTTTTGGAAACAGCGTCTCGCTTGTCATCCAGGCTGCAGTGCAGCGGCATGAGCTCAGCTCACTGCAGCCTCAACCTCCCCATGCTCAAGCAATCCTCCAGCCTCAGCCTCCTGGAGAACTGGGACCACAGGAATGTGCCATCATGCCCAACTAATATTTTTGTATTTTTTGTGTATTTGACAGAGTCTCTCCATGTTGCCCAGGCTGGTCTTGAACTCCTGGCTTCAAGCGATCCTCTTGCCTTGGCCTCCCAAAGTGCCGAGATTACAGGTATGAGTCACTGCGCCTGGCTGAGACAATTTTCTTACTTTGTTACAGGATCCCCTGGGTCTCCAAACCTCAGCGTTAAAGAGCTGGTCATAGTGGACAGCCCGTGTAGCCAGGTGCATCATGGCCAGCCGAGGAGGTGAGGTCGAAGACTAAGGAGGCCTTGCCCGGCTGCTTCTTCTTTATTCTTCCTCCTTCTTTCTCCTTCTACTTCTCCTCCTCCTTCTCCTCCTCCTCCTCCTCCTTCTCCTTCATCATCATTAGTAGTAGTAGTAGTAGTAGTAGTAGTACTAGTAGTAGTAGTAGTAGTAGTAGTAGAGATTGAGTCTTCCTATGTTGCCCAGGCTGGTCTCAAACTCCTGGGCTTAAACAATTCTCTCACCTTGGCAGGAGGAGGGTTAGGTTTGGGGTTAGGGTTAGGTTTATGGGAAGCAATGCCATCATTTTAGTCTAGAAAGTCATGACAGATAAATCACCTTAATTTACAGAATGTGGTGAGATGCCTGCTTCTTTCTTTTTGGTCAAAGAGAAGTAGGCTAGAGTTTTTGCCAGAGAAAAACGGTACCTCTGACACTCCCAGAGCCCTGGGCAGGCCGGGAGCAGTGCTTGTGCCTGTAACCCCAGCACTTTATGAGGCCAATACAGAAGGATCTCTTGAGCCAGGAGTTCAAGACCAACCAGGGAAACAGAGAGAGACCCCCCCCACCCCCATCTGCTCTACAAAAAATTTAAACATTAGTTGGGCATGGTAGCTCACGCCTGTGGTTCCAGGTACTCAGAAGGCTGAGGTGGGAGGATTACCTGAACTCTGGAGATCGAGGCTGCAGTGAGATATTAATACAATTGTACTGCACTCTAGCCTGGGCAAGAGCAAGACCCTGTCTAGAAAAACAAAAACAGATAGAATCAAAGACTCAATAATTCAAATTCAAAACTTCTCAAAAGAGAAGATAGAGGCCAGGTGCAGTAGCTCAAATCTGTAATCCCAGCACTTTGGGAGGCTGAGGCGGGTGGATCACGAGATCAGGAGTTTAAGACCAGCCTGGCCAAGATGGTGAAACCCTGTCTCTACTAAAAATACAAAAATTGGCCGGGCACAGTGGCTTAAGCCTGTAATCCCAGCACTTTGGGAGGCCGAGACGGGCGGATCACGAGGTCAGGAGATCGAGACCATCCTGGCTAACACGGTGAAACCCCGTCTGTACTAAAAAAATACAAAAAAAAAACTAGCCAGGCGACGTGGCGGGCGCCTGTAGTCCCAGTTACTCGGGAGGCTGAGGCAGGAGAATGGCGTAAACCCGGGAGGCAGAGCTTGCAGTGAGCTGAGATCTGGCCACTGCACTCCAGCCTGGGTGACAGAGCGAGACTCCGTCTCAAAAAAAAAAAAAAAAAAAAAATTACAAAAATTAGCCGGGTGTGGTGGCATGTGCCTGTAATCCCAGCTACTCAGGAGGCTGAAGCGGAGAATTGCTTGAACCCAGGAGGCGCAGATTGCAGTGAGCCAAGATCGTGCTACTGCACTCCAGCCTGGGCGACAGAGCGAAAGTCCATCTAAAAAAAATGAGAAGATAGAGACAGACTTCTTTTTTTGGTGAGGGTGGGGGACAGAGTCTCGCTCTTTCGCCCAGGCTGGAGTCCAATGGCGAGATCTCGGCTCACTGCAACCTCTGCCTCCCAGGTTCAGGCGATTCTCCTGCCTCAGCTTCCCACATAGCTGGAATTATAGGTACCCACCACCGTGCCTGGCTAATTTCTTTGTGTTTTTAGTCGAGACAGGATTTTACCACGTTGGCCAGGCTGGTCTCGAACTCCTGACCTCGTGATCCACCCGCCTCGGCCTCCCAGAATGCTGGGATCCCAGGCGTGAGCCCCCGTGCTGGCCATGACCTACATTTCTACAGAGTTGTCATTTCAGGAAAGTCGTAGACGTGAAACCACATGGGCCTCAGCCTCTGGGACTGACTTCTTCCCATCCAGCACAATTCTCTGGAGATTAACCCACGTTGTGTGTGTCAACATCCCTTCCTCTTTCGTGCTGAACAGATTCCACCTGATGAGATTTGAAAAGAAGAGAACAGTTTTAAAGACCACGTGCCACTTTTCAGATGAAGGGGGATTTGCCCTGCTGGGGTCTGCGGCACTCAAACAAAAACATATTCTCGCATATCTCCAGAGTCTTAAAAATGCCTAAAAATCCTACTTGTGTGTCTGTTTTTTTGGGGGAACTAATTTAATCCCCTAGCCTCTTTTTTTTTTTTTTTTTTTTTTTTTTTTTTGAGATGGAGTCTCACTCTGTTACCCAGGCTGGAGTGCAGTGGTGTGATCTTGGCTCACTGCAAGCTCTGTCTCCGGAGTTCAAGTGATTCTCCAGTGTCAGCCTCTCGAGTAGCTGAGAGTACAGGCACCCGCCACCACCCCGGGCTAATTTTTGTATTTTTAGTAGAGACGGTGTTTCACCATGTTGGCCAGGCTGGTTTCCAACTCCCAACCTCAGGTGATCCTCCCACCTCAGCCTCCCAAAGTGCTGGGATTACAGACATGAGCCACCATGGCTGGCCAGGAACTAACTTAATCCTGATCATGCAAAATTTCAGCTCAACTTATCACCTCTTACTTCACTGCAATTAAATAATCTCCACCACATATATTAAATGTTATAGAAGTCATTTATTGTTCCTCTTTAAAGTTATTTATTAGGCCGGGCGCGGTGGCTCAAGCCTGTAATCCCAGCACTTTGGGAGGCCGAGACGGGCGGATCACGAGGTCAGGAGATCGAGACCATCCTGGCTAACATGGTGAAACCCCGTCTCTACTAAAAATACAAAAAAAAAAAAAAAACTAGCCGGGCGAGGTGGCGGGCGCCTGTAGTCCCAGCTACTCGGGAGGCTGAGGCAGGAGAATGGCGTAAACCTGGGAGACGGAGCTTGCAGTGAGCTGAGATCCAGCCACTGCACTCCAGTCCGGGCGACAGAGCAAGACTCCGCCTCAAAAAAAAAAAAAAAAAAAAAAAAAAAAAAAAAGTTATTTATGCACAGAATATAACCTACATCTTATTTCTATTTTATTTTCCCTGTGGTTAGCACGCCGTCCATTCGTCTCTTCCGTTAGCTTGCTTTTTAATTGTGCCACTGCTCTAATATATGGTCTTTATTGTATTAGTTTATGCCTTATATTAAATTACGTTCATATAAGATTTGCAAGAAAAATAGCTTTTCGGCTTACTCAGGAATTTGGGAGACTTAATTTTGGTCAGCTGATTCTCAAGAAAGAAATTACAGTATGAAAGGCAAAGTACCAGGGAAGGGATGGGGGCTTCTGAGGATGCAAACCAGATGGGAAGGTGCCCTCAGCCTCGTGCCCTCTCTCAAGGTGAAAGGCACCTGAAGACGTTTTCACTCAACACTTTCTTTTCTGTTTTGTTTTTCCAGACAGCTCTCACTCTGTCACCCAGGCTGGAGCTCAACGGTTCAATCATAGCTCACTGAAGCTTTGACCTCCTGAGTTCATGTGGTCCTCCCGCCTCAGCCTCCCTAGTAGCTGGGACTACAGGTGCCCACCACCATGCCTGGCTAATTTTTGCATTTTCAGTAGAGAGAAGGTTTTGCCATGTTGCCCAGGCTGGTCACGAACTCCTGACCTCAGGTGATCCGCCCGCCTCGGCCTCCCAAACTGCTGGGATTACAGGTGTGAGCCACCATGCCTGGCCTCGTTCGTTAAACACTTTCCATGGCAAGGCAGGGGGCTCGGTAGGGCAATTGGCTGTAGGACTCCTGTGCGGAGCAGGTGCCAGTTCGAGACTGGCACTCCTGGGGGCCTCTGACTCTCCCCAACAGCTCTCCACTCGGTTTCCCCATTGTAGTGATGATATCAGATTGTCCCTGCCCCCATCTGCCTGAAGCTTCTCTTCAGATCCTGCTGCCTGGCTCAGGCCACTCTGGACCCTGGGACTGACAATCTAACTACCTCTGCTGCACCTGGCAGGGGCCCTGTAGACCCTGTCCACATGCAGCCTGCGGACACCCAGTGCTCAGCTAGTCTTCCTTGCTGGGGGCTGAGGGTAGATGGAAAAGGCAGCAGGGAAAGTCCACAGAGAGGCCATGGGTGTCGGGGCCGCAGCATGACCATGGAGACAGCTCGGTCCGTGTCACCACACTGAGAGGTGCCATCCTTTCAGGGCATGGCAGGTAGGGAGACTGAGGCAGAGGAGAGGTGCACAGCAAGGCGGTGACTCCTGAGGCCACATCCTCACTGGCCATTTTTTTTTTTTTTTTTTGAGACGGAGTCTCGCTCTGTCGCCCAGGCTGGAGTGCAGTGGCACGATCTCCACTCACTGCAAGCTCCGCCTCCTGGGTTCATGCCATTCTCCTGCCTCAGCCTCCCGAGTAGCTGGGACTACAGGCGCCTGCCACCGTGCCCGGCTTATTTTTTGTATTTTTAGTAGAGATGGGGTTTCACCGTGTTAGCCAGGATGGTCTCAATCTCCTGACCTCGTGATCCGCCCATCTCGGCCTCCCAAAGTATTGGGATTACAGGCGTGAGCCACCGCACCCGGCCCTCACTGGCCATTTCAACGGCAGCTGGAACAGAAGTTCCCTGCTGTGTCTCTGGGACGACCGTCTGTGTGGCACATTCTCAGCGCATGCTGCTGAACCAGGAACATGTGAATGTCAGACTCCAGTTCCATGCCTGGGCATGTGCCCAACAGAAGGGGGTGCCCGTGGCCACCCAAAGACAGCAGTGCTCAGAGCATGATATTCATAACAGTCAAAAAATGGAAGCATCAGCCAGACTGGGCAATATAGTGAGACTCCATTGCTACAAAAATAGAGAGACGGAGTCTTGCTCTATCACCCAGGCTGGAGCAAAGTGGCATGATCTTGGCTCACTACAACCTCCGCCTCCTGGGTTCAGGCAATTCTCCTGCCTCAGCCTCCTGAGAGTAGCTGTGATTACAGGTGCCTGCCACCACACCTGGCTCATTTTTGTAATTTTAGTAGAGATGGGGTTTGCCATGTTGGCCAGGCTGGTCTCAAACTCCTGACCTCAGGTGATCCACCTGCCTTGGCCTCCCGAATTTGTTAGCCGGGCATGGTGGTAGGCGACCTTGTCTCTAGGGAAAAAATAAAACACAAACCAAAAAACCGAGGAAGCAGCCCAGATGTCCATCACAGAATATGTGGGTGTGAAATGCACTCATCATGGAATACTATGTGATAAGGAAGTAAAGAGAACTGCTGCACACGGCCACACAAATGAACCTCACAGAACCCAAGGCCAGGCGCAGCAGCTCATGCCTGTCATCCCAGCACTTTGGGAGGGCAAGGCAGGTGGATTACCTGAGATGGGGAGTTTGAGACCAGCCTGGCCAACATTGGAAAACCCTGTCTCTACTAAAAATACAAAAAATTAGGCTGGGCATGGTGGCTTACACCTGTAATCCCAACACTTTGGAAGGCTGAGGCAGGTAGATCACCTGAGGTCATGAGTTTGAGACCAGCCTGACCGACATGGTGAAACTCTGTCTCTACTAAAAATACAAAATTAGCCAGGCGTGGTGGCGCATGCCTGTAATCCCAGCTACTCGGGAGGCTGAGGCAGAATTGCTTGAACCTGGGAGGCAGAGGTTATAGTGAGCTAAGATCGTGCCATTGCACTCCAGCCTGGGCAACAAGAGTGAAACTCTGTCTCAAAACAAACAAAGAAACAAACACATTTAACCAGGCGTAGTAGCTGGTGCCTGTCATCAAAGCTACTTGGGAGGCAGAAGCAGGAGAATCGCTTGAACCCGGAGGCAGAGGTTGCAGTGAGCAGAGATCACGCCACTGCACTCCAGCCTGGGCGACAGAGCAAGACTCTGTCTCAAAAAAGAAATAAAAAAGAAGAAATACAGACCTGAGACTGCCCTGAGCAAGGCCACCAGCGGGAAGTGCAGGTGGTCAGCCCTGCTTCATGGTGACAGCAGTCAGAACCACAGCTCCTTCCAGAGTGACACCATCTGGGACCTGCTGATCCCAGCTGCTCGGGAGGCTGAGGCAGGAGAATCACTTGAATCCAGGAGGTGGAGACTGCAGTGAGCCGAGATCGCACCACTGCACTCCAGCCTGGGAGACACAGCGAGACTCCACCTCTAAATAAGTAAATAAATAAATAGCTATTTAAAAATTCACTGGGGCCGGGCGCGGTGGCTCAAGCCTGTAATCCCAGTACTTTGGGAGGCCGAGGTGGGCGGATCACGAGGTCAGGAGATCGAGACCATCCTGGCTAACCCGGTGAAACCGCGTCTCTACTAAAAAAAATACAAAAAACTAGCCGGGCGAGGTGGCGGGTGCCTGTAGTCCCAGCTACTCGGGAGGCTGAGGCAGGAGAATGGCGTGAACCCGGGAGGCGGAGCTTGCAGTGAGCTGAGATCCGGCCACTGCACTCCAGCCCGGGCGACAGAGCGAGACTCCGTCTCAAAAAAAAAAAAAAAAGAAAAAAAAAAAAAAATTCACTGAACTGGCCAGATGTGCTGGCATGCATCTATAGTCCCAGCTTCTCGGGAGGCTGAGGCAGGAGGATCGCTTGAGCCTGGGAAGCTGAGGCTGCAGTGAGCCAAGTTCACATCACTGCATTCCAGCCTGGGTGACAGAGTGAGCCCCTGTGTCAAAAATAAATAAATTTTTAAAAATTGTAAAATTGTAAAAAATTTTAAAGTGCACTATGCCGTCTGTTTCAGGCTCGCAAACAGGACCCCACATGACATGATTCAATTTCAAAAGTCCAATGTTTCGGGGGCCTCACACCCAGGGGAATCCTAGACAAGAGGACATGGGGGTATTTTCTTTATTCTACAACAGGGCCAGGGATCTCAGAAACTCCTCTCCAGCTTTTCCTGAGATGTCTATCCTTACTAACAGAGTCTCAGGTGTGAGGCTAGTGTCGGCTCACAGCCTGCGGGCAGGAACCCCCCAGCACCTCATCCCCCGGCGGGCTTCCGTTCTTCACAGGCTGCTGGGTGGGTGATAAGTGGGAACGGCACCCCACAGCCCCTGGTGTCCTCCAGGCTCTCCTGGGGGACCCGGTGCTCATCGCCCCCAGGTCCTCCTCAGCATCCACAGCCCACCCTCAGCAGCGTGGTGGCCCAGGTGAATGCTGGCCACGTACGCCCGGAGAACGGGCTGCTGAGCCTTCCCAAGGGGGATCCTGGGCTGGACTCAGGTTTTTGAGGCTGAAATGAAGGTGACTGGAAAAGCTTCAAACAAATAAAGCTTTTGGAAAAGAGGATGTGAGGCTGCCTTCAGGAACTACACACTCGAGGCTACCTTTGTATTTTCTTTTTGTTTTTGTTTTTGAGATGGAGTCTCGCTCTGTCACCCGGGCTGGGGTGCAGTGGCGCAATCTCAGCTCACTGCAAGCTCTGCCTCCCGGGTTCATGCCAT
Organism: Trachypithecus francoisi; assembly: GCF_009764315.1. NCBI lineage: Eukaryota > Metazoa > Chordata > Mammalia > Primates > Cercopithecidae > Trachypithecus > Trachypithecus francoisi. Next base: position 109,487,881 of record NW_022681469.1, read on the forward strand.
TCTCTTGCCTCAGCCTCCCGAGTAGCTGGGACTACAGACGCCCGCTGCCACACCCGGCTAACTTTTTGTATTTTTAGTAAAGACAGGTTTTCACCATGTTACCCAGGATGGTCTCGATCTCCTGACCTCGTGATCTGCCCACCTCGGCCTCCTAAAGTGCCGGGATTACAGGCGTGAGCCACCGCGCCCGACCCCTTCGTATTTTCGTAAATATCACACAGGTGAGCCACATGTCTTCATGTCTCAAAAAAGGCTGCAACAGGCCCAGTCAGAGAGCCATGGAAAAGGCAAGGGCAGTGTTGCTCAGGTCTGCAAGAAACAAGCCAGAGGTGGACCCGTAAGACGTACCCCGTAAGCTTTATGGGAGTGACTGATTTGAAAACTGTTTTATCTGGAGAGCAGCTGGTCAGCAGACAGACAAATGCAGTCTCTCCACACAACGTGGAGTATTATTCAGCCATAAAAAGGAATAAGGTAGCTGGGCGTGGTGGTGCATGCCTATAGTCCCAGCTACTCTGGAGGCTGAGGAGGGAGGATCAATTGAATCCAGGAGGTGGAGGTTGCAGCAAGCCGAAATCCAGCCACTCTACTCCAGCCTGGTCAACAGAGTGAGACTCAAAAAAAAAAAAAGGAATGAGGCCAGGCGCGGTGGCTCATGCCTGTAATTCCAACACTTAGGGAGGCTGAGGCGGGAGGATCAATTGAGCCCAGGAGGTTGAGACCAGCCTGGCCAACACCGTGAAACCCCGTCTCTACTACAAATACAAAATTAGCCAGGCGTGGTGGCGGCACCTGTAATCCCAGCAACTCAGGAGGCTGAGGCAGGAAAATCATTTGAGCCCAGGAGGGAGAGGTTGCAGTGAGCCGAGATCACACCACTGCACTCTAGCCCAGGCGACAGAGCGAGACTCCGTCTCAAAAAAAAAAGAAAAAAAGAAAGAAAGCCTGACTCTGGGCTTTGCAATATCGCCAGGAAAGGCAGGCACTCCACGCCCTGAATGGAGGTGAAGTCCCTGTGGCTCCCACAGGCCCAGCTGAGCCCAACTCCGATTCTCATCCCTCCATGGCGGGGTCCACCGCTGCAACAGGCGTGTCTTGCCTGCCCCTGGCCACTTGGTGGTAGCGTGTTGACCAAAGGAGAATTGGATCAGGTTCCCCAGGTTCCCAGGAGCAAATCGTAATGGAAAACCTTCAGCTGAGCACGGTGGCTCAAGCCTCTAATCCCAGCACTTTGGGAGGCTGAGATGGGAGGATCGCCTGAGTCCAGGAGTTTGAGACCAGCCTGAGCAACATAGTGAGATCCTGTCTCTACAAAAAAATACAAAAGAAAAGCTTTTGCCAGGTGTGGTGGTGCGTGTCTGTGGTCCCAGCTATGCAGGAGGCTGAGGCAGGAGGATCACTTGAGCCCAGGAAGTGGAGGCTGCAGTGAGCCGAGAGTGTACCACTGCACTCCAGCCTGGGTGACAGAGTGAGACCCTGTCTCAAAACAGAAACGAAAAGAAAGTCAAGCTTTGTAAAGAAGGTTCTCATCCCTCCAGGATGGGGTCGGCTGCTGGAGCAGGCGTCTTGCCTGCCTCTGGCCACTTGGTGGCAGCGTGTTGACCAAAGGAGAATTGGATCTGGTTCCCCAGGTTCCCAGGAGCAAATCATTCAGTCCATAGGATTTATCCAGAAGGCTGCGTGCTGGCAGAGGCCACCGGTCTGTGCCTGCAACAGCAACGTGGCCGGGTGCTGAGTGCCGTGGGTTCTGGGACTCCCCGAGTCTGGAGGAGTTTGCAGCAGAGGTGATGTCTGCACTGAGCTGGGTGAGGGACAGTGTGCAGAGCCAAATGGACGCCACCCTCCCTCCAAGCCCGGTCTTACCACTATGTTCCCCATGCAAGTAGGAAAGGGATTCATTTCCTGCTCTAAGCAAACTTGCCCAGGCTCAATAGGAGACAGGTCTCAAACTCTGAACCCTCCAAACATTCCGAGCATGGCTTCTGTTTTTAGCCAAATGCATTCACTCATTCAGAAAACACTTATTCATTTATTTAATTTATTTTTTAGAGATAGAGTTCCTTTTTTTTTTTTTTTGAGATGGAGTTTTGCTGTTATCACCTAGGCTGGAGTGAGTGGCACGATCTTGGCTCACTGCAAACTCCGCCTCCTGGGTTCAAGTGATTCTCCTGCCTCAGCCTCCCGAGTAGCTGGGATTACAGGCACTCGCCACCACGCCCGGCTAATGTTTTGTATTTTTAGTAGAGAGGGGGCTTCCCCATGTTGGCCAGGCTGGTCTCGAACTCCTGGCCTCAGGTGATCCCCCTGCCTCGGCCTCCCAAAGTGCTGGGATTACAGGCGTGAGCCACCGCACCCAGTCTCGTGGTTTTAATTTGAGTTTCTCTAGTGATTAGTGATGATGAGCATTATTCATATACCTTCTGGCCATTTGTTTGCCTTCTTTTGAAAAATGTCGGCCGGGCGCGGTGGCTCAAGCCTGTAATCCCAGCACTTTGGGAGGCCGAGATGGGCAGATCATGAGGTCAGGAGATCGAGACTATCCTGGCTAACATGGTGAAACTTCCCCGTCTCTACTAAAAAATACAAAAAACTAGCCGGGCGAGGTGGCGGGCACCTGTAGTCCCAGCTACTCGGGAGGCTGAGGCAGGAGAATGGTGTGAACCCGGGAGGCGGAGCTTGCAATGAGCTGAGATCCGGCCACTGCACTCCAGCCCAGGCGACGGAGCTAGACGCCGTCTCAAAAAAAAAAAAAGAAAAATGTCTCTTCATATCTTTGCCCACTTTGCCCCTCCCGGGCTTAAGCGATTCTCCTGCCTCAGCCTCCCGAGTAGCTGAGACTGCTAACTTTTGTATTTTTAGTAGAGACGGGGTTTCACCATGTTGCCCAGGCCAGTCTTGAACTCCTGACCTCAGGTGATCTGCCTGCCTCAGCCTCCCAAAGTGCTGGGATTACAGGCATGAGCCACCGCATTGGCCTGTCTTTAATTTCAAGTGCTAACTGTGTGTCGCTGATATATAGGAAAACAACTGAGTTTTGTTTCATAACCTTGTACCCTGCACTTGCTCATGAGTTCCAAAAGTTGTGTTTTTCTTTTCTTTTCCTTTTTGGATTCTCTGCAATCACGTCATTTGTGAACAAAGAAGTTTTTTTTTTTTTTTTTTTTTGAGACGGAGTCTTGCTCTGCTGCCCAGGCTGGAGTGCTGTGGCCGGATCTCAGCTCACTGCAAGCTCCGCCTCCGGGGTTCACGCCATTCTCCTGCCTCAGCCTCCCGAGTAGCTGGGACTACAGGCGACCGCCACCTCGCCCAGCTAATTTTTTGTATTTTTTAGTAGAGATGGGGTTTCACTGTGTTAGCCAGGATAGTCTCGATCTCCTGACCTCGTGATCTGCCCGTCTCGGCCTCCCAAAGTGCTGGGATTACAGGCTTGAGCCACCGGGCCCGGCGAACAAAGAAGTTTTATTTCTTCCTTCCTAATCTGTATACTGGTGATTTCCTTTTCCAGTCCTTTTGCTGTAGCGGGGACTCCCAGTTTGAGGCCGGATGGGGTGGTGGGAGGGCACGTTCCTGCCTCTTCCTGATCATCGTTCCCTGCAGTCCCACCTGCTGGGCCCTGAGTTGCTGCGGGAACCGCTGAGCACTGGCTCTGTAAGCCCCGGGCTCCCATACTGCTTTCCTCCGGGCCCTGCCCTGCCTGCCTGCCTCCAGGCCCGACCGCCCAGTGAGCCGTCCGGTTGAGCAGTCCTGCCCCCTCCTTGCCATGCACGCTCGGGGGTCCTCATTGCTACCAGATGAAAGCCCCTGTTGTCCCCAGAGGCTCTGTCTCCTTGGGGGATGTTCACCAGCTGCCTCTCAAAGGACTGCCTGAGACCAGCCACTTCTGTGGCCTACGGCTTCCTCAAGGACTCTACAAGACACAGAAGTCCTTGCTCTTTCCAGTGAAAAGAAAGGGTAAGGAGGGTCATTTCGACACCATGTCGGAGCCGTTCCTCACTGCCCCGGCTTCCTGTGTGACCAGGTGTTGGTGAAACGAGATTAATCCACCACTGACGCGCATAGGAATCTGTGACGAGGCCCCCTGCCGTGCTGGGCTGAGTGGACTGCACGAGAGATGACCCACAGACCATTCTTGCTTTGCCTCCACTGTCGTTGGAAGGGCACCTACAAGAAGGAGATGCAGGGCTTTGGAGGTGCGGGATTTCTTCTTACCTCTGTTCCCACTTCTTACCTTCAGAATAAATCTCTAAGTCCAGTATTAGCAAATTCTTCACAGATGTAGGCCACGCAAAGCACCCTCATTGTCTGTCATAAATATAATATCTTTTAAAATCTCCAACGCGACGCACGGGCCTGTTTCTTCTCATAAATCTAGGCTGCCTGTCTCTGATCAAATTCTGCTTTTCCAGCAGTTTTACAGCTAAGTCCTCCCACATAATTTGTAATCGTTTCTTTACAAAGGACATTAAGCTAACCGTGATCCTGTGCTGAATTATGTAGCATTTACCACGCTCCTGTTTTTAGATTCCTTATCCCTTTCTAGTGGATTCTAAAAATATCAGTTAAGCCACCAACTAATTTCTAATCCTTGCTTCTATTAATATTGACCGTTCATCTCTTAGCCTTTGTCCTTGCTTGATTAAGCAATTCAAATCTTTTCCTGAAAATTTGATTGTTGACAATGTGACTGGCTCTGGCTGGACCACCGGGCAGGAAGGGATTCTGGCTGGTGGGGGTCCGGAGACCAGCTTAGCCACAGAAAGCCCTTCAGGTAACTCTGAGCGTTCTCTCCCCCTCTCACTCTCTCATGAGGCAAGAAACCAACAGTATCTTAACGTATAGATTAAATTTTAAATTCTCCATTGTCAGCACCCTGCACGGTGAGACAGGCCTCCAGATTTTAAGGTTGGCTTAAAAGGCCTCCCAACTGTGAGACTGCCCGGGCAGACCACTTAACCTCGAGCCGCGTCTGTCAACGCAGACGGCTTCTCTGATGACTGAGATTCAGCTGAGATCTGAAGAGGGTAGTGGGTGCTGGAGGCCACCATCCAGAGCCCTGCAAAACAGAGGTGCTCATTTCCCTGGCTGCCTGTCTCTGCAAGGGATCTTCCCTCCGCCAAAGGGGCCTCCGCACCCAGGGTGGTACTGAATCATTATGAGCTGCAGGGACGATGCCCAGCCCCTAGGCCTCAATTTGGGACGATGGTGAAGGGACATCCCAGCTCCAGAGCCCCTGGGGTGCCCTCAGATGCCGCTGTATTGCGTTCCTTTTTTGAGACAGAGTCTCACTCTGTCGCCCAGGCTGGAGTGCAGTGGCGCAATCTAGGCTCACCGCAACCTCTGCCTCCTGGGTTCAAGCGATTCTCCTGCCTCAGCCTCTAGAGTGGCTGAGATCATAAGTGCAAGCCACCATGACCGGCTAATTTTTTTTTGTATTTTTTTTGAGACGGAGTCTCGCTCTGTCGCCCAGGCTGGAGTGCAGTGGCCAGATCTCGGCTCACTGTAAGCTCCGCCTCCCGGGTTTACGCCATTCTGTCTCAGCCTCCTGAGTAGCTGGGACTACAGGTGCCTGCCACCTCACCCGGCTAGTTTTTTGTATTTTTTAGTAGAGACGGGGTTTCACCGTATTAGCCAGAGTGGTCTCGATCTCCTGACCTTGTGATCCGCCTGTCTCGGCCTCCCAAAGTGCTGGGATTACAGGCTTGAGCCACCGCACTTGGCCTTTTGTTTGTAATTTTAGTAGAGACGGGGTTTCTCCATGTTGGCCAGGCTGATCTCGAACTCCTGACCTCAGGTGATCCACCCACCTTGGCCTCCCAAAGTGGTGGGATTACAGGAGTGAGCCACCACGCCCAGCCCACTGGATTGCATTTCAGCTTCACCCTCTGCCCCCCAGCTTCCTGCAGGGCCTTCCAGAGGCTGTCCACGAATGCACTCCCCAGTAGACCCTTGCATGTGATGATCCATCTGAGTCTGTTTCCAGGGAACCCAACTTACAGCAGTCAGTGCCAGCAACGGTCCCGGCAAGTATACTCTGCAGGGGAGACTTAGAGCCGGGCCCCCTGTCAGCCTTGATACAGTATCAAGGCTGGCCACCAGCACCCAACACCAGTGGCTGTGGATTACATCCTGATAACCCCTAGCAGGTGCAGCGAAACCATTTTTAAGGCTTTTAATAATATCTGACTTCAAGACTTAACATAAAGCTACAATAATCGAGACAGTGATATTGGTGAAAGGACATAAATAGATAATGGAACAGAAGGGAGAGCACAGAAACTGGCCACACAAATACCGTCCACAAATCCTTGACAAAGGAGCAACGGAAACGTAATGAAGGAAGAACGATCTTTTCAACAAATGGTGCTGGGACGAGTGAACATGCACATACAAAAGGGAAAAAAATGAATCTAGGCCGGCCTCGGTGGCTCATGCCTGTGATCCCAGCACTGTAGGAGGCTGAGGCAGGAGGATCACTTGAGGTCAGGAGTTTGAGACCAGTCTGGGCAACACGGTGATACACCATCTCTATAAAACAAACAAACAAACAAAAGTTTTAAATTAGTCAGGCATGGTGGCGTGTACCTGTAGTCCCAGCTACTTGGGAGGCTGAGGCAGGAGGATCCCTTGAACCCAGGAGTTCAAGGCTGCAGTGAGCTGTGATCACGCCACTGCACTTCAACCTGGGCAACAGAGTGAGACCCTGTCTCACCAAAATAGATAAATAAGGGCCAGGCTTGGTGGTTCACGCCTGTAATCCCAGAACTTTGGGAGGCCGAGGTGGGCGGATCACTTGAGCTCAGGAATCCGAGACCATCCTGGCCAACATGGTGAAACTCTGTCTCTACTAAAAATACAAAAAATTAGCCGGGCGTGGTGGCACATGCCTGCAATCCCAGCTACTTAGGAGGCTGAGACAGGAGAATCACTGGAACCCAGGAGGCGGAGGTTGCAGTGAGCCGAGATTGCACCACAGCACTCCAGCCTGGGCAACAGAGTGAGACTTCATCTCAAAATAAAATAAAATAAAATTTAAAAAGTATATATATATATATGTGTGTGTGTGTGTGTGTGTGTGTGTATACATACACATATATATAGACACAGGCCTTACACCTTTCACAAAAATTAACTCAAAATGGATCATTACTTAAAATCACTTGAGCCGGGCGCGGTGGCTCAAGCCTGTAATCCCAGCACTTTGGGAGGCCGAGACGGGCGGATCACGAGGTCAGGAGATCGAGACCATCCTGGCTAACATGGTGAAACCCCGTCTCTACTAAAAATACAAAAAACTAGCCGGGCGAGGTGGCGGGCGCCTGTAGTCCTAGCTACTTGGGAGGCTGAGGCAGGAGAATGGCGTGAACCTGGGAGGCGGAGCTTGCAGTGAGCCGAGATTGCGCCACTGCACTCCAGCCTGGGCGACAGAGCGAGACTCCGCCTCAAAAAAAAAAAAAAATAAATAAATAAAATAAAATAAAATAAAATCACTTGATTATAAAATGCAAAGCTATACAAATTCCGGAAGATTACACAGGAGAAAATCAAAGTGACCCTGTGTTTGGCAATGAGTTTTTATCATGTTTATTATTGTTATTTGAGATGGAGTCCTGCTACATTACCCAGGCTGTTCTCCAACTGCTGGACTCAAGCAATCCTCCCTCCTCAATCCTCCATCCCAGTGGCTGGGATGGCAAGCACACACCACCATGCCTGGCTTGGCAATGAATTTTTAGATATCACACCAAAAACATAATCTATAAAAGATTGATAAGTTGGACATTATGAAGGGCATCAGATGCCGAAGAAGACATACAGATGGCAAATAAGCATACGGAAAGATGCCCAACATCTTATGTCCTTAGGGAACTGCCAATGAAAACGACAGTGTAGAAACCACCACAAACCTGTTAGAATGACCAAAATCCAGACACCGACATCACCAAATGCTAGTGAGGACGCGGAGCAACAGGAACTCTCATCATGGCTGTGAGAATCCAAAATGGTCCAGCCACTTTGGAAGACACTTGGGTGGTTTCTTACAGAACTAAACATATTCTTACCATCAGATCCAGCAATTGTACCTCTTAGAATTTACCCAAATGGGCTGGGTGCCGTGACTCACGCCTATAATCCCAGCACTTTGGGAGGCTGAGGCAGGCGGATCACGAGGTCAGGAGATCAAGACCATCCTGGCCAACACAGTGAAACCCTGTCTCTACTAAAAATACAAAAAATTAGCCAGGCCAGGTGGCGGGCATCTGTAGTCCCAGCTACTCGGGAGGCTGAGGCAGGAGAAAGGCGTGAACCCAGGAGGCAGAGCGTGCAGTGAGCTGAGATTGCACCACTGCACTCCAGCCTGGGTAACACAGCGAGACTCTGTCTCAAAAAAAAAAAAAAAGGCCGGGCGCGGTGGCTCAAGCCTGTAATCCCAGCACTTTGGAGGCCGAGACGGGCGGATCACGAGGTCAGGAGATCGAGACCATCCTGGCTAACATGGTGAAACCCCGTCTCTACTAAAAATACAAAAAACTAGCCGGGCGAGGTGGCGGGCGCCTGTAGTCCTAGCTACTTGGGAGGCTGAGGCAGGAGAATGGCGTGAACCTGGGAGGCGGAGCTTGCAGTGAGCCGAGATTGCGCCACTGCACTCCAGCCTGGGCGACAGAGCGAGACTCCGCCTCAAAAAAAAAAAAAAAAATAAAATAAAATAAAATCACTTGATTATAAAATGCAAAGCTATACAAATTCCGGAAGATTACACAGGAGAAAATCAAAGTGACCCTGTGTTTGACAATGAGTTTTTATCATGTTTATTATTGTTATTTGAGATGGAGTCCTGCTACATTACCCAGGCTGTTCTCCAACTGCTGGACTCAAGCAATCCTCCCTCCTCAATCCTCCATCCCAGTGGCTGGGATGGCAAGCACACACCACCATGCCTGGCTTGGCAATGAATTTTTAGATATCACACCAAAAACATAATCTATAAAAGATTGATAAGTTGGACATTATGAAGGGCATCAGATGCCAAAGAAGACATACAGATGGCAATAAGCATACGGAAAGATGCCCAACATCTTATGTCCTTAGGGAACTGCCAATGAAAACGACAGTGTAGAAACCACCACAAACCTGTTAGAATGACCAAAATCCAGACACCGACATCACCAAATGCTAGTGAGGACGCGGAGCAACAGGAACTCTCATCATGGCTGTGAGAATCCAAAATGGTCCAGCCACTTTGGAAGACACTTGGGTGGTTTCTTACAGAACTAAACATATTCTTACCATCAGATCCAGCAATTGTACCTCTTAGAATTTACCCAATGGGCTGGGTGCCGTGACTCACGCCTATAATCCCAGCACTTTGGGAGGCTGAGGCAGGCGGATCACGAGGTCAGGAGATCAAGACCATCCTGGCCAACACAGTGAAACCCTGTCTCTACTAAAAATACAAAAAATTAGCCAGGCCAGGTGGCGGGCATCTGTAGTCCCAGCTACTCGGGAGGCTGAGGCAGGAGAAAGGCGTGAACCCAGGAGGCAGAGCGTGCAGTGAGCTGAGATTGCACCACTGCACTCCAGCCTGGGTAACACAGCGAGACTCTGTCTCAAAAAAAAAAAAAAAAGGCCGGGCGCGGTGGCTCAAGCCTGTAATCCCAGCACTTTGGGAGGCCGAGACGGGCAGATCATGAGGTCAGGAGATCAAGACCCTCCTGGCTAACACGGTGAAACCCCATCTCTACTAAAAAAAAAAACAAAAAACAAAAAACTAGCCGGGCGATGTGGCGGTCGCCTGTAGTCCCAGCTACTCGGGAGACTGAGGCAGGAGAAAGGCATGAACCCAGGAGGCGGAGCGTGCAGTGAGCTGAGATTGCACCACTGCACTCCAGCCTGGGTAACACAGCTAGACTCTGTCTCAAAAAAAAAAAAAAGGCCGGGCGCGGTGGCTCAAGCCTGTAATCCCAGCACTTTGGGAGGCCGAGACGGGCGGATCATGAGGTCAGGAGATCGAGACCATCCTGGCTAACACGGTGAAACCCTGTCTCTACTAAAAAATACAAAAAACTAGCTGGGCAAGGTGGCGGGCGCCTGTAGTCCCAGCTACTTGGGAGGCTGAGGCAGGAGAATGGCATAAACCCAGGAGGCGGAGCTTGCAGTGAGCTGAGATCCGGCCACTGCACTCCAGCCTGGGTGACAGAGCGAGACTCCGTCTCAAAAAAAATAAAAGAATTTACCCAAATGAGTTGAAAACATATATTCACACAAAAACCCGCATGTGAATGTTTGTAGCAGTTTTATTCATCATTGTTCAAATTTCGAAGCAACCAAGGTGACCTTCAAAGGGGAAATGTTGAATGGATAAGCAAAGTGTGGCACATCTGTCTGGTGAAATATTATCTGACAATAAAAAGAAACGAAGTTGGGTGCGGTGGCTCACACCTGTAACCCCAGCACTTTGTTAGACCAAGGCAGGCGGATCACATGAGGTTGGGAGTTCGAGACCAGTCTGGCCGTCTGGCCAATATGGTGAAACCCTGTCTCTACTAAAAATACAAAAAATTAGCCAGGCGTGGTAGTGGGCACCTGTAATCTCAGCTACTTGGAAGACTGAGGCAGGAGAATTGCTTGAACCCGGGAGGCAGAGGTTGCAGTGAGCCGAGATTGCACCCAGGTCATACCACTGCACCATTGCAGCCTGGCCTCGACACAGTGAGACTCCGTCTTAAAAAAAAAAAAAAAAAGGTCAGGCGCAGTGGCTCACGCCTGTAATCCCAGCACTCTGGGAGGCTGAGGCAGGAGGATCATTTGAGCCCAGGAGTTCAAGACCAGCCTGGGCAACATAACAAGACCCCATCTCTACAAAAACTGAAAAACAAAATTGGCTGGGCATGGTAGTGTGCACCTGTAATCCCAGCTACTCAGGAGGCAGAAGCAGGAGGGTTGTTTAAGGCCAGGAGTTCGAGGCTGCAGTGAGCTGTGATGATGCCACTGCATTCCAGCCTGGGCCACAGAGCAAGATCCTGTCTCCAAAATAAAAAAATTAAAAAAAAAAAAAAAGAGGCCGGGCGCGGTGGCTCAAGCCTGTAATCCCAGCACTTTGGGAGGCCGAGACGGGCGGATCACGAGGTCAGGAGATCGAGACCATCCTGGCTAACGCGGTGAAACTCCGTCTCTACTAAAAATACAAAAACTAGCCGGGTGAGGTGGCGGGCGCCTGTAGTCCCAGCTACTCGGGAGGCTGAGGCAGGAGAATGGCGTAAACCCGGGAGGCGGAGCTTGCAGTGAGCTGAGATCCGGCCACTACACTCCAGTCCGGGCGACAGAGCGAGACTCCGCCTCAAAAAAAAAGAAAAAAGAAAAAAGAAGGCTGCAGAAGTGGGCAGCTAATAGGGAAATACCACATAAAGTTCGAAGGGGATGCCGGACACTTCAGTGACGGCTGGACGGGCGTCTAGGCTGCCATTAATGCTTAGGGAGGAAAGCGTCACCGTGCCCAGCGGGTCTTCCGGTCGCGACCAGCCGTCATTCCCACAAACACCGCTGGAGGGCGCACGTGGTCACTGGAAAACTCCCACATGGGTTCCTCGGTGTGATGAGCTGTGATGATGCCGCTGCACTCCAGCCTGGGCAACAGAGCAAGATCCTGTCTCTACCATAAAAAAATTAAAAAAAAAAGAAGGCTCCAAGAAGTGGGCAGCTACCAGGGAGATACCACATACAGCTGGAAAACACACACACACACAAAACAAGAAAGCCAGCCAACCACGTTGCACAGGAGGACCCAGGAGAATGCGACCTGATATCAACAAGGAATGGGCTCACCGGGGGCATCGGTGTTATCCAGGGGCCCGGGAGTGTCTGTCCTCTGTGAACCAGAGCAGACGATACAAGACGTGGTTCTAGAAAGGGTTCCCTAGTAGCAATGAGAATCATGGGACCCCAGAATAATTGGGGTCAGGTGGCAGTGCTGACTCATCAGAAGCCAGGTGGGTGCCATCCTTGCGAGGGCAGCAGGCTGAGTGGTGAGGGGAAGGGGGAGCTGCAGACGGCTATGAAGATGGTTCCTAAAACGTGGTATTCCTAGGGGACAGACAGACAGGCAGCCAACAAGAGAATTACTTAAAGATGGAACCAAGAGAAGTCAACAATGGATCCTAGAGGGCAGGGGGCTACCCCAAGGCAACGTCTCGGTGCTTTGCTTGGTCTTCCAGACCTGAGCCAGCCTTTGACCTGTGACTCAGTGCCTGGAGGAAGACCTACCCCAAACCACAGGGCGTGCAAGCTGTCACGGTGCGTCTGGGCCTTGCACGAGAGGACCCTACAGCCTCCCTCGAAGGGGATGCCGGACACTTCAGGGACGGCTGGACGGGGGTCTAGGCTGCCGTTAATGCTTAAGGAGGAAACTCTCGTCGTGCCCAGTGGGTCTTCTGGTCCCGACCAGTCGTCATTCCCGCAAACACCACTGGAGGGCGCACGTGGTCACTGGAAAACTCCCACATGGGTTCCTCGGTGTCCGGGGAGCTGTCTTCGCAGACAAGGCCATGAAGAAGCCTCTGAAACTGCAGCCCCTGCTGCCCCCGCCCCCTTGCAAGATAGGAAATCCAAGCAATGATGTGTTCCTAGGAGACGGGCAGGGCTTTGAGCCAGCTGTAAAGATCCAGAGGTCCCCATGCCCGTTTAAATAATTATTCTGGCCCCTGCAAAAAAACAAGACCAGTCATGAAATACGACCAGGGATGGTGCAGACCTCACCAAGTCAAAGCCCGAAACAGCTGCAGGCGTGGCGTCTTTCCCGGAGCAGACACACAGCCTCAGGGATGCGACGTTGGCCGCTGAGCTGGAAAGGGCCTTTTCCCATCCCTGTCAGGAAGATCAGAAGCAGTTCCTGTTCGCACGGAAGGACAAGAGCCTGCATTTACAATTTTTTTTTTTTTTTTTTTTGAGACGGAGTCTCACTTTGTCGCCCAGGCTGGAGTGCACTGGCCGGATCTCAGCTCACTGCAAGCTCCGCCTCCCGGGTTCACGCCATTCTCCTGCCTCAGCCTCCCCAGTAGCTGGGACTACAGGTGCCTGCCACCTCACCCAGCTAGGTTTTTGTATTTTTTAGTAGAGACGGGGTTTCACTGGGTTAGCCAGGATGGTCTTGATCTCCTGACCTTGTGATCTGCCCGTCTCGGCCTCCTAAAGTGCTGGGATTACAGGCTTGAGCCACCGTGCCTGGCCACATTTACAATTTTGTACTGGCCGGGCACGGTGGCTCACACCTGTAACCCCAGTGCTTCGGGAGGCCAAGGCGGGCGGATCGCTCAAACACAGGAGCTCAAGACCAGCCTGATCAACATGGTGAAACCCCGTCTCTACAAAAATAATCACAGGAATTAGCTGGGCACACCTGCTGACCCTTATGGCACTAGGGCTATCTAGGGTGGGAAGAGACGTGTGTGGAATTCATGACAGCCCGACGGGAGAACACGCTATGGACTCCCAGGGCTCTGGAGCAAGGCCAGGTGTCCCTTGGCCCGTGTCCCCTGCAGGAGGGAACCATCCAGCCCTGGCAGAGACGGAACAGGGGACCATCCAGCCAGGGGGCATGAAGCAACTGTGCGGAAAGAGCTTCCCTTCTGAACTGGACCCCGTCAGATCCAACAAGTCACAGGCCGGGCAGCCCAGCCGCAGGGCTCCGAGTGGAAGGGTCCATGGGACAGGCCCAAGCAGGCCCGAGTGCAGGGGGGACGCCACCCTCCCCTGCCACACCAGTACCTCTGCCCGTTCCCACCTGCGGCCACGGGAGGGGACCTTGGTGACCAGCAGACGGAGGAAGACAGAGCCGCCCTTGGTTCGCAAGTGGGTTGGCTCAGTACTGAGCACCCACTGAAGGTGGACGGTTGCCACATTATGGCCCACACAGAGGTGACCCTGAAAGACACGGTGGACAGAAATCTCTGGGCCAGAGCCTCAGGCCGCGCACCTGGTCGTCCACTCCTCGGCGTGGGAAGAACAGTGGCCCACAGTAAGAACACACACAGCCCACGGGCAGCGGTGGATGGCGTGGCTGTTTTGTCAGGGGCCTGGAAGTAAGGTAGGAGAGGGGACTTGACTCCGGAGGTGGGGCTTGGACATCAGACCTAATTGAGGACTAGCTGAAACAGGAATGAGGCCCAGACACGGTGGCTCATGCCTGTAATCTCGGCACTTTGGGAGGCCGAGGCAGGTGGGTCACCTGAGGTCTGGAGTTCGAGACCAGCCTGGCCAACATGGTGAGACTCCGTCTCTACTAAAAATACAAAAATTAGCCAGGTGTGGTGGCGTGTGCCTGTAGTCCCGGCTACTCAGGTGGCTGAGGCAGGAGAATCCCTTGAACCTGGGAGGTGGAGGTTACAGTGAGCCAAGATCGTGCCGCTGCACTCCAGCCTAGGTGACAGAGTGAGACTCTGTGTCAAAAAAATAAAAATTAAAATTAAAAATAAAAATAAATCAGGGTGTGGAGTGGGGGTGCTCTCACCAAGAGTGCCTCACTCTATTCACTGCATCTCCTGGCTGACACACGTCCAATCCAGCTAAAATCAGAGTTTCCTAATGATAGCAGCCTGGTCTCCCCGTGCGCCCCTTACTTACGACACCCTGGAGAACTGAGTAGCTGCCAATTATTATTGCGGGGAAGGAGGTAAGAAACCTTAACTGTGTTTTATACCTTTACCCTGAAGGAGACTGTCACGGAAAATGGGAAGGGATGGGGTCCTGCGTGCGTGGGATTCAATTTCAATGCTCGTGTGGATGTGGCACGTCGGGCCCATCTCCCCGCCGGGTTCCTGGTCCTGGATGGACGGGGCTGGGAAACCTTAGCGCTGCTTATCAAGCTCTGCTGCAGAGGCTGCAGCCGCATAATTACTCATTTGCCTTATTTGTGCCTGACTTCACGGCGCACTGTTCCCCTGGTTCCGGGGTCTGTTCACGTTTGCGAGTCTGTGTCACTGAGTTCTTTATGTGCCCACTTAGCCACCCTGGCACCTGCCATCCTATTTCCTGCTTAGACCTAACAGGAATGGATTTCCATCACAGGTACTTCTAATGTGCTCTGAACAAGCTTCTGGGAGGTACCGGGACGTGCAGAGCGGATGGCTACTGATGAGACAGGCGGGGGTAAGCAGGAGGCACACTGGGGCCTATGTGACCTTAAAGAAGAGACAGGGTTTGCCAGGCGCGGTGATTCACGCCTGTAATCCCAGCACTTTGGGAGGCCAAGGTGGGCGGATCACTTGAGGTCAGGAGTTCAAGACCAGCCTGGCCAACATGGCAAAACCCTGTCTCTATTAAAAATACAAAAATTAGGCCGGGCGCGGTGGCTCAAGCCTGTAATCCCAGCACTTTGGGAGGCCGAGACGGGCGGATCACGAGGTCAGGAGATCGAGACCATCCTGGCGAACACTGTGAAACCCCGTCTCTACTAAAAAATACAAAAAAAAACTAGCCGGGCGAGGTGGCAGGCGTCTGTAGTCCCAGCTACTCGGGAGGCTGAGGCAGGAGAATGGCGTGAACCCGGGAGTCAGAGCTTGCAGTGAGCTGAGATCCGGCCACTGCACTCCAGCCCCGGCGACAGAGCAAGACTCCGTCTCAAAAAAAAAAATAATAAAATTAAAAAAAAAAAATTTAAAAAAAAAAAATAAAATAAAAAATAAATAAAAATACAAAAATTAGCTGGCCATGGTGGCGGGCATCTATAATCCCAGCTACTTGGGAAGCTGAGGCAGGAGAATCACTTGAAACTGGGAGGCAGAGGTTGCAGTGAGCCGAGATCATGCCACTGCACTCCAGCCTGAGCAACAAGAGTGAGACTCCGTCTCAAAAAAAAAAAACAAAAAAAGAGAAGAGACAGGGTTGAGCCCCGCATGTCAGAGCTAAGGACAGAGGAGGGGGTGACCTCAAGGCTGCCATGCAGTGGGCAATAGTGCGCTGTGACTGTATGGATCCAGGGGACCGAATCTTCCACCCCCAGCAACCTGGACCACGCCATCTGAAGCCAGGGAGACTTGGGCCCCAGCAACCTAGCAGAGGCCAGCTGTCTCCTGCTGATGACGGACAGCCACGGAGCACACCCCACCCACCCTCAGATGCCACATGGCCTGCGGCAGCAGCTCTGTTAGATTTCATGTCCGCAGTCCTCTGTCGCATCTCGCTCATGACTCAATGTTCAAAAGCTTTCAGCCAGCCCCATTCTGCCCTCTCTGGGATAATATAACAATCAGAGAAAAGGAGTTTGGCCTGTACAGGAGGCTCCAGGAGGAGCCGGGTTCAGGCCACGTGGCTTCTAGCACCTCGGTCCACTTGCCCATCAAAGAAGAGGTACAAAAATGGGAGAGTCTGTGGTTTCCTCATCAGCTTAGACCAAAGCCATGACAGGGGAGAACCCCAAACTCCTCATTAAATCCATTCAGTTTTGGGGGTGGGGGAAGAGTAACTCCTTCTCTGCTAGCACCAGGCAGTGAGTTCTGATTCCCACGCAGGCCAGCCTGGTGCTAGCAGTGGGTGAGGGCAGCTACTGCCAGCTCCTGCCCCGGCCTCCTGCCAGCTGCTCAGATAGACCCGGAATGTCAGGGACCTGGCACCAGCCACCCAGGCCAGCACTGTCCTACACCCTAACACAGGATCCCGCCACCGAGCTGCCTGAACTCCAGCCAAGAGGGACCAGAGAGAATGGAAAGGCCGTAGGTACCTGGGCTTTGTCTACCTGGCCGGGAGATGACCACCTGAGTGAGTGGGAGGGGCTGGATGAGGAGCAGGG
Source organism: Trachypithecus francoisi (assembly GCF_009764315.1). Taxonomy (NCBI): domain Eukaryota; kingdom Metazoa; phylum Chordata; class Mammalia; order Primates; family Cercopithecidae; genus Trachypithecus; species Trachypithecus francoisi. The sequence continues at coordinate 109,504,658 of NW_022681469.1, forward strand.
CCCCTCCCCGGGGGCGGGGGACAACCACCACCTGAGCGAGTGGGGAGGGCCTGGACGGAGAGGGGGGCCCTTCTGGGGGTGATGACCACCTGAGTGGGGAGAAGCTGGGCGAGGAGCGGGGGCCCTCCTGGGGGTGATGACCACCTGAGTGGGTAGGGGCTGGACAGGAGTGGTGGGGCTTCCTGGGCGTGACCAGCACCTGAGTGAGTGGGTAGGAGCTGGACAGGAGCGCAGCGGGACCTCCTGGTAAGGTCTGTTGTGCTTTGCTTTCCGCCTGGCCCAGCGGAAGAGTTTGGTAATTGATGGCTATGATGGTGGCTGTTTTTTAAGAGTTTGTGTTGCTGGCAAAAAAAAGGACACAGGGTCCCTTTTCAAAGAATGGTTCAGGGAGTAGCGGGAGCTTCGGGGATGCAGGGACATAGTGTGTCCAGAGTTGGTTCCTGCTGGTGGGTTCGTGGTCTCCCTTCAATAATGGAGCCACAGGCCCTTTGCCGTGCGTGTTACAGGTCTTAAAGATAGCACGGACCCAAACAGTGAGCGGTAGCAAGGTTTATTGTGAAGAGAGAAAGAACAAACCTTCCACAACATAGAAGACCCGAGTAGGTTGCAACCGCTCCCTGGCGGTAGCGGTGGCGGCGGCGGTGGTGGTGGTGGTGGGGTGGTGGTGGTGGTGGCGGCGGCGGCGGGGGGGGGGGGGGGGGGGGGGGGGGGGGGGGGGGGGGGGGGGGGGGGGGGAGGGGAGGGGAGGGGAGGGGCATCGACGGAGGCCAGCTTTTATTCCCTTATTGGCCCCTCCATGTTCCGCTTCTGTCCTATCAGAGTGCCCTTTTTTCAATCCTCCCCGCTATTGACTACTTTTAGAATCCTGCTGATTGGTGCATTTTACATAGCACTGATTGGTGCATTTTACAGAGTGCTGATTGGTGCTTTTTACAGAGTGCTGATTCGTGCTTTTTACAGAGTGCTGATTGCTGCATTTTACAATCCTCTTACTAGCTACCGAGCACTGATGGGTGCATTTTTACAGAGTACTGATTGGTGCATTTTACAATCCTCTTGCTAGTTACAGAATGCTGATTGGTGCGTTTTACAATCCTCTTGCTAGACAGAAAAGTTCTCCAAGTCCCCACTTGACCCAGGAAGTCCAGCTGGTTTCACCTCTGCTTGGGAGGCTGGCGCCTGCCACCTACTCCCTCCTAAGGACATAGCATACCCTTCCCTCCAGGTGGAATTCCCTAGACTTAATCACAGCGCCCTGGAACGGCCAACCCCACAGGGCTCAGATTGGCCTGGGGCGTGACTGGTTCAGAAGGAACAAAGCCTGCATACATCATGTCCCAGGAGATGAACGGCGTCCCTCTGGGTAAACTCGAGGACGCTTCGTTTGGATTTCAGACTCACAAAGACCATCAAGCATTTTCGGGTTCCTCAAAGATCCCAGGTGTCAGCCACTCATTGGTGCTGACTTCGGGCCTGGGCTGAACTCTCCCTCTGCTCCTAAAATCCTTCCTCACCCTGCACAGAAGTCAGAACCTGTGTTTCCCAGAGACCCTCTGGTCCCCTTTCCAGCCACGAGCAGGGTCCCTGCAGGTCCAGCCGGCCGCATGCTTGCCCCCACACCCTGAGTGCCTCTGGCACTGTCTTCGTCACTCAGCCTGTCCATGCTGGCGCTGCTTTGGGCTGAGCTGTCTTTAAAAAATATATACATTGGCTGGGCACAGTGGCTCATGCCTGTAATCCCAGCACTTTGGGAGGCTGAGGCGGGCAGATCACATCGTCAGGAGTTCGAGACCAGCCTGGCCAATGTGGTGAAACCCTGTCTCTACTAAAAATACAAAAATTAGCCGGGCATGCTGGTGTGCACCTGTAGTCCCAGCTACTCCGGAGGCTGAGGCAGGAGAATCGCTTGAACCTGGGAGGAGGACGTTGCAGTCAGCCGAGATCCTGCCACTGCACTGCAGCCTGGCAAAAGAGGGAGACTGTCTAAAAATACACACACACACACACACACACACACACACACATTTGCATTCTCCAGGCAGCTTACTAGCTAAAATCATGCTTTCCTCAACTGCACCCCGCAAAGGATCTCGTGTGAACCCGGTCTTCAACACTCCCTACAGCCCGGCTGGGATGGATGGCTCCGATGTCTCCCAGGGTTAAAGCAAGCAAGGAACAGCCTCAGGGCCACAGTCCACGCCACCAGCAGGTGTGGCAGCCAGATGGGAAATTAACTTCCTGTGTATTTCAAACTAATATTTGTGGAAGAAAGAAACAATGTTGCAGTCCCAGCCAATGCGCATCCATTAAAATGAGGAACAAACCCAGCGGCCAAGCGGCGGCGGGGCTGGCTTCACAAAGACCCGCTGCTGCCGCCAGGGGGCGCTGCCAGGGTGCAGGGCGGAGATTGGAGGGGGAGTAAGGGGGCGTGGCCGGGAGGGAACGTGGCGGCCCGAAGGAGTTGTGGGGTGCTCATTACTTATTCAGAACCCCTCAGGAAAGAGAACTAAGTGGAAACAACCCGTCGACTTCGCGTCGTTGGTATTCCCTGCAAGACTAGGCTCTCCGCCCCGCGTTCTCGGGAACAGACGCCCGGGGATCCCGAGGCCGCAGGGTCTCAGATCAGAGTAGCACTGCAAAATCAGGGATGACTTAAAAACTTTTTCTTTTTGTAGAGACAGGGTCTGTCTGTGTTGCCCAGGCCGTTCTTGAACTCCTGGCCTCACGGGATCCACCCGGCTCGGCCTCCCAAAGGATTACAGGCATGAGGCATGGCGCCTGGCCCAAGGATGGCATTTCTGATGCAGAAGTACCATGAGTGACGTGGCGTGAGTGTGGTCACTGTTAACGTGGGAGGAAAACAAGGAGAGGAGGTGTCTCTGCAGCCGAGGAAGAGCATGTTCTCAAGAGGGAGGAGGGCAACCTGCCATGGCTGGTGAGAGCCAGGCTGAAGTGTCTGTTGGACTTAGCAGGTGGGAGGCCGGTACGCCCTCAGGACGTCTCAGGACGTCCCGGAGGTGGAGGCAGAAGTCGGGGGGAAATGGGCTGAAGGAAGGCCGGATAGAGGCAGGAGAAGCTCGCCTGCCTCAAGATGATGAATGTGTTCACCTGTCCAGCCTGGCAGCCAGGTGACTTTGTCACCCCACTGCCCGCTCCCCACGACACCCTCTCTTCTGCTTGGACACAGTGGATTGCACACAGTGGATTCTACCTTTGCATTTATCATTCACAGCCTCAGCAAATATTTGAAGATGTGCACAGCCCTGTTAGGCCTCAAGAAAAGATATGAAAAGATGAATCTGGGACCTGTTTCTTACTCTCTTGTTCTCAGAGAGAAAAAAGGGCCAGAAAGGGCCGGGCGCAGTGGCTCACACCTGTAATCCCAGCACTTTGGGAGTCTGAGGCAGGCGGATCACGAGGTCAGGAGATCGAGACCATCTTGGCTAACACGGTGAAATTCCGTCTCTACTAAAAATACAAAAATTAGCCAGGTGTGGTGGCAGCACCTGTAGTCCCAGCTATTAGGGAGGCTGAGGCAGGAGAATCGCTTGAACCCGGGAGGCAGAGGTTGCAGTGAGTCGAGATCTCCCCACTGTACTCCAGCCTGGGCGACAGTGAGGCTCCGTCTCAACAAACAAACAAAAACAACAACAACAACAAAACTGAATGGGGTCTGAGGATCAGACCTTAGCATTGTTTCTTTTCTCTAGACAGAGCCTTGCTCTGCTGCCCAGGCTGGGGTGCAGTGGCACAATCTCAGCTCACTGCAACTTCCACCTCCCAGGTTCAAGTGATTCTTCTGCCTCAACATCCTGAGCAGTTGGGATTACAGGCGCCCCCGCTCCCACACCTGGCTAAATTTTGTTTTGTTTTGAGATGGAGTCTCACTGTCGCCCAGGCTGGAGTGTAGTGGGGCAATCTCGGCTCACTGCAACCTCCACCCCTGAGATTTCCTGCCTCAGCCTCCCGAGTAGCTGGGATTACACGTGTGCACCACCACGCCCGGCTAATGTCTGTATTTTTACTAGAGACAGAGTTTCACCATATTGGTCAGGCTGGTCTCAAACTCCTGACCTCAGGTGATCCACCCGCCTTGGCCTCCCAAGTGCGGGGATTACATGCGTGAGCCTCCGTGCCTGGTCCCACGTAGTTTCTTGATTGCAAGAAGGCTGCCATGTGCCTGAGGGAGAAAAAGACGTGTCGATAAACATCAGTCAGGCATGAGTGACAGAGGTACTGGCCATGAATTCCATATTAATGAATCAACTAGATGTTATTAAATAAGGAACCTTGAGAGAGACACACGTACAAGGTTGACAATGAACTGCTTAACAAAACTGCTGTGGCCGGCAGCTCGGAGGAACCTACCTGACTCTCTATGTCCCCAGGAGCCAGGGCCTAGGGGTGTTACTCACCAACACTCACGATAATTACATGATTCCATATTTGCTGCGACTTTGCAGAACTGTCACTGAGCAACGCAAGGTGAAACGTAAGCAGGGCCAGTCACGTTTGTTTTTTTCACAAGGTCAGACTTTTATTGATACTTAATCAGAAAAGCTATAACTACACAGGGTTCCCAAGGTGGCAATTCCCCTTAGCACAGCCCATTCACTCAGTAGCCACAGCCCCGGGCATTCAGGCTCAGGCCACTCCACAGGTCAGTCAACACTGAAAACCACAGATAGTAGTAAACTTCATACATAAATGTTAACAGATTATGGATTAAAATGTCCATATCAAAGCAGCACTTACATCAAGAGAAAAGAGGGGGTAGGCCGGGCACAGTGCCTCACACCTGTAATCCCAGCACTATGGGAGGCCAAGGCGGGTGGATCACCTGACCAGCCTGGCTAACATGGTGAAACCCCATCTCTTCCTAAAATACAAAAAAATGAGGTGGGTGTGGTGGTGTGTACCTGTAATCCTCCTTGGGAGGCTGAGGCAGGAGAATCACTTGAACCTGCAAGGTGGAGGCTGCAGTGAGTCGAGACGGAGTCATTGCACTCCAGCCTGGGCAACAAGAATGAAACTCCATCTCAAAAAAAAAGAAAAAAAGAAAAAAAAGTGTGGGTAAAACAGGGTTAATAAACCAGTCCAAGGAGAGGGAGGTGACCAAGAAGGAGGTCCTGCACTGATTCAGATATCTTGAAAGGTGGGAGTCCGGGCCTGGGCAGAGCCTTCAAGGGGAGATGTTGTGGGATTGGGAGGGATAGCAAGATGGAGCCAGTCACCACTGCCATGCAGCTGGTGAGGTCCTGCTCTTTTCACAGCCCTTGAATCCTCTGGTGAAAACCAAGAGTAAAGACTATACAATAAGCTGGTCACAGTGGCTCACATTCTCTAATCCCAGTGCTTTGGGAGGCCGAGGCAGAGGGATCACCTGAGGTCAGGAGTTCAAGACCAGTCTGGGCAACATAGTAAAACCCTGTATCTACAAAAAATACAAAAATTAGCTAGGCATGATGGTGCACACCTGTAGCTCCCGCTACTCACGAGCCTGAGGAAGCAGGATGGCTTGAGCCTGGGAGGTGGAGGCTGCAGTGAGCTGTGATCATCCCAGTGCCCTTCAGCCTGAGCCACAGAGGAAGACTGTTGGGCCTTTGAGCCCAAGCCAAGCCATCGTATCCCCTGTGACTTGCACCATACGCCCAGATGGCCGGAAGTAACTGACGAATTACAAAAGAGATGAAAATGCCCTGCCCCGGCCTTGACTGAGGACATTCTACCACAAAAGAAGTGAAAATGGCCAGTCCTTGCCTTAAGTGATGACATTACCTTGTGAAAATCCTTTTCCTGGCTCATCCTGGCTCAAAAAGCCCCCCACTGAGCACCTTGTGACCCCCACTCCTGCCTGCCAGAGAACAACCCCCCTTTGACTGTAATTTTCCTTTCCCTACCCAAACCCTATAAAACGGTCCCACCCTTATCTCCCTTCGCTGACTCTTTTCGGATTCAGCCCGCCTGCACCCAGGTGATTAAAAAGCTTTATTGCGGCCGGGCGCGGTGGCTCACGCCTGTAATCCCAGCACTTTGGGAGGCCAAGGTGGGCGGATCACAAGGTCGGGAGATCGAGACCATCCTGGCTAACATGGTGCAACCCTGTCTCTACTAAAAATACAAAACAATTAGCCGGGCCTGTGCCGGTCGCCTGTAGTCCCAGCTACTTGGGAGGCTGAGGCAGGAGAATGGCGTGGACCTAGGAGGCGGAGCTTGCAGTGAGCCGAGATCATGCCACTGCACTCCAGCCTGGGCAACAGAGCCAGACTCCGCCTCAAAAAACAAAAAAGCTTTATTGCTCACACAAAGCCTGTTTGGTGGTCTCTTCACACAGACGTGCATGACAAAGACCCTGTCTAAAAAAAAAACCAGCTGGGTGCGGTGGCTCATGCCTGTAATCCCAGCACTTTGGGAGGCTGAGGCGGGCAGATCACCTGAGACCAGGAGTTCCAGACCAGCCTGACTAACATGGAGAAACCTTGCCTCTACTACAAATACAAAATTAGCCAGGCGTGATGGTGCAGGCCTGTAATCCCAGCTACTTGGGAGGCTGAGGCAGGAGAATCGCTTGAACCGGGGAGGTGGAGGTTGCGGTGAGCCGAGATCACACCACTGCCCTCCAGCCTGGGCAACAAGAGTGAAACTCCATCTCAAAACAAATAAACGAAAAACAAAACAACAAAAAAGAGTGTGCCTGGTTGTGTCTGTCCTTACCTGAACGGGCGTAGTCTCTATTGATTAGGCGACCATCTGGTCCCATTAGCACGATGCTTTTTGGGTTTGAGGGAGGGTCTGCTCTGCTGCCCAGGTTCTAGTGCAGGGCGCATTCACAGCTGACTAACGCCTCCACCTCGCAATGGGTGCAAGCCACCATGCCGGGTTAATTTATTTTTGTAGAGACAGGGTTTTGCCATGTTCACTAGGCTAGTCTTGAACTCCTGTCAGGCCTCTGAGCCCAAGCTAAGCCATCATATCCCCTGTGACCTGCATGTATACATCCAGATGGCCTGAAGCAACTGAAGATCCACAAAAGAAGTGAAAATAGGTTTAACTGATGACATTCCACCACTGTGATTTGTTTCTGCCCCACCCTAACTGATCAATGCACTTTGTAATCTCCCCCACCCTTAAGGTTCTTTGTAATTCTCCCCACCCTTGAGAATATACTTTGTGAGACCCACCCACTGCCCACAAAACATTGCTCCTAACTCCACCGCCTATCCCAAAGAACTAATGATAATCCCATCACCCTTTGCTGACTCTCCTTTAGGACCCCGCCCACCTGCCCCCAGGTGCAATAAACAGTCTTATTGCTCACACAAAGCCTGTTTGGTGTTATCTTCACACGGACATGTGAGACATTGACCTCAGGCCATCCTCCCACCTCGGCCTCCCAAAGTGCCCGTATTACAGGCGTGAGCCACCCTGCTCGGTCCGCTAATTTTTTATTTCTGCAGAGATGGGATCTCGCTATCTTGCCCAGGCTGTTCTCCACGTCCTGGGCCCACGCCCTCCTCCTGCCCAGCCGGGAGGGGGTCTTCCCCCGACGGAGCCCCTTACGGGCAGGGCGTTCTGTGCAGAGACCGCAACCCTGGGCAGAGTCAACCCCACACGGCCAGATAACCGTCCAGGAGGCTGGGGGCAGCGCGGTGAAATGGGAAAGGGTTACACTCGGGGATCTAGGTGCTGGGGACACTGACATTTTTGGTATTATTCTTGAAGCTTTTCCTTAACTTTGAAATGACCTAAAAACACGTTGTTTTGAGATGGAGGCCTCCTGGGACCCGCAGGATGCGCGCCCAGTGGGTGGGTGCGCCGGGCGGGAGGCCCCGGATGGGTCGCTACGCCTCCTCCCTCAGGCCGGCCTAGCGCTCCTGCCCCACAGGACCCCGGCCGCAGCCCTGACAGCTTCCCCGCGCCTCGCCCGCCCGAGTGCGCCTGCGCGGAGCCGCCTCACTGTGACTCAGCCAGCGCGCCGCCTGCGAGAAGCCACCAGACGCTTCGAGAAGGGAAGCGGAAGGGCGAGGAGTTGGCGGGCCTGCGCGGCGCGGCGGGGTGGGATTGGCCGGATGGCTGGTGACGTCTTCGACGCGCGCCGACGCCACTGGGCCGCGGCCTGGCGGGATTGGCCGGTCTCCGGGTGACGTCGTTGGGGCGCGCCCGGAAACCCGAAGGCCGAGACGGCTCTCAGATCCGGCGCCTGCAGATAAATGGCCGTAGGCCGCTGGCGGCGCGATGTCGCGTTTAGCTGTGGGCGTAGGTGTGCGTCCGACAGCGTCTCGGTCCCAGTGTCGAGGTTCTTTTTGCCTCGCTACCCGGAGCCGACTACGAAAGAGGACACCTGCGTTTGTGTCTCCTCCATCTGTTTCTCACCGCAGCTGCCTGGGTCCCGCACGAGAGCCAGGTACGGGGCCGGGATTACGCTGTCCCATGGGGCCAGGGTCTGCCGGGGGTCGGGCCTGCCAGGGAGGTCAGGCTGCCCGGGGGTTCGGCCTGTCTGCTGAGAGTCCGGCTGTTAGCTGGGGCCCGGGCTTACTGGGGGTCTGGCGGTTGGGGGTCAGGCCTGTCTGCTGGGGGCCGGGCCTGCTGAGGGTCTGGCGGTTGGGGGTCCAGCCTGTCTGCTGGGGGGTCTGGCTGTCTGCTGGGGGCCGGGCCTGCCGGGAGTCTGGCGGTTGGGGGTCCGACCTGTCTGCTGGGGGCCGGACCTGCCATTGGGGCCGTAGTACCGAGTTGGACGGGGTCGTTAAGTCGCCAGCCGAGCGACAGCCACGTAGATGTGTCTGTTTTCTTGCTACATGCCCCGCCCGCCAGGGTAGGGTTTTGGCTTCTTCGGACGGCTCTTGTGCGTCCAGAACAAAATCATTTGGGGATTCACGTCAAACTTGTGAATTCCTTGAACGAAACAATTTCGGAACGCTTGCTGTGTGTCGGGCACGGGGAGCTAATAGTAAAGCAGCTGATCCGTAGTTGGAAACTGTGGGCGAATATGGGCAAGGAAAGAACTAATGCGCACCTTGAGTAGCGGGTGTGTAACTTAGAGGGAACTGGGGAGGCTTGGAGTGGCTTTAAACCGAGGCGGGGAGGGGATGAGTAGATGTTTGCCGTGGGGGAGAGTGTTCCAGTCACAGGGGACAGCCTAGGAGGCCTCCAGGAGGGTGGAGAGAGCTGATGGGAAGGACAGCAAAAGGCCCCGGGAGGGCTAGTGGGTACTAGATCATGGAGGGGACCTCGTGAACCCCTGGATTCTCTGTCGAGTGCAGCAGTTTCACCAGCTGTCTGCCTGTTTTCCATGGTGGCTTAACAGCTTGCGCTTCTCCCTGATCAACTCCAGGTTGATGTCATCGAGGAATAAGTTCACAGACTCAGTGCTTAAGGGAGTTGAAGAGAGAGGCGAGGGACAGAGTTAAATCTCCTCTGGATAATGGAGTCAGCTAACATGATTTAGCACCTAGCAACAGAGTTTTGTTTATGTCAACAAGTGTATTCCATGGATAAAATTGTGACTTAAAATTCACCAGAATCGTAATCATCCCTGGCAGCTGTGTGAATTGGCTCTCGCCCCCTCAGTGCGAGTTGAAATAGAAACCCGAGTTCAAGGAGTGCTTCATAGACTAGGAATTAAAAGGGCTAGAAAGGAGTCCGTGTCTCTTAATGGGGTTGATTACGAATGGCTGACACCTGGTATTTGTACTAAAACGCCATTGAACGCGCCCCACACAGCGTGTTTGTTGACTTTCATTAGCTATAAATTGTAAATCCTGGTGACTGAAGGGCAGTCCAGCTTTCCTTCTAACTGTTCTGATTCTCGTAGGTGATACTTACCTCTGCCCTCTGCGTTTTGAGCACTGTTCTGGTAATGGAGTTTCCTGATTTGGGGAAGCATTGTTCAGAAAAAACTTGCAAGCAGCTAGGTAAGTACTTTTAAGAGACTGAATGGAAAATGGTATTTTGTTGGGGGGAAGCTGTTTTGTTAATGAGCTGATAATTGTGTCTTGGCCCTCCTGGCTTTTCAGTATTGGGAACTGCGCTGGTGCAGGTTCTGTTGGACACTTAGCATCCACCACAGGCGGGGTGCAGGGGTGCAGGCTGGCAGGGCTCAGTGGATCCAATGTGCTGCTTGAGTCCTTGCAATGCCTCATGCCATGGGGTCTCTCTCTGGAAGACAGCCTGACCCTGGGATTGTTTTCACATGTGTGGGCCTTGAGGCCCTATCCATCTTGCAAGCCTGAAGCACTCAGTGTAGGTGAACACTTTGATAGCACCATCTAGAATTATTTTGTTCCAGTCTTTAAAACACTTCTCTGTTTTTTGTGTTTTAGATTTTCTTCCAGTAAAATGTGATGCGTGTAAACAAGATTTCTGTAAAGATCATTTTACATACGCTGCACATAAGTGTCCGTTTGCATTCCAGAAGGTAATTCATTCTTTGTTCAAAAGATTCTCATCTTCACTGTCTGAAGCTGCACTGTCTTGCTGGTATGGTAGGGACTAGCCACGCGTGGCTAACTCAGTGAAAATTAAATTTTAAAATCTGGTTTCTCAATCCCACTAGCCTTGTTTCAAGTGCCTGCTGTTAGGCAGTACAGATGAACGTTTCTGCCTTCACAGGACTTTCTGTTGGATGACTCTCAGGCAACTGAGATCTTATTTTCAGGGACTCATGGAGTCACTTAGTTGTAACCTTGTGTTCCAAGCTTAAGATTTGCAAATACTTGGTTCCTTTGATCCGTTACACTATAGCTGTGTCTTCACGGGATGCAAGAGAGGTTTTAATATTTGACTCGGAAGCCAATCAGGAAGGCAGTAAATATGCTTATTTCTTTGAATAACTGCAGCCTTGACATTGTATTTTGGTGACTGCCAGAGTACACAGTGGAAACTGAAAGAGGACTCTAAGGACATGAGCTTGCCCCGAGTCCAGAGGTTTGAGACTTCTGTTGTTGACTTTTCAGATGGTTCCCAGCCCATGTTCGCTTTGTCTCTGGTTAGGTCACAGGTCATTTTGGGGAACTCTGCCGCTTGACCCTGGTGGCGGTGGTAATGTGGGTGGCTCAGCATTCTGTGCTTTGACCAGTGTTGGCCAGGGTCTGACCCTTCAGCTATTTTTAGGTCATCATGGTGGGTGGGGAGAGTGACTCACATTCCCTGCGTTTACTAGGCACAGATGACTAAGCCAGGCTGCCCAGCATGTCTTCCCACTGCCCCTTCCTGCCCCGGCATGGGGCGGGGTCTGGCTGGAGACCGTTTACTAATACTTTATTTCTTCATTTGACCAAATGAGGGAGCACCACCACCTGTGACTCCCCCAGCTCGGGCTGCAGATGGTGTGCCCATAATTCCGTGATCACCTGTCACCCGTTTGATGTCGGTTGCCACCTCAGTTTTCTCATTGGCCTTTCCATCAACTCCTCTCCTGGCTCAGGTTTTTAGCTATGCTGGGCCTTAGCTGCTGGGCGGTCCTCCCCTCCAGAGCCCCCAGCTCAGGTTTTTAGCCTTGCTGGGCTTTCAGCTGCTGGGCGGTCCACCCCTCAGAGCCCCTGCAACCTTTGGCCTGCAGCCAGTGATGGTTGTTAGTGCCTGGGAGCTCGCCCTGGGTACACGTGGCCTCATCTGGGCACGAAGAACTCTCCATGTACATAGAAGCCGCTGAGAAACTGCAGAGGGGATCAGGGGATTGAGGGGAGCTGGAGGGTCTTTGTGGTCCGTGTTTCCCTCCATCTCCTCCCTGTGGAGGTGTCTGGGCAGTCTCTGATCTCACCTGGGCGGTGCCAGCCTGAGATGGCCCCAGTTGGTTTCTGCAGTTGGCTGAAGTCCATTCTTTGAAATTTCACTAGACTCCTCAGGGCAGCTGATGCCCACGTTCTAGAGATGGCTGCCGCTAATCCGTGACGACCCAACGATGCTTTGTTGTCAGAGGGCTCGGGAGACCGGTTTTTGTACTCTGTGTTTCAGTGTGTGCCGCGCAGGAGTACCCGTTTAAAACTTCTGTGAGTTTAGATTGTATGAGTCTCAGTGCCATCTTACCTTTGTTATTTTTAGGATGTTCAGGTCCCAGTATGCCCACTCTGTAATATCCCCATCCCAGTAAAAAAGGGCCAGATACCAGACGTGGTGGTTAGCGATCACATTGACAGAGACTGTGACTCTCACCCTGGGAAGAAGAAAGAGAAGGTAAGGACGGAGCCCACTTCAATTCCTTCATCCAAGAAGCCTGGTTTTTCCTTGGGAAGAGTCAGTTTTCTACCTGAAAATTGGTCTCAATAGTTTATATACAAAGTAGAAAAGTTGAGACCTAAGGCTGCATTGTCCCTGTGCTAAACTGCGAGTGGCCTGAGTTTTGAGTTGTAATGTGAGGGATCCCAGATCAGGTTCCTTGTTCTTGACTGGAATTTACTAGTTTTCCTCCTGAGATGGAGAATTCACATGGCTTTCTAGATCCATTCTGTTCATGTGCGTTTCGGTTTTTTTTTTTTTTGTCTTTTTTTGAGACAGAGTCTTGCTCTGTCACCCAGGCTGAAGTGCAGAGGTGCTGTCTTGGCTCACCGCAACCTCCGCCTCCTGGGTTCAAGTGATTCTCATGCCTCAGCCTCCCGAGTAGCTGGGACTACAGGTGTCTGCCACCACATCCAGCTGACTTTTGTTTTTTTAGTAGAGACAGGGTTTCACTGTTGGCCAGGCTGGTCTTGGAACTCCTGACCTCATGATCTGCCTGCCTCAGCCTCCCAAAGTGCTGAGATTATAGGCGTGAGCCACCACACCCAGCTCAGGGAGCTTCTCTAGGGAGCTGGCTGCTGTCAGGCTTAATCCGTTCCTAGTCACCGGTCCTGGTTGGTGGTTACAAACTATCTTAGTATATGATGTTCAGTACTTTACAATTATATTACCATAAACCAATAACTCTTAGTCTCAAACATAGAAAATAAAATCAGTGTTCCTTAATCTGCCACACAAAATCCTCGGTACGGAAGCTTGGTCTGGTCCCCCCCTTTCTGGCCCCCCCTGCTGTGGCTGTGCCCTGGGACCCTCAGCCTTTGGAGGTCTCTTAAGCCTCTGAGACACCACAGCTCTGTCTGTTGTACCTACTTCTCCCACACGGCAGTTTCCCTTGCTGGGGGCTCACCTAGCACTGCCCCAAGGCCCCCACACAGGTGTGCCCTCCAGGCTGCTGCTGGCCGACTCTGCTCCCGCCCTTGTGGCGGGCATGGTCTGTTCTGCCTGCATCCCTGCATGGGTCCCTCCTGCATGGTCGCTCAGCATGGCCATGCCTGCCTGCCTTGACAGGAGGGCCACCCCCGGCTGCTAGAACCCTCCCCACTCTGCTTGCCGCCTTCCCCTTTTGGAGTTCTGTCTCCTAGGAATTTACATGGCTGCCTACACCCTGGCACCAAAAAAAAAAAAAAAACCACTGGGTACAGGGATATGATAGATATTTTCCTTGATGGGGACAACCTCCCCTGTCCCAGAGCTCCTGGAGCCAGTGCCTCTGTGGGGCTTGCCTGTCACCCGTGCTTGGCCTCCTTCCCTCCCGCTCCCTGCTTCCTGGCTGCTGCTCTATGTTGTCCTCCCAGCAGCACCTCCGGGCCATCTTCACGGGAATCCCAGCTTCAATGCTGGCTTTTTTTTTTTTTTTTAAAGGGACAAAGTCTTGCTCTGTTTCCCAGGCTGGAGTGCAGTGGCCTGAGGTTGCTCATTGCAACCTCTGCGTCCCGGATTCTAGCAATTCTCCTGCCTCAGCCTCCCGAGTAGTTGGAATTGGGGCACTCGCTGCTATGCCTGGCTAATTTTTTATATTTTAGTAGAGATGGGGTTTCACCATGTTGCCCAAGCTGGTCTAGAACTCCTGAGCTCAGGCAATTCAGCCCGTCTTGGCTTCCCAAAGTGCTGGGATGACAGGCATGAGCCACCGCGCCCGGCCCCATGTTCTTCTTACCTGCACTGAGACGGTCAAATGAAATTTTGCATCTGTGTTCTGTGCAGACAGGAGCCATGTCTAGTTTAAATGTGAATGTTCTTACTGGGGACTGTTAAAAAAATTTCTTATTAAGGCCGGTACAGTGGCTCACACATGTATTCTTAGCACTTTGGGAGGCCATGGTGGGAGGATTACTTGAGGCTGAGTTTGAGACCAGCCTGGGCAACATGGGAAGACCCCATGTCTACTAAAATAGACAAAATTAGCTGTATGTGGCAGTGCGCACCTGCAGTACCACGTACTAGGGAAGCTGAAATAGGAGAATCACTTGAGCCCAGGAGGCAGAGGTTGCAGTGAGCCGAGATCGAGCCACTGCACTCCAGCCTGGGCAACAGAGCAAGACCCTGTCTCCAAAAAAAGAACGACTTGTTGAAGTGACTTTGCTCTCTCAGATCTTTACGTACCGTTGCTCAAAAGAGGGCTGCAAGAAGAAAGAGATGCTGCAGATGGCATGTGCCCAGTGTCACAGCAACTTCTGTATCCAGCACAGACACCCTTTGGACCACAGCTGCAGACACGGGAGTCGCCCTACCGTCAAAGCCGGGTGAGAAGAGACTCAGCTGCTATGGCTTGGAACACGCAGTAGCATGTGTGGAAGCAGCTTGCACTCGAGTGGGAGGTGGAGCCCCATCGAGCACCGTCCCACACTGACTGCTGACCTTGTTTGTTGAGGGAGATGGGACTATAATAAAGGTGAATGCTGAAGTTGATTCTGGTGGTTCTGATTTCCCACTACTGCCGTCACCAAGTACTACAAACTGGGTGGCTCAAACCACAGAAATCGGTTCTTTCACAGTTCTGGGGGCTGGAAATCCAGGCGCAGGGTGTCGGCAGCGCTGGCCCCTTCTGAGGCCTGTGGGGGAGCATCGGCTGCATCTCCCCGGCATCTCAGGGCTCACTGATGCACGACCCCCATCTCCACCTTCATCTTCACACGCCATTCTGTGTGTGTCCTGACTTACACTTTTTGTAAGGATGCTGGTCATGTGATCCCACACTCGCGATCCCTTAAAGACTCGTGACCTCTGGAAAGACCCTGTCTCCACAGAAGGTCACACTCTGAGGTACCAAGTCTAGGGCTCCAGCGTGTCTTGTGGGGACATGATTCAACTCGTAATGCTAATAATTTGTCAAATCGGGAGGCATCTGCATCTGCTAAACTGTTGCACCTGGTGGTGTCCCGTATCTATCCCTGGGCCGGGTCGGTGGTGGTCGCTTACCTGCAGGAAGGTGTGTGGGTTCTTGGGGTCAGCACGTGGAGGCTGAGCTGACCCACCATATCTAGGTGTTCACCCATGACAGCCTCTGAATGTAAGCCGCCGGGAGATTTCCTTGCCCTGGCTCCTGGAGGGCTGGCCCAACGACTCAGGTACTGGTTCACCCGGCTCATGTGAACGCAGTTAGGTCTGCGTGGGGTGCTGCAGCTCTTCCGTGGTGACCATGGAAAGGCTGCGTCTAACTACAGTGTGACGCGATGCTCCAGTGGTGTGACTTCGTCAGGGTGGATGAAGGACACAGGACTGGGGCCCCAAGTTACAAAAGCAGCTCACTCCACAAGCTCTCAGCAGCAGCAGCAGCATCGTAGAGCTGGTTTCTGAAACACCTTTCTGCCCTCCAAGATCTTCAGACCAACACTGCTGCGTCATCCAAGACAAACCTGAAGAGAGCTGTTCTTCGTTCTCTGTGGTGGGAAGTAGAGTGATTAGATCCTTCCCATCCGCGCTGCTGTGTGGGTTGTTTCTACTCTAGGTAACTTCCGCACTCGGGTACCCCCGTACTTCTAATGGCAGCCTGAAACCTTGAAACTTTCCCATTGAAACACATACATTAGGCTGGGCATGGTGCCTCACACCTGTAATCCCAGCACTTTGGGAGGGCAAGGTGGATGGATCACCTAAGGTCAGGAGTTCAAAACCAGCAAACGCCAGACGGCTCACTTGTGCGCTCTTCACCATGTTGCCTCTGTAACGATGTGGCTCTCTGGCCGAGAAGGCGGGGACGGACATCCACCTACCTGGCTGAGAGTTCTTGTCCAGCGGTGGCCATAGGCACTACTCACATTCCCTGAGGCATGGCTGTGCCTGTTCCTGACCTCCAAGGGGCTGGTACTCGCTGTGTGAGAGAAGGTGTGTCTTCCTGGACCAATTGTCCCTGCCACAGCCAACTTAAAACAGGCACAGTGGCTCACGCCTGTAATCCCAGCACTTCGGGAGGTAGAGGCAGGCGGATCACCTGAGGTCAGGAGTTGGAGACCAGCCTGGTCAACATGGTGAAACCCCATCTCTACTAAAACAAAAATTAGCCAGGTGTGGTGGCACACACTTGTAATGCCAGCTACTCAGGAGGCTGTGGCAGGAGAATCACTTGAACCTGGGAGGCGGAGTTTGCAGTGAGCCGAGACTGGGCCACTGCACTGCAGCCTGGGAGACAGTGAGACTCAATCTCAAAAAAAAAAAAAAAAAAAACAGTTGTCAGCAGCCAGCCAGCCTGAGAGATAGCTGCTTTGCACCTGGATGTGATTTCAGCACCAACAAAGTTGCAAAATGCCACCTGTTGAAGATGGCTCTGTCCAGTGATGAAGCAGTGGAAACTTCCAGAAGTGACTTAAAACGACAGTGGCAGGATAGGGCTTCCTCAAGTACTGGAGATTACAGGAGACTGGGTTTTATAGGATTGAAGAGCAGAAAGCCAAAACAATGCGGGGGAGAGGAGGGAGGGTGGAGTGTGAGGTCCACAGTCCTTCGTAGCTTAGATGACAGATGCACCCTTTGTGGCCTGACACTCTCCATCACTGTCTGATTTTGTGAAACGATGAACACGGGTAACATAAATACTGGTCTTAGGTTTATACTGACAGCCACTATGCGCATCGAGAGTGCAGTGATTTCCTGGGAACTTAGAGCGTGCTGGAATAAGGTGAAACAAAATGCCCCCGAGTTCCGTCCTGATCTGAACTGCCCCGGCCATCCAGATGTGCCACCAGGCATCCCACTGAGACAGTTCACAAAAACAGGAGCCACTGCATTTTTTTTTTTTTTTTTTTGGTTTCACCGTCTAGAAATGTAACGGGAAGGGTTTGTATTGTTTCCATTGTATAAAAAGGTGATCATACCTGCAGTCGGGCAAACAATGTTTCTGTCAATGACGGACCATGCAATGATGCTGTATTTTCACTGTAATTTTTTATTTCAATCTGTCGCAAACTTGTTTGCTTTTATTACTTTTAATTGACATAATTGTACATATTGATGGGGTACATTGTGGTATTTGGAGGAGTTTGAGACCAGCCTGGGCAACGTGGTGAAACCCTGTCCCCCCTAAAAATATGAACAGCCAGTCGTGGTGGTGGGCACCTGTAATCCCAGCTACTTGGGAGGCTGAGGCAGGAAGATTGCTTGGACCCGGGAGGCAGAGGTTGCAGGGAGCCAAGATCGCACCACTGTACACTAGCCTGGGTGACAGAGCAAGACTCCATCTCAAAAAAAAAAGGTAAAAACAAGCTGGTCACCCTTCAGTCCCACAGAACGCTGGGATATAATCCTCCCAGCAGGCTGGACCACACCAGGCCTAGGTTTAGAAGCACAAACACGCAGCGCCATGCCACAGTGGCCCACAGCATTCAGCGCACTCACATTCTGCACATGTTTGTTGCCTGGGAGCCACAGACTACACCCTACAGCCTAGGTGTGGAGGAGGCCGGACCATCGGACCATCGAACTGTGTCAGTCATCTAGGGTGTTTGCACAATACAATCACCTGACCACGCACATCCCTGACACTAGGTGACATGTGACTGTTTCTGTGCTTATTTCATGGGGTCTGTCCTAGGCCGGTGGTTCCCAAGCCCTAGCCTGTGTCAAAACACAGGGCTCCTTTCGGGAGGGTGCTGGACCCCACCCCGAGGCCCTGATTCTGTGGTCTGAGGTGGACTCAGGTTTACACCTGGAGCTGCCTGGGTGACACGTCTGGTCTGGGACTGCGCTTGGACAAGCCGCTTCCCTGCGTCTCCAGCACTGCGGCCCTGTGTGCTGTGGAGCAGTGAAAGTGCAGACAGCACAGTGTTCAGTGTGGTTAAGTTTAAAAACCACTAACTTGGTTCAGTCAGTGGAAAACTTTGGTACGTTAGGAACCTGGGTATGTGAACTGAATTTGCAGATGAGGTGTTCTAATGAAAAAATGTTTTTAATTTTTAAAGTCTTAAGAAACAATGTTCTGATAATTTAATGTTCAAATTGAGGTGTCTCCAGCCGGGCCCAGTGGCTTACGCCTGGAATCCCAGCACCTTGGGAGGCTGAGGTGGGTGGATTGCTTGAGCCCAGACATTAGAGACAGGATTGGGCAATGTAGTAAGATGAAGTATCTCAAAAAAATAAGTAGCCGGGCATGATGGTGTGTGCATGTGGTCCCAGTTACTCAGGAGGCTGAGGTGGGCGAATCACCTGAGCCTGGGGACGTCAAGGCTGCAGTGAGCTTTGATCACACCACTGCACTCCAGCCTGGGTGACAGAGAGCAAGACTATCTCATTTAAAAAAAAAAAAAACCAGGCGCAATGGCTCACACCTGTAATCCCAGCACTTTGGGAGGCTGAGGCAGGCGGATCACAAGGTCAGGAGTTCGAGACCAGCCTGGCCAACATGGTGAACCCCGTCTCTATTAAAAACACAAAAATTAGCCAGGCGTGGTGGCAGGCGCCTGTAATCCCAGGTACTTGGGAGTCAGGAGAATCACTTGAACCCAGGAGGAGGAGTTGCAGTAAGCTGAGATTGTGCTATTGCATTCCAGCCTGGCCCACAGAGTGACACTCTGTCTCAAAAAACAAAACAAAAGTATCCAAAACACACTGGGCTTTGAAGACAATACCAAATATCTATCAGTCTGTCTGTCTGTCTCTTCCTCACTCACTGTTAAAGGTATTATTTCCAGGTTGTCTTTATTGTAGAGTGGGGTCCAGGCATCCACTGGGAGGCTTGGAACGGATCCCCAGAGGATAAACGGGGACTGCTGTATGATTTTTGTAGCACAGTTAGAAGTGTGTGTATATTTCTAGAAATGCAAATAAAACCAAGGCCTGAAGAGTAAAAAAAATTTATATGTTGAAATAATATTTTGAATATGCTAGGTTAATAAAGCATTAAAATGAATTTCACTTGTTTAAAAAATATTTACATGTTGAAATAATATTTTCAATATGCTAGGTTAATAAAACATTAAAATGAATTTCACTTGCTGGTTTTACTGTGGTTGCTCAAAATTTGGAAACTGGGTGGTCAGCTTGGTGCTGTCTGTCTCTGTTGGATGGCCTTGTCTAGCACTCTCACTAAAGGCCAAATAGCCCTGGCACGATTTCTCAGCGGGGAGGGGCAGCGCCTGGTTCGTGCGCTGGGTTTTCTGTCTTCGATTTGATGGAGTATTGAAGTATAAAACTTAAGAGCAAGGCCAGGCGTGGTGGCTCAGGCCTGTAAGACGAAAACTTTGGGGGGCCAAGGCGGGTGGATCACTTGAACCCAGAAGTTCGATACTAGCCTGGGCCACATGGCAAAACCCTGTCTCTACACAAAATACAAAAATTAGCCAGGTGTGGTGGTGCATGCCCGGAGTCCCACCAACTCGGGAGACAGAGGTGGGAGGACTGCTCGAGCCCAGGACCTCAAGGCTGCAGTGAACCATGTTTGTGCCACTGCACTCCAGTCTGGATGACAGAGCGAGAACCTTCTCAAAAAAAAAGTTGGTGGAACCCGAAGCCTCCCTGAGGGAAATGAAGGTGTCCCCAGAGCGTCACTCAGAACAGGCAAGTCGGCCGTCGCCCTCCTGGCTACAGCGTCACCGAGAGCAGGCGAGTCGGCCGTGGCCCTCCTGGCTAGAGCGTTAGTCAGCGGGCGAGTCGGCCGTGGCCCTGCTGGCTCGAGTGTCACCGAGAGCAGGCGAGTCGGCCGTGGCCCTGCTGGCTCGAGTGTCACCGAGAGCAGGCGAGTCGGCCGTGGCCCTGCTGGCTCGAGTGTCACCGAGAGCAGGCGAGTCGGCTGTGGCCCCGCTGGCTGGAGCGTCAGAGCAGGCGAGTCGGCCGTGGCCCTGCTGCTGGAGCGTCAGTCAACCATGGAGGTCACCAGCCCTGCCTTTTCAGAAGCGGATTTGGACCTGGGCTGGTGCGGCCGTGGCAGCTGATGTTTGCAGATGCTGAACGTTTTCTCTCGCTGGGTTGGACAGGCTCGCAATCCTATGCCTGGCGTCTCCCGTCGTCACCCCAGCTGCCTACAGCGGGGGAAGCACGTCTCGGGAAGCATCCTCGCCCCCTGCCGTGGGGGCTCTCCTTTGTCTGAGTTGGGCTTTGGCTGGCATCACTGGGTTTTTTGGGCAGGGCCCAGGGCCACGCCGTCGCCCCTGGTGCCCGGCATTTTGGACGGGATCCTGGGAGCCTGGTTGCTACTTCCCTTTCTGGTGTACGGGCTGCAGTATCAAACATTTTCACAAGATGTCCCCAAAAGGCCTTTGAGTCAGAGTGAGAGTTGACAGCGTCCAGCATTCCTGGTGAGAAATTAGCTGCAGCGTCACAGGAAGGACGGATATAACCAGCCAGTCAATCCTAACTCAGTTTCTCTAGGTTAACAAAGTTAAAAGGGATCGAGGGTATTTTTAAATGTACTCTTCATTAACCTTCCAGATGTATTCTTTTCTGTAAGCCTAAGACTGCACTTGAAAGATCAGCTCTGAAATGAGTTCCTAAAATAGGTCAGTGGCTGAAATTGCCGTCGTTTCCCAAATGTTAAGCTTAAGAATGAGGATCTTTCGGCCGGGTGCGGTGGCTCACGCCTGTAATCCCAGCACTTTGGGAGGCCAAGGCGGGCAGATCACAAGGTCAGGAGATCGGGACCATCCTGGCTAACAGTGAAACCCCTGTCTCTACTAAAAATACAAGGAAAAAATTAGCCAGGCGTGGTGGCAGCGCCTGTAGTCCCAGCTACTCGGGAGGCTGAGGCAGAAGAATGGCGTGAACCTGGGTGGCGGAGCTTGCAGTGAGCCGAGATCGCACCACTGCACTCCAGCCTGGGCAACAAAGCAAGACTCCATCTCGAAAAAACAAAAGAAAACAAAACAAAAAAAAGAATGAGGCTCTTTCACGTCTGCTCAGTATTGTAAATGTCTGTGTTTCTTTGGGGGCTGGGTCTCGCTCTGTCACCCAGGCTGGAGTACCGTGGTGCATTCATGGCTCACTGTAGCCTTGAACTCCCAGGCTTGAGTGAAGCTCCCACCTCAGCCTCCGGAGTAGCTAGGACTGCAGGTGTGCACCACCATGCCCAATGAATTAAAAACATTATTCTTTTTTAGAGATAGGGTCTCACTATGTTGCCCAGGCTGGTCTCAAACTCCTGGCCTCAAGTGACCTTTCCACCTTGGTCTCCAAAAGTGCTGGGCTTGTAGGCGTGAGCCATGGTGCCTGGCGTTCAATATTGCAGATGTCTTGAGAGGATCATTGTGTTCTGGGGAACCTGGTGACAGGGAAACTAGTCTGACCTCTCTGCTTGGTTGCATATGAAGTTTTTGCAGATAAATGTTGATTTACTTCATTTTGCGGAAATATTAAAAACTTATAATCACAGCTTATTATTCAAGGTGAATAAAGCAAACAGGAGAGTATTTAGGCCAAGATATCAGTTGAATGATGTTAGAGAGGTTGTTTACTGTTTTTCAATTTGTCTTATTTAGAGACAGTCTTGCTCTGTCATCCAGGCTGGAGTACAGTGGTGTTATCACAGCTCACTGCAGCCCTGACCTCCTGGGCTCAAGGGATCCTCTCACCTCAGCCTCTCAAGTAGCTGGGACTACAGGTGCATGCCACGATGCCCTGCTAATTTTTTATTTTTTTGTAGAGGTGGGATCTTGCTATGTTGCCCAGGCTAGTCTCCAACTCCTGGGCTCAAGTGATCCTCCCACCTCCGCCTCCCAAAGTGCTGGGATTACAGGTGTGAGTGCCTGCCCAGTTTTTCATTCCTTTTGTTTGAGGATGTTGTCCTTTGATTTCTACCTTACATTGTTCCAACATCAGGATGGGGAGGCTCTGATGACCCCCACAGTGTTGAGGCTGCACACACTCCTGAGCTACACTATGACATCGTCTTAGAACACATTAAAAGCTAAGATTTTCCCGCCATTGATGCTGCAAGAAATGCCTTTAAAAATGGCCTTTAGGCCGGGCTTGGTGGCTCAAGCCTGTAATCCCAGCACTTTGGGAGGCCGAGACGGGCAGATCACCGGGTCAGGAGATCGAGACCATCCTGGCTAACATGGTGAAACCCCGTCTCTACTAAAAAATACAAGAAACTAGCCGGGTGAGGTGGCGGGCGCCTGTAATCCCAGCTGCTCAGGAGGCTGAGGCAGGAGAATGGTGTAAACCCGGGAGGCGGAGCTTGCAGTGAGCTGAGATCTGGCCACTGCACTCCAGCCTGGGCGACAGAGCAAGACTCCATCTCAAAAAAAAAAAAAAAAAATGGCCTTTTTTGACCAGGCACGTGTGGTGGCTCACGCCTGTAATCCCAGCACTTTGGGAGGCTGAGGTGGGCGGATCACGGGGTCAGGTGTTCGAGACCAGCCTGGCCAGCATGATGAAACCCCATCTCGACTAAAGATACAAAAAAAATTAGCCAGGCATGGTGGCACGTGCCTGTAATCCCAGCTACTTGGGAGGCTGAGGCAGGACAATTGCTTGAACCTGGGAGGTGGAGTTTGCAGTGAACTGAGATCAGGGCATTGCACTCCAGCCTGGGCGACAGGGTGAGACTGTGCCTCAAAAAAAAAAAAAAAAAAAAAAAAAAAAGACTTTTTAGAGCAGCTCTCTAATTTTGCATTCTGGATTTTTTTTTTTTTTTTTGAGGCAGAGTCTTGCTCTGTCGCCAGGCTGGAGTGCACTGGCATGATCTTGGCTCGCTGCAAGCTCTGCCTTCTGGGTTCACACCATTCTCCTGCCTCAGCCTCCTGAGTAGCTGGGACTACAGGCGCCCACCAACACGCCCAGCTAATTTTTTGTATTTTTAGTAGAGATGGGGTTTCACTGTGTTAGCCAGGATGGCCTCGATCTCCTGACCTTGTGATCTGCCCGCCTCGGCCTCCCAAAGCGTTGGGATTACAGGCGTGAGCCACCGCACCCAGCCCGCATTCTGGATGTTTAATTCCACACTAAAGCTATTTTTGCAGATAGTTGTGCTGTGGTGAATCTTAAGAAAAAAATGAAACAGCAGTCCACTCAGAGGAGGCTCTTCATGGGCCAGTGTTTCCATCTCCTGGTTTCACTTGAACAGTCCCTGGAGAATGAGAGCAATTAGAAAGGTTACTGTTTCTATGGCAGTTAGGAAGAAAGTGTAAGACATTCTAGATCAAATCGACTGTTCAGCAAGCCAGGGTCAGTGCACAGTGCTGAACGGTGTGATCATTTGCTGGGGTGATTTGGGCCGGTTGTTGGGCTGGGCGTTGACTCAGTTCCCCAGGACTTCTGTGGCACCCACACTTTGTCAGTCATTCACAGCCTCTGAGTCTCTGTTCTGCGGGGGGCCAAGCCCATCATCCATTGTGCTATACAGCTGGGTCTCTTGGCGGTAAATCTTGGAAGTTCTGTCTGAAGCAGTGATTCCTAAACTTGTTCAGGTGTCAGAAACCCAACCAGTCTTGGCCTTCCGGGGCCTACCAAGAACACAGCTGAACTGAGTGCTGCACGTGTTCTGACAACACGTGGTGCATCAGATAGTGAATCTAGCATAAACAGACAACAAGCATCCAGGGTGTGTCATGAAGTTTGTAGGAAGAAAGAGAAGTGGAGAAAGCGGTATCACTTTAAGCTTTGCTGTAAATGAGAAAAGCCAGCTTAATCCAATTTGAGGCCAGAGATCCTTGGGAGATGGTTGAGAGTATTTTGCAATGGTTGGGCTGATCAGCTATGGTTCACAGTCTCATGAAAACAGCTAGTAACGGCCAGGCATGGTGGCTCACAGCTGTAATCCCAGTACTTTGAAAGGTGGAGGCAGGCAGATCACTGAAGTCAGGAGTTCAAGGCCAGCCTAAGCTAACATGGTGAAATCCTGTCTATACTAAAAACACAAAAATTTTCTGGGTGTGGTGGTGAGCACCTGGAATCCCAGCACTTTGGGAGACCAAGGTGGGTGGTTCATTTGAGGTCAGGAGTTTGAGACCAGCCTGGACAACATGGTAAAACCCTGCCTCTGCTACAAATACAAAAATTAGCTGGGCGTGGTGGCGGGCACCTGTAGTCCCAGCTTTTCAGGAGGCCAAGGCAGGAGAATTGCTTGAGCCCAGGAGATGGAGGCTGTAGTGACCCAAGATTGTGCCACTGCACTCCAGCCTGGGCAACACAGCGAGACTCTGTCTCAAAACAAAAGTTTCATATCTCAGATATCAATAATGTAGTGTTCAATAAAGTAGGAAGTGAGTGATATAACTTCTTAATATTATAAAACATGCATACCTCATCAAACAATAAAAGAATGTAGTAAGATAATAGGATGTAAAACTAACATACAGGATCAAAAGCCTTCATTCCCACAAATGATAATCAGAAGATGTAACGGAAGAGGAAAACCCCATTTACAATGGCAATAAAGATAAAACACATAGGAATAAGCTTAAGACATCTAAGACCTATATTGGATAAAACTTTAAAATGTGTTTCATGAAGTTTTATTTTGGGAAGAAAAGAGAGAAAAATGTGTGTTTCATGAAAGGTACAATAGTAGATGCAAATCAGTGGAGAGACAGTCCTTGTTCTTGGAAGACTCACCAAGAAAGATGGGTGTAAGACATAACGTAAGAGTATGTGAGGATGACCCTAGATAGCCTTACAAGGGTATCATCTGACAATGTGTGAGGATGACCCCAGATAGCCTTACAAGGCTATCTTGTAAAGGATATTCAGATTTACCTATTCAGGGCCCATCTTGTGCTCACCCTGCCGCAGCCCTGGGATCAGCCATTTCTCCCAGAAGCTCTGGTCCATGTTCGTGGGGGATGGTATTTAGGAGCCATGCTCTGGGTGCTAGGAGTGCTCAGTGCCACTGGGATGTCATTGTGTCCTACCAGGTCCTACCAGGTCCCTCCCACAATGCGTGGGAATTATGGGAGCTACAGTTCAAGATGAGATTTGGGTGGGGACACGGCCAAACCGTATCAATTTCTGATTTCCAAAAATAAAAATGAAAATATTTTCTTTTCCTTTTTTTTTTTTTGAGACAGAGTCTTTTTTTTTTTTTTTTTTTTTTTTTTTGAGACGGAGTCTTGCTCTGCACCCAGGCTGGAGTGAGTGGCCGGCTCTCAGCTCACTGCAGCTCCGCCTCCCAGGTTCACCCATTCTCCTGTCTCAGCCTCCCGAGTAGCTGGGACTACAGGCGCCAGCCTCATCGCCCGGCTAGTTTTTGTATATTTTTAGTAGAGATGGGGTTTCACCGTATTAGCAGGATGGTCTCGATCTCCTGACCTCGTGATCCGCCCATCTCGGCCTCCCAAAGTGCTGGGATTACAGGCTTGAGCCACCGCGCCCGGCGAGACAGAGTCTTACTCCATCACCCAGGCTGGAGTGCAGTGGTGTGATCGTAGTTCACTGCAGCCTCCATCTTCCAGGCTCAAGCAATCCTTCCACCTCAGCCTCCTAAGTAGCTGGGACTGTAGGCATGTGCCACCACACCCAGCTAATTTTCTATTTTTATTTTTGTAGACACGAGGTCTCACTATGTTGCCCAGGCTGGTCTTGAACTCCTAGTGTCCATCCATCCTCCTGACTCAGCCTCCCAAAGTGCTGGGATTACAGGCCTGCACCACTGCACCTGGCCATGATTCACTTTTTTTTTTTTTTTTTTTGAGCTAGAGTCTTGCTCTGTCGCCCAGGCTGGAGTGCAGTGGCATGATCTCAGCTCATTGCAACCTCTACCTCCCGGGTTCAATTGGTTCTCGTGCCTCAGCCTCCTGAGTAGCTGCGACTACAGGTGCATGCCACCATGCCTGGCTAATTGTTGTATTTTTTTTTTTTTTTTTTTTGAGACGGAGTCTGGCTCTGCCGCCCAGGCTGGAGTGCAGTGGCCGGGTCTCAGCTCACTGCAAGCTCCGCCTCCTGGGTTTACGCCATTCTCCTGCCTCAGCCTCCCAAGCAGCTGGGACTACAGGCGCCCGCCATGTCGCCCGGCTAGTTTTTTGTATTTTTAGTAGAGACGGGGTTTCACCATGTAGCCAGGATGGTCTCGATCTCCTGACCTCGTGATCCGCCCGTCTCGGCCTCCCAAAGTGCTGGGATTACAGGCTTGAGCCACCGCGCCGGCCTAATTGTTGTATTTTTAGTAGAGATGGAGTTTCACCACATTGGCCAGGCTGGTCTTGAACTCCCGACTTCAAGCGATGCATCCACCTCAGCCTCCCAAAGTGCTGGGATTACAGGTGTGAGTCACCGCACCCAGCTGACTTCTAATGAACAGAATATGGCAAAAGCCCAGGGAAGTCTGATATTAGGGTGCAAGGAGACTGTGACGTCCGTCTTGTGTGTGCCCCCTCTTGTGTGTGCTTGCTCCGACTAAGGCAAGCCAGCTGCGGTGTTGTGAGCTTCCTTGTGGAGAGGCCCATGTACCAAGGAACTGAGGGTGGCCTTTGGGCAGCAGCCAGCAAGGCTGAGGCCCTTCTCCAGTGACCTTGGAGGACTGAGTCCTTACAATATCCATGCGTGTGAGCTTGTGAGTGGATCATTCCAGACAAGCTTTCAGATGAAACCACAGCCCTGGGAGACACCTTGACCACAACGTGTTGAAACCTTGAGGCAAAGGCACAGAGTTCAGCCACACCCACTTTCCTGACCCTGGATACCATGAGAAAATAAATGTTCTTTTAGGCTGCTAAATGTTGGGTTAATTTGTTATGCAGAAATAGGAAACAAATACAATCTTCTACCAGTGAGGAAGAGTGCACCTTCTTTGCTTGTCACCTTTGGATTCCTGAGGCAACGTACATCATCCTTAATATGGCTGCGAAGCACTTAACTTACTGGGTGACTTGAAAGCGTGCTTTTTTTTTTTTTTTTTCCTAGACGGGATCTGGCTCTGTTACCCAGGCTGGAGTGCAGTGGCTTGATCATAACTCACTGCAATCTCCACCTCCTAGGCTCCAGCGATCCTCCCACCTCAGCGTCTGGAGTATCAGGAACTACAGGCACATACCACCACATCCGGCTAATTTTTATTTTTTTAATTATTATTATTATTTTTTTTTATTTTTATTTTTATTTTTATTTTTATTTTTTGAGGCGGAGTCTCGCTCTGTCGCCCGGACTGGAGTGCAGTGGCCGGATCTCAGCTCACTGCAAGCTCCGCCTCCCGGGTTCCCGCCATTCTCCTGCCTCAGCCTCCCGAGTAGCTGGGACTACAGGCGCCCGCCACCTCGCCCGGCTAGTTTTTTTTGTATTTTTAGTAGAGACGGGGTTTCACTGTGTTAGCCAGGATGGTCTCGATCTCCTGACCTCGTGATCCGCCCGTCTCGGCCTCCCAAAGTGCTGGGATTACAGGCTTGAGCCACCGCGCCCGGCCTATTATTATTATTTTTAAGACAAGAATCTCACTCTGTTGCCCAGGTTGGAGTGCAGTGGCACGATCTCGGCTCACTGCAACCTCCACCTCCAGGCTCAAACGATTCTCCTGCCTCAGCCTCCCGGGTAGCTGGGATTACAGGCGCCCGCCACCACGCCTGGCTAATTTTTTGTATTTTAGTAGAGAAGGGGTTTCACCGTGTTGGCAGGATGGTCTTGATCTCCTGACCTCAGGTGATCCACCCGCCTTGGCCTCCCAAAGTGCTGGGATTACAGGTGTGAGCCACCATGCCTGGCTTTTTTTTTTTTTTCTCCTTTGAGACAGAGTCTCACTCTGTCACCCAGGCGGGAGTTCAATCTCAGCTCACTGCAACCTCCACCTCCGGGCTCAAACGATTCTCCTGCCTCAGCCTCCCGGGTAGCTGGGATTACAGGCATCTGCCACCACGCCTGGCTAATTTTTGTATTTTTAGTAGAGACGGGGTTTCGTCATGTTGGCCAGGCGGGTCTGAACTCCTGAGCTCAAGCGATCCGCCTGCCTCGGCCTCCCAAAGTGCTGGGATCCCAGGCCTCAGCCACTGCGCCCTGACACAAGTATTACTACAACAGTACCCACCCTGTATATTTTTTAGCACCTAGTTTGAGTCCTAGCCGTGTTGATCCCAATAGCCATAGCTCATCCATTTCGACTCCGAGTGAAGTTCCATGTCCTGAACCCTGGCGAAGGCTCCATCCCGGGACGCCCGCCTGGCAGGGGCAGCTGCACCCCAGACCCCTCCATCGCTGCGGGGCCCAAACCTAGTCGTCTGCACGTGTTCGGGGCAGGGCGGGTTGCCTTGGCAACCAGCAGCCCTTCTAGCAACTCTAGGCCCCTAGAGATGGCGTCACTAGCCCGCGCCCGGGCCTGGAAACGCCCTCAGTGCTGCCGTCGCTCGCCATTAGCCGGCGGAGAGACGGACGCTGACCTCGTCCAATGGGAGGCCCCACGCTCCTGAAGGCGGGACCAACGCTTACCTGGGGCGCGGGTCCCTGCCGGAAGCCGGCGTCCGCGACGCAGCTGCTCAAGCTTGGGTGGGCGAGGTGGGCGCAGGTAGGAGCGTGGGGCCGCGGCGGGGTGGCCGGCGGGTCAGGGCGCCGAGGAGATCCAGAGCCCCGGGGCGGGCTCCCGCGGGGCTCCGCCCCCTCCACGTGGGTGCGCGGAGGCCTAGGGTGGCGCGATTGGGCGGTGGCCCTGGGGTCCCCGGTGCTGGGGAGGCTGGTGCGTCCGGTGCGGTCCCGCGCGGGCTCCGACACCGGCACCCCCTCTGTGTTAACTCAGTGCGGGCGAGCGGAAGGGACGCCGCTGGCTCCTAGGTCTCAGGCCGTCAGCGCTCGCTGTGGCTGTGGTTTAATTGTCTTCCTCTGAAGACTCCCTGATTGCCTTCCGAGGCTTTCAGCTCCCACTTTCTCCTTTTTTTATTTTTGAGGCAATGTATCGTTGTGTCACTCAGGCTGGAGTGCAGTGGCGTGATCATAGCTTACTGCGGCCTCCACCTCCTGGACTCAAGCCGTCCTCCTGCCTCATCCTCCCCAGTAGCTGGGACCACATGCGCGCGCCACCACACCCGGATACTTTTTTTAAATGTTTTTTGTAGAAACGGGGTCTCACTATGTTACCCAGGCTGGTCTCGAATTCTTGGTCTCAAGCGATGGATCCTCCCGACTCGGCCTCCGAAAGTGCTGGGATTACAGGAGTGAGCCACCAAGCCCGGCCTCACTTTCCATCATAAGCATACTTTCCATTCCTTCCTTCCTTCCATCTTTCATGCGTTCATTTTTAAAAAACGTTCATTGGGTTCCTCCTGCACTGTTCGGGGCATTGGGCTACAGCTGTCAACAAGTGGAAACAAGTCTGTGATCTAGTGAACTTCCATTCTGGAGGGGAGAGACAGATGACCAAGGTGCACAGAGCAGGTGGTGATAAGTGCCCTGGAGAAGATGAGAACAGGGGGTTCGAGAGTGGAGAGGAAGCAGGAGGAGGCGTGAGGCACCAGAACATTCCAGGCCGGGGCAACAGCAGGGAGCCCAGTGTGGCTGCGGCCAATTTGGGAACAGAGAAAGAGGAGGCGAGGCCCCAGAGATGCGGGGAGGGGCCAGGGCAGTGGTGTGGACCTTACCAACGGGCAAGGACCTTGACTTTCCCTTCAAGTGGAAGGGGACAGCTTGGGAAGTTTTAGAGTGGAGGTGACACACAATCTGATTTAGGGGTTTAAAAGCCATCGTGAGAGGTGGTGGCTTGGGCCAGGTACCTACGGGATCATAAGGGAGTCACATTCTGGGTGTATTTCAGTGGTAAACCGATGGGAGGTGGTAGTAGGTTGGACGAGTGTGTGAGAAAGAGAGGAGTTGTGGATGGACCAAGGTTTTAAGCTTGAGCTACAATGTGAACCTCGTCAGATGGATGTTTTTGGAGAGGATGAACACTGGGAAGCTCAGGTTTGTGGAGGGTGATCAGGGTATTGATTACAAATTCTTAAGCTTGAGATGATATGTGTGTAGATGATGTATATAGGTACATATGTATGGTTTTATGTAGTTATGTATATACACAGTTTATACACACACACACATATATTTATTTTTATTTTTTTTTGAGACAGAGTCTCACTCTGTTGTCCAGGCTGGAGTGCAGTGGCATGATCTCAGCTCACTGCAACCTCCACCTCTTGGGTTCAAACGAATCTCCTGCCTCAGCCTCCCAAGTAGCTGGAATTACAGGCGTGCACCAGCACACCCAGCTATTTTTTGTGTTTTCAGTAGTGACGGGGTTTCACCATGTCCTAGGCTGGTCTCCAACTCCTGACCTCAAGTGATCCCCCTGCCTCGGCCTCCCAGAATGCTGGGATTACAGGCGTGAGCCACTGTGCCTGGCCAAACACATATATATACATACGTATGTGTGTGTGTGTATATATATATGTATGTATACATCTGTATAAACAGTGTAAACAGAGGTCAGAAGTTCAAGTATGTACATGTATATATATGTCTAGGTACATGTATATGACCGCATGTATGTTTAACTGTATACATGCACAGTTGAGTTGGCGTGTAGTTCGAGGATAGGGTTAATAAGAGACCTGTAAAGAGAGGAAACAAACTCATCAGCATCTAGTTGTATTTGAAGCCACGTGACCGAATGGGATCACGAGGGAGTGAGGAGGCTGAGCACTAAGCCTGGGTCCTTCAGTGTTCAAGGACAGGCGATTAAGAGGTGGGAGCAAAAGCAGGAGTTGTGCTGTCTGTGCTGGATGCCGGGTGAAAAACGCCTGTCAAGAGAGAAGGAAGGATCAACAGTCCAATGCTGTTAGGTCAAATAAGTTGCATACTGCGAGTCGGCAATGGGATTTAGCCAGGTGGGTGTCACTGTGGCAAGGTGGTTGGGGCAAAAGCCTGATGGGATGGGGGGAGGAAAGGAGTCAGAGACAGGGCAGGTAGATGACTCTTTCCTCCCCTCCCCTCCCCTTCCTTTCTCTTTCTGTCTCTCTGTCTTTTTTTCTTTTCTTTTCTCTCCTCTTTCCTCTCATTCTGTCGCCCAGGCTAGAGTGCAGTGGCACGATCTTGGTTCACTGTAACCTCCACCTCCCTGGTTCAAGTGCTTCCCCTGTCTCAGCCTCCCAAGTAGCTGGGACTGCAGGCACCTGCAGCCACACTCAGCTAATTTTTGTTTATTTTTAGTTCAGATGGGATTTCACCATATTGGTCAGGCTGTTCTCAAACTCCTGACCTCAGGTGATCTGCCGGCCTTGGCCTCCCAAAGTGCTGGGATTACAGGTGTGAGCTACTGCACCCAGCCTTGCCTTTTTTTTTTTTTTTTTTTTTTTAAGAGACAGGGTCTCTCACTCTGTCACCCAGGCTGGAGTGTAGTGGTGTGGTCATGATTCGCTGCACCCTTGAACTCCTGGGCTCAAGTGATTCTCCTGCCTCAGCCTCCCAAGTAGCTGGGACTACAGGCATGGGCCGCCATGCCGAGCTAACTACAAAATGTATGTATTTTGGGGCCAGGTCTGGTGGCTCACACCTGTAATCCCAGCAGTTTGGAACGCCAAGGTCGGAGGATCGCTTGAGCCCAGGAGTTTGAGACCAGTCTGGGCAACATGACAAAACCCCATTCCTACAAAAAATACAAAAATTAGCTGGGCATGGTGGCGTACACCTGTAGTCCCAGCTGCTGCAGAGGCTGAGTTGGGAGAATCGCTTGAGCCTGGGCAGTTGAGGCTGCAGTGAGCTGTGATCACGCCACTGCATTCCAGCCAAAATTTTTTTTGTATTGACAGGGTTTCACTGTATTGCAAGGCTGGACATACAGCTTGATTTTTTGTAGAAAAAATGTGGCACAAATTTGGTTCTCACAACAAACTTTTTAGCAAACAATCTGTCTCCCATTTATTATTATTGTAAAGTAGCACTTGGGTGTTATATTTTTATTTATTTGTTTTATTTATTTATTTTTTGAGACGGTGTCTTGCTCTGTCGCCCAGGCTGGAGTGCGATGGTGCGATCTCGGCTCACTGAAACCTTCACCTCCTAGGTTCAAGTGATTCTCCTGCCTCCGCCTTCAGAGTAGCTGGGACTACAGGCACATGCTACCACGCCCGGCTAAGGTGTGACATTTTTAAATTTATGGTAAATAACTTGAGAGGGATTATAGTTGTTTTTTTTTTTTTCCCAGTATATCGAGGGTTTGTGGAACCATCACCACAATCTAATTTTAAAACTTTTTCCTTCTCCCACAAGAAATCCTGTAGCCCTTCGTGGTCACCCACTCTTCCCTCCGCTTGCCCTATCCCTAAATAATCTCTCATCTCCTTTATGTCAGTATAATTTACGTATCCTGAGCTTTTCACAGAAGTGGAATTTTGCAGTGCGGAGTCTCGGGTGTCTGGCTTCTCTCACCCAGCACAGTGTCTTCTGGGTTCATCGTGTTGTGGTACGTGTCAGTATCCCATTTCCTTTGGTGGCTGAATAGTATCCCCTGTGCGAATGCGCCACATTTGGTTCCCCCTTCGTCCATGGATGCACAGACATGGAGGGTGTTTCCACTGCTTGGATATTAGGCACATACTGCCGTGAACATCATTGTACACGTTTTTATGGAGATGTGTTTGTTTCTCTTTGATTGGCATTTCCTAAATGACCCATGATGCTGAGCTGCGTTTCATGTGCCTGTTGGCCATTCATGTATCTTCTTTGGAGAGATATCTCTTCAGATCCCTTCCCCATTTAAAAACCAGGTTATTTGTCTCCTATTGTTGAGTTGTTAGAGGTCTTTATATATTCTGGTTACTAGTGTCTTGTCAGATATGTGATTTGCAGGTATTTTTCTCCAATACTATGGGTGGTCTTTTTTTTTTTTTTTTTTAAATACAGGTTCTCACTTTGTTGTCCAGGCTGGGTTGTAGTGGCATAATCATGGCTTATTACGACCTCGACTTCCTGAGCTCAGATCATCCTCCCACTTCAGCCTCCGAGGTAGCTGGGACTCCAGGTGTGCATCACCATGCCTGGCTAATTTTTTGTATTTTTTGTAAAGATGGAGCCTCACTATGTTGCCCAGGCTGGTCTTGAACTCCTGGGCTCAAGCAGTCCTCCCACCTCCCCAAGTGCTGGGATTAGAGGTGTGAGCCACCATGCCCAGCCTGGGTTTTCTTTTTGCTTTGTTTTGTGTAGAGATGTGGTCTTGCTGTGTGGTCGGGGCTGGTCTGGAACTCCTGGCCTCAAGTAATCCTCCTGCCTCGGCCTCCCAAAGTGCTGGGATTACAGGCGTGAGCCACCACACCCAGCCTCTTTACTTTCTTGCTGGCATCCTTTGCAGCACAAAAGTTTTACATTTTGTTGTAGTCCAATTTATTTTCTTTTTTTTTTGCTGCCGGTTTTTGGTGGCATATGTGAGAGGCCATTGCCTAATTCAAGGTCATGAAGATTTACTCCTATGTTTTCTTCTATAATTTTATAGTTTTAGGTCTTCCATTTAGGACTTTGGTCTATTTTGAGTTAGTTTTGTGTATGGTGTGAGGTAGGGCTCAAAATCAGTTCTTTTATATGTTGGTAGCCAGTTGTCCTGGCACCATTTGTCTTTCCCACTGAATTGTCATGGCACTCTTGTTGAAAATCAGTTGACTGTAAATGAAAGTAAACGTGGTTTTCATAACAAACATTCATTATCTCAAAACTTGAGTCACTTTCCCTTAGAACTATTAAAATAAACTTTTCCATAATATGGAAAAGTCTTTTATCCCTTTTTAGCAAATAGACATAGTGACTAATTTTTTAAATGATAATTTACAGAATGAATATAGATTTGACTTAACTTTTATAGTAATGGGTATGTAAATATTTGCTGAACTTTTCTTATTTCTCTCACAAGGTAATTGGCTGGCATGGTCTTTTGTCTTTTCAGAGCCCCTGTGTCAACAGTATCTCATTCTTCCAAGATTTCTTATTACACAGCTAATTGAAATCTGTAGCCTCTGGCTTCTGATGCTTTTTAAATATAAGGCTCAATTAAAGAATAAGGGACTTGGGGTTTCCTGATTCCACAATAGGAATATTCTTTCAGTGTGCTGTTACCAGTGACAGCCCCAAGTGGGATGGAGGGAGCCCTTGTGCAGGCTCTGCCCTTTGGACGGGGCCTTTGCTCTTCAACTGTCTCCTTGGTTTCTGGCCTCACCTAGCATCCCAGGCCTGCGTTGACCTCCCCTGACTCTTTTTCACAGCGAGTGGTATTTAGACTACACCTGGGTTCTAGGTGGGCTCGGTGCTGCCAGGCCCTTTCCATGATGATCATCCTTTAACTGCCGCTCTCCCATCACCTTTCCTGCTTTACTCTTTTTTTTTTTTTTTTTTTTAAACACAAGGTCTCATTCTTTGGCCCAGGCTGGAGTGCAGTGGTGCAAAATCTTGGCTCACTGCAGCCTCGATCTCCTGGGCTCAAGCAATCCTCCCACCTCCACCTCCTGAGTAGCTGAGACCACAGGTGTGCACCACCAAGCATAGCCAATTTTTATTTTAATTTTATTTTATTTTATTTTTTTTTTTTTTGTTGAGACGGAGTCTCGCTCTGTCGCCCAGGCTGGAGTGCGTGGCCAGATCTCAGCTCACTGCAAGCTCTGCCTCCGGGTTTACGCCATTCTCCTGCCTCAGCCTCCCGATAGCTGGACTGCAGCGCCCGCCACCTCGCCCGCTAGTTTTTTTTTTTTTTTTAGTAGAGACGGGGTTTCACCTGTTAGCCAGGATGTCTCGATCTCCTGACCTCGTGATCCGCCCGTCTCGGCCTCCCAGTGCTGGATTACAGGCTTGAGCCACCGCTAGCAATTTTTAAAAAATGTTTTGTAGATATGGAGCCTCGCTATGTTGCCCAGGCTAGTCTCAAACTCCTGGGCTCAAGCAGTCTGCCCACCTCAGCCTCCCCGAATGCTGGGATGACAGGCGTGAGCCACTGTGCCCGGACTGTTTTGATTTTGGGGTGGGATTTGGCTTTCTTGGTGTTCCCTGGCTTACTGACATGGTCCTTTGTGGGTGTGTGTCTGAGCTGTCCAGGCTGGAGGCTGTGTGGTGTGTGTCTGAGCTGTCTGGGCTGGAGGCCATGTGGTGAAGCAATGTGCTGGTTGTTGAGTTCCTGTCTCTCGGCTCCCCAGCGCCTCTGTGGTACTCCCCCACCCCCACCCACTCGGGGGCCTACATAGCCTGGGGCTCTGCAGGACACTTGTCTGTTCTCAGCTCCTTTTAAGGCTCTACCCAGTAGGGGCAGCAGGGGAGACTGGGAGCTGGAGCGTGGCGAGGAGTGTAAGGAGGAGTGTGGGTAAGGGGGTGGCCCTGGGGAGGGTGGGGACAGGAAGGGAGGGATGGGGACAGGGACATGGGGTCAGGTAAGGGCTTCTTCTGCTCCTGCTGTCCTGCCTGAGCGAGCCCATGCAGGAGGCTTCGCTGCAGCAGCAGCCGTGGGCCGGGCTCCTGCTTCTCCCTCCTAGAAGCAGCCCGTTCCCTGCCCGCACCCCACCCCAGGTTCTTCCTTAGGTCCCAGCTACAGCCGCCAGTACCCCTCCATCAGGGACCCAGGGCCTGCTACCCCAGCCCCTCCAGCAGGCTCCCAGGTCTGGTGGCCTCAGCTGCCTCTTTTGGCTCTCTCTTCACACAGTCCACAAAGGACGTGGGTTCTGCCGTCCCTGGACTTCTCCGTCCTGGCGTGGTGTTCTAGAGACAGCTGTGCTGGATAAAGGAGGCCTAACCACATGCCCCTCGAATGCCGCATCCATCCTCATACGTGGCCTGCTCCATGCTCCTTGCATGCTCAGAGGAGATCCCAGACTCAGAGTGGTCCTCGAGCCCCCCCACCCGCAGTAGCCAGGTGTCCTGTGATGGGCAGGGCTGGCACCCGCAGCCCGGGTGGTGCCACAGCTTCCCTAGTTGATGGGGAGCACGAGTGAGCCCATGATGGGAGAAAGTGAAAACAATTCAAAATATTCAGTGATTACAGAGCAGGCAGATTTTCACTTTGGGGAAATTATGATACTGTCACTGAAAATGGTATTTCTCTCAATCTTAAAAGCTTTGTGGCCGGGCGCGGTGGCTCAAGCCTGTAATCCCAGCACTTTGGGAGGCTGAGACGGGCGGATCACGAGGTCAGGAGATCGAGACCATCCTGACTAACACGGTGAAACCCCGTCTCTACTAAAAATACAAAAAAAATTCGCCGGGCGTGGTGGTGGGCGCCTGTAGTCCCAGCTACTCGGGAGGCTGAGGCAGGAGAATGGCGTGAACCCGGGAGGCGGAGCTTGCAGTGAGCTGAGATCCGGCCACTGCACTTCAGCCCGGGCGACAGAGCAAGACTCCGTCTCAAAAAAAAAATAAATAAATAAAAATAAAATAAAATAAAATAAAAAAAGCTTTGTGTTCGTATTCAGTTAGAAATATAGAATATATAATCCATGTATGATTGCAGCTGCATTAAATAAAAACAGTCAGAAAAAGGACCGAACGGGGCCGGGCACGGCAGTGGCCCCAGCACTTGGAGAGGCCGAGGCAGAGGATGGCTTGAACCAAGGGGTTTAAGACCAGCCTGGGCAGCATAGCAAGACCCTGCCTCTACAAAAAACTTAAGTAAGCCAGGCATGGTGGCACACGCCTGTGATTACAGCTACTCAGGAGGCTGAGGTGGGAGGATGGCTTGAGCCTGGGATTTTGAGGATGCAGTGATCCAAGATTGTACCACCACACTCCAGCCTGGGTGGCAGGATGAGATGATCTGAGATCGCACTGCCGCACTCCAGCCTGGGTGGCAGGGTGAGATGACCTGAGATTGTACTGCCGCACTCCAGCCTGGGTGACAGTGAGATGAGCTGAGATCGCACTGCCGCACTCCAGCCTGGGTGGCAGGGTGAGATGACCCGAGATCGCACTGCTGCACTCCAACCTGGGTGACAGGGTGGGATGAGCCGAGATCGCACTGCCGCACTCCAGCCTGGGTGACAGGGTGAGATGACCTGAGATTGCACTGCCACACTCCAGCCTGGGTGACAGTGAGATGAGTCAAGATTGTGTCACCGCACTCCAGCCCGGGTGACAGGGTGAGATGAGCCGAGATCCCACTGCCGCACTCCAGCCTGGGTGACAGGGTGGGATGAGCCGAGATTGCACGGCCGCACTCCAGCCTGGGTGACAGTGAGATGAGCTGAGATCGCGCCACCGCACCCCAGCCTGGGTGACAGGGTGAGATCCTGACTCAAAAAAAAAAAAAAAAAAAGACGAAAAGGAAATACACCAAAGTGTCAAATTGGTTGCCATAGGTGATGAAATGTGGGGATTTGAGTTTGTTTTAACTTTTATATGTTTTCCGTATTTTCTGAAATACTTTTTATAAAAAATGGTAGAGTACCCTATTTCTTTTTATTTAAAAATCTTATATGAGCTAAGCCTTTTATTTCCTTATTTTCAGCAATTTACTTTCTCTGTTGCAGGATGGCAAAACAGAAGAGAAAAGTTCCTGAAGTGACGGAGAAAAAGAACAAAAAGCTGAAGAAGGCCTCAGCAGAGGGGCCACTGCTGGGCCCTGAGGCCGTGCCAAGTGTCGATGGAGCCAGCTCCAAGGTAAGGCCGCCAGTGCTCCGCTGGCCCCGCCCGCTGGGATCCACCGATTTTCTGATCTAGAGGGAGGGGGCGGCTCAGCCTGCTGGTCTCTGTAGAGCAGAGGCTGGAATAGATGCAGAGGCGTGGATGGGCTTGGTGCCTTCCAGAAGCAATTGTAGGACAAAAAAGGATTTTAGTAAATTTTGAGTTGGAACTCCATGATTGCCTTTTTTAGCCATCAGGACACTGCTGTTTTGGGTGCCGTGATGTGTAGGGGACTTGGTGGCGGCACGCAGGATGGTGAGGGGCCTGCAGCAGGCCTTTGGTTGTGCCCTGGGAAGGTGCGGGCGGTGGCTCCTCACCTGGGCATGTGCAGGGGCGTGGCCTGAAAGCCTGTGGTTAAAAACGCACATCTAGAAATGTTCACGTCGAATAACATGGTTATTGTCCGTATGAAAATCACCTATTGGCCTCACTTTCTAAACTGTGCAGTGGATTATAAATAACGTTGGGATCTGAGTGTCCACCACCATTCATCTGAAAAGATACATGAGCCATCTTCTCCTAAAGTTACGCATTTTTATTCCTCGTTTTCTTGAGACACAGTCTCGCTTTGTCACCCAGGCTGGAGTGCAGCGTCACCCAGATCACCCAGGCTGGAGTGGTGGGATCTCGGCTCAGTGCAACCTCCATCTCCTGGATTCCAGTGATTCTCCTGCCTCAGCCCCACAAGTAGCCAGGATTACAGGTGCACACCACTGCACCTGACTAATTCTTTGTATATTTTATAGAGATGGGGTTTCACCATGTTGGCCAGGCTGGTCTTGAAACTCCCGACCTCAAGTGATCCACCCGCCTCGGCCTCCCAACATGCTGGAATTACAGGCATGAGCCACCCCGCCTGGCTGCATTTTTATTCTTTTTTTTTTCCGGAGACAGAGTCTCATTCTGTCACCCAGGCTGGTGTGCATTGGTGCCATCTTGGCCCACTGCCAGCTCCACCTCCCGGGTTCACGCCATTCTCCTGCCTCAGCCTCCTGAGTAGCTGGGACTACAGGCGCCCACCACCACGCCCAGCTAATCTTTTTGTATTTTTAGTAGAGACGGGGTTTCACTGTGTTAGCCAGAATGGTGTCGATCTCCTGACCTCGTGATCCCCCCACCTCTGATTCCCAAAGTGCTGGGATTACAGGAGTGAGCCACCACATCCAGCCCTGCATTTTTATTCTTGAAAGTATTTTGTTATGTCCTGTATCATGTTTATCTTCCACAAAAAGATGCATATACATTTAAATTTGAAAATATAAAAAATTTTTTTACCCACCAAGTTCTGAGTGTTTCTTCTACGTTGAGTTGTGTTTACCGTTAGTAGCATGCTGTTGATCAAAACAGCATAATAGATTAGGAATTTTCACAAATGATTCTACATGAAGTGAAATCCGATGAGGCATGCATTGCATCGTGGTCAGGGCATTGTGACCCCGTGTCACCACCCTGCGAAGGGCAGGGCTTTCCGTGTCTCTGCGGTTGGCGCACTCACCTGTGGATCTGCGTGTCATTGTTTTTGTTCGAGAGAAAGCAGGTTTCCAAGGGCTGTGTTCCTGTTCCCATGTCAGATTTCAGTGCCGAGCAGCCTTGTTGACATAGATGAGTAAATGGGAACAAGAGTGTTGTTGTAGCTTTGTTGCTTAAGTCCTTAAACTTTGAGACCATTCTGTGGTTTGGGGCACATATTTTCAGAATTTATTTTAAAGATTGATCAGTAAGTGACAGCTAGACTGGGTCCCTGAGTTGTTCAAGGGCCCGGTGCCAACTTGTTACATTTGTTCACTTCCCCAGGGTGACGCCAGGGTTCATGCTCTGCCGTTATTTAGTGCTGGAGGTCTTGTGCCTGGGGCGGTGTGCCATTGTGAGATGTGGGGTGGCAAGTGGCCCTGTTTTTCATGAAAGGAGAAAAGGGCCGCTGTGTGGAGGGAGGTGGAAAGGGGGAGCCCATGCAGGCCCTTCTTCAAAGCGGCTTCCAGCAGGAAGTGGGCACTGCCGGTGCTTGGAGGGGTCGCTGGGCTACCCAGCCGCGGATGCCTGGGACAGTGGAGTGTGCCTGGTTGCTGGGTGTGGCCCAGCCCACTCTGGGATCCTGTCCAGTGAGGCAGTGCTGAGCTCTCGGAAGGTGGTGTAAAATCACGTCCACCACGTCTGTGGCTGCAGGCGGCTCAGCAGGAGTGGGTGGAGGGGAGAAGCCGGGGTATGTGCCTCGGGGAGGTCTTGGCTATCTCAGAGGGTCGTCTCTCACAGCCACCCGCGAGGGGCGAGGGAAGCCAGACAGTACCCCCAGCACAGCCAGACAGCTTGTCCTGGGCTCTCTTTAGCGGAACACCCCAAGGTCACCCGGAGGCCGAGGCCTGGCAGGTGCAGAGGTCCTATGGCTCCCGTGCAGCGGGTCAGGAGGCAGCCCAGCGTTCCACCTGAGCCTCGCCCTGAATTTCGGCTCCTCCTCCACGAGCTGTTCAATTCCTGTGGCCCCAGGCCGACTGTCTCTTATTCGTGCCTTCTTCACAGCCTGAGGTCCAGTTGTGCGGGTGCCTTTTGGTTTCTGGGTTCCAGATGGACACTGGTTTCTCGAGAGCTGTTGGATCTCTTGTTCTGTGGTTCAGCCCAGTCCCGATTCCACAGAGCCTCAGGCACACAAGACTTTGGTGGGTGTGGCGTTACCCTGAACTTTTTGAGTTGAGTCAAGAAGCTTCTGGCTCTCCCTTCTTGGTGAACCCTCCTCCTGCCTGATCCCCACACAGGCTGCTGGTCACTGGCAGGACCCCCATGACAGCTCGGCTTATGGTGACTGTGGGCAGAGATTAAAACTCGTACCCAAGTGAGGGGCTGGTGTCTGTCCTTTTGTTTAAGTTCAAGTAATTATTTTAAAGTATATGATTCAAGTAATTATTTTTCATTATTAAAATACGTGTTGATTAAAAGAAAGTTGGAAAGCAAGAGGGGAAAGAAGAAAGCCTTTGTTTCCTTCAGCTCCGCTTTGAGGGCTGGACTCTGCTGGTCTGGAACACGCGGCTGCCGGCAGAGTCACCACACTCTCACTTGGCTTTCCGGCCACTGGTGCGGAGTTGGTCTCAGGCCCGCCCAGCTGAGCATTGGGAAGCGACCTGGAGCCGGTTCCTTAGCCTTTGGAGGAGCTGGCAGCGGGAAAAGGGCCTGGGAAGCCAGGGAATGCGGTCTCGGTGGAGCCCGGTTCACCAGCAGGGGTCGGCAGCCACGTTCCTTCTGAGGGAGCTGGTGGAAGGAGCTGCCTTCGGCTGGATTCTCTGCAAAGTGCATGCCCCTGAGGCCCGTTTCCAGGCTACTGGGAGGGTTTTCAGATGGGCCTCTGACTCCGTATGGGGGCTCGGGGCTCATGTTCTTGTGTGTCGGGAGCCAGTCTCCACATTAAAGGGGTTGTCTCTGCTAATATGGATATTTCCTTGCTGACTCTCCCTGGTTCTCATGGGAAATTGTTTAGAAAAGAAAAGGTTTCAAGCTTTTTTTTGAAGCTGAACCTAAGTGCTTAGAAGGGTGGGCGGCTGGGCCTGGGGAGCAGCATTCCTGGGCTCCGGGGAGCTTGTGGAAAAGTACTGCCCTGGCTCCTCCCCTCCCCCTGTGGATCCTGGACGGACCTCTGGAATCCGCCATCGAGGATGGAAAAGCCTGTGTCCCCCCGTGGGCCATCATGTTGTCCTCCCTGCAGCGTCTGTCCGGGGAGCCTGCGGGTCAGCGGCCGCTCCCGGGGCCCGGTGCAGCCTCTTCCCACAGCATGAGCGCTCTGAGCTTGCGCCAGGATCGCCGCCATGTCCCCAAGTGACAGGACTTCATCGCCCCTTGGGGAGCGCTCCCTCAGCGTTCCAGTTCCCGCTCAAGCCTGTGGGCTTGGCCCCGGGAAGCCGCCTGGGCCGGGTGCACTTACTCTCCCAGGCTTCAGTCCCTGGTGCCTCTGTCTGGCACCAGTGAGATTTGGCCGTTCCTTGGTCCTGGGCACCAGGGCCTCAGGGTCTCGGCTCTGGGCGTGGTTTGCTGAGCGCACTATCCCAGAGGCCCCTGCTGGCCTGGAGTGCTGGGGAGGTGGGTGGTTCGTGGGGGCCCCGGCAGGAGGAACAGCTGCTCCCAGGGGCCTGTCTTGTGTCTTGGTGACGGGGCTGTACGATTGCTCACTGGTCTTAGAAGGGACTGGCACCTGCCGCTTCTGTCCTCCTCAGCTCTGCGGGCAGGAGGTTCTGCCGCTGGGGTTGGCGCCTTGGGCCTTTCCTCTTGTGGACCAGAGGGTCCCAGGGTTTGCCCTGTCTGCTTCCTGTTTCGTAGCTAAGCCCTCCCCGGGGAGCTGGGGTTTAGGAGTTCTGTCTTCATGTTCCTTTAACCCTTCCAGGCCTGGTTTCCCACTTGAGCGGGTTGTGAGGATGAGGTTTCAAATGACATGTGCCCTTTGAGGGGACTCTGGGGCCCCGGCTGAGCCAGGCCTGCTGCCCAGCATCCCCTGGGGTCAGTGGATGTGGAAGGAGGCCATGTGACTTGGCAGGTCTTTCTGTCTTTCGCCCTCCCCCTCCCTCTCCAGTCTCACTAAAGGGGACCCTTAGCTTCTCTGTTTCTGTCTGAAGCCACGGACCTGTATGCCAGGGAAGGTGGCATACGTGCAACCACCCCATGCAGAGCCAGCCGAGTGGCTGCTGGTGTGGAGGCCCCTGTGATGACCCGGCCGCTTCCCTGCTGTTGTCAGTGCCCTTTGGCTGCCTGGAGATGAAAGGTGGGCTCCCTCAGTCCAGTGTTGTCAGCAGAACCCCCCTGGCTTCCTCTGCCTCATAGGAATCCCTTATGTGGGCCGGGTGCGGTGGCTCAAGCCTGTAATCCCAGCACTTTGGGAGGCCGAGACGGGCGGATCACGAGGTCAGGAGATCGAGACCATCCTGGTTAACACGGTGAAACCCCGTCTCTACTAAAAAATACAA
Organism: Trachypithecus francoisi; assembly: GCF_009764315.1. NCBI lineage: Eukaryota > Metazoa > Chordata > Mammalia > Primates > Cercopithecidae > Trachypithecus > Trachypithecus francoisi. The sequence goes on from NW_022681469.1 coordinate 109,547,275, forward strand.
AAATCTAGCCGGGCGAGGTGGCGGGCGCCTGTAGTCCCAGCTACTCCGGAGGCTGAGGCAGGAGAATGGCGTGAACCCGGGAGGCGGAGCTTGCAGTGAGCTGAGATCCGGCCACTGCACTCCAGCCTGGGCGACAGAGCAAGACTCCGTCTCAAAAAAAAAAAAAAAAAAAAGAATCCCTTATGTGTGCAACACTTTCTGTCCACACAGGCATCTCGACAGCGATTCTTAGCAGCCTGGAGGTGCTGGGGCAGAGGCGTGGGTGCTGTGCTGGTTTTAGTCACCTGGCCGTCTGTCCTGGGGAAGAGACTCACCCCTGGTTTCTGACTCTGGTTACCTCATGGAGCCCACTAGCAGAGACCAGGATCCCTTCCTGTAGCCGGCTGCGAGCCAGCGAAGGCTCAGCCGAGGGCAGGGTCTGTGTGTCGAGGTGCCGTGTAAGGACCATTGGGGCTCAGACAAGGCCTCGGGTGGGTGCAGCACGCTGCCCTGTGTGGGTGTAGTGGCTGCGGAAGGCTTCATGGGCCACAGTAAGCAGCTTGACCATCCGGCTGTGGGGCCTGCACCTCACGCACCCAGAACGCGGGGCACAGGTAGTGGTCAACTGAAGAGAGCAGGGCCACTCAGCATGGACCAGTGTGTAGAAACTCTCTATTTGCTGCTTTTGTAATCTTGAAAATCAATGTGAATTACTTGAGCATGAAGCCCACAGCTTTATAAAACCATCAAATGAGGCCGTGAACTTCATGGCCTTGAGAATTTGCTCTGAGCCAAAATACTTCAGACCAATGGTATTTTGCCCCAAGAAGCATAACTGCTCTGGCAGTGGGATTTTGTGTCTGAACTCTTGGGACTGAGTGGTTGCTGGTGTCTGCGGAGGCTCCCTGGGAGCCCAAATTGTTTTTCTTAGTGGAATTCCACCCGCCCCCCACCCACATTGTTTTTATCTTCTCCTGTCTGACTGCTGCATGCCGGGGGGTCTGCCCGCTGAATTTTGAACTCATACGTGTACAGGGCTGAAAGGCAGGTGGAACCGGAGGAACTATCTTACTTGTGGGAAAACTGAGACCTCAAGAACTCCCATGGTCTACTCTGAGGCCTGCGTAGGCGGCAGGAGGCCGGCTCCCTCCTGCATCCCTGCCGGCCACGCTGCCCCCTGTGTCCATCCGTTTTTGTGGCTGAGTAATAGTCCATGGGTCACCTGCTGGCCACGCTGCTCCATGTCCATCCATTTTCAGGTCTGAGCCGGGCTGCCCCGTGTCCATCCGTTTTTGTGGCCACACTGCCGCGTGTCCATCCATCTTTGTGGCCGCGCTGCCCCGTGTCCATCCATTTTTGTGGCCGCGCTGCCCCGTGTCCATCCGTCTTTGTGGCCGCGCCGACCCGTGTCCATCTGTCTTTGTGGCTGCGCCGCCCCGTGTCCATCTGTTTTTGTGGCCGTGCCACCCCGTATCCATCCGTTTTTGATCCGTTTTCAGGCTGAGTGAATTAGTCCATGCACACTGCCCAGTGTCCATCCGTCTTTGTGGCCGCGCCGCCCCGTGTCCCTCCGTCTTTGTGGCCGCGCGGCCCCGTGTCCCTCCGTCTTTGTGACCGCGCCGAACCGCGTGCATCCGTCTTTGTGGCCGCGCCGACCCGTGTCCATCCGTCTTTGTGGCCGCGCCGCCCAGTGTCCATCTGTCTTTGTGGCCGCGCCGCCCAGTGTCCATCCGTCTTTGTGGCCGCGCCGCCCAGTGTCCATCTGTCTTTGTGGCCGCGCCGCCCCGTGTCCATCCGTTTTTGATCCTTTTTTGGGGCTGAGTAAAATAGTCCATGCACACTGCCCCATGTCCATCCGTTTTTGATCCGTTTTTGGGGCTGAGTAAAATAGTCCATGCATACTGCCCCATGTCCATCCGTTTTTGTGGCCGCGCTGCCCCGTGTCCATCCGTTTTTCGGGGCTGAGTGAAATAGTCCGTGGTGCGGAATGATCACAGATTCTCTCACCCGTTTACCAGAGTTTGGAGACTGAGTTGTTTCCAACTTGGGGCTGTTATGAATGTGCTGTTAACATTTGCATCTGCGTCTTTTTACGCTTTCGTTCCTAGGACCAGAATTGCTGGATCCTATAGTAAGTGTGTGGTTAATTTTTTGAGAAGATGGTGGCTGGGCACGGTGGTTCATGCCTGTAATCTTATCAGTTTTTGGAGGCCAAGGCAGAAGGATTACTTGAGTTCAGGAGTTTGAGACCAGCCAGGGCAACATGGTGAAACCCCGTCTGTACAAAAAATACAAAAATTAGCCAGGCATGGTGGAGTGCACCTGTAGTCTCTCAGCTACTAGGGAGGCGGAGATGGGAGAATCACCTGAGGCTGCAGTGAGCCAAGATTGCACCACTGCACTCCAGCCTGGGTGACAGAGTGAGACCCTGTCTCAAAAAAAGAAAAAAAAAAAAAACCCCAAAACATTGAACAAAAAAGAAGCATGAGGGTCCTGGTGCCGCCACACCCTGGTTGACACGTGGTGCTGCTAGCTTCTTAATTTTGGCCACTCTTGTAGGTGTAGTCTCGTCATTCTGAGTATGTGGTTTTAAAAAACAGCTTTTTATTGAGATATATTTGATGTAAGGTCAGTTTTTTATCTTTATGATTTCTGATTTTTCTTCCGAAAGAAGTGCTTCTCTTTTATATTTTTTAGAACCAATTTAAATTTATGCTTTATGTGCGATAGGGATCTAACTTCTTTTGTTCTAAAAGAAAGATATACTTGCCTTAGAATCTTTTGTTGAGCATTCTATCCCCCCCCCTTTTTTTTTGATGGAGTTTCACTCTTGTTGCCCAGGCTGGAGTGCAGTGGCACAATCTTGGCTCACCACAACCTCCGCCTCCCGAGTTCAAGTGATTCTCCTCTCTCAGCCTCCCGAGTAGCTGGGATTACAGGCATACACCACCACACCCAGCTAATTTTGTATTTTTTTAATAGAGACAGGGTTTCGCCTTTTGGCTGGGCTGATCTTGAACTCCTGACCTCATGTGATCCGCCCTCCTCGGCCTCCTAAAAGTGCTGAAATCACAGGCATGAGCCACCGCGTCTGGCCGAGGGTTGGACTTTCTCCATGTCCTCGCCAGCGCTGTGATATGTGACCTTCTGATTCTAGATATCCTAGTGGGTCTGGGAAGTGGTATCTCCTTGTGGTTTTGATTGGCACCTCCCCAAGGCTAATGAGGGTGAGCATCTTTTCATGTGCTTATTGGTCACTTTTATGTTTTCCTTGGAGAAATGTTTATTCAGACCCTTTGCCGCTGGGCACAGTGGCTCACGCCTGTAATCCCAGCTCTTTAGGAAACTGAGGCAGGAGGATCACTTGAAGCCAGAGGTTTGAGACCAGCCTGGGCAACTTAGCAAGATCCTGTCTCTACAGAAAATTAAGAAGTTAGCTAGGCATGGTTACACATGCCTGTAGTCCCAGCTATTCGAGAGGCCAAGGTGGGAGGATTGCTTGAACCCAAGATTTTGAGGCTGCAGTGAGTTCTGATCTCCTGCACTCTAGCCTGGGTGACAGAGCAAGACCCCGTCCCCAAAAAACTAGAAAGTGAAAAACCAACAAAACAAACCTTTCACCCACTTTAACCACAATGGTTATTTGTGTCTATTATTGAGTTGTGAGAGTTTTTACGAATTCCAGGTACAGTTCTTTTCTCGGATGTGCGACTTGCAGGTATTTTCTCCCATTCTGTGGCTTCTCTTCCACTTTCTTGATGATGTCCTTTGAGACACTAAAGTTTTCAGTTTTGAGGAAGACCAGTTGATCTATTTTTCTTTTGTTGCCTGTGCTTTTGATGCCATATCTAAGAAGCGAGCCTCCTGCCTTGACCTCTGAAAGTGCTGGGATTACAGGAGTGAGTCACCACACCCGGCCCACAATAGCGTTTTTTTTTTAAGAGTCGCATAGTATTCCATTATCTTGTTATACCATAATTTATTTAGTGAGGTCCTTACCACAGTGTTTAGTACTTTTTTTTTTTTTTTTTTTTGGTAGAGATGGTGTCTCACTATCTTGCCCAGGCTGATCTCAAACTTCTGGGCTCAAGCGATTTTCCCTCCTCAAGCATCCCAAAGTCCTGATATTATAGATGTGAGCAACCTCGCCTGGCCATAAGAACCTCTTTCTTCATTGTTTTTTCAGAGAGTGTTCTTGGCCTTCTATTTGTATGAATTTTGGAATCAGCTTTTATATTCCACAAAAATTTTTTTGTGACTTATTGAGGTTGTCTTTTCTGTTATCCAGGAAAGTTTTATGGTTTTCTCTGGAAAGGTCTTGCTTGTTTCTTGTTAGGATTCTTGATACTTTTGAGTCTGTTTCCTCCTCTGGTGTGTCATAATGGTTACTGACGGTGTATTGGGAAGTTATAGATAATTTGGATGTTGATCGTAGAGCTAACAACAATGCTGAGTTTTCTAATTCTGTTATTTTGTCAATTGATTCTCTTGGATCAGGTTTTTTAAGTGAAAATGTCTCTAGAGAATGGCAGGTGTGCCTCCGCTTTGTGCTTACGCCGTTTGTTTTTCTTCTAGCAACAGCTAGGACTTTTGAGCCGGTGTTGTATGATAGATGTGATAATCTTTAATATGGTCATATAATTCACATATTCCACAGCAGAACTACTTTTGTGTTTCTGGCATAACCCAGAAGCCTGGTGTTTTAATATTATTGCTGGGTAAGCATTGTGCTGTGGTTTTCTTGTTTTGGTCTCAGTTGAATTCTGAAGGAAACCTTGTGTGGCTCTCTGGATGAGAAGATGGGCAGCATGTGACACCGGCAGTGTTCGTTCCCGTAGCAGCAACGATGAGCTTCCCTTTTGTCTATTTTTGAATAAGCACTGGCCTGTGGTCCCAGCTTCTAGGGGGGCTGAGGCAGGAGGATCCCTTGAGCTCAGCAGGTCAGGGCCAGCCTGGGCAACGTAGCAAGATCTGGTCTCTAGAAAACAAAACAAAATGAAAAAGGCGCGTTGGTGATGGAAGCGGTCCCTAGAGCTGTAGTGATGTCGTCGTCCTGTGTGGGCGTCGGTGATGGAAGCCGGTCACTAGAGATGTAGTGTTGTGTCAGCTTGCGTGGGCATCGGTGATGGAAGCCGGTCCGTAGAGCTGTAGTGATGTCGTCATCCTGCGTGGAAAAGCCTGCCATGGGCACCACTGCACTGCGGGCTAATTAGGAGAAGAATAGGGCATCGGTGAGCAACAAGAGGACATTTAACTTGAAATATAAAATTAGAATCTACGTCGATGGGAAGTTGAGCCACCGAGAGGTTTGCACTTCTTCCTGAGCTGGGGCCTAGCTTCCCACCAAAATACCTTGAGATGCCAGAAATAAAAGCGCACACAACACCGGATGCTTCGTTCCTGGGAGACAAGTTCCAGGGAGACAAGTTCGAGAAGAGCCCCAGAGCAGAGCATGGCCTCCTGCCGTCCAGGCCAAGTCCTGGAGCCCGTTTGCCCCTCGAAGGCTGCCATGACTCAGAGTTTCTGCACCGCTCCTTGCCTGGGAGTCAGACCTGCCACCCACAGGGAGGAATTAAAGGCAGAGATGGTGGCTTGGGAGGAGGCGCGCTGTCGGAAAATCAGAGCTGTGTCAGAGGAGGTAGGGAGTCTGTCCTTGTAAGTGCTTGGACTGGGACGAGGTGAGTGTTGTAAGGGTCACCTGGGAAGGAGCCCTGTGGGGAGTGAGATGTGAAGTAGGTGACCTCTGAGACCCTGCCCAGCGCTGCCGTCTGATTCCAGCTGTTCTGCTTCCTGTGGGGCGTGGTGACCCTCAAGCATCTCCTGATGCTTACGGAATCTTCTCAGTGTGGGTGGTCGAAGTGGGTCCATGCCCCTGCCATGTGGGTCGCATACCTGCTTCCAACAGGAAGAGCACAGGAGCGGCTGCTCCTGCCCGGGCAGCGCCTCCTGGGAGCGGGCACTTGTGGCTTTCGGGGCATTGGTCGCTAGGGGACGGTGTGAAAACAGAGGACTCAGCAAGCCGGTGCCATCAGGGCACTCACTCGCACTTCCTCTTAAAGCAAGCGTATGTTTAAAGTAACGGTAGATTCATAGTGAATTAAAAAAAAAAAGTATGAGGGGCCTGTGTGGCCTAGCTGCCCTGGGACATCGACGTGGGTGCATCACACAGAGCTCGTCCAGAATCCACAGGTTGTACATGCGGGTGTGTGCGTGTGTGTGTGCCCGACAGCTTTTCCACGTGCTTGGCTTTCTGTAACCACCGCTGCGGTGAAGATACAGGAGGCGCCTGCACTGCACGGCTCCTGGTCTGCTGCTTGACAGCCTCTCATTCATCCAGAGAGCAGTGAACGTCTGGGTCTCGTGGATAAAGCTCTGTAAATACTCCTTAGCATACGTTTCCATCGCTCTGGGGTAAGTGGCCGTTGGCTTGCATGGTGCACGCATGTTTAGATGTTTATGAAGCTACTGCGCTTCTCCAGAGCGCTGCGCCATTTGGGGTTCCCACCGCGAGTGCAGCTGAGGCCGGACCCTGCACCCTCGCCAGCATGTGGTGTCATCGCTTTTTCTTTTTAGCCACTTGGATCACAGCGCTCCCATTTGGAAGAGGACAGCCGATTAATGTCCTAAGAATTAGGAGAAGCAGAATTAAAGCTCTTTTCCTTTTCCAAGGCTCGTGATATGTGCTATTGGCCCGATCGTTGCTGGAAGCTGCCAGGTGCCATGTCCCGGGGGACCTTCCTGGCTTTACATGGGGCTGCCAGGTGCCATGTCCCGGGGGACCTTCCTGGCTTTACATGGGGCCATCCACGGTGTTCCTGCCTGAGGTGGCCTGTTCGCCCTGTGTGGAGCCCTCTTGTGGTCTCTTTCTCCAGGAGCCTTTTGGGGATAGCCGTCCCAGCCACCTTGCTGGGCATCTTTCAGAGTGAGCAGGTGGAGGCTGGGCCACAGGGCAGGTGGGCTGTTAGCTGGCACTGGGCTCCCAGCTGGGCTTTCACAGCCTGCTGGTCAGATCCAAACAACTGCCGAGAAACTGGAGGCTCGCCAGCCTTCCTTACTGCCATGGAGATCTGACCATCCTCATTCTGGGCCAAAGAAAACAGGATCCACTTCCCCATATTCCAGAAAAGCCCACTGTTTCCATGTCAATGGAATTTCCATCTAATGCTGTCATTGCTGCTGTGATCAGCCCAGATGTTTGCCAGCGCTGCTTCTTTGTGGTGAACAGAAAATAACTCAGCAAAATGTAATTTTAAAATAGTAATATGTGTTATTTTTCCTAAGTTATACATGATTCATGTAAAAGAAATTAGAAAATACAAAAAAATTTACAGAAGGAACCAGAAAGACTGATTCTGCCACCGTGAGACGACACTGCAGTTAACGTCCTGTAGCAGCTGCGTGTGCTGAGTATTTCTGCAGTGGGTGTGTTTGCTTTTCCATCCACAGCGAGTCCTCCTCACTCACTGTCACCCGCCCTGAGGTCCTTGGAAACTACTTTTTTTTTTTTTTGAGAGGGTCTCCCTCTGTCACCCAGGCTGAAGTGCAGTGGCGTGATCCTGGCTCACTGCAGCCTCAACCTCCCTGGCTCAAGTGATCCTCCCACCTCAGCCTCCCAAGTAGCTAGGACCACAGTTGTGTGCACCACCATGCCCAGCTAAATTTTGTATTTTTTATAGGGACAGGATCTTCCTATGTTGCCCAGGCTGGTCTTGAACTCCCAGGCTCAAGCAATCGTCTTGCCTTGGCCTCCCAGAGTGCTGGAATTTCAGGCATGAGCCGCCGCACCTGGCCAGAAACTGACTTTAAGCAAAATGACAAACAGCAGGCCCTTGAATAAAGATTGTTTTGTTTAACACCGTTGTGTTATGCCATGGATGACAACAGTAGTTGGCTTTCCCTTAAAGTAGCACTTTGAGAAAACCTTTGCCATCAAGATGGTTATGTGAGGCCTCGGCCGCAGCAGAGCACCTGCTACCCTACGTCCACCCTGGGTGCTGTGATCCAGTAGGACAGGAAACAATGACAGTTTGTGATTGCTTTATTTATTTTTTAATTTTAAATAGCAAAACATTTTAATCAATTAATTATAAAAATAATAGAGACGGCCAGGCACGGTAGCTCAAGCCTGTAATCCCAGCACTTTGGGAGGCCGAGACGGGCGGATCACGAGGTCAGGAGATCGAGACCATCCTGGCTAACACGGGGAAACCCCGTCTCTACTAAAAACTACAAAAAACTAGCCGGGCGAGGTGGCGGGCGCCTGTAGTCCCAGCTACTCGGGAGGCTGAGGCAGGAGAATGCCGTAAACCCGGGAGGCGGAGCTTGCAGTGAGCTGAGATCCGGCCACTGCACTCCAGCCTGGGCGACAGAGCGAGACTCCATCTCAAAAAAAAAAAAAAAAAAAGAAAAAGAAAAAAAAGAAAGAAAAATAATAGAGACATATTATATCTGGTCCACCTCCTCAAAAGTTTACTGCAGATTAGACAGGCAGACTGCAAAGTAGAGCCAGACATTAAAGGTTTTTTTCTTTTTTTTTTTTGAGACAGAGTCTTGCTCTGTTGCCCAGGCTGGAGGGCAGTGGCGGGATCCCAGCTCACTGCAGCCTGCACCTCCCAGGTTCAAGCAATTCTCTGCCTCAGCCTCCTGAGTAGCTGGGATTACCGGCGTGTGCCACCACACCCAGCGTGACTGCTTTAATTTCAGCTTCTTAGATTACTGTTGATGGTCATTTTCCATGTACATATTAGTCATTTGTTTTTGTTTTGTGAATTGCCTGTGTGTGGTTTTTTGTTTTGTTTTTGTTTGTTTGTTTTTTTTCAGCCACTTCTATTGTAATTTATCTTTTCTGTACTGATTTGCAAACACACTTCTTTAACTGAGAGCCCTTTATCTTTCCTTCATGTTTCAAATATTTTTCCAGTTGGGTTGTTTGTGTTTATAGCTTTTGCCCTACACAGATCGCGGCCTCCCACGCCCCACAGGGCTGTGGCCGCACAGGCCCCCCGAGGCCTGTGTCCCAGACTGCTCCCTTGGGATGCGGCCCCACGGTGGATCCCCGACCCCCGACACCCGCTCCCGCTCTGCCCCACGGGAGCCATGGGAAGACGTGGCGGGAGGCGCGGGAAGAGTGCTCAGCTGCGCAGGCGGCCGTGCCTTCCCTCCGAGGGGCCCTTCCCAGCTTCCCTTAGACTTGGAGACCTGGGCCCGGGGGTGCCGGCTCGGGGAGAGGGGTGAAGGGTCTTTGGTGGCGGGCTTTTCCTCTCGGAGGCGCACCACGAAGATGGAAGCCCTGCTCGGCATCCTTGTCGTGGGAGGACGTTCCTCCCGGGTTTTCACAGCGGATTGTTTAGCTTTTCGTGGTGTTGTGTGTGCTTTTATTTCTGGCATCTCAAGGTATTTTGGCGGGAAGCGAGGAGCGGCTGCGTGGGGACCACGTGCCCTTGTTTTGCCAGAGCCGTTCCACAGACGGCCCTGACTCGCCGGCGCCAGCTCCCCCGTCTCCTGTGGGCACCCGCTGGCCTCTGCGCTTGGGGCAGATTTGCGTAGCCTCCGTGTCTGCGCGTGGAGGGCCGGGAGAAGGTGCTGGCGTGGGTGCCCTCCCCGCGCTGCCCTCCCCATTGTTACTGAAGCCCTGGACCCGGCCCAGGCCGGCGAGGCGGCCTCGCACTGGCGTTTGTGGAGAGAGCGGACGTAGAGAGTCTGCCCGCGGGGAAGTGAGGAGGGAGGTGGTGGCCTGGTAGACAGAGGCGTCTTTGCTGGCGTCTGGACCGAACCTCACCCGTGGCGCCCAGACGCAGAGGCACATGGGAATTGGGAAGCTGTTCTGCCCCAGGGCCTGGCGTGCGGGAGGGGCTCCGCGGCCCACGGAGGGGTGAGTGGGGAGGGCACGTCCACCTGTTCCGCGTTCATACCTGCAGACTAAACTCACTGCACCCCAGAGTGTGGAGGGACGGCGTGCTGAGCTGCAAGTCAAATGGAGTGTTGCACTGTAGCGTTTATGAAAACGAACAGTGAAAGTGTTTTTTATATGCTATTAGGAACCACACAGGAATGGGGGTCTCTATTAGGAACCACACAGGAATGGGGGTCTCTATTAGGAACCACACAGGAATGGAGGTCTCTATTAGGAACCACACAGGAATGGGGGGCTTCGGGGGCATGCTGGATTCTCAAGGTGATCTTCAGGCCTGTAGTTTTCAGCTTGTAGGATTAGGACCACTTGAAGAGGCTTTTTTTTATTGGATTAAGGTATTTTAAAATTGTTTAAAACAAATACTTGCTTGTCATAAAAGTTTAGGTAATGAAGATATATAGAACTTCTGTCAATATGATGGATTGGTCAACATGGGCAATAGTCCCTTCTGCCTCAAACACATAAAAATACCAGAAGAGACTGGGTGTGGTGGCTCTGAGCACTTTGGGAGGCTGTGGTGGGTGGATCATCTGAGGTCAGGAGTTTGAGGCCAGCCTGGCCAACATGTTGAAACCCTGTCTCTACAAAAAATACAAAAATTAGCTGGGTGTGATGGTGGGCACCTGTGATCCCAGCTACTCAGGGGGCTGAGGCAGGAGAATCGCTTGAACCCGGGAGGCAAAGGTTGCAGTGAGCCGAGATCATGCCCACTGCACTCCAGCCTGGGCGACAGAACAAGACTCCGTCTCAAAAAAAAAAAAAAAAAAAAAACCTGGAAGAAATATCACAGCAGAATTTTCTAACATAGCTAATTCAAAAGCAAGTGGTAAAGAAGAGACCGAGCAGCCATACCAGTGAGGGGAGTGGACACTGGATGGCCCCCAGAGGCATCAAAGCAGGTGTACACGGTAGGGGCGGGTGTGTCATCGGTGACACGGAAACCCGGGTGATCTCAGACACTCAGGCAGCAGAGAGTGGAACTAAACTGCCCTCCCAGGCAAGAGCCACTTGTCTTTAAAATGGGAGGTACAAAGTCCTCTTAGCTGGCTGAGACACATGGCAGGGAAGCTGGGGTGGATAGAAAGCCATCTGCTCAGAATCAGAATCCCAGGCAGATTTGCACTGCCCCCGCCTCATGGGAACCCCCAGTTGACAAGTCAGCACACCTGTGCGTTTGGGCCATGAGATTCGTGGAGTCCTCAGCAGCTGGATGCAGAGCTGCCCACAGGGCCTGTCAAGGAGAGCAGCCCTCCTCTGCTTCCTCCCGGGATGCGGGGCACAGTCCTCTGCTTCCTCCCGGGGTGCGGGGCACAGTCCTCTGCTTCCTCCCGGGGTGCGGGGCACAGTCCTCTGCTTCCTCCCGGGGTGCGGGACACAACCCTCCTCTGTTTCCTTCTGGGGTGTGGGGACTCCAGTGCGGGACACAGGCTCCTCTGCTTCCTCCCGGGGTGCGGGGCACAGTCCTCCTCTGCTTCCTCCCAGGGTGCGGGACACAGTCCTCCTCTGCTTCCTCCCGGGGTGTGGGGCTCCAGTGCAGGAAGGTCTTCCCTGCAGGCCTCTGGTGGGATTCAGGGAAGACCCTGCAGACTGTACATCACAGTGGTACAGTTCTGGGAGAGAACCCTAGTGTTCATAAGATTGTCAGGAAGAGCTCAGAGCTCCCTCCAGTAGTTCTGTCTTGTTCACTGAGCTTTTTGTGTGTGCTTTGCAGCTTGTGGGCAGCATGGTGTTGGCAGCAAGAGCCGGTTCTGTGATTGGGAGACAGAACCTTCATCTCGTGGTTTCATTCTGTGTAAAGTGGGAAGAAGCCACCAGCTTCCCTGGGTTAAGGAGCAGGAGGCCGTCATGTCTGTTGGGGGTTCCGCAGTCGCTGGCTTCTGTGTAGTGGGTTCTTGGTAAATGGCAGTTTTCTCTCTTTTTTGCAGATGGGACCGTATTTGTTGACCCGTGTGGAGCTGGGTGTCTGTGAGCGCATCATGGGCTCTCTCCCGTTTTGAGGTGGGCTGCGGAGTGCCCACTGCACTTGGGGAGAGTGGGTTACAGACGGGAGTAAGCGGCAGTTTTTCTGGGTAGGCGTCGGCCTTGCCCACAGTGCACGCGGACACGTGGCTTCCTCTGTGGCTTTCCTTCCCCCCTTCTCTTCTCTTCTCTTCATGGTCCTGCAATGCAGAGCATTGGAGCTTCCTTCCTTCCCAGAGTCGAATCCGTGTTCCTTCCAGGCAGAGCTGATGCTGCACGGGCAGGCAAGGAGGCTGGTGCTGGCAGAGCTGCGCTTCCCAGTGGCCTGGTGCAGTCCCGGCAGTACCTGCTGCTGGGGGCTCCTGGCCGTGGTCACGGTGGGCAGGGAGCTGCGTCCCTCTGTCTGGCCTGGCCATGCACCACACTTTGGCTTCCTCTTTGTGTGTTCACCTGGCCCAGCTGCCCTTCGCCACTGCAGAAACAGCATGGAGGGAAGGGGGCGGCAGACTCAGACTTGAGGTCAGGTGGTCTTTTGGGAGCTGGGAGTACGGCCGGGGATTCCCCTCCGGCAGCAACGGCATCTTCTCTGGTGTCTTTTCCCACCGTGCTCCACACGCAGTGAGCCCTATCTTGTCTGCCTTTGAAAGACGCCCTGGGCCGGGTGCGGTGGCTCAAGCCTGTAATCCCAGCACTTTGGGAGGCCGAGGCGGGCGGATCACGAGGTCAGGAGATCGAGACCATCCTGGCTAACACGGTGAAACCCTGTCTCTACTAAAAAATACAAAAAATTAGCCGGGCGAGGTGGCGGTGCCTGTAGTCCCAGCTACTCGGGAGGCTGAGGCAGGAGAATGGCGTGAACCCGGGAGGCGGAGCTTGCAGTGAGCTGAGATCCGGCCACTGCACTCCAGCCTGGGCGACAGAGTGAGACTCCGTCTCACACAAAAAAAAAAAGAAACCCGGAGTGGGGCCCTTCTGCCCACCCCGGGCCCATCACCCACACCAGGCTGCCCCTGTTCTCCCACCTGCCTCCTGTTTGCTCACGTGGGCCGGGCTCCTCCCGACGTGTCAGTCCGTCTCTGCTGTCAGCAGACTCCGTGGAAGCTCTTCCCCACTCCGGCCTGGGTCTGGCCCCTGCCTGCCCCTCCCCGTGTCGATCCCCTCCTGCATCCTCTCCCTGCCATGCTGTCCTGGCCTCTCTTGGTTCTGTCCTTTCCCCCACACGGCACCCAGAACACAGGGACCCTCAGAAGCGCTGGACAGACACATCTCTGGGGCTTCGCTCTGGCTGGGTCTGGATGGCCCTCTGTTGCCCAGACACACACACCCTTGAGTCTGTGCGGGGACCGGGTGGCCGTGTCTGTTGGGGTCTGTGCGGGGACCAGGTGGCCGTCTCTGTTGGGGTCTGTGCGGGGACCAGGTTGCCATCTCTGTTGGGGTCTGTGCGGGGACCAGGTGGCCGTCTCTGTTGGGGTCTGTGCGGGGACCAGGTGGCCGTCTCTGTTGGGGTCTGTGCGGGGGGACCAGGTGGCCGTCTCTGTTTGGGTCTGTGAGGGGACCAGGTGGCTGTCTCTGTTTGGGTCTGTGTGGGGACCAGGTGGCCGTCTCTGTTGGGGTCTGTGTGGGGACCAGGTGGCCGTCTCTGTTGGGGTCTGTGCGGGGACTTGGTGGCCGTCTCTGTTGGCGTCTGTGTGGGGACCAGGTGGCCGTCTCTGTTGGGGTCTTTGTGGGGACCAAGTGGCCGTCTCTGTTGGGGTCTGTCTGTGCGGGGACCAGGTGGCCGTCTCTGTTGGGGTCTGTGTGTGTGGAGACCAGGTGGCCGTCTCTGTTGGGGTCTGTGTGTGTGGAGACCAGGTGGCCGTCTCTGTTGGGGTCTGTACAGGTACCAGGTGGCCGTCTCTGTTGAAGTCTGTGTGGAGACCAGGTGGCCGTCTCTGTTGGGGTCTGTGCGGGGACCAGGTGGCTGTCTCTGTTGGGCGGGATGGTGGTGCCATCCGCACATGAAGAAGAGTCCGCATGGCTGGCAGAGCCCAACAGCCTGAGTGCTTGGCCGGGCAGCATGCGGGACTTGAGGATGGGAGCGGTGAGCAGTGAGGAGAAGTTACTTCCACAGCATCTGCACAGTGCGTGGCCTTGGAAACGCTTTCCATTTCCCATTCGTCTCCTAAATAAACAGCATAGAAATCATACAAGGAAAGGTTGAGCAAGGAAAGCAACTCCCTCTGCCCCTTCACCTCTCACTTTTCCCCTCCATGTGCTCCTCTCTGTTCCTGTGATATGGATGCGTCTTTCTGATGGCCGAACACTTAGCGTGGATGCAATTTATACATGGTCTTTTAATATCATTCTTTTTTTTTTTGAGACGGAGTCTTGCTCTGTCGCCCAGGCTGGAGTGCAGTGGCCGGATCTCAGCTCACTGCAAGCTCCGCCTCCCGGGTTTAGGCCATTCTCTCGCCTCAGCCTCCCGAGGAGCTGGGACTACAGGCGCTCGCCATCTCGCCCGGCTAATTTTTTGTATTTTTTTTTTTTAGTAGAGACGGGGTTTCCCCGTGTTAGCCAGGATGGTCTCGATCTCCTGACCTCGTGATCCGCCCGTCTCGGCCTCCCAAAGTGCTGGGATTACAGGCTTGAGCCACCGCGCCCGGCCAATATCATTCTTAATTTAATTTTAAAAACAAAGCCTTTTCCTCCTCTTTCTAAAAGTAAAACACACCCATTATGAAAAATACAGAAAACATGGAAATGTTTAGAAAGAGAAATGTTAGCCGGACGTGGTGGCGGGCGCCTGTAATCTCAGCTACTCGGGAGGCTGAGGCAGGAGAATCGCCTGAACCTGGGAGGCGGAGGTTGCAGTGAGCTGAGATCACACCACTGCCCTCCAGCCTGGGCAACAGAGCAAGACTTCATCTCAAAAAATAAATAAATAAAATAAGAAAGAGAAATATTTGGTACATTTTCATATCCTTGTAATTTTTTTTCTTAAGTATTTTTAAAAGCATGGCTGGCTTCCTGGTTTTGCACGTAGTGTCACCACAGTAATTTGTGGAGTGAGTAACAACCAGGATCTCAAAATTCATTGATTCCTTTGCTGCTTTTGAGACAACCACAGGCTACCCTGTGAGGCAGCCTCTGTCGTTCTCAGACATCTGCTCCTAGAGGCTGGGGCGTCACCCTCAGGCTCAGAAACCTGTTCCATGGCTGGCAGCAGAACCAGGCCGGCACCCTGGGTCTCCTGACTGAAGCTGTTTCCAGGGCTGTTGTCTTCTTGGCGTTGGAAGGGGCATGTCACTTGGTCACCATATTGAAATTGCTGGTCACGGTATACGTTCGGTATTTTAAGCTGAAGTGAGATTTTGTTCCAGAGGTGCCCAGAGCCTGTGGCTTGTCCATGCTCCTGCCCCGGCCCTTTTACCCAGGGTTGTAATGCGTCTTCCTTCATGACAACTATTTTTCTTTTATAAAATTGCGATACATGTTAAGAAAATAGAGAGTGCAAAAGTGTAGGCTTCCTGTCTGTCCCTGTCTTCTGCTGTGATTATCTCCACTTCCTGACTCTTCAAAGGAAGCCTCTGAATTTATTGTTCTCAGTTAAGTGAACTAACCACATTTATTCAAGGAAGCTTATTTCATTATAACTTTCACTCATGTTTATAAAGAATATTAGTCACTGGCTAAGTGGACAGTGTGCTCCAGAAAGTTCTTCAGTTTTGGGTCTAAAGTACCAGAATGGACAGATGAGGGTGCATGTTTGTATAGTCTTTTCAAAATTGTTTTTGTAGTGGTATGAGCAGATTTCCCAGGACGGAGCATTCACAGCTGGGAAAACAGTTGTTGCTTTGAAGATGGTTTTCCCAGGCACCCGGCTCACGTCTCCTGCTGTCAGGCGCATAAACAGTGTCTAGTTTAAACTTACTGCGCTCCTGGCAATTCTGAGTGGCACGGGGTGGCCTTTCCCCGTGAGCTGCACGGGCCCCTCGGGAGCACAGTTGCACTGACCTGGAGAAAGGCTCCGCTTCGATTTGCCTGGCACCGCCGTGGTGACGCGCAGGCGTCAGGGTGTGCGAGCACCTTGGAGCCACCAGCCTCTCAGGTGTCTGAGCTTTCATCTGCTGCTCATAGATGACGTTAATGCATTAAAGATGGATCTTGCTGTTTCCCAGGCAGGAGTGCAGTCACTATTCACAGGCATGATCATAGCTCACTGCAGCCTCAAACCCTCCCGCCTCAGCCTCCCGGGCCACTGCATGCATGGCGGATGATGCTTTTCAAGGCTGGTCAGTGAAAGCCAGTGTTGAGGCCCTGGCCTCAGTGCTGACAGTTGGGGTTGGCCCTCTCCGGGGCCTTTATGGCCTGACAGCCCTGCCCACGGTTCAGGACTCAGCAGAGCTGCCACCTCAATTCTGGTACTTTGGTCCCGCCTGGCAGTGTGAGATGGTAACCAGATGGGGCCGAAACCTGTGGGTGCCATGGCAGAGCCTGGTGGGTGCCAGCACGGGGCTGGTGCTTAGGGGGCACCAAGACCCCAAAGCACAGAGCCTGGAGTGTGGTGGGAACTTACTCCCTGGGCCGGGGCAGCGCTGCTGTGGGCCATTCAGGCCGGGGTTCCTTCCACCCTTCCTGCCCTCCCCTGCCCCACCGGGTGCTCTCCACACTGCCTGGTCCTTGGGAGCCCACCCCCAAGCTAGTTCCAGGTCGGGCGCCCTCTGCATGCCTGTGTCTCACCGTGAAGTGGGGACAACCGCAGACCCGTCTCAGGGGCCAGGGAGATGCCATGCGACAGCGTGCGGGAGATGGAGCACAGCCCTCTCCTGTGCAGGGTGAGGACTGTCACTGTTTGTTTTGTTTAAATTCTGTCATAAATGAAAGCGTGGTCTGAATTTCTGAAGTCGGGCTTTGTAGCAGGAAGTCTGACTTTGTCAGCAGTTTCATCGGCAAATGTCTCCTGATACAGTTCAACTTGGGAAATGGAAATACAAATAAGGGCCAATTCTTAGTGCGGTGACAGCCTCCCCAGCCGCAGATATGCCAAGAGGACTGCGTGTGTGTGGCGTGCGAGGTCATTCTCACGACTGTCGTATGAATAGCTGATAGCTGGGTTTTCCTTAAAGAAGCTGAATGACTGCCTTCCTGCACGAGGGTTTTTCTCCAGTAGCCGCTTCCACTTTGACGCTTTCACCAGAGAATCTCAGCCCAGGGGATGAAGCTTTCGGCCTTGCCCAGCGTGGACACTTGTCTTTTACCACAGAGTCAGGCATGGAAGGAAGTTTAGTTTGGGGAGCCATGTAAGCACCTTTCCCTGTGGCCTGTGGCATTCCGCACCGTTTATGTGTGAACTAGCCGCACCCGCGCCTCCCAGACGGGGCTGCCAGGGAGGAGGGCCCAGGAGACCCCGTCCAGACCCCAGCCCGCACGCCACAGAGGTCTGCTGTCAGACATGTGGTGGGCTCCATGTCACAGGTAAGGGGTCGGGGTCTAGACAGAAGCAGAGTGTCTCCTTCTTCCTGCTCCCTGATGTGCCCACCGCCCTGCACGATGTTTCTGTTCAAGCTGCTGCGGGGGATGGGGCTTTTTTCCTCCTGACTGTATTTTGCAGCAAGGAAGAGCTGCTGTCCTTTTTCTTACTGAGGCCCCTGATTATGTGTCTGATGTCGCTGACGCCATGCCTGCTTTCTTGCCCATGTGCAACTTCCCAATCCCGCCACACGTGCTCGCTTCCCAAGGGTGAGGCGGGCATTGTGCCTGCGGGCGGCCCACCCTCAGGGAAGAGTCACGGGAAAGGGGCGCAGGATCGTAGTTCAGTGGGTCACCTGTTCTCCAGGTCGCCGGCTGGGGTCTCTTTTGAGTGCACCTTCCTTTCTCTCTTAAAGCTTTTTAATAAACATCCACTCCTGCCTTGAAAAAAAAAAAAAGTTTTAAAAACAGGTGAATGGAAGGTGGGCATTGTTTGAAACACCCCTTTGGTTTTACCAGAGAAGCAAGACCATTCCCTGGAGGTGACAGTGACCTGGTGTTGGACTCCAGCGTGGCCGGAGCTGTGAGTTTCACAGTCGTAGGTGAGCGGAAGAACTTGATTGTGGCTGCAGACGCCAACTTTCCCCTTCTTCTCCCTCTCCTCTCCTTATTGTAAGACACGCAAATCAACAGCGCCCACAGCTTTAGTGGGACCGCGCTGTGGAGAAGGGAACTTCCGCTCATGCTGGGCCCAGCTCCTCGCTTTTCTCTAGGGCCGTGTGCTGTGCGCGTAGCTCTGAATAACGCGGTTGGCTTTGCTTGTGGGTGGACTTTGGATGGAGTTTGTGTTTTGCCGTTTTGTGTGTGTGTTTTTCTTTTCTGACTGGTTGCACTTGGCACCGGGCTGTTGCCTGTAGCTCTGGATGGTTAACGTGAGTGGTGCACGTGCTCCAAAGCCAGGTCTGTGGCCAGGGGACATGCTGCCCAGTCCCAGTTGGGAGAGGGCTCTGCTGTGATGACGTCTGTGGGCAAGACCCTCTGCATTTCACACGCTGCCAAGGCACTGCAGCTTCTTCCTGGCTCGGCTGGCTTGGCCACTGCCTCTTGAACCAGAGAACAGGGTAAGGGCGACCCCTGCGAGCCAAGACTCAGGAGCCAACCTCGCTTTCTGGAGGCCAAGCAGGGCTTTGTGCTGTGCCCACAATGCACAGCTCCTTTCTTGTGATTGCCTGGGGCAGCTGACGTCTGCCTGGGTACCGAGGCCGGGAGTTCAGGCGGCCATGGCTGTGCTGAGTGGCCCCTCAGCAGGTGTGCCGTGGGCAGGGCCTGGTGCTGGGACTCTCCGGTGGACACGGGACAGTCCACCCCTCAAGGAACCCAGGCTGCCCCTGAAGGCTGATCCTGGCGAGAATCAGACAGGAGGCTGAAGGTGGCGAGCTCTAGAGGTTGTCCAGGAACAGCCGCGGGAGGGGCGGGAGCAGGAAGGAAGGGGCTCTGTGTAAGGAGCCGCTGTGTCCTGTTCAGAGGCTCGGTCGGCAGATGCTCGTATTCTACAGAGCCAGTCCCTGGTCCGACACTGCACGCAACTGCTCCGAGAGCAGTCCTGGCCCCTTCCAGGACTCCCAGCAGCTGACTTCTGGCGGTAAGTTTCGGATGGAGTCCACCCCAGTACCCGGGCTCAGCAGCACCCCAGCTTCCGGGGCCTTTTGTTCTGTGCTCCTCTGGCTTTTTAACCCTTGTTCCCAGGCTCCGTCCTTCCCCCACCGGACAATGGCAGACCTCAGACAGACTGACTGCGGCAGCTGACGTTTCCCAGCAACACATCCTGGGCGTGTGCGGGAGCGGAGTCTGCTGGAGTGTGTGCGCGTACACGCCTGCCCTCGTGGTGCACGTGTCACCTCAGGGGCCACCATGACACATGACACTCCCGGGCCCATGTGCCCTGAAACGGGCTGTGTCCTTCCGAGTGGACCGTGAGCCTCCCTGACGGGCCATGCCTGGGGTGGAAGGGCCTTTGCAGACCCTGCCTAGCCAGGAGCAGGGACTGCCTGGCCCATCCCAAGCGCACTAGGCTCTGTGCCTGCATCTGTGGGCCTCCCCCATCTCTGCCCCTCAGCCGTTCCCAGGGCACTTGCTGATGGATCGTAGGCACAGCTGTCCTTTCGGGGTGTTGTCTGTGCCTGTGGGCGGGATGGGTAAAGTGCTCAGAAAGGGGTTTTTACCATAAGAACCCACTGTGGAGTCTGGGAGCCCAGGAGGCAGAGGGGACAGTGAGGGGCTCCGGCTGGGGATGTTTCACAGACGGCCCCTCCCCCAGCCCCCACTTTGTTTCCGGTAGACCTGGGTCAGCCGACTCCCCACCTGCCAGAGAGCCAGGAAGGCAGGGGCTGTTCACGTCTGGAGCGAAGGTCTCCAGCCACGGCTTCTGGAGGATGCATGGCCCAGGCTCCCCAGCTGACGCCTCTTAGCGAGGTGGAGGCTTTTCCTCCCCAGGCTCAGACAGAAGCTCCTGCCACGGAGATGGGCCGGGTGCCTCGGAGCTCACACCTGTCCCTGGTCTGTGCAGCCTGCGTGTGGCACCCACAGCTGTGGCTTTGCCTGCCTCTGGTGTCCACTCTGTCCCAGAGAATTGGTCACCAGCAAGAAGAGCAGCAGTGGCCCGAACAGCGGCACCCAGCCTCTGTCGGCTCCAGTGGGCTGGCAGCGCCTAAGGAGGCCTGAGAAGAGGCCCCGTGCCAGCACATGACACATGGCACTCCACTGGGGGCTCATACAGGGCCGAGTGCCGTGGTGGCCAGCTGGACGGGGGAACACACCTTGAAAAAGGCATGTGGCATGTACAGCATTTCCACTCAGCACCTCCACCTGGCAACCTTCATTTAACCCAGAACACAGGCTCTCCCTCCCATTTGGCCTGCGGTGCATAGAACTGGGATGAGGGCTCAGATGTTCCTCTTAGATGAGAAGTGGATTATCCAGTTTTCCATCCCCAGGTTCCATAGCTCGGATCGAAACTCCGAAGGTGCATCTGCCGCACAGCGTCACTCGGGGTGTGCCGCGGCCGAGTTGCCACTGTCAGGTGGGTCTGCCGCACCGTGGCCTGAATGATGTACCCTTGTTTTCTGGAGTTCTGAGCAAATCGCCCAGTGAAAAGTGTCTGCAAACAGCACACAGCAAATGAGACAATTGCTTGTGTCCTCACGTGGCCATATGTGTGTGCAGGTCAGACGGCAACACCCGGGCAGCCTGACCTGGCCCTGGCAACCGAGCTCTGCAGGAGGCAGAGCTGGCATCTCCACCTTATGAGGCAGTCCAGAGCGACTCAGTCAATTCAGCTTTAATTTTGACTAACGTTCTTTTCCTCCATTTTTAATTTAAAAGCATATCCAAAGACACCCCAGATAATGAGTTTCCCACTGTGGAGAAGAAAATAAAACTTGAGTTACCAGGCAGTGAGTGAGAAGAGAAAACTTTAATTAGAAGCTTTTCAATAAATGTTGGAGGATGGCGTCTAGGATTCCAGATGGCAGAAACCCTTCTGTTCCTAGGAAATGTTTTGTGGCTGCTAACGAAGTGTGTGTGGAGGGCTGGGCTGGCGTCCCCGTGGCCCACCAGCACGGGGCGACCATTAGCCAGCACTGCCCGACGGTGGCCTGTGCTTCAGAGGGACAGAATTGGTCTGCAGAGGACAGCGAGGCTCCAAGAAGGGAAGGCCGGCTGCAGGAACACAACCTGGCGCGTGAGTGGTTACTGTGGTCTCAACGGCAGCTTTACTGAGATGTAATTTACGTAGCAGAAATCCACCGTTTTGAAGTGTGTACTAGTCACTGACTTGTGCAGCCATCGCCACAATCTAATTCTAGAACGTTTTCTTCACTCCAAAGGAAACCCCATGCGTGTCAGCAGTGGCTCCCCAGCCCCGACTTGTCCCAGTCCCGGCAGCCACTTCCCAGCCTTCTGTCCTGTGGACCTGTCTGCCCTGCACGTTTCACGTCAGCGGATGCACGTGCAGTGGACATTGTGCTCGTGTCTGCTTTATCTCACTGAGCGTGGCGTTTCCACTCATGTCTGCTCCTTGTGTGTGCTTTATCTCACAGAGCATGGTGTCTCCACTTGTGTCTGCTTTATCTCACCAAGCGTGACTTCTCCACTTGTGTCTATTTTATCTCCCTGACCGTGATTTTATCTCCCTGAGCGTGGCGTTTCCAGGTCCACTGTGCTATAGCCTGGTCTGCACTTTGTTTCTTTTGATGGCAGAGTAATAGTCTGCTGTTGGATCGACTGATTTTGTTTCTCCATCTATCGGCTTATGGACATCTGGGCTGTTTCCACCTGTTGATTCTTGTGGACGGTGCTGCTGTGGACATTCACGAACAAATGCTTGCTTGGATGCATGTTTCCAGTTCTTTGAGGCTGATCCAGGGGCATGGAGTGGGTAACGTTTGTCGTGTGCCTTTGCTGTGCACCCACCCCAACTGTTGTGTGCGTCCTGCCCCGACAGAGACTCTTGGGGGTGACTCGTGCAGTCCTATCTCTTCCCTCCATACACTCCAGTGTGGGCTTCCTAAGAAGCATGGTTGCCAGTCTCGGGAAATTGGTCATTGAGGCAGCACTTTTATCTCCCAGGATATTCCACTCTTGTCGACTGACCCTGTAAAATCCTTCACGACACATTTTTCCTTCTGGTAGGGCGCCCTGTCTAGCACATCTCCTTCCCTCTTTCTGAGTTTGGGACGGTTGCTCTGCCTTTGTCTTTTATCACATGGGCATTTTTGATGCATGCTGGTTCCCCATCCTCACTTCCTGTTTATCTCACATTCCCTCCCGGTTAGATTCAGGCTGTGCGTTCCTGGATTACAGCACGAGACGCACCCTTCTCAGGGTGTTGCGTCTGGACCAGCCTCCTTGTTGGCGCTGCCCATGTGATCACCCAGCGAGGGGCTGTCCCGTCTCCGCTATGTGGTGACTTTTCCCTGAGCACTAATGAGCCGTCCATGGGGGACAGGTAGGCCCTGCAGTCCCCTGCACCTCACCATCCCCCGAGATTTGCCCTCCATTTGTGGCTCTTACCTGCCCCCGTCTCCCTCTCTAAGCCGCAGAGTGATGCTTTTCCAACCACTTTACCAGCCAGCGCTTTATTAGAAGTGAGACTCTTTCCATTCATGGATTCGTTCATTTTATTTAAATTATATTAGGTCTGTTTATTGTTGGAGTGGACTTGCGGACTCCTGTTTTTGACGGCCTATCACAGTTGTCTCTTCTTACTCATCATACTGCTCACGCTGTCCCAGCTTTGGTGAGGACATCCCGTGTCCTTTGGGTGTCACCCAATGTGCTCTTGGATCCTTTCTTGCCTCCGTCAGAATCACCTGTCTCAGGCTCATCTTGTCTCTTGCTGCCCTGGCCCCAATCAGCCATTTCTCCTGGAGCCCTGGGCCCTTGTGGAGGGCGGCAGTGTTTGGGGCCAGGCCTGGTGCAGGAGGGCTGCAGAGATGGAGCTTGGAACATGTGAGTGTGTGTCTGTGTGTGTTCAGACACATGTACACACCGTAGACACGTACTCACAAGCACGCTCAGGATGTGCACACACAGACGTGTGCGTGGACTTGCATAGTCTGTGTGCTTCTTCTTACTTTAAATGTTTGGGTTAAGCCTTGTCCTCAGCCCTGACCTGTTCCCATGGACTCCTCTCGCCTGCTCTGTCTCCCACCTCTGCTGGGAGAGCCCCAGCTTCAGGAGCCTCCTCACATTGCCTCATCGCGCAGTTTGCGGGGCGTCCAGAATAGCTTAGGAATGGCTTCCCACCCCGCCACAGAAACAGAAGGTTTCTTTGTCATTCTCTCCCCTGCTCCGCCCCCCCAAGACTTCAGGTAATGGGCACAGGAGCATTAGTGAGCCCACCGCTGCCGCTTCTCACTCAGTGGGAGGTGCAGGGCTGGGAAGGGCGGGTAGGCCGTGTCACTCTCGTGAGGTCAAGAGTCAATTGTTAGGCACAGAGAACGATGAGGTCATGTTTAATGCTAACGCGGGGGTTTTTCCTATGCTTGCAGCTACGTACTTTTGAGCTCTTTATGGGGTTTAAAAAGCACTTATGTATAAGAGAGTTGGGTTACCAGGAAACAACAGAGCAGTTAAGACGCCTTGATTTTATCTCACCATGCGCCTGCCAAAAATAATTACATTTGCCCTGGCTCCCAGGCAAGCGCTGGAGAAGGGCGTGTGTGGCTGGGCCGGAGGCACCCACTGAGTCCCTGCCCGGCCTGTGGGTCTCTGTCCTACGGCTCTCAGCTCTGGGATATCAGGGTCAGGGACTGCAGGGCCCAGGGTCCAAGGCTGGCTCTACCGTGTGGGGACCTCAGTGTTGGACCTGCCCTTACCGCAGCCCCATGGCTTGGCTGCTGGGTGCCTGTCATGCCTGTGACTGTCCCCAGAGCAGTGCCACTGCCAGCTTCACAGGTTGAGAGTCTGCTTCTGGCAGCTAGATGACAGCGTGTCAGCTCTGTCCGTCCAGAGCCTGGGGCAAATTCCCGGAAGAGACCTGGTGGAGAGGAGTGGCGTAGCAGGGCGGCCTGACGCTTCCGCGCACTCACAGCGGTGTTTGGTGAGGGCAGGAAGGAGCAGGGCCCCTGCTGTGTCTGCGGCAGGGAGGGAAGGATGCCACAGTGTCAGCACTGTCCCCTGTGGTGGGTTGACGTGGAGGAAAAAGTTGAGTCCCGTCCCTAATACATGCTTGGGGCTCTGTTCAGATGCATTTCCCTCCCAGATTGCCTTAGCGGAGCCCTCCCAGCTGCCGTCCCTGCACTTCCCGCACAGCGGGCTTTAGAGGAGAATGGGCAGGTGACCTTGGGTGACCCCTCAGTGCCCATGGCCCCCAGCTCTGTATGATTTCTGCATGGCATGCTTTTGCCAGTTAGACGCCAGGGGTTGCCGAGTGCTACAGAGGGGGCAGGACCATGGGCTTCGAGCCAGGAGAGCGTGGCTGAATTCCCGGCTGTGTTACCCACCATTTAAGGCTTTGAGCAGTGACTGACCCTTCTAGCGCCTCCTTGGCGTGGCAGGGACAGTGCCCACCCTGTGGGGCTGCTGTGAGGAGCAGGGATCAGACCACGTTCCGTGTGGGTCTCCCCACATCAGCTCGTCCGAGCTGGACATCAGAAATGCCGGGTCTCTAGTCTGCGTATTTTAAAGCGTCTGCCCTTGGCCCCGTCGAAGCTGTGTGAACAGGACTGTGTGTGGGGAATGCCTGACGTGGGGAGCGTCCACCCCACCTGCTTTCTGGGACTTGGGTGGTTTTTCCCCATCAGCAACACTGAGGTCAAAAGGGGCTTCATTGAAGCATGCGTCTTGTAAAGACAGCGCCCGGGTGTGGGGGGTTTTGGGGGCTGCTGCCTGGCTGTCCTGAGCATTGAGTCAGGGCATCCCTGGGGAGGAGGGCAAGTCCCATCCCTGCGGCCTGGAAGGAGCTCCAGAGCACGACTGTCAGTGTGACGGCTGTGTCCTTTTAGCTGGGGCGACTTGCAGGCTCTGGAGAGGTGGGGGGTGGGGGGGCAGTGTGCCAGGCCTGAGTCGTGGCAGAAGTCACACACGGTGTTCTGCAGGACTGCCACGCGTGAGCCTGGCTTCTGGCTTGGCCACCCCACAGCAATCTCCACTTCCATGAGACCTGTCGGTGCGTGGAGCCGCCTTGTTCCCAGGCTTCCCGGTGGGGCATTTGTGGGGAAAGCAACCCTGATGGAAGTGGGCACAGAGGCTGCTCCTGTAGGCCATGGTCTGGGCCAAGCACTGTCCTCCTGAGGAGCCCGGCACCATGGTGCTGGGGTTATGGAGAATATAGGCCCCACCTGCCTGAGAGACAGACCCAGGCTTCCCACACCCACCGACATAATGGCCTCATGTCCCACAGACGGGAGGGGAGGGAGTTTCCTGGGCTCACTGTGGCTGTGTTCAATCTTTGTTGTGCCGCATCCGTTTACCACCTGCTCTTTTGCAGATGTTTTCTTTAATTGGCCTTTTCCTGTCATATGTTTGCAAATCAAACTTTATGTTACCACAAATAAAAAACAGTATCACAGCTTTAAACAGAACGGAATCGCAAACACGGGAAAAGTGAAGGGGTAGTGCAGGCGGCTCGTTCCCTTCACCCACACATCCCGGCTCCCTACATGGGTTTCTGTGAAGAGAGGGCCGCAGGCGCTGGTTAAGGTGCACCTTGGTAACATCAGGGACAGCTTCTGCCAGGTGGGCGAGGTGGGAAGGAGGGGAGCAACGCCAGGATCCGGCCCCGGCGGTGGGAGGAGCAGGAACCTTCCCGCCTGGGTGCCTCAGAGTGCTTGGGCCTCGCACGCGGCGGAGAGCCTGCTAGAAAGGCAGCTTAGGTTGCACAGGCTACTGGACAAGGCTGAGCCTTGCCTCCTACATTCATGGGAAGCTCGTCATGGCACCCAAGCATGACACAGAAGTGCCCCCACAGCATTTTGGACAGCCTGGAAATGCCAGGTTAGGTCCGGTTGGCCGGACTCAGAGGCTGGCCTTGTGAGACTTTTCGGGGTGGCAGGGGAGGGCTGTGTTTTCTGTGAGCGGGGAGGGATTCTCCCGAGAGCCCCATGCCCACCCCACGTCTCACCCCACTTGGCAGACCCCCAAGACAGAGCCTCTGGAAGGATCCGCACATGACTGTTTTATTGACAAAGGCTGAACATCACCAGCCTCGTCAGCTTTTCTTACATTTTATGGGAAGGTTTTTATATCATCACCGCAGTTGTCCCCAGCTGTTATTTCTGTAGAAGCAAATTCGTCAGCCACACGTGCTGGAGTATTTCATTGTCCTGGCACCCAACTAGCCCACATGACAGCTCGCACGGTCCCAGTCCACATGAGTGCAATTGCCATGACGATGTCAACTAGCAGTGACTGAACCGCCTCAGAGCAGGCGGCAGACGCTCGGCAAAGGGCCCTTCCTACTGCCACAGGCCGGGCACTCCACAGAGGGGCCTTCCTGCTGCTCTGGGGCGAGGACCTCGCAGGCCTGGCGAGGCCGCACAGCGCCATTGCTGCCATGCTGGAAGATGGAGGATGCTCAGGCATGCACCAGAGCACTGTGTTTTCCTTTTCCTCTTTAACTCGGCAGTGCGCCAGCTAGCTCACACCTCGTGCGTTCCAGACGGTGGGTGCAGAGGACACACCGCAGCATCCAGCTCAGACCCACTAGCGCCTTGTGTCTCCAGCGTTAGTTCCCCCACGGTGGCAGACTTGCTTTAGGGTTACGTGTAACTGAGTTTCTTCACCCACAGTGGCCTCTCCGTGTGCCTTTCGTGGTTGAGAGTGTCGGAAACATTTCCTGTGGCGGCAGGCAGGGTGTATGGGGAGGACCTGGGCAACAGGCTGGTCAGCGCTGACCTTTGGACCCTGCGGGGCGAGCGTTTTGGGATTGTAGCAATTCTGTGTGAGGAGTGAGGAGTGCAGGGTCAAGGAAGACCCGTCGTGAGGTTTCCTCAGCAGCCCCAGGGTGACCAGGCAAGTGTGACTCTCGCGAGGCCCCGAGGAGCCGGAGCCACGTCTGACAGCGGTTTAGAGACATGACATGGCCGTGCCTTGTGTCCACCCAGGTGCGTGCAGCTCCCGAGTCACGCGCCGGCTGGGCCTCTGCGGCCGAGGCTGTCTACACGGCACTGCTGAACCTCACGTCTGACTGCTCGGTGCTGTCTGGAATGACGGCCTTCAGGGTGGCGTGGCAGAAGCGGTTCAGGGCCGGCAGGTTTGTTTTCTGCTCAATGTACAGCCTCAGCTTTTCCCTGAAGGTCTCCCCAAGAAAGCTGTAGATGAGGGGGTTGAGGCAGCTGTTGGAGAATGCTGCGAGGTTGACAATATGGCCTGTGAGGGGGTGGGCGTGGCGGAAAGACTGCTTGCAGGGAGCGGCCCCGGGCTGCGTCCGCTGCAGGAGGTGCACGCTGATGAAGACGTTCTCTGGCAGCCAGCAGACGAAGAAGACCAGCACCACCGCGAGGATCATGCGGAGTGCCTTCTGTCGCCGGGGCCGCAGCCCGCGGTGCCGGTGTGCCCTGACCAGCACCCGGACGATGAGGGAGTAGCACAGGCCGATGATGGCAAAGGGCACGATGAAGCCCAGCGTGACCTCGAGCCACTGCACCTCCCGGACGTCTGCAAAGCAGAAGCAGGCCTCGTCGGTGTGCTGCAGGTGCACGGCGGTGAAGGGCACCAGCGTGGCTGACACAGATGCCATCCAGATGAGGCCGCAGCTCAGCCGGGCGTGGTGCTTGGTGCGGAACAGGCTACAGCGCATGGCCCTGGCCAGGGCGATGTAGCGGTCGAAGCTCATCCAGGTGAGGAAGAAGACGCTGCTGTACATATTGACCTGCAGGAACAGCGACATGAAGGTGCACAGCACGGCGATGTCGTAGTACTGCTCGTGCAGGTTGAACACCTCGATGAGGGAGTCGGCCACCAGGATGAGGTCCGCCACCGCCAGGTTGATGAAGTACAGGTCGGGGATGGTCATCTTCTCCCGGAAGCTGATATTCACCACCAGGATCAGGATGTTGCCCACAAAGCCGATGGGGAAGAGGAAGATGGTGTAGAGGCACGAGAGGAACAGGCCGATCACGTACTGCTGGTGCTCTGAGAGCTCGCCCGTCCCGTTCGCCAGGGCAGCGCCCAGGAGCGGGTGGGACAGGTTGAGCTCAGGAGAGGTGGTGTTGGGGGCTGCAGGCTGCATGGTGCCCGGGTACATCTCCAGGCCCACGCCCCGAGCTTGGGAAGTCACATCCATGTCTCTGCACTGTGCAGCTTTCAAGATTTGCCAAAAGGCTCCCAGAGCTCTGTTTTAAACAGTGAATCCATCTTTAGAAAGAAGCGTGATTCTCCTTGAAGTGAGCCCGACATTTGTCAGACAGGAAGTTCCCGAGGAGCACCTGTGGTGGTTTGGGTTGGGTTTGTGAATGGCAGAGAGTGGGAAGAACAGATGCTCCGCACACTGGCATGGCACGTCTATGGAAGCCAGGGCCCTCCGCGTGCTCGTCCAGCAGGCGTCCCTACAGGTGTCAGCTGCCGTGCACTGTCCTGCGTGGAGACGCTCACTCTCTGGGTACCTGGAGAAGCAACAGGAGAGGATGAAGCCTCATCGAGTGGCCCCAGCTTTGGGATAAGGCCCGCCGCCCCTGACTGGGTATCTGTAGAGTCTGGGTGTGTCAGGAGCACTGGGGAGGCCAGAACCTCAGCTTTATAAACTCAGGAGGTGGCTGTGGTTGAGCTGAGGTGGAAGTCACCTGTGGGAAGTACACGGCCTTCTTTCCTGCAGGTCCCACGGCCACTCAGCTGCAGCTGGAGATTGGATGTGGAGAACCCCCACAGGCAGGGTGTTCTCTCCCTTTATAGCCACAGAGCAGGCCCAGGAAGCAACGGGGTGTGGGCTTGGCCACCCCAGGAAAATGGCGTTTGCGAGGAGAGGGGAAAAATGCATTTCAGCAGCTGATGGAGAAGTAAAACAGGAAGGGAAAGCCCAGTGTCTCTGGAAGACAGTGGGTCTGGAAAACTGGACATTGGAGCAGAATCATCTCTCACAATAAAATAGATCACAGAAGTTCAGCGGTTTCCTCATGCTAGTTGTATGTTTAGGTACCAAAAATGAAACTTATTTTTGTAATATAAAGTGAAAGGGGTCATTGTTTTGGGAAATAATATTTTAAGTTTTTATTCCATGTTTTAGCAAATTATTGTAAAACCTAATATATTTTTGCAATGCTGTTTATAACCTAGGAAGAAACTCCAAGGAGAGAGTCCCTCCTGAGCTTGGCTTCTGCAGGGAGGGAGGAGTGGGCCGCCTGTCCATGGCGGTGCCTTCACCCTGCTGCAAGTGGGGAGGGTCCTGTCACCTGTCCCGTGTCACCCCGGCCCTGCCGCCAGTGGGGAGGGTCCCGTCACCCGCCCCATGTCACCCCGGCCCTACCGCCAGTGGGGAGGGTCCCGTCACCCACCCCGTGTCACCTTGGCCTTGCCGTGAGTGGGGAGGGTCCCGTCACCTGCCCTGTGTCACTCTGGCCCTGCCATGAGTGGGGAGGGTCCTGTCACCTGCCCCATGTCACCCTGGCCCAGCTGCCAGTAGGGAGGGTCCTGTCACCTGCCCCGTGTCACCCTGGCCCTGCTGCCAGTGGGGAGGGTCCCATCACCTGCCCCGTGTCACTGTGCTCCTGAAAGTTCTCTCTGCAGCAGGCCACGGTCTTAACCTGCAGACACTGGCAGTCTCTGGGGACCTGGGGGCTGTCACAGCTAGGGGGGTGCTGGTGGGGCCAGGGCTGCCACCCAGCTCCCTACAGTTCCTAGGACAGGTACTCAAGCCCAACAGAGAATTACCCAGCCCAGATGGTGCTGGTGCCCTGGAGTAAACTAACACTTAAAAATGGGTTTGAGTTGTTTTTCCTTTGGGAGTTTTCATTTCACCCTTTGAAATCATTAGGAGTTATTGTTTTGAATGTGTTGTGCTTTTTTTTTTTTTTGTCACCCAGGCTGGAGTGCAGTGGCACAATCTCAGCTCACTGCAACCATTGCCTCCGGGGTTAGAGTGATTCTCCTTCCTCAGCCTCCTGAGTATCTGGGATTACAGGTGTGCATCACCACACCTGGCTAATGTTTTATATTTTTAGTAGAGATGGGGTTTCACCATGCTGGCCAGGCCTGTCTCAAACTTCTGACCTCTAGTGATCCACCCACCTTGGCCTCCCACGGTGCTGGGATTACAGGTGTGAGCCACCATGCCCGGCCAGGGCTTGTTGTTTTGAAGTGCTACAAAACCAGATTAGCGATTTATTGACCTATTGCTTGAAAATACTTCTTTAAAAAAAAAGGCTGGCCTATAATCCCAGCACTTTGGGAAGATGAGGTGGGAGGATTGCTCAAGTCCAGGAGTTCGAGACCAGCCTGGGCAACATGGCGAAACCCTGTCTCTACTAAAAAAGTACAAAAAAAGTAGCTGGGCATAGTGGTGTGCGCCTGTAGTCCCAGCTACTCGGGAGGCTGAGGTGGGAGGATCGCCTGAGCCCGGCAGGTAGAGGCTGCAGTGAGCTGAGATCACACCACTGCACTCTAGCCTCAGCCGAGATCACACCACTGCACTCTAGCCTCAGCCGAGATCACACCACTGCACTCTAGCCTCAGCCGAGATCACACCACTGCACTCTAGCCTCAGCCGAGATCACACCACTGCACTCTAGCTCAGCCGAGATCACACCACTGCACTCTAGCTCAGCCGAGATCACACCACTGCACTCTAGCCTCAGCCGAGATCACACACTGCACTCTAGCCTCAGCCGAGATCACACCACTGCACTCTAGCCTCAGCCGAGATCACACCACTGCACTCTAGCCTGAGCAACTGGAGTGAGACCCCATCTCAAAAAAAGGCGGGTAGGGGAAGACAAGATAAATCACTGCCTCAGTGTCACTTATTCTAAAAGTACTCAATCACCTTCACTTAGCTGGGGCTGATGAATTTGATTTTAGTATTTTGCACTCTTGATTCCTCTTTAGTAGATAATGCCATCGAGCAGCATAAATGCCTTTGCTCTCAGGCTCTGTAGGGAAGGTTGAAAGACTTCGCATTCAGCCTCTATATTTAATTTCTTAAAAACGGCACAGAGGACTTCTTTTGCTCTTTCAATGTAGAAATTCTGGAAGGTATTAGACCGCAGCGTGGCAGGAAGTTTAAAGGTGGACAGAACCCTTAACTTATGTTTGTTTTCTTTCCTTATTTTGTTAAATGAACTCTGAGGGAAAAATAGTTTAAAACCGAGCCATTCATTTCTTTCCCATGTACATCGAGTCGTTTAATCCTTGGCAGACACCAAGAAGATACGGGACCTGGTGTCTGATGGGACCTGGTGTCTGACGTGTCCTGGGCGAGAGGAACCCAGTGTGCCGTTCACCACTGGCCCCGTGTCCTCCCTGGAGGTGTCCATGGAGTTATAAACAGCGTGATACCTCATTTCAGATTTCCTCTGCTTGTCATAGAGAAATAAAGCCACACTTTAGCTCTTAAGTCTGCATCTGTCAAAAGGCATGTGGCCCTCCCAGGACTTCAGGGTTGGTGAGAGTGACCGGGGCGCCGCAGGGCAGGGCAGAGCGGGCACCCTCATTTTCTTGAAGTGAGACACGTTCTTGCTGGGACAGAACGTGACGGAATACTGGGTCCTACTTTCAGCACGTATTAGGCCATCCAGGCAAAGCCCCTGCTGCGGTCATGCTGAGACCACCGGAGCTCCGTGGGAGAGGGGTCTGTGCCTTGAGTTTGGGAAGCTGGGTGCTGCTCTCACCAGGGGGTGAGGTGTCTGTGCATGTCTGCGTCCAGCTGTTCCCATAACAGGACAGCGGCCTGGGTGGCACCACCCCCACGCGCCCCTAGTGAGTGGTATGGCACCGCCAGGCCGAGGCTGAGTCCTACCTGGGTTGCAGCCCCTTCCGTGCTCCTGGAAACCTCCTCGGTCAGGCCTATCAGGCTGGAGGTGCACTTGGAACCCAGCTGCAGGAGGTGTGCCTCTGTTGGACCTGCTGAATGCCTGAGCAGGGCTGGAGAGAGGAAGAGACCCACCCTGGGAGCCCGCGAGGGAAGGTTCCCGGCTGGCAGCTGGCGGCGGGTGCGTCCTCCGTCTGAGCCTGCCGGCGGGTGCGGGTGCGTCCTCCGTCTGAGCCAGTGAGTCTGCCCCTTGGCACAGGGCTTTATAGGCCCCCTCCGCCTGCTCCTCTCTGGCTGGGCTCTGGGCGGCCTCCTCCGAAAGCTAGCGTTAACCATTTTTTTGCTGGCCTTTTTTCTCCCACACTTTGGCAATCAGCTCAGTTCCACTAGACTTATTTTTATAGAAGTTTAACTGCTTTTCTTCACCCACAGATACAAACCTTTCTTTAAGTTTGAAGGCATCATTCTAGCTATTGTGTATCCTTTAGGTAATAACCTGTCATCCTGGGTTGAAGCAAGCAATATTCTTGTTTTTGCAACTGACCTGCGTTAAACACTAAATTTCGTAATTGACTTAGTAGCACGTGCTTGATACATAAAGAATTTAACTTAGGAATTTCACAGACATTTGCAGAGAGAAATGTAATCCCAAGAAATAGCAGGCATTTCTGACAAGTAACTTAGGAATCTGAGTACTGGTTGAGCATCTGGAAATCTGAAGTCCAGAGTGCCCCACAGTCCGGCACTGTTGGAGCCTCGCGACTGAAGTGGAAAATTCCACAGCTGACCTCGTGTGGCGGGCTGCAGCCCCAGGCACCGTTCACAGTTTGTTTTATACATGAAATTATTAAAAGTGTTTTATAAAGTTTACTTTCAGGCAGTGTGTGTAAGGTGTGTATGAAACACAAATGAATTTTGT
Source organism: Trachypithecus francoisi (assembly GCF_009764315.1). Lineage (NCBI taxonomy): Eukaryota > Metazoa > Chordata > Mammalia > Primates > Cercopithecidae > Trachypithecus > Trachypithecus francoisi. Next base: position 109,579,954 of record NW_022681469.1, read on the forward strand.
ATTTAGCTTTCTCATTCTGTAGCTGCAGGTATTCCAAAATCTGCAAAAATCTGAACTCCCAACTCCTCCGGTCCCAAGCATTCAGATGAGGGACCCTCCGCCGGTAGTTTTCTCTGAGTGTTGGCCGCGCCTCGGGTCCCGCCTCCCGCGCTCGCTGCGGAACTTACCTGCCAGCCAGGTGTTGGTGGCCTCTTCCCCAGCAGGCCGCCTCCGTTGCCCATGGTTGCGGATTTCACAGCCTCCACGGCCTCATGCGGGCAGAGAATAAACCTCCCTCCGCGGACTCCCGGGGCCTCCGAACTGCCTCGTGCGGGGCGGCCGCCTCCGAGTGCGCCACCTGCTGGCCATTCGAATGTCAGCCGCCGCTTGGGGAACCCTGGGCTGCCCCGTGAGAGCAGAGCGAGGCCCCCCAACCCCGGCGTGGGCACTGCCAGCCCCGGCTGTCCAGGCCGAGGGGTGAGTCTCCGAACGAAACTTCTGCGAATCTCACTCCTACTTCTGGGTGTCGTTTTCCCTCTGTAATGTTTCCAAGCGGTGAGATTGGATCCTTTGTCCGCTGAGTATGAGTAATGCGGCTGCTGCAGCCTGAGGCGCGGTTCAGAGGCCTGCGTGGGACCCCCCCTCACCCCCACCGGGAGAGCTGGTGCAGGCAGAGGAGTGGGGTGCTGGGCCTTCGGGTGCACTCGGCCCCTTGGGGCCTGCTCTCCCGGAGGAGAGCTGGAGCAGGTGCAGGAGTGGGGTGCTGGGCCTCCAGGTGCACTCGGCCCCTCGGGGCCTGCCGAGGAGTTTGCTGCTTGGTGATGTTTGGTTAGGAGCCTGTTGCAGAGGTGCCTCAAGGCATCTGTGCAGTAGCAATTTAAAGTCTTACAGATGTGTATTTTAGAAAACATACACAGTTTCTAAACAGAATGCTGTGTTAAATTTCTAATGGAAAAATACTAATATGTGGAGTTTTCTTCCAGCAGTAGAAAGTTGACAACTCTAATATGTACCTTTTTGTATTTGGATGGTAAAGAACTGATTTGCTCTTAGACTTTTTTTTGACCAGTTGTGAAGCTGAGATGATTTGAGCATTAAAAATGCCCGAGACACCATTTTAAAAGATGTGAGTCATGAGAAAGTACAGAAAAAAATAAATAAAATAAAAATCCAAACCTTGAAATAGCCGAGACATGTCACTTAAAAATAGCTGTGCCCTGCTAGTGCAAACCCATGGCTTCTGGTCTCTCGGCCTGTCCCAGCGGCTGAGGAAGAGCTCAGCTCCCAAGCTCTCCACTGATGTGCCCTGGGTGGGGAGCCTGCCCTGGACGGGCAAGTGGCTGATACACCTAGATTTCCTGCTTGCAACATGGAATTAGCCAGATCGGGGCATCTGGGTCTTGGAGCCCAGCCTTCTCCTGTAAGCACTGGGTGGGTAAGTAACTTGTCAGCTACTGTACAACTACGGGTGTGAGAGACAGGGCCCAGACTGCAGGAACTCCAGTCCTCGAGACCTACTTAATGCTTGCATGGGTGACGGGATGGGAGGAATCTCATGGACTGTGTTTGTAAGGTGTAAAGACCTTTCGCCAATTTTTAAATCTGACTTTTTTGTTTTTTTTTTGAGACAGGGTTTTGCTCTGTTGCCCAGGCCAGTATGCAGTGGCCTGATCTCAGCTCACTGCAGCCTCCACCTCCCAGGCTCAAGCCATCCTCCCACCTCGGCCCCTGAGAGGCTGGGACTACAGATGTGAGCCGCTAATTTTTTTTTTTTTTTTTTTTTTGTAGAGAGAAGGTCTCACTGTATTGCCAAGGCTGGTCTTGAACTCCTGGGCTCAAGTGATCCTCCCGCCTCAGCTTCCCACAGTGTAGAATGTGACATTGAACACATGCCTCCTGGGTGCTGGGTGCTGTGCCTGGTGCTCTGCATGCTTAATCTCAGGTCATCCTCCTTCAGAGCCTCTGAGGCACTTCTCCCTGTCTCATGGATGCAGAAACTGACTGCAGGGAGGTAGTGTCACCTCGGCCTCACAGCCAGCCAGGAGCGGATCTGGGAGTGGCCGGCTAACTCTCAGCACATGATCTCGGCCTGTACACCAGAGGCGTCCTGGGTCAATAGTCATCTTGTCAGGCAGATTTCCTTGTTGAATTTGATGTCGTGAATTTTTAAGAAGTGAACATATTTTCCTGTTTATCCCCAGAATAGAATAAAAGAAAAGAACTTCAAGGGGAATTTCATCTGATCATTGCTTATTGAGTTAAACACGCACACAGCCAAATATCAGAAAATACATAGAGAAAAGCACGCACAAAGTAAGGCAGTGCTTCTCCGGCTTCAGGAGCCCTCCTGAGTGAATGCTCATGTGAGAAACCTTGGCCCTCATCTTTCACCCTTCAGTTCTCGTGTACAAAGCCCGGTCCTTGTGCTGAGAGGCTGCAGACGCAGGGTCTGCGGTGCCTTCCCGGCACCCCTCACTCTGCCACCGCTGACTGACTGAGCGACCCCTTCCTGCTCCTTGTCCCATCCCCAGTCCTCTCCTGTGCCCTCCATGGTAGGCGGCAGCACGGGTCCCCCTGATTCTGCAGGAGCAGAGCGCTCAGGGAGTTGCATGTTGCCGTCCAAACAACCCTGGTCTTCAGCGTTGCCAGCTCCAGCCCGGGTTCCACTTCCTCACCCCACGTGCAACGGCTGTGTGATACCGGGCAACATCTCCAACCTTCCTGAGCCTCAGCGCCCATCTGTGCAGTGGGGGCGCGTGGATCTAACGGTTCCATGAGATACCACACACCCTTTGTCTCTGCTGGGCGGAGTGAGGCTTCCCTTCCCACTGCTGCTCCTTTTCAAGGGGAGTGGTCCACTGGGGTCAAGGGTGGGGCGGCACTGCCTGAGATGAGCCCAGTCCTGGCTCATTCGCTTCTCCCCCATAGGCACAAGGAAGGGAGCAGTCGGTTGGAGGTGCTCACAGTATCACACGCCGGATCCACCTTATAGGGGAGACATCCAGGTGTGTGTGGAAGGAATTTTAGAGCTAATACAGGCTGGAAGACAGCCCGAGGTTCAGAGAAGTACACCGTGTCTCACATGCCAGGCAGATACATTCTCCAATGATCCAGAGTCAGGGGAGGCCGAGAGCCCCTTCCCACGCCCCCGGGAGGGCATCGCTGGCTTCCCCTGCCTCCGCAGGACATGCAGGAGCACCCGTGGGCATCCGATCCTCACAGGCCTGGAGCATTAAGTGGCCACACACCAGCAGCCCCTTTACAGAAAGAGCCCAGGTCCCTGGGAGGCTGTGTGGTGTACGCGGGTCTCCCCGCTCCGGTGGCAGGCGGGGTTGGAACTCTGCTCCGATTTCTGTGTTCTGTGCCATATCCTGACCTTCAGGACATCCTGTGACCCCCCCTCAGACAGACCTGCCATGTCTTCCATCTGTTCCATTCCGGCCTGGGGAGGTTAGCTGCTGTCAGGCCCACGGTGACTTCGTCTCTCTTGTTCCTTCAGAAGCACGCAGGCCATGGCTGCATGCCAGGTCGGAGCCTTTCATTCAGGGTGTGTGCCTGTCCAGCCCGGAAACAGTGCGGTGAGGGGCAGGGCATCCTGGTTTTCTGCTGTGCTGCCTGGCGCTGGTGGACGTGAGCACGTCGGTGCCGCCGTCCTGTCCCTGCTTGGTGTCTGCAGTGGGAGGTCCCAGTTAGGGCGGGTGTGTGCTGTCCACAGCATGCTGAGCATGGAAGGGCAGGTGCTCCCATCGTCCGCAGCTGCGTCCTGGGCAGTGCCGGCCTCCACACGCTCATCTTTTTTTTTTTTTGAGATGGATTCTCACTCTGTCGCCCAGGCTGGAGTGCAGTGGCGCGATCTCCACTCACTGTAAGCTCTGCCTCCCGGATTCATGCCATTCTCCTGCCTCAGCTTCCCAAGTAGCTGGGACTACAGGTGCCCGCCACCACACCCGGCTAATTTTTTGTATTTTTTTAGTAGAGACGGGGTTTCACCATGTTAACCAGGATGGTCTCAATCTCCTGACCTTGTGATCTGCCCCCCTCAGCCTCCCAAAGTGCTGGGATTCCAGGCGTGAGCCACTGCGCCCGGCCCACTCTCTTGTCTTCTATCACTTTCCCTCACAAGGTGGAATTTACTGTGCCCAGAGACCATCCCGCCCGTCAGCCCCTTGGCATGGCTCCAGCACTGAAAGTGCATGCGGCTGCTGGCCCACAAGACGGTGGTGGTTTTGCAGGTCTCCCAGCAGGGCCGCCTCAGTGGTTGCGGGGAGCATTCTGGGTGTGTCCTTGGGTTCTCTGAGAGCGCTGTGCCAAGGGCAGCTCACAGAAGAGTGGGCAGGGTGGCGCTGGCCGAGCTCGGCCTGTGGGGACCCTCCGTCCCCAGGAGCACGTGGCGGAATGTTCCAGGAGAGGCCAGCACCTGGGGCTTGTCCCAGCCCCACCTCGGTCACTACCAGGCAGTTCCTCAAGGAGCCTCGGGGAGGCTCCTTCCACCCACCGCCCCCCGCAGTCTGATTTTATCTGTTTGAACACAGGACCTCATGAACCCTTTCTTTGGATAAATGCAAATGATGCATCCTCTCTTCAGTAGCACCACACTCCCCGGTGCTTCCTTAATTTTCTGCGGGCGCTGGATCTTCCCCTTGGTGTGAACATGGAATGCTGCCCGTTTGCTGTGTCCAGATGGTTACAGGATGGGGCAGTGGCAGGAGCTGGACACAGGACCAGGATCATGCAGCACCTGCCCCGCCCCCCAGGGGCACCCCAGGGGCTGTGATACGCTCTGGGAGGCCCACCCCGTGAAGCCTGCTCTTCTGGAAGCGGTAGGCGTCTCTGCCCATCGGCGGCCTGGCCGGCTCTGGGTCTTGAGTGAGAGTGTGGTGCGTGCCCCATGCCGGCCCCTCCTCCTGTGAGCTTGTCCCCACCACTCACGGCTCCTGTTCAACCCCATTCACTTTCGTTTTGAGTTGGGATGGAGCATCCCCTGCTCTGAGTGACTCAGGCCAGACGGCCCATGAGGAGTGCGCTGTAGAGTCCCGTGCACGCAGCGCCCTGGGGTCCCACCGTGATGTGCTTCACAAGCACCTGGCCCCCGCCACCCCCTCTCAGCCCGCGGGGCGCTGCGGAGCCACATGCTGGCCTCACCGCGAGGGGACGTCCGCCTGCACCCTACGGTGATGAGTGGTTCCCAGGACTCCATGTGGCATGGAATGAAGAACAATGGCCAGACCGAGAGGAAGTAGTTTGGAATGTTTGTTTAATTAAGGCAAATTGGAAACAAGATCTTTTCGACATGGACCGCAGGTCTGAAAGCCGCGTGAGGCTGTCCAGATGTCCCATCCCGGCGGCTGTCAGCTGCAGGCGCTTCGTATGGGAGTGCGTGCTCCTGTGGGGCAGCGTTTGTGGATGTTGCCGTCAGGTGCTGTCCCTGTTCGCAGGGTCTGCCCTGCTCTCCCGTGCGGTCATAGCCAGGCCCAGCCACCTACCTGGTGGGTGGGGGGACAGGCGCACACCTGAGCTTGGCCCCGAGAGTACAGTCTGGAGCTCAGATGAAGGCTGCTGCCTGCTTTCTCCTTATTACTGGGCTTTTCTCGTGGACAGGAGGGGCCCCTGCGCAGGCAGAGGAAAGCCATGGCTTTGAGAGGCCTCCCTGATCCTCCCCCAAGCTGTACCTTGTCTGAGTCGGGGCGCCCAGGTTCCTCGGTTGACTCTGGCTTCACAGCCCGTCGGCTGCATATGGGATGAGGTCCTGGTACCCAGCTACAGACCGACGTAAGCGTGACCTGAGCCGTGGGTCTCAGCTTCCCCGTCCGCATGGCAGGTGCCAGCGCAGGCTTTCTGTCTCCGATCTGTGCTGCCCCCTTGCCGCCACCCCTGCGCTGTGCCAAGCCCTGCTCAAGCCCACTGTGTTTGTACTTAGGTTTCATTCTGGTTCTTCTGCCCGGGCTCTACAAGGAAAGGGGAGAATTCTGAGTGGCCCCAGACAGGCTCCCCTTTCCCCACCTTTCATGGACCCCTGACTGGGGGCCTTAGGAGAGAGGGGTCCTCACAGTTATCTCCGAGGCCCTTTCAAGTCCCGGCCTGGCGAGGTCAGTCTGGTGGAGCAGGGGTGGATGTGCTTAGCTCACCGCTACCCAGCCTGGGCACCAAGCCCGTCTCCCAGCGACACTGCCCGGCATAGTCCCCCGGCCCTGGTGGCCCTGGATGATGGCACGCTAGGAGGGACCAAGCCCTTTGGGAGCCACAGGTTGCAGCCTTGCTGGGCTGCCGGGTCGGGGTGTGCCCCCCTCTTAAGAGACAGAGTAACAAATGCAGGGCTGTGCCGGCTCCAGCTTGGCCAGCCTTCCTGTTCTTCCCACCTGGCCCCCTGCACCCTGGGCCTTGACGGCCTGGCACCTTCTCCCCTACCTTACCCCCAAAGGCAGTACAAGCAGAGGGGGACGAAGTGCAGGGCCCAAGCCAAGCGGCTCTCAGGCCACCCTCTCTCACTGAGGGCTTCCCACGTGAGTGGCACTTGGTATACAAATCGCCGCGACCCTCTGCAGCGAGGTTATGGAGTCAGAGGGATGAGGTCATGCTGCTGGTACCCAGCTGTTTAATGATGTGACTGCCATCTGAGCCTGGGTGCCTTGGCTGAGAACGTGTACTTTTCAAATGGTCATTTCTAAGAATTTGTGTGCAGTAAAATACTCCTTTTGGCATTCACCACAGAGGCATCTAGTCTCGACAGCACCGTGTTCGCGGGCAGCGCACAAACCATTCTGTTCCAGACTCCTCGGCCCGTCCCTGGGTGGTCAGCCCCTCCCTCCCCGCAACGTGGCCGCCGCAGCTGCACTCTGCTCCCGTGATCAGACTCCCCAGGCCATCACACGGGTGGCACCTGTGCGTGTGGAGTCTCTGAGCCTGGCTGTCCCTGTGCCTCCTGCACTCGATTGTGCGTCATGTCGCACATGCCGAGAGGCCCACTGAGCCCGGGGGCTGTGCCGTGATCTGCGTTCGGCCGCCGTGAGAGCCACTGAGCATGGTGAGCTGTGCCGCGGTCTGCATCCAGCCGCCGTGGGAGCGATGTTTGAGTTCCTTCCAGATTGTGTCTATTATAAAAGCTGCTTTAAATGTTCACATACAGGGTTTCGTGTGAGCGTAATTTTATTTTGAGTGGATCGCTAAGATTGGGCATTGCTGGTTCTTACAGTGAGTGCACATTTAGCTTTATAGGAAGCCTCCAAAGTGGCCACTTCGTTTTGTGTTCCCGCCGGAACCTGTCCTTCTAACCCCAGCAAAAGCGAAGGGTCCTTCTGAGCCCCGGAATTCCCTAGGAGGAGGGGCCGGCCCTTCACAGTCCGTTTTGGTGGCCGGTTTCAGGCCAAGAGCCAGGGGTTTGTGGGACTCGTTCCTGACCCACGCAGAGGGGCTGCCAAGGTCAAGCTTGGGGCCTGGGGGAACTCCCCAAAGCCGGGACCTTGAGAATTGTGTGTTCTTGATGGCAGCATTGGCTGTTGCTGCTTAAACAGCCCTTCAGAGAGGTTCTAGAAAGCATGGCCCCACTTCTCCAACGCCGCTTCCCCAGGGCTGGGAGGCCGGGGACTCCAGTGGTGAGGGCTGGTATCTCCTGTAGGGCCCTGTGCCTCCTGGAGGGCATCCGGGAGTCACCCATGCCCCTGAGCCCTCCCAGCCCCCGCCAGGGCCTGCCCACCACGGAGCCCCTCAGAGGAGCCACTGCCCCTGCCACTTCCTGTCACACGTCTACACTGGGCAGGGCGGGGAGTTGTGCAGATTCACTCAGCACACTGGTTTATTGAATGTTTTCCAGGCCTCTTCCTGGGTTTTATTATCATTTTTAATGGATAAGTAGTTATAGGCTGTGGTGGTAGCTCACGAAACCGTCTCCCCAGGGTGGACAGTTGAGTGGCTTCTGAACTGCTTTTCCAGGCCTGAGCTTGTTTTTCAAACCATCCCAGGATGGTTCACAACTCACTGTTTCTGTGCAAAAACAGCATAAGCTTTTGAGGTCACAGTTCTCTCGTGTGATTCGGGGTGTCCCCATAGGGAGGTGGACAGCAGACGAGCAGCTGGGCGTTGCCTGCCTGGGGACCCAGGATGGCCGTGAAGGTCTGTGGCTGCCCCTCCCTGGCCTCAGGTCTGTCCCTGTGGCCCGCGGGTCTCAGCTTCGAGTGGCTTGGGAGGTTTGTTTGAGGCTGTTGGCTTCCTGCTCCTTCCGTAGCCACTTTCGTGCCCTGTTTGTCCTTGTCCTGGCCCTCCTTCTCCACAGGCCTCCTCGCCTCCTCTGCCGGCCATTCACCAGCAATCTCGACAGAGCCCTGACCCGCTGGGGTGGGGGGTGGAGCTGACTGTTAGGGGGAAGGCTGAGCTGGGGCTTGAGGGGCACCTGGCCAGCCAGAGCCAGACGGGTGAGCCGCAGGCCCTACCCCACTCCATGTGCCCCTCACAGAGCTCCCAGCCTCTGTCTGGAGCAGGCACTGTCCCGGGATCCCAGTGGGCAGGTGGGCACATGGCCTGGCTGTGAGTTCTGCATGGTCGTAAGGCGGCGAAGCCCAGGTTTTCACTGGGCCAGCCTGTGATCCTGCAGACTAGCCAACCCCCCGGGAGCGCATTTGGGCCCTGTCATGAGCATCTTGGTGGGAATTTGAGGAGATGAGATCAACCTGGCGTGGGGGGCGTTAGGCCTCGCCTGTGGTCACGGGAGTGTGGGGTGCAGGAGCATCGCGCAGGACTCCCACCCGAGCGCAGCGCCTGCCTTGTGCAGAGCCTGGCTGGGGCCCCTGCTTGCTGTGGAAGGTTTAACCCCAAGTCCCATGGGGCCCCCTTCCCAGGCCTTTGTCCTCTGAAGCCGCTCACACCACACTCACTGCACATAAGCCGCGTCTGCTCTGAAGCCGTTCACACCACACTCACTGCAGGTGAGCCACGTCTGGCTTGCCCGTGTGATCTAGGAAAATTCAAACTAGCCCTGGTACGAGGCAGCCAACGTAGTACTGCAGAGGGAAAAGGTAGTGTGTGCCTGTGCACGGGGCACCTGAGGGCTTGCACGTCCAGAAAGCAGCCCTGCCAGAGCTGGGTGCGGTGGCTCACGCCTGTAATCCCAGCACTGCGGGAGGCCGAGGTGGGCTGATCACGAGGTCAGGAGATTGAGACCATCTTGGCTAACACAGTGAAACCCCGTCTCTACTAAAAATACAAAAAAAATTAGCCGGGCATAGTGGCGGGCGCCTGTAGTCCCAGCTACTCGGGAGGCTGAGGCAGGAGAATGGCGTGAACCCAAGAGGCACAGCTTGCAGTGAGCCGAGAACCTGCCACTTCACTCCAGCCTGGGTGACAGAGTGAGACCCCCTCTCAAAAAATAAAAATAAATAAAAATAGGACCTGAAAGCCCCCAAGACCAGGGAGAAGCGCTCAGGCCTGTGTAAGCCCAAGAGTGCCTTCCTCGGATCCTCTCATACAGTCCCGAGCCAAGGGCCAGCGTTGGCATCCGGCCCAGACTGGGAGTCTCAGCCCTCTGCCCCCAAAAACAGGGTATCCAGAACAGCAAGAGCTCCAGACGGGACATCAGGTAACCTGAGTCTTGGCTGCAGAGCAGGGGCCGGCCCCTCGCTGACCAGCCTGCAAGCCTGTGCCGGGGGTGTCACCCGGGGGTTGGGTGTGGGCTGTGCAGGAAGTGTGGCTAGAAGGCAGGTCCTCTCCCCAGCCGGGCGAGGCACGCGCGTCCCCATGCTGTCCTCCCCTGGCTTTGCTGAGAAGGCTGCGGCACTGGGCTGGGAAGAGTCCTGGCTGAGGCCACTGGTCCCTGAAGGGAGAGAGCCCTGCCAAGTGGAGGAAAAGATCTTGGACATTAATTCAGAGCCAGCTTCCTTCCTCTGCAGCTTTTCCCAGGGCCAGCCCTGTTGGAAACTGAAAGTGTAGACCTTTCTTACATCCCACCCCTGTGCTCATGCCCTGTGCATGACACTTGTCTGTGTCAAGGGAACCCTCTCAGGCCTCTTTACACGGTGCCCAGCTCGCCTGCAGTCTCCAAAAACCAGCACGGCACATCCATGCGAAGCCACTGGTGCCACAGGGGACTCTTCCCCAGAGCCTGTGCCTGGGAGGGAGGTGCTCCCCAGCCTCCTGCTGAGCACCGTGCAGGCTCAGGAAAGGGTGCTCCTTGCAGCCTCCCTGGCAGTGTTCCTCCCTGGCCTGCTCCTCCTTGGTGGTGCTCCTCCCTGCCGTGTACCACGCTGCAGTGCTCCTCTTACCCTTCTAGCAGGTCTGACACTTACTCCGGCCGATTTTGCAGCCCTGGCTCTGCCATGTTGGTCTCCCCCAGTTGCTTGTCACCTAGACCCCCGTGGTTTTTGACAAGGCCCCGGGCATGAATGGGTCTCCCCGAGCTCCACTGTGGATCACCTCGTCCTCTGGTCCTTGGGCCTGGCCTGGCTTGGTAGACTCAGCCACTGGAGCCGGGAGTGGGGCACCCTGGGGAGTGGCAGCCCCTGGCTTTGGTGACTCAGACTCTGCTGTTCCTACCTCAGATCAGGAGGTTGCTCCTGGGATGCTGCAGGGCCCCTGCACAGACCTTTCGGTCCTTGGCCATTTTGCGCCCTCCCAAGACCCACACACCTGCAGTCACAAGGAGGAGCCCCCCAGCTCACACGTCCTCCTGCTCACCACACGGGGTGGTCACCAGGCTGGAGGGACGTCTGCCCTGTGCTCAGCCCTGCCCTGGCTCTGCCCACCTTGCTCCCTGCTCTCTGATCTACAAGAGGAGGAAGGCCAGAGCTAATGACACGTGGGTGGGTCCCTTGAGCGGCTGCTTAGCAGGCTGTGTGGCATCCCAGGCACGGGCCTCACCTCCCCAGCTGCTGTGCTGTTTCTTAGTCTCCTCGGTGCCTCTCCTGGCCTTGGGCGCCTCTCCTGGCCTTGGACGCCTGGGTGACCTCAGAGCATGGGGCCCGGGCCATCGGACACAGACGCCTTGGGGATTTGCAGGTTCTTGCCCAGCAGCGTTTCTGAGGAAGGTGGTTTTGGGGTATCTCCAAGTCTCCCAGCGCTGCTTCCTTGCCCCCGCCCCACCCTGCTGAGTGTCACAGTGGCTGTGGTCACTGAGCGCCTCTGATTTGCTGAGGGCCATGTGCTGCCGTCCACGCCGCCTGATTGTAGTTGATGCAGCCCTGTCCCCTGGGTTTCGTTGTTGTGGTTGTCCTTTTGTAGATGAGGAGATTGCAGTTTAGAAAGCACCTGTTGGCTGGGCGCGGTGGCTCAAGCCTGTAATCCCAGCACTTTGGGAGGCCGAGACGGGCGGATCACTAGGTCAGGAGATCGAGACCATCCTGGCTAACACGGTGAAACCCCGTCTCTACTAAAAATACAAAAAAAACTAGCCGAGCGAGGTGGCGGGCGCCTGTAGTTCCAGCTACTCGGGAGGCTGAGGCAGGAGAATGGCGTAAACCTGGGAGGCGGAGCTTGCAGTGAGCTGAGATCCGGCCACTGCACTCCAGACCGGGTGACAGAGCAAGACTCCGTCTCAAAAAAAAAAAAAAGAAAGCACCTGTTGGAGAGGCTTGGCCGGTCCCTGGAGGGAAGGGAGGAACGTGCTCCTCGGTGGCGAGACACCCGCTTCCAGGTCCTGTGCTGTGGGACACGGAAAAGGGTGCGGGGTCGGGGGGCGTCACGGCTGTGGGATCAGGGTCAGGGGACGTCACGGCAGCAGGGTGCGGGGTCGTGGGTCACGGCAGTGGGGTGCGGAGTTGGGGGGTGTCACTGCAGCGGGGTGCCTGGGTCGGGGGCCGTCATGGCAGTGGGGTGTGGGGTTGGGGGGTGTCATGGCAGCAGGGTGCAGGGTTGGGGGTGTCACGGCAGTGGGGTGCGGGGTTGGGGGTGTCACTGCAGCGGGGTGCCGGGGTTGGGGGCTGTCACGGCAGTGGTGCCCTTGAACAGGCGACTTTCAAGGACTTTCTTCACTTTCTCCACGGAGCTTCTGTTTTCATGAGAACCAAATACCGGCCGGGAAAGGAAACCACAGTGAAAAAAGTGGCTCGAGGAGTTGTGAGAAAGTAGGAAAGCTCTACGATGTTGAGGAGCAGCAGGTCAGTGCCACCGTGGTGGATTCCAGTGGGATTACGGGGTGGGAAGCAGAGCCTGAGGGCGGTGGGAGCTCAGCTGGGGTGCTGGAGGAGCCGCCTGCGTAGGGGAGCAGCTGCCGGCCACGGGTCTCCGAAACGGGAGTGGAAGGCGGTCAGGAGGGAGGGCAGTGTTGCTTGAAAGCTCTCTGCCCTTCCCTTCCACTGGCCTTTGGTCATTGTATTTATTTTGAAATTCACACCAAAGGAGGGTGTAAGGTGTTTCTGTGTGCAAAGCTGCAGAGTGGATGAGAAAGAGGCCAGAGGAGCGCCTTCCTCTCGTGCTGCCAGTCCTGGTTTTCAGGACCTGGTGTTGGTTGGTGGACCTGGGACATTTTCAGATCCTTGTAGAGACAGCAGAATGACAGTAAGGGAACACTGTAACAACTTTATGCCAACACTGGGCACATTGCTTTAAGATACAGATTACCATGCTGACCCGAGAAGAACTTGAAGACTCCTTCAGTCCTGTAACAGTTAAAGAAAGTGACTCCAGGCCGGGCGCGGTGGCTCACTTGAGGCCAGGTGTTCAAGACCAGCCCAGCCAACATGGTGAATGCTATCTCTACTAAAAATACAAAAAATAGCCGGGCGTGGCAGCACACGCCTGTAATTCCAGCTATTTGGGAGGCTGAGGCAGGAGAATCACCTAAACCTGGAGGGGGGAGGTTGCAGTGAGCCAAGATCACACCACTGCACTCCAGCCTGGGCACGATGGGGTGAGACTCCATCTCAAAAAAAAAAAAAGAAAAGAAAAGAAATTGACTCCATAATTAAAGCCCTTCTACAAGGAGGGCTGCAAGCCTGGCTGGCGGCACTGGTGTCACCCCTCAGACATTTAGGGAAGCAGTAATCTCAGCCCACAGACTGTTGTGGAAAGCTCTGTGTCTCAGATGCGATGATCATATCTAATTATGAAATGTATTTAATCATATGCCTAAACGCACAAGCAGAATGCACAGCCCTTCCTTGACTGCACCCCATTTGACCCTGGAAATCCGAGCAGTAGTCGTGGTCCCATGAGTGTGCAGGGCCTGGTGGGGCCGACCTGTGTCTGAACCACTGCGCGTGTACAAGGGCATTCATGAGCTTCGCTGCAGTCATATGTGCTTTGGACCTTTTCTGTGCCCTCCGCTGCACGTGGGCTACAGATAGGGGGTGGCGAGAGAAGGGCGGCAGAGGCACCGTGTGTGGTCAGTGTGTGCTGACTGTGGGCAGCCGGGATGCTTACCACTCTGGGATCAAGGGGAGGTGGGGGCGCTCTATGCGCATGGCAGGGTCTGGGTGTAGTCCGGGAGTCAAGGCCATCTTGGATCCCCGCTTAAGGCCAGAGTCTAAGGTGTCTCTGGATGCCTTGCCCAGGGCTCTTCCGTCCTGAGCGCTGGGCCCCTGCCCACTCCTCCCCTGTGTGGCTGGGTGACTGTTGGGTGCCGCTTGCCCAGAGCTGCTTGGCTCTGTCCTGCAGCCTCCCCACGTGTGCTGACCAGACGCAGAGCCTGTGCTGCGGCCGTGCGGCCTGGGAGGTCCAGTCTTGGGTGCCGAAGCCCTCCTTCTACGGTGTCCTAGGCTGGCTCTGCTCAGGTGGGCGAGTCCGATGCGGGCAAGGCTGCCTACTGTATGTGGTGTCACCCGCAGGCATGCCACGCCAGCTTGTCCCATGCAGGTGACACCGAATGTGGTCACTTGGCTGAGGTGGGCATGCATCATAGGACTTCCCTGACACTGTGTCCTGTGGGGACGGCGCCCTCCCACCTAGTGCCTTTAGCGTCTCCTGAATCTGTTCCCGCCCGGGGCTGTGGAAACAGCGGCTTCTGTGAAGACTCAACAGCAGCGCTTCTCCTCCCTCTCCCCTTTCCTCCCTCCCGCCTGCTTTTCAGAGTGTCGCTGTGGACTCATCAGTTTTTGTGGGTGTTTTTTTTTTTTTTTTGAGACAGAGTCTCGCTCTGTCGCCCAGGCTGGAGTGCAGTGGCCAGATCTCAGCTCACTGCAAGCTCCGCTTCCCAGGTTTACGCCATTCTCCTGCCTCAGCCTCCCGAGTAGCTGGGACTACAGGCGCCCGCCACCTCGCCCGGCTAGTTTTTTGTATTTTTCAGTAGAGACGGGGTTTCACCGTGTTAGCCAGGATGGTCTGGATCTCCTGACCTTGTGATCCGCCCGCCTCGGCCTCCCAAAGTGCTGGGATTACAGGCTTGAGCCACTGCACCTGGCCGTGGGTGTTAATTTAATGTGTTGTGTGGCCAGTGGGCGCCCCCCTGCTGCCACCACCAGTGCCCAGGCCCACCTCACATCAGCTTTTCTCCAAGGAGCTCTGGTCCTCTCCGCGCACATGTGACTGCCAATGCTACTGCCACAGAGCCCGGGGCCGCAGCGGCTTCCTGTTTCACTGCTCCTCAGGGCCTCGTTTGTTAAAGTTTCTTTCAAAAAGAATTTTTAAGCCTATGTTATTGTACAGCTGTTTCTCACTTGCTTTTCTTGCCATCGCACCTGATCTGCTACTGATGTGTGGGAGGGTCATTAAAAGATTGACTTCAGTTTGATACCAGAAATGTTAGTGTGGCTTTGCCCCGAACGGCCACGTGCGGGGCCTCTGCGGGTGGAATCCAGTCTCATGGCCGCCCCATGGCTCCTGCTACCCTGGAGGCTGCTCAGTGAGGCTGGCTGTGGTGGTGCTGAATGTACGTGTGTGTGTCCGTGTGTGCACATGTGTGTGCACAGGTGCGTGTGCAGGGAACTGCACCTGGGGGCTGGGCTCTCCCCTGTGCTGGTGTGAGATACAAACTCACCTGTCCAAACCCAAAGAATGGACTTAGAGACCCGGAAAACAGTGGAAGTGAGACTTTTAATGACAGTGTTGCAAGATTGGGTGTCTGATGGACAGGCACACCCAGCACGGCCACAACAAGCCATTTCTCTCCTAGTGCACAGGCCCCTCCCCCGGTTCCTCACAGGCTGAGTCCTCTGAGGTCACAGTTTTCCTGGATGTCACCTGTTGGTTGCTGGGCAGGGGCTGTCGGTGTTTTTTAGGGTTTTCCTGCTGCATTTAGTTGCAGCCCACAATGCATTGCAATTCTAGTCAGCTCACGGGCTTTTCAGGTATTTACTTACGACCTAAGTAGCTGGGCAGGCTGATAAGAACAGAGAAAACAAGCTGTGTTGCAGACTAGTAAAACTTTCATTATAGACTAACATTTTTTGGTTCAGGTGAAGGCAACTAAGGGTTGGGGGGAAGACTGGGAAGGGGGAGGCCAACAAGTAGGCATTGGCAACCAAGGCAGGGGCCTGGTACCTGCTGTTTCTTCTGTAACTTGCTGACCCAAGCCGGTTCAAGGCATTGTGTCTTGGAAGTGGACCACTATATACATTATTTCCTTCACCGAGGACTGATTTTGCAAAGCCAAGTTTGCATGACCGTGGAGGGCCAGTGTCCACACTGGGCAGCGTCCAACTCGGCGCTGTTTCTTTTCTTTCTTTTCTTTTTTTTTGAGATGGAGTCTCGCTCTGTCACCCAGGCTGGAGTGCAGTGGCGCGATCTCAGCTCACTGCAAGCTCCACCTCCTGGGTTCATGCCATTCTCCTGCCTCAGCCTCCACTCGGCGCTCTTTCTCAGACTGATGTCCCAGGGACAGTCACAGACCCCCCCCGGGGCTGTCCTGCTCCCTGCTGGGTGGCGGTGGCCAGAGGGATGTGCATGAGGACTCTAGGTCTGAGGGGTGGTTTATCCAAGGTCATGGTCAGAGCCAGGACTGACACCTGGGTTCCGGCCTCCACGCCAGGGCTGCAGCATGAGTACCATGAGGGAAAACTGGGGACGTGTGACACACTGCGGCGCTGAGGGGCTCTGTCCTGAGGAGCCGGTGGAGCCCTGAGGACAAAGCATCCGTGTCTCCAGGCTTTGCCCTCTGTTAAGGCGGGCACTCCAGGGACCCTTGAGCTCCATAGAGAAGCAGACTCCACTGGGACAGAAGCCAGGACCTTTGTTTTTGGGGCCCTGGCATGTGCTGCAGCATCCACGCCTGGCAGGGCTCCGTGTTTGTGATTAAGCATGGCGGTGATTCTGCCAGAGGCAGGAAGCCTCCCTGGTGTGCACTCCAGCCTGTGTGAAGACTGTGCCCCAAACCCTCACCTCTGGGGTGCACTCCAGCTTCTGCCAACGGACTGCCCCAAACCCTCACCTCTGGGGTCCATTCCAGCCTCTGCCAGCAGACTGTGCCCCAAACCTTCACCTCTGGGGTGCATTCCAGCCTCCATCAACAGATTGTGCCCCAAACTCTCACCTCTGGGGTGTACTCCCGCCTCCGCGAACAGACCGTGCCACAAACCCTCACCTCCGGGGCATGTGGGGTCTTCCTCCTGCCGGGCTGGAGGCTCAGGCTTAGGGATGGGCATCAGCCTCCCCAGCAGCCCCCTGGCCGACAGGGACGCAGTACCAAAGGTCTGGGGACTGGTGGTCTGGGAGCCTTCAGGCATCCCATGGACAGAAAGGCAGGAGGGCAGGTAGGTAGAGGGCAGGTAGAACCCCTCGTCCCCACTTCCCTCCTCCAGCTTTGTCCACGTTGAGGTCTGGTCCTGGACTTCCCAAGGTACTGGAAGGAATGGTCTGGGATGGCGGGACAGTTTGTAGGGGAGGGAAGGGCTGTTGAGCAGGGCCCCCTGCCAGGAAACAGGCAGTGCCCTCCACTCCCCTGTCCCTCAGCATGGCCCGGAGATGGCGTCTGTGGGCCAAGATGGGCCCGGATTAGTCTGGTCCCAAATCTGCTAGGCTGCGTCCAGGCGGCGTGGGGGTACTGTAGGAGCCCCGCCAGATGCGCAGGCACCTGCGGCCGCACCATTGCTGCGTATGTGATCACAGACATTTTCCCTATGCTGTCCCCTTCTGTGGGCCTGGGGAAATTGTGAGGCAGGATTGGGCTTTCTGGGCTGGGACCCCACAGCGCCGTCGGGCTTGCTGAGGAAGGGAACCGGTGCATTCTCCTTGTCCTCCAGCTGCTGGCTGCCGGCGAAAGCGGTGGTGGGAACTCACCGAATCGTGTCCGCCTCATCCCACCTGTTGAGAGGCCTCCGTGCCCGCCGCGCAGGGCTCCCTCTGGTCCCCGCGCTGTGGCTCCTCGGCGGGGCCCTGAAAGTGCCGGCGCCCCGACGGCCACTGGAGGGAGCTCCAGAACCGAGCCTGCACTTGAGGCGGAAACCGCGTCTGGCCCTGGAGCTGCGTTTGGATCGCGGCGTGTTGAAAGCACCCGCACCTGAAATCCTACTGCATGTCCTGAAAAAGCGCCCGCAGCTGAAACCTTACTCCTTACTGCATGTCCTGAAAAGAGCCTCTGCCTGGGTGTTTTGAATATCCCTGTCCCTTTCCCCATGAGATGCTGAGCCATGATCCGCACTGGGGAAGCGCACAGATCTCCTGTGTCCACCCTGGAGTGTTGACAGGTGCAGCCGAGCTGTGCTGCCAGGGCCCCAGCAAGGGAGACCGCCTCTGTCGCTCCGAAAGTCCCCTTGCCTCTCCCCGGTCCACGCCCTCCCAGACCCGGCCCTTGTCGCCACTGTGTCGCTGCTGAGGTGGGTTCCCTGCTCCAGAGCCACTGAGGAGGCTCCAGTAGTTTGCACGTGGTCCCGTCTAGCTGTGTCCACGCAGCTCCTTGTTTCTGAGGTTCACCCTGTTGCCACATCTGTCCCCGGTCAGTCCATTTCACTGACGAGCAGCATTCCTTCCATGCACAGCGTACGTCTGTTTCTCTGTCCACCTGCTTGCTGATGGGCAGTTGGGTCGTTTCCAGTGTTGGGCTCTTATGAGCAAAGCTGCTGTAAACATTTGTATACAGGTGCTTGTGTGGACTTCTGTTCCCATTTTCTTGGGTAAATGTCTGGAATTGGGACAGCGGGGACAGATACTAACTGTGTTTAATTTTGGAAGTGGCTGCCAAGTGGGGTACGTTTTACCCTCCTCCCACCACCTCAGTTGCACACTTAGTGTATGCCAGTTGGCTGGAGCTGGGCAGAAAGCCAGCCCGTCCAACCCTGGGTCTGGAGAGTGGCCCCAAGGGGTGCCATGGTCCCTAGAATGGGATGGGGCTGTGGTTCCTCCTGCCCAGGGCCTTGTGGTTTCTCAGACTGGTGATGGGAAGAACCTTCATGCCCCAAGGGGCTCTGCAGAAAGCATCCTGTGATGAACAGGGTTGGACAACGGGGGATGCTGTCTTCTCTTTAGAAGCCTTAAGTGTGTGTGGCACAGCTCGAATGTCCTATAGAAAAGAATCAGATGCTGCTCGCTTGCCCTCCCAGGGCCTTCCGTGAGCCCTGAGTGTGGGGTGGGCTAGGGCTTCTGGAGCCCTGGAGCCTGGCAGCAGAGGCTGCTCACTGCTGTGGGACCCTCTGGGCTTCAGTCTCCCTCGTGTCCATGGGGCGTTCCCCAGGGTCCCTGTTGGCCCCACACCCAACAGTCTGGGGCCAGGCAACTAGGCCGAGGGAGGAGTCCCTGCACCACGCTAGTTTGGGTGGGCGCAGGGCTGGCTCTGGAGACGCAGCCTTTGCCTGCCAGTGCCTTTCAGGGTGACACTTGAGCTTTGAGCTTCGGTTCTCCTGTGTGAGGTCAGCTCAGGATTCCCTCCCTTCCTCTCGGGAGTCAGGGTGTTGTGTTTAGGCGCTGCGGGAAGCTCAGGGTCTGGGTCTGGAACCTGTCCATGCCCCTGCTCCCCACTGCTGTTCCTTCCACCCTCCCTCTCCATGTCTCCTGCTGGGGCAGCCTCCCTGCGCAGCATCCCCTCGGAGTCCCTGGAGCGAGGTAAGCCTTGTCTCCCTCCAGAGCCACCATCGGCTTCCAGAGTGAAGCCGTTGTGCGTCTTTCCGGGGCCTGTTCCATGGCTGCTGAGGGCCTGGTCTCCCCATCTTCAAGTCACAGCCCATCAGGGCTGGGAAGGCACTCAGGGCATGTGCATCCCTTCAGCAGCATCTGGTGTGTGTGCATGCCTGCTTGCATATGTATGCATATGTGTGTGTGTTTGCTTGCATACGTATACATATGTGTGTGCATGCTTGCATAAGTATGCATGTGTGTGTGCTTGCATATGTGTGCCTGTGTGTGTGCGTGCTTGCATGTGTGTGCACTTGCATGTGTGTGTTTGCATATGTATGCATATGTGTGTGCTTGCGTATATATGCATGTGTGTGCTTGCATATGCATATGTGTGTACATGTTTGCATGTTTGTGCATATGTGTATGTGCTTGCATATTCATGTATGTGTGTGTGTGTGCTTGTTGCATACATATGCACATGTGTGCAGCAGGTGCTAGGGCACGGGGGGTCCCTGCCATGGAGCCTGGCATGCCTGCCACCTCAGCTCACAAAAGCCTCTTCAGCATCCAGCCATGAGGGGGTCCCCCTGAGAATCCTACCCTAGCTCACGTGGATCGAGCCCCTCCAGGTGCCCAGTCTCTGCTCAGCGCTTTCCAGGAGTTATCCATGTGATTTTCATGGCGGGGGTTGGGGTGGGGGGAGGTGGGGAGCAAGCAGGAGCTGCTGGGAGCCTGAGGCCACCCAGTGTGTGCAGAGCCAGGCCCTGGCAGTGGGCAGAGGGAGCCTGAGGCCACTTGGTGCATGCAGAGCCAGGCCCTGGTGGGAGGGGTGAGCAGAGGGGCAGCAGCATCTCCAGTCCATCTCCACGTCAGGCCACGAATGCAGCTATGCCTGAACACGAGGCTGGAGTGGGCACGGTGTTCAGGGCTGGTACCTGCTGCTGCTTCCAGAAACAAAAGGTGACGTCCGCAGGGGGTTCCCATGGCCCTTCCTTGCTGCCACAGAGCCCTCGGAGGACTCGGGCGGCCCTGGCACTGTGTCGGGTCTCCCACCCTGCAGCCGACACGTGAAGCCTCTTCGGTCCCGGTGTTCCCGGGGAGGAGACAGACGTGTGTGTGTGTGTGTGTGTGTGTGTGTGCGCGCGCGCTTGCATATGTGTGCACGCCTGCACTCGTGTGTGTGTGTGTGCGCGTGCTGCCTGAGGCACACACATCTGTCTAAGGTTGGAGATGTTGAAGTGACTCCCTCCCCTCAGAGGCTGCCAGTTTTGAGTGTGGCTAGTACTCCCCTGCCCCCTCCTCTCCAGAGGGAAGAGCAGGCTGTTTTCTGAGGCATCTTTCATCTTCCAGGCGGGGACTTGCGGAGCTGTGATTTCTCTGTGGTGTGGTAGAGCTCGCCCTTCTGTGGAAGGGGAACGCCACGGGTACAGGGGTACAGTTAGGTTAAGGAGCCATGGCAAGGGCCCACGTTCAGATCAAACCAGGAAGGACCTTACATCACTTAGAAACGTGGGCAGAATCCCTAAAGAGACGCTTCGTTGAGAGAGGCCAAGACCTCGTTAAGACGGGAAATGCCTTAATCCTCCCCTGGCTTGGCATAAACTACCAGAGACACATTGCACCAAGGGCAGGTGAGGACGTGAAGCCACGGGGTGGCGGGCGGGAGAAGCAACTTGGTGAGTGTGCACAGCTGAGGCTGTGTCTACTTGAGGAGTGCCCCACGCAGGGGCCTGTGGTGGGTGCTGGGAGACACAGCAAAACAGCACCGTGCCGTGCACGACTGCCTGAAGTTGGAAACAGTCCCCATGTTTGTCAGCAGCAGAGTAGACAAATGAATTGTGGTGCCCGGAACCCACAGGACATGGGACACGGGAAAATGACGCGCACACCCCAGGAGCAGCACAGGAAGCCCGTTTCTCAGGAGCACGCTATCAGTCACAGAGTGAGGAAGAGAGCCAAGGCAGTGAGCAGAGGAAAAGCCAGGGGCTTGCTTACATTGCCAGACTGGCCGCCAGTCCCTGCCCAGTCCTTGTCCCAGCTTCAGGATGCCTCCCATCTGCATCCAAAGCTTTGCTGTTTGGGGAGAGCATTGTGTGGAAGCCCCAGATGTGGCCGGGCTTAGCTGGCAGCATCAGAGCATCAGAGTGTTCATCTTGTGGTCCCCTAGCAAGTCAAGGTGGCTGAACAGGATGGGGCTTGGGTCTGTGAGCGATGCCAGCAGACACAGGATGGAGGAGCCCAGAGAGAATGGAGGCGGCAGGTCAGGTTCGCTCACATGCTCAGGCTCGGGAAAGCCAGGCAGGCCCAGAGCAATTCTTTAAGGGTTAGGGTTCAGATTAGGGTGTTTAGGGTTATGGTGGTTAGGAGGTTAGGGTGAGGTTTAGGATGGTTAGAGTTGGGGGTTAGGGGTAGGGATAGGGATAGGGTTAGTATTAAGTATTATGACATAGAATTCCAGGGGAAATAACCAATTTTATGGTACTTTCTGTTAGGATTACTATTCCTGCTTTCCCTCTGTTGCACGCTGTGTATGAAAGAAGACGTGTGTAGATTTCCCGATCTCTCTGCCACAACTCACAATAGATCCAGCTTCTTACAATAAGTCTTACACCTTTAATGAAGTGAATCCACAACTAAACTCCCTTTCTGGTATCTTATTTAAGGAAACAGGGCAAGGCTTTTTTGCGGGTAAACAAAAATAAGATGAATGATTTTTGAACTATACTAGTCAAATCTATAGTATAGATTTTTGAACTATAGTAGTTTGCGAGAGGTGTCTCGCAAACTGGGGAAGAATTGAGGAGTTGGGCAGACAGATGCCTGGAAGAATTAGGAAGCTGGGGAGACGGCTGCCTGGAAGAACTGGGGAGTTGGGGAGACAGATGCCTGGAAGAACTGGGGAGTTGGGGAGACAGATGCCTGGAAGAACTGGGGAGCTGGGGAGACAGATGCCTGGAAGAACTGGGGAGCTGGGGAGACAGATGCCTGGAAGAACTGGGGAGTTGGGGAGACAGATGCCTGGAAGAACTGGGGAGTTGGGCAGACGACAACCTTGACTTTTTACAAGTAGCTCCTTTTTCTCCCCCGCGTGACTCAAGTTCTCAAGTTCTGTGTGTGATGAGGTGAAGACTTTGGGAATCGCTCAGGGGCGGCAGAAGGCTCAGGAGGTGCTGAATCTTCCCAGGTGAAGGCAACACAGAATATAGATGAGCAGGTGTCTCAGGAAAAGTCAGTGATGCAGCTTCTGGGAAGCAGCCACAGAGACTGGCGGGGGCCTAGGAATGAGGACGGAGGCCTCAGTGCATAGTGGATGGTCTTGGGCCGCAGAGGCCGGCAGGGGCCTGGGGATGAGGAGGGGACTTGCTGGGCAGGGGGTTGGGGGAGGCCATGGTGCACAGTGAAGGGTCTTAGGTAGCAGGCGAGGGTCTGCACTGGAGGCACATGCCTGCCCTGCGTGGGGCCCACCAGAAACAGCTGACCAGGCAGCAGGGTGTCCCTGGGGCTCTCCACAGGGCCACCCAGCAGGGTGGGGTGAGGGGTATTGAATGCAGGCCAGTCCTACCAGCAGACCCACAGAAATGAGCCAGTTTGCATCCAAAGCCACTGAGAAATTGAAATAGTGATTTGAGGCCCCTCCTGCCTTTGGAGAGGACAGTTGGATGGGGTAATTCCCAGACAGAGGTAGCCCAGTGCCGCCTTCACCTGTGTGTGGGGTCTGCCCCTTTCCCAGGAGCTCAGCCTGGAGCCAAGGGGGCTGGAAAGTATCGGCCAGCAAGAGGGTCTCCTGGTTCAAGCATGGATACCCCACCCTGCAGAGCTGGGCTGCAGGGGGAGGAGGGTTGGGGTGACAGCACCAGCCACCGGGCAGGTTCTGTGGGGTTGTGTGATCATTTCCTCATCAGATGCCAGGGTTTCCACGCAGGCATGGAGATGGGAAGCCCAGGACCATCAGAGACGTGGCCCTTCAACCAGCTCTGGTTCCAGAGGGAGTGGGAGGGAGGTCGTGCCTGCAGCTTTAAAGGTTCACATGAGATCCTGGCGCACCTGAAAACAAAACACTGACAAACAGCTCAGAAAACTGTTCTCTAATCCCAGAGCTTAGGAGCCCGTCCGGCGGGTCTGAGCTCCCGGCAGGAGCCATCCAGAGCCACATTCTCAGGAGACTGACTCTGACCTGCTCGCAGCATGCGATGAATAATGCCAGTGACCTCGTGACTGACTTCTCAGGAGACTGGGACCACAGCGTGACGTCCCCACATCGATGGCTGCAAGGTGCCGCTCCCCCAACCCCACCCCCACTGTCCCTGAGGCCGGGCGTACTCAGAATTCCAGCGCATTCAGGCTATGTGGTGGAAGTGTGCCACAGAACCCTGGGGCGCGGGGCAGCTCCCACAGCCCCATCAGCACGTCTTCAGAAGGGGTGGGGTCCGCATGGACATGAAGCCCTCACAGCCCTTCAGGTCAGGGATCACTGCCCAGTGAATTTGCTGCAAACTTGCGGGGAACATCTTCCTGTTTTCAGAGCTTTCTGGGCTTTAGAATTGGGGATAGGGGATTGCAGGCCTATGCTTTAATCCCAGAAAATCGGGGAGAGGTGAACAGATGGTGTGGAGGAATGGGAGCTTTTCTCACGGACATATTTTAAAGTAGACGCTTTACAAAATCCCAGTGGGTGGAAGGTCCAGAGCGAGGCTGACGAGGAACAATTGCCCCTCCCTACAGACCCGCCCCACTAACACCTGCCCCGCTACAGACCCGCCCCACTGCAGACCCGCCCCACTACAGACCCGCCTCACTAAGACCTGCCCCACCACGGACCCACCTCACCACAGACCCGCCTCACTAAGACCCGCACCACCACAGACCCGCACCACCACAGACCTGCCACACAAAGACCCGCCCCACTAAGATCCGCCCTACCACAGACCCGCCTCACTAAGACCCGCCTCACCACGGACCCGCCTCACTACAGATCCGCCTCACCACGGACCTGCCCCACTACAGATCCGCCTCACCACGGACCTGCCCCACTACAGATCCGCCTCACTACGGACCCGCCTCACTAAGACCTGCCTCACATGGACCCGCCTCACTATGGATCCGCCTCACTAAGACCTGCCCCACTACGGATGGACCCACCTCACTAAGACCCGCCTCACTATGGATGGCCCCATCTCACTACAGACCCGTGGGCCCAAGTGGAACAGGCCGGTCCGGGCCCCACCTGAGGCTGCCAGGGCCGAGGAGATGCGGATGCTGGTCCCAGGTGCCTTGGGAGCTGGCCTCAGGTTCCACCCTGGCCCTCTCGCCAGACCCCATGTGACACAGCCTCCAGCCTTCTGTCCCCTGGGGGGGCCCTTCAGCTCTGGTATTCAGTCAGAAATCCTAACACACCTTCCTTTCTTTTGTTTATTTATATTCTTTAGTTTTGTGCACACTTTGAGAAGTTGATTTAGAACAGGTTCATACTGAAAAAAGCCTCAGCTGATGTTATCTCTGGGGGCTGGGGAGGGTGTCAGAGACATTTGGTGGCTGAGAGCGCGTCACTGCTACTAAGTAACTCCATTTAACACCAGCCGTGTCTCCGTGTCTCAGGCACTTCTGTGAAATGTTCTCAGAACCCTATGGTGACTGCGGCACACCCAGCAGGCCCGGCCAGCAGCCGCCGCCCTCTGCCAGGGCCCAGCCACCCCGGCTCTTGCCATTCTTTCATAGGGTTTCCTTCATTTTAATACTTGTCATTTTTCTAGAAAACATCTGTTTTTATAAAACAAACGAGGGGGAATCAAGTATTTTAACGACAAAGTATATATACTGGCTCTAGGCGTCCATCACTTCATTGACAAACTGAATGCTGAGGAAGCTGAAGGCAAGGAGGATTTTGCGGATGTGGACCTTGAGCTGTGTGTTCGGGAGACGCACAGGCCTCGGGGAAGCTCATGCCAGATGCCAGCCACTGGGACCATGGCCTTGGCCCAAGAGTGGCATTTGTGGGAAAAAGAAAACTTCAAGAAAAACACCCCTCCTACTTCTCTTCCAGCAGCTCGTCTCCTTCTGGAAGGACGCGGAGGCATCCAGGGTAACTAAGTGCTCTGTGTCCACCACAGTCACGTCTCTCTGGGAAGGCTGGGCCGCCTACGCCAGCACCTGCTGCACCCCCATGTGGTCTGGGGAGCAGTGCCGGTCCCCACAGGGCAGCTTCTTCATCAGCCGCCGGAGCTTGCCAGGGAAGCTCTGGTTCATGTAGCGGTAGAGAAGCGGTGTCACGAAGCTGCTGGAGAAGGCTAGGAGTTTAGACAAATCCTTCGCAAAGTGCAGCAGCCCCAGGTAGTGTGTGTCCACGGGCTGTCCTCGCGAGACGAGGACCGTGTGCCCCAGCAGGACCAGATAGTGTGGCGTCCAGAGCCCAAACTGCGTGCACACGGTGGCCACCAGCAGCCTGTGTGCCGAGGGCTCCAGCCGGCCTGTATCCCGGTCCAGGGGTGTGTCCTCCCTGCGGACGCGGGAGAGTAGCACCAGTGCGTAGAGGGCAGCCAGTGCAGGCACCACATAACCGATGAACACCAGCGTGGCGTCGGCGGCTTCTGCATTCTGCATCTTGGCGCACTCCAGCGCGCGGGTGGACACGTGGCTGCAGATGTAGAAGAGCAGTGAGGAAAAGCTGGTCAGCAGCGCACCGCCCCACACGAAGCCGCACACGTGCCGCGTGTTGTACACGCTGGCCATGTAGGTCCGCGGCAGTGCACGCTCAATGTAGTGGTCGAGGCTCAGCAGGGCGGTGGAGTACATGGCCACCAGTGAGGACACGTTGAAGGGGATCTGCAGTGCCACATGGACCTCGCCACCTGCGCTCCACAGTGCCCACTGGGAGCTCGGGGGGCCGAGCAGGTGCACAGGGGCCAGGGCGCTGAGCACCAGGCCCGCCACTGCCATGTTGACAAAGTACACATCTGGCATGGTCATGCTGGCCTTGCTGTGTAGGTTGGCCAGCACCAGCAGAGCGTTGTAGCACAGGCCCACTGGCACGCCCACCACCAGGCCCAGCAGCGACAGCAGTGACAGCCCCAGCTGCAGGTCCTGGCAGGCAGGCAGCTCCTCCACCAGCCCTGTGCCGTTGAACCAGCCGCAGCCCCACATGTCAGTCGGTGAGGCTTGCGACCCTGCAGAAAGAAGGAACAGGTGGTCAGCTCGTGTCCCCTCCCAGGACCCTGGCTCAGAAGTGCTGCAGGTACAGGGGCGCCTTCTCGTGGCGCAGGAATAGCTGGAAACCACAGAGTGAGGCTGCCTCGGGCGCATTTCTGTGAAAATGAAGTTGAGCATTGAAAAATGGCCGCATCAGGTCCTGACCGGGGGCTGATGTGGCTGCACTCATTTCAGCAGCTGGGGCTGGGTACCAGACAGGGAGCCTGGCGTGCCCCACATGCTCAGAGCCCGCTGTTTGTGGGCTGCTGCAAGGCCTGGCTGGTCATCCTGACTTGGTTGGACGGGCCCCGCGCTATAATTCCTGAAGTTTACTAGATGCCTGTGGTGTTCGGATCCTGCCAGTGCCAGGAGGGACAGGCAATGTGGACGGTCAGCCCTGCACCTCCCTCCCTCCCGGCAGCCCAGGACCCGGCACCTTGGAGTCCTTGCAAAGCCTGGGCTCCAGGGAGGGTGACCTGTGGGTCACAGCCCACAGGAGGCTCTGGAGACGTGGGGATATAGCCGGTCTTGACATCACTGAACGAGAACCTAGTGGCTGGAGCCATCCTAGAGTAATAATTCTACCCCCACCAAAGCACAGGCATTCCTCGGGGACCTGCAGCTATCTCGGGAAGCCTGATGTCCAGCATGTCATTTGGCCCTGGCTGATCTCCTGCTCTCAGAGTGGAGTAGAAAGCATCTCAGGCTGATGAGCAGACGGCATCGTGCCTGTACCCAGAGGCGGGAGCAGCTCAGAGGCTGGCTGTGGGAGTGGGTCCTCAACCGCCACCAGAGTCCTGCCACTGCAAGACCCACACCACACACGGGGCCACAGCAGGGTGGGAAGAGGAGGTTCGGGAGGAGAAGAGGGCAGAGGGGCCAGGGCCCGAGGCCCCCAGTGCCAGTAGCAGCGTGCGCCCCACAGCAGGCAACGTGACCCTGGGGCTAAGCATGCAGGCAGCTGGCAGATGGGCGGGTGGGTGGATGTGGGAATTCCCATCCAGAGGCTGGCGGGCAGGACGGGAGGTGTAGGTAATTGTGCAATCCTAGTGAATGCCACCTAGCAGCCACAGTGAGGGTCAGGTGGTGACAGGCATGCAGAGCTAGGCCATCGCCGGGTGTGCCCAGCCACAGTGCTGCCGCAGCACCCCCAGGTGCTGGGTCCCCAGCCCCTGCTTCTCACATGCTCACCTTGTCCAGCCCCTCACTAATGCATCTTGACTAGAACCTCCTGGGCTGGGCAGGCGGCAATCTGGGGGATGTTGGTAGTTGGGGGTGGGCTCTGGGCTCTACTCCCCGGGCCAGCACAAGCTCCAGACAGGATGCACCTGCTCCAAGCACAGCAGCGGGGGCCATTGAGGGGGGAGGCGTCCGGGCTTCTGCGGGCTTCTCCCCTCCTGCTGTGCCAGGGTCCAGAGGATGGGGTTCTTCGGGATTGTGGTCCCCCACACCCCAGCTCCTGCCTGCGAGGCTGCATGGCTTTGGCTGTCACAGAGTGGCAAGCAGCGCATTTTGAGGACGTCACCCCGCAGACTCCACTTGAGTCCCCAGGAAACACCGGCCACTGCGACTGGGTGTCAGTCAACAGCCTGGCCTGGCCTCACGGGGCGCCCAGGGCCTCCGGATCTGTCCAGGGTCTGTGGTTAGAAGATCGGAGCGGGAGGGCTGTCTCGCTGTGTGCCCCGTGTGCTGCCTCCAGCCACTGACAGGAGGGCACCCCTGGCCAGCCGCCTTTGCCTCACAGAGCTTGCCAAGGGCCGGGACCCCTCACTGTGCTCCATCTTGGCACCCCTTCATTCCCTAGAGATGCCTGCTGGTGGCACTGTACAGAGCCCCCCGCGTCCCCTCTCCCACCTGCGCTACACAGAGCCCCCCGCGTCCCCTCTCCTGCCTGCACTGTACAGAGCCTCCCACGTCCCCTCTCCCACCTGCACTGCACAGAGTCCATGTCCCCTCTCCTGCCTGCACTGCACAGAGCCCCCCATGTACCCTCTTCCGCCTGCGGGCACCACAGGCTCTCACCTTTACTTTGTGGCCCGAGCCTCTTGGTGCTGTGGGCCCCAGACACTGTTAGTGAGCAGCATGGCGGGACAGAGGTGGCCACCAGAACTCCAGTGAGGACCTGCGCTGCTGCGCTTCTCTGCAAACCTGCAGGCTCTTATCAGCAGCACGCCTGGCCTCCTGCGCGTGCGTGTGAGGGCCCCAGGATGCAAGCACTTGTTTTCCTCTGGTAAGTTCCCCGCAGGGCCTCTGCCTCCCTTGGCAGGCGCCGCTGCCCCTCCCTCCTGCTGTTTACAGCCGGGTTCCAGAAATGAGGGGCCGTGCTTGGACGGGACCGCACTGCAAAGCGAGCACAGCTGGCCTCTTGCCCCACCTGATAGCCTGGCTCCTGGGGATGTGGCCTCTCCCTGCAGGCCCCTGTCTGCATTGCTGCAGGGCGTTCTACCAAGAGCCCAGGGGCAGGTCAGGCAGACATGTGTCCAGGTCCATGCAGCCGCTCCTGGTGTTCAGTGTGCTTTAGATGTTGGCTATGAGCCCTTTTTTCTGTGAAGAAATCAATAGAAGGGTCTACTGTGGAGCGAAGGCCTGGCCGTGCTCACTCAGCCCACAGGACACAGGAGCCCTTGGAGGCACAGCGGAGGCCGAGGGCAGGCTGGGGTCGGAAGCAGAGGGGAGGACGTGCGTCTGGTGTCTCCGTGCACAGAATGGACATGGGCATGGCCGGAGAAAAGCTGAGCCGGCCCCACACACAGAGCCTCCTGCAAGGGCTGCTCTGCTGGGCTCTCCTGCAGGTGGAACTGTGCGGGGCCAGCCTGTTGCCCACCGCACCCCTCCTTGCAGGGAGTCAGAGAGAAGCTGCCTGGACTGCTAATGCCTGCCCCGCCGTGAGGCCGAGCCAGAGGGAGGCGGCCAGCGTCTGTGAGGCTAAGAATGGCTCGATTCTTGGGAGGTGGTCACGTGAAGCAGGATCTGCTGGCATTTCCTCCCTGTGCTCACGTGCGTCCCACTCGCCGTGTCTGAGCCAGCCCTCGAGTGCGTGCTGTCACACCAGCCGGGACCCGGGAACGCTGGCCTCCAGGTGGGGTTCGGGTGGAAAGTTCTCCCGTGTGCATTTTTGTTTACTGGTAGCTGACAAATACTGAAGGATTTATAAGTTTCCAAAGCTGCAGGTTGTTCTCTGTGCAGTTCACCAGGTATCAATGATGAGGATGGTTTCTGTTTCCAGTGAAGGTTACAAGCCGAACGGTACCTGTTTTCCTTCACTCTCCATCGGTTGGAAGGTGATGCGCTTTGCATGTTTGCCCCAGCATTCTCCCCGGAGTTCTCCTTTTACCAGGCATTACCTGGAGATCTTGGGAGGGAAGGCGGCTGGGGGCAGGTTGCTCTGTGGCCTCTGGGGGACATTCTAAAGCCAAGGAGGTCAGGTTTCCACCTGTGTCAGGAGCTGGGCTGAGAGGCATGGAAGGAAAGCAGGTCAGCAGAGTGTGTGAGGAAACCCTCTTCTCGGCCACACCTGGGTGGACAAGCCTCCATGGTCCACCTCCTCTCTGGCGGGGCTCATGGTAGGAACAGGGGTCCCTGGGAGTGCCCTCCAGGAGCTGGTTTGAGAGTATCCTGCCTGCGGGCTGTCAGCCATGGCTCCCAGAGGAGTGAGCATGAGGTGTATGGTTTTTTTGTTTTCGAGATGGAGTCTTGCTCTATTGCCCAGGCTGGAGTACAGTGGTGCGATCTCGGCTCAATGCAACTTCCGCCTCCCAGGTTCAATCGGTTCTCCTGCCTCAGCCTCCCGAGTAGATGGGATTACAGGCACCCGCCACCACGCCCAGCTAATTTGATATTTTTAGTAGAGACAAGGTTTCTCCATGTTGGCCAGGCTGGTCTCAAACTCCCATCCTCAGGTGATCTGCCCGCCTCGGCCTCCCAAAGTACTGGGATTACAGATGTGAGCCACCGTGCCCAGCAAGGTGTACATTTTGAAGGCTGGGAGCCACAGGTGGTGCCCACATGACCACAGCATGCCAGGACCCGGCGAGTCGCGTGAGCCAGTGTTCCCGCCTCTCCTGGTCACAGAAGACTCGTGACGCGTGCCCGACCCTCACAGCCAGCCCAGCTCCCTGTCACTGAGCTGTTCCAGGCACATTAGCCAGGGTCCTTTCCTGCCCAAGGTTCCGGGCGCTGCCGTAGACACCCCTCCCCTGCCATCGCCACACCTGCGTCCAAGTGAGGGTGATGGCCCGGGCCCCACGTGCCTGCCTGGCCACACAGGGGTTCTGTGGGAGCCTGGACTGGCCCAGGTGGGTGGAGCCTTCGACTCCTTGCCTGTCTGTGGTCCCCCGCTTGCCTCTGTGCCCCCTGCTTGCCTCTGTGCCCAGAGACTTCCTGTTCCCGGCTGCCAGGCTGTTTGGGGAAGCGGGGCATCCTGGAACTGGAGAACAATGGCCTGGCCTCTCCCACCGCCGGGCAGGTCCGCTGTGGCGTCTTTCCCATCAGCCACGCGCTCTGCTGACTTCCTTCAAGGGAAAGAGGAACGGGGAGCCAGGTGGTGGGAGATTTAGAGGCTGGGGATGAGAGCCCAGATGAGCCTTGTCAGAAGTGGGCTCTTTTCCTACATGAAAGCCTGAGTTTGTTGCAGTGGCGATGAAAGATTCCGGAGGCTCCCTCCTCAGAAGGCAGGGGAGACAACAGAGAAGGGCTGCCTGCCCCCTACCCCCGTGCTGCAGGCCCCTCCTGGGCCAGGCTCGAGGAGCAGAGCTGGCACGTGCCCCCCAGTCACCCATTTCGCTCTGAGCGCTGCCTACCAAGTGGCGGGGTTGATATTCAGCTTCCGGGGCCCACCACTGCACCCTCAGCCAGCAGGGATCCTGTGGGCCTCTCCTCCAGGCCAGCCCCACCTTTGCACCAAGAGACCACCGGCTTCTTCCCCAGCTCCTGGCCACCCTCCCAGGCCAGGTCATCCCCGGCAACTGCTCCTTCCTGGCTCGCCTACCCCCTCCGCCAGGCCCTGCTCCCCCAGCACCTCCAAAGTCACACTGCTGGTTTCACTTCCTACGTCCCACTGTTACCACCAGCATCTCCCCCTGACACCCTCCCCCATGACTCAGTACCTGGCACCCACACGCAGGTCCCTCCCCAGGTTACCACCAGCATCTCCCCCTGAAACTGTCCCCCATGACTCAGTACCTGCCACCCACACGCAGGTCCCTCCCCAGGCCCATGTCGGTACCACACAAGTAGCTCCAAGGCCTCCCCCGGGGAGGCAGCCAGGACTGGGCCCTTCTCAGGTGAATTTCCCCAGCCGAGCTGGACGCTGCAGGTCAGCCTCACCTCTCAGGAGGGCACGCCTCGATGCAGGCGCTTGCTGAGAGGCTCCTCACCCACTCAGCCCGGAGCAGGCCTCAGGGTCTCTTAGGGACAGTGACAGCATCTCGGGCCAGGAGGGGAGGGGCTGCAGGCAGCATCTTGGCTGGGAAGGTGGAAGGAGCTGGCCCTGCCTGGGCCTCAGCTGTCCAAGATGGCCCAGTTTCAATCGTTTTATTTTCTCTATAAGAGAATTGATTAATGACACAAATGGGATTCATCTACCGCCTCCTTCTGTTTTTATTTTTTTGTTTGGAGCCAGGATCTCCCTCAGTCACCCAGGCTGGAGGGCAGTGGTACAGTCCTAGCTCACTGCACCCTCTGCCTCCTGGGCTCAAGCGATGCTCCCATCTCAGCTTCCCAAGTACCTGGGACTACAGGCATGTGCTACTATAGCTGGTTAATGTTTTCATTTAACATTTTTTGAGACAGGATCTCACTATGTTGCCCAGACTGCTCTCAAACTCCTGGGTTCAAGTGACCTTCCTGCCTCAGTCTCCCAAAGTGCTGGAATTACAGGTGTGAGCCCCTGTGCCTGACCTGTTTTTGTTTTTTAAATTACTCTCATAAAATGGGCCAGCCTTGCACCTACCACCCCTCCTTCCCAATCCAGTGGTGGCTGACATGCGGGAGATATCTGACCAGTCTCGTTTGGATGGAGTGAGAGGTCTTTACAGCTTCAAGGCCGGGCCCGGGCCATGGGCTAGCAGTGGACAGGAGAGGAGGGCTTAGAAGGCCCAGTGGAAGTGGGAGGGTGTCAGAGCCCAGGGCTGGCCTCAGTGTACAGCCCGCCTGGGAGACATGAGCAAATGTGCTCCCCACGCTGTGTGGGAAACTGCTGCACCCCTCACGAGCTCAGAACCTCGGCCTGCCCAGCTCAGGGTCCCCCAGCACCTGCTTAAGCAGAAGGGGGGCAGAGCTGGACGCCAGGTGTACCCCAGAGGGCTGGGGCAGAAGTGACATTTCCACACAGGAATCCTGAGCGGACCGAGGTCGGGACCCAGTGTTGATGGGAGGCTGGCGCCCCGTGTTCTGGGGACAGCAGCTTCTCTGAGTGATGGGAAGGGGCCTGGGCCTCTGCCCACACGCTGCTGGTGGGTCCTGGGAGCTGTATGAAGCCTCGGGGAAGTCCGGGTGTGCTAGTGCCCTCTGCGGCGCAGGGGTGGCCTCTGGGCCCTGTGAGCAGCCATCTGTGGGGCTGTGTACTCTCACGGAGGCCTCTGCTGGCTTGCGGGGTGATCTCCGCCAATCTGCCCATCCCCCTCTCTGATGGCACAGCTGCCATCTCCAGCAGGCTAGGGTGAGGCCCAATTAAGCAAGAGGCTGGGAAGGACAGGGGTGGAGTTTCTCCGAGACCCCCTGAACATCAAGCCTTCTGGGTTCCTGGTCCCGCCGAGCGCCTGTGGATGTAGCTGTTTCTGGAGTGCCCCTCCTGGGTCCAGCTGTGCCTCTGTGTCACCTGCTGAGTGGTGCTCACTCCTAATGTGTGCTCCTGAGGATAGAAGGCGGGGTCTTTTCTTCCAAGACCCCGTGCTGGGCTCCGACTGCGATTTCCTGGGAAGATGCTTCCTAGGCTGCGGCATTCCAAGCCCAGGAAGGCTGCTGGGCCTCACTTCCTTGCAGGCTGTCCTGTGTCCATCCACCTGCATGGGGTGCAGGGACGCTGCTTGCAGAGCATCACTTAGAGCTGGGAGCCCCAGGCTCAGGGCTTGGAGAAGCTGGGGCAGCTTGAGAAAGGAAAACCAAGAAGTGTCAGACTCCCAAGCCACAGGGACCGATGGGACAGGACCCTTGGTTGGCTTGGGCAGCCCGTCCGGGCAGCTGTCCCTGTTGGCTTGGAAGTCCATGGACGCGCCCGCTGCAGGTGGACAGCTCCCTGCTCTGCTCTGAGCCTGAGCAAATGCCCTGGGGATCTGTTATGTTCCTGATCTAAACCTGAGTGTGTCCAGCTCCCTGGAGAGCCCCTGACAGACCGCCTGTGACTTTGGGCCACTGTGCCTGAGGAGTCACTGCCCACAGGGTGCACAGGCAGGCTGGGGACGGAAAGGCTGCCCAGGGGTGCTGGCCCCTGTGTCCCTGCACAACCCCCAGCCTGCAGCCCTGTGCTGATGGCAGGTCTCACACTGCAGATGACTCTGCTTGTGGTTCAGAGTGGGGCCCGCTGTGGGAGCCCTGCCAAGGCCTGGCCCACCAGAAAGACCTGGGAGGGCCTGTGTGTCCTGAGCTTTGGGGGCTGACAGTGTGGGGCAGCTCTCTTTCACTGTCGGGGACGGGTGGCTGCTGGCTGCTGGCTGCTGCCAGGTCCAGCTGGTGGGAGGGAATCGGGAGGGCCCAGGTGCACAGCTTCAGCTATCCCTGCCCAGGGATCCTCGCACGGGACCTTGGTGGCTTCTCTGTCATAGAACCCAGTACAGGGGTGCCCAAAATTTGAACAAAAACAGTCCTTAAAACTGTTTTCCTACTTTGAGAAAGCACCACTGATTCTAGACACTGCCTTGACCTCTGGCCTAATTCCTCCTACCTGACATGAGGGAACATTAGACAGGGCTTCGTACGTAGTAAGCCTGCTTGTAGGACAGCCCATGTCCTCCCATCTGCAGGAGCCTGGGTTAGTGGCAGGCAGCCGCAGGGGTTGACATGAAGCACTGTAAGAAACCTCCTCACCCTCCATCTTCCTGGGAAGGCAGTGGTTAAGGGCCTGGGCTCTGGAGCGGGCAGCCAGCATGTGTACTGCTGGCTTTTCCAGTCCTGGCTTCCACGCAGGTGTCTTTGCAGGCAGGTGACTTCCTTGCTTTGTGCCTCAGTTTCCCCAGGCTTAGGAAAATCCTCATTGAGACAAGAAGGCTAAATAAACCAACCCACGTGAAGCATAGGAGGGTGCCGGCGCTTGCTCCCTGTCACCAGCCCTGGCCTGGGATGATGACACCTGCAGATCTTTGGCCTCCTCCCCAAATATGAAGGGCAGAGGAAACTGTTCTGTGACCTTTTACTCAGAATCTTTGTGAACGGACACGTGTGCAGGGGAACCCTGGGGCAGGGTGGGGTGACAACAACATGGGCCCCGTCACACCCCACACTGCCGGCGAACGTGGAGGAGGCAGCTCCCAGGATGCACCCTGTGGGTGGTGCTTGCACAGGGAGTGCAGGGTCAGAGGACGGAGGCCTGGGGAGCGCATGGTCAGACGGCGGAGGCCGGGGGAGTGCACGGTCAGACAGCAGAGGCTTTGCAGAGTTTTATGGTCTTTATGTTGTGGATTTGGGCTTGATACCAACACAATGAATTTCCCGATGTTTCACTAGTACTAAACTGGAGTATAAACACTCGCTTCCCTGGCCTGTATTCACCGCTTTCAAAGGAACTTGGGATTGGGAAGGAGTATCTGCTCCAGGGGTCTTGGTTCTCTTTGGTTCATAACTCATGAAAATGTCTGGAGCTAGTGTGTGGCTGCGGAGACCATGGCAGGGTGTGGACAGGGGCGACAGGACCCCGTCAGGCCAGCTGTCAGGAGCATATTAAGTGAGACGTTGGCATCTTTCTTCCTATGTCTTATTTAAAAAGAGCGCAAAGTGCTATCCAGCAGCCTGTTAATAATGAACGTCTGTGAGCAGTGAGATGAACTTGGCGGAAACCCGGGGCTAACTTCGATAGGGTTTCCCAATAGAAATGGGCTGCCCCAGGCCTGTTCAGAAGCAGCAGGCCTGGAGACAGAGGGGGACTGAGTGTGGGGACGGTGACCACCCCCTCAACCTGAGCGGCACCTGGGTCCCTGTATGTGTGTGAGAGAGGGCACAATAGTGCCTGCACTGCACAGAGCTGGCAGAAACAGAAACCAGCAGAGGAATCCTCTGCTCCAAGGGGGCCGAATCAGTTTCACAAAAGCCATCACATTTGACGTTGCTGTCCCTGTTAGTCGGGAAGTTCTTTTCTCTGTTGCTCAGGGCCCTGTCAGAGCTGGGGCCGGCAAGTCCCATGCCTGGTGATCCCCGCGAAGTTTCCGGGTGCTCTTTTTCACACTGTCTTTTGCGGATGTTGATCCCTTGCCTAGAACACCCTTTCTCGCTTCCTCTTGTTCTCTAAGCAAACACTGACTCGTCCTTGACATTTTATTTTGGGCATCAGCACCCCTGGGAACCCACTCCCGACCACTGTCTCCACACCCCTCTGCCAGTTGTGCTGGGTTAAGCCTGTCTACACATCCATTTTTTCCCCCCCACTCGGAGCTCTTTGCAGGCCTGGGAAGCTTTTCTGTGTGCTGCAGCAGTCTGGCTGACTGTTGGATGAAAACCGTGGAAGGGGATGTATTCAGTGATGTAAAAGGCTTTTCCCCAAGGTGAGTGATCCGATTTCCCCACAGAGTAGAGAGCAGGCAGAGTGGGGACTCAGCGCTTCTTATTGTCCCAGGACAGTTGTCAAAGCTTTAGAGCCTTAGATTTGAGTGGAAATAGAATTGCGAGGCCTCTGGCACTGCATCTTCAGAAGGATGGCAGGAAAGGAGTACGAAGGCCACAGCCAGCTCCCGACTAAACCTGCCATGCACCATGAGATGCTCAACCTTGGGTGAATGTTCTAGAACAATCAAAATGCTTTCAAAATGACTCTGGAATGTGTATTTCCTTTTGTAGTAATGAACCTAGGCTTTAGCAACAATTAACATCCAGCTCTTTGGAGCCAGACTCTTAGGAAAGGCTGCTGTTTTCATAGGGTTTCAATGTGGAGAGCTTACGTACACTGATTCCTATCTGTGCCTTCCTGGGCTGTGATAAGAAACGGTTCATTACATAGATGGGTCGTTTTGATTTTTGTAGCCTTTTGCTTTTTACAATTCCAAACTGCAGAGTAGTGCAAGTAAATCAGGTGACTTGGCTTAGGCTATAAACAAAGAGCATGCCTCTCTTTCTCCATGGATAATAGTGAGCATGTTTGTGGCTCCAGGACGGGCTCTGGGGGCTGAGACCAAGCACCTTGCTGGGCCAGTGGACCGGCCGGGCACCTGTGCCGGCAGCTATGGGCTCCAGTTCCCTGGAAGAAGGTGGAACAGCATTCTTTGTTTACTTGGGCTTTTTGTTCCCTAACTTGGTGTGAGGCTAATTCCCTTTCCAGGTACAGCAGACCAGGGAAAAACAGAAACAAACAAAAAAGACTTCCTTAGAAATTCAAGGACCTGGCCAAGAAGAGAGAGTCTCCACTGCAGACTCTGGGCAGGCTTGGCACCTGCCCGGGCTCCCCAGTCGAGCCTGGGTTTACTAGGCGTGGCCTTACCTGCAGGGAAGTGCTGTGAGCCACAGATCTTATCACTACCTTGGTTCTTTTCCCAGGGAGGAACCAGCAGGTTATTTCTCCTCATCACACTTGCTGTGGTAGCAACAGTGGTCTGCAAGGCTTGCTCTGGTTTCCATTAAAATGGGGAAAGTCCTTGGCCTGTGCAGGAAGGGACCCGGGTGTGGCTCTGTGGGGATGCACAGACACCTGCCCCACTCCACCCTGTCCCTCTGCTGCTCAGGGGGCTGTTTTGTTTACACTTGGAGGCTCCTGTGTAGACAGCACGCGTCTAAGAAACTGACTTCTGGTCCTGGGCAGCATCTCATTTTGGGATCTCACATTAGAGAGAAAAGTTACTGTTCTACTCTCCAGACTGGGTCCCCTCTCCTCTTTGCTATCTACATGGTGTCTTGGGATTCTGAGCCTTTGAGATCCCTGGACAGATGTGGCTAACTGGGCAGCCTAATGCTGACCAGTTGGGCAGGCAGGTTAGTGAAAGTCCCGGAGAGCAGAGGAGCCGGCAGGCAGGAGAGAATGACTGGGAAACGCTGTTGAAAGAAAACAGCACCGTGGGATCATCGTGTGCATGACACGGTCAGCCAGGTTCTCTGGGCGAGAACTCCCTTCTGCAAAGGCAAGACCTTGCTGTGGTTGGGTCTTTAAAGGCCAGGTGGCGGTTGTTTTTTCAGGATTCCAGATGACATCCTAGGGGCTGTGAGAGCTGCAGCTCCCCAAGGAGCCCCTTCTTCTCCCCGCCCCCCCCCCCCCCGCAGTGAGCAGCATGTCCCTCTTCTGACTGTAAATTACACGAGCCTATTTCCCCATGCAGCGGTCTGTGCAGTATGCCATTTATTCATTGTATGATAGACATAATCAGCCTTAACATCCTAACCTAAGACCCACATGAGGTGCGTGCCCTTTACCCTTCTCTCTCATCAGCCTGCTAGGGGCTTATGAAGAGACTCCAAGTCAACTTTCATATTTACATTCTGTTCTAAGTCTGCATTCTTCTGTTCTCCATTCTCGGGATATGTCCATGCTGGCTAGAGAGGCACGATGACACACAGATGTCAGCACGAATGTGTGTAGCATCGGGCAGTGAGCATCACTGCTCTGGCCCCAACCTCTTCTCTGTGAAAAGTCATAACAGTATTCAATATATATGAACTATGTTCTTAAGTCACTTGTCTTCAGAGGCCTTCTTCATTGAGGAAGACACCAGGGATTCTGGTTGGGGAGCCAGGCCTTGCAGTAGTTCTTGAAGGAGCTGCACCTGTCATGGGTACTGTGAGCGTGCACTGGTCTAATTATTAACAGTGCCTCCGTTGACTCTCAACAGTGCCCCAGTTAGGATGATAGAATATCTCATCACCACTATGAGTGAGGAGCCTGGGAACACAGTCAGAACCGTTTTACTCATACAAGTTTGCAGAGGCCTTTAAACAAAGCCTCTTGCCCCTATTACTGAATGCTGCCCTCCCCTAGATGCTGCAGGTAGCAAAAGATAAAAGATGTCGTGCTGTTCCGTGTGGACAGGAGCTGGCTATTAAAAGTGGAATGGAGGACTCAAGTACATTTTCATAGGCAGGGAAGAGATCAAAGGTGACAGCCACTGCTCTGGATGACAAATACAGAGTTATCCTCAGGTCCACCGCATAGCATGTGTGCAGAGATAAGCCACTGTGACCAGTCACATCAAGACACACAGACTGATGCCTAGTTTAGAGAACTGACTTGCCAGGTTTATAATATTAACTTAATAGTGGGTTTTCTGCTGCTGATAGTGGTGGTTTGGCAGCTGGAGAGCACTGCCTTCCAGTGAAGCTTTGAAAGAGCCGTCCCATGCCCTGCCAACTGTCCAAGACAACTGACAGCAGATCCGACATCTCCATGTAGACACAGTTCCAAAACTCACTTTAACACGCTAATCATAGAAGGGGCCGAAAGCAGTCACCATAGTGGCCCAGGAGAGCAGGATCAGTGGTGCCCTGTCAGACATGGGCAGAGCCAGTGGCGGCGCAGAGCCGCCTACGCTGGCAGCAGATTCAGCTGCCATCACCAGGTTAATGACCGAACGCCCGCCCCCGGGGCTCAGCTCGGAGGGCAGCCGGAGGACAGCGGTCCCCTCCCCGCAAGGGCAGGGCGCCCCGCAGTGGGCAGCTGCCAGAGGACCCGAGTCCCATTAAGCACACCGCCCGCCATGGGAGCCGCAGCAGCTCAGGGCTGACTCGCTCCCCAAGCGGAGACCAAGGTGTGCCCCATCTATCCCACCCAGGCTCCCGGGCCCCACTCACCGGCTTGCTGGGCTGCGGCCCGCGCAGTCGCCGCAGGGCGGGCAGCTCGGGCTGGAGGAGGCGGCGGGGCTCCGGGGTTCCCGGCGGGGCTCACGGCGCGCACGCTGCCCCGGCCCTGTGTACACACGTGACCGCCGGACCCGCCCCCTGCCCTGGCTCCGCCCCAGGCCGCCCAGCGGCCGCGATGCCTGGCCCCGCCCCCAGCCTTGGTCCCGCCCTGGGCTCCGCCCCCAGCCCCGCCCTCGGGGCCAGAACGCGGGGAACCGCTTGGACCAGTGCGGTCGCGGGGCGGTGGCGGTGGAGGCGGCGCTGGTTGTGTAACCTGAGACCAGCCATTTGACGAGCTCGTGCGCCCGAGATTCCCGGTGGGAGGACACACCCAGGGCTCTTGGAGTTTTTGAGAATTCTCTTGGTGGCAGTCCGGTTTCTTTTTACAGGCGCTGATGCCTATTTTGTCGAGTCAGAATATACCCTAATATGCAGGGTGCAAGCCCCACCGCCCTCCAAAGGAAATGAGTGACTGCAAGCTAGTCCTTCCAGGTATACCTGCCCCTCTTTCTTCCCCAAAGTTTGCTTGCTGTTTCCAAAGTCACCAATTACTTCCTGGTTTTATGAGTTTCTTTGTAAACGGAACACTCACAGGAAAGCCGTTTAAAGAAACACATTGTTTGTTGCCTGCTTACTTTTGTAGCTATTGTTACAAGTTAAACATTGGAAAAGTTGAAACAAGGACATTTACTCTGCTGTAATTTTTGAGGTGAAACAGTACCCCCTGCAGCACATTCTGGTTCAGGATCTAAGAACGTTTCTGAAAATCGAAGCATGTGGGTTGCACAGTTCCACGTAGACTTGCTGTGACCTGCAGGCCGAGTGGAACAGCAGCAGGAAGAATAGCAGCCACTGGCCCTCGGCTGAATGGTGCTGTGGCCCACTGTGTTCAGGGATGTACCTCGGCCACCTTCCTGGACAGGACGGCTTCCTGAGCATGGGTCAGAGTGGGACGTTGGGGTCAGCTTTCTATTCCAGCGGGAGGGCCATGCCTGCTGATGTGACACTGACTTGCTGCCCAGCCCGGCACCAGGTCCCTGGCGCAGTGGATCCAACCCGGGCCCTGTGTGCCCAGAGGTGCCAGGTACTGCTCTTACTTGCCAAAGACAGTCACAAGCAGCCAACACCAATACCTGAGGGCATATTCTGTGTCAGGTTCTATTCTAAGCCTCAGCCATCGTTTTGAGGTAGATTGGTCTATATTTCATCAAACGTAAGACACAATTAGTGCTAGCTATACCATTACTTTATGGATCACTAAAAATAAGGCCATCCGCCCATTAAATTCCAACATACTGCTGATTTTAAGGCGCAGCCTCACGTGAGAGATGATAAAATGAGAGAGTATGCCTTAGAATCAATGAGCTAGGTCACCAGGTGCATGTTAAATTTTTTTTTTTTTTTTTTAAGACAGAGTTTCTCTCACTTTGCCCAGGCTGGAGTGCAATGGCACGATCTCGGCTCACTACAGCCTCCACCGCCTGGGTTCAAGCAATTCTCCTGCCTCGGCCTCCTGAGTAGCTGGGATTACAGGTGCGTGCCACCAAGCCCGGCTAATTTTGTTTTTTGTTTTTTGTTTTTTTTTTTTTTAGTGGAGACGGGGTTTCACCATGTTAGTCAGGCTGCTCTCGAACTCCTGACCTCAAGTGATCCGCCCGCCTGGGCCTCCCAAAGTGCTGGGATTACAGGCGTGAGCCACCATGTATTTTAAATTTGTGAAAACTTAAGCAGCTTGCCCCAGGTCACACTGCAGGTTGTGGAGCCAGGATTTGAACCCAGAGGTACTCTGGCTTTTAAGATCAGGGTTTGGGATTTTGGGCCCTCCTAGCGGCCTGCCTAAGAGAAGCTTCGTTATCTTCATGGTATAAATGGCCCAAGACCTCAGAATCACTGGTCAGAGTATGCACGTCGCTGTCTGGTCCCTGTAATGCCAGGCTCTGTGGGTCCTACCCACAGGGGTGCTCTGTGGCTGGGGAGTGCTGGAAGTTAGCTTCCTCTAAGCCACTGAGCTTTCAGGTCACCGCAGGCCGCCTTATCTGCAGAGACTTCCCGTGCCAAGCAGGCCAGGCCTGCCAGGGAGAATGGCAGAAAGCTCGTGTGTGTCCTGGGGAGATCTGAACCACAGTAAGTACTCGTAGCTGGGGGTATAAACACCCTCCAGAGGCTGCAGCTGTGTACCCAAGGATCCCGGCCAGCCCCTGTACAAGACTCAGTTGATAGGGGCAGGGGTAGGCATAGATGTGGGTGTGGGGGGTGCGTGGCCCTGACTCAGCTTCGCGGTTGCACCCTGGTCTAGTGTTGACGTTTGAAGTCACGGGAGTGGATGTGACCTCCTCTGCTTGGCTGCTGAGGGCGTTTGAGGGCAGTTGTGTGCTCCTGGCCTGGGGCCGTGCCTCTGTGGCTGTGTGCGCTGTGTGTGTGGTGGAGGGGGGAGTTGCCCTAGTTGTGCACCTCACCCTGCAGCCCAGCACACTGCCAAGGCTCCTGCCATGCAGCCACGTGTCTTACGGAGATGTTGGGGCCGCCCTTCCCCTGCTGCGTTCAGGCGGGTCGGCAGGCTTTCCTGGTTATTCTGAGTGGCGGTCGGGAAGGTCAGCTGCACGCCACCCAGGGATCCAGGGCTGCTGGTCAGGAGCTGGAGAGGGGCCCAGCTGGCCTGGGTCTGTTTGCATTTGGGCTTTCTCAGGGTGGGGGGGCAGGGAGTGGCAGGAAAGACTGGCTGGCGTTCCCCTTGGAGATGCACCTGCTCTAGTGATTGTGTTGGCAGAATGAGTCCGATGCTGTGTGCCACGCTGATCAAGGACAAGGAGTATTTTACAATGAACTTCCTAGTTTTTGTGAATGTGGCTTGTGACTCTCTTTGTGGCCTGTTGATTATAAGGCACACCCTGACGTTACAGATGATAAAATGAGAGTGAGCCTTAGCATAAGTGAGATAGCATGTAACTTCTGACACTCTGTGGCTGTATTAATAAAACTTGGGGTTGTTCAGAGCCCCTGTAAACAGCAGTAACATTAGTAAGGAATTGTGGAGGGCCTGGGCACAGCCCAGGTCCTCTTCCCTGGAACGCAGAGCCCACGTCCTCTTCCCCTGAGCACAGAGCCCAGGTCCTCTTCTCTGGAGCACGTGGCCACCACCTTGCCATGCAGGGTCCTCCCTCCCTCTCCTGCACTCTCTCCGTTCCCTCTTCCCAAATTCCGACCACACGGCTTCCAGCCTGGACCTTTTCCACGTTCTGCAGAAGCAGCTGTTCCTACAAGGAACGTGAGAGGTGCCCAGCATGGGTCTCCAGCGTATGGCGGAGCCTCTGGCCTCGGGTTGACCCCGGAGGCACCATCAGCTGGAGGCCCGGCGTGCAGCAGCCACTCACTCATAGAGCGCGGCTGCAGCTGGCACGTCTGCCGTTGCTCATCCTCCCAGCCCTGCTGCGAGCTGCGCCTTCTCGTTGTTTATGTGTTCTAGCCGCTAGGCTTTTGTATACGTGTGGTTTGTAAATATTTTGTTCCAGTCCATAGCTTATCTCTTATATCCTCTTAATGAGG
Source organism: Trachypithecus francoisi (assembly GCF_009764315.1). Lineage (NCBI taxonomy): Eukaryota > Metazoa > Chordata > Mammalia > Primates > Cercopithecidae > Trachypithecus > Trachypithecus francoisi. The sequence continues at coordinate 109,622,518 of NW_022681469.1, forward strand.
GTTTTGCAGAGAAAAGGCTTTTGTCTGTTTAATTTTGGTGCTCATTTATCCATTTTTTTTTTCTTTTTAATTTTAAGGATCTACTTTTGGTGTCATGGTTAAGAATTCCTCAATGACTCCCAGATCCCAAAGATTTTCTCCTACATTTTCTTATCAAAGTTTTGTAGTTTTACATTTGACATTTAAATAGATGATCCATTTGAGTTCATTTTTTGTGAGGTTTAGGTTGTTGTTTTGTTGTTTTTTGTTTTTGAGACAGGGTCTCTTGTCATGAAGGCTGGAATGCAGTGGTGCAATCATAGCTCACTTTAGCCTCGAACTCCCAGGCTCAAGCGATCCTCACCCCTCAGCCTCCTGAGTACCTAGGAGGACAGGTGCGTGCCACCATGCTTCTCTAATTTTTAAAGTTTTTTGCAGAGATGGGGGTCTCACTCTGTTGCCCAGACTGGTCTTGAACTCCTGGCCTCGAGCAGTCCGCCCACCTCAGCCTCCCAAGCAGCTGGGAATACAGGTGTGTGCCACCATACTCAGCCGTTTTTTGTTTGTTTGTTTGTTTCGTTTTATAGACTCTTTTTTAAGAGCAGTATTAGGTTCACAGCAAAACTGAGCAGATGATGGAGTTTGCATACACACCCCCCCCATACATGCATGGCCTCCCCCATTATCAGCACCCTGTATCCTGAGCAGTGCATTTGCAACAGTGATGACCCTCCACAGCCGCATCACGATCACCAGAAGTCTGCAGCTCACAGGGGTCCCTCTTGGTGTGGCACACTTCGTGGGTTTTGATAAATGAATATCCACCGTGCATCCACTGTTACAGCACCACACACAGCAGCTTCACTGCCCCAAGAGGGCCCTGTGCGCCGCCCATTCATCCCTCCCTCCCGACCACCACTGATCACCACGGATCCCTTTCCTGGCTCCATGGTGCACCTGTTCCAGAATGTCATGTGGTGGGATCCCACAGCGCACAGCCTTTCCAGCTGGCGCCTTTCACTTCGCAGAATGCTGTTAAACTTGGTCATGTCTTTTCACGGCATGACAGAGCCTTTCTTTTTAGTGCTGTCTGGATGGACTACAGTTACCCACTCCCCTACGGAAGGGTATCTTGGTTGCTTCCAATCTGTGCAGTTATAAATAAAGCTGCTCAAAATATCTGTGTGCAGGTTTTCTTGTGAACCTAAATTTTCAGTTCATGTGGGTGAATACCAAGGGGCACATTTGCTGAATGCTGTGGCAAGATTTTGCTTACTTTTTAAGAAACCACCAACTGACTTCCAAAGTGGCTGTGCCATTTTGCAGTCACTTCCCACAGCAATGAGTGCGTTCCTGTTGCTCTACATCCTCGTCCGCATTTGGTGATGTCAGTGTCTGGATTTGGGCCATCGTGACAGGTGTATGGTACCTCACTGCTGTTTTCATGGGCACTCCCTCGCGTGGAAGGATGTGGGGCGTCTGGTCCATGCTTATTTGCCATCTGTAAATCTTCTTTGGTTCGAGGTTTATTGTTTTCCTGTGGACATCCCGTTGTTCCAGCACCATTTGTTGAAAAGATTTCTGTCTCCATGGAATCGCCTTTACAAACTTTGTCAGAAATCCGATTGCTCCATTACTGGGTTTACATACACTCAAAGGAACATAAATCTTTCTACCATAAAGACGCATGCATGCAAATGTGCACTGCAGCCCTGTTCACAATCGCAAAGACATGACACCAGCCTAGCACTGTTCACAATCGCAAAGACATGACACCAGCCTAGCACTGTTCACAGTCGCAAAGAGGCGACACCAGCCTGACGCTGTTCACAGTCACAAAGAGGCGACACCAGCCTGGCGCTGTTCACAGTCGCAGAGACATGACACCAGCCTGGCACTGTTCACAGTTGCAAAGAGGTGACATCAGCCTGGCACTGTTCACAGTCACAAAGAGGCGACACCAGCCTGGCGCTGTTCACAGTCGCAAAGACATGACACCAGCCTAGCACTGTTCACAGTCGCAAAGAGGCGACACCAGCCTGGCGCTGTTCACAGTCGCAAAGATGTGACACCAGCCTGGCGCTGTTCACAGTTGCAAAGACGTGACACCAGCCAAAATGCCACCAAAGGCAGATTGGATGAAGAAAATGTAGTACATTGCCAGGCACGGTGGCTCATGCCTGTAATCCCAGCACTTTGGGAGGCCGAGGTGGGCGGATCACAAGGTCAGGAGATGGAGACCATCCTGTGAATGGTGAAACCCCGTCTCTATTAAAAATACAGAAAAAAAAAAAATTAGCCAGGTGTGGTGGTGGGCACCTGTAGTCCCAGCTACTTGGGAGGCTGAGGCGGAAGAATGGCATGAACCCAGGAGGCAGAGCTTGCAGTGAGCAGACATCGCGTCACTGCACTTCAGCCTGGGTGACAGAGTAAGACTCCGTCTCAAAAAAAAAAAAAAAGAAAAGTTGGTACATATACACCATGAAATACTATGCAGCCATTAAAAAGAATGAGAGCTTGTCTTCTGGGAGCATGGATGGAGCTGGAGACAATAATCCTTAGCAAACTAAGTCAGGAACAGAAAACCAGATACCACATGTCCTCACTATAAGTGGGAGCTGAATGATGAGAACTCATGAGCACAAAGAAGGAACAACAGACACAGGAGTGAACTTGAGGCTGGAGGTGGGAGGAGGGAAAGGAGGGTGGAGGGTGAGAGGAGGGAGAGAAGGCGAAAAATAACTAATGGGTACTAGGCTCAGTACCTGGGTGATGAAATAATCTATACAATGAACCCCCATGACACAGGTTTTTCTGCATAACCTCCACAGGTACCCCTGAACCTAAAATAAAATTTTGAAAAAATCACATTGCTAACATGGGGCACCAGCTGGGTTCACTGTTCCCTGTTCCTCTGTGTGTCTCCCACTGCCCATGCCGTACCACAGCTGTCCCATGTCCCAAAATCAGGCACGCAGTTCTTTCTGGTCATCCTTTTTCAGCGCTGTTTTGGCTATCCTTGTTAATTTGCTATTCCATATACATTTTAGAATAATATTGTCTTTACATACAGGGAAAAAAAACACCCTGAAATTTATGGTAGGAGTTGCATTAAACCTGAACCTCAATTTTGGGAGAATTTATGTCTTGACTATGCTGTCCATTCTGTCCATTAACGCAATGTGTCTCTCCATTTATTTGGATTCTTCAAAGTTTCTTTCATCAGTGTCTTGTGGTTTTCAGAGTTTAAGTCCCATACAGGCTTTTGTTAGATTTACAGTTAAGCATTTCCCTGTTGGTGAGCTGTTGCAGGTGGTGTTAGCACGGGAAGGCCAGTTTCGGCTCCCTGACTGTCTGTGGTCCTGCATGAGCCCACTGCCGGCTCCCTGACTCTCTGGTCCTGCATGAGCCCACCGCCGGCTCCCTGTCTGTGGTCCTGCACGAGCCCACTGCCGGCTCCCTCTCTGTGGTCCTGCCCGTGCCCACCGCCGGCTCCCTGTCTGTGGTCCTGCACGAGCCCACTGCCGGCTCCCTGACTCTCTGTGGTCCTGCCCGTGCCCACCGCCGGCTCCCTGTCTGTGGTCCTGCGTGAGCCCACCGCCGGCTCCCTGGCTCTCTGTGGTCCTGCACGAGCCCACCACCGGCTCCCTGTCTGTGGTCCTGCACGAGCCCACCGCCGGCTCCCTGACTCTCTGTGGTCCTGCACGAGCCCACCGCCGGCTCCCTGACTCTCTGTGGTCCTGCACGAGCCCACCGCCGGCTCCCTGTCTGTGGTCCTGCACGAGCCCACCGCCGGCTCCCTGTCTGTGGTCCTGCACGAGCCCCCCGCCGGCTCCCTGTCTGTGGTCCTGCACGAGCCCACCGCCGGCTCCCTGTCTGTGGTCCTGCACGAGCCCACCGCCGGCTCCCTGTCTGTGGTCCTGCACGAGCCCACCGCCGGCTCCCTGTCTGTGGTCCTGCACGAGCCCACCGCCGGCTCCCTGTCTGTGGTCCTGCACGAGCCCACCGCCGGCTCCCTGACTCTCTGTGGTCCTGCCCGTGCCCACCGCTGGCTCCCTGTCTGTGGTCCTGCGTGAGCCCAGTGCTGGCTCCCTGACTCCCTGTGGTCCTGCACGAGCCCACCGCCGGCTCCCTGTCTGTGGTCCTGCACCTTCTGAACTCACAGTCCCAGGATTTATTTTTTAGATTATCTGAGATTTCCTTCATCAACGGTCATGCCGCTTGCAAATACAGAGTGTTATCTTTCTTCCTTTCTGGTCCTTTTCCTGCCCTGTTGCCCTGGCCAGCCCGATGTTGGACAGCAGTGGGGACAGTGGGAGGGTGGACACCCTTGCCCTCTTCCTGGCCTTGGAGGAGCGTCTGCAGATGCTCCTTACCTCACTCAGGAGGCGCCTCTGTTACCGATTTCCTGGGTGTTTACTACGCATGGGTCTTGAACTTTGTCACACACCCCCTGCATCAGTTGATGTGACCACGTGATGTTTCTTCTGTAGCCTGTTGATAGGATGCATTCTATTGACTGATTTTTTGTTTGTTTGTTTGTTTTTTGGTTTTTTTTTTTTTTTGAGACGGAGTTTCATTCTTATTGCCCAGGCTGGAGTGCAGTGGCGCGATCTCGGCTCACTGCAATTTCCACCTCCCGGGTTCAAACTCCTGCCTCACCCTCCCTAGCAGCTGGGATTACAGGCGTGCGCCACCATGCCCGGCTAGTTTTTGTGTTTTTAGTCGAGATGGGGTTTCTCCATGTTAGTCAGGCTGGTCTCGAATTCCCGACCTCGGGTGATCCACCCGCCTCGGCCTCCCAAAGTGCTGGGATTACAGGCATGAGTCACCGCACACAGCCCAATGGATTTTTAAATAGTGAGTCAGCTGGCCAGGCGTGGTGACTCACGCCTGTAATCCCGGCACTTTGGGAGGCCCAGGCGGGCAGATCACAAGGTTAGGAGATCAAGACCGTCCTGGCTAACACGGTGAAACCCCATCTCTACTAAAAATACAAAAAAAACTAGCCAGGTGAGGTGGCGGGCGCCTGTAGTCCCAGCTACTCGGGAGGCTGAGGCAGGAGAATGGCATGAACCCGGGAGGCGGAGCTTGCAGGGAGCGGAGATCGCGCCACTGCACTCCAGCCTGGGTGACAGAGCGAGACTCTGTCTCAAAAAAAAAAAAAAAAAAAAAAAGCCAGCCTTCCGCCTCTAGAGTAAACTCTACTTGTCATGCGTAGTGTGTGGCTCTTTTTCCATGTTGTTGAGTAGAAAGTTTGCATCCATATTTATGAGGGATATTAGTCCATAGTTTTGTTTTTATCTGGTTTTGGTATCAGGGTTATACTAGTTTCACAGACTGAGCTGGGCCATGTTCCCTCTTATCGAGGTAGTGGTAACTCTTCTTTCAGCGTGTAACGGACTTGCCGAGACTCTCCGAGGCCCGTGTCAGCACTGCGAGTGCACAGAGGAGAGGTCCTCCAGCTCCTTGGGGCCCACAGGTTTCCCAGAGAGGGGGTATCCCGGCAGGGTAGTGAGGAGTGTGCGGATTGGTCAGGCAGTCGGTGTGACTAGGCTGGAGGAAGGATGCTTAGGGCAGAGGTGCTGCCCAGTACGTGCAGTACCCTAGCATCGCGCTTTTCTGGCAATGCCTCCCGGTGTTTTCGGGACCTGCTGATGGTGTGGTTTTCCTGCCCCTGCCTCTCATGGACGGACTGGAGCAGCCCAAGGGCGCTACTGTCACGTGGGCATGCTTGGCGGTGTGGGTGGGTGGCTGTGGCCTCCGCTCACCGGGGCCTCCCGGGCCTCACACCCCCGCAGTGGATTCTTGTGATGCTACGAAAGTGATTTGGCAGACAGGAGCCTCACCGAGGCCCTCTGTGGCACCTTCTCTGCTCTGGCCAACAGTAGATCCACCTGCGGGGGCTTCATCCCCGACCTCAGGTTCCATCTCAGAGACCTTATTTTCAGGCGGGCCGAGTGCCAGGGATATGTTCGGGCAGCCCCGTGGGCCGGGAGCAGTTCTCTGGATCTGGGGCCCATTTACCCTGCGTTGTTTGGGGCGTGGCATATCTGGGAAGCGGGGCCCGCTGACCACCTGAGTAGGGTGGTTAATTAAAAGAACATGTCGGACATAGTTATGTCTTTCTTGAATGACTCAGAATGCTCCACATGGTCTCGGTGCCTGGGCCCGGGCTTCGAAGGCTAATTCTTATTACCTGGGGAAGGTTTGGTGACCAAGGCTAATTCTTATTACCTGGGGAAGGTTTGGTGACCAGGCTGCTCTCACCCCCTCGGCACGTCCCCGCAGCCACCCTGCACTCTCGGCCCCTTCCCCAGGTGGTGCTTGCCGGCCGTCCCTCCACCTGGACCACCCTGCACTCTCGGCCCCCTCCCCGGCTGGTGCTTGCCAGCCATCCCCCAACCTGGACCATTCTGCCCTCCCTGCAGGTCTCTGGTCTCTGCCCAGGAGCCACCTATGGTGCTGTTCCCTGACTTCCTTCCTCCCCCAACCATTTTGAATCTCAGAAAATAAGCCTACCCTTAATTTTTCTCCTCAATATTATTACAGCCTCAGCGTAGCCTCTCCATTGGCATGCATCTTTGTCTTGTTCTGTCCAGATACGTAGCACGTAGAACAGCATCCTATATACGGAAGCAGCTCACCAGCTCTCTGGGGTGCCTTCCTCCCTTCTGGGCCCCTCCTCCTGGCCAGGACCTGCCAAGCTGCTGGGGGAGGGGGCTCTAGAGTCTCAGTCTGGACCACTGGCCACTGATGCTTCAAGCCAGGGCAGAGGGAGGGCTCCCTCCTGGCCACTCCACCCTTGAGACTGTACTAGGTACAAGGGGCCCTTAGTCGAGCCTGGGTGGATGTGTGCACTGGTGCATTCATTTAGGTGGTTGGATGTGCCAGTGCTGTAAGCAGCCTTGCACCTGCTGCTCTGTGTTGGGGCCCAGAGTTGTGGACTGTGGGAAAGCAGGCATGGTGGCACCTGCCTGGGAGAGCCGCAGCTGCCTGGAGAGAGTCCCACGTGCCCAAAGAGAGAGCCCCACCTGCCCGGGGAGGGAGAGCCCTATGTGCCCAGAGAGAGAGCCCCACCTGCCCGGGGAGAGCCCCACCTGCCCAATGCCACAAGCCTATGTGTGGCTTCGGGGGTTGGGGGACAGCACAGCCCCACAGGCGGGTCACTGGGCAGAACCTAGGAAAGCGTAGCAGCTGGTACATGTCCACCTTTGCTGGGTTCAGTTCCCCCCTCTGTGAAGTGCAAAGAGCATGGTGGCTGGAAGCGTGAGATGGAGTGGAGTGAAGCCCCTGGGGGCCACGGGTCATCAGCCGGCACCGAATCCCTGTCCCTGTGGGGCTGGTGGCCCAGCCTGGGGAACTGCACCCCACTGCCAGGCCAGCTTCTCCCGCTCCTGCTTTTGCCCTTGTCTACCAAAGCAGCCCAGAGCCACCCACACAGAACTATGGGGAGAAGAAACCTGATCCCCAGGCTCAGGTGTGGAGACGGGTGGCTGTGCCCGTTGGTGCGCTGGTGAAGACAGCGGATGAGCAGGGTTGGCCTGTTCGTGGAGGCGGGTGGATGCGTGGGTTGGTGCGTTCGGGAAGACGGTGGATGCGCAGGGTTGGCGCGTACATGGAGGCGGGTGACCATATGGGCTGGCGTGTTCATGCTGGAGACACACTGGGGAGTCAGCACACAAGGCCGCTGGGGCTCAGAAGGCCCAGAATTGAGTCCCTCTTGTGAAACCGGTGACTGAGCGCACGCTTCCTTCGCTGTGAAAGCGGGGTGCGGACCAGAGACGCTAAACCGGAAGCATTACTGTGCAGGGGCTGCGGGCAGTGGGCAGGCCATCCCTTCCTGGCCTCCTTGTGTCCACCAGCTGCAGGAGGCCTCCAGTCCGCCCTTGCCTGCTCTGCTGCCACCATGGAGCAGGCCTCTGCATGGGGACAGGCCCGGAGGTGGTGAAACAGCCAGGAGGAAAACACAGCCAGCCCCAGGCCTGACTCCTGCCTTGCAGATCCTTATTCAGCAGGGGACTGGGGCGCCCACACCCTCTCCCCAGGTGGGGGTGGCCTCTAGAGCAGGGTCCGCAGCCAGAGCACAGTCTGTTTCAGACCCTGACGCCTTGGGAGGCAGTCCAAGCCCCTCCTCCCCCTGGAACCGGCCCGACCTCCGGGCTCACTGTGCTCTGGGTGGCCAGTGTGGCTCCCTGCACCATAAAATTGATCTGCAAGGCAGGTCAGGCACCGTGGTGCACACTTGTAATCCCAGTCAGTGCTCTGGGAGGCCGAGGCAGGAGAATCACATGAGCCTAGGAGTTCCAGCCTCCTATGCCATGCAACATAGTGAGACCCCGTCTCTGCAAAAATTAAAAATTAGGGTGGGCATGGTGGTGCACCTGTAATCCCCACACTTTTGGAGGCCAAGGCAGGAGGATCACTTGGGCCCAGAATTTCGTAACCAGCCTGGGCAACATAGTGAGACCTCGTCTCTACAAAAGATTAAAACATTAGCCGGACACGGTGGTGCACTCCTGTAGTCTCAGCTACTTGGAAGGCCGAGGTGGGAGAATCACTTGAGCCCAGGAGGTTAAGGCTGCAGTGAGCTCTGATGGTGCCACTGCACTCTGACCTGGGGGCCAGAGCAAGACCCTATCTCCAAAAACAAACAAGCAAAAAAATTGATCTGCAGCCTTAGTCCCAGGGCAGGGAATACACAAGCCAGAAGAGATCTAGACGCCCTCTGTGTGGTAAGGAAAAGGCTGTGTGACTCATGCATGTATTCAGCCAGCCGTTTTTGAGCACCTCCCCTTTGCTGAACACATGGATGCCATGGGAGGGCTAGGCTTCTGCCTGCAGGGCCTGGACAGGGGAGATGGGGGCAGACTGGGGGAGATGGGGGGACGTGGAGTCAGACTGGGGGAGAGATTGGGGCAGATTGGGGGAGATGGGGCAGACTACGGGAGATGGGGGACAGAGTCAGACTGGGGAGAGATAGGCGCAGACTGGGGAGATGGCAGACTGGGGTAGATGGGAAATTGGGGAAGATGGGAGCAGATTGAGGGAGATGGGGGACACAGAGTCAGATTGGGGAGAGAGAGGAGCAGATTGGGGAGATGGCAGACTGGGGAAGATGGGGCAGATTGGGGGAGATAAGGGGCATGGAGTCAGATTGGGGGAGCTATAGGGGAAGATTGGGGGAGGTGGGGGCAGACTAGGGGAGATGGGGGACAGACTGGGGGAGATGGGTCTATGGGGGCAGATTGGGGGAGATGAGAAGATAATGGAGGCAGATGGGGGAGATGAGAGAAGTAGGGGGACGATGGGGGCTGGGTGGGGGCGGTCAGAGGCAAGTACGTGCAGCGACACTGCGCGGGGGCGGGATGCGCTCTCCACGCCGCCGTTCGCACAGATGGACCGAAGGCCCGGGACGGCCAGAGCAGCCTAGTCGGAGGAGCGGTGGGGCTGCAGCAGGGTCCACCCCCGCCCTCCCAGCGCCGAAGCCCCGCCCCCGCTCTCCCACCCCCGCGCCGAGGTCCCGCCCCCGCAGGCGAGCTGGCGTCACCGTCCGGCCGGCTGGATCTGGTTCCAGCCGCGCCGAGCCGGCCGGGCATGCGCAGTGCGGGGGCGCTGCGACTGCAGGAGGTGCGGACCCCGCGGTGCGCACTGCGGCCGCATCCCTGCCCCGGCGTCGTACGTGCCCGCGGGACCTGACAACCGGGGCAGAGGTCAGTGCTCCGGGCCGCGGCCGGACCGGGGCTGCAGGGAGGGGAGGAGAGGGGAGGGAAAGGGACGGGCCCTGCTCCAGCCCCGCCCCACGGCGACAGGTGGGCGCTCCCGCGGGAGGCCGTGGCGTCCGGGCGCTGCTGCGGGCCCCGCTCCGCCCTACAGACCCCAGGCCGACCGAGCCGCGCTTCTCGGGGCTCCGCTGCGCGCCGTTCCCCGGGCAGGCCCTGGACGGTCCCGCGCCTCCTCCCACTTACTCTCCTGGAGGCGCAGGGCCGGACCGCGGGTGGCGGGGTGGGGGTCCACGCCCTGCAGGCGCTGCGAGGCTTCGAGCGCCCCCGCAACCGGCCGCGCACCCCTGCGCTGTGGGGGCGGACCGGGCCCCCAGCCGCGACGCAGCAGCCCCCGGGAGAGACACGAGCTCTGAGGACCCCGGGTGGTCTAGAGTCGCCGGCCGCCGCGTGACCCCTGGGCGGGCCTGTGTCGCCCGCAGCGCCGCCTCACCCCTCCCTGTGCCGAGGGAGAGGACCCCGTCGGGCGCCCGGAAGCCCGGGGCTTCCTTGTCTGGGGCGAGGCGGCCCCCCGTGGCACGGTGGGCGCTAGTGTGAAGCTGTGTCAACTAAAGCGAAGACTCATAATGAAAACAGTCGGGTTAGCTTCACGCGGGAACCTTCCTGAGGACGGCAGAGCAGGCTGGCAGCTCCTTCAAGAGGCTCTGCCGCTGCTGCATCGGCGTCAGCCGGGTTTGGGTGGGAGAGCGCAGAGGTGTTTGGAGTGTGGGTCTTTTATCTTCTGAGGAGGCGGTGGCCCGGGCAGGTGGCGGCCCCGCGCTGGTCCTGCGCTGTGTCCTCGGAACGCCCTCAGCTGCCGCATCCAGGTTCCCGCACAGACACGCGGGCGGGGCTGCCTAGCCTGCTGCTGGGCCTCAGAGGGCTGCAGAGACGGCAGGAATGGTGACCCTTGCTTCAGAGTCCTTTGGTTATGAGTAACTCACCGAATTGACAGTGTGATTTGTATGAATTCGTTGTGTTCACTGAAGAGCTGTGGCAGAGTGAGAAAACCTAACACATGCTTAATTCCTGAATGTGAGTGTTTTCAACTATGTGTAACAACTAACACAATTGACATAATGATACACTTCGCGGACATTTAATTTTGATTCTGTCATTTCCTTATTTTAGAGGCGGTAACGTTTTGTTTTTTTCCTGTTGCTCAAACATCTTCGAGGCTCCTGGACGGCTGGTGCTGTGCCTCCGGGCCCAGGTGACCTCGGGGGGAGAAGGAAGGGGCCTCTGAGGTGAGAACATAGTTTTGCTGTTTTCAGTTTATACTCAAAGCGCTTCAGTTTCCTGACACTACAGAGCACACTTGTCACGCCGGCAGGATGAAGCACAGAGGCTGCCTGGTGAAGTGGGCTGCGCGCTAGAAAATGCACGTGCGGAGTAGCTTGGTTCCCTCCACGGGGAGCGTGCAAGGCCCTCTCGGGCGCCGTGGGAGCCTCGCCGCCTGCACAGGCTTCGGAGCCAGGTGCTGGAGCGGCAGCGACTGAGGGGTGTGGATGTCTTTGCACGTTTCCCATGTTTTTCACACGTTAATAATGTGATTTTCAGTAAAGCGGCAGAATCAGCATTGAAGAATGGGGAGCAAGTGCCAGCCGCTTTCCTGCGAGTGGTTGAGAAGCAGGCTTTGTGTTGGCCGCCCCTGTGGGTAGCGGCTGCTCAGCCCTGCCCCTGCTGCCCCTGCCGCGGAGCCACCTTCCCTGCTTAGAAGCAACACTGCCTCCGACTGCTAGTTAGCGGCGGCCTCTACAGGGAAGCTGAGGCAGGTTCGTGTTCTCACAGCTAGGAAGGACGTGGGCCTGGCAGGGAGCTGCAGCACAGCCTCTGGCAACACAGAAGCACTGCCCTGCCGGACCCTTACCTCCCAGGCCGGCTGTTGCCCGCCCAGCAGCTGGAGCACTTGCTCGCGTGGGCTCTTCAGTGGTGCCAGGTGCAGCTGGCCCAATAGTAGTGAAAGAAACGAGGAGTGTCGTGCATCGTTAGACAGCATTCATATGTCTAAGTTCAAATTAGAGCCGCCCAGCCGCACGTGTGGATACAAAGCTGCCATTCGGTGGGGAGCCGGAGCCTAGGGGCCTGTGTCACTCCCCTGGATGTGGATGTGGGTGAAAGTCACCCAGAGGCCTTGGCAACATTCTGGGAGCTGGCAAAGGGGCAGGGCCTCTGGGATCTGGGGTCAGGAGTTCCAGGAGGCTCGCTTCTGCTTCTGTCCAGCAGTTCACTGTTCCCTCCACGGCAGCTGAAGCTTCAGCTGCCACGCGGCCCACCCGGCCAGAGGCAGAAGGGAGCCCTCCCTCCCAGGCAGTGCCCTGGTGGGCGTCCATTCTGTGGCAGACACTGGCCGTAGAGGCTGAGAAAGGAGAGGACCCCAGCCTGCCTCTGGAGGCGCAAGAGAGGCAGTGAAGGGCCCGAAGCTAGCGATGCAGGAGTTTCCAGAGCACAGGGGAATACGGAGCGGGAAACACTAGCCCTCAGCTCCACTGAGGAGCCACACAACCTCTGCCAGTGCTGAGTGGCTACAGGGCTCTGTTACCAGCCCCATTCCTCCTGGACGGGCGAGGTCGGTCCGCATCGCACCCCCCAACCTCTTGTGCTCTGTAACCTCAGAATACGCAAAGCTGTGTCCACAGGCCTCAGCGGCTGTGAGCCCCTCGCCTACACTGGGGGGTCCTCAGTTGACACCTGAGCCAGTGTCCTGTGCCCCAGTGGTGCCAGGACAGAGTCCCCGTCCCCGACCTCATTTGTACACCTCCTCACCCACTGCCAGCACTGTCCCCCCACCAACAGGCTTGCTCGGTACAGCACCAAACCCAAGTCCCTAGCACCCACACCCCAGTGAGTTTCCTGTGCCCTGTAGGCTGAGCTGCTTCTCGTCCTCCCCCCACCAGGATCCTTGGAACAGGGAGTGGTTTTTATTTAGGTCCCTGAGGTACCAAGTGCAGGCTTCACTCTTAGCAGCTGCCACCCTAGTGATGAAGCTGATAGTCTAAGCAGACTGGCCCCTGCAGAGCTCTGGGGGGAGGTACCTGGCTTCTCCGGCCTCCACCCTGGCCCACAGCTGCCTCCAGGCCCAGAGCAGCAGATCCCAACCTGCCTGCCCCTGGGGCTGGGTCTCCAGCAGTCAGGACTGAACTGCTACTAGCTGCTGACTGGTTCTTTCTGGCTGGGCAAGTGTGGGGCGAAGGGGGCGCATTTGCCCCCTGTCCCCATTGGCTGCATCTCCACACCTTCCCTGGTGACACCTCCGACCAGAACAGACCAGGAGTGTGGGAGGAGCCCCCACCTGCTCCCCCAGTGCCCCGAGGTTGTCTTCTGTCTGCTCCTTTTGTCTTCCACACTGAAGAGTGTGCTCCGGCCGGGGATGGGTGTGTGTGGTGTTGGGGAATGGACACCTGTGAAATGGTGGCGTGTGCATCAAGTCTGAATAGCCGTTCGCAGGTTCTTAGGGCTTTTTGTTTCCAGAAACCTGATCTGATCTTTATAGAAAGTGCTCCTCTGTGCAGTCAGCCTGGGTCTCCCTCCCGTCCAGGCCGGCAGCACTGTCTGACTCAGCGAGGAGGGGCTGAAACTGGAGAGCCCCTGGGAAGGCTCTTGGGGGCCAGGTGGCAGCTGGGAGGGTGGCTTTGGTTCTCCGCCCTCATCCTAGTGTTTAGCAGACTGCCCCACACCACAGGTTTCCATTTTCACCCTTGGGTTAAGAGAAAAGCAGGAATAGCCGGGCGCGGTGGCTCAAGCCTGTAGTCCCGGCACTTTGGGAGGCCGAGACGGGCGGATCACGAGGTCAGGAGATCGAGACCATCCTGGCTAACACGGTGAAACCCCGTCTCTATTAAAATAATACAAAAAACTAGCCGGGCGAGGTGGCGGGCGCCTGTAGTCCCAGCTACTCGGGAGGCTGAGACAGGAGAATGGCGGGAACCCGGGAGGCGGAGCTTGCAGTGAGCTGAGATCCGGCCACTGCACTCCGGCCTGGGCGACAGAGCGAGACTCCGTCTCAAAAAAAAAAAAAAAAGAGAAAAGCAGGAATAAAAAGTTTCTAATGTTGCTCGTGTAATTCAGCACTGGCCATCAAAGGCACCGGGGCTCCTGCGTCTCTCCTGCCCCTGTGGGACTCCCGCGTCTCTCCTGCCCCTGTGGGGCTCCGGCGTCTCTCCTGCCCCTGTGGGGCTCCCGCGTCTCTCCTGCCCCTGTGGGGCTCCCATGTCTCTCCTGCCCCCATGGGTCCGTTTCCTGCTGTCTGTTGCGCCCGCCTGCATCGTTGGTGTGTGCGTCTGAACTCAAGCTGTTTAGGAAGCCCACAGCAGGGCTCTGTGGGGCCCATTCCTGGTCCCACATCTCTGTCAAGGGCTCCCCTTGAGCTGAGGCTTCTGAGCTCCTCCAGGAGGGCATAGGGAGGCAGGTCCCACTGTCAGCCAAGCTGCAGGGTTTTTAAGGAGAAAGTGGGGGCTGTGCACTGTGGGCTTACACCTGTAATCCCAGCACTTTGGGAGGCCGGCCGGAAGGATCACTGTAGACCAGGAGTTTGAGAGCAGCGTTGGTCCTATCTCTCTAAAAAATTTTAAAACTGGCCAGGCATGGTGGCACATGCCTATAGTCCTGGCTACTTGGGAGGCTGAGGTGGGAGGATTGCTTGAGCCCAGGAGGTCGAGGCTGCAGTGAGCTGTGATAGTGCCGCTGCACTCCAGCCTGGGCCACAGAGCAAGACCATGTGTCAAAAAGAAAAAGCCTCTGTGGAAGGGCCTCCAGTCCCCTGGCTTGGGCTGCAGGGGCCGCTGCTCCAGCCCTGCCTTCTACATGTGCCAAGATGTGAGCAGTCACCCCTGGAGATCCTCACCCCTTCTCTATGGAACGAGGAGTCAGGCTGCCAGGGATTGGGGTCTGAGTACATTGCTGTCTGTGTGTGTGTGTTTCTTAGGAAGAGGGCCCCACGGTCTTCGTCATGTTCTCCAGGGCCCAGTTGGAACGAGTTGGAATTTGGATGGGGAGAAATGTGGAGTAGGGCAGGAACCTCCTTCCTAGAAAGGAGCCTGCGGGGGACCCTGCATGGGGTCCCAGATTCCCAGGGGGCCTCAGGTGTGGTGTTAGAGGGGCGCTGGGGCTGGCAGTCTGTCCATGTCTTCAGCCTGGGTCTCGTGAGTTCAGGGAGTTTGAACCTGGGTGGAGAACGAACCCCTGTGTGTCTTCACTAACCTCCAGCTGACACGAGCTTCCGCTGACCCAGCAGTGGCGGGTGTGGGTGCTCCCCGTGCCATTTGTTGGGGACACCTCACGCGTCACTTGCGCTCGGCCCATGTTGCAGCTGCAGGAGCCACCAGACCCTATAAATACTTGGATGCCCACATCTGCTCATATGTATCTCCCTGTACCTGTGCATCAGGCCTCATGCGTTTAAAACGTTCCTCTGAGAAGGGGCCACAGGCAGGCGTCACCCATTGCCACGGCACCGCGGCAGGAAGCATCCCGTGCTCCGCAGGGGCGGGGCGGCCGCTCTCCCTGTCCTCCAGGAGCTCACGTGTGCCTGCCTGTGAGCGCCTCGACGACAGAGCCGGCGCCCGCCCCAGTGTCTGCGCCAGGACCACAGAGTGGCCAGCTCACCGTGGAGACGTCACACTTGGTAGCAGCCCCTGGACTTGTATGTGCTTCTGATACGATGTGTTTTAATCAGTATCAACATGGAAGGGGGAGAGCGAGGGACGTTCCACTGGTATTCTCAGGAGGAAGTAATGGGAGGGAGGACGGTTAAGGGGATTCACCTTTAAAGAATTTGAGAGCTTGTGTATTTTGTGGAATAACGCTAAATTAATCCCCTGTGTGTTTCTGATCGTTAAGAAGACCCCATCGATGCTGTTGGTCGTGGGACTGTCATTTCACAGTGCGGATCCGAAGGTGGTCCTGGCTACTCTGCGAGGGTTGCCCTGGGAGGAGGTGGTGGAGGGCACATGGGCGTCCCATGTTCCCTCATGACGGCTGTCGCCTGTAGTCGCCTCAAAAGGCTTAATTAAAAAAACTCTTGTTTCTCAGAAAAAGCAGTTTACTACTGTGAGTTAACGCTGTGGAATTCTAATAATTGGGATAATAAATCTGATTAAGGTTTTCTTTAAACTGGAACAGAATCCCTACAGGTGCTCCATGAGAGGGCTGTGGGACGTGTGACCGGGCTCCTGACCTTGGAACTCCTGGGTGGGGTCTGAGGCGATGCAGGAGACAGAGGAGCTCATGGTCCAGGAGGCGCTCGTGGGTGGGGACAGGCCTACCCACAGACCTGCATCTGTCGTCATGGGACGGGGGCAGGGTCGTGTGACACAGGCCCCATGTGCACGTGTCCAGGGTTCCCGTCCCCTCCTGAGCTGCCGTCTCCACCGTGGCTCACTGACGGTGCGGCAGGGCTCCTGGTGGACTTGAGAGTTGGTTGCCCTGTCCAGGCGGCCTCGAGTGCACCAGGACACGGCCTGTCCAGTGTGATCCAGGCACCACGCCTGTGGGCCGTTCACCGTCACCTGGGTGTGCTGAGGGACTTGTGCTTTCCTGGATCGAACTGCGTGACCCAGGCCAGGGGAGCTGCCCCAGGTGCCCCTTGGGCTCCTGCTCCCCAGGACTCACGTTTGCACCCCAAAACCCAGTCTCCCCTGGCAGAAGGGCATGCGGCTTGAGTCCAGGAATTTGCGCATGCAGTTTTGAGCCCTGGACGCTGGGCCCCAAAGCGCCTGGCCTTGTGTGCAGTTGGGGGCGGGGGCAGAGAAGCTCCGTACCTCGCCGTCTGCAGCTGCCCACGGCGGTCATTTCACATGTCGGGGCTCTACACGAGATCCCACCGGAGAAGTCTCCCTTCCTTGGGAAAGTTTGTAAGTATTGAGTCCGTGGCTTGTTTCCCGAGAAGAAGGTGCAGGAGGGTGTGTAGCTGCCTTGCTGTCCTCCACCCCGCTGTGCGGAGCCCTCCCCACCTCCCCTGCGATCCAGGGATGCTCCCCAAGGGCCTGACGCAGCAACACTGGAGTCCTGGCCCCGTCACCTGGCTGGTGTTGTAGGACAGCAGCACCTGCCTCACTGACACAGTCCCCTGCACGTCTACTGGACGAGATCCAGGCCGGGTGACCCCTTCACCCGCACAGCAGGGCACGGCAGGCTGGGCTGGTGGCGTCCTTCCCTGCAGCTCCAATTCAAGCAGGGAGCTCTTTATCTTCCCTCTGAGAGACAGTGGGTCCTTTCTCTGCCCATCTCTCCTCTGACAAGGCCACCGCTTCCCCAGGGAGCCTGAGCCTGGGGCCAGAGGCAGTGGCCCGACACCCACAGCTTGAGGTGCACTGGGCCTGCGTGACCCTCAGACCCGAGGCTTCTGAGTGGTCTGGGCTTTCCACAGACCCCACACCCTCAATGAAATGCGCAGAAGAAGACCAAGGTGCGTGGGTGGGTGCTGCTGTGTGCTGGCGTGTGCTGCTGTGTGCTGGCGTGCGCTGGTGCGTGCTGGCGTGCGCTGGCGTGTGCTGCTGTGCACTGGTGTGTGCTGACGTGCGCTGGCGTGACACCGGAGGGGGAGTGTGTTTTGTCTGGGATCCTCATGTGACACCTCAGACGCTAGACAGACCCGCCCAGACAGACGCCAGTCCAGGGTCACTGCGGGCCCCGGCCTGGAGTATCTCCATCTGGTCAGGTGACATTCGTGTCACGTGGGCGTTGCTCGCAGAGGGGCCTCCGGAGGAAGGAGAGTGGCGGTCAGCACTCAGCCTTTGGCCTTGCTTCACTGTGGGTGAGGAGCTGCCCACCAAGGACACTCAGGCCAGGTGTCAGGACACACGCCTGCCTTGGTGCCCCCATGAGGGCCGGGCATTAGGGGCCACACAGGCTGCAGCTTCAGTCCCTGTAACCCTCTGGGTTAGTCCTGGGTCCCCCCAACCCTCTGGGTCAGTCCTGGGTCCTCCCTGCTCTCCTGGGTCAGCCCTTCGTCCCCTCCCTGCCTTCTGGTCAGCCCTGGGTCTCCCCAGTCTGCCCTCCTTTCTTAGGTGAAGGCGCTGCTCCCTTAGACTTGAGGGGAAACGGGAAGGTCTGGCTGGAACAGAGGGCTTTCTCTAAACCCTGAATCCAGAGCGGCGTGGATGCCTGCGGGCACTGGCAGCTGACAGCTTGCATGAGCCCAGCCTCCGCAGGGTCTCCCTATGGCCCAAACCCTTCTCATGAGACAGGGACTTGCACGTTCCTCCCTGAGCCTCAGGTTGACGAAGACCTGAGGCCTCTTCCTGACCCCACCTCTCTTTCCTCACCCCCAGCTCCACCACACACCTGCTCTCACACCGGGGGGACAGGGAGCCCACACCTGCTGTCACACCCAGGGGGAGGGCAGGGAGTCCATGCCTCTGCTCTCACACCCGGGGGACAGGGAGCCCACGCCTCTTCCTGACCTCACCTCTCTTTCCTCACCCCCTGGCACTCCCCTCCCCCACAATTTAGCAGGGACCCAGTAGCCACCAAAGCTACTTCCCGTCACACCTCCCTGGTGTGAGGCCGTGGCTGGGGAGGCTCATTCCCAGGCTGGAGAGACTGGGCAGGGGTCACTGTCCTTTGGGGCTGTTCTCAGAGCCCACAGCAGTCCTGTCAGGCCCTGCCCGGCAACGCGGCCCCCACACAGGACCTGCTGGACCAAGGCTGCCTGCTCCTCCCAGCCCTGGGGCTCTCACCGCACAGCCTGCACGCCTGTGCTCAGTGCGCTGGGTCAGCACATCCCTGCAGGGCAGGGAGGGCCCGCAGCGAGGAAGGGGCTGTAGATGGAATCGGTACAGGGATCTGAGATCCGGGCTCAGGCCGGGACAAGATGAGACCAACCTAAACGTTGCCGTGGCCGGCGGCCGACATACCCTTCTTGGGGCTCGTTTCTGTGCATGTGATGTTCACGGTCGTCACTTAAGAAAATTCAGAACCTTGGAGATTGGTGTCCAGTGCAGGAACGTGGTGCCAGAGTCGTGCCAGGCTGGCTTTATGGAGCCCCGCGTGTTTCACCCTCGTTTCCTGTTGGCTTAAATTCAGAAACCTGGGAAATGATGATGGTTTTATTTTTGCCAGTTCTTTCGGTTGGGATGCAACTAGCACGTGTTACCCGCCTTGGACATCTCTAGGAAGAGCCAGTGCGTTGTGGCATCTCATGCTGGAGCACGGCTCACGACGGGCCCGTGTCACACAGATGGACGGGCGGGGTGGGCGGGAAGGAGCCTTTGGGGCTCTGCTGCCTCAGTCAAGTCTACAGGAACCTTTTCAAATCAAATGATTGTCATTTCTTCTCTGTGTCTCTTGTTAGGAGTTAGGCCGGGCGTGGTGGCTCAAGCCTGTAATCCCAGCACTTTGGGAGGCCGAGACGGGTGGATCATGAGGTCAGGAGATCGAGACCATCCTGGCTAACACGGTGAAAGCCCGTCTCTACTAAAAATACAAAAAAACTAGCCGGGCAACGTGGCGGGCGCCTGTAGTCCCAGCTACTCGGGAGGCTGAGGCAGGAGAATGGCGTGAACCTGGGAGGCGGAGCTTGCAGTGAGCTGAGATCTGGCCACTGCACTCCAGCCTGGGCGGCAGAGCGAGACTCCGTCTCAAAAAAAAAAAAAAAGGAGTTATAGACGTAAAGGAAAAACATAGTTTTCATGCAGTTGTATTTTCTCAAACAGTGTCAGCTTCTCTGTAAGAATCTCAGGGCTCTCTCTTCTGGAAGCTGCCGTGGCCACTGATCCTCTTTGCTCCTCCCAGCCTGTAGGGTTTGGCTCTGGTTTGTTTTCAGTGTGTTTGCTGAGTCCAGGGAACATTGTCAATCCTGATGGTGAGGATTTCGTGTTTAACGGCGCATGTGCCACGTTGCTTGAGGTAGTCTGTGAAAGTGTTCACGTTGTAAAACACAGTGTAGGTGCAGTGACAGGCCGTGTCACCATCCCGGTCCTCGGGTTGCAGTTTGTGTGGGCGCATGTCCTGTGTGAAGCTTTTCATGCACATTGAATTGTTCTATGCGTTTTCAAATGTAATCCTGAAGACATCTAACCACAGGGAAGAGAATGTGTGGCTGGAATTCTTTTTTTCTATACTTCATTTGAGTGTCTGTATGTCGTCAAGTCTGAAATGCCGGAGACTATCCTAGCATTGAGATAGGGTGACTGTACTTTTACATGGTTTTCTGCTTGCACTGGGATGGTCCAGAGATGCCGGCTTTAGACATCACACGTCTGTGACAGGCCAGTGCTTCCCTCCACAGGGCCCATCCCATCTGTGTCGGAAAGCCGTCACGTTAGGAGAGAGACTCTTGCCCTGACAGTGTCGGCTCAAAGCCTCCCAGCACACCTCTCCCTGGAGAGTGGCCCCAGCCTGCAGGGTCTGTGGGGTGGACACTGGGCCTAGAGGGGCTCCAACGGGCCTGAGGTCTGCCCCTTCCCAGAATCCTGGAGCCGGCAGGAGCCGGGAGTGAGCCCTAGAGGCTGCGCCAGGCTTTGCATCCTAGGCCTGAAACTCAAGTCCGTAGAAGTGGCCCTCACAGGCTTTTTGACACCTGGATTTTTTTTTTTTTTTTGAGACAGAGTCTCGCTCTGTCATCCAGGCTGGAGTGCAGTGGCGTGATCTTGGCTCACTGCAAGCTCCACCTCCCGGGTTCACACCATTCTCCTGCCTCAGCCTCCCGAGTAGCTGGGACTACAGGCGCCCACCACCGCGCCCGGCTATTTTTTTTTTTTTTTTTGTATTTTTGAGTAGAGATGGGGTTTCACTGTGTTAGCCAGGATGGTCTCGATCTCCTGACCTCATGATCCGCCCGCCTCAGCCTCCCAAAGTGCTGGGATTATAGGCGTGAGCCACCGCGCCTGGCCGACACTTGGATTCTTTTACAAATTTTTTGGTGTGTACTTAGGTAATTTACAAGCCCTTGGGGCAACTTTGGGAGCTCTATGTGATGATAGTGGCAAGTTTGCTAAAAGTGTTTGCCAATGAAACCCACGTTCTTTGGAGGGTCAGCACGTGAGTGGCAGTTGGAGAAAGTTGTCTGCTGCTCATCCGTGGTGACGGCCGTCCTGCCTTGCTTCCCTGTGCTCTCCGGGCCAGAGACTGTGCCAGCCAAGCAGAGGAAGCAGTGGGTCCTGGCGGCCCCACCACCCTCCTGCACTGCCCCCACTCTCCCTGGCCCTGCCGCGGACTGTGCCCTCTAGCCTGCCCGAACCTGCTGCCCCCCGGCCCCCTCCAGCTGGCACCCTCCCAGGGCCCGCCTGTGTCGTCCCAAGATGGCTGGGGCCACTCACGTCATGGTCACAGCCTTGGGGAATCACCTGGTCCAGGACAGTGAGCATGAGCACGGGGCGGCCAACGGCATGGAGTAGAGGCGGGCACCCCAAGGCAGCAAGCGTCAGCACAGGGCGGCCGACGGCACGGAGTGGAGTCGGGCACCGCCGAGGCCCATGGCTGTCTGGGCGCGGCTCCCTCACTCCACCTGCCTCTGCGTCTTCTGTTGAGGCCCAGCACAGAAACGGGAGTTGGGGGTTTTTCAGCTGAAAATCATTTCTGGGGTTCATCGGTGACTTAGGAGAAGTTAAAGGTGCACTGGCCAGTGTCAGGTACAGCCCAGGGCAGTGAGTGGCGCTCCTGAGCTTCCCGCCTCATGGCCACAGTGGCTCCCGCGGGAGCATGGGACTTGGGCTGTGACTCCCGTCAGCTCGGGAGTGCCGGTGACCAGAAGCAAGGGTGGGTGTGAAGGAAGCTGTTTCCACAGCGTCCAGGCTGGTGCCTGACACAAGAAACAGCCCCACGCAGGGCACTCAGGAAGCCTTCAAGAAACAGCGGGGCCTGCAGGTCCCTCGCTTGGCCCATGTATGGGACGGCCTAGGTCCCCCTCGCCATCCATCCCAGGCCAGCGCCTGCGTTGCTGTTGCCCACAGCCTTGGCTCTGTCCTCACCACTCTGGCCACCAACCTGGGACCCTGCCACAGGGCCTGCCCACCTGCTCAGGGCCTGTCCAGGTGCCTCACACATGTGGGCTGACAGGCCCTTGGCCACTGCGGCGGCCCCTCTGCAGCCCTAACAGTGTCATGGACTTTGGCCTGTGTCATCAGCCGCGGCCTGTGTCATCAGCGGCGGCCTGCGTGGCCCACGGGGTGGGGCAGAGGCTGGGCCTGTGCCGGGAGGGGTTTTGCCTTTCAGGGCCAGGTGTTGTGCTGTGCCTGCCCCGTTGGCAGCTGTGGGCCTAGGAGGTGGACGTGGAGCGGGTTGGAACTGGTCAGTTACCAGGCTCCCCTGGGGGTGTCCACATCCCTACCATGAAAATGCTCCTCAGAGCCCTGCGGGCCTGGCCTGGTGGGTCTCGGAGCTTCCCACCTGTGTGTATGGGCGGCCCAGGCCCTCCCACCAGGACTCTTTGGCCTCTCTGTGCCGGGCACCTGCCAGGGTGGGTGCCCCTCGCCCCCCAGGCGTTGCCTCCTGCTATGGACCCCCGGCAGGCTCTAGGGGTGTGGCTGTGGGTGTGTCGGCGTGGGGGTGTGGGTTGTGGGTGTCTGTGGGTGTGTTGGGTCGGTGTGTGGATGTGTTTGGGTATCTGGGTGTTTGTGGGTATCTGTGGGTGTTTGTGGGTGTCGGTGTGTGGGTATGGGTGTCTGTGGGTGGGTGTGTGGGTATCTGGGTGTGGGTGTTTGTGGGTGTCTGGGTGTGTGGGTGTCTGGGTGTGTAGGTGTCTGTGGGTGTGTGGGTGTTGGTGTGTGGGTGAGTGGGTGTGGGTGGGTGTGGAGTCTGTGGGTGTGTGGGCGGATGTTTAGGTGTGGGTGTCTGGGTGTCTGGGTGTGCGTGTTTGTGGGTATCTGGTGTGTGGGTGTCTGGGTGTGTTGGGTGTGTGTGGGTGTGTTTGGGTATCTGAATGTGGGTGTCTGCGGGTGTCTGGTTGTGTGTGGATTTGTTGGGTATGTGGGTGGGTCTGTACGTGGGTGTCTGTGGGTGTATGTGGGTGTCGGTGTGTATGGGTGTTTGGGTGTGGATTTGTTGGGTGTGTGGGTGGGTGTCTGTGTGCATAGGTGTCTGGGTGTCGGTGTGTGGGTGTATGTGGGTGTATAGGTGTGAGGGGGTGTGGGGGAGTGTCTGGGTGTGTGTGGGTATCAGTGTCTGGGTGTGTTGGGTGTGGGTGGGTGTGGGTATGTCTAGGTGTGTTTGGGTGTATGGGTGTGAGTGTGTGGTGTGTGTGCGTGGGTGTCTGGGTGTGGGAGTCTGTGAGTGGGTGTCTATGGGTGTGTTGGGTGTGGGTCGGTTTGGGTGTGTGGGTAGGTGTGTGTGGGTGAATCTGGGTGTATGTGAGCGTGGGTGTGTGCGTGGTGTCTGGGTGTGGGTATGGTTGTGGGTGTGTGGGTTTTGTGTGTGGGTGGGTGTGTGGGTGTCGGGTGTGGGTGGGTATATGTTGGTGTGGGTATATGTGTTTGTGGGTGTGTGTGAGTCCGTGTGGTAACATGGGTGAGGGATGGGGGCTGTGTTTGACTGTGGGGGTGAGTCTGTGAATGTGTGTCTGGGTTGGGGGTGGGTTGCATATATATCTGTCGGGGGGGTCCCTTGCCTCACTTTACTTTGCTCTCCCTGGGGTGGGATGCGCAGGTGTGGGCTGTGCGTGCCCGGCCTCCCTTCCTGGAAGCCCTGGCTCCCAGTGGACGGTGTCTGGTTCTGATTCCCACGCCCCGAACCATTTCCCTGGGCTCCTGGCCTTGCCCAGAGTCTACACTGATATTCTGATTTTTTCCAGGAAAGATGAAGCGTGTGGACAGCGGCTGGGGTCACCTCATGGTCACCCTGTGGCCCAGCTGCCCCGGCTCTGACGCTTTGCACCATCCACTTCTTTTGTTAATTAGGGGAAGGTGGGCAAGACGGAGGGCCTGTGCTTTCCTGGCAAGATGTGGCTGGAGACACATTGTCACAGCAGGCCCTCTCTCTCCCTCTGGGGTCCTGGTCGCCCTCCCTGTCCCCAGCCTGCAGCCCAGGCAGAGCCAGGTGGCCAGTGACCTGCCCAAAAGCAGCAGGCCCCAAGCACCGACCTCAGGATTTGGGTCATGTCCCGGGCCAGCACCTGGCTTGTGTGATAACAGGCATAGGCATGCCTTCACCCCTCCCTGGGGACCGGCCCAGATATTCCCACACCCTGCGGGGTAGGGCAGGGCCTCACAGAGCCTCTGGAGGCAAGAGTCTGTGGTAGGTGGATGGGGGTGGAGAAGGGGCCTCTGGGCAGCTAGCCCTGGCACCTGGCGCGTGCCCAAGGGACTGGCCATCCTCACGTGACCGTCTG
The DNA here is from genome assembly GCF_009764315.1 of Trachypithecus francoisi. Lineage (NCBI taxonomy): Eukaryota > Metazoa > Chordata > Mammalia > Primates > Cercopithecidae > Trachypithecus > Trachypithecus francoisi. The sequence continues at coordinate 109,646,521 of NW_022681469.1, forward strand.
TCTCTTTGTTGTAGCACAGGCTCAACAGGATGGTGTCGGCCTGGGCCGGGCCCGGTGCTTGGGGACAGAGCTTTTGGCCACTACCAAGGCGAGGGTGGGCTCAGGAAGCCCCAGGCAGCGCACCTGTCTGGATACCCTCCATCTCCAAAGCCTGATGTGTTCCTTGACTTTCAGGGAGGAGCTGTGCTCAGGCCTGTGCCAGATGCAGAGCTGGAGCTGTCCCCAGAAGAGCAGAGGGTCCTGGAAAGGAAGCTGAAAAAGGAACGGAAGAAAGAGGAGAGGCAACGTCTGCGGGAGGCAGGCCTTGCAGCCCAGCACCCACTGGCCAGGCGCTCGGGAGCCGAGCTGGCCCTGGACTACCTCTGCGCGTAAGCGGCCCTGCCCCACATAGTTCTGTCCCAGGCATGCGTCTCCACCTTTGCCCGAGGGGTTCGCAGCCTTCACCCGCACGCACTGTGTGGAAGGTTTTAGAGTAGTGGGGTATTAGCATTCATGCCAGACCTGTGCTGCTGCCACTGACCTTTCTGTCTGAATGGCTCAGAGCCTTCAGGAACTTTGAGGGGTGGCAGCAGAGCTGCCACGTGTGCAGGGGTTGCCTGGAACTGTGCTCTTAGAAATGGGTCCGATGGGCCGAGCGCGGTGGCTCAAGCCTGTAATCCCAGCACTTTGGGAGGCCGAGGCGGGCGGATCACGAGGTCAGGAGATCGAGACCATCCTGGCTAACACTGTGAAACCCCGTCTCTACTAAAAAATACAAAAAACTAGCCGGGCGAGGTGGCGGGCGCCTGTAGTCCCAGCTACTCGGAGGCTGAGGCAGGAGAATGGCGGTAAACCGGGAGGCGGAGCTTGCAGTGAGCTGAGATCCGGCCACTGCACTCCAGCCCGGGCGACAGAGCGAGACTCCGTCTCAAAAAAAAAAAAAAAAAAAAAAGAAATGGGTCCGATGGTGAACCTCATCCCAGCCGTGCTCACCGCAGGAAGAATCCACGGGCCTGGGTGCTCCTTGGACGTGGGGGTGAGAAGGAGGGAACTCGAGGTGGCCTTCAGCCCTCACTCACAGTGACGGGAGGCGCCATTGCCACCCTAGAGCGGGGAGACGGGGATCGTGAGGTGCCAGGCGCAGGGCGCCATCTCCCTGGCTGCCTGCAGCATTGCTGGGTGGATGATGCAAGATTGCAGGGGTCAGAGGCTTCGGCGTGGGCTCCACAGCCTTGCGGGCCGTGGCCACCTCCCCGGTGCTCACCAGCACAGGCTGCTGCCCATTTCTGTCCGCTCCGTTGGTCTCCGAGTGCTAACTGCGCCTAGAGTAAGGGGTGTCACAGCGTCTGTGTGGCTGGCTTCCTCGGAGACAAGAACTGGGTCCGGTCCCTGTGATGGGATCACCCTGAGGGGCAGGGGGTCCTGTGGGTGGTGCTGGCTCTGCCCAGGAGGACAGACTCCAGCCGCACCTGTGTGGGAGCCCCTCAGAGAGCCGACACCCAGTGTGGCTGTGCAGCCGGCAGAATGAACAGCGGGGCTTGCATGGATGTGCACACTGCATGCACACACGTGTGTTGTGTATACTGTGTGTGTGCACGTGTGTGCATGTGTATACGTGTTTTGTATATACGTGTGTGTGCATGTGTATACATGTGTATGTATTGTGAATGTGTGTGTGCATGTGTACGTGTGTGCATGTATGTACACGTGTTATGCATACATGTGTGCGCATGTGTGTACATGTGCGTACGTGTTGTGTATATGTGTGCATGTGTGTACGTGTATGTGTTCATGTGTGTACGTGTTGTGTGTACGTGTGTGCGCGTGTGCTTACACGTATGTGCATGCGTTTATGTGTTGTGCGTGCGTGTGAGCGTGTGTATATGTGTGTATATACATGTTATATATACGTGTGTGCGTATGTGCATGTGTGCATGTGTGTGCGTGTGTGCGCATGTGTATACGTGTGTTCAACCGTGTGTGTTGTGTGTGTGGACGTGTGTGTTGTGTGTGCATCCCCAGGAGGGCCTTCCACCTGCAGGAGAGGGTCTCTTGGCCATCCTGCACCAGGCTCAGTGCTGGGCTCAGGAAGTGGGGCAAGCCTCCTGCTTCTCAGAGCTTAGGCTGCCTTAGGGGGTTGCAGAAGGAGCTCAGGCATAGTGTTGGTTGGATCCGGCTGGAACCAGTTGAGTCATCATGGGTCTCTGCACCAGTCAGTTCTCTGGAGCCTTAGCTTCCCCCTCCCTGGGGAACGTGGCGCTGAGGCCAGGTGCCTAGGGCTACCCCAAGAGCTCTTTCCTGCTCCGAGAATCCGAGAACCTGCCTGGCCCAGGGGATGGTGCTGGCTGTGGTGTGAGCCGCAGGAATGGACAATGGGCTCCCTGTGGGAGGCAGAGGGCGACTGGGGCCTGCAGCTGTGCCGCCTGCGCCCTTCCTGTCTTCACCAGCAGGTGTCTCTGGGCGTGGCTGTTCTGGACCTGCCCTGATGCCTGGGGCAAGTGGGGAGCAGACATGGGTGGGGTTTATCCTCCTTCCTCCCCACGTCTGCCGGCGCCTTCGGCTGCTCTCAGTGTGGACTCTGTTAGCATGAGGGGGACGTTGGGAAAGTGGGTAGGAGGGGGGACCAGTCACTCCATGGCGTGACTGCCACTCCCTGGTCTTCACCCTGGAGGTGCCCTGGCTCCCATTCCGTGATCGCACACCCTCTGAGCTCCCCACAGGAACGTCCTGGGTGCCTGGGAGCCCGCCCCGCTCCCATCCTCGGCCTCACACTCTCTGGGACCTTCCCGTGGCTCCCTCGTGCTACTCGCAACGCCGAAGCAGCAAGTCCTGTGCGGAGGCGCTTGTCCTGGATGTGGGAGGAGGGGGAACCCTTACTCCTGAGAAACAAAGCAGCCCCTTCCCACGCGCGCTTCCTCCAGGGCCTGGGATCCACACACCAGAGGGCCAGCCACAGACACGGGCACCCGGGCAGGAGCTTGTCCTCTTTCCTGGGGGTCTCCAAGGGCGCCCGCAAGGCCAGCCGCATCTGCTGCCAGATCAGAGCCCATGTGGATGTGTGGGGCCCACGGTATCCCTGGCAACTCAGGGTTTTCTAAAGAGAGGAAGCCAAGATTCCCACAGGGGAATGCCTTTAGCCTGGGGGCTGCTGGGGACCATCGGCCGCGCCACGGCTGGCCCACCACAGAGCCCCCAGCACAGGGGCAGAGGTGAAGGTCGGTACCCCTGAGTTGTCCTTCCCCTGCAGAGGCCCTGGGCTAGGACTCAGGAAGGGCGTGCTGGCCGCCGTGGCCCATGGCCGTGTTATGGGCTTTCCACGAGGGGTTCCTCCTGGAGGCAAAGCCATCTGCGGCCGGGTGGGCTCTGTGCGGAGGAGACCCCGAATGGTTCTGGTGAGCCCTCGTGGTGGAGAGTCTCCTCTCATCTCTCCGGGGGCGCCCCACCCATTCCAGGATGCCCTGGGGGTCTCCTCTCCAGATCCCCCGAAGGCTCTGTCCCCCCAGACACGTGGACCCAGCGCCCGTGGGTCTTCATGTCCTGTCCCTAGAACCCAGGTCGCAGGCTGGGCAGCGTCCGCACACGGTGACCTTGGTCTGTGACTGGTGACCGCGCCCTGGGCTGTTCTTGGCATCTCAAGAGTTCAGCTCCTCTGCAGCCTTCCTGGGGTACTACTGGCTTTGTGTGGAGCTGGGACTGGTGGGAGCTACGCAGCAGGGCTGGGGTGGGGGATTGTGGCCGTTGTGTGCTATTTCCCTGGGCTGTGACTGTCCCCTCATTTCCCCAGCAGGAGCCCCAGGCTTGGTCGCCTAGCTCGATTTTCCAGCTCGGAGCCATGTTGCTCTGGCCTTGCGTGGGCGGAAGCTGTGGAGTGTGGGGGCAGTCCCTCTGCTTTCCGTGGGCCTCTGGGCTGCCAGGTCCACTGTGGTAGTTACACGGCTGTCAGCGGGAAGCCTGCTCCTCCTTAGAGAGAAAGAAGAGTTTATACGTTTAACACGGAAAGCTGAAGGTTTACTTTCCATATGACTGAAAGAAGAAAACCAGCATCCCTCAGGGCCTCCGCCACGACTGCTGGGTGTTCACACTGGGGGCGGGTGGCGAGGTGACCACTGCCTCCCTGGTCCCTGCAGGCTTGAGCTCGCTGTTCTCAGGGGCCGACCCCCTGCCTGGGTCTGCTCGAGGCAGGAAGTGGTGCCCCCACAGGAGAGAGAGGAGCTGGGACCCGGGCCGCACGGATCCGGCCGGAACGGGGTCCCCCACTCACCTGCGGAGGGACGAGAGCAAGTCACTCCGGCCGTGGGGCAGCCCAAGCCCACCTTCCTCAGGCCCCGCGTGGAGCCCGCACAGCAGGGCGTTTTAGCCTCCCTGCAGCCTGTGGCCTCTGGGCCTGGAACCCTGGAATGAAAGGCCAGAGCAAAGGCCAAACGATCCCATCAGTGGGGCTTAGGAGACACTTCTTGGGGTCCTTCCCTACCCAGGCCCGCTGCCCTGCTGCTGAGGGACAGCCCAGCTCCAGTATCGGAGGAGCGGCCAACCCGTGAGACCCGGCCCCTGCCTGCTCCAGCCCCGCTCGGGCCTTTGTGGGGTTTGGGTCGTCAACTCACCCGGGTCGGCAGTTCCTGCTGCCGTTACGAGCACGTGGACGCTGTGGCTGTGGGCCGGCTTCAAATGCTGTCTCAGCAGAGAACCTCTCTGTTTTCTTTTGGAAGGGGGTTCAGCAAGAAGCCCCCGCTTTTTGTGGGGTTTTTTTGTTTGTTTGTTTTGAGACGGAGTCTCGCTCTGTCACCAGGCTGGAGTGCAATGGTGCGATCTCAGCTCACTGCAACCTCCGCCTCCCAGGTTCAAGGGATTCTCCTGCCTCAGCCTCCCGAGTAGCTGGGATTACAGGCGTGTGCCACCCACACCCGGCTAATTTTTTGTATTTTTAGTAGAGACAGGGTTTCACCGTATCAACCAAGATGGTCTCAGTCTCCTGACCTCATGATCCGCCCGCCTCAGCCTCCCAAAGTGCTCAGCTTACAGGCGTGAGCCACTGCGCCTGGCTGCCCCCACTTTTTGTTTTTTAAGCCCAGTGGGCTAGCAGGGACTCTGGTTCTCCACCCAGCTGGTGAGTACCACAGAGGAGGAGGCCCTTTTCTCTGGGCTGCTGTAGACAGATGACCCTGCAGTGGCCGTGGCCCCTGCTGTGCCAGGGACAAGGGACTTTTCTCTGGCTGTTCTCTTTCCTTTTCCAAGATGGGGCCTCCTGTCTCCTGCCCCACCTAGGCAGAGAGAAAGAGGATTGTGTCCTGTGAACTGTGCAGCTGCACAGGGACCGGTCCCCAGGGTGAGTGGCAGAGGCGGCCATCACTCAGGAGGCCTCGCCCAGCATTGTGGGACCCACAGGCGACACTGAGCCCGTCTCCTGCCCCTCGCTGTGTCTGCTCCCCCAGTGACGAGGCCAAGAGCGGGACGGCTTCAGTGACGAGGGAGACGGGCTCCGCTTAAAGCCTGCCTGGGCTCAGTGAGAGAGAGGCGCCCTTGGTTCAGGGCCATGAGCAGCAGTGCTGTGGGCTCTGGTAACACCCGTGAAGTGGAGTCACCACTCCAGGTTCCCAAGGAGGAAACAGGCTGGTGGAAGCAGCAGCTCAAGGTGGGGGAGTTAGAAGGTGGCAGAGCTGAGACGCCAACTCCTTCCCTGCAGCGGGGAAGCAGCCCCCAGCAGGCAGATGCCATGGCCTGGCTGGCCCGGGTGCACCTCACAGGGGCCTGTGCTGGCCGGATCAGACATCCGGGGAGCAGACCACATGGGGCTGTCTAAAAGGAAAGAAACTAAAATTAAACCTCTCTGGAGGCTCCTCTCATCACTCAGGAACCCTGCATCAGTGCACATGGTGCTGGTATGTCACCTAGCAGGTACACAGCTGGTTCTTCACCCACAGGACTCCCCATCCACAGGACTCGGTACCCGCAGGAATCCCCACCCACAGGACTCTCCACCACAGGACTCCCCTCCCGTAGGACTCCACCCACCCACAGGACTCCCCACCCACAGGACTGCATTCCCGTGGGACTCCCCACCTGCAGGACTCCCCACCCACAGGACTCCACCCACCCACAGGACACCACCCACCCACAGGACTCCACCCACCCACAGGACTCCGCACCACAGGACTCCCCTCCCGTAGGACTCCACCCACCCACAGGACTCCCCACCCACAGGACACCACCCACCCACAGGACTCCCCACTCACAGGACTCCACCCACGGGACTCCCCACTCACAGGACTCCACCCACCCACAGGACTCCACCCACCCACAGGACTCCCCACCCATAGGACTCCACCCACCCATAGGACTCCACCCACCCACAGGACTCCCCACTCACAGGACTCCCCACCCACAGGACTCCCCACTCACAGGACTCCACCCACGGGACTCCCCACTCACAGGACTCCACCCACCCACAGAACTCCTCTCACCCACAGGACTCCCCACCCACAGGGTTCCCCTCACCCACAGGACGCCCCACCCACAGGACTTCAGCTACCCACAGGACTCCACCCACCCACAGGACTCCCCACCCACAGAACCCCACTCACCCATATGGCAGTGAGGACAGGCGGGCTGGGCACTGCTCACAACAGGCTCAGGGCCCTCGTCTGTGCTGAGCTTGCAGTCTTCAGACCTGGGCCTGCACATTGATGGAGGCATCTGGGCTCGGCTGCCCTGCCTGACCCTGGAAATACGTGTCTGGGAGGAGGTCTCTGGAGTAAACGCTGCCTGGCCCTGCCCTAGCCATAGCGCCGGCTTCGCTCCGTCGGGCAGCTGCCTGATGTCCACAGGCCCCAGTGCAGGAGCAAGGTGGGGGAGGGGCGGTTGTGGCCCCAGGGAGCCGCCCCTCTGGCAGCCGGGAGCTGCTCGTCCCCAGGCCCACTGCCCCCTTGTGAGGGCCTGGACTCAGGTGTGTTCCTCACTATCTTCCCATTTTCATACAGAAAGTACATCGTCAATTAAGTTGCTCCCTTTCCTCCCAGAGAAACTCGTTTCATCCTCCCTCCCCTGTAAAATCCGTGTGACCCGTGGGGCAGGGGAGCCCATGGGGACTTGGGGGCAGTCGTGAGCCTTGGGGTGGCCACGGTAAGAGTGGCGTCCACGAGCTTCCTGGGCAGGCGGCAGCAGGGCCTGGGGTTGTGGCTCCTCTCCTCGGGCAGGGGAGGGGCTCCAAAAACCCCCTTCACCCGAGACCTTGGTGTTTAGCGCCTGGTGGGGCTCCGTCTCCTAAGATGAGGCGTCCCAGATCTGTCAGGGCAGACAGGCGTCGGGAGTCTTCTGCCCAGCACCCTGAGGTATTTGTCTTCCTTTCCCTAGATGGGCCCAAAAGCACGAGAACTGGAGGTTTCAGAAGACAAGGCAGACGTGGCTCCTGCTCCACATGTATGACAGAGACAAGGTGTGTGCATACTGGGGCGGGCGCATCTCCCGGGGGCTGAGGTCCGTGCATGGCGGGACAGGCGCATCTCCTGGGGGCTGAGGTCCGTGCACAGCAGCGCGGGCGCATCTCCTGGGGGCTGAGGTCCGTGCACAGCAGCGCGGGCGCATCTCCTGGGGGCTGAGGTCCGTGCACAGCGGGGCGGGCGCATCTCCTGGGGGCTGAGGTCCGTGCACAGCGGGGCGGGCATGTCTCCCGGGGGCTGAGGTCCGTGCACACTGGGGCCCTGACAGCGGAAGCGACAGTCTGAAAGGGCCGCCCTCAGGACCCGCTGCAAGGAAGGTCTCCTGGTGCCCTTGTTCTAAGAGATGAGCTGCGTTGCCTCCTCCAGGAGCCCCACCGCCGGCCTTCAGGGCAGAAACCAACACAACACGACCTTAGGGAGGCCACCTGCCCTTGTGCACGTGTGCGTGTGACGTGTCTACACGAGTGTGTACGTGTGACGTGTCTATACGTGTGACGTGCGCCTACACGTGTGTGTATACGTGACGTGAGTCTGCACGTGTGGTGTGTCTGCACATGTGTATGTGTGACATGTCTGCACGTGTGTATGACACGTGTCTGCACATGTGCATGACACGTGTCTGCACATGTGTGTGTCCGTGACATGAGTCTACACGTGTATACGTGTGACGTGTGTCTGCATGTGTGTGCATGAGTGTGACGCATGTCTGCACATGCAAGTGTGGGCAGCTGTCCTTTTCAGGGGCAGGATGTGAGATGGGGTTTTACAGAATGAAACGAGACAGAATTCTGAACTAAACCCAGCCGCTGGGAGGTGGGCTGGAGCTGCCCGTGTCCTTTGAGGCTGGCGGAGCCCACGGTTCTGCCTTGCCAGCTCTCCTGCGCCCATGTTACTAGAGACCAGGCTTTGTGTGCTCTGTGCATGTGCGCTGAGGGCAGGGCGCGGTTTTCTCTTGCCGTGCCTGTGTTTGCAGATTCTCAGAGCGGGGCAGGCCCACTGGCCCCACTCACAGCCCTGGGACATTCCAGGCATAGCCTGCAGCCGCTTTCATTATTTTGTTGATGTTGGTTTTTTGTGGGCAGTTTTGAGACAGGGTCCCGCCCAGGCTGGAGTGCAGTGACATGATCACAGTTCACTGCAGCCTCAACATCCTGGGCTCAAGCCATTCTCTCTCCTCAAAGTCAGAGGACATGTACATCCCAATTGTAAGCCCTACTGCATGCTTCTGTCATCGTGACACTGGGGTGGGCACAAAGCTGGAAGCAGAAGTGACTGGAACAGCGGGGGAGCCTGGAAACCCTCACGCCCAGGGCAGCTGGTTCCAGCACGCGGGCCAAGCCCATTCCAAGTGGAGGAAACTTCTCCACAGAGCCCGGGACAACTGGGTGTCCACGTTTGGCTTTGTTTTTTTTAACCGAAGTTTACATGGTTTTATTTATATGTTACGATTACCAAAAGTAAACTTTATACAAAAATTTTTATACAGAAAAATAATCCTTGGTTAGGCAAAGCCATTTATATGTGTGTATACACACACACACACACACACACAGACATCTTATACTGTCATAGTTAAACATATTTATAAACACACAAATATGCATTTTACTTATACATGTTTATTCCACATGTATTGTAGCCGTACATATTTACAAATACGCTAATATTTAATGCGGCCCCCAGCTTCACACCATATGCAAAAATTAACTCAAAATGGATCAAAGACTTAAATTTAAGAACTAAAACCAAAACTTTTACATGAAAACCTGAGTCCATTTCATGACCTTGGATGAGGCAACGATTTCTTAAATGTGACTCTAGAAGCACAAGTGACAAAGGAAAAGTCAAGAAAGCATCCTCATCAGAATCTAAGACTGTAGCAGGGCACGGTGGCTCACGCCTGTAATGCCAGCACTTTGGGAGTCTGAGATGGGCAGATCACTTGAGGTCAATAGTTCGAGACCAGCCTGGCCAACGTGGCAAAACTCCGTCTCTACTAAAAAGACAAAAATTATCTGGGTGTGGTAATGCTTGCCTGTAATCCCAGCTACTTGGGAGGCTGAGGCAGGAAAATCGCTTGAACCTGGGAGGTGGAGATCGCGCCACTGCACTCCAGCCTGGGCAACAGAGCAAGACCAGCTCAAAAAAAAAAGAAAGAAAGAAATGCATCTAAGACTTTGCACTGCATACAGAACTAGCGAGAAAGTGAAATGGTTGCTCCAGAATGGGAGACGTTTATAAGTCCCACATGAATGAGAACTCTGCTAACTCAATAATGAAAAGAGCCCGGTTTTGTGAGCTGCTGCCACAGGGACCTGAGGAAACCCGTCTGCAGAGCAGATTCGCAGGTGGCCGGCGAGCCTGCGCAGAGGTGCCCCCACCACCAGCAGACAAGGGTCAGGCCACCATGAGATGCCGCCTGGCCACTGCCACCCTGAGCGGAAAGAAAAGCACCCCAAATGCCGGAGCGTACGCGGCACTTTTATCACGGCCTACCCCTGTTTTATTTGTGTCATGTTTTCTCATTTTTCTGAGGATTTTTACAATGTTTTTGAAATGTCCTCCTCTCCGTGCGGCTTCTGTTTTAGCCACAGGTTGATTCAGTGTTTTGTCTGCCGCTAACAGGCGTTTCTTCTTGCAGCGTCTGGGGCAGGGTCTGTGGCCAGGCCGCGTGCACCCTTGGGCTGCGGTGGGAGGATGAAGCCTGAGGCCAGGGTGTCCTTGGCTGCACCATCTCGTCTCCTGCTGCTCAGTGGCCCCACCCTGCCCCGCCCCTGACCGACTCCGTCTCCCCTGTCCAGGTTCCAGATGAGCACTTTTCCACCATGCTGGCCTACCTGGAGGGGCTGCAGGGCCGGGCCCGCGAGCTGACGGTGCAGAAGGCAGAAGCTCTGATGCGGGAGCTGGACGAGGAGGACCCTGACCCCCTCCTGCCGGGGAGGGTCCAGCGCATCCGGCAGGTGCTGCAGCTGCTCTCCTAGCGGGTTCAGCGCGGGACGGGGCCGCTGCCCAGCGCAGGGTGGCCTCGGACCACACAGGGTGCAGCTCCTCCGGCGGTGGGGGCCGGGATCACCAGCACCAGAGCCTCGCAAGGGCCCCTTCTCTCCTCCAGACCCTCCTTGGCCGGAGACAGTTGTGACAGTGACGACAGGTTCAGTGCCTTCAGTGCAGAGCGTGGACGCTCTGGAATCACCCAGACACCTGGGCTTGGAGGGGCCCTGGAGCCCTGGGAATCTGCTTGGGAGGGAAATGTCTATTTTTCTACCGGGAATATTTTAAAGATTGGCCATGCTGGCTCCTCCTGCCAGCTGCAAACCTGCACCTTCCGCCTCATTCCCCATCCCCATCACCCTGCGTGGGCCGCGTTCCTGGTGCCCTGCCTGCGTCCATCCAGGGGCCTGGCTGTTGCCTGTTTTCCTTTAACCCCACACAGCCTCACGGCTGGTCATGGGGAGCCCCTGCTGAGGGCTTGTGGAGTCAGATCACGTACCTGTGCAGAAACCGTCTCTGTGGCTGCATTTGAAATAAAACTTGACCCACCAGGGACCGTGGGTCCTGCTCTGCACGGTGCACCCCCTGCCTGTGGACTGCAGAACGCGCGTCCCCCATGCCAGCGCGCCCCGGGCTGAGACCCCGTCTTTAGTGGTGGCCATCCCAGGATGCCATTCGGGGCTCTGTGTGTGGCGTTCCTGGCAGTGGGTGCTGGCTGACCACTTGTGTTCGGGCCGGCCGTTTCCCAGCGCTGGCAGTGACTGACTGTGCCAGGAAACACACTTAGGCCACACACAATCGAGCCACACACTTCCTGTTCCCAGCAGCCTGTGGTCCCCACCCCCAAGTGATGTGAGGTGCAGCGGGGCATCGAGAGGGCCACGGTGACCACAGGACTCCGGGCAGCGGCTGCGGAGGGGCCGGGTGGGCATGGCGAGGAGGTCTGTGCACCCCTGCGAGGCCAAGTCTGTTCCAGGATGGGCCCGGGGGGGTGCCGAGTCCAGCGGCTCTGGCCTGGGTATCCACAGAGCAGACGCCCAGGTGCTGCCCCAGAGCTCCCTGCTGCCTGGCTCAGGTTGGGGGTTTGTGCTGCCGTCTCAGTGCTCCCCCAACTGACGGTGGAGCAGAAAAGTAGCTGCAGCCGCCACCTGGCAGCCTTGGGACGCTGGTTCAGGCCCTGAGTGCCCCCTTGGGTGCCCCGCTCCCCAATAGACCTGCTGAGGCTGAGGTCAGGCTGCCTGCGTTGGTTGCCCCTGACCCACCGAGCTGCACGCAAGCCGGGAGGTGGGAGCACGGCCTCACCCCCATGAGAGCAGTGAGGCTCAGGCCCCAGGCTGTCATCCTGGGGAGGGCTTTGGGCTTCTCGGGGCCTGTACCTCAGAGCGGTGACTGACCTCACTGTGACCCACAGACGTCTATGTGACTTCCATCTTAGCTCCCTGAAGACACTGACTGGGGAGTGCTGTCTTGTCAAGGGTTCCCACCTCTGTGGGTCGTCAGGTGCCAAGCTCCTCAGGGCTCCCTGGCGAAAGGTGCCAAAGGGTGATGCGGAGACGTCACCTGGGACGCAGCTCAGAGAACCACGCAATGCCCTGGGGTCTCCCTACCCCCGTGCAGGTCAGTGAGGGCACCCACCCATGCAACCCCAAGGGCCAACCACATGGGGCCACCTGTGCTGGGACTGTGTGTGCCGGAGAACGGGCTGTGAGTCCCTGTCTCAGCTGGCGCTTGTGCGGGACTCCTGAACCAGGAAGCCTCCAGCTAAGGAAGCCCCCCACCTTAGCCTGGAGATGACCCTCACATCCGTCCCTCACGTCTGTCCCTGGGCAAGCGCTCCTCACGGTGGAGAGGGCAGCTGCTGACCCGCAGCAAGCCAGGCGGCGGATTGAGATTTGTGCCAAGTGAGGGGCCAGACTTCAGTGCAGGTATGCGTGCTATTCCCTTCGTATATGTCCAAGGCCATAAGTGATGGGCTGTGACAAAGCATCCGGGCAGAGCTCAGGGAGGAATGTCCCTGCAGTGAGTACACAGGTCTGGGCGGAGCTCAGGGAGAAATGCCCCTGCAGTGAGTACGCCAGGTCCAGGCGGAGCTCAGGGAGAAATGTTCCCTGCAGTTAAGTACGCAGGCGTGTGCAGGTGTCAGAACCACCAAACCACACACTGATAACTCATGCTGGGTGCGGCGGCTCACGCCTGTCATCTCAGCACTTTGGGAGGCCATGGTGGGCAGATCACGAGGTCAGGAGTTCGAGACCAGCCTGGCCAACATGGTGAAACCCCATCCCTACTAAAAATACAAAAATTAGCCAGGCATGGTGGTGGGCACCTGTAATCCCAGCTACTCGGGAGGCTGAGGCAGGAGAATCGCTTGAACCCGGGAGGCAGAGCTTGCAGCGAGCAGAGATTGCACCACTACACTCCACCCTGGGTGACGGAGTGAGGCTCCGTCTCAAAAACAAAAATAAAAAAATTTTTTTAAATAAAAGGAACACTGGAAGTCAGAATCATTTCCCGTAGGGGTGAGTAGATCTATGTAGACGGGCTTTCTGGGGCAAAGGGGCCTCCCTGACATTGGGGGTGTGAACACTTGTCAGAGCAAGTTGGAGACCCCTCACGGCACTGTGAGACCCGAGGAAACCGTCCCCTGCCCCAGCCCACCCAGCCTCTGAGGAAGCGGCCTCTGAGCAGTTTGTTGCTGGATTGATGTCTGACAAACAGCTCGCACCGAGTGCTGCCTGCTCACCTCCACCAAGAATGACAGGTTCGGCCGCTGAATCACCCTCAGAGCACTTTCCTCCCTCCAATCCCCCAAGACCGTGGCATCATTTTACAGACAGGGTCCCACTCTGTCGTACAGACTGGAATGCAGTGGCATGAGCTCTCCTCGCTGCCACCTCCACCTCCCAGGCTCATGCGATTCTCCCTCAGCCTCCCGAGTAGCTGGGACCACAGCTGCTACCACTACACCCGGCTATTTTCTGTATTTCTTGTAGAAGTGGGGGCTCACTGTTTCCCAGGCTGGTCTCAAACTCTCGGGCTCAAGCGATCCTCCCACCCCGGCCTCCCACCGCGCTGGGATTCCTTCCAGCGTGAGCCACCATGCCTGGCATTTATTTCTGGATGACTCGGTGCCCAGTGTTCACATCCCAGAGCCTCAAGCTGACCTTCCAGCCCCGGCCGGCACTGTCCGCTCCCCACTCCTCTCCCTGGAGCGCTGGCCGCCTCCAGCTGGGCTCTTTCCCTCCCTGCCTGTCCTTGCACAGATCAGGTGGCGCCACCTGCTGTCCGTCCAGCTCCTCGGCTCCTGCTCCGATCACAGTCACGCGCGCTGGCCGGATGCCGTGCGCCATGCGCCCTCCAGTGGCTCCCAGGGAACAGGCTCCACCGCGCGCTCCAGCTGCCATCCCCCCCTGCCCTGCCTGGGTCAGGCCACCCGGTCTGCCCACCGGCACCTCAGAACTGCTGGTACCACTGCTGGCTGCACGGGTTTCACAGATGATAAAGCTGAGCGCAGCCTCAAACCCTGAAGTCATCAAAGTTAGGATCCTTCAGACTCTTCCAAGCCTCACCTCATCATCGGTGGCCCAGCAGTCCAGAGCCACAGGCCACCCACCCACTTGTTAGGCAGCGGCAACTACTCGATGTACTCTGACATCAGACACCCCAGGAGTTTGCTTAGATTTCACAAGGGACTGGGTCCAGGCAGGAGGGGGTGGAATTTGGCCAGTGATGGGCCTGCCTCAGGGCATTTGTGAGACCTGCCCCGAGAGAGCTGGGCGCTGGGCTGAGCTGTCCAAGTCCCGCTGCCCTCTGAAGCCCGGTGAGCCCACCCAGCCCTGCCATCATCCTGCCTTCTTTCCCCTCCCCCTCCAAGGGGGGAAGAAGACCCCCGCTCTGAGGGAGCCCCAGCCATCACGGGGAGAGCCCAGGTCCCAGAGTGAGGCGAGCGTCCAGCCTCTGGGTTCCCGGCCAGAAGTTTCCTGATGGGGGCTGCCCCCTCCGAGGGAGGAGCTTCGGGACATCTGAACCAAGAGCCCCACCACACTGGACGCAGCCCCCAGCCCCTGCATGTGTGTGCCCTGCGGGTGTGGGTGAGCGGTGGCGTGGCAGCTCCCTTGGGTCGCTTGGGTTCTATTTAACGGCGTCTCCGTGGGTAAAGCTTGGCCTCGTAAGCCCGGCCCCCCCGGCCCTCAGATGGCCTCACCCTCCGAGCTTGCTGTGGGAGGTTTGCAGATGACTCAGGGACTGTGGTTTTGTTTTGTCTTGACTTAGGAGGGTAATGGGAGGCACGTGCGGCCCGGCTGAGGGCCAGCCTCAGACCCAGAAGCAGATCTGGGGCCGAGAGCCGCCTGCCCACCCCAGGAGGTGGAGACCTAGAAGCTGCGGGGTGGGGTGCAGGGGCCAGGGTCAGCGTCCCCCCTACTGCTGAGGACAGATATCTGGGGAGCAGCTCGGCCCTGTCGTGAGCCATGGGGTTCAGGGTGTCTGCCTCTCCCGTGACATCTGAGCACCGTGGGGTGGATGTCCGCAGAGGCATCTCCCAAAATCCACGCACGAGGAAGCTGGGCTCACGGGCTGCCCGCCGTCCGAGTTCTCTAGGACCCTTGAAAAGGACCCGTCTGCAGGTGCGTGGATAAAGGAGCGCCAACCCCCTCTCCACTCACCCGAGGTCCCCAGAGCCCTCACACCCACAGACCCAGGAAGGAGAAGGGCTGGGGCAGGACTCGGAGCGGCTGTCTAACGAGAGTGGAGCTTCAGCCTGGGAAGATGAGGAGACTCTGGAGGTGACGGTGGTGGCTGCACAGTGCCGTGAATGTGGCTGTGCACCCTGAACTGTGCACTTAAACATGGCTGATGGTGAATTTTCTGTACGTGTATTTTATCACAATTTTTAAAAATAGCAACAAAAAAACACTTGGAAATGAGGCGTAGACGTCCGTGCCAAGCCGCGGCGTTTCCCAGCAAGCCTCCGGGATGTGCCTGCGCACCCTGCCGCAGCCTGAGCGCAGCTGTGAGAAACGGGGGCACCCAAGTCTGCCGGGTTGAGAAGGTGGCACCTCCGGGTTCGGGTCTCACGTGGCCCTCCCCTTCCCTCCCACCTGCCCCACACCCCTGCCCACGCCCCTGGGCACGAGTTGAAGGAGATTTGACACCTGCTCACTCTGTTTTCACTGAGCTAGGCTTATTTACACTTGAGGATGAGGCGTTTGGACCGCCTAGCTTGGGGGGCCCTGGCTGCACCCCATGGAGGAGCCCTGTGATCTCTCCGGGTTGTTTCTTCCCGGGTGAGATGGGGTGAGAGGTTGCGTGAGTCGGGCAGGCGGGGTCAGGGTTCGGGTTGGGGTTGGGGTTACATTTGTCTCAGTGCTTTGAGGGGAAGCTCAGCAGTCACTCATCCCTCTGCACTGGGCGTCCCTCACGTCGGCTGGGCCTCCATGAAGTGGAGCGGGAAAGGGTCAGCGTTTCCTCCCCACCTGGGCCTGGGGCTCCCCTGGGCCCGCGGAGATGAATACCCCAGGCCAATGTAAGGTGGGGGCATGAGGGTCCCCTGCGGGACCGGGAGGGCGGGGCCTGAGTCCTCCACCCCACCCAGGAGGCCCTGACGACAGCTGGGAGGGACTCTCCACAGCCCCTGCCCTGGAATGTTCCACGCCCTCCAGAGCTCCAGAGGGGCTCACCAGTCACACTGGACGGGGTGTCGCGTGGCCCCACCTGGCGCCGGGACCCCATTTTCTCTGCCCTTCCAAGTTTTCAGTGTCATATTTCAAATGTCTGAGAGGAGAATAGTGAAGCCAGCACTTGTCCCTGCTCTTCCCCAGAAATACGTGAGCAGACGCAGCTGAGCCCCCCTCCCTCCGCCCCTTCTGGTCTTTGCAGCGGGTTCAGCAGGTCCAGCAGCCTCCGTAGCAGCCGCCCCGCCATGACTTAGGGACCCTGCAGCCCCACCAGGGAGTGTGAGGCCTGCCGTACGTACACCCGCCCGTGTGTCCTGGCTGCCGGGTCCTGGCCTTGGGGCACCGCTCCACGGGGTGCAGGTTGGAACGCACCACGGCTTATCCTCTTTTCTTGTGGGGGGCCACCTGCTGCTCACATGCATGCTCTGCGCTGGGACGGGGGCCAGGGCCGTCTCAGACACCAGGTGTCCCAGCACACGCCGACCACGCCACCACCAGCACACGCGCCACGGGTCCCGCAGTCACCATCACCCACTTCACAGAGGGGAAAACAGCCCGGAGTGGAATAGGTCTGCTCAGGTCCCCAGGAAATGGGGCAGACCCAGGAGCCTCCGGCTCCAGTTCCTGTCTCCAAAGGAGAATGTGGGCCTCGCCTCCCTGCACCTATCACGCGCATGGAGGACCAAGGGCAGCCCTGGTGGTGTGGCTCACAGTCTGGCACTGCAGGCGGACTGCCTCCAGGTACAGCCACAGGAACTGTTCCAGGAACAGGAACAGAGTAGGGTCTGCAGGAGTCCCAGGGCCTGGCGGGTGCAGGGCTCACATGCTGAGGACACCTGTCTGCGCCTGTCTCTGGCTGGATGCAGCCACCTGCTGTCTCTCTGCAGCCCCAGCTGGGTGGGCCCTCAGGGGAGCTCGGTGGGTGGGAGTGCAGCTTCAGGGGTGGGAAAGTGGGCAAGGCCCTGGAGGCGCTCCTGGGGGCTGGCAGGGACTGAGCTGCAGATGGCACCGGGGGGTGGGGATCCCACGGGTCGGGCAGGGGGAGGCCTGGGTGTAACCGGAAGCAGCTGCTGACCCTGTGGGTGTGGGGGTGGGAGTTCTCAGGGCCCTCCCAGAGCAGTCCGAGCTGGGGGCTGGGAGGGGAGTGGGCAGGAGGACCCAGGGACTGGGGGAGCCCCTAGGGCCTGGGCACTGCGCACAGGGCCTGGGCCCTCGGCCGCATGGTGAAAGCCCGGGCAGGCGTAGTGTCCAGGGAGGCCGGGCTGATGCCAGGCGGGGGCAGCAGGCAATACTTCTGCAGGAGGCCAGCAAACAGCAGGAAGAGCTCCGTCCTGGCCAGGCGCTCCCCAACACAGACACGGCGGCCTGCAGGGGAAGTTGAGGCACAGAGTGGGCTGTGCCAGGTCTGCTCCTGGAGGGGAGGGGTGGGGACCTCCCCAGGGGGGTGGAGGAGCAGCCACAGCCGCCTTCATAACCTGAGATCAGGAGGTGGGAGTGGAGGCGGCAGGCGGAGCTGGGGACGTCCCACCCCTGCAGCCCTGGTAGTGCCGTCCCACCCCAGCCACGAGGGCTGCCGACCTGCAGAGAAAGGCAGGAAGGCCTCCCGCTTCACGAAGTGCCCGTCCGCGTCCAGGAAATGGCCCGGGTTGAACTGGCCTGGGGTCTGCCACTGTGTCTCATCCAGCAGCACCGAAGTCAGCAGGGGAATCACGGGTGTGCCCTGCGGGGGCAGCCAGGGCACAGAGAGAGGGGCCCCGGGGAAGGTGGGATGGGGCCCAGATCGGGAAGTTTCATTCCAGGATGTAGCTCCTGCCACACCCACCACACCTGGTGTTAGCCCACTTTTCGGGTGAGGCACCCGAACCCAGGGAGGCCATGTGACCCCAGGGCACACAGCCAGGGGCCCCGAGGATAAAGAGGACACCCAGGATGCACGGAGAGGGACACCCCAGGACACACAGAGGGGACCCCCCAGGACACATGGACAGGGATGCCCACAGGACACGTGGAGGGGACCCCAGGACATGCAGGGAGGCACCAGGTCTGTTGGCCAGAGCCCCAAGTGCTGGGCTGTGGGGTGAGGGCTGCCTCCCTCCTGCTCCTGGCTGGACGCCCTTTATTGCTTCCAGTTGGGGAGCCCTGGGCCATCAGGCACCCACCGGAGGCTCAGCCGTCCCAGTTCCCCTGCAGCCCCGCCGAGGCCTACCCCGAAGGAGATGGAAGGGGCGAGGGAGGCCCAGCCCCACCTTGGGGAGCAGGAAGCCGCCCAGCTGCATGTCGGTGGCGGTGCAGCGGGGCACGTGCGGCAGGAGCGTGATGTACCGCTGCACTTCGTGGAGCACGGCGCTGGTGTAGGGCAGCACCTGCTGGTCCTCCGGCCGGGGAGGCCGCCCACGGCCCAGCACGCGGTCCAGCTCCTCCTGCACCCGGCCTGGAGCGAGGGGTGGGCCGCGTCGGTGGGAGTGCCATCCTTCGGCCCTGGGGGTCCCCCGGGGGCAGGTGTCGTCTCGCCCGGCGCCAGGGTCTCACCCTGCACGTCCGGGTGCCGGCCCATCAGAAGTGCGGCCCACTGCAGTGTGGCTGAGGTCGTCTCCGTCCCGGCCATGACCATGTCCAGGGTGCAGGCCACTGCGTTGTCCTCAGCAAACAGGCCCTCGGGGTCATCCCCCTGCGGAGGCGTGGGGCAGGGCTCAGTGGGATGATCTGGGGTCTGTCCCCCACCCCACAGACCCAGCCCAGCCCTGGGCTCCACTGTGGATGCCCCAGTGATCTGGGCTCAGCCATCCCCCAGGCAGGCACTGTGGATGCCCCGTTTCCCAGACGAGGAGACTGAGGCTCTGAGAGGCCGCCAGCCATGAGGTGGGGAGCTTGGTGCAGGACTGGTATGGACCCCTCCCCAGCCCTGCTCCCCTGGGGTGGCCCTCAGGACTCCTACAGGCCTTCGAGGAGGACCTGGGTCCCGGCATACCTGTCCCTGCTGGATCAGGGCATCCACATAGCTGCACACGGGGTCCCCCGGGCGCATGTGGGGCCGCCGCGCCTCCAGGAGGGTCCTCAGAATGGCGCGGACCTCCTCAATCTTTCGCAGGACGGGCCGGTGCAGTTGGAGCAGGGCCCCAAGCCAGGGGTAGACGTTGAACAGCTGGGTAGGAGGCAGGAGGAGCAGAGATGAGGACGCAGCCCCAGGGCTGCACCCTGGCAGGCAGTGATCGTCCCCAGCGGCTGTGTTCACACCCAGGGACTCTGGGTGGATGTGCTGGAGGCGGCCACAGAACAGGGACCCTTCGCCCTCAAGGGAGGACCAGGGACTCCCAGGAAACCCCCGTCCGTGCCCTGAAAGGGGACAGCCAGGCAGGTTTGCACAGCAGGACCTCCTTCCATCCTGGAGAGGGAGGAGGGAGGCGACTGCCACCGTGGAAATAACCTTGAACCTCCTGTGAGTCATGGAATGGGAGACAGAGCAGACCTCAGACCTCAGAGAGTTGGGGCTGCCGTGGACACGAGGCTGTATCTGAGGGGTGAGCCTGGCACCAGTGGGTGCTCCGTGACTGCCATAGCCACCCCGCCACACCTCATGCCACTTGCCTTCCTGGCGTGTCCGTGATCACCAGTAGCGAGGTCCACACAGCTCCTCCGTGGCAAGGAGCTGGCGCCAGCAGGGAAAGCCAGGGAATGCTCCGCTGCCCTGGCGCTCCCCGGGACCACACAGTGCCATGCAACCTCCATCTTCCAGGTGGGCTCCGGGCCCGCCTGGCTAGGACGAGTGGAAGCTGTGCCCCCCGCTCTTGCTTGTGAACCTGCCGCTGCCCTCACTCCCGTCACGGCCCTGCCACTGGGAAGCCAGGAGGACCAGGACCCGTGGCCTCTGGGTCCAGCCGTGACGCGGGTATCACACCTGAGATGCAGGCTTCGGTAAACACACATCGAATACGGGGAGGACCCGAAGAGGGAAACTTTACATTTTGAAGCAAAATGAAATGCACATGAGTTCCAAACATCAGAGGGATCAACTTTTGTGGTTTTGGGGCACTGTGAAGGGTGTCGGCTGGAAGGTGCCTGGACTGTCAGGGCTGGAGGGGACATGGAGCCCCCCGCAATCCTGGGGAAGCCGTGCCTGCCTCCCACCCCCGCCCTTGAGCAGGTGCATCTGTACTGATGAGGGCATCCGGGGAGATCAAGATCCCCCATTTCCTGGAGAGCACAGCGGCTGGTTTGAGGCCACACAACCAGCTAACGTCAGATGGGTCTGGATTCAGGCCTTTGAGTCTGATTCCTTTTGCAAGGTGGGAGGGCCAAGAGCTGAGAGGGGACAGTGCTGGGGCCCCTGTCCTTCCCCTGCACGCCCAGCACCCCGGGCTCCACCCCACTCCGAGGACGGGAGGCAGCCCCTCACCTGCAGGCCAGGGGACCCCAAGAGGACCATGACCTCATCGATGAGACCCAGCAGGGACACGAACACAGGGTCCCAGTAGTCGAACCGGCGGCCGAAGAGGAGCGTGAAGGTGATGTTGGAGGGAGCCCAGCCCAGTAGGGCCAGCGGGAAGGGCTGGCCTGCGAGGGAGACAAGCCTCAGGCACGTCAAGGCCTGGGGAGGGGCGTCCCCAGCCCCCTGCTCACCTCCATAGCCATCCAGCTGCCCCGAAAGGCATTTCAGTTCCTGCAGAATCTTGTCAGCCACCGGCTCCCGGCCCACGCCCAGGCTGTGCAGGGCACGCACCGTGAACTGGCGGGCAGCTCTCCAGCGCGCCCCAGACGAGAAGAAGATGCCTGTGGGCAGATGCAGCACCCAGTGAGCCCAGGTTCTCACCCCTGCCAGTCCCACCAGGCGGGCAGATGTGCCCAGCGAGCCCAGGTTCTCACCCCTGCCAGTCCCACCAGGCGGGCAGATGTGCCTGGCGAGCCCAGGTTCTCACCCCTGCCAGTCCCACCAGGTGGGCAGATGTGGTGCCCGGCGAGCCCAGGTTCTCACCCCAGCCAGCCCCGCCAGGCGGGCAGATGTGCCCGGCGAGCCCAGGTTCTCCAGCCAGCCCCGCCAGGTGGGCAGATGTGGTGCCCAGTGAGCCCAGGTTCTCACCCCAGCCAGCCCCGCCAGGTGGGCAGATGTGCCCGGTGAGCCCAGGTTCTCACCCTAGCCAGCCCCGCCAGGTGAGTGGGCAGGAAGTGAGCAGGCTGACCTAGGGGTAGTAAGACTGGCTGGGCCCTCACCCCCATCTCCACTCCCGTCCCCCTGGACTAGACCCGGCCCCTCTTGACTTGGGATGAAAAGACACCTGCTTGCTGGTCCTGAGCACCTGACCTGCTGTGTGGGCACCTGGCTCTCCCCAGCACCAGCCCGGAGGCCCAGCTCCTGCCTGCCCTTCCCCAGGCCACCCTGGGAGCCTCTCCCGTGGCTGGAGCCCCCACCCCTCCTGGGATCCAGGTGTTGCCACACCCAGCAGCCCCCACAGCGCAGGCCACACACCTACCTCCACCTCGCTGGATGAGCTGGAAGATGGCGATGGGAGGCCGGTCGGCTAGCTCCTGCCCAGGGCCTTCCAGCGCCTCTTTGACCACCTCGAACCCTGTCAGCACCACCGTCTTCTGGCACCCCAGGTGCACGGTGAACACTGGCCCGTAGCGTTCCGAGAGCTGGCAGGGATGGCAGGCGTAACCCAGGTAGCCCTCACCCACAAGGCCCCCCTTAGGCCCCCTCAGGATGGGCCTGTGCTGGGCAGGGGTGGGGACAGAGGGGAAATGGGAGCAGGTGGAGGGAGGCGCCCAGATGCCATACGGCCGGCTGTGCAGGGTGGAGCAGGCAGCATCCAGCCTGGAGCCCACAGAGCCCCCTCACCATCTGGTGCTTGGCATGGCTGTTGTGGGCTTTTCTTTTTAGCCCAAATTCCCAGGGGGCTCTTTTGAGCCCTGAGTCCAGGCAGCAGGGATGGGGGCTGGCTGTCTGCTAGGGTGGCACTTTCTGAAATGCCAGAGTCTGCACAGAGTGAGAGCCTGACAGGCCCGGCCCCCAGAGACCCTGACCTCGGCTGCAGCCCGGCCAGCAGCACCCCAGCCCACAGTTGGGGGCAGCCAACTGCCCGACTGGTCAGTCCTGTCCCGCTGACCCTGCCTGCCTGAGTGAGGACTGAGCAACAGGGCCGGTCAGGCTGCCCCGTGCTGTGTACGCGTACTCTCTGTCCTCAGCATCCCTGCCCAGGAGGCACGGGTCCTCTTCCCATTTCACAGATGAGGAAACAGAGGCTCAAAAGTGGGAAGTGGGGCCGGGTACAGGGGCTCACGCCTGTAATCCCAGCACTTTGGGAGACTGAGGTGGGTGAATCATGAGGTCAGGAGATCGAGACCACGGTGAAACCCCGTCTTTACTAAAAATATAAAAATTTAGCTGGGTGTGGTGGCGGGCACCTGTAGTCCCAGCTGAGGCAGGAGAATGGCGTGAACCCGGGAGGTGGAGCTTGCAGTGAGCTGAGATTGCGCCACTGCACTCCAGCCTGGGTGACAGAGCGAGACTCCGTCTCAAAAAAAAAAAAAAAAAAGTGAAATGTTTTTACTGTTGAACACCTGAGGGCCAAGAGGGGCTGAGCGGGCAGCCGACACGCCCAGGCCCTCCTCCCGTCTGCTGTCCCTCAGCCGGGTCTCCTGCAGGCTTTCAGCAGACACAGCCTCCCCCAGGGAGCCCTCCAGACTCCTGCCCCCGTGCTGGACCCTGGGTGGCACTTCCAGGGCTGCTTCTTACTCACTGTGTCTGCTTCCCTCTGGGAAAGGGCGGCTTTCCCTTCCCAAAGGCAGGGTGGGCCCTCCGGCCTCCTGCGTCCCCCGCTGGGCCCGGAACCATGAGGGAACAGGCCGTGGAAATGGGGCCCGGCTTCCCCAGGAGTGGGGCCAGGACACAGCAGCTGTCCGGGCGGCGAGAGCTGCCCAGGCTCCCTGACCTACCTCCATCAGGGACCGGTCCTGTTGCGACAGACGCAGCAAGTGCAGGTTCCCAATGAGGGGCAGCGGGCGAGGCCCCGGGGGCCACCGGGGGGCTGGGGAGGTGTCTCGGGCGTAGGCACGGAGCAGCCCCCAGAGCCCCAGGAGGCCCAGGAGCAGCAAGAGCAGCAGGGCCATGAGGACGTGGCTGGTGAGGCCCCGCTCCCCTCCTGGGCCCCGTCCTCCCCGCGCCCTTATAGGCCTCCCCAGGAAGGCGTGCCCGCACCCCACCCACCCCACCACCCCTAGAATGTGGAACGAGCAGTTTGCAGGGCAGCCCCCAGCAGGCGGCTTAAAGCTGCAGGCCTGCGTGGAATGTGGGGCTGAGGCCCTGGTGGGGCCGGGTAGGGGAGCGCAGGATAGGGGCCCTCTGGGGTCAAGCATCCATGTCCCCTGTCGGGAGAGAAGGATGCGGCCCGTGGACTGTTCTGCTGAACCCACCAGTCCAGGCCCCTCGGCCTTGGCCACCCCTCAGAACTGGGATTCACAGGGCTCTGGGGCCGAGGTCCTGGCTTGGAGGGGAGCTCCCTGCCTTTCACAGGCTCTGAGTGGGACCCTGTGGAGCTTTGGGTTTGCAGGCCTCTCCCAAACCCCATCCGTGTGCACCCAGCTCTTCTCTGATCAGTTCCCCACTGGGCAAGGGACAGGAGTGAGACCTCAGGACGGCCCGTGAGGGGCCTCAAATCGCACAGCCCTCACAAACCGCCACCTGCATCTCCCGACACGTTTCCTGAGGGTGTTCACCCCGGGTAGCAGCCTGCTCCTTTTCAAGGGCTGCCGCCCAGCAGGGGATGCAACTGTCTGAGCTAGGACAGGAACATGGAAGGGCTGCCGGGTGGTAGGTGGTGGGGTTTACGAGCCCTGGCCATCTGTCTGTCTCCTAAACCGCTGCGAGGGGCGGGAGGGCTGCTGGCAGCAGAAGCGGTGGGGCCTGCTTTGCACAGCCTGCCCTGACATGAGGCAGCTGGAGCCGGCGCCAGTGGGGCGGGACCCTCCCCACCGCCCGTCTCGGGGGCGTTGCCCATGCCCTGTACAAACCGCAGAGCCTGAGGCCCTCACCCCTCCTGGGTTTGGTCCCCCCTGATTAGCAGGCTGAGGCCCTCACCCCTCACCTCTCCCAGAGTTGGCCCCTTTGATTGGCTGGGAGGGAAAGCCCCAGCCACAGTTGCACGCCTCCTGTGGTGGGGAGCTCACTACCTCTATCCCACAGTACAGCCTCGGGGCCAGGGCTGGGCGGCTGCAGTGGGGAGGGAGTGCCTTATACCAGGGCCACTACTGGGTAGGCTGGGGGTCCTACCTGCCTAGCAAAGCTTACTTAATTAATTCAGGGAACACTTTTTTTGTGTGTTTTGTTTTTGAGGCAGGGTCTCGCTCTGTTGCCCAGGCTGCTATACAGTGCTGAGTACAGGCTCACTGCAACCTCCACCTCCTGGGCTCAAGCCATCCTCCCACCTTAGCCTCCCAAATAGCTGGGACTACAGGCACAGACCACCAAGCCCAGCTAACTTTATTTATTTATTTATTCATTTATTTTGGTAGAGATGGGGATCCCACTGTGGTACTCAGGCTGGTCTCAAACTCCTGGGTTCAAGCAATCCTCCTGCCCTGACCTCCCAAAGTGTTGGGATTACAGGTGTAAGCCACTGCATCTGGCCTAATTTTTTAAGTTTTGGGTTTTTGTTGTTGTTGTTGATTTTGAGATGGAATCTCACTCTGTCGCCAGGCTGGAGTGCCATGGCACAATCTCGGCTCACTGCAACCTCCGCCTCCTAGGTTCAAGCGATTTTCCTGCCTCAGCCTCCCGAGTAGCTGGGATTATAGGCGCGTGTCACCACACCCAGCTAATTTTTGTATCTTTAGTAGAGATGGGGTTTCACCATGTTGGCCAGGACGGTCTTGATCTCTTGACCTCGTGATCCTCCCGCCTCAGCCTCCCAAAGTGCTGGGAATTTTGTAAGTTTCTTTTAGAGAGGGAGTCTAGAGGCTGGTCTTAAACTCCTCCTGGGTTCAAGCAGCCTCCAAAAGCGCTGGGATTACTGACGTGAGCCAACGCTGGGCCGGCCTCTTTTTCTTTTGAGATGGAGTCTCGCTCTTGTCATCCAGGCTAGAGTGTGGTGGTGCTATCTCGGCTCACTGCAACCTCCATCTCCCGTGTTCAAGTGATCATCCTGCCTCAGCCTCCCGGGTAGCTGGGATTACAGGCATATGCAACCACGCCCAGCTAATTTTTGTATTTTTCGTAGAGACGGGGTTTCGCCATGTTGGCCACACTTGTCTCGAGCTCCTAACCTCAAGTGATCCACCCGCCTCGGCCTCCCAAAGTGTTGGGATTACAGACGTGAGCCACGGTGCCTGGCCCTCTTTTAAAAATAACTCGTTATGGCCGGGTGCAGTGGCTCACGCCTGTAATCTCAGCACTTTGGGAGGCCGAGGCGGGTGGATCACAAGGTCAGGAGATGGAGACCATCCTGGTTAACAGGGTGAAAACCCGTCTCTACTAAAAATACAAAAAATTAGCCGGGTGTGGTGGCGGGGGCCTGTAGTCCCAGCTACTTGGGAGGCTGAGGCAAGAGAATGGTGTGAACCTGGGAGGTGGAACTTGCAGTGAGCTGAGATCGCACTCCAGCCTGGATGACAGAGCGAGACTCCGTCTCAAAAGCCAAGACGGGCGGATCACGAGGTCAGGAGATCAAGATCATCCTGGCTAACACGGTGAAACCCCGTCTCTATTAAAAAATACAAAAAACTAGCTGGGCTAGGTGGTTGGCGCCTGTAGTCCCAGCTACTTGGGAGGCTGAGGCAGGAGAATGGCGTAAACCCGGGAGGTGGAGCTTGCAGTGAGCCGAGATCGCGCCACTGCACTCCAGCCTGGGCGACAGAGCGAGACTCCGTCTCAAAAAAAAAAAAAAAAGTTATTGGGGAATTGACAATACTCCTCTAACGGCCACCTGTAGGTGTTGCTTGCTCTGGAGGGCATGGCTAGGCGTGCATATTTACATTGTTTCCCATCTTAGGCTGTCACAGAACATCCTGCTAAAAATATGTGTCCATACCTGCAAGGATGGGCACAGTTGCAAGGATATCTTAAAATAAATTCCTAGAAACCAGGTGGCTGAGCCAAGGGATTGTTGCTTTCTGATGTCCAGCGGACCTCCAGCGCCCTGCTGAGACGTGTGCGCCTGCAGCCTGGCTGCCCAAGCGCGGAGCCCGGGACTATTCAGATCAGGCCTGATTGATCCAACCCTGCCGGTCAGATACTCAGCCCTGTGCCATCCCTATGACCAGGAGGAATGCAGCACTCTGGCTGGCTCAGGTCCTGCGTGGCCCTGACATCAGAGGCAGGGTGGGTGGGGTGGGTGGGTAGGTGGGCTCCCCCGGAGGGGCTGGAGTCAGACAGACCTGGTTCCAAACTGAGCCCCGCACCTGTCGGCTGTGGCAGATGGCAGCTTCCAGAGATGGCCTCCCAGATTCTCCCAACCACACTGTCTTTGCCTAAATGTAACACTGCGCTTCTCCCTCCACAGGAGGGCTTGTGGTCTTCCCCCTTTGTGACACAAAGTAGCAGAGGCCAGAAGCCGTGTTTGCTCATTTGGCCTGTGGCATTTCACCCAAGGCTTTTGCAGCGCACTGGAGATCCAGCACACATCAAAAAGGAACAGTCCCTTGGCTCAGCAACCCAGGTTCCAGAAATTTAGTTTAAGGCATCCTTGCAACTGTGCGGAAAGAAGTGTGTGCCCTGCCTCAGTGACTGGGTGGCCCCCGGAAGAATGCCCCGGAGACTGAGCAGGCATGGTGCAGGTTCCCACAGCTCTTGCTTGAATCCCTGTATTTTTTTTTTTTTTTTTTGAGACAGAGTTTCCTTCTTTGTCGCCCAGGCTGGAGTACAGTGGTGCCATCTTGGTTCACCGCAACCTCCGCCTCCCGGGTTCAAGTGATTCTCGTGACTCAGCCTCCTGAGTAGCTGGGATTACAGGCACCTGCCACCACGCCCGGCTAATTTGTGTATTTTTAGTAGAGACGGGGTTTCACTATGTTGGCCAGGCTGGTCTTGAACTCCTGACCTCAGGTGATCCGCCCATTTTGGCCTCCCAAAGTGCTGGGATTATAGGCATGAGCCACCACATCCGGCCAAATCACTGCATTTTTTAAAAAGGTCAACGATCCTAGCCCTTGCCTCCTCCTATACATAACATATCGTCTGACAGGATCAATGGCTATAACCTATGACGAGATGGACTCTTGCATTGGAACTCTGACGATCGGATTTAGCTCTAAGGTACCCCCGAGCAGGTGCAGAGCCTCCACCGCCGGTTGATTGATAAGCCGTGGCCCAAAACATTGCTTTGGAGCAGTCGGACGGAAACTCTGAAACACTGTCCCGGATTGCAGTGCTCAGTAGGAATCTGATTAAAACTAACTTTTAATTCTTCAAAAGCAAAAGTTTTCTCTAGTTGACTCCTTCAATCTGGGTGGGCACTTCTGACCATGGTAGAGGCTGGATCCCAAACAGTGATGCAGTTTCCTCTTGGTTCCCTGGGACACCTGTGCCGTGGACCCAGGCGTCATGCTGTGGGGAAGCCTAGCAGCTTGTAGAGGGGCCCACATGGAGGGGACCCAAGCCCACAGAACTATGGCCACGCTTCCGCCCAACCCTGAGCCCACCTGCCTGCCAGCCACGTGCACCATCCTGAGTGGATCCTCCCGTCGGAAGTGGAGCGAACCCAGCCGAGGCCCCGTGGAGTGTCTCCACCAAGACCTGCCCACGTGGAAGTTCATGGGTAATGACTGCTGCTAAGTGGGCTGCTTTGTTATGCGGCGGCAGAGAACACAAACGCGGCCACGTAAGCTTCAGCAAGGGATGGGACCCCTGTGAGTCTGTTTCTCAGTGTCAGATGAGGATAAGAGACCTGCTTAACTGGGTTCATTCATTTGCAAACTATAAACGGAGCACGTCCAGCGTGCCAGGCACTGTTCCAGGCTCTGGGGATCCCGGGTGGAAAATGCCTAGCAATGCCTTGATCGCTGGGGCTCAAACAAGGTTCGTTCCCTCCTCTGAGCTTTTCCTTTTTTGTTGTAGACAGGGTCTCACTTTTTTTGCCCAGGTTGCAGTGCAGTGGTACAATCTTGGCTCACTGCAGCCTCAACCTCCCAGGGCTCAGATGATCCTCCCACCTCAGCCTCCGGGGTAGCTGGGACTACAGGTGTGCGCCCCTATACCAGGCTAATTTTTGGATTTTTTATAGACAGGGTTTCAGTATGTTGTAGCTGGGACCACAGGTGTGCGCCCCTACACCCATCTAATTTTTGTATTTTGTTTTGTTTTGCTTTGTTTTTGAGATGGAGTCTCACATTGTTGCCCAGGCTGGAGTGCAGTGGTGCGAACTCGGCTCACTGCAAGCTCCGCCTCCCGGGTTCGCACCATTCTCCTGCCTCAGCCTCCCGAGTAGCTGGGGCTACAGGCGCCCATCACCATGGCCGGCTAATTTTTTGTATTTTTAGTAGAGACGGGGTTTCACCGTGTTAGCCAGGATGGTCTCGATCTCCTGACCTCGTGATCTGCCCGCTTTGGCCTCCCAAAGTGCTGGGATTACAGGTGTGAGCCACCACACCTGGCCCAATTTTTGTATTTTTTATAGACATATGATTTCGGCATGTTGTAGCTGGGACTACAGGTGTGTGCCCCTACATCCGGCTAATTTTTGTATTTTTTATAGACATAGCGTTTCAACATGTTGTAGCTGGGACTACAGCTGCTAATTTTTGTATTTTTTATAGACATAGGGTTTCAGCATGTTGCCAAGACTGGTCTTAAACTCCCGGGCTCGAGTGGAGAGCTGCGATTACAGGTGTGAGCCACCGCCCCCAGCCCCTTCCCCACTTTTTATACCGGTGAACTGCTCATAAAAATTCTTTCCTCTTCTCTCCCAGCTAAAGATCTCATATAAAGCAATAACCATTTGCCAGGTGACAGTCAATTAAAAGCCAGTTGTCACCTCCAGGCCACAGGTCCCTCGGGGCTCCCAGACAGCGAGGCTTAGGGCAGCCCCAAGGGAGGGGCTGTCCTTCCACTGCTAAGCCGCTGCTCCGGTCAAGTGAGTGAGCTCTTTGCTGGGTAATAAAAGCTCCCATTGTTCACAACCCTGGAAATGTATTAATGAGTAACCCAGTGTGTGGGCCCCTGGTGTAAAATAGTTGTTTATATGACAGGAACAAGGTGCAATTTTCCTTTTTTCATTTTCAGTGGGCCCAGAGCCCCAGGCCAATCAAGGCCCTGACAACTGGATATCTGCAGCCCTGGGCCCTCCCTTGGGGCCTTGGTGTGAGGTCCCCACTGCCGTGCGGTTCAGAAACATTCAGTGCCAGGCTTGTGGCTCAGCTCTGGGCACACGGAGCAGAGTCTGACCTCGGGCGCAGGAATCTCATGGTGTGCATTGCAGAGGGGCAGGTTCACCAGGGCCCAGCGATGGGGAGAACTGGAAGCCACATGGGGAGGGGATGCCTGGGCCAGGCTTGAAGAAGGGCAGGTCCCGGGGTGAGGGTGGTTGGGCTGCCTTGACCAAGCGTTTGTCTGCAAGCAACCCCTGGGAAGTTGCAGGAACTGGATCCTAAGCAACAGTGGTTTCGGGTCACACCACGGTCCAGAGGGGCCCAGGCAGCAAACTCAGTGTTGCTGGGGGCCCAGGGTGCTTCCCACCAGGGCCTGGCCAGTGATTGTGAAATGGGGGGGGATGGATGAGTGAGTGGAGGCTGGAGCTTGGGCCATCCATAGCACTCTATAAGGGCCAGTGTTCGACTTCCTCGTGGCCAGGACAGGTTCGGGGCTGGTAGAGACTACGCAGGTGGAAGCTGGGGTCTTCACTGAGCCCTTTCCCAGGAGTGCTGTTGCCATGGTAACATCAACACGCAAATGCCAGGCCCGGGCCTTACCACTTACAATACACTTTCATTCTGTCCTAGGTTGAGTTGCAACTACCCCGTCCCCCATTCATATGGTGAAGTCCTAGCCACCAGGACCTTAGGATGTGACCTTTGCTTTGGAAATAGGTGCCTCACCACTTTACAGGCGGTGGCTCACACCTGTAATCCCAGCCCTTTGGGAGGCTGAGGTGGGCGGATCACTTGAGGTCGGGAGTTCAAGACCAGCCTGGGCCACATGGTGAAACCCCATCTCTACTAAAAATACAAAAAAATTAGCTGAGTGTGGTGGCGCATGCCTGTAATCCCAGCTACTCAGGAGGCTGAGGCAGGAGAATCGCTTGAACTCGGGAAGTGGAGGTTGCAGTGAGCAGAGATTGCGCCATTTCACTCATGTCTGGGTTACAAAGCAAGACTCTGTCTCAGAAAAAAAAAAAAGCCAGGTGTGGTGGCGCCTGTAATCCCAGCTACTTGGGAGGCTGAGGCAGGAGAATTGCTTTAACCTGGGAGGTGGAGGTTGCAGGGAGCCAAGATCGAGCCACTGTACTCCAGCCTGGGCAACAAGAGAGAGACTCCATCTTAAAAAAACAAAACAAAGAAATAGGGTTGCTGCTGATGTAATTAGTTAAGATGAAGTTACTGGGGTAGGCCCTAACCCAACATGACTGCTATCCTTGTAAAAAGAGGAAATTTAAGTTGGGAATGGTGGCTCATGTCTGTAATCCCAGCATTTTGGGAGGCTGAGGCAGGAGGATTGCCTGAGCCCAGGAGTTAAGGACCAGCCTGGGCAACATAGGGAGACTCTATCTATACAAAAAATACAAAAATTAGTCTGGTGTGGTGGTGTGTACCTGTAGTCCCAGCTACTCAGGAGGCTGGGGCGAGAGGATTGCTGAGCCCAGGAGGTGGAGGCTGCAGTGAGTCGTGATCGCGCCACTGCACTCCAGTCTGGGCAACAGAGCAAGACACTGTCTCAAAGAAATAAATAAAAATAGGAAATTTGGACACAACACAGGACACCATGGGAACGTAGAGGCCAAGACCAGGTGGTGCTTCTGCAAGCCGAGGAACATCAGAGACTGGCGGCCCCCAGAAGCTGGGAGGCAGGCCTGGGACTGTCCCCAGGGCCCCACCCTGCCCACTGCTTGGACTCCGGGCCCCAGGACTGAGAGCACCTTCCTGTTGTTGAAGCTGCTCGGTGGTGGCACCTGGCTCCAGCAGTCGCAGGCAGCCAGTCCACACGCTCTCCCGTCCTTCCGGTGCCGCCTTCCTCCCCGGATGGGCCTGGTGATGAGGCCTCTGTGCGATGGGGAAATCGAGGCCCCGGCAGACACCCGGGATGCAGAGACACCCGGCACCGCTATGTGTCCTTGGGCAATTCGCTGAACCTTTCTGGGTTTCGGTTTCTCCCTCATTCCAAAAGCTGATTCTGCTACCGACTGCTGCGAGGGTCCCAGGGGACGGGAGAGCCGGGGCAGCGCCCACCGGGGCTCAGGAGCTTCGTGAGTCCGAGGGGGCGGGGCCGGGCCTGGGCAGGGGGCGGGGCCGGGCCTGGGCAGGGGGTGGGCCGGGCCTGGGCAAGGGGCGGGGACGGGGCCTGCTCGACGTGCTCGGCGCTCCCGAGGGTACCTGCTCGGCGCTCCGCCGGCCGCCCTGCGTACGCTCGCAAGGCACACGCAGACTCCGGCGTGGCCAAGATGTCGACCGCTATGAATTTCGGGACCAAGAGCTTCCAGCCGCGGCCCCCGGACAAGGGCAGCTTCCCACTGGATCACTTAGGTGAGCGGCGGAAGGTCGGTGGACAGGGGTCTGGGATGGGGGATCTGGGTCGCGGCCCAGCGCGGAGCTCCATGGGGTGCCGGCATCTGGCACGGTGCAGGCGGGGAAACTGAGGCAGCCCCCCCCCCGCCCCAGCCCCGGGTCACTGCTGCGGCATGGACCCTGCAGGTGGGAGCTGGCAGGACCGTGGCCGCCGTGACGAGGACAGCGACACCGACTCCTTGCGTCGGGTTCCGAGTCCCCGGCTCCGCCCTGCTTCACCCGGTGAGCTGTCTGTGCCCCGGGTTTGCAGAGCGGGACATTCGGCGGCCACGAAGCCCGCAGCTGCAAACGAGGCTTAGACGGTGCCTGGCGTGTCTGCTGCAAAGCTCCAAAGTGCTGCTGATCTCTCAATGGTTTTGGCCGGATTCCGGTGTGGGGTTAGCCGTTAAATTGCCTCCATGGACATGAAGGCTTCGAAAAAGGATCCGTGGGCTGGGCGCGGTGGCTCACGCCTGTGATCCTAGCCCTTTGGGAGGCCGAGATGGGCGGATCACTTAAGATCAGGAGTTCGAAACCAGCCTGCCCAACATGGGGAAACCCCGTCTCTACTAAAAATATAAAAATTAGTCGGGTGTGATGTGGCTCTCCTGTAGTCCCAGCTACTCGGAAGGCTGAGGCAGGAGAATCGATTGAACCGGGAGGCGGAGGTTGCAGTGAACCGAGTTCGGGCCACTGCACTCCAGCCTGGCCGACAGAGTGAGACAACGTCCCAAAAAAAAAAAAAAGAAAGAAAAGAAAAGAAAAGAAAAACGATCTGTGAATCACTGTTTTTTTCCCAACATTTTATTGTGACATTTTCAAACACAGCAAAAATGACTTTTTACCCCGCACCCTTCTGGGACCATCACCTAGCTTGCACCTTAACCTTGTACTGGGCTGAAGATTACCACATTGTGAGTTTTTTCCAGTGTTGTTTTCAGCATGTTTCTGAAGGAAACAGGTTTGGGTTTGTTTGCTTTTGTTTTGAGACAGGGTCTCACTCTGTTGCTTAGGCTGGAGTGCAGTGGTGCAATTATAGCTCACCGAAGCCTCGGCCTCCTTCGTTTCTGGGCTCAGGGGAGTCTCCCTTCTCAGCCTCTAGAGTGGCTGGGACTATAGGTGTACAGCACCACACCCAGCTAATGATTTTATTTATTTGTTTATTTATTTAATTGTTTATTTATTTTAGAGATAGGGTTTCCCCATGTTGCCCAGGCTGGATTATTTATTTATTTTTGAAATGGAGTTTCACTCTTGTCACCCAGGCTGGAGTGCAGTGGCATGATCGCGACTCACTGCAACCTCTGCCTCCCGGGTTCAAGCGATTCTCCTGCCTCAGCCTCCCGAGTAGCTGGGACTACAGACACCCGCCACCACGCCCGGCTAATTTTTGTATTTTTAGTAGAGATGGGATTTCACCAAGTCAGCCAAGCTGGTCTTGAACTCCTGACCTCAGGTGATCCACCCACCTCTGCCTCCCAAAGCACTAGGATTACAGGCGTGAGCCACTGCTCCCAGCCTGGATTATTTTTAAGAGACAAGGTCTTGATCTCCTGCCCAGGCTGGAGTGCAGTGCCGTGGTCATAGCTCACTGCAACCTTGAACTCCTTTGCTCAAACGATCCTCCTGCCTCAGCCTCCTGAGTAGCTGGAACCACAGACATGTGCCACACCTAGCTAACTTTTAAGGTTTTTTCGGTAGAGATATGGGGGGATCTCACTATGTTGCCCAGGCTGGTCTCAAACTCCTGGGGTCAGGCGATCCCCTCAGAGTGCTGGGATTACAAGTGTGAGCCACCACGCCCAGCCTGATGAAACAAGTTTTGAAAGGAAAAGCAGCACAGCTCTTATTAAGGCTGTTGTGTGGTTGTCTCATGTTTCACTTTGAAACGAACATGCTGTTTTCTTTCTCATTCTAGGTGAATGTAAAAGCTTTAAAGAGAAATTCATGAAGTGTCTTTATGACAATCATTTTGAAAATGCTTTGTGCAGAAATGAATCCAAAGAATATTTAGAATGCAGGATGGAGAGGTAAGTACAGCTAAGCGTTATGACTTCCATCTCCCACTACTCCAATTAAAACTTGTTTTTTTCCTGAATTCAGGCATCACGGTGTGTCTTTTTCAGGCCTGGGATTCAGCTAGTGTTTTTCAGGACTATAGAATTGTTTGTCCTTGAAATGGAGGCTTATCAGATGAAATTGTACCAAAAGCTGTTTCCCAATCTTGGGAACCTCTTCTTGAGCGATAGCGTTATACATCATTGCATTCCTGAGAGCATTTTCTTTCCACATTTGGTTGCTACCGACCTGTCATTAAGGTTTCAAAATCGTGCATCATAAAAATGCTGACCGAGTCAAAAGATTGAAGGTCGTGGGTAGACAGTTTCTTTCTTTTGCATTCTCAGACGTTAAAAATATGCACTGGGTTGTTTTGCTCCACTTAGTGTTGTTTGGAATGTGACAGGGAGGACAAGAGACTATTCAAGAAATGATGAAAGATGAATGGTTCTTCCTTTCGTAACCAGAACTCACCAAAGCTCACTTTTAAACAAAACTAACGCGTTTGTAGCTATGATCCCCACAGCTTTTACTTAAAATAAGATCTGTCCTAATCCTTATGCAAAAAAAGCACGTAGCATGTAATTATATGATGGTGGCGGGAGCTTTTATTTTTGC
Organism: Trachypithecus francoisi; assembly: GCF_009764315.1. NCBI lineage: Eukaryota > Metazoa > Chordata > Mammalia > Primates > Cercopithecidae > Trachypithecus > Trachypithecus francoisi. Next base: position 109,680,953 of record NW_022681469.1, read on the forward strand.
TTTTCGAGGCCATGATTAGCTCACTAAGCATTTCAGTCTTGAGACAGCTGTGTCTCTGCTGAAGACAGGTTGGCAATTCACCATCCACTTTGAGTTCTTTTCATTTTCCCATCACATACTCAGACATTTCCCTCAAAGCAAAACTCCGTTGTGCCTTTCAGGCCACACAGGTGTGTTCGGGGTTATTCGTGTGGACATTTGGGGCCGTAAGGATGATGGGCCTTCTCAGCGGTGTGGACCTCCAGTGAGGCTACATTCTGCCTTTGGGGCTGTTGCTCAGGCACTTCCAGGGCTCACATTTGTCCAAGGACCCCACTGAGTCTGTCTCTTACCATCTCTAATTGTTCATAAGTAGCACGCTGGCTGGAGCCACATGTTTAAATTAGTCTGAAATTAATGCATCTTTAGAAAACTGGAACTGAGAATTTCTCCATGGCGCTGCCAAGCTTTAGAGACCATGTGAATTGGGCTCTGTTCATGTGAGGGTGTGAGCAGGTCTCCTGCCTCATGCTCAGCTTCCCCTTGAGACTCCTGAGGACAGCGGGGAGGAAGGGAGCCAGGGGCAGTGCCTCAGGTGGCCTCGCGATTGGCCAGGCGATGTTTAGGCAAATGTGCAGGGCACGTGTTTCTGATTTCATTGTTTTTTTATTTTTATTTTTATTTTTTTTGAGACGGAGTCTCAGTCGCCCAGGCTGGAGTGCAGCTGCGCGATCTCAGCTCACTGCAAGCTCCGCCTCCGGGTTCCCACCACTCTCCTGCCTCAGCCTCCCGAGTAGCTGGGACTATAGGCTCCCGCCACCACGCCCAGCTAATTTTTTTTATTTTTAGTAGAGATGGGGTTTCACCGTGTTAGCCAGGATGGTCTCAATCTCCTGACCTCGTGATCCACCTGCCTTGGCCTCCCAAAGTGCTGGGATTACAGGTGTGAGCACCGCGCCTGGCCTTTTTTTTTTCCTTTTTCTTTTTAAAAATCCTGCTCCTTCTGTAAGTTCAGTTATTTTTACTGTAGAATTTTGATTGGTTATTTGTTCATGAAAATCATCAAACATACAGAAGTTGAGGATAATCTGCCTCCCGTAACTGGCACCCACCCTGTTTTTAGCCGTTTCTTTTCTTCCTTTTTCCTTCTGTGCTAAAATCCCAGACATGACTTTACTCCCACCTCTGTGTGCGTCTGTTTTAGAAAATGGACCACTATAGATTTTTTAAAAGTTCACTTTAATAAACTTTAAACTAAACTTTAAACTTTAAAATAATAAACTTTAAAAATAAACTTTAAACTTTTAAGTTTATTTTATATAAACTTTAAACTTTAAGTTTATATAAAATAAACTTTTAAAAAGTTGTCTTGTGAGGACTTGGATCATGTTAGCCTGATGTGAAAATATAGTTGTGTTTTAGATGACCACCGTGGTCTAAGATCTCAAGCCTCTGCAGTGATTTAGAAGTTCGCGTCCTGTCCTGGGGATTAGGCACCGGGGGTCACACAGACACCCTGGTGGAGCAGCCTCACCCGCTGCCGGCAGCACAGAGTGTGTGGGGGCCTCATGGGATGGTGGCTGGGCCTCCTGGCTGGGTTGTGGGGAGGGTAAAGGAGGCCATTCCTATAAAGCACGCAGCAGGATTGGGGGCATGTCACCGTGTGTGTGTGAGTTCACATGATCGTTACTATTGTCCTGAAGAGTGTGGGGCCCATAAAAAGTCATGCTGAGTCGTGAATTTCACGTCGCTGAGATGGCTGCACTGCAATAAACAGCTGGGAATTACTTTGGCCAGGTGTGGTGGCTGACGTCTGTAGCCCCAGCACTCTGGGAGGCCAAGCAGGAGAATCACCTGAGCTCAGGAGTTCAAGACCAGCCTGGGCAACATAGTGAAACCCTGTATCTACAAAAAATGTCTTAAAAAATTAGCTGGCTGGGTGCAGTGGCTCATGTCTGTAATTCCAACACTTTGGGAGGCCAAGGTGGGCAGATCACTTGAGGTCAGGGGTTCAAGACCAGCCTAACCAAATGGTGAGACCCCATCTCTACTAAAAATGTAAAAATTAGCCAGGCATGGTGGCAGGCGCCTGTAATCCCAGCCACTTGGGAGGCTGAGGCAGGGAGAATTGCCTGAACCTGGGAGGTGGAGGTTGTAGTAAGCCGAGATCATGCCACTGTACTCCAGCCTAGGCAACAGAGTAGGACTCTGTCTCAAAAAAAATAATAATAATAAGCTGGCCGGGCACGATGGCTCATGCCTATAATCCCAGCACTTTGGGAGGCTGAGGTGGATGATCACATGAGGTCAGGAGTTCAAGACCAGCCTGACCCATATGGTGAGACCCTGTCTCTACTAAAACTACAGGAATTAGCCGGGCGTGGTGATGTGCACCTGTAGTCTCAGCTACTCAGGAGGCTGAGGCGCAAGAATCACTTGGACCTGGGAGGCAGAGGCTGCAGTGAGCCGAGATTGCATCACTGCCCTCCAGCCTGGGCAATAGAGCGAGACTGTCTCTGGGAAAAAAAAAAAAAAAAAAAAAACTTAGCCGTGCGTGGTGGCATACATCTGCAGTCTCAACTACCCAGGAGGCTGAGGCGGGAGGATCACTTGAGCCCAGGAGTTCAAGGCTGCAGTGAACTTGAACCACTGATTGCACCACTGCATCCCAGCCCAGGAGACAAAGTGAGACCCTGTCTCTAAAAAAAAAAAAAAAAAATCAGATAACTGTCGACCTCCGTCTCAGTTCCGCCTGGGCGGATGGCAACCTGAGGTCTCCCCTGCCAGGGTGCCATGGAAGGTGGCGAGCAGAGGTTCCAGGGATTAGGGCGTGAACATCTTTAGGGGTCATTATTCTGCCAATAAACGCAAGTCTGAGAGGTCAGCCTGAAGCTGTTGCCCAGATACATCTTTTACCAGAACGTGGGAAGTGGTGTGTGCTGGGGGCAGCGGGCGCAGCTGCCCCTCGTGGGCATCCCAGGAGGCCCCAGGCCTTAGGCCCTGGGATGTCTCTAAGTGGTCATGTCCTCATTGCCCGGTTGACTCTGCCCACTGGGGAAGGCGCCAGGCACGGGGGCCGAGGCCGAGGGGCCTGTCTCCCAGGATGTAGATAGGGGTGGCAGGACCCCCGGTTTGTGGTGAGAAGCCAGGGCCTGCAAGGGCCCCTCTCGTCCTCTCTCCACCTCCCGCCCTGACAGCTTTCTCTTTTTCTTTTAGAAAATTGATGCTACAAGAACCATTGGAGAAACTGGGATTTGGAGACTTGATTGGTGGAAAATCAGAGGCAAAAAAATGAATTTTGATGAGAAACCCCTAGGCCGTGTTCAGTGGTCTCTCGGGACGGAGGTCATCATCCTGCCTCTTAGGTCGGTGAAGGTCTGCGTGTGGTGTCCTTAGAAATGGGCTTCAAATAGAGGCTCCACCCCTGTGGGGGCGTCTCCTGGGTAGGGAAGTGGCGTCCAGTTTTCCGTTAGGAGGGTGTTTCTGCACTGAGCCCCTGAGTGGGACGGCGTTGCCTGCAAGGCTGGGAGGGAGGGGAGCGTGGGGCAAGGCCCTTGTCTTCGAGGCCGGGGCCCTCTTGTATGGGGCGATTTTATGTTGCAGTCCTCTCATACTTTCTGAGTTCAAACAGGTAAATGTGCATAAATTTCAGTCCCTTCTGAACACAGATATCATCAGGAAATCACCATTCCCTAGCAGGATGTTTTCGTGTTTGTATTCGTATATGCCGGTTTATTTCCTTAAAGAAAGAAAAAAAAAAAAAGTGGAACACAGAGTAGGAAGTGAGAACCTTCTGGCTTTGGATGGATTTGACTTCTCGATTCTTTCTGGTTTTGCCTGAATACCAAGTAGCTTCATGATCAAAGGGTCATTTTCTGATTTGTATCAGACCATATTTATAAAGCTGGGTATTTAATTTCAGTAACTCCTATATTTTAACAGAAAAAGAGAACCTGAGTCCATTTACAGGCTCGCACCAGCTGTCTTCTGTGCCAGTCAGCTCTGCCTGAGATCCCTGGCACATGTTCGCAGCCCGTCTACGCCAGAGTTGCCTGTGGGTCATGGAAACCCAGCCCGTGTACACCCAGTACATCAAGCCAGCCGGGGCCCAAACCTGTGGATGGAACGCAGGTGTTTGCACATCTGGGGCCTCAGCCAGACCTGTCCCCTTCCCAGGCGTTGTTGCAAAGGGGCTGGCTCCTGTCTGGTCAGAGGAGGACGGTGGCAGTAGATGGGGTGGGAGGATCTGGGTCACGTCCTCTCTGGCAACCCTGGCAGTGGCTGTCTCCAAGCCCTGGCAGGTGGGGCCACCAACCTGGCTGACCTTGGGCTCCAGGAAACAGGCTGCCCTCGCCCCTCCTGCCTGTGGGTGGCTAAGGCTGCTCAGCCCATCTCCAGTTCTCTGCAGCGAAGGCCTTCTGTTTCTGTCCTGCAGTGGTGGCCCTTTTGTGGTTAAACATGTCCCCCCCTCCCCACAGAACTGAGTACCTATTGCGACTGGGCCCACCCAACCCTGTGTCCCTGCACCCATGGGTTCTACGACTTGCTTCTGCTGCAGCTGTCACTATCCCGTGTCTGCTCTCTGTCAGGCCTCTAAGTGCTGCAGACATATTAACATATCACCGCTAGTTTGAAAAGTCTTGTTTGTTATCAGAATATTTTGTGTAGGCACAGGGTTGCCCCAGCACTGTTTGTGGCAACCCCAGTGTCCTCACAGCATGTGGGAGCCGTGACGCAGCCACCATGGAGTCCATGCTGACATGGTGCGGCCACGTGCCATGAGCTGGCCGACGCGGTGCGGCTGTGTGGTGTGAGCTTACTGTGAAGTGGAGACAGGGACATAGGAAGCTACAAAGGAGAACCCCAGAAGGAGGAGCCGGAGCTGATGGGCATGGCCGGCCGCGAGCCCCTCCGAGCACCCCTGGGAGTGGAGTTCTGGCTGTCATGGCAGAGGGTTTCACATGCTCAAGAAGTAAATGAACCAGGATATGAGGGGAACACAACAGGCCGTGCCCATGGAGCGCCTGGGCCCAGGCCGGGGCGTCTTCGCACCGCGCTCTGACCCACCGTCGGGAGCGCTCGGCCGGGGCTGGGGCCTGCCTCTTCCCTTGCAGCACACTCTGACTTGCCGATGAGTGCTCCAGGGCCAGGGCCTTCCTCTTTGCGCCGCACTCTGACCCATCGGGAGTGTGGAGAAGACTGTTGACCAAAGCTGGGAGAGACAGGACAGATCCTGTACTCTGGGGAGTACATTTCTTTTTTCCATGGACGATTCCGAAGCTGTATTCTGAGATGGAAAAAAGTAGAAGTACATTGTGGATGATAAAAGCCAGGTGTATTGAGCTCCTGCTTTTCTAACATACAGAGGTACCCGGATAGAGAAATAGAGTGATCGCCCTCGCCTGCCCAGGGTATTCTCTGAGACCCCATCGGATACCTGAAGTCGCGGATAGTCCCGAATCCTGTCCTGTGTTGTTTCCTGTACGTACCTGTGATCAAGTCAGAGGTGTGACAGCAAAACTGACAGAACTTTCTGCTTCCTCTTCAAAATGTCACAGGTCGGAGCTGTGTTCTTACGGAAGATCTCAGCAACCTCGGCATATGGCTGTTTTTCTTTTAGGTCAGAAGTTTCCACCTTTTTCCTTAAAGGAAGCGCTTGGCAGCTTCTCTGGTATGTCCAAGTCGCCTGCATCACCACTCTTGTGCTTTGGGGCCATTATTAAGTAAAATAAAGACTTCTTGGACCCAAGCACCGCATCACCGTGACGGTAGGTCTGATCACCAAGATGGCTACTGAGTGCCTGGCAGGCAGGGTGGCGTGGACAGCCTGGAATGCTGGACAGAGGAAGGGTTCATGTCCCGGCAGGACAGCTGCTCAGAACAGCACGGAATTGAAAACTCATGAATGGTTTGTTTCTGGAATTTTCTACTTAGTATTTTTGTATTGTGGCTGACCATGGGTAACTGAAACCATGTGTAAAGGGAACTATTGTGAGGGGCTGTGCACAAATGCTTCCCGGCTCTGCCCTGAGGGCCTGAACGCAGCGACCCCTGCACTCAGGGTCTCGGCCCTGATACCATTCTCTAACCAAAGGAACCAGGGCCAGGCCAGAGAAGGTATTGGATAAGCCAGAGAGTGAAGAATTGCTGACATGAAGGGACTTGTTGAAATAATACTGGGGGATGGGAAGGAGCACACGAGGGCCAACCTGGGGCAATTTGAGCATGAAAATAAACAGGCCGGGCCCCGCGGCTCACGCCTGCAATTCCAGCATGCTGTGAGGCCGAGGGGGGAGGACTGCTTGAGGCCAGGAGTTGAGCATGAAAATAAACAGGCTGGGCGCAGTGGCTCACGCCTGCAATCCCTGCACTGTAGGAGGCCAAGGTGGGAGCACCACTTGAGGCCAGGAGTTCGAGACCAGCCTGAGCGACGTGGTGAAACCTGTCTCTACAAAACATAAGAAAAATCAGCTGGGCGCGGTGGCTCATGCCTGTAATCCCACCACTTTGGGAGGCCGAGACGGGCGGATCATGAGGTCAGGAGATCAAGACCATCCTGGCTAACACGGTGAAACCCCGTCTCTAATAAAAAAAATACAAAAAACTAGCCAGGCGAGGTGGCGGGCGCCTGTAGTCCCAGCTACTCGGGAGCCTGAGGCAGGAGAATGGTGTGAACCCGGGAGGCAGAGCTTGCAGTGAGCTGAGATCCGGCCACTGCACTCCAGCCTGGGCAACAGAGCCAGACTCCGTCTCAAAAAAAAAAAAGAAAAGAAAAATCAGCTGTGTGTGGTGTCACCCGCCTGTAGTCCCAGATACTCAGGAGGCTGAGGTGGGAGGATCACGTGAGCCAGAGGTTAAGTCTGCACTGAGCCACGATGATACCACTGCTCTGCAGCCTGGGCAACAAAGCGGGACCCTGTCTCACAAAAAAAAAAAAAAGAAGAAGAAGAAAGAAAGAAAATTAATTATTGTAATGGGCTGTAGCCCACAGAATAAATTGATATCCACTAGTCTATACAAAGTAAGTAATTGGGTATCAATGAGGGGAGGGCCAGGTCTGTCTTATTAATTCTAATGTAGAAGAAATTTTGGGAACAGGAAATCACTATTGCAGAAACCACAGTGGCGACGGGTGCAGATTACAACCCTCAGTGGGCCAGGCGTGGTGGCTCACATCTATAATCCCAACACTTTGGGAGACCGAGGCAGGCAGATCACTTGAGGCCAGGAGTTTGAGACCAGCCTAGCCAACATGGAGAAACCCTGTCTCTACTAAAAATACAAAAATTAGCCGGGACTGGTGGCGCATGTCTGTAATCCCAGCTACTTGGGAGGCTGAGGTGGGAGAATCGCTTAAACCAGGAGGTGGAGGTTGCAGTGAGCTGAGGTTGTGCCACCGCCCTCCAGCGTGGGCGACAGAACTGTCTCAAAAAAAAAAAAAGAACCCTCAGTTGACACGAAGAGGGTGGTGAGGTGTGGTGTGAAGCAGGTGTCTGCTGAGTCTTGAGAAACCTTCCCTTGAGATGTGTACTCCCTCCAAGGAGACAGTGGTCACATCACAGCAGAGCAGCGGAGGCCCCCCTGACCCAGCCATCACTGCCGGGAGCGAGCCGCACAGGCGACACTGACCTGGTGACGTCACTGAGAGCACCGTGTCACCTCTGGTGTCACCTCTGTTTCTCTTGCCCAACTGCATGACCTGAATGTAATCCCAAGGAGACATCAGACACAGACCCAGACCGAGGGGCCTTCTGCGAAGTGACTGCCAGCGCTCGCCCAGTGTTATGTAAGATGTTATTTGGGGAACTGGGTATACACACTGTCCTATTTTTGGAACTTTCTGGAAGTCTGAAATTATTTTGAAATGAGAAAAAATATGCTTTGTATGAAACTGTAGTGGAATAGATTGAGTCGATTCTCATTTTGAAATAACTTCAAAGAGTTTCCAATAGGGATAATGCCGGCGTGAATGGTTTCAGCAGGTCACAGGCTGAGAAGCCCAAGTCCCAAAATAGCGCCATTGTGTGGACAGCCTGACTCCTTACAAACGCGCAGTAGCGTCCCGATGCTGCCTCTGATTTTCTGGGTCTGGCTGCTGAATGTGCTGTGCTTAAGAATCCAGACACCCTGTTGTTCCTGCCAGAGCTTCTCACAAGATATTTTGGGTAGTTCATCATCTGTCGTGTGCAGAATGCATTTTACTTCTCATATACGCTTATCATGATAAGCTGGCCACATTATTAAAAGGCTCCCAAAGACAATTTCCAGAACGTTTTCCAAGCGTTCCCCTTGGGGTGAGGTAAACCAGAGGTGGCGTGGTCCCAGGCCCGCCCCGGTGTTGCTTCCCAGGAGGGGAGGTATGACCTGGAGGCCTGGAGCCCCCCAGGGTCGGGGCTGCAGCCCCAGAGCTGATGTGCGGGGTCTCGTGTGCACAGGCCTTGTACCGGAATTCATCGCTGGCCCTGTTCCACCCAGGCCCTAGGAGCAAGGCAAACTGCCTTCTTCCTGAAGCTTCCTGTGTCGGTTCCTCTGGCCACACTAACAGATTACTGTAAGCCCAGTGGCTTAAAGCACCGCAAGCATTACTATTCCAGAGCAGAGTCTACAAGGGGCCCAGGCCAGACAGGGTGGCCCACGCCTGTCATCCCGGCAGTTTGGGAAGCCAAGGTGGGATGATCGCCTGAGGCCAGAAATTTGAGGCCAGCCCTGGCAACGTAGTGAAACCCTATCTCTACCAAAAAAAAATTGTTTTTAAATTACCCTGGTGTGGTGGTGCGCACCTGTAGTCCCAGCTACTCAGGAGGCTGAGGCAGGAGGATCGCTTGAGCCTGGGAGATAGAGGCTGCCGTGCGCTATGATGGCACCACTGCACTTAAGCCTGGGAGGCAGAGCAAGACCCTCTCTCAAATTATAAATAGCTCAGCAGAGGCTAGGCACAGTGGCTCACGCCTGTAATCCCAGCACTTTGGGAGGCCGAGGCAGGCAGATCACGAGGTCAGGAGATGAAGACCAGCCTGGTCAATATGGTGAAACCCCATCTCTTAAAAATACGAACATTAGCCAGGTGTGTTGGCGGGTGCCTGTAGTCCCAGCTACTCCAGAGGCTGAGGCAGAAGAATCGCTTGAACCCAGGAGGTGGAGGTTGCAGTGAGCCGAGATCGTGCCACTGCACTCCACTCCAGCCTGGGCAACAAAACAAGACTCTATCTCAAAAAAAAAAAAAGCCCAACAGCGATGTGTTCCCTTGGCAGGCTCTGGCCTCGAAGTACCTCAGTCAGGGCTGGGACTTGGTCCAACCTGAAGTGGGCAGTGCAGCCCCTTCCGATCCCTCCGACCCCTGCCTGTGTGCTCCTGTCTCTCCAGCTCTGACCTCCTGCCTCCCTCTCAGGACCCTTAGAACTGCACGGGGTCCTGCTAATCCCGGACCATCCCCATCTTGGTCCCAAACAACCCTATCTGCCATGCAAGCACCATGTTCACAGGTCCCAGGGACTGGGACACAAACATCTTCAGGGACATTGTTCTGCCCCCACACCTGGTTGTGAGGCATGTGGGTGGCTCAGGCTTGGCCTGGGGCGGCAGCAGTTCCCTCTGGTGGGAGGGGCCCCAGCCCCCCCTGGCTCTGGACGGTTGTGCACCTCGACAGGTGTCCGTGCTCGGAGGGGAGGCTGGCAGCCTACTCGTCCACTCTGAAGAGCGGGGGAGCTGGGGTCATGACTGGGGGTACTGGGGTTGGTCTGTGGGGCTGCCCGCCAGACAGGGCCGGACAGAGCCCACCCCCCTTAGCCTGCAGGGGCTGCATGACCTTCGAGGAAGCAGAAGCACTGTGGTGGGGGTGGCCCCTGATGGATGGACAGCAGCAGCACCACGGCACCCTCGAGGGTCACCTGCAGAGGCAGAGCCAGGTGCATAGCTGTCAGCTGGGGCAGGGATGGTGGTTTGTGCAGCTAGACCTCTGCTCCAGGAGCCACAGGCTGGGGCCGGGGTCGTGCGTCCTGAAGCCCCAGGCCTTCCTGACTGGGCAGCCCCTTCCTACCATCTGCCCCCACGGCCACCTGCCTGCCACCACCCTCAACCGCCCACTAACCCCCACCACTCCTGCCAGCTCAGTTTCCAGATGTGGCCCAGATCAGGGCAGCACAGGACAGGTGCCTATGAAGTGTGGGGTTCAGTGAGGGGCTGCAGGGGCTGAGCCAGAGCCTGGGCGGGGCAGGGGTCTACCCACCTGTGGAGGCTGCAATAGGGACCAGGCAAGATGGTCCAGGTAGCGGCCCTTTGGGCAGCAGAGCCACAGACCCTCCCTGAGGTCCCAGCTCTTCTCAGGGCAGACGTGGGAAGCCCCAGCCCTCATGGGCGTCCGCTGGGGTGGGGATCCTGCTTCATGGAGGCCTCTCTTTGAGGGGAGCGGCCTGGACATGGGGCTGGGGGGCGGCTGGGATTCTCTGAGGCCACCAGTGCGGATACCAGTCACTATGTCACAGTCCATCCCAAACTCACACAGCATCTTCCGGCTTCCACCCCTATGGCTCTAAGGCTGGCTGGGCTCAGCCGGGTGGTTCACATACAGGTGTGAGGAGGCTGGAGTCACTGAGCTCTGCCCTCTGTTCCTGGGCTCTGTCCACGTGGCCTTTGCAGTGTGGAGGCTGCAGGGGGGCCCGGCTGTGTACGTGGAGGTGGGACAGGGGTGAGAGGCCAGGCAGAAGCTGCATCCTCCTGTGACCCCGTGTCAGAAGTCACAGGCCACCATCCTGCATGGCCTGGGACAGTCACAGCCCCTCATCCACATTGGTCCTGCATGGGCTGGGACAGTCAAAGCCCCCTGCTGTGTATGGAGAGGCAGGGCAGGGGCGAGGGGCCAGGCAGAAGCTGCATCCTCCTGTGACCCCGTCAGAGGTCACAGGCCACCATCCTCCATGGGCTGGGACAACCGCAGCCCCTCGCCCACAGGGGTCCTGCATGGGCTGGGACAGCTGTGGCCCACATTGCAGGTGGGAGTGAGAGGGGTGTTAAACACACTGGGGGGTGGGGCAGGGAGGGGAGGAAAGTGCGGGGAGAGGATAGGTGTGTAGATGATGGATAGAGATGATGGTGGTGACGGATCATTCACAGATGACAGAGGTAGAGGACAGGGAGACTGCTTGATGATAGATAAACATAGAGACGGCAGTTCACATAGACACAGATGACAGGTCGCACAGATAGATTATGGGCGGATGGACAGAGGGGGATGGTGAGTGAGAGGGAGGGAGGGGGCACAGGCAGGGCCCCTGGGAAAGGCAAGCCCCGTCTGAGGCTGTGTCCGCCTTTCCTGACGCACGTCCACGCCTCCCTCTCTGTGAGGCTGTGGGGTTTCTCCAGCCTGACTGTGGCACAGACAGGCCTGTGGGTCATTCCTGCAACAGCCCCCATAGGATGGGTGACTCAGCCTCAGTCTCCCCGTCTGCTAAAGACATATGGTATCAGCCTGCCTGGGCACCGAGGACTGGAGTGGCCTCTGGTATGGGCGGAGGATTACCCAGGTGCCGAGGCAAGAGACTGAAGGCACAAACTGTTTCAGTATAATAAAGAAAATAGAATAAAAATAGTCATAATACAAATTAGATATAGGGATGATCATGGACAATTATCAATCATTATTATAAACATTATTATTTATTTATTTATTTATTTGAGACAGAGTCTCGCTCTGTCGCCCAGGCTGGAGTGCAGTGGCTGGATCTTGGCTCACTGCAAGCTCCGCCTCCCAGGTTCACGCCATTCTCCTGCCTCAGCCTCCCGAGTAGCTGGGACTACAGGCGTCGCCACCTCGCCCGGCTAGTTTTTTGTATGTTTTAGTAGAGACGGGGTTTCACCATGTTAGAGAGGATGGTCTTGATCTCCTGACCTCGTGATCCGCCCGTCTCGGCCTCCCAAAGTGCTGGGATTACAGGCTTGAGCCACCACGCCCGGCCTATTATAAACATTATTAATAATTCAATTTTATTATTGAATTACTCTTTGTTGCATTACTGATGTAACCTAGGATTAACCGGCGGGTATAGGGTCAGGTGCTGAACGGACATGGTGAGAAGTGACCTAGAAGGCAAGAGGTGAGCCCTCTGTCACCCGCATAAGAGCCGCTTGAGGGCTCCTTGGTCAAGCGGTAACGCCAGTGTCTGGGAAGGCACCTGTTACTTAGCAGACCACGAAAGGGAGTCTCCTTTCCTTGCAGGAGTCAGGGAATGCTCTGCTCCACCAGCTTCTTGTGGAAGGCTGGATATGATCCAGGCCTGCCCACAGTCCTCTGGAGGCCTAGCCCCCTCCCTGTGGTGCTGTGCTTCAACGGTCATGCTCCTTGTCCACTTTCATGTTCCTCCCGTACTCCTGGTTCCTCTTTGAAGTTCTTAGAAGACAGCAGAAGAAATAGTGAAAGTCTTAAAGCCTTTGATCTTTCTTATAAGTGCAAAGAAGAAAACGCTGACGTATGCTGCCTTCTCTCTCCGCTTTGGCTGCCTAAAAGAGAAGGGCCCCCTGTCCCACGATCACGTGACTTGCTTCACCTTGTCAATCACTTAGAAGATTCACTCTCCTTACCCTGCCCCCTTGTCTTATATGCAGTAAATATCAGTGTGTCCAGCCGTTCGGGGCCACTGCCGGTCTCCGTATCTTGGTGGTAGTGGTTCCCTGGGCCCAGCTGCTTTGTCTTCATCTCTTTGTCTTGTGTCTTTATTTATTACAATCTCTCATCTCTGCACACGGGGAGAACACCCGCTAAGCCTCACAGGGCTGGACCCTACACTCTGGGCAGAGGGGGCCTCTTGGGTTCAGCCCATGTAGCTAAGCAGGAGGAGCTGCTGATTCTTATTTAAACATGAGAGAAACAGCCTTTAGAACGAGGACATGCATGCACAGGGCTCACATAAACGGCACGTTCTGCATGTGACCACACCCACCATCTGCCCCCTGTGCCTGGCTCCTGTCACTTAGCACAGCGTGTTCAAGCTTCACCTGTGTCGTGGCGTGTTCATGGCTGAGTCGCACTCGTACAGACCACACTTGGCTTATCCACCCATCAGCTGGTGGACATTTGGGCTGTTTGCATTTGGGACTGTCCTGAGTAACAGTGGCTGGGAATGATGGCTCACACCTGTAATCGCAGCACTTTGAGAGGCTGAGGCATGTGGATCACCTGAAGCCAGGAGCTCAACACCTGCCTGGGCAACATAGCAAGACCCTGTCTCTACAAATAAAACCCCCACAAAATTTAGCTGGGCGTGGTGGTACACACCTGTGTCTCCAGCTACTCAGGAGGCTCAGGAGGGAGGATTGACTTGAGCCCAAGAGGTTGAGGCTTCAGTGAGCTATGATTGCACCACTGTACTCCAGCCTAGGTGACAGAGCAAGACCTTATCTCGAAAAAATAATAAGGCCCGGCACAGTGGCTCACCCCTGTAATCCCAGAATTTGGGGAGGCCGAGGCGAGTGGATCACGAGGTCAAGAGTTCAAGACCAGCCTGACCAGCATGGTGAAACCCCCGTCTCTATTAAAAACACACAAATTAGCCATGTGTGGTGGCAGGCACCTGTAATCCCAGCTACTCAGGGGGCTGAGGCAAGAGAATTGCTGGAACCCGGAAGGCGGAGCTTGCAGTGAGCCAAGATTGTGCCACTGCACTCCAGCCTGGGCGACAGAGCAAGACTCTGTCTCAAAAAAAAAAAAAAAGAAAGAAAGAAGGCTGGGCGCGGTGGCTCACGTCTGTCATCCCAGCACTTTGGGAGACTGAGGTGGGCGGATCACAAGGTCAGGAGATGGAGGCCATTCTGGCGAACACGGTGAAACCCCGTCTCTACTAAAAATATAAAAAATTAGCCGGGCGTGGTGGCGGGCATCTGTAGTCCCAGCTACTCGGGAGGCTGAGGCAGGAGAATGGCGTGAACCTGGGAGGCGGAGCTTGCAGTGAGCCAAAATTGCACAATTGCACTCCAGCCTGGATGACAGAGCGAGACTCCGTCTCAAAAAAAAAAAAAAAGGAGAAGATGCTGCTGAGAACACTTGTGTCTGAGTGTGTGTGAACGTGTTTTCTGCAGTCCTCGGGTGCATACTGGGGAGTGGATTTCCTGGGTCCCACGGTAGCTCCATGCCAGCCTGTTTTCCAGGGCGGCTGCACCGTCTTCCACCCAGCAGGGCTGTGGGAGGGCCCAGGTTCCCCCATCCTCACCAGTGCTCCTCTTTGTAAATCCTAGCCTCCCCCCACCACCCCAGGTCTTCACTGCATCCTGGTGTGGAGCGTCTCGTTGTGGTTTTGATTGGCGTTTCCCTGACAACTAATGGTGCTGAATATTTCCCGTGCCTGTCGGCGACTGGGTGTCTTCCTTGGGGAAGCATGTATTCAGATTCTTTGCCCTTTTTTTTAATTGGTTCACTTGCCTTTTTATTATTATTATATTATTATTATTATTTTTGAGACGGAGTCTTGCTCTGCCACCCAGGCTGGAGTGCTGTGGCCGGATCTCAGCTCACTGCAAGCTCCACCTCCCAGGTTTACGCCATTCTCCTGCCTCAGCCTCCCGAGTAGCTGGGACTACAGGTGCCCGCCTCGTCGCCCGGCTAGTTTTTTGTATTTTTTAGTAGAGACGGGGTTTCACCATGTTAGCCAGGATGGTCTCGATCGCCTGACCTCGTGATCCGCCCGTCTCGGCCTCCCAAAGTGCTGGGATTACAGGCTTGAGCCACCGCGCCCGGCCACCTTTTTATTATTGAGTTGTATGAGTTCTTTATAAGTAACTGTTTCTTGAGGTTGCACCAATTTGGGTGTGAACTTTACTGCCCGATGGTCACACTGAAAGGGGCCAGGGCTGGGGGAGGAGAGCGCCTCCTGGGGTCCTGTGTCGAGTCTGGGCCTCGTCCCCATGCCAAGTGTGTGATTCCGGCCCCAGAGGACCCTGCTGGTCCCAGGCTTCAAGACATGGCACCTGGGGACGCCTGGGCTGTGACTGGACCGGTCAGGCCAACCCCAGCTGTCCCGCGGGGGAGGGGAGGATGGGGGATGGCAGGACCCTCCCCAGGCGCAGTGCCCAGATCCATACCTGCCACCAGCCCCTCGGTTATGGGGACGGCTCTCCACGACCCCTTTCTCCATGCCAGACCCCATCTCTGTTTGGAAAACTAAGCAAAAGATATGTTCAAATGCCCCAAAACCCAATAAGGCAACCTGTGCACCCCCCATCCCTGGCCTGTCATCTCGAGTAGGTCCCTGCAGACTCCCTGCTCCCGAAGGGGTTTCCGGGTCTAGCCCCACTCCCGGAAAATGGTGCCGAGACCACCTCTGGTCCTGGGTGGTGTTTCCCTGTCCCCTGCATTTCGGGGCACAGCGGCTGTTTCTGGAGAATCCCTGTGTCTCCTTTAAGCCCTTCCTGAGCAGAGCTCCTTAGGATCCATGCGCTGCTGAGCTCCTACTCCAGGTGCCCGAAGGGTGGCAGGGCCCCCACAGCAGGCAGAAGGCCCAGGAGGGTCTGCCCAAGGCCAAAGGCACAGACACAGAGGACAGGGTGGAGGCTGCAGCCAGTGGGCGACCCAGAAGGGGGCCGGCCACATGGGGGCCCAACATCACGACCCCCCATCCCCACAAATGAGGCAGGCAGAGCCAGGAGCGGCCCACCCCCGTGCTGAGCCTGGACGTGGAAGACCCCTCCTTGGCCTGCAGGGCAGCCTACTGACTCTCCACCATCATGTGAGGTGCTGTCTAAGCACAGATAATCGGACTGAATGAGCCCTGGCCCCTGTGCGGGGCGGAGAGGGAAGTGAACCTCACCACTCTCCCCTCCCCACCCTCCCCTCCCTTCCCCTCCCCTGAGGCAGCTACTGGATTGAGCAACTGCTTGGCTGAGTGTTGGGCAAGATGGTCCCAGAGCAGGGCCCAGCCTGGCCTCAGTCCATGTGCCCCTTCCCTGGGGACAGCCCCCCTCTACCTGGGAGGACCTAGCTTCCAATCAAAGTCACCTGCGGACCTACTGTGTGCAGGCCCCATGCTCAGGGGACGCTGAAGGAGCTCAGCCCTGCTCTCAGGAGCCCCCTGCCTGGGGCCTGCTGCGCGGCCGAGTGGTCACAGGGGGCAGGTGCCTCTAGCTCTGGACTAGGAAGACGCTTGAGGAATGAGTGTCAGGGTCCCTGGTGCAGCCGTGCAGGTCAGTGACAATGGCCAGGAGGCTCAGCAGAGCTTGTGGGCCACTGGGCGTGAGCAGGAGCAGGCAGGCCACCTGTCCAGTCCCCTCGCCAGCCGCTGCTGGCCAGAACAGCCTTTGACCGACACTGGTCTGGGTCTGGCCCGCCCTGAGCTATGCTGTTACCTTCCGGATTCTTCCTGAGTCCTGGGCTCCCCTCCCCCGGCCTTGCCCAGCCCTGACCACAGCCACTGGGGGCAGCCGGATCTCAGGACGGCTGTGCTCTCGGGGGTCCAGGCAGGTACTTGTGGACCTCGGCCAGGCAGCCTCCTCTTTTGAAGAATCCCCCTCAGCCCCGATATCTCTTAGATGACGTGGCTCACCACCTCCGTGTCATCCTTATGCCTTCCCGTCCCCCGAGTGATGCCACAGTTCCCTTAGCAGGATGGAAGGACAGAGAAGGCAAGACACCCACCCGCTGGAGCCTCCCACAGAGGAGGTCCTGGAACAGCGGGCAATCAATGGTCTTGGCTCATACTGGAAGCTCTGGCCTGTTGGGCACCTGCTCCCCTGAGGCCTCCCTGCCACAATTTCTGTTCCTCGTACGATGGCCTTTCCTTCTTTGGGGACCTTGAGTAAAGGCTCTGGGCCCTGTTAGGGTGTGTCGCTTTGTGTATTCCAGTCCTGAGGTGTGTGGCCTCCAGCAAAGGATTGAACCTCCCTGTGCCTCAGTCTTCCCAACTGAAAATAGGGCTTCAATAAGAGAATATGTGTCGAGGCCAGGCGCGGTGGCTCACGCCTGTAATCCCAGCACTTTGGGAGGCCGAGGTGGGCAGATCACGAGGTCAGGAGATCAACACCATCCTGACTAACACGGTGAAACCCTGTCTCTACTAAAAATACAAAATAGCTGGGCGAGGTGGCGGGCGCCTGTAGTCCCAGCTACTCAGGAGGCTGAGGCAGGAGAATGGCATGAACCCGGGAGGTGAAGCTTGCAGTGAGCCCAGATCGTGCCATTGCACTCCAGCCTGGACGACAGGCTGGACGACAGAGACTGGGCGACAGACTCCCTCTCAAAAAAAAAAAAAAAGGAAAGAAAGAAAATACATATCAAGCCGGGCGTGGTGGCTCAGGCCTGTAATCCCAGCACTTTCAGAGGCTAAGGCAGGCAGATCACGTGAAGTCAGGAGTTCGAGACCAGCCTGAGCAACATGGGGAAACCCCGTCTCTACCAAAAAATAAAAAAAATTAGCTGGGCATGGTGGCACCCATTTGTGGACCCAGCTACTCAGGAGGCTGAGGCAGGAGAATCACCTGACCCCAGGAAGCAGAGGTTGCTGTGAGCTGAGATCGTGCCACTGCACACCAGCCTGGGCGATAGACCAAGACCTGTCTCAAAAAAAGAAAAAAGAAAAAAAAAGGGAAATACAAGTCAGGCTATTTCTCCTAATACCTAGTGCAGAGCTGCTGTTGTTATTAACATTCATCTGTCTTTATTAGGTGACATTCTCCAAGCTCATGCTGTGTGGTGGATTCCAAGCCTGGCACAGGGACCCAGAGATGGAAATGCCACTTGTCCCCGCCCCAAAGGCTCCCATCTGAGGGAGGAGAAAGACCTGTGTGAACGGTTACAGGGAAAGGGCGTGTGACGCCACAGGGCGCATGATCCCAGAGACGCAGACCAAAACAGGCTGCTGCATTCTGCTTCAGGTGGACAGAGCTTAAGCAGCTCCGTAATTTCACGTTGGCTGGAGCAGCGAGACAGGTGTCTTTGGTGGCACTCTGGTCAGTGTGGCCTCAGTGGAGGCCGTTCCATATCCCATACCATTGCCCCAGGGATGCCACTTTGAGTGCAAATCCACACGAAACTCTCACAAAGATGAGGCTGTGTAGACCGTGATTCTGATGCATTCAAAACGCCCTAAATGCCCCTCCGCCAGTGACTGGGTGAACAAGTCATGGTCCAGTTGAACTTTTTTTGAGTTTTTTTTTTTTTTTTGAGCTAGAGTTTCACTCTTGTTGCCCAGGCTGGAGTGCAATGGCACAATCTCGGCTCGCTGCAACCTCCACCTCCCAGGTTCATGCGATTCTCCTGCCTCCGCCTCAGCTGGGATTACAGGCATGCATCACCACGTTCAGCTAATTTCTTTGTATTTAGTAGAGACAAGGTTTCGCCATGTTGGTCAGGCTGGCCTTGAACTCCTGACCTCAGGTGATCCACCCGCCTTGACCTCCCAAAGTGCTAGGATTATAGGCATGAGCCACCTCACCCAGCCGAACTTTTGAGTAGAATGCAACCATTCAAAAAGAAAGAGTCCAGGCACAGCGCTCACGCCTGTAATCCCAGGACTTTGGGAGGCTGAGACAGGAGGATCACTTGAACCCAGGACTTCAAGACCAGCCTGGGCAACATAGGAAGACCCCCATCTCTACAAAAAAAAAAAAAAAAAAAAATTCTTTTTTTTAGAGACAGGATCTCCCCTCTCTTCCCCAGGCTGGAGTGCAGTGACACCATCATAGCTCACTGCAGCCTCAGCTTCTGGGCTCAAGTGATCCTCCTGCCTCTGCCTCTTGAGTAACTGGGATTCCAGGCCTCCACCGTCACATCTGGCTAAATTTTGTATTTGTAGAGATGGGGTCTTGCCATATTGCCCAGGTTGGTCTCAAACTCCTGAGCTCAAGCGACCCACCGGCCCTGGCCTCTCAAACTGCTGGGATTACAGCCCTTAGCCAAAACCCTGTCTCCATAAATGATTAAATAAATGAAAGGCTACAGGCCTCAGACCGTTCATTCTAGAAGGTGCTGAGGAATTGTTTGTTAATAGTGGTTGCCTGGAAGGCAGTGGGGAGAGGCTTTCCTTTTTCAGTCTGGTATGTTCCAGTTTGCTTTCAGCCGGGCGTACTGCACTAACAATATAAGAAGAAAATGGAAAGAATTTGAAAAGACGCTGGGGTGTGCAGAGGAAGGAAGGCGACATCAAAACCAGGCTTTTTGTTACCTGTCAGCCCCCATGTGAAATCCCGGCCGGGCCCCTCAGCCTGCCTGAGTGGGAGGAGTGCTCAGAGGGTCCCCTATGTGGGTGGGCCTCAGGGGGAGGCTCTGTCTGGGCCCTCTGCGGCCTCAGTGCCCTGGGACGCTGGCGTTTGTCACTTGCTGGTCGCCCCTCCCAGGCAGGGATGGTGTGAGCGCTCTGGTCCCTAGCGCAGAACACACACGCCTGCCTTGCACGAGCACCCCCGTGCCCATGGTCTTGGGGGGCTCGGCAGGTGCCCTCTGCACCCCCCACAGTAGGTGTGCAGGCTCCGTCCCAGCGCGCGTGGCGGCAGGAGGGTCCCATCCAGGCCGGCCAGGTTTTGGGGCGGCCTCTCGCCCAGGCAGGTGGGATGCTGCACGCGGATGAGGGGCGGGCAGCGGGCGACTTCCCGGCGGGTCCCCGGGGCGCGCGGGCTGGGGGCGCCGGAGCGGCCGAGGGAGGAGGCCACACGCTCGCCTGCACCGCTGGGGGCCGCCCGCGGGCCTTGCCGGCCAGAGCGCAGCGTGCGCCCCGGGCCCCGCGCCGGCACTCGCTCAGCGACCGCGGCGGAGACACGAGCGGTGGCGGCGGAGCCCGGAGGGCGGCGGGAATGCGGAACCGGCGCGCGGGCTGAGGCCGCCCGGTATGGCGCAGGGGCGGCGGCGGCGGGCGGCCTGCGCGGGGCCCTAGCGAGCCGGCGGACGCTCCCGGCCCCGGCCCCGGCATCGGCATCGCGGGCGCATCGCGGCCATGGCCAAGGAGCGGCGCAGGGCGGTCCTGGAGCTGCTGCAGCGGCCGGGAAACGCGCGCTGCGCGGACTGCGGCGCCCCGGGTAGGTGTGGGCCGGGTGGGCGCGGGGCCGGGTGGGTCCCGGGTGGGCGCGGGGTGCCGGGTGGGTCCTGGGTGGGCCCCAGGGACCGGGCGGGGGACCGCGGACGCCGCGGGGGTGGCAGCGCTGAACACCGGGCCGGCGCTCGGATGGGGCCCGGCCCCGGTTGCACCTGCGGGACCCGGACGTCTCCCCCGGCCGGGCGGAGCCGGGGGCGCCCCCAGGACCCCCGGAAACCCCCTGCCGCCGCCTCCCCTCCCCCGCCGGGCTGCGTGTCTGACGGTCACCGCGGACCGCCCGCCGCGTTGCGAAAGCTCGGGCTCCGCACAGAAAGAGGAAATCGGGGCTGGCTGCAGGGAGGGAGTGGGCCGCCGGCTGGAGGGCTCTTCTGGACTGTGGGGTCCCCCGGCTCCGGGGCCACCTCGCGGTGACGTCATGCCTCACTCCCTCCCCGCACCGGGGGTCCCTGGGTGTGAGCGGCGCCCCTCCCCCCGGCTCCCTGCACCTGGCTGCTTCGGGTGGGCGCCAGGACAGGTGAGGCCTGGAAGAGGTGGGGCCGGACGCAGGTCCTCGTCCACCTGCCGCCCGCCCCTTCGTTCTCCCGGCCGGGCATCCCTGACTCGCTTCCTAGGTTTGTGGGATTTCAAGGCACTGGAGTCCAAAGGTGCGGAGTCCCTCCCTTCCAGGCCACTGGTCCTGCCATTGGCTGTGAACGGGGCCCAGTGCCCAGACCAGCCCTGCCCTGCTTCGGAGCTGTCAGCCCCAGGCCGGCTGCGCTGTGGGGAGAGGGCCCCGCCAGGGCAGTCCTGCCACCCCAGGCACACCAGGAATCTGGGGGCCAATAGCTTGAGCCCCTCAGGACAAACCGAAACTCACCAGCGATGGCTGAGGTCCCCAGGGAGGGAGCGGGGGAAGACCCTGCATTTGCCCCCAAGGCCCTGGGTCAGCATGCAGTCTCTGGACACCCCGGAAATAGGACCTGATTCCCTCCGGGATGGAGGGGTCTCTGCCAGCCCCAGGTCGTGGTGGCTGCTGGCCAGCCACAGCTTGGCCCGAGAGTCCACACCAGGAGCTGGGGTGTCCCAGAGGGGAGATAGTGACAGGCTTTTCTAGAAAGACAGGCAGGACCCACGGCCTTTCCGTGGTCTCCTGAGGCAGGGCGGCTGCAGGGCCAGGAGGTGCAATGGTGCGGTGGGGGCGGCCCCCTGGGCTGGCTCACACCAGACTCTCTTCCCCCAGATCTTTATTTCCTCCTGTTCAGGAATGCTCCCCTGGAGAGTCAGTGGGAAAGAGCCTGGCCTGGGGTTGCTGTGGCCCACGGGCAGAGGAGCTGGGCTTGTCTCTGAACCTCTGATCCCTGGCCACACAGCCTGGGAGCAGCTTCTCTGAACTCAGAGCCCCTCTCCAGCTGCCCTCTGGGCCTCCCAGCCTGGCAGGAGGAAGAAAGAGGGTACTTCCCTGGCCTGCTCGGCCCTTCAGTGGCCCTCCCCTCCCAGTGGGTGCAGGTGTGCCTGGCCCACCTGCTAAGCCTCTGGCCTGGCCCACCACAGAGCTGTTCTTGGCCCTCCGCATACCCCGTGCTGTGCCTTCTCAGAATCGGTCCTCAGTGACCTCAGTGACTCGCCTCCTCTGTCGGGTAGCGCCATGGAGAGGGGATGCTGTGAGGGGTTGTTCTCATTTCACAGCCAGGGAGACTGATGCCTTGCAAACTGGAGCTGGGGATATGGGTCACAGCCGGCCGCTGTGCTTGTCCCCGCTCCCCAGGGCTGTGGCCACAGGGTGGAACGGCCACAGGGTGGAACAGGAGGTGTCAGGAGGCGGGGGGCTGCCCGGCCCCCCATGACCCCATGGCACACCCTCGAGGGCCCTATACTTCTTTGCTGATGTGGCTGCTCTAGGACCTCCTGTACCTGCTGTGGCCCAGCTGGGTGACAAGGAGCCACTCCAGTGTTGATGGGGACTGGGGTGACCAGCATGTTCTGCTTTCCTCAGAACACTGTCCTGTGCACTGGTTCTCGGCTGGTGCAGACCTGGACAGCAGGACATCAGGCAGACCCAGGCCACCTCTGAATGCCAGGCCTGTGGGTGCTGGGGTGGACTTGAGCAGGCCCCACCTACTGGCCATGTGAGGGAAGCCACATGGTCTGGGGGTCTCTGAGGCCTCCACAGAAGCTCCTTCCAAACTCTCATGATCTGTCCCACTAGTGGGTTCCCCTGACCTTGAACAGGTCCTCACCCAGCGGCCACCCAGAGAGCCTCTCCTCACAGGCCTGGCAGCTGGGCGAGTTGGGGCGTGCTTGGACCCACTGTCCTGCAAGACCTGGGTAGGGGTGTCTATCCTGGGTGGGGCTTGGGGGAGGGAGGAGGTGCCTCTGTGCATCCTTGGAGCTGCCTGCCTAATTGCAACAGAGGACAGGAACCAGGTGTGGTGGCTCACGCCTGTAATTCCAACGCTTTGGGAGGCTGAGGCGGGAGGATAGCTTGAGGCCAGGAGTTGGAAGCTGCAGTGAGTCGTGATACACTCCATCCTAGGCCACAGTGAGACCCTGTCTCAAAAAAAAAGAAAAACAGACATATTCTCCTCTTTGTGTCTCAGCCCATCTGATGCCCTGGAAGGACTGGGGTGTCTGAGCTCTTTTTTTCTTTTTTCTTTTGTGATAAGGTCCCGCTGCATCACCCAGGCTGGGGTACAGTGGCTCAATTTCAATTCACTGCAGCCTCTGCCTCCGGGACTCAAACAATCCTCCCACCTCAGTCTCTCGAGTAGCTGGGACTAAGGGTCCATGCCACCATGCCCGGCTAATTTTTTTCTTTTAACAGAGTCTCTTGATGTCACCCAAGCTGCAGTGCAGTGGTGTGATCTTGCTCACTGCAACCTCCAACTCCCACTTCAAGCGATTCTCATTCTCCTGCATCAGTCTCCCAAGTAGCTGGGATTTCAGGCGTGCACCACCACCCCCGGCTAATTTTTGTGTTTTTAGTAGAGATGGGGTTTCATCATATTGGCCAGGTTGGTCTTGAACTCCTGACCTCAAGTGATCCACCTGCCTCAGACTCCCAAAGTGCTGGGATTCCAGGTGTGAGCCACTGCTCCCAGCCTAATTTTTGTATTTTTTTTTTTTGGTAGAGACAGGGTTTTGCCATGTTGGTCAGGCTGGTCTCGAACTCCTGGCCTCAGGCAGTCCTCCTGCCTTGGCCTCCTAAAATGCTGGAATTACAGGCATGAGCCACCGCGCCTGGCCTGCGTCTGGGCTCTTTAACTGGGTTGGACAGCAGGTGGTGACTGGTACTTTGTGTCACCTGGGTGTCTGAGGCACCTGGAGCACCAGATGGACCCGGCAATCCCAGGGGCACCCATGGCCCCCAGTTCTGGAGGCCTGGCTCGGGGAGGAATTCTGTTCCTACGAAGCAGAAAGATGGCTGGGACCCTCTTGTGGAGGCCCTGGTGGTTCAGGTATTGCTCCTTCATTCCACACCTGAGGCCCCAGCCAGATCCAGGCTCCAGGGTGGCCCCAGCCCCAGGGATAATGGGGCATAAGTGACCCTGGAGGCCAGTCCTTGAGGCTCAGTGGAACCCGAGCATGTGCTTGCAAGGCTGATGGGGCAGACTCACAGCTCAGCCTCCTCATTCAACCCAGGAAGGCTTCAGGGCCGAGGTGACATTTCAGAAATTGTTGGTAGCAATTCCCTTGGTGGGGAGGAGTTTCAGGAATTTGGCCTGGCATGGGTGAGGGTGGGAAGAAGGCTGCTGAATGTGGGCAGGGGCTTGGCAGACTCCCTTCACTCCCCAGGGCAGCAGCCAAACTAGGTTGGATTTTTTTTTTTTTTTGAGACGGAGTCTCACTCTGTCGCCCAGGCTGGAGTGCAGTGGCGCCATCTCGACTCACTGCAAGCTCCACCTCCTGGGTTCATGCCATTCTCCTGCCTCAGCCTCCCGAGTAGCTGGGACTATAGGCACCCACCACCACGCCTGGCTAATTTTTTGTTAGTTTTAGTAGAGAAGGGGTTTCACCATGTTAGCCAGGATGGTCTTGATCCCCTGACCTCGTGATCCACTCACCTCAGCCTCCCAAAGTGCTGGGATTACAGGCATGAGCCACTGTGCCTGGCCAGATTTTTAAAAAATAATAATTTACCTTCTCATCATTTTGAGTGCACAGTTCAGGGGCCTTGAGTATATTCACCTCACCGTGCCACTGCCACCACTGTCATTTCCAGAACCTCCTCATCTTCCCAAACTGAAGCTCTGTCCCCATTCAGCAACGGCTCCAGAGTTCCTCTCCGCAGTCTGGGGCACCCACCCTTCTACTTTCTTTTTTCTTTCTTTTTTGTCTTTTTTTTTTTTTTTTGAAACAGAGTCTCGCTCTGTCGCCCAGGCTGGAGTGCAGTGGCCGGATCTCAGCTCACTGCAAGCTCCGCCTCCCAGGTTTACGCCATTCTCCTGCCTCAGACTCCCGAGTAGCTGGGACTACAGGCGCCCGCCACCTCGCCCGGCTAGTTTTTTTTTGTATTTTTTTAGTAGAAACGGGGTTTCACCGTGTTCGCCAGGATGGTCTCCATCTCCTGACCTCGTGATCCGCCCGTCTCGGCCTCCCAAAGTGCTGGGATTACAGGCTTGAGCCACCGCGCCCGGCCTCTTTTTTGTCTTTTTGAGACGGAGTCTTGCTCTGTTCTCCAGGCTGGAATGAAGTGGGGCAATCTCAGCTCACTGCCACCTCTGCCTCCTGGGTTCAAGCGATTCTGCTGCCTCAGTCCCCCAAGTAGCTGGGATTACAGGCACAGGCCCTCACGCTCAGCTAATTTTTGTATTTTCAGTAGAGACAGGGTTTCACCGTGTTGGCCAGGCTGGTCTTGAACTCCTGACCTCAGATGATCTTTCCACCTTGGCCTCCTAAACGGCTGGGATGACAGGCGTGAGCCACTGTGCCCAGCCTCTACTTTCTGTCTCTATGAATCTTATGACTCCAGGGACCTCGTAAGAGTGAAACAGTGTGGTATTCATTCTCTTGTGACTGGCCAGTTTCACTCAGCCTAATGTCTCCAGGTTCACGGATGCTGTGCCAAGTGCTGAGATTTCCTTGTGTGTGAAGACAGGATCATATCCTGTGTGGAGGAACACATTGCATGTGCCCGTTTGTCTTCAGGCAGACACTGGACTGCTCCCAACTCTGGGCCGTTGTGCATCGTGCTGTGTGAGCGCGAGGGTGCAGACGTCTCTTTGAGAGCCTGCTTCAGGTTGTTTTGGTCTGTACCCAGGACGGGAGTTGCTGGGTCCTTTGGCAATTCTGTGTTTAACTGGTTGAGGAACTGCTAGACAGGTCTCCCCTACCTGGTTTTGCACTCAAGCCACAGGCCAGCAGGTCACACGTGCCCGCCCTCCTGCCTGCCTGCCCTGCAGCCGGGTGTGGAGGGCTGGTGCAGGCGATGAGCTGATGCTCAGGGCTGGGAGGAGCTGGAGGCTTTTCCCTCTGCCCTGTGCTTGGTGCCCAGGCCCTGGCCAGGCTCCCCCCGACTTCAGCCTAGACCAACCCCCCTCTCCAGATGCACCAGAGCTGTGGTGTGGGCCAAGGTTACCTCTTTGTGGACTCCT
This sequence comes from Trachypithecus francoisi, assembly GCF_009764315.1. Lineage (NCBI taxonomy): Eukaryota > Metazoa > Chordata > Mammalia > Primates > Cercopithecidae > Trachypithecus > Trachypithecus francoisi. The sequence goes on from NW_022681469.1 coordinate 109,706,505, forward strand.
TGAGCCGCTGGGCTGGCTGTGACCGCAGCCAGCTTCCCCTGATGCACAGACGCTGAGTTAGACCTCAGCTCTGGACACATCTCGGGTGAGGTGTGGCGCTGCCCCTGCCCCGAGGCCCTGTGCTCCTAGGGCCACTGCCGTTTTAGACTCAGAGGCATTTGCCAAGCCTTGCTCTGTGGCAGTACCTGGCAGCCAGCCGCATCTCCCGACTGCTTCTCCCGTCACCCGTCAGGTGGCTGCATGGTCCCATTTTGCAAATGAAAGAATGAGGAAACAGGAAGGGACTTGGCGGGTTCCACAGTGGCTGAGGCGGCATGTGGTCTTGTGGCCAGAAGGTGTGTGCTCACGCGCCCCTGGAAGGCAGAGGCCCACAAGGGCTGAACTCCAGCGGTGCCCTCCTCTGGACTCCAGCTGGGCAAGGCGCCTTCTCCTGCTCCGTGCACATGTACTGAGTGCCTTGCCCTACGCTGTCACCGGGACTCAGGGAGACCGGACCGGGCCTTTGCTCTCAGCATCTGTTGTTCCTTGGAGGAGAGACAAAGACAGACAGATGGTGACAGCACTCGGGGACAGGGAGGGCTGAGGGTGGAGTAAGAATTGTGAGTGAGGGCCGGGCGTGGTAGCTCACACCTGTAATCCCAGCACTTTGGGAGGCCAAGGCGGGAGGATCATGAGGTCAGGAGATCGAGACCATTCTGGCCAACATGGTGAAACCCCATCTCTACTAAAAATACAAAAATTAGCCAGTAGTGGTGGCGCGCACCTATAATCCCAGCTACTTGGGAGGTTGAGGCAGGAGAATCGCTCGAACCTGGTAGGCAGAGGTTGCAGTGAGCCGAGATCATGCCACTGCACTCCAGCCTGGGCAACAGAGTGAGATTCTGTCTCAAGAAAAAAAAAAAGGACTTAGAATCTTGGATGCCACATAAACGCATTTTCAGGAAGGAGAGCTAGGCACCTGCGGGCTGGGAGGTGGGTCAGGAGGAGCAAATTGATCCCAAGTCACTGTCCAGGTGGTGGTGGTGACAGCTTGGCCAGGGGATGAGAGGCCAGAGGGGGTCGCGGCACCTGGAGATGCATTTGGAGGAGTTCTGCTAAGACCGGGGCAGAGTCCTGCAGTGGGAACTCAGCCTGGCGTGCAGGAGAAGGCCTTGGAAGTAACTGTTTTCCTCATAGAAACAGGGGGCCAGGCCGGGCACGGTGGCTCATGCCTGTAATGCCAGCACTTTGGGAGGCCGAGGCGGGCGGATCACGAGGTCAGGAGATTGAGATCATCCCATCCCAGCTCACACAGTGAAACCCCGTCTCTACTAAAAATACAAAAAACTAGCCGGGCATGATGGCAGGCACCTGTAGTCCCAGCTACTCGGGAGGCTGAGGCAGGAGAATGGCGTGAACCTGGGAGGTGGAGCTTGCAGTGAGCCGAGATAGCGCCACTGCACTCCAGCCTGGGCGACAGAGCGAGACTCTGTCTCAAAAAAAAAAAAAAAAAAAAAAAAAACGGGGCCAGGCCATGGCTAGAGGGGAGGGAAGCCGAAACTTGGGCCACCATGGAGCGCCTTCTGCAGGGCGTATTCTGGTGGGTGCAGGAATGGGCTCCGTACTGAATGACGGAGGGAGGGGCGAGGGGCAGAGGGCATTGTACTGATGGACCTCGGATCCCAGCCAGGCAAGGGGACAGGGTAGACATGGGGTGAGGAGGGAGGGACGGACGTGGCTGGGTCAGGTCTTTCAGATTCAGGATGGGGGCTGGGGCTCCAGGGTTGTGAGCGGGAAAGGCCCAGCTGGAATAGAGTGGGTTCAGCGCAGGCTGTGGGGTGGCCAAGGTGTGGGGTGAGGAGCGGGTCCCTGACAGTGCTGGGTCCTCAGTGGAGGAGAGAGACGGCCCCTCCAGAAGAGGGAATGAGGTAAATTGGCTGGTGGTGTGGGGGGTGGGGATAGCCGTGCACCTCACACGTCAAAGGAGAAGTGAGGAGGCCAGTGTGCCCAGAGCAGGGCAGGGAGACGGGTCAGAGGTGGCTGTGGGGCCACGCAGGACTGGGGGACACCGTGAGGGCTGTGCTGTGACTCGGTGAGATGGGAACCATGGGAATTGTGTGAGCCAAGGAGGGTCCCAGCCCACGACGCGTCGTAAGATCCAGGGCAAGTAGAGCCAGCGCAGGGACAGGAGGTGCATGGGACGCCGCTGCAGTGACCGAGGCCAGGTGGCAATGGCTCAGCCTAGGGCAGGGAGCGAGTGTGGGGAGAGTGAAAGCCTGGATCGTCTCGAAATATTTGCTGGTCAGCGGGATGTCGGGGTGTGGTGGGCAGAGTAGAAATAAAGATGCCCAGGCCTTTAGCCAGCACCTCACTCACTGAGAAGGAGACATGGGAGCAGCGTCCAGGGAGATGGGAGGGGCCTGCAATGTGAGGCTCTGTGAGAAGCCGCGGTGGCTGCCGAGAGGACACCAGCCGGCACGGACAGCCCTGGAGGAAAGAGGCCCGAGGTAGAGACAGGGGTCACCAGTGTGTGAATTGTCTCTCTCTCTCCTTTTTTAAAAAATCAAGGTCAGGTGCGGTGGCTCACACCTGTGATCCCAGCACTTTGGGAGGCTGATGTGGGAGGATCAGTTGAGCCCAGGAGTTCAAGGCCAGCCTGGCCAACATGGTGAGATTCCCCATCTCTAAAACAAACAGATAAAAACTCCCAAAAAATTAGCCAGATGCGGTGGTGCACACCTGTGGTCCCAGCTACTCAGGAAGCTGACGTGGGAGGATTACCTGAGCCCAGGAGGCCGAGTCTGCAGTGAACTGTGATCGCACCACTGCACTCCAGCCTGAGTGACAGAGACCCTCTCTCAAAAAAAGCAAAAATCGAAAAAAACCAAACCCCAAATCGAGGTGCAATTCATACGAAAAAGTTACCCTTTTATAGGAAGTTCTTTCATAAAGATTGTAGTCTTGGGGTCTCACTATGTTGCCCAGGCTGGTCTCAAACTCCTGGGCTCCAGCCATTCGCCTCGGCCTCTCAAGGTGCTGAGATTGCAGGCGTCAGCCGCCCTGCCCAGCCTCAAGTTAATCATTTCAAAGTGAAAATTCAGTGGCATTTAGAACATTCACCATGCTGTTCAACCACCACCTCTATCGAGTTCCAAAAATAGGGTTTGACAGCGGAGAGACCAGATGGGCCGCAGAGGAGTCGGCCCTGTGCGAGGGCCCCGAAGAGTGTGGAGGGGTGCGGGGTGGGGGCCCCAAGGAGTGGGCTCCAGGTCAGGGTGGGTCCAGGGAGGACTGGGGAGGGCCTTCACCGTGGGATTCCTGCTATGGGGCTGGAGCAGCAGGAGGGAGAGAGGGCGGGAAGGCAGAGGGCAGGGCAGAGCCTGGGGAGGTCCTGGGGGGATTCTGAAAGTAGACTGTGTCCAGGTGCTGCTGGGAGGGATCCAGGAGAGGGGCATGTGCCCCTGAACCAGGTAGGGGCCATTGGATCTGGGTCATGGGAGGGCCTGTTCCTAGGACCAGTGGGCCCCATCCTCACAGTGAAGTGGGACCAGGGCCGACCGTGAGTGTGAGGGGGCTGGGGGCTGGGGGCCTGGGGCCTAGGTCTCAGCGTGGGGCTGGGCGCTGCCTGCCCAGGGTCTGGGTCTCGGTGTGGGGCCGGGCGCTGTGTGCCCGGGGCCTGAGTCTCGGCGTGGGGCTGGGCGCTGTGTGCCTGGGGCCTGGGTCTCGGAGTGGAGCCGGATGCTGTGTGCCCGGGGCCTGGGTCTCGGTGTAGGGCCGGGCGCTGTGTGCCCGGGGCCTGGGTCTGGGCGTGGGGCTGGGCGCTGTGTGCCCGGGGCCTGGGTCTCGGAGTGGGGCTGGGCGCTGTGTGCCTGGGGGACAGCCACGCATGCCCCACCTCAGGTAGCTGTAAAGGGCAGTGGGCACCAGAGTCCCTCCCCCAAGGGCGCCCTCCCACCTTGGCTTCCCCTTGCTTGCCTGGCCAGAGCCAGCATCCAACTCAGCCTTGATCGCACCGGGATCTCTGCTGTGCGTCAGCCTTGGGAGGGCAAAGGTCTCTGGAGCCAGGCTTGGCTGCTGCCCTTCCCCCTGCCCATGCCCCAGCCTGGGCCTTGGCTTGGGGGACACGCCTGCCCCACCTGGCTCAGTCCAAGGAAGTGGCTCACCTGCCCAGGTGCCCCAGACCAGCTCCGGAAATGGTGAGCGGCTGAGTCACCTCAGGCAGCCTGGGAGCAGGCAGGGCAGAGCAGGGCTGGGAGGAGGGAGGGAAAGAGGCTGGCGGCTGTGGGCAGAGTCTCCGAGGAGGAGGCAGCTCCTGGAGATGGTGCTGGCAGCCTGGATGTTTGTGGGGGCTGGAGCCTTGGGCCTGCCCCCTCCCCACCTGGCACTCGGGGCTTCCATCTCCACCACCACATTAGCCATGCTGCAGCCACCCTTGGGCCCAGTGTGCACCTGTTGGCCTTGTGCCTGTCCTGGGGAGAACACAGGCGGTGGATGCCGACTCCAGGCATTTTGGAAGAAAATTCCACAGTCCTGGGAACCCAGAAGTGGTCCTGGGCAGAAGCAGGGCCGGCCCCACAGTTCCATGCCCCGAGTGGAGGGCAGCTGGAGTGGAGCCAGGCTTAGGGAGAGGCCCTCCTGCGTGGGCCTGTGGGGGCCCTGCTGCTGGAGTGTCAGACCAGCTCCCTTTCCACCCTGGAGGGTCCCTGAGAGTGGGCGCCCCGCCCCTTTTCGCTCCGATGGGCTCTGGGCATTTGCAGATGCAGGCAGGCCTGGCCATGCCCAGCAGCCTGAGGAGGAGGCCTGCCCAGCCCAGCTTCGGCCACTTGGAAAACAGAAGAGTGAGCCTGTCCCTTCTGCCTCGGGAACCAGCCAGCCTTTTTCCTTGCTGGAAGCTGGGGGGCTCTAGCTCCCTGTCTCCCTGCACGCACATACACACACATACACAAACACACACACACGAGCCCACCATGCAGAGCTTCAGCATAGTCAAACCAGGAGGCCACCTTCTCTTTCAGTGCCTTCAAGGGCTTGTGGGGGTCACTCTCTCAGTGACCCGAGGCCTTAAGACATTGCCCAGAGTCACCCCCGCCACCGCCGGGTTCTTCCCTCCCAGGGTCTGAATCTTTCTTTTTTTTTTTTTTTTTTTTTTTTTGAGACGGAGACTCGCTCTGTCGCCTGCGCTGGAGTGCAGTGGCCGGATCTCAGCTCACTGCAAGCTCCGCCTCCTGGTTTACGCCATTCTCCTGCCTCAGCCTTCCGAGTAGCTGGGACTACAGGCGCCCGCCACCTCACCCAGCTAGTTTTTTGTATTTTTTTTAGTAGAGACGGGGTTTCACCGTGTTAGCCAGGATGGTCTCCATCTCCTGACCTCGTGATCCGCCCGTCTCGGCCTCCCAAAGTGCTGGGATTACAGGCTTGAGCCACCGCGCCCGGCCGAGACCCTGTTTAAAGAAAGATTCAGGGCCGGGCGCGGTGGCTCAAGCCTGTAATCCCAGCACTTTGGGAGGCTGAGACGGGCGGATCACGAGGTCAGGAGATCGAGACCATCCTGGCTAACACAGTGAAACCCCGTCTCTACTAAAAATACAAAAAAAAAACTAGCCGGGCGAGGTGGCGGGCGCCTGTAGTCCTAGCTACTCCGGAGGCTGAGGCAGGAGAATGGTGTAAACCCGGGAGGCGGAGCTTGCAGTGAGCTGAGATCTGGCCACTGCACTCCAGTTCGGGCGACAGAGCGAGACTCCGCCTCAAAAAAAAAATAAAAAAATAAAAAAATAAAAAAAATAAACAGGGTCTCAGCCGGGCGCAGTGGCTCAAGCCTGTAATCCCAGCACTTTGGGAGGCCGAGACGGGTGGATCACGAGGTCAAGAGATCAAGACCATCCTGATGAACACGGTGAAACCCCATCTGCACTCCAGCCCGGGTGACAGAGCGAGACTCTGTCTCAAAAAAAAAAAAAAAAAAAAAAAAAACAGGGTCTCAGGGTGGGTAGAGTGGGGATGGTTAATGGGTACAAATAATAGGATGAGAGATAGTATTTGGGCTGGGCGCGGGGCTCAAGCCTGTAATCCCAGCACTTTTGGGAGGCCGATACGGGCGGATCACGAGGTCAGGAGATCGAGACCATCCTGATGAACACGGTGAAACCCCGTCTCTACTAAAAAAAATACAAAAAACTAGCTGGGCGAGGTGGCGGGCGCCTGTAGTCCCAGCTACTCGGGAGGCTGAGGCAGGAGAATGGCATAAACCCGGGAGGCAGAGCTTGCAGTGAGCTGAGATCTGGCCACTGCACTCCAGCCTGGGTGACAGAGTGAGACTCCGTCTCAAAAAAAAAAAAAAAAAGAGATAGTATTTGATATCACAACAGGGTGACGATTGTCAACAATAATTTATTGTACTTGTAAAAATGACTAAAAGAGTATAATTGGATTGTTTGTAACACAAAGAAATGATACACGCTTGTGGTGATGGGTACCCTGTTTGCCGTGATGTGATTATTTCACATTGCTATGCCTGTAGCAAAATGTCTCGTGGACCCTGTAAATATATACACCTACTATGTACCCACAAAAATTAAAGATTAAAAATTGTTAAAAATAGGCCGGGCTCGGTGGTTCACGCCTATAATCCCAGCACTCTGGGAGGCCGAGGCAGGCGGATCACCTGAGGTCAGGAGTTTCAGACCAGCCTGGCCAACATGGTGAACACTTCTCTATTAAAAATACAAAAATTGGCCGGGCGCGGTGGCTCAAGCCTGTAATCCCAGCACTTTGGGAGGCCGAGACGGGCGGATCACGAGGTCAGGAGTTCGAGACCATCCTGGCGAACACGGTGAAACCCCGTCTCTACTAAAAAATACAAAAAAACTAGCCGGGCGAGGTGGTGGCGCCTGTAGTCCCAGCTACTCGGGAGGCTGAGGCAGGAGAATGGCGTGAACCCGGGAGGCAGAGCTTGCAGTGAGCTGAGATCCGGCCACTGCACTCCAGCCTGGGCAACAGAGCGAGACTCCGTCTCAAAAAAAAAAAAAAACAAACAAAAATTAGCCAGGCATGGTGGCGGGTGCCTGTAATCCCAGCTACTTGGGAGGCTGAGACAGGAGAATTGCTTGAACCCAAGAGGCAGAGGTTGCAGTGAACCAAGATCGCACCACTGCACTCCAGCCTGGGTGACAGAGTGAGACTCTGTCTCAGAAAAAAAAAAAAAAAAAAAAAAAAAAACTAAAAAAGAAAGAAAAATAAAACAGGGACTTGGTTAGGTGAAGTGGCTCACGCCTGTAATCCCAGTACTTTGGGAGGCTGAGGTGGAAGGATTGCTTGAGCCCAGGAGTTAGAGACCAGCCTGGTAATATAGCAATACCTTGTTTCTACAGAAAATTTTAAAAAGTAGCTGGGTGTGGTGGTGCACACCTGTAGTCCCAGCTACTCAGAAGGCTGAGGCAGGAGGATCACTTGAATCCAGGAGGTCGAGGCTGCAGTGAGCCATGATTGCCCCACTGCACTCAAGCCTGGGCAACAGAGCAAGACCCTGTCTCAATAATAATAATAATAATAATAATTCTGATGAAGTCAATTTCTCTCTTTCTCTTCCTCCTCCTCTCTCTTCCTCCTCCTCTCTCTCTCAGTGGATTCTGCCTTTGTTGTTGTAATTGAAAAAATCTTTGCCTAACCCAAAGTTACAGAGACTTTTCTCCTGTTTTATTTTAAAATTTTATTGTTTTAGATTTTACCTTTAGCACCATGATGCATTTTGGGATAATTTTTGGATATGGTGAGAGGTATGGGTTGTTTGCTGTGTTGTGGATGCTACCTGATTGTTCCAGCACTGTTGGTAGGAAAGACTGTTTGCTCTCTCCTGAACTGGCTTTATATCTTTGCTGATAATTAGTTGTCCACATATATGTGGGTTTATTTCTAGATTCCTGATTCTGTTCCATTGATCTGTTCATCTGTTTTTGTGCCAATACCACCACACTGTCTTGATAACTGTAATTTTATAATGAGTTCTGAAAACAAGTAGTGTTGGTTCCCCCTCCTTGTCTTTTTTCTAAGTTGTTTTAGCTATTCTAGGTCCTTTGCATTTACATACGAATTTTAGAATCAGCTTGTTCATTTCTATTTTTAAAATCCTGTTGAAATTCTGATTGGGATTGCATTGAATCTATAATTTGGAGAGAATATATGTGTTATTAATGTTGAGTCTCCCAACCCATGAAAACGTTATCTCTTTCCAAATCTATAGGTCTTATTTAATTTCTCTGAGCAATATTTTGTAGTTTTCAGTGTCCTGTGTTTCATATCTCATCATATTTATCCCTCTTTCATACATTTTTTGCTATTATAAATGGTATTTTTAAATGTTCAATTTCTGAATGCTTGTTGCTAGTGTATAGAAATACAATTGATTTTTGTATATTTATATTGTATCCTGCAACCTTGCTAAACTTGTTCTCATAGTTGTTTTTAATAGAATCTTTGTATTTTCTACATAGACAATCATGTTGTCTATTAATGAAGACAGTTTTAGCTCTTCCTTTCCAATCTAGATGCTTTTTCTTTCTTTATATTGCCTTATTGCACTGACTAGAATCTCTAGCTCAATGTTGACTAGGAGTGGTTAGAACAGACATTCTTGTCCTGTTCTTGATCTTGGGGGAAAGCAGTCAGTCATTCTCCCTTGAATATGACATGTGCTGTAAATGTTTCATAGATCCTCTATATCCGATTGGGGAATTCCCCTCTATTCTTAGTTTTCTGAGAGTTTTATCAGGATGTTGCATTTTGCCAACATTTTTTGCATCTGTTGAAACGATTGTATGTTTTTTCTTCTTTAATCTGTAAATATGGTGAATGACATGATTGATGGTCAAATGTTAAACCAACCTTGCATTACTGGTAAAAACCCCTGTTGATCATGGTGTATTACTCTTCTTATATACTGTTGGATGTACATCTTTTTATGGACCTACGTTTTGATTTCCCTTGGGCAAATTCCTAGGAGTAGAGTGGCTGTGTCATATGGGAGATATATCTTTAACTGTGTAAGAAACTAATTTGTACTTCTACCAGCAGTGGATGAGAGTTCCAGTTGCTCTGTATCCTCATCAACACTTGGTAGTATCTATCTTTTAAATTTTAGTCATCCTAGTAAAACTCCACAAAAGCTTTTTAAAAATGGTACAAACTTCCTGCCCTTCCAGTGACAACCTTGTATTGCTCTTGTTTCCAACACACTTGATTTAACTGGCTCTTGTCTTTTGATTCTTATGTAAAAGGTCTTCATGTCTCCATATAGTGTGTGTGTGTGTGTGTGTGTGTGTGTGTGTGTATGAGAGACAGGGTCTGTGACACCCAGGCTGGAGTGTAGTGGCACCATCTCGGCTCACTGCAACCTCCACCTCCTGGGCTCAAGTTATCCTCCCGCCTCAATCTCCCAAAATGCTGGGATGACAGGTGTGAGCACCCACACCTGGCTGGTGTCTCTGTTTCTTCATATTAAATTCCCTGAGCCCTCCCCAGTAGGCTGTTCATACTGTGTCTGTGGGTGTGCACGCACACATGTATATCGTCACACATGAATACCAGGAGGATGTGACAGGTTTGCATCAGACAATCTCTAACTTTACACCAGGGGGACCTTGTGCCAGTTGCAAGAGGTCAGAACAGGTTGTAACCACTCCCTAGCTTCACTTGTATCTGGTTTGTCAAAGACAGGCTATATTAGTAATGGCTGTAAGCTATCAGTCCTACTTACAAGCCCTTCTTGGGCTCACTCATCTGTGCCACACCCATTTTTCCCTCTAAGCAGAGGTTGGCAAACTTTTTCTTTTTTTTTTTTTTTTTTGAGACAAAGTCTCACTCTGTGGCCTAGGCTGGAGTACAGTGGCACGATCTCAGCTCACTGCAATCTCCATCTCCTGGGTTCAAGCGATTCTCCTGCCTCAGCCTCCCAAGTAGCTGGGATTACAGGCATCTGCCACTATGCCAGGCTAATTTTTGTATTTTTAGTAGAGACGGGGTTTCACTATGTTGGCCAGGCGGGTCTCACACTCCTGACCTCAGGTGATCCACCCGCCTTGGCCTCCCAAAGTTCTGCGATTACAGGTGTGAGCCACTGTGCCACCCAGCAAACTTTTTCTTAAAAACACAGGTAGCAGGCCGGGCGTGGTGGCTCACACCTGTAATCTCAGAACTTTGGGAGGCTGAGGCAGGCGGATCACCTAAGGTCGGGACTTTGAGACCAACCTGGCCAACACGGTGAAATCGCATCTCTACTAAAAATACAAAATTAGCCGGACATGGTGGCGCATGCCTGCAATCCCAGCTACTCAGGAGGCTGAAGCAGAAGAATCACTTGAACCTGTGAGGCGGAGGTTGCAGTGAGCCAAGATCACCCCATTGCTCTCCAGCCTGGGCAACAAGAGCGAAACTGTCTCAAAAAAACAACAACAAAAAAGACAGTAAATATTTTAGGGCCGTAGAGTCTCCGTCGCAGCTGGTCAACAACTGCTCACAAAAGCAGCTGTAGACAATTCATAAACGGGCATGGCTGAGTTCCAGTAACACCTTATTTACAACAACAGGCAGCTGGTCCACGCCCATAGAGTCCAGCTCCCACTACGGGTTCTGCAAACAGGCCTCCTTCCAGGCCCAGCTCCCGCCGCGGGTTCCACGAACAGGCCTCCTTCCAGGCCAGGAGAGGGACAGCCTATCCCGGAGTGCACGAGTGAGGATAGAGGTGGACACAGTCATTCTGGACCCTGGGCTGGGCGGGAGCTGTTGCTGGCTGTTGCTCAGTCTCCCTCAGGACTTCCAGACGGGCAGATAAAGGCCATGAGACAGGAAGCCTGGGTCCGTGGTCCACACTGTCAGAGCAGAACCCAACAGCATTGCCATGCTGTGAGAAGGGGGGCCCCCACTGCACCCTGAGCATCAGTGTTCCCACCTGGGCTCACGTTGCCTACTACCCCTGTAAGTGGCTTGTGCTGTCCCATCCCACAGATGAGGAGGCTGAGGCCTGGAGACTGGCATGCCTGCCAGGTGCCCCATGCACAGCCATGCACCAAGCATTTGCGGCATCTTTCATGAAGGCTTCAGGAGAAGGCGGAGCCTGGGGGGAGGAGTCAGGTCTCTCTCTTCTGGGACTTCAGTGTGGTTCTTCCCCACCTGTTCTCCAGGGGAGTCTGTAACTAAATACTTTGCTGGCCAGACACGGCATCACACATCTGTAATCCCAGCACTTTGGGAGGCCAAGACAACAGGATCGCTTGAGCCCAGGAGTTCAAGTCCAGCCTGGGCAACCAAAATTTAAAAATCTCTATCAAAAATTGTAAAAATTAGCTGGGTATGCTGGTGCATGCCTGCCGTCCCAGCTACTTGGGAGGCTGAGGCAGGAGGATCGCTTGAGCCCAGGAGTTGGAGGCTGCAGTGAGCTGTGATTGCACCACTGCACTCCACCTTGGGCAACAGGGCAGGATCCTGTCTCAAAAAAAAAAAAAAAAAAAAAAAAATCCATGAAACCAAACAACTGCTGATCCTGTAGCCGAATTCTTTCTCCCAAAAGCCGCCCTACTCAGCACAGGCAAAACTCCCGGTTCCCGCGAGAGGGTCACTTGGCAAAGGTTTGCCGACTGACCGAGGGGTGAGAAAGCCTTTGGTCTCTCTTGAAGACAGGGGCTCTGCTGAAGTCGGAGTGTTGGTGGCTCCTTCATCCACAACCCCCGTGGAGACCTGCTCTGGACTGAGCTCTGTGCCAGATCCGGGGGTGCTGGGTCTGGGGTCCTCAAGAAGCCCACGTTAATGGGGAGACAGACTTCATTAATCAGGGAGCCTAACAGCTGTGACAGACAACCCCCAAATCCTAGAGGCCCGGCGTGACCCCCAAATCCCAGAGGCCTGGCATGACCCCCAAATCCCAGAGGCCGGGTGTGACCCCCAAATCCCAGAGACCTGGCGTGACCCCCAAATCCCAGAGCCAGGCGTGATCCCCAAATCCCAGAGGCCGGGCATGAACCCTAGATCCCAGAGGCCCGGTGTGACCCCCAGATCCCAGAGACCTGGCGTGACCCCCAGATCCCAGAGGCCTGGCCTGCTGGTTCTCATGCACACCATCCCCGGTTGGGGCTCACTTGGGTGCCTCTCCTCCTGGCAGTGACTCGGGGCCCAGGCCCAGCCCCACTGGGCCTCCACTGCCCGGCATGGGAGTCCCCCACCAGCCAAGGGTGGGCCCCGATCAGCGTGGGGAGGGGGGGCTATCCTCAGCCAGGCCTGAAGGGCTGGGTCCTCTCCACTCATGATTCCCCAAACAGGCTTTGGTCCACAGCGGCACCTTCTTGTCGGCAGTGCCTCGATTCCCACCAGCCTCACCCAGGAGAGCCTCCACTTAAAAATAAAAGCATTTCAGAGATGACTCATCTCCCCCAGAGACTGTTCTCTCTAGGGCGCCTTTCAGCCATTCCACTCCCTTGAAATGTGAAGGGTCGTTGGGAGCCAGAAGAAAACACCAGAGTCACACAGCAGCCCTCTTAGCCATCGCCCCAGGGTGGGGCTGGACGTTCCCCACGACTCACTTTGCCATTTCAGAATGAGATGTTTCTCGCGTGCAGCAGCGGGAAGACTGAGCTGTGGCACTCACACCCCGCGCAGTGGCTCTCGCCTGCCATCCCATCACTTTGGGAGGCCGAGTGGGTGGATTACTTGAGGTCAAAATTTTGAGGCCAGCCTGGCCAACATGATGAAACCCCATCTCCACTAAAAATACAAAAGTTAGGCGGGCGTGGTGGGGCGTGCCTCGCTGCTGGGGAGGCTGAGGCGGGAGAATCACTTGAACCTGGGAGGCAGAGGTTGCAGCGAGCCGAGATCGTACCATCAATCACACTCCAGCCCGGGCAATAGATTCTGTCTCAAAAAACAAAAAAAGAAGAAAAAAAAAAAAGATTCTGCTGCCTCAGCCTCCCATAGCGCTGGGATTACAGGCATGAGCCACTGTGCCCAGCTTTGTTGGACCGTTTAAGGCAAACCAGACATGGAGACGTGGAATCGCTGGACAGGCCGCATGCAGGGTGAAGCCACAGCGCGGTTATCACAAAGTTAATGCCGGCCACGCGCTGTCACCCCACGCACAGTGCATTGTCATCGGCGGCTACGGTCTGTCCTTTGGGGGCACCCCCCGCACTCAGATCCTATCTGAAGTTTCCAATCTTGGTCCCCTCACCCAGGAGGATTTGGGCCCACACACGTCTCCCAGGGCAGCAGACACCAGGAAAGCACGTGACCCAGTCCTCAGGAGTGCCGGGTGCCCTCCAGCCTGGGTGCCCTCCAGCCCGGGGCATGGGCTCCTGTGGGCCAGCCTCTGCTGGAGGTTCCCGGCACCCGGCATGAGCCTGTGCAGACCGGCTTCCTCAGATGCTGGGGGGTGTCCGGGGACAGCTCCGTCTGCACCGAGCAGAGGGCAGGGGGAGCTGGGGTTAGGTGCCTGGGGGCGCACAGAGCCAGGTGTCCCCGGGGGTCTCCTCTGAAGCCTCCACAGCATGGCCGGGGGCTCCTGACCCTGACCCGAGGCTCCGACCACCCTCCCTCCGGGGTCCCTGGGCTGAGCCTCTGTGAACGTCCGGCTCTCCCTTGCAGATCCCGACTGGGCCTCCTACACTCTGGGAGTCTTCATCTGCCTCAGCTGCTCGGGAATCCACCGGAACATCCCCCAGGTCAGCAAGGTGAAGTCCGTCCGCCTGGACGCCTGGGACGAGGCCCAAGTGGAGGTACGGCAGGGGAGGGGCGGGGGGACCCGTGCAGTCCCCGGGTGGCCCCAGCCCAGGCCTCTGGAGCCTGAGAAGCCGCACAGCCTGGTTGTGCCCCCCTGGGGCCTTGGACTGCTCTGAGGGGCCTGGCTGGCTGGACTGAGGCTGCCGAGGCCAGGGCGGTGCAGGACCCCGCCCCCCTCCAGCAGCCTGTCCTGTGTGGCTGCTCCACCCACCCCCTGCTGGGTCCAACCCCTTCTGTGAATAGCTCCAGGTGTGTGTGGTGGGCCAGGGAGTGAAGGCGGGTCGCCGATTCCCGTGCCCTGGGAGCTCGGGAGCGCTCCCCTCAAATCCCCACTCCTGGAGCATTCGGCTCAGGGTAACAGAAACCCTGTCTCTAAGGAAACAGAATGCAGCGTCCCAGGCCGCGCCGCACGACCCAGAGTCAGGGTCGCATTTACCCGGCAGTCCCCGTGCACCCCGAGCCGCTGCCGTCCATGTACAGCTCCATTACCTGTCCCCTGGGTGGCCTCTGAGGTGACACAGCCACTGCCCACCTCTTACCTGTGCACCTGAAGCAGCTTCACGGAGCCAGGCAGGGACTCTGGCCACAGATGCCTGGTGGAGCCCTAGAGATGCCCCTCTGGGGAGGGAGACGGGTGTGAGCCAATCAGGAAGCCCTGACATGCAGGGGGAGGTCAGGCATGCTGGAGGCGGCAGGAAGGGCCCCCATAGGAAGACCCCAAGGGAGGTGGAGAAGGAACAAGATCCCGGCTGGGGCCTGCAGCTCAGATGGAGCGTGGGGCCAGGTGGGAGGGTCCCCCCAACCCCACTTGTGGGACTTGGGGTCTTGGAGCCACTGATCTGCCTGGCTGCTGGTGAGCGGGACCTAGGGGCCGCATGGAGGTGAGAGTGGTGGTCTGGGGGCTGCTGTGGGGATGGGGAGGGTCGTAGAGGCTAGTGGCCTCCTGTGCATGTCTCCCCGCTCTCCAGCACCACTGACCGTGGGCCCCTACTCTCCAACACCACTGACTCTGGCACCCCCTCTCTAGGACCACTGACCCCAGCCACCTGGCTCTCCAGTACCACTGACCCCAGCCCCCAGCTGTGCACCACCACTGACCCCAGCCCCCGGCTCCCCGACACCACTGGCCCCAGCCCCTGGTCGGAAGTAGCTCATTTTCTTCTAACAGGCAGCCTTGGTGCGGGGATCACACCTTGGGGCTTGTTAGAAATCACAGCTGGGATCCCAGTGCGTCGGCCTGGCGTAGGGGTGGGTGCCTGTAATCCCAGCCACTCAGGAGGCTGAGGCGGGAGGATTACTTGAGCCCAGGAATTATTATTTTTTTTTTGAGACGGAGTTTGGCTTTGTCACCCACGCCGGAGTGATCTCAGTTCACTGTGACTTCCGCCTCCTGGGCTCAAGCGATTCTCATGCCTCAGCCTCCCGAGTGGCTGGGATTACAGGTGCACACCACCATGTCCAGCTAATTTTTTTATTTTTCTTTTTTCTTTTTTTTTTTTTTGAGACGGAGTCTCGTTCTGTCGCCCAGGCTGGAGTGCAGTGGCTGGATCTCAGCTCACTGCAAGCTCCGCCTCCCGGGTTTACGCCATTCTCCTGCCTCAGCCTCCCGAGTAGCTGGGACTACAGGCGCCCACCACCTCGCCCGGCTAGTTTTTTTTTTTTTTTGTATTTTTTAGTAGAGACGGGGTTTCACCGTGTTAGTCAGGATGGTCTCGATCTCCTGACCTCGTGATCCACCCGTCTCGGCCTCCCAAAGTGCTGGGATTACAGGCTTGAGCCACCGCGCCCGGCCTATTTTTTTATTTTTCATGGAGATGGGGTTTCACCATGTTGGCCAGGCTGGTCTTGAACTCCTGACCTCACCTGATCCACCCACCTCAGCCTCCTAAAGTGCTGGGATGACAGGCCTAAGCCCCTGCGCCCGGCTGAACGAAGGAACTCGAGGCTGCAGTGAGTTGTGATGGCACCTCTGCCCAGGGACAGCAGCGTCCCTGACCCACCCAGGGCAACCCCAAATCAGCTTCTGCATTTAACGCCGTGATCCCCCACACTCAGAGTTGAGGGCATCCCTGTGAATCCCCTCAGGACCCCGGCCCACCTTGGGCTCACCGCCTTTGACCCACCTTCACTGACCCGGAGGGGGACACTGGGATGTGATATCCGTCCCTTCGCCAGGCCGTGGGCTTGTCTGAGCCTCTATTTCCCTCCCTAAAAAATGGGCAGGGTGGCCCCTGGACCGTCCCCCTCCCTGGTCAACAGGGGACCAATGGCCAATGTCAGAAAGATGATGGGATGGTTGTCCCATCTTCAAGTCACTCTGCCATCTCTCCTGGAGGAAACAGCGGTGAGTCCCTGGAGGGTCTACGGGGGCACAGACTCCTCGGCTCAGGGAGAAGACCTGCCCGTTGTCCCCATAATTACAGGGCAAATGGGGCAAAGGCCCGGGGTGGGGCGTTCACTGTTGTTGGAAAAACCCTAAATGTAATCAGCAGGAGAGGACAGGGGCCACCTTGGTGCCGTCCTGATCTGCCTGGGGTGATGGCCGGAGGGGAAGGCTGGAGAGGAAGGCTGGGGAGGGCCCACCGTGGGTATTACCAAGAAACCCCTGGCCGGGCACGGTGGCTCATGCCTGTAATCCCAGCACTTTGGGAGGCTGAGGCGGGCGGATCACGAGGTCAGGAGATCGAGACCATCCTGGCTAACACGGTGAAACCCCATCTCTACTGAAAATACAAAAATATCTAGCCGGGCGTGGTGGCAGGTGCCTGTAGTCCCAGCCACTCGGGAGCCTGAGGCAGGAGAATGGCGCGAACCCGGGAGGTGGAGCTTGCAGTGAACTGAGATGGTGCCACTGCACTCCAGCCTGGGAGACAGAGCAAGACTCTGTCTCAAAAAAAGAAAAAAAAAAAGAAAAGAAAAAGAAACCCCTGATTCCTGCTGCAGAGGTCCGGTGTGATGGGGACTTTGGGAGAGCACTGAGTGGGGGACCACAAGGAGGTTCCATCCCCGTTCTGTTGTCTGCATGTTCACTTGTGCGATGAAAATCAAACATGAATCTCAGGCAGGCCTGGGGACTTGGCCCCCGAGAGCATCTGCACCCTGGCCCCCGGGCAGAGCTGGGTCTCAGTCCGGCTTCTTGCCGGGGACTCTGTGGGCCGGGGGCTGCACTGGGACCCCCATGGCTCCCTGCACTCAGGCCCCTTGGCCATTCCTGGGCTGGTGGTCGGCGGGGACATCTGGGGGCTAAGCCTGCTCCCACCCCTAAGGGAAAAACGGGCCCGAGGTGGTCATCACTGAGAACCGGACCAAGGTTAAAGGGCCAGGAACTGAGGATTCTCCTCTTCTTTCCTTTTCTTCACATTTTTTTTTTTTTTTTTTGAGACGGAGTCTCGCTCTGTCCCCCAGGTTGGAGTGCAGTGGTGCGATCTCGGCTCACTGCAAGCTCCACCTCCTGGGTTCAAGCCATTCTCCTGCCTCAGCCTCCTGAGTAGCTGGGACTACAGGCGCCTGCCACCACGCCCGGCTAATTTTTTGTATTTTCCTTTTCTTCACATTTTATGTTTCCCCCCCACCCAGCTTTCTATTCCTTAATAATACCTTTTAAAACAACTGCTTCATTGAGATGCAATTCACAGCCATATGATTCACCATGTAAAGTGCATAGTTGAAGGTTTTCTAGTAAATTCACAGAGTTGTGCAAACTTCACTGCAGCCAATATTAGGACATTTTCATCACCCCAGAAAGAAAGTCTGTGCCTTTTGGCTCTCACCCCGCCCAGCCCGAAGCAGCTGCAAATCCACTTTCTCTCCGTGTAGATTTGTGGGTTCTGGACTTTTACAAACGGGATCGCACGGTGTGTGGGCTTCGGCGTCTGACTCCTTTCCCACTGTGCCAGGTCCCGGAGGCCCATCACGCTGCAGCCTGTGTGACAGCTTTGTCCCTTTCAAGGCCGGAGAACGTGCCCTGTGTGGATGGAACACCTTTGCTTTATTCATTCACCCTCGGATGGACACGTCGGTCATCTCTACCTTATTTAATGTATTTCGACAATTTAGGGACACATTTAGCAGGTTCCAAGGGCAGTTGCTGAAGGGAGCTGTCTGCTTCCCTGTCTCCTGCCTCTGAGCACCGCCCCCACCCTGGTCAGGCAGCCAGGGGTCTGTGTGGGCCTCGCTCCCTCCCTCCCTCCTTCCTTCCCTCCTGCCTTCCTTTCTTCTCTCCCTCCGTCCCTCCGTCCCTCCATCCCTCCCTACCCTCCTTCCTTCCTTTCTCTCTCTCTCTCTTGTTTTTTTTTTGAGACACGGTCTCACTCTGTCGCCCAGGCTAGAGTGCAGTGGCGCTATCATAGTTCACTACAGCCTTGAACTTTTAGGCTCAAATGATCCTCCTGCCTCAGCCTCCCAAGGAGTAGCTAGGACCACAGGCATACACCACCATGCCTGGCTAATTCTTTTTTTTTTTTAAAGACAGAGTCTCACTCTGTTGCCCAGGCTGGAGTGCAGTGGTGTGATCTCAGCTCACTGCAACCTCCACCTCCCACATTCAAGCAATTCTCCTGCTTCAGCCTCCCGAGTAGCTGGGATCACAGATGCGTGCCACCATGCCCAGCTAATTTTTGTATTTTTAACAGAGACAGGGTTTTGCCATGTTGGCCATGCTGGCCTTGAACTCTTGGCCTCAGGTGATCCATCCCCCTCGGCCTCCCAAAGTTCTGGGATTACAGATGTGAGCCAAGGTTCTGGGATTACAGATGTGACCCACTGCGCCAGCCCTGGCTAATTTTAAAAAAAAATTTTTTTTGTAGTGATGGGGTCTTGCTATGTTGGCCAGGCTGGTCTCAAACTCCTGGACTCAAATGATCCTCCTGAAATGCTGGGATGACAGGTGTGTGCCACGGCGCCAGGCCTAGCGTGTGCTTCTGAGAGACGTTCTTTGCCTGTTGAGAGCACATGGAGCCCCTCGCCCTCCTAGGGGGAACCACGGCCTGCTTGCCGCGTACCCTCGGGCTACACATGCCAGTTGTTTCCGGACTGTTCCTGCTGTTCCCACTGGGCTGGCAAGCAGTCTCACTGATGCGTCACTTTGCACATATGGAAGTACATTGGTGGCTTAAATTCCTAGAAGTGAAAGTGCAAGTTCAAAAGTTACGTGGCTTGGTAATTTTGGAGAGATGTTTGCCAAACTCCCCACGGCAACTGCTCACATGCCCCCAGCACACCGTGGGGGTGTTTGCTGCCTCCTCCCCAGAACGCCGTGGGGGTGTTTGCCTCCTCCTCCCCAGCCCGCCGTGGGGGTGTTTGCCGCCTCCTCCCCAGCACGCCGTGGGGGTGTTTGCCGCCTCCTCCCCAGCACGCCGTGGGGGTGTTTGCCGCCTCCTCCCCAGCACACTGCCTGCCCAGGTCTTCTCCTTTGCTGCTCTGATGATTGAGAGGTTGTTCTCAGGATCTCTTTTCTGTTTTTTTTTTGAGACAGTCTCTCACTCTGTTGCCTAGGCCAGAGTGCAATGACACGATCTCAGGTCACTGCAAGCTCCACCTCCCGGGTTCACACTATTCTCCTACTTCAACCTCCCCAGTAGCTGGAACTACAGGTGCCTACCACCATGCCCGGCCCGGCTAATTTTTTTTTTCATTGGAGATGGGGTTTCACCGTGTTAGCCAGGATGGTCTCGATCTCCTGACCTCATGATCCACCTACCTCGGCCTCCCAAAGTGCTGGGATTACAGGCGTGAGCCACCACACCCAGCCCTGTATTTTCTTGCCTGTGAAGTCTCTTCACACCTTTGCCTGCCTTTCTGCTGCAATGTTAGCTGTTTTCATCTTCTAGGGGTTCCTGGTATGTTAGAGAAATTCATCCTTTGAGATACCAAAAACGTTTTTTTCTAGGTTGTCTTTCGAATTTACTCATGGTGGTTTTTGCCATGGAAATTTTTACTTCAACATAGTCAAAGTGGTCAACCTTTTATTTTGTGGTTTTAGGGTCTATAGCATACATAAAGAGGCCTTCTTTGCCTGAGGGTTTTTTTTTGTTTGTTTATTTGTGTTTTTGTTTGTTTTTGTTTTTGTTTTTTTTGAGACAGTCTTGCTCTGTCACCCAGGCTGGAGGGTGGGGGCACAATCACAGCTCACTGCACCCTCAAGCTCCTGGGCTCAAACCATCCTCTCACCTCAGCCTCCTGAGCAGACGAAACTACAGACGTGCACCACCACACCTGGCTAATTTTTGTATGTTTTGTAGAGACGGGGTCTCACTGTGTTGCCCAGGATGGTCTTGAACTCCTGGCCTCAAGTGATCCTCCCGCTTCAGTCTCCCAAGTGCTGGGATTACAGGCTTGAGCCACTGCACCCAACCCTGAGGGTTATTTTTTGATAACAGCTTTATTGAGGTATAATTCACACACAACTCACTCCTGTAAAGTGTACAGTTCAGTAGCTTTAGTGAAGCCACAGGGCTGCACGACCATCACCACTGTCTAATTCCAGGACATTTTAATATCCCAACACAGCCCGTACTCACCCCTCCTCCTATCGCCACCGCCCCAGCCGTTCCTGAATGTAGACAGAGCTGCTTCGTGTCTCTGTGGATTTGCTTGTTCTGATCATTTCAAACAGATGGAATCACACAATATGTGGGTTTTTTTTTTTTCTTTTGAGACAGGGTGTCACTATGTTGCTTAAGCTGGTCCCGAACTCCCAGGCTCAAGCGATCCTCCCACCTCAGCCTCCCAAAGTGCTGGGATCACAGGCATCAGCTGCCACGTGCGGCCGACACATGGTGTTTTGTGTCTGGTTTCCTTCATGGGCACCGTGTGTCCAGGGATCACCTGGGTAGTAGCGTGTGTCAGAATTGCGTTGCTCTTTTTTTTGTTTTGTTTTGTTTTTTTTGGGGGGGGTGCGGGGGGACGGAGTCTTGGTCTGTTGCCCAGACTGGAGTGAGTGGTGCGATCTCGACTCACTGCAGGCTCTGCCTCCCGGGTTCATGCCATTCTTCTGCCTCAGCCTCCCGAGTAGCTGGGACTACAGGCGCCGCCACCACGCCAGCTAATTTTTTGTATTTTTAGTAGAGACGGGGTTTCACCATGTTAGCCAGGGTGGTCTCGATCTCCTGACCTCATGATCCGCCCACCTCAGCCTCCCAAAGTGCTGGGATTACAGGCATGAGCCACTGTGCCCAGCCACTCTTTTTTTTTTTTTTTTGAGACGGAATCTCGCTCTGTCACCCAGGCTGGAGTGCAGTGGCACGATCTCAGCTCACTGCAAGCTCCGCCTCCCAGGTTCAAGTGATTCTCCTGCCTCAGCCTCCTGAGTAGCTGGGATTACAGGCACCCTCCACCACGCCCGGCTAATTTTTGTATTTTCGGTAGAGATGAGGTCTCACCGTGT
The DNA here is from genome assembly GCF_009764315.1 of Trachypithecus francoisi. Lineage (NCBI taxonomy): Eukaryota > Metazoa > Chordata > Mammalia > Primates > Cercopithecidae > Trachypithecus > Trachypithecus francoisi. The sequence goes on from NW_022681469.1 coordinate 109,727,623, forward strand.
TGCACAGGCTGGTCTTGAACTCCTGACCTCATGATCTGCCCACCTCTGCCTCCCGAAGTGCTGGGAGGACAGGCGTGAGCCACCGCGCCCGGCCGGCATTCCTCTTTATGGCCGAGGAACCCTCCATGGTGTGGTTCAATCACATTTAGTTTATCTGTGCTTCCGTTTATGGACCTGGGGCTTGTTCCTGTTCTTAGCTGTCACGAAGAATGCGCCGTGAACGTTGGTGTGCATGTCTCTGGGTCTTCACATCTCTTAGGGTGCAGAGGAATTGCTGGGCTCTATGGTAACTCTGTTTACCATTTTGAGGAACTGCCGGACTGTTAGTCACCACAGCTGGAGGTTCCCACCAGCAGCGTACAGGGGCTCTGATCTCTCCACATCCTCTCCAGCACTCCCCTGTGCCACTTTGACCTTGTCATCCTAGGGGGGAGAGGTGGTAGCTCATTGAGGTTTTGATCTGTGTTCCCCTGACGGCTAATAGTGCTGAGTGCCTTTGCGTGGCCGAGTGGCCATTTGTGCATCTTCTTTGGAGAAATGTCAATTCAAATCCTTCCCCATTTATTTATTTATTTATTTATTTTTATTTTATTTTATATATTTTTTGAGATGGAGTCTCACTCTGTCACCCAGGCTGGAGTGCAGTGACGTGATCTCGGCTCACTGCAAGCTCCGCCTCCCAGGTTCACACCATTCTCCTGCCTCAGCCTCCCGACTAGCTGGGACTACAGGCACCCACCACCACGCCCGGCTAATTTTTTGTATTTTTAGTAGAGATGGGGTTTCACTGTGTTAGCCAGGATGGTCTCAATCTCCTGACCTCATGATCCGCCCACCTCGGCCTCCCAAAGTGCTGGGATTACAGGCGTGAGCCACTGCGCCCGGCCTCAAATCCTTCCCCATTTTTAGGCTGAGGTGGGACGATGGCTTGAGTCTAGGAGTTTGAGACCAGCCTGGGCAACAGAGTGGAACCTCATCTCTATTAAAACAAATTAAAAGTATACATATATGTATATATATGTAAAAGTAATTTTTAAAACCCTTACCCATTTATTTATTTTTTATTTTTACTTTCCTTATTTTTGCAGAGATAGGGTCTTGCTCTTTTTCCCATGCTGGAGTGCAGTGGTGTAACCAGAACTCATAGCCTTGACCTCCTGGGCTCAAGGGATCCTCCCGCCTCTGCGTCCCAAAGTGCTGGGATTACAGGTGTGAGCCGCTGCGTCCAGTAGAGACAGGGTCTTGTTCTGCCACCCAGGCTGGAGTTCAGTGGCACGATCATAGCCCACTGCAACCTCAAACTCCCAGGTTCAGGCCATCTTCCCACCTCAGCCTCCCTAGTAGCTGGGACCACAGGTGTGCGCCATCACACCTGGCTAATTTTTTTTTTTTTTTTTTGAGAGATAGGGTCTCACTATGTTGCCCAGAGTGGTCTTTTTTTTTTTTTTTTTTTTTTTTTTGAGACGGAGTCTCGCTCTGTCACCCAGGCTAGAGTGCAGTGGCCGGATCTCAGCTCACTGCAAGCTCCACCTCCCGGGTTTACGCCATTCTCCTGCCTCAGCCTCCCGAGTAGCTGGGACTACAGGCGCCCACCACCTTGCCCGGCTAGTTTTTTGTATTTTTTAGTAGAGACGGGGTTTCACCGTGTTAGCCAGGATGGTCTCGATCTCCTGACCTTGTGATCCGCCCGTCTCGGCCTCCCAAAGTGCTGGGATTACAGGCTTGAGCCACCGCGCCCGGCCTCCAGAGTGGTCTTGAACTCCTGGTCTCAAGTGGTTCTCCCACCTCCGCTTCCCCAAGTGCTGGGACTACAGATGTGAGCCATTGTCCCCGGCCGGCCCTTGTTAATTTTTTAAACTTTACAACCATTTCTAGGTTTAAAAAAAATACATAATAATAATAAATTTTGTTGCTGTTTTTTGGCAGTTATAAAAAACACGTAGACTCCCGTGAGGAGACATTTCTCCACCTCCCTGTGTCTCTGGTCAAGGCTCCTCTGCATCCTTGGGAGCACACGCCAGTTTTCCCGTGGATACCTGGGATGTTTCCCATCCAGCGACTCAGACAATTTGTCCCATTGCTGTTGGTGACAGGATCTCTCCTTGTATTTGAGTTTTCCATGAAAAGCCATTCGTTTTTGAATTGTAAATTGGTGCCAGCCTCTTGTTGCTTGTGATTTCTCCAGCTACTCCTCTGGGCCCTCCCTATTTATGGCCGTGTGATCCTTGGAGCAGGGTGATGTTAGGGGACGTCTGTCTGGCTGGGCCTGGCCGTGGCCTCAGGCGAGCTGCATTCAGGAGCTTGAAGGTGCAAACAGTGGCTCCCTTAGGAGCTTACAGCATAGCAAGCAGAGCCTCTCCCATGCCCTCGGGGCTGGTGTGGGATGTGGTGGCCCCTCCTGCCCCGCTCGAGGCTCACCACACCTGGCTGGCGGCAGGGTCAATGCCAGCGTCCACCCTCAGGGCCTTTGCACCTGCCAGGAGCACAGTCCATGTGCCAGCCTCCTGGAATTCCAGCTTCCTGGAGCTCTTCCCCTGCTTCACGGCGCCGTTTCTTCTCCATCAGCCTGTTTTGTAAATGTGTTGTGGGTCCCTGCAGTGTGTCCCTGCAGAGTCCTCTCGGAGACTGTCCTGGCCACATCTGGGTCTCTCACTCACCAGCCCATCTCCAGGCCCCCATGTCTGGTGCCTGTTGGCTCTTTGCTAAATGTGAGCTGGGGAGCTGGGTGAACGGGGAAGTCCCTGCTCTCTGGGGCAGAGATGGGGTCACAGGATGCAGCCAGCTCTCTCCCACGGGACGTGCAGTGTGGGTGGACTCAGGATGGCTGGTGTGGGTGGACTTGGGGGTTGAAACAGTGGGGCAAACCTCAGACCCATCCTCAAGAGGGGCCTGGCCCCTGGGCCCCCTTTGCCGGGACCCCATTGGATGCTGGTTCCTTCCCTGTGCCAGGGGAGGGTCCATCACTCAGAAATGGTGTCCCTGGGGCAGCAGGAGGTGGGGGTTCCCGTCCTGGCGCTGGCGGAGGCCTCGGAGCCTTGGTCTGTGGGTCCCTGCGGTGACGGCCCTGAGCGCAGCCAGCACCTCCTGGACTACCCCTGGGACCCCAGGCCTCTGACCTGGCCGCTCCTCTCTTGCAGTTCATGGCCTCCCACGGGAACGATGCCGCGAGAGCCAGGTTCGAGTCCAAAGTACCCTCCTTCTACTACCGGCCCACGCCCTCCGACTGCCAGTGAGTACAAAGGGGCCTTGTCAGGGCCGTGGTCAACAGTGCTGGGCGGTTCCGAGATGGCCCCGGGAGGACCCGGCAGGGTGGGGAGTTGGGTGCTGCCCACAGGGTCCGGGAGAAGCCAGCCGCAGCTGAGTCCCCCAGACCCCGAGGTGCTGCCTGTGTCTGCTGCCCACCACTGGGCTTTGGTTCTGGGGCGGGGGGGCGGTGGGCGCTGGGGTGGGGCTGGAAAGGTCATTCTGCATCAGTAGCTGCAGCCCACCCGGGTTCACTGGGGCCTTGGGGATCTCAGGTGGATCTGAGGGGGCCTCCCAGGTGCTCCTGGCCGTCTGGGAGGAGGACGGGAGGGGCTGCTGTTGTTCGGGGCCTGCCCTGGCTCCTTGGGGCAGGAGCAGACGTGGGTACCGGTGGCCGGTTGGGGAAGCCTGAGACCCAGTCCTCTGGACGTCCTGGGGTCAGGAGGTTGCGGAGAGGGAGGGAATGAGGCCTGCTCGGCCTCACATCAGCCACCTCCACCAAAACCCACCCCTCCAAGCCTCAGTCTCCCCATCTGCCCGGACAGTGGGAATGACAGGTGACAACCACACTGTTCACACTGACCCTCTCACACCTGTCATAGGGGAAGGACCTGTGGCCCACTGGGTGCCCTCCCGGCCCCCCATGCTTCCTGCTCTGGTTCAATCCTAGCCCTACTGGGCACCGCCCAGTCTCCTGTTTGCTCAGCACCTCCCTCCGTTGACTCACTCCGTGAACCCACTGAGTGGAGGGCCAACCCCACAGAGACACCCCGGGCACGAGCTGGGTGCAGGGTTTGGGTGTGACCCAACGGTGCTGAAGGAAAGAGGCGGGCGCCTGGCCTCCCAGGCCCTGAGGGGCCCAGGTGCTGTTGCTGGCTTTGCCCTGACTCGGGGGCTGAGACAGCCTGGGCTCTGCCCACCCAGGAGCTGCTGGTAGGGACTGCAGTGACCAGGGGGCCTTCCCCCGCATCCAGGGCCCTGTTTGGGGTCTGTGTCCCCTCCAGTGAGCTCCATGAGGGGGCAGTGGGGTCAGGGGTCCTCACTGGATCCAAAGGCCTCTGGAAGGTGGGTGGGGATTGGGGGGTAGGGTGGAGGGGAGCCAGAGGGAAGAGGGAGGAGGGAAATGGGAGGAAGGACGGACTTCCTGGCTGCAACCCTACAAACCACCCTGGGCCTTTTTTTTTTTTTTTTTTAATATAGAGATGGGGTCTCCCTACATTGCCCAGGCTGGCTGCAAATTCCTGGGCTCAAGTGATCCTCCTGCCTCAGTCTCCTAAAGAGCTGGGATTGTAGTGCGAACCGGCCCTCCGGGGGTCTTTGGGGAGCGGGGGCTGGAAGTATGTTCAGGCCACGAGCGACTCAGTTTCTTTGACTGCATGTTGATTTGTTATTGGTAAAGGGCCAAGATGCCAGGTCCCAGTCCAGGTGCTTGGCAGGCGTTTTCTTGATGAGCCTCCCATGAGCCTGGAGACAGGTCCGGCTGCAATCCCCATATCGCTGCTGAGAAGCTCGAGGCTGACAGCTCAGCCCCAGGCACTCACCTCTCCCTTCCCGCCTGGGCAGGCCTGGGGCCCTGGCCCCCCATACTCTCATTCTGAGACCCCGGGTGCCAGCTGCTCCCTCCCCCGCCAAGCCCTCACAGGGGAACCCTGCCCTGGCCCTGCCCCGGGCTCTTGGTATGAATCACGGAGCCCCAGCACAGCTATTTTTGAGACATTATTTTATCACCCCGCCCCCGACTGCTCTGTGGCCTGGGTCACTGCATCCAAGTTTCTCCCACTCCCTGGCTGTTCTGAGTCGGGACCAGGGGCAGACATGGGTGCGGGGGGCTGCGGGGACACGCTTGTGGGCTCGGGGGCTGCTGCTGTGGGTCCTGGGTGAGGAGACTCCCAGGGCTGACGCCCACCATCTGGGGTGAGGTGTGAATCCCTGTATGAGCCGTGGATGCTGTGGCATGGCAGGGGTGCAGCGTGGATCTGGAGGGTTGGGGGGTGCAGCGCGGACCTGCTGTGTAACCTGGAGGGCGGGAGGTGCCTACATCCTGCCATGTTGTGGTCCAGCTCTGTGGCCCGGGGGACCCAACCGCCCAGCCTGGCGAGGTGGGCAGAGGCCTTGTACCCCTTCCTCCCACTTCTGCCCCCACAGAGATTCTCCCAGCCCCAGCAACCCTGGTGCCCACAGCCTCCGTGCAGCCTGGACAAGCCCGGGTCCGAGTTGAAGGTCTTTACGGGAAAGTGCTTCTGCACAGATGTCTGGGTGGCATCTTCACAGGAGCTAAGAGTGGCAGGCAGGGCCCGGAGCAGGGTCCTGGAAGGACCCCCATGGCATGCTCTGCGGCCTCCCGGCACACACTGGGGGTCCCTCCAGGCAGGATGAGCACCGTGCCCACCTCCAGCCAAGCAGAGGCTCAGGGCCTCAGTTTGCTCAGCTATAAGAGGGGAGGGTGAGCCCGCAGGGGAGGGCAGAGGGTCCTGCGTGCAATTATCTTTAGCAGTGGCCTGTGACTCAGAGGCCGGGACCTGTCTCTTCCTGTGTCACCCTCAGAGCTCTCCAGTTTCTATCTTGACATCGGGGGAAAGAAAGTCGTGTGGCTGCTCTGCTTGGTTTTACTTCTGGGTGGAAACTGGCCCCTCCCTGCTTCCTGTGTGGCCAGGGGTGGTCAGGGCAAGTGAGGGAAGCTGCAGGAGGAGCCCTTGGCTGCTGGCAGCACCTGCTTGGGGGCTCCTCTCTGCCCATCCCAGCAAAGCTCTGGAGCCCCCAGCCCCAGCAAGCCCCCTGTGGGGCAGGTGTCCGGGCTGGACAGGGCTCTGCATCCCTGTCTGGGGCTCCTGGAACAGAGCACCAAATGCCCGGCAGCCCGGAGCAACAGAAATCTACCTTCTCCTGGCTCTGGAGGCTGGAGGCTCGAGGCTGCTTCTCCCGAGGCCTCTCTGGGGTGCTTCCTCACATGGTGGGCCCTGTGTGCTTGTCTGTGTCCTAATTCCCCTTCCTAAGGACACCGGGCACATTGGATTGGGGGCCACCCTACTCCTGTGTGGCCTCAAAGAATCTGCAACCACGGTATTTCCAAATAAAGGCACCCTCAGGCCCGGGGGTCAGGGCTCCCAGTAGGATGGGGTCACAGTTCAGGTGGTGGCAGCCTCAGAAACACCCAGGATAGACGGTGGAGGCGGGGCCGGGGGCTGGGGACTGAGAGGCGGGGCAGGGGCGGGGTCTGAGGGGCGGGGGCGGGGTCTGAAAGGCGGGGCGGGGGCGGGGTCTGAGGGGTGGGGCGGGGGCTGGGAGGCAGGTTCGGGGGCGGGGTCTGAGAGGTGGGGCGGGGTCAGAGTCTGAGGGGCGGGGGCGGGGTCTGAAAGGCAGGGGCGGGGGCGGGGTCTGAGAGGCAGGTGCAGGGGGCCGGGGTGTGGGCGGGGTCGTGAGCACCACCCTGGCTATTTTCCCGTAATAAAAAGGGAAGAAACCCACCTGGGTGAGCCATTGGTCCACTATGTAGAAGCAAAGCCGGGGCCCTGGGGGGTCACTTTCCCAAGAGGTAAAGCCTCCAGGAAGGGTGTTGACCGTGTCCTGAACTCCCTGCGGTAGAAACCTGCAGAACTCGGGCAGAAGGCACACTCAGGAGTGGACCCTCAGGGATGGACTTGCCAGCTGCGTGAACAGCACCCCCTATGGGGCCACAGTGACCACTGGGACCCGCCCTGGGGAAAGCGGGGAGGGTCTCCCATGGCATCCTGGGGGTAGGGGAGCCCTGTGGGGAGGTGGGTTCTGGGGCTCAGAGCTTCTTCCCCTGTGAGTCCACACCTAGGGGAGGCCATCGCCCTGAGCACCTGCCCAACCCCCTGCCCCCAGCCCACATTTTGCTCTGGGTTGAGGGGACCCACCCGACCCTCAGGCCCCGGCTTTAAAGGGCTGGTTGTGGGGGTCCTTGAAGCCTGGCTCCCCGGAGCCCTGGAACTTGGGACACATCCTGGGGTATGGGGTGAGGTGCGTGTGGTTGGCGCTTTCGTGGTGGCTTTCTGTCCTGGCTGCCAGGTGCCCGAAGACCCCCTCCTTGTGACCACATGGGGGTGTCAGTGCCGCCCCTCCAGGGCTGTGGGAGTGGGGCGGGCTCCAGGCAGTACTGGTTTTCAGGTGATGAGGGGCTTCAGGAGGGCTCTGCTGGGCAGGATGGGGTCCTGCCCCTGACTTCCTGGTGCTCACTCCCTGGGCTTCCTCCTCCTGCTGCTGCTTCTGGAAGCTTCTGTGCCAGGCCCTGGGAGGCCCTCGTGTGCGGGTGTGAGCCTTGGGGACCCAGTCCGCACCAGGGCAGGGCTGCAGACCCTGTGGGTGCCCCGCCCTGAGGGCTGTTGGCAGGCGTGGTTGTCAAAGCCGTCCCTGGCACCTGTCTCTCATCCACAGGCCCCCGGCTTCTACACATGCAGCCTTGGGTCCTTCCGTGACTCCGAGAGGCCGCTGTGTGACCCTCGGGTCACAGACAGGACGCTGGGTGCTGGGGGGCAACTCCTCCGCGGTCACACAGCCGGAGCGGCTCAGGCGGCTGCACGGTGTGCCCCGAAAATACGTATTAAAGTCTTAACCTGCTGCCCCTGTGAAGATGAACTTATCTGGAAATAGGGTCTGGACGCGAGGCTCATGCCTATAATCCCAGCACTGTAGGAGGCCCAGGTGGGAGGACTGGCCCCAGGTGTTCCAGACCAGCCTGGGCAACATAGTGAGCTCACATCTCTACAAAAAATTAAGAAATTACCCAAGCACACCTCTAGCCCCAGCTACTCGAGAGGCCGAGGCAGGAGGATCCTTGAGTGCAGGCGTTGGAGGCCGCAGTGAGCTGTGATCGCACCACTGTGCCCCAGCCTGGGAGACACAGTGAGACCCTGTCTCTAAAAGAAAGCAAAGTATGGTCTTTGCAGATGTCTTCAGGTTAAGATAAGGTCGTGAGGTTGTCCTGGAGTAGGGTGGGCCCAAACCTCACAGGGGAGGGGGACTGGGAGGCCCACAAGGGAGGCCAGGTGAGGACAGCGGCCAAGGTGGGGGCACCGGTGGCTTCCAGGGGTGGGAGGGACCCTGGAGCAGATTCTCCCCAGAACATCTGGAAGGGACCAGCTCTGCCGACATCTTGATCTCAGATGTTTGGCCTCTGTGACCAAGACAATACATTCGTGTTGCTTTCGGGGACCGAGTTTTGGGGTGATCCGTTGGAGCAGGTGGGGGACACTCAGACACCTGGAACCGGGGGCCAGAGACCCATCAGATCCCACAGGACACTCAGACACCAGATCCCGTGGGTGGGGATTCCCGCCCAGTCCCCGAGGCTGTTCACGTGGGCCCAGCGGGAAGCCAGAGGGTTCCTACTTGTAATTCCCTGGGAGTGGAAAAGGCTGGGGGAAGCCAGAGGGTTCCTATTTGTAATTCCCTGGGAGTGGAAAAGGCTGGGGGAAGCCAGAGCATTCCTAGTTGTAATTCCCTGGGAGTGGAAAAGGCTGGGGCCGCTGCCTGTGCCCCAGGGCCGCGCCGGGCCTGTGTGTGGGTGGTGGTTTCTGCAACGAAATTGGCCTCACTCGAGTGAGTCACGGTGGATGGGGAGGCCACGGTGGGTGGCTCTGGGCAGGGATGTCTGGGCCCAGCGGGTGCCTCGGGGGCCTTGCTCTCGGGGACCTCTCCCATCCTGGGTCTTCCTGGATTCTTGGGTATTTGCCCATAGTTTCTCCTGATGCCCCGGACGCCTCCTGACCTCGACGGGTGCCCTGACAGCCCCGCCCTGTGTCTCAGAACCACCTGCAAGGCGGTGCTGCGGCCACTTCCCAGATCTGGTCCAACGAGGTGGGGACGGTCGGGAGGGCCCAGGGACATCTGACTCAGGGTCGGGGGCCTGGCTCGACCCCTGTACCTCAGCCTTGTGGGGCGTCAGCTGAGGCCGAGGTGGAAGGAGAGGGGAAGAGCCAGCCCGTCCACCGGAACGCATGGTCAGAATGTGGGTCCTGATGCTCCAGGGGCGGAACGCACAAGAAACCAATAAATTAAAGTCAGAGAGTGAGAAACGTCCAGTGCAGGAGGCTGACCCTGCAGTTCTTTCGTGACCTTGTGCCCAGAGGGGCAGCCCGAGTCTGCCAAGGGCCCCTAGAGCCTCTTGAGATGCTCGGGGTCCAGGCCAGAGACCAGCGTGTGCTGGGTTGGAGGCCACCTCGGCCCGGTGGCTCAGTCTCTCCTCTCCCTGCAGGCTCCTTCGAGAGCAGTGGATCCGGGCCAAGTACGAGCGCCAGGAGTTCATCTACCCTGAGAAGCAGGAGCCCTACTCGGCAGGTGAGGCCACCCGGGTTGGGCAGGGCCTCCCGGCTCCCTCTCCCCGTCTCTCTCCCTCCCTCTCGTGCAGTCATTAACCTGGGTAAACACGTTTCTGGGTTTGAACCTGCGTCGCCGCACCCCCTCAGACCTGTTTTGCCCTCAGCGGGGTGACTAGGGGCTTGGGGTCCTCACAGCTGTCTACAGTCCAGCCCTGAAGGAGTGGGGTGCATGGGGACTCCCTGGGGCCATGACTGGCCCTCTCTGCTGGTGGTTGACACGCGCTTCCATTCGGGGGTGGCCTGCAGGGACCCCTCTCTCAAGCAGTGTGGGCAGGACCCAAGGGCCCGGGTGAGGGGCGTGAGGGCATCCTCTGTGTGGTGACACCGTGCTCAGGTGTGGAGGGTGCAACCCGGGCCTGTGGTCTCCACCTCCCCTGGGCCTGCCTGGGTGCCACTGGGGGCCCTCGGGGTGGCAGAGACATCCAGGCAGCGTCTTGGAGCTTCGTGGGGTGGCGGGGCTGTGGAGGTGGGAGCTGGGAGGCCAGCCCATCCCAGCCTCAGTCTCCCCAGTGCTGCTCAGCTGGCCAAGCCTCAGGCTGCATCTCCCAGGAGCCCCCAACTCCTGCTCCTCCTTGTGTCTCATTTAAACCCTGGGGCTTTGAGCTGGAGCCGGCAGGTGGGCTGGCTGGGCCGGCTTCCTCCTGCCGGCTGCTCTGTGTGAGGTGGATTCGGCGACTGGGGGCCGTGAGTGGTTTTCTCCCCAGGGCAGCTGGGTGTCTGCACACTGGAGCTTCCTGAGTGTCCCTTCCTCCACCGTGTTGACAGACAGGGAAACCGACGCAAGCCTAGCCCTAGGGCCTGGTTGTGAACCTCAGCACGGGCGGGGCGGGGTCCAGAGGCTGGATGGGGATGTTTGGTGCTGCTGGGCGTGGCCACGTGAGCCCCTCACAGGGAGGAGGCAGCCCCCAAGGCCCAGACCTTCAACCCCAGCACTGTCCCCACTGCCCTTGCATGAGAGAGAGGCTGCCCTGGAATGGTGGAACATGAGGCTGGGCACCTCACACCTGTAACCCCAGCACTTTGGGAGGCTGAGCAGGGTGGATTATGAGGTCAGGAGATCGACGCCATCCTGGCTAACACGGTGAAACCCCATCTCTACTAAAAATACAAAAATTAGCTGGGCATGGTGGCGGGCACCTGTAGTCCCAGCTACTTGGGAGGCTAACACAGGAGAATGCCATGAACCCAGGAGGTAGAGCATGCAGTGAGCTGAGATGGTGCCACTGCACTCCAGCCTAGGTGACAGAGCGAGACTCCATCTCAAAAAAGAAAAAAGAAAAAATTAGCTGGATATGGTGGCACCACCTGTAGTCCCAGCTACTTGGGAGGCTGAGGCAGGAGCAGCCCTTACGTGCAGGAGTTCAAGGCTACAGTGAGCTGTGTTTGCACCACTGTACTCCAGCCCGGGTGACAGTAAGATTGTCTCAAAAAAAAAAAAAAAAGCCAGTGCAGTGGCTTACACCTGTGGTTCCAGCATTTTGGGAGTCTGAGGCAGGCAGATCCCTTGCAGTCAGCAGTTTGAGACCAGACTGGCCAACATGGTGAAACCTGTCTCTACTAAAAATACAAAAATTAGCTGGGTGTGGTTGGCGCATGCCTGTAATCCCAGCACTTTATGGAGGTCCAGGTGGGCAGAGTGCCTGATCTCGGGAGTTCAAGACCAGCCTGATCAACGTGGCGAAACCTCATGTTGCTCATTTTTTGAACTCTACCAAAAAATGCAAAATTAGCTGGGCGTGGTTGGCGCACATCTGTGGTTCCAGCTACTTGGGAGACTGAGGTGGGAGGATCTCTTGAGCCTGGGAGGCAGAGGCTGCAGTGAGCCAAGGTTGCACCACTACACTCCAGCCTGGATGACAGAGTGTGTCTGTGAAAAGAAAAAAGATGAATTATATTTGTGAATCTCAGCCCAAGAATAAAAGGGCACTTTGGGAGGCCGAGGCAGGTGGATGGATCACTTGAGACCAGGAGTTGGAGACCAATCTGGTCAACGTGGCAAAACTGTTTCTACTAAAAAATACAAAAATTAGCTGGGCATGGTGGCAGGTGCCTGTAATCCCAGCTATTCGGGAGGCTGAGGCAGGAGAATTGCTTCAACCTGGAAGGCGGAGGTTGCAGTGAGTCGAGATTGCACCTCCGCACTCCAGCCTGGGTGACAGAGTAAAACTCTGTCTCAAAATACGTGAAAGAGAGGTGGCCCTGAAATGGCTGAACGCAGTCCTGGCGTTGTAGGCGGTGTTGGTGGAGGAGCCCCTAACCCCCAATGCTCCAGCCCCTCCCGGCCCTCCCTGGTGGAGCTGGCACTCTGCCCCCTCCTGTGCGCCTCCCTGGGCTCTGTCACGACCATGGATTTTTCTCCCAGGAGTGATGCAAGGTGAGCAGAGGTGACCACTGGGAGGCTGCCCCAGGCCTGAGCAAGGCACCTGCCGAGGTCAGGCTGGGATCTCGTGCAGCGGCCCTGTTGGCTCTGCCCTCCTCCAGGGCGGCTCCTGCCCCCCACCCCCACCCCGCAACCCCCAGTTGGCACACAGCCGGCCTGTGCAGGCGTTTTCAATTACTGTCCACCCAGATAGCAATTTCCTCCTCCTAAGAATCCCTGTGTGTGAGGGAGAGAGCAAGAAACGGTCAGGGGATGAACACGCGGGTACCTGGGCCTGCTCCGCGCCCAGCACACCCCTCGCTCTGCTCCTGCCTGAAACCCCCAAAGCGTCACCCCAGAGCCCCTCTGTTTCCCTTTGCAAAAACATCTTAGCAATTTGTAGCAAGGTGGCGCGTGACTTCATTTCAGAGGCAGGCGTGGGCTGGGCTGGCATGACCACAAGACTGAGTTTTGTGTCTGCTCTTGTATCAGAATCCTCTGGTTGTAAAGCATGAAAAATTCAACTTAACTGGGTGTGAGCAGAACTGGAAATAGATTGGCTGGAATAACAGGGCTGGCTTCAGGCACAGCTTGATCTAGGGGTTCAGTTGGTGGTGTTGGGCCCTGGTTTCAGCACCTCCTCTTCTTAGTTCTGCATCTCTGGGTTGGCACCAACCCTCCTGGTGGCCACCTCCTTCAGCGAGTTTGGGTTTTATATCCCCGCTCTCCTGGGCTGCCAGGAAAGGTCAGGTGTGGTTCACAGAACTGTTGGGAAAAGTCCCTGTCTCATTGGCTCTGACTGGTCGGGCCCGGGATGTGACTTGTGAGCGTGGCACCCTGGGTCGTGTGCCTGCTTCTGGCCCCTGGGTTCGTCCTTCTAGAGAAGATCAGGGTCTGGGTTCCGGAAGTGGGGGTGGGTGCAGGTGGCAGACAGCGTCTCGTGGGCAGTAAGTGTGGGTTCTGCAGGTGTATTCGGGTGTCGTTAGGCTCAGGGTCAGGAGGTGGTGACAGCCCTGGTGACCCAAGACGCCTCCCGCCCCAGGCCCGACGCTGCCCCATTGGAATGCCGCTCCTGCCTTTGCTGTTGTCTGAGATATTCCCGGTGCCTTGAGAGCATTTGAGATGAGCTAAAGACTCCCGTGTGACCCTCGGGCAGGGGTCGGAGGAAGGGAGAGGCCTCCCACCCAGCAGGGTAGACTCGGGGCCCTCGGGCATGGGTTGGAGGGAGGGAGGGGTCTCCCAGCAGGGTCCCCTGGGGCAGAGATTTTCAGGCACACACTGGCTTGCAGGGTCGGAGGCTGGGGCCTTGGTCTTGCCTGCTGGCCTCTGAAGGCCACGCTGAGAGAATGACCACTTTCTCATACCAGGCCCGGCGGGGCGGCCACACCTGCAGCTCCAGGCTCATGGTCCGCCTGTGGAGACCAGGCCCCGTGGGCTGCGCCCTCTGCTGTCTCCCCTGGACAGGTGTGAGGATGGTGGGCAGGTGCACGGGTGTGTGTGGCACAGGTGAAGTGCGCAGGTTTGAGCGCAGGGCTGGCCCTTTGTGAAGGTGCAGTGAGTGCTGCGGCCAGGTGTTACCTGGCAGGAGTGTGGCAGCCTCTTGCGGAGGGCATGGGGCCATGGACAGCGGCTGTGCCATAGTGTGTGGCTGCTGTATCCCTAAGCACAGGAACACTCAGGCGAGGCTGGAGAGCTCAGAGGAGAGGGCCATGGAGGTGGGACCGGGCCAAGGGTGTAAAGCTGCAGGGAGGGTATGGAGCGCCCAAGCCGAGGGGAAGGTTCCCATCCCTCCAAGCGAGGGGAAATCTCCTATCCCTCCAGAGTGGCTGCTGCCTGTGGCTCCCTCAGGGCCGGCTCAGGGCCCCGTGCATTACTTTTCGAGGCTGCAGGCGGTCCTGGAAGCTGAGGCCTGAGGCCGGTAGCTGGGCGTGTCGGGGTCCCACCTGTCCCACCGGGTCTCCTCCATCCACCGCCGGGTCATTGGTGTTGAAGGTGGGGTCTGGATATGCCCTCCCTAAAAGAGAAAACTCTCTCACACTGAAAGGGGTGAGTAGGAGACTTCCAGACCTTTCCTCGGCCTCCTTCCTCCCAGGAGGGTGGGTGACCTTCGGTGCTAGCCTTGTCTCCAGAGGCCTCCTTACCTCTGAACGCCGGCTCCCCAGGCCTCTGGAGGCCCCTGTTGAGTGGATAAGACCCCAGACCCTCACTTCTGCTCCCACTAAAGGGCTGGCGGCTGCAGCCACTGGTAGCCTGGAGGCCTTTAACCCAGCATTCCTATTCTGTAGTCCTGTTTTTGTTTTTTGTTTTTTTGTTTTTTTTTTGAGATGGAGTCTAGCTCTGTCGCCCAGGCTGGAGTGCAGTGGCGTGATCTCAGCTCACTGCAACCTCCACCTCCTGGGTTCGAGTGATTCTCCTACCTCAGCCTCTAGTGTAGCTGGGATTACAGGTACCCAACTAATTTTTCTTTTCTTTTTTTTTTTTTTTTTTTTTGAGACGGAGTCTCGCACTGTCGCCCAGGCTGGAGTGCAGTGGCCGGATCTCAGCTCACTGCAAGCTCTGCCTCCCGGGTTCACGCCATTCTCCTGCCTCAGCCTCCCGAGCAGCTGGGACTATAGGCGCCCGCCACCTCGCCCGGCTAGTTTTTTGTATTTTTTAGTAGAGACGGGGTTTCACCGTGTTAACCAGGATGGTCTCGATCTCCTGACCTCGTGATCCGCCTGTCTCGGCCTCCCAAAGTGCTGGGATTACAGGCTTGAGCCACCACGCCCGGCCAGCCAACTAATTTTTCTATTTTTTTAATAGAGATGGGATTTCACCATGTTGGCCAGGCTGGTCTCGAACTCCTGACCTCATGATCTGCCTGCCTCAGTCTCCCAAAGTGCTGGGACTGCAGGCGTGAGCCGCCGCGCCCAGCCCCATCCTGTTTCTTTAAGGCCGTTGCTACCCAGGATGCTAATGCTGCCACCTCCTTGCCTGTGTCTCCCACCCTTCCCCACAGGGCCCTGAAAGTTATAGGAACAGAATCCCAGGTGTCTGCAGGCCTTGGGGGTGTGGGTCTGTCCCTGCCTCCACCGAGGCCTTCGCCCAACCATCCTTGAGCCACAGGACCTTCTAGGTTGCGCAGGAGGCACCAGGCACGTCAGCCAGAGGGCCTCGGGCCCCAGAGCCCCGGCTGCAGGGAGACTGCTGGGATTCTCCAGGGACCCAGAGGTGCCTGAGCCGTACGGCCCTGTGCTCAGGTCCCACCTGCTCAGAGCAGGGCTTCCCGCTCCTCGAAGCCTTCCCGCTCCTCGCAGCCTTCCCTCTACCCTGCCCCTGCAGCCTGGTCTGTAGGCATTAAGGCCTGGCCGCTTCAGATGGTCAGGTGCCTGGGGACCAGCAGGCAGTGACCGTCTGTGCCTCAGGCTGCTGTCTCTGAGTGCTGCACAGGGCCGGGGGTGAGACGCCTGTCTCCTTGTGTGTTCAGGGGCTCCAGGGCACCCCTCTCATAGACCTAGCTGCCCGCCGTTATTTGGAATCCCAGGTCCTGCCCGTTGCTGGGTTGATGAGGGAGCAGGTGTCTGTCTGGTGCTTAGGGTTAGACCTCGGGGACCCCCCGAACCTCCCCATAGCCCCCACCCTGAGCCCACGTCTGGGTGGGTGCAGCAGCAGGAGAGGGCGTGTCCTCCTGTCTGGGGTGGCCCCGCGGCCAGAGTCCCCTGCACAGGGCTCCAGGGCCAGTTGGTAGTTCCCGGGCCTCCCTAGCCCTTGCAGAGTGCACTGGGGATTCCCGGCGGCATTTCCTGCCTGCTTCCTGGGTTTGCCACAGGAGCACTTTCTCACGGCAGCGGCGGCACCTCAGGACCACAGGGAAATACAGAAGTCCCTGCGGCAGAGCCCGGGAGGAAGGAGGAAGCTCGGGGCTTGGGAAGGGGCTGCCACACCCCAACCCCGGGTTGGCCAGGTGAGGCCTGGGCCAGGCGGATCCCACTCTGCACAGAGGAGTGACTGCAGGCCTGCTCCGGAATGAGCCGGAACCAGGAACTCCCAGAGGCTGCACCATGCCCGGTGCCCACAGCCTGCACCTTGGCTGTGGGTGGAAATGGCCAGGTTGTTCTCACAGGGCGGGGGCTCCAGAAGTCCTGAATGTGGGCCATGCCACCCAGGGACCATGGCTGAGGAAGGGGGAGCCCCACTCCATCCCTCTGTTAGGGCACCCAAAAGGAAGGATCACCACTGGGTTTTTCTGAAGGAGTTTTTTTTTCTTTCTTTTTTTTCCCCCCTGCTCTGTTGCCCAGGCTGCAGTGCAGTGGTGCAGTCTCAGCTCACTGCAACGTCTACCTCCCGGGTTCACGCCATTCTCCTGCCTCAGCCTCCCTAGTAGCTGGGACTATAGGTGCCCGCCACCAAGCCCTGCTAATTTTTGTATTTTTAGTAGAGACGGGGTTTCATCATGTTGGCCAGGATGGTCTCGAACTCCTGGCCTCAGGTGACCACCTGCCCCGGCCTTCCAGAGTGCTGAGATGATAGGCGTGAGCCACCACACCCGGCCTCTGAAGGAGCTTTTTTTTTTTGAGACGGAGTCTCACTCTGTTGCCCGAAGGAGCTTTTAATGGCTAAAGCTGGAGTAACTTGAGCAACAAAAGGAAGATGGTATAAGGGGATTATAACCCAGGGAGCAAGCTACACGCCCCCAAGACCACAGACATATACATAAAGAATGGAATCAGTAAAAAGGAAGGGGAGAAGGCCAGCAGCTTTTGCACATGAATTCCAGATAATACAAAAGAAGGCTGGGCACCGGGGCTCCCTCCTGTCGTTGCAGCACTTTGGGAGGCTGAAGTGGGAGGATTGCTTGAGCCAGGAGTTCAAGACGACCTGGGCAACGTAGGGAGACCCCGTCTCAAGAAAAAGTTTAATTAGCTGGGCATGGAGGCGCCTGTGGTCCCAGCTACTCGGGAGACTGAGGTGGGAGGATGGTCTGAGCCCAGGAGGTCAAGACTGCAGTGAGCTGTGATTGTACCACTGCGTTCCAGCCTGGGCCACAGAGACCTTGTCTTAAAACATAAATAAATAGGCCGGGCGTGGTAGCTCCAGCTACTCAGGAGGCTGAGACAGGAGAATCGCTTGAACCTGGGACGCGGAGGTTGCAGTGAGCCGAGATCACACCCATTGCACTCCAGCCTGGGCGACTGCAAGACTCCGTATGAAAATAAATAAATGCAGGAGAAGTGAGGGAAGTGGAAATGCTCCCGAGGTGCATGCTGCAGTAACCTGTGGCAAGGAAGCCCCTCTGTGGCCACTGTGTCTCCCCGAGACGCTCTTTGATGACAAAGGACTGGGGGAGAAACCCTTGGTGTCAGGGCATAGCGGAAACGTTGCTGCTGTGGCCCCAGGTGAACCTCAGACCACTGGGCCAGCCAGGCTCCCCAACCCTCTGCGCCACCTTCCTTGGCTGAGGTCATGGCGTGGGGACGCACCGCACCCCTCTCCCAGATGTGGGGGTTTCTCCTTGTGTCTGAGCCAGCCTTGCCCCGCCGCCTGCCCCGGGGGGTGACCTTGGTGACAGCTGCTCCCACCCCGGGCTGGCCCCGCCTTGGGCCGCAGCCTCAATGGTGCCTTTCACAGGGGCCTGGACAATGCCACATGTTGTCCCGAGGGCCAGGCCCTGGCCTCACTGAGACGTGGGGCTTCCTGCCCTAGGCTCCGGACCCCGTGCTCCTGCGGGGCTTCCATGGTTTCTCCTGTGGTTCAGGACGGCCCCTCCTGGTGGTGCCAGGCAGGGATGGGCCAACCATTGCCCTAAATGTCACGGGGCAGACGGAGCCCAGGAGGGGGCTGGGGCCGTGCATGAGGTCTGGGGCCTCGGTTTCCCTGTCCATATAGTGGGGACGATGGTGTGCGGGATGAGGGCGTTACTGGGACCATCACCAGCCATTCCTTGCAGGCAGCGGAAGGCCTCAGGCAGCCCTTGAGGGGATGGGTGTTTGGGGCCCAGCCGGAGGCAGTGGGGCTGCCCCTTGGCGGGGACGGGTGTTTGGGACCTGGCCAGAAGCTGTAGGGCTGCCCCTCGGGGGGACGGGTGTTTGGGGCCTGGCTGGAGACCACGAGGCTGCCCCTCGGGGGACAGGTGTTTGGGGCCTGGCCAGAGGTGGTAGGGTTGTCCCATTGCCCCTCCCTGGGTGGGTGCCGGCTCCTGGCCCTCCGTGGGATCCCTGCCCCCTTCTTGCCATGTTTGTCTTATGGGAGTCAGGGTTTGCTTTTGTGCTTTGGGGCCCCTGTGCGGGGACCTCAGGGTTTGGGGCTTGGGGAGGAGGTACCCTGGGGCTGACCTGGCCCTGAGGGTGGCCCCTCCTGCAGCCTGGGCAGCCTGGCGGGGATGGGGGGGTTCATGTGTCACTCTAGGCGGGAAGGCGCTGTGGAAGCTGTGAGCCTGTGTGTGAGTTGGGGTTCTCTCCAGGCCTGTCGGGGGCCAGGACCCGTGCTGGGGGCTGTATGAGAACAGGAACAGATGAGAGCTGACCCCAGGAGCCCTCACTCACCCTCTGGCCTCATCCCCGGGAGCAGGGGAGCCTGCCTGTCCTGGCTGTTTGGAGAGAGAGTCCCATGCAGGGTGGAGCTGGGACCTGGAGCCCTCTGTAGGATATGGCTGCTGGCTTTCAGCTTCTGCTGGCCCCAGACGCACTAACCTGGGGAAGGTGCATTAATGGGTCGGAGAGCGTGGGTGGATGGGCCAGGCAGCCAAGCAGCAGGCAGGAGAGGTGGAGCCCTGTGCAGGCTCATGGAGGAGGCCTTCGACTCTGGGGCCTTGCCCAGCAAGGAGACGCTGCTCTGCCAAGCCACCGTGAGCTCCAGCGTTTGCCTCCTGGGTGGGGAGGGCAGGAGCCGATAGGATGCAAAGGCCGGAAGCCAGGTCCAGGCCCTTCACGGGGACGGTCAGGGTGCAGTGATCAAGGCCTTGGCCCTGTGCCCAGAGGCGACCCCTCCATGGTGCACCCCTTCCTGTGGAAGGCCAGAGGCGCCATGAGATATGAGGACCCAGTTCCCACCCCAGAGGGACCACCACCTTGTGAGCTGTCACTCAGAGCAGGGCCACGTGCTTCCCTGCCCCAGTTTACAAGAAAATTAGCATATAAATCACATACGTGAGGTGTGATTTACATCTACTTTGCATATCCTATTTAGAGTGCAGTTCCAGCTCTGATAAATCCAAAACCCAGCAGTCTTGGGCCAGGCGTGGGGCTCACACTGCAACCCCAGCACAGTGCGGGGAGAGGCAGGAGGGTCACCTGAGGTCAGAAGTTCGAGATCAGCCTGGGTAACGCAGTGAGCTCCCATCTCTACAAAAAAAAAATACAAAACTTAGCCGCGTGTGGTGGCATGCATCTGTGGTCCCAGCTACTTGGGAGGCCAAGGCTGGAGGATCACTTGAGCCTGGAAGGTCAAGGCTGCAGTGAGCCATGATAGCGCCCCTGCACTCCAGCCCGGGTGGAGAAAAACAGATTGAGCCTCGTAAACGGGCGTGGGCTTTACGTGAACGCTGTTCCTGTTTCCTCGGATTTCACTTCTCTCTGAGGCATGTGATGTGTGCGCTTCACTGTGGTGGAAGAAACGGTCTGGCTGCTTTCCAGGGACTGGGCACCTTACATCCCCATGGGCAGCATGGAAGGACTGGTGTCCGCGCCGGCAGTCGGGCATCGTGTGTGCATGTGTGCGTGCATGTGTGTGCATGCGTGCGTGTGCGTGCATGTGTGTGCGCGTGCGTGTGTGTGCGTGTACACGCTGGTTTGGTTTTGCTGTTCTCGTGGGTCGTGGCGACGCTGAGAATCTTTCCTGCTCTTAGCCGTGTGGTAGGCGGGGGGACTCCTGAGAGAGGCCTCTGAGCAGGGTATGGGGTGTGCACTGGACCCCGCTCTCCATAGGTGGGACTAGACCTGGCACACAGTGGGACCAGCTCACATCAGGGCCCGGCACACAGTAGGTGTTTGATAAATGCTGGTTGACTCCTCTGGTCTCTGCCCCAGGACTCACGAGTCTTAAACTTTAAGAGAAAATGGCTGTTTCTGGCCTCAGCCCACACGAATGTCCAGGACGCTGCCATGTGAGGGGCTGTGCTGTGGGGAGAAGCCCCGTCTCACTGGCTGTTGCCGGCGCTGCCCGTGGAGTCCACAGGGGGCTGCAGACCCCGAGGTCCTGGCCCTCCCCAGTGAGGCCAAGGGACTGGCCAGGCTTGGGGCGAGCAGAGGCTCAGCCTGAGGTCCGGACTGGGCGTGGGGTGAGTTCAGAATCGTGGCTAGGGCTGTCCTGAAATACACTCCTGCGTTGTCATCGCCCCTGGAATGCGGCGGCCTGGCGCCTGCTGTCGGGAGGACCGGCCGGGGTTCGCACTGGCGTCTGGACCCCGAGAACACCAGACCCACCGCGCGCAGAGGGGGCAGTGGCCTCCCCGACCCTGCGGGCCTGTGCGCTTCCCGGGGCACTGCTGCCACCTGCTGGGTGCAGCGGGCATGGCGGGGGCTCCTCCCCACCCTGTGGCCTCCAGAGCCCGGTGGCTGGAAGGGGCCCCGCTGCGTCTTGGGCAGGGGTCTGTGGAGCCACACACACTGGACCCAGCCAGCTCCAGCCCCCGTGGGCCAGGTGGCCCGAACTTGTCTGCATCCGTGACACAGACATGCATGCCTTGGAGGCTCCCCGGGGTGCACACAAGGCCGTGAGCGGCAGGCCAGGAAGCACTGCTGGGCTTGCTGCTGCTAAGCTGCCCAGGACACTTCTTGGCGTCCACCCTCAGCCACGAAGTGCTGAGTCCAGAGAGGTCCTGATGCCAGAGGCGGAGCCATGGGGACGCCCAGCTGTGCTGGGGCAGGGGCTCAGTCAACAGGCGTTCTGAGCAGACCCTGCCTGAGGGACGCTGGTGGCCTCGCTCTCCCAGCAAGAAGCAGGAGAAGGGGGTTCCTCCACGGGAAGGGGGCTCCCAGCTGCTGCTGTGTGCACGGGGCTGGGAAGTCAGCCTTGTACAGGCTTGGGAGGCAGGCAGCTCCAGGCTGTGCGGGGAGCAGGCCTGGTCTGGCACCATCCAAGACAGCCCAGGGCCCCCTCCCCGACGGCGCCAGCTGTCCCCTCCCCGACACCAGGCATTTTATGGCATCTCAGCAGAGAAAATAGCCCCTGGTCTCTGGTGTCGGGATGGGGCTGTCTGAGCTGGGGAGGGGACGCCAGGGAGCAGGAGACTTGGGGGTCAGGGCTGAGGGGCGGTGTCTGGAATCTGAGCCGGCCGAGGCTCTGTCTGGCCTGGTGGCTGCTGCAGGTGGCTGTTTAGCCCCACCTGGAGCCCACAGCCTCCTCGCCTCCCTGTGGCACAGGTCAGCAGCCCCCGCCCTCAGATGACCCCTGGAGGGGCTCCCAGGCCACGTGGCCAGCAGGACAGGATGCTGTCCCCAAGCCAGTGGTCTCTGAAGTAATGGGGGGGGCCACGGATGCTCAGCAGGCGGCCCTGAGGGACCCACAGATGCGCTGCAGAGGGCCCTGTCACCCCGGGAGAGGCCTGTGGATGCTCAGCAGACGGCCCTGTCACCCCAGGAGAGGCAGCACCCACTGAGGACGCATTCGACCCCAGCCACAGAGCTGCTGCCGATGGCGGGACCTGCACGTGACCCGAGGCCCGGCAGACGGAGCCCAGGACGCGGACCCTGCAAGCCACATGCTGTCAGTGTGGGAGAGCTAGGGCCGTAGAAGAACCTGCATCTGAGTCTGCAGAATACGGAGTTCTAGAGCGGGAGAAAGGACAGGCAACGATGGGAACCATGGACTGGGAGCGGGACCGGGGTGATGGGAACGCCCCTTTGAGTGGCCGCATGTCGGTCACTGACTGCAGCTCAGTGAGGTGAAGCCACATGCATTTATTCTCCCACAGCTCTGGCGGTCAGAGCTCCAGGATGATCCCACCGGCTCGAGGCTCGGGGTGGGCAGAGCTGGTTCTGGGCTCGGGGCGGGTCCTCTGGCCTCTCCCTGATGCTCCTGGGCTCTGGGGCCCCCTCCGGCCTCAGTTTCCATTGGCCATGTCCCCTTCCCTCCTGTCCTCATGTCTCTGCCTCCCTCCCGTGATCGTCTGTGAGGTCCTAACCACACATGGAAGGTGGCGTGTTCAGGTGCTTCGGCTCCCGGGGGATGCCTGGTTCACTTTTCTGTGGCTGTGTGGTGTGCGTGAGGCCACAGATGGAGATGAGGGCTTGGGCTGGGCTCCCCTCAGATGAGCTTTCCTGAAACAAGAGGGGACAGCACCACCTGGACTCAGCAGTCGCGGGTGGAAGAGGGAGGAGGCCAACCTGGTCCTCCTGGGCAGCACGTGGTTGGACCCAGCTCTGCCTCTGCCCATGGTGGCTCTGGCCATGCCCACCCGGGGTGGAGGGGGTCCCTGGGGGCCGGTAAAGGACAGCTGGTTGGATGTCCCACTTATCCAGGCCCTCCTCGGGCTGGCTCGGGCCAGGGTTGCAGCCATCAGCCCTGGTCCACTGTCATATCCCCTCACCAACCATCCATCATCACTGAACCACGTCCCCCATGTCCCCTCTCCCCCAGTGTCTTCCCCCATCCATCTCCCCCCGTGTCTTCCCCCATCCATCTCCCCCCGTGTCTTCCCCCGTGTCCCCTCTCCCCCCGTGTCCCCTCTCCCCTGTCCATCTCTCTGTCTCCTCCATGTCCCCTCTCCCCCAGTGTCTTCCCCGTCCATCTCCCCCCGTGTCCCCTCTCCCCCCGTGTCCCCTCTCCCCCCGTGTCCCCTCTCCCCCCGTGTCCCCTCTCCCACCATGTCCCCTCTCCCACCACATCCCCTCTCCCCTGTCCCCTCTCCCCTGTCCCCTCTCCCCTGTCTCCATCTCCATGTCCTGTCTCCCCTGTCCACCGTCACCCCTATCCACTGTCCCCTCTCATGTCCCCTCTCACCCATCCACGGCCACCGTCTGACCCATGTCCCCTCTCCCCTGTCTGTCTCCCTGTCTCCCCCATGTCCCATCTCCCCCATGTCCCATCTCTCTCATCCATGGTCACTGTCTGACTCATGTCCCCTCTCCCCCACAGGGTACCGCGAGGGCTTTCTCTGGAAGCGTGGCCGGGACAATGGGCAGTTTTTAAGCCGGAAGTTTGTGCTGACGGAACGAGAGGGTGCCCTGAAGTATTTCAACAGAAATGACGTGAGCCAGACACAGGGGTGGGGTGGGGGCCTGTCCCGGGGCAGCATCCTGGCCTCCCACGCTGGGGCCTGTGGTGGCCACGTCCATCCTCAGCTGCCCTCCCTGCTGCCCCCTCGATGGGGACACTCCAGGAGAACCAGCCTGTGACGGGCTGTGAAGCCTCTGTGTGCCGGTCCTGTGTGTCTCCCGGTCCTCTGTGTGCCGGTCCTGTGTGTCTCCCGGTCCTCTGTGTGCCGGTCCTGTGTGTCTCCCGGTCCTGTGTCTCCTGGTCCTCTGTGTCTCCCGGTCCTCATGTCTCCCGGTCCTCTGTGTGCCGGTCCTCGTGTCTCCCGGTCCTCGTGTCTCCCAGTCCTCGTGTCTCCCGGTCCTCTGTGTGCCGGTCCTCGTGTCTCCCGGTCCTCGTGTCTCCCGGTCCTCTGTGTGCCGGTCCTCTGTGTCTCCCGGTCCTCTGTGTGCCGGTCCTCGTGTCTCCCGGTCCTCTGTGTGCCGGTCCTCATGTCTCCCGGTCCTCGTGTCTCCCAGTCCTCGTGTCTCCCGGTCCTCTGTGTGCCGGTCCTCGTGTCTCCCGGTCCTCGTGTCTCCCGGTCCTCTGTGTGCCGGTCCTCGTGTCTCCCGGTCCTCTGTGTGCCGGTCCTCGTGTCTCCCGGTCCTCTGTGTGCCGGTCCTCGTGTCTCCCGGTCCTCTGTGTGCCGGTCCTCTGTGTGCCGGTCCTCGTGTCTCCCGGTCCTCGTGTCTCCCGATCCTCGTGTCTCCCGGTCCTCATGTCTCCCGGTCCTCTGTTTCTCCCGGTCCTGGTGTCTCCCGGCCCTCGTGTCTCCCAGGGTGGGGCAGCTGAGGCTTTCCAGGAGCCTGGGTGGCCAGGCAGGGCCCCCTGAACTCAGGCCCAGCCGTGGGAGGGGGAGAACCTAGTCACTGGTCCCCGCTGGAGCCAGCCAGGACCCCAGAAAGCCTCCAACTTTCCTGGAGGTACCCTGGAGAGACTGGCTCGAGACAAGACAAACACATTGGCCAGAATGGCGGGGTCTCCGCCTGGTGGCCTCAGGGCCGTGGGCTGATGGTCGGAAGCACCCGCCCTGAGCTGTGGTACACTGCTGTCAGGCGCTGCCTGGAGGTGGACTGGTGGCTGGGGCCTGCCCCTGTGGGAGCTGCCATGCCGTGTGGGGCCCGGGGCTGCCCCTGGGGAGGGAGGTGCAGTGTCTGATGTCAAAAGCCACCCACACAGTGTCATTGAGTCCCCATCACCCCTGGGAGGGAGATGCCAGTACCTTCTGCTTACAGACCGGGAGGCCGAGGCTCAGAGAGGTTAAGTAACTTGCCCAAAGCCACACAGCACAGCAGGTGTGCCGCCAGCACCCACAGGGTCTGCCCTTCCTGCTCCCCCGAGCTTGGATGGTGGCCCCTGTGAGGTGCTCAGACCCCACCCCTTCCCAGGCCAAGGAACCCAAGGCTGTGATGAAGATTGAGCACCTAAACGCCACCTTCCAGCCGGCCAAGATCGGCCACCCCCATGGCCTGCAGGTCACCTACCTGAAGGACAACAGCACGCGCAACATCTTCATCTACCATGAGGATGGGAAGGTGGGTGCTGGCGTGCACTCGGGCCAGGGCGGCACGGGAGGGCGGGCACTCGGGCTGAGTGGCATGAGAGGGCGGGCATTTGGGCTGGGCAGCGTGGGAAGGCAGGCACTCAGTGGGTGCTTGGACAGTGTGGGAAGGCAGGCACTCGGACCAGGCGGCATGAGAAGGCGGGCACTCGGGCTGAGTGGCACGGGAGGTTGGGCACTCGGGCTGGGCGGCATGAGAATGCAGGTGCTTGGACGTGTGGGAGGGTGGGCACTCAGACTGGGTGGCACAGGAGGGCAGGCACTGGGTGGGCAGCAGGGGAAGGCAGGTGCAGGAAGACAGGTTCCCTCCCGAGCCCGGGCTGCCCAGGAACCGGATCACCATGCTGTCTCTGGGGCCATCCAGCCTGCTCCCATCAGTGGGGGCTGCCAGCTCAGGCTAGAGGATCCACCACCCCCACAATGCCCACAGGGGGCCTTTGGGGGAACTAGGGTCCTATGGGGAGGAGAAGGGGACAGCAGCCAGCTCTGGGGCTGGTTTGGGCAGTGTTCCTTTGGCTGCCCTTGGCGTGGCGGTGGGGAGCACGGGTGCACCCCTCATCTCTGGAGGACTTGGGGGGAACCCAGATAAAACTCCCACAAAAGCTATCCTTTTGTCTTTGGGCCAGGCTGCAGGGGGCCCAGCGGTGGGTCCAGCCTCTTTGTTGCATTGGTTCTCGTTTCTATTTTTATCACCCGTCTATGTGCACGTGGTCTAAAGCGCTAAATTGTTCCCAAGTCTTGAGAAACAGAAGTTTGAGGCCCCTCCTAACCCCCATTGGGAATTTGTCCCCGTATCCAAAAATAACCTGCCGGTGTGGCTGCAAATGTACCCATTTTAGGCACCATCTGACAACTTCCCACGAGGAAGTAGAGGTTCCAGCTCTTTCCATGCCCTCCCACATGCCCGTCCCCGTCCCCTGCCCACCGTGCTCCCCTGGCGTCTGCACCTGGGGTTGTTACGGGGCTGACGTTGGATGCCTCGGAGCACACTGCGATCCCTTTACCCACAGCAAGCGGCTGTGTTCTCTGCCACAGTTGACGGTGTGCTGCCGTAGGCTCTCTGCAGACTTTTCTCTGGAGGCAGTTGGGCACCGGGAGCCCGTGACTCCCATGGCCTGGAGATCTCGCTCCTGCAGGCTCATCTCCTTCCCGGGTGGAGTCTTGCTGCCCGGCCCCACATCTTTTTAGTTTACTTGTTCCTTTTGGTAGAAGCGATGTGCTTGGAAGGAAAGTGGCCTGTCACCTGGCATCTTGGAACGTTCTACCTCCTGCTTGGCTTAGACTGTGGCTAGATATAGAATTCTAGGTTGGAGTTAATTTTCCTGCTAGTGCTGAAGGCTCTGCACCACAGATCCCTCCCTCCCAGTACATCTGTCCCGGGGTTTTGAAATTCTCCAATGCCGTGCGTGTGTTGGCAAGAGTCCCTTCATCTTTTGCTGTGCTGGGTACAGGCCCAGGGTGGCCCTTCGAGTCCAGTTACCGGTTTCCATGAGGTCAGGGATTGCTTTCTTATCTAATAATTTCCTCCCTCCACTTTCTTTGTTCTCCTGTTATGGAGACGTTGGCACTCTTTTTTTTTTTTTTTTTTTTTTGAGATGGAGTCTTGCTCTGTCGCCCAGGCTGGAGTGCCGTGGCCGGATCTCAGCTCACTGCAAGCTCCGCCTCCCGGGTTTACGCCATTCTCCTGCCTCAGCCTCCGAGGAGCTGGGACTACAGCCGCCACCTCGCCCGGCTAGTTTTTTTGTATTTTTTAGTAGAGACGGGGTTTCACTGGGTTAGCCAGGATGGTCTCTATCTCCTGACCTCGTGATCCGCCCATCTCGGCCTCCCAAAGTGCTGGGATTACAGGCTTGAGCCACCGCGCCCAGCCGATGTTGGCACTCTTAAGCTGGCTCATTTTGCTTCTACTTTCTGGGAGATTTCTTCAACTTTGTCTCCAACACTGTATTGAGCGTTTTGTTTCTGCTCTCATGTATTTAATTTTACAGAGAGCCTTTGGTTCTTGGAGTATTTCTTTTTCTTTTTTTTTTTTTTTGAGATTGAGTCTTGCTGTGTTGACCAGGCTGGCGGGCAATGGTGCGATCTCCGCTCACTGCAACTTCTGCCTCTCGGGTTCAAGTGATTTTCCTGCCTCAGCCTCCTGAGTAGCTGGGACTACAGGCATGTGCCACCACGCCCAGGCAACTTTTTTTTTTTTTTTGAGGCGGAGTTTCACTCTTGTCTCCCAGGCTGGAGTGCAGTGGTGCAGTCTCGGCTCACTGCAGCCTTTGCCTCCCAGGTTCAAGTGATTCTCTTGCCTCAGCCTCCCGAGCAGCTGGGATTACAGACATGTAATCCCAGACACGCCCAAAAATTTTGTATTTTTTTGTAGAGATGGGGTTTCTCCATGTTGGTCAGGCTGGTGTCCAACTCCTGACCTCAAGTGATCCCCCCGCCTCAGCCTCCCAAAGCGCTGGGATCACAGGGGTGAGCCACGGTGCCTAGCTGAATATTCCTTTTTGAAACGCTGTTTTTGGTTTGATTGTGGTATCTTACTAATGTTAATTTTTGAAGCTTGCTTATCCCTGAAAAATGTTTTTGTCTTCTAAGTGGCTGCCGGTCTGATCTGCTGGGTTCCCTGTGAGAAATCTTTCCCAGATATCCTGGAATCTGGGCAGGTCAGATCCTCCAAAGATAAATCCCCCGCCCAGGCAGACGCGCTTGGCCCCCAGCGGTGGGAGCTGAGGGAGTTTGGGCTGCAGCCTGCAGGGTCACAGAGCTCCCTGGAGTGCACCAGGCATGTCCCGTCTGCCCGGAGCCCCCGAGAGTCGGCTCCATGTCCTGCTGGGGGAAAAGGGACGAGCTTCCAACCAGTTCTCCTGCTTAGAGCGCCCTCCATTTCCGGGGACCTGGAGCGGTGGATTCCCAAGGCCTCTGGGGCAGTGCGGTGTGGACAGGTTCAGCTTCCTCTACCCGGAGGGAGGGTGGGGCCAAATGGGATGGGGCGGGCTGGAGGAACGGGGTGGAAGAGGGAAGGAGGGGAGGCTGGTTGGGTGGTGTGGGTGTGGTAGGTGGGCGTGGCCTAGGAGGAAGGGCCACAGGAGAAAGCAGGGCTCTAGAGGCCTATGAGGGGCAGTCTTGGGCTGGGCGGGTCTTTGCTGGGTGGGGCCACTGGGAGAGGGCAGGGCAATCCCAAGGCTGTGGGAGGAGCCTGGGGCTGTACCATCCTCCAGCTGGTGCTGGACTGGGAGTCAGCTGAAGAAGCTGTGACTGGATTGGTCCAGTGCTGGGGGCTTTGCCTGCGGGACAAAACTCAAGGCCAAAGGGGCTGGGGGAGAAGCCTAAGGGGGCATGAGAGAAGGGAAGAGGGATGGGCCTCCCTGGTTCTTCCTGGTTCTTCCTGGCCCTTCCTGGCCAGGAGAGGGTGGAGCCAAGAGTGGAGATGGGCACCTTTCCTGAGGTCACCAGCTCCAGGCTATAGCCTGGACAGGAGGCCCAGGGCTCAGGGCTCAGGGCTCAGGGTACAAGGTCATGGGGCCAGGGGTCTGGGTAGACCCCAGGAGGGGCGCCGGGTCTGGGGGCAGGGGACAGCCAGGCTGAGGTCGGGACCCCAAGGGCACCCGACGTGGGGCTGGGTGCCAGGCCTGGTCCATGGGCCCTCTGTCCTAGGGTGCTGGCCCACTCCATGGTCTCCAGAGGACCAGGGCAGCTCCCTGGAAAGCAGTTCTGCCCTCTGCCCACTCTTGGTAGGGGGCACAGCTCCAAGAGTGTTTATAAACAGATGAGCCTCCCTTCCCCCGTCATCCCAAGACTTGCATGAGCTACAAAATAAGGATCTTCATAAAAATAGCACCATCTGAAAGGAAGGCAGGCTGGCCCAGGCCGCAGCAGAGCCAGGGCCACAGGGTGAGCTTGGATGGCAGCCCTAGACCCCGTCCAGTCCTAGACCCCATCCAGTCCCAGACCCCGTCCAGTCCCAGACCCCGTCCAGCGCCAGACCCCGTCCAGTCCCAGACCCCGTCCAGTCCCAGACCCCGTCCAGCTCCAGACCCCGTCCAGCTCCAGACCACAGCAGAGCCAGGGCCACAGGGTGAGCTTGGATGGCAGCCCCAGACCCCGTCCAGCCCCAGACCCCGTCCAGCCCCAGACCCCGTCCAGCCCCAGACCCCGTCCAGCCCCAGACCCCGTCCAGCCCCACGCTGTCCAGCCCAGCCCCACACTGTCCAGCCCAGCCCTTAGCCTAGCCCAGCCCTTAGCCTAGCCTAGCCAGCCCAGCCCTTAGCCCAGCCCAGCCCAGCCCAGCCCAGCCCAGCCCAGCCCAGCCCAGCCCAGCCCGCCCAGCCCAGCCAGCCCAGCCCAGCCCAGCCCAGCCCAGCCCAGCCCAGCCCAGCCCAGCCAGCCCAGCCCTTAGCCTAGCCTAGCCTAGCCCAGCCCTTAGCCTAGCCTAGCCCAGCCCAGCCTTAGCCTAGCACAGCCCAGCCCAGCCCTTAGCCTAGCCCAGCCCAGCCCTTAGCCCAGCCCAGCCCAGCCCTTAGCCCAGCCCAGCCCTTAGCCCAGCCCAGCCCAGCCAGCCCAGCCCTTAGCCTAGCCTAGCCCAGCCCTTAGCCTAGCCTAGCCCAGCCCCTAGCCTAGCCCAGCCCCTAGCCTAGCCCAGCCCTTAGCCCAGCCCAGCCCTTAGCCCAGCCCAGCCTTAGCCCAGCCCTTCGCCAGCCCAGCCCTTCGCCAGCCCAGCCTTAGCCCAGCCCAGCCCTTAGCCCAGCCTTAGCCCAGCCCTTAGCCCAGCCCTTAGCCCAGCCCTTCGCCAGCCCAGCCCTTAGCCCAGCCCTTAGCCCAGCCCTTAGCCCAGCCCTTAGCCCAGCCCTTAGCCAGCCCAGCCCTTAGCCCAGCCTTCAGCCCTTAGCCCAGCCCTTAGCCCAGCCTTTAGCCCTTAGCCCAGCCCTTAGCCCTTAGCCCAGCCCTTAGCCCAGCCCTTAGCCCAGCCTTAGCCCAGCCCTTAGCCCTTAGCCCAGCCCTTAGCCTTAGCCCAGCCCTTAGCCCAGCCCTTAGCCCAGCCCTTAGCCCAGCCTTAGCCAGCCCTTAGCCCAGCCCTTACCCCAACCTTACCCCAACCCTACCCCAACCCTTACCCCAACCCTTACCCCAGCACAGCCCAGCCCTGCCTTGCCTTTAGGCCCTTTGGCCCTTCTCAGGACTTCGCTGGGGGAGTCCGTACCCACCTCCCGCGGAGGGGCAGCCCCTGTGTAGCAGCGCTGGCCTCAGTGTGGGCACAGAGGCCAGGTCTGCACAGGACTGCTGGGAGCTGAGGTGTCGGGGAGGAGGAAGGGGCTGGGCTCTGGGGGAAGCGGCCCCTCTGTGCGGACCCCAGCCCTGCAGCCTCCTGAGCCCAAGCCTGTGCCCACCTGTGCCCCTAGGAGATTGTGGACTGGTTCAATGCACTCCGAGCTGCCCGCTTCCACTACCTGCAGGTGGCATTCCCGGGGGCCAGCGACGCAGATGTGAGTTGAGTGGTGGCCGTGCGGTCAGCTCCAGGGCGGACGGCGGTGGTGGGGTGGGGGGTGGAGGGTGCCCTCGTGCCCTGCGGTCAGCTCCAGGGCGGACGGCGGTGGGGGGTGGGGGGTGGAGGGTGCCCTCGTGCCCTGCGGTCAGCTCCAGGGCGGACGGCGGTGGTGGGGTGGAGGGTGCCCTTGTGCCCTGACTCTGGGATGACATTGAGCCCTAGGGTGGGCCTGGGACTGGCCAAGGGCTCACCCTGAAGTACCTGCAGTTCTCCTGCCTCACTCTAGAACTTCAGCTCAGCCAAAGGGGAAAGGGGGAGGGAAGGGGGTGGCAAGCAGAGGCAGAGACGCGGACCTTGCAGAGGCTGTGCCAGGCCTGGGCCCTGCCCTGGTGGCCCGGGGTGAGGGGAGCATGGAGGGGCACAGTCAGGGAGGGTCTCGGCCTGAGCTGCGCTTCTGAGGCCCCCCGCCCGGTGTGTCCTGCCCCAGCTGGTGCCAAAGCTCTCCAGGAACTACCTGAAGGAAGGCTACATGGAGAAGACGGGGCCCAAGGTGCGTGTGCTGCCTGGGGTGGCCTGGGGTGTGTCATGGTGGGTCTCGGGCTTAAGCGCAGTGACCTTCCCAGCTGCCGCCTCCGTGTTTTAAACTGGTGTCTGGTGGGTCCTCATGGCCCCTATCTGTGCCTGGTCGGGGTCCCCGCAGACCCGGGCCACTGTCCTAGGCTTTGGTTAGACCCTCCCTGCCCACTCAGTCCGACCAGCTTCCTCACCCACAGGACTGCACCCGCGCGGCCAGGGGCCCACATCTTGCCACTCCCTGAGGCATGATGTGGGAGGGAGAGACAAATCCCGGGAGTCTTGGTGGTCCCGGGAGTCTTGGTGGTCCGGGAGTCTTGGTGGTCCCGGGAGTCTTGGTGGTCCCAGAGGAGAAGTGCAGGTGTGAGGGCTCATAAGTGAGGCCTGAACCCCCATCTGGGGCCCAGGGAGGGCTGGGGGACCTGGAGGAGCAAGAGGGAGGTGCCGTGTGGAGGCTGGAGGGTTGGCGTGTGCAGGGGCCTCGTGTGGCGTGGCAGGCGTGAGTGAGTGGAGGTGACTGACCCGGACTGGCCAGGACTGGCCAGGACCCTGCCCTCCGGGGTGTGCTGCT
Source organism: Trachypithecus francoisi (assembly GCF_009764315.1). Taxonomy (NCBI): domain Eukaryota; kingdom Metazoa; phylum Chordata; class Mammalia; order Primates; family Cercopithecidae; genus Trachypithecus; species Trachypithecus francoisi. The sequence continues at coordinate 109,758,952 of NW_022681469.1, forward strand.
GTTGGCTGGATGCAGTTCTGCCTCAGCTGACCTGCCAGTCACAGGTCCTCTCTGACCCACAGCAAACAGAAGGCTTCCGGAAGCGCTGGTTCACCATGGACGACCGCAGGCTCATGTACTTTAAAGATCCCCTGGTAAGGAGCAGCTGTGGCCTGGCCCTGCCCTGCCCTGCCCGGCCAGCACAGGAGGGCAGCTCACTGGCTGGGGCTACCAGATGTGTGACCAGGAGGGTGGGTGGCCTCCCGAGTCCTGGCCTGTGGCCTCCCCCGGCTCTGAGTGAAGCTGGAAGGGACATGGCCTCGCCTCCAGTGTGGTCTCCACCCACAGGACGCCTTCGCCCGAGGGGAAGTTTTCATCGGCAGCAAGGAGAGTGGCTACACGGTGCTGCACGGGTTCCCGCCGTCCACCCAGGGCCACCACTGGCCGCATGGCATCACCATCGTCACGCCCGACCGCAAGTTTCTGTTTGCCTGCGAGACGGAGTCCGACCAGAGAGAGTGGGTGGCGGCCTTCCAGAAGGCGGTGGACAGGCCCATGCTGCCCCAAGAGTACGCAGGTGAGGGGGGCGGGCAGCCAGCAGCCTGGACGGGCTCCCAGTTCCCTGCGGCTGTGACAGCACCGGACCCTGTTCCATTGCAGTGGAGGCACACTTCAAGCATAAACCCTAGCGAGTGCGGTCAGAGGCCCACGGACACTGGACTCACTGTGGCCGACGGAGGGGACCTGTGGATGGGGGACTCCAGCGTCCTGATGCCACCTGGCCCCACCTGCTCCTCAGGGCAGCCCGGGCGCTGCCAGGTAGGGCCCGAGCCTCAGCTTCCGGGATGCTTCTCTGGAACCTCAAGGCAGGCAGCCCTGGCCCTGACCTCTGACCCCGTCACGCTGCTGCTGACCACACCCAGTCAACCTGCCCCTCCCTGATCCAGGGCTCCCCCTTCCTCCAGGGCCCAGTCTGGCTCCCGAGCTCAGACGGGGGCCCCAGGAGCTGCCCACCGTGGCTGAGGGAACTTCCAGGCCTCAGCACAGAGCCCTGTTTGGGGCCGGCACGGTGGGCAGCTGCCGGCTGCTGGGGACTGGGCCCTGCTCGCATGCCACCCGCCCTCTCCCCACCTCCACAAGTATTTATTGAGCGCCTGTTGTGTGTCACGGGACCGTGGGGGCTGTGGGGGTGTTTGGGTGGATTATCCGCACAGGTCCTCCCTGGGCGGGAGTCGCCCCAGCCTGTGCTCCTGGTTCCCAGGCTAGAGGGGTCACCAGGCTGCTGTCCCACCACACGTGGCCTCTGTGTGCCCAGCACGGTGCTCGCTGACAGTGGTGTTTGAACCCTTGGGGATGATGGCCTGGGCCGCGGTGAGGCCACGAGACGCAGAAGTGGCCCTGGGGGGCCCGGGCACTGTCGCACTTGCTGCTGGTGGCCCAGCCGTGTATTTATTTCTCACCTATCTCCTTCCTGTCAAGGCAGGCCGGGCTCCAGGGCTCCCCTTGTGTGGGGCGTGCAGGTGGGGGAGGCGTCTGCAGGTCACCTGGGGGGGCCCAGCCCTCTCCCAGCCTTGCCTGGCTGAGCTGTGTTCCGGGGAGCCCTGGACAAGCCCTCATAGTGGGGAGGGGGTTCCTGAGGCCGGGCATCCGCTGCCCTGTGTCACATCCTGGAATAAAGTGTGGCTCTGGCATGGTTCCAGCTGTGTGTGCGAGGATGGAGTGGGGAGGAGGCTGGGCTGGGAACACATGGCCCTGCTCCCCTGGCTTCAGGAGAATCTTTGTCTGCTCCCAGGGACCTGACAGGGCCTTTGCTCCCTGAGGTTTGGCGGGAGGACGTGGTGTCTGAGCTGGTCACAGCACCATGTTCCTTGTGCACGGAAGCTGGCCCCCACACGAGGTGCTCCCCCCCACCCGAGGTGCTCCTCAGCACCCCTTCCCCCGCTGCCTCCATCTGAGGCCTGCCAGGCAGTTCCTGGGCAGAGCCCACAGCCTGAAAGACAAGCCCAGCTCAGCATGAAGGAGAGAATGGGGGATGCATCCCGGGTGGGGGGGGTCCCCTGTGCCTGAGAGCGCCCCCATGCTGAATCCCACTTCTTCAATGAGGAGCTGGGGCCCCAGGGCAGGGTGGAGGTCTCCCAACCCCAGCCTAGGGGTCCCCAAGGGGGCTGTGCTGGTGAGGATGTGGGTGAGATACCCCCACCTGGAGCTGAGACCCCAGGCAAGTGCTCTGCAGCTTCACCAGGCGCCATGGTCCAAACCCCAGAGGTGAGAGGACTGGGCCTGGGTCAGGGAGAGCCCTGGGCTGTGCTGGACACACCCCCAGGGGACACACCCCCAGGGGCAACCAGCAGTGCCCCCAGGCTCCCCACAGCGTGGAAGTGTGGGCACATGCTGTGTGAGTGCGTGTCCCCATGTGTCCACGTGTGCGCGGAAGACGCTGATGACCGTCACATTTTAAAGACCACAGAACAACTTTTTAATGGGGGAAAGCATTTTTCAAACCAGGCAAGATGCACAGGCACAGAAGGTGGTCGCGGCAAGGGTTGCTCGCTGTCTGTCCACACCTCCCTGTGTGGACACAGCTGTGGGGAAGGGCCTCCCCTCGCTGGCAGCATTCCCAGCAGGCAGACGGATGGACCGTGACTGCCGCAAAGTCCTGAGGCAGGGAGAGGCGGGCGCCGCGGTGCAGGCTCAGCACAGGCCACGGGGGGCCGCCTGCAGGGCTCTGGCCAGCTGTTCCTGCCGTCTCACGGTAAGCCTGAGTGACGCTGCACATACAAAATCCTCAGTCACTCCGGATCACACACGCTATTCAAAGCAAGTGCCACATGGCAGGGACGGGGCCTGTCAGCACCTAGGGCAGGGCAGGGGCTCTGCACGGCGGGGCAGGGAAATGACACAACTTTACTTCTAAACTCACAGCCAAGTGAATGTGAGACTTCCTGATAGCCCTCTGCTCCGTCCACACACGGGCAGTCTGGCCACAGGGCACGCCTCCTCTGGGGGCTCCCAGGCACAGCCCTGAGAGCAGAGGCCCCCACGCCCACGGGTGGGCGCCCGAGAAAGGACCAGCGTCGCACAGCCCGGTAGAAAGGGTTTATTTATGCGCAACGGTTCACACAAGCCTTCCTTAAAGTCCACTTTACAGGAAATAAAGCTGTGCATTTCCCCTTCCCATGCACAACTGTGTATCAATCTACAACTGTCATTTAACTGTGAAAAAATAGAGCGTCTCCCCTTTTGTCATTGTTCTGGTAACATCTGGAATAGCATCTGTGACAGAGGATGGAGCTGCTCACTCCTGGACCGGTTATTTGGTTAAAACCTAAAATGTCAGGTCAAAAAAATCACCCAATACAAATAAATATTGCATTATGAACGAGATGGGCAGAGTCCCATGGTATCCCTTTTTAAAGCGGCATTTCCAGCACAGCAGCGTGGTGCTGACAGAGACCGGCAGGGCGCAGCTCCGGGATGCCACATGGGACACAGCTGCAAGTACCCGTGGGCACCGTCCTGCCACACGCGTCCCTCCACCGAGCGTGAGAACATGGCGCAGGCACGTGCGCTCCGTCTGCGATGGGGACCAGTTCACCGTGACTGCAGGGTGACCCCGTGCTCAAAAACAGCCGCTCACATCTGCAGGCTGGGCGCTCATGTCCGAGGGCCAGGGGCCTGCTTTGGTGACCGCAGCTATGCTGGACGCCAGGCAAGGAGCATGATGTGCCCAGTCCCCGCTGAGGACGGGCCTCCTGTGGTGCCCATCAGCCCTCCCGAAAGGACCCAGAACAAAGGAGTGGGAGAGGGTGACGCCGCGGCAAGGCCTGTGCTTTATTGTGGTCAATCTCGGGGGACGCGGCGGCCAGCAGGGGCGAGGCCCCGCTCCCGGGCCCCAGCAGCACAGCAACCCGCAGCCGCGCCACCCTGAGCCACCGCACAGAAACAGACACGCGCCGGCACGCGGCCACCGCCAGCCTCAGGGCCAGGAGCCCCCAGGCGAGGAGCCACCCAGGACTCGCCTCTGAAACGTCCCTTGAGCCGTCGTCAACCATGGTGTCTCCACGTGGCCTGGCCGCTTCAGTCCAGCTCGATCGGGCTGCCGTCGCTGGGGCTCTCCTCTCCCTCCTCCTGCTCTGAGGAGCCCATCAGGCTGCTCAGAAGGTTCCCTGGAAAGAAGGACACCATGGCAGTCAGGCCCGGGCAGCCTCCCACAGGCCCCCAAGCCCCTCCTTCCCACAGATGTCTCATGAAGTGTAACAGTGTCCCATGCAACCAGCAAAAGCCTCACAACGCTACTGTCTGCGACCCAGGAGCCCCAGGACAGGACCCTCTGGAGGACAGGGAGCCGATGGCCATAGAGAGATACTCAAAACACGCAGCAGCCACAGGGGCTCTACAGAGCTGCCCTCCACATCCACCAATGGCACCAGGGAGCAGCCATGGGGGCCTAGAGAACTACCCTCCACAGAGGGCCCTACAGAGCCAACACAACCTCACGGAAATAACTTTTTTTTTTGAGACGGAGTTCGCTCTTGTTGCCCAGGCTGGAATGCAATGGCGTGATCTCGGCTCACCGCAACCTCCGCCTCCCAGGTTCAAGCGATTCTCCTGCTTCAGCCTCCCTAGTAGCTGGAATTACAGGCATGTGCCACCACACTCGACTAATTTTGTAGTTCCCGTAGAGACGGGGTTTCTCCATGTTGGTCAGGCTGGTCTCGAACTCCTGACCTCAGATGATCCGCCCACCTTGGCCTCCCAAAGTGCTGGGATCACAGGCGTGAGCCACCGCGCCCGGCCAGAAAGACACTTTTCAACAAAGGGAAGCGCTACCGTAGAGCACAGGTGCGCCGCACCCTATGGTGACACACGAATCAACCAGATGCACCAAAGCTTCAACAGCTGCTCCCACAGGGGCCAACTGCAGTCACTGTCATCCGATTTTTACCCAATCAACTACTCTACACACAAAGCCAAAGTTCAAAACGTCTCCTGAAAGGACCAAATGAGACGTTACACCGGTTCTCTGAATAAAAAGACACGGCCGTGGCGGTGTCACCCTCTCTTATCCACGATGTCACCCCAATCGCAGGACATGCCTGACGGCGCTTCTGTGGAACAGGAGCCCAGGCTGCGGTTTCAACAGGACAGTCATGCAGAAGAGTCAGGGCGCTCCTGACGGGTGTTGGGTAGAGGAGCCTGTGCCGTGGGGCACAGTGAGGGCCAGTGTGTGTGGGTGGGCACCCCGGGAGGACAGGGCCTGCCACGCGATGCAGCTGCATCAGGGCAGACAGCTGTGGGGAGAGGTCACCGCCTCACATCTCCCACTAAACCCAAACTGATGACACTGGGAAGGCAGGCGCCTCAGTGAGGGACCTCTCCCGTGGTGGCATGGGACACCACCCACAGACACCTGCCCTGCCGTGACCCCACAGCCACGGCAGCACTGCCTGCCCCAGCACAATGGCCAGCAGTGTTCCGGGCACACCAGGCTCACAGAGGCCACCTGGCATGGCGCACGGAGAAACAGGTGAGCACGCAGCAGGCCACACGACGTGACCCCTGCCAGGAAGTGGGAGAAACCTCAGGGATGAGGAGCTCTGGAGTGGAGACGGGGCTGGGAGGCACCGTGCTAGAATTCTCTACTCTAAAATATAATTTCCTACTAACAAAAAAAAGTTGAGAAACATTTGAAAGAGCAGAAAATCACTTCTACATGAAAGATTGCACTGGCCCTGCCTGGGCAGAGATGACGACCCCACACCGACCCAGGGCTGCATTGGGCGTGGCAAGGGCGCCCCAGCTTACCGAGCAGGCCTCCATAGGAAGACGTCTGCTTGGGCGGGACGCCGAAAAACAGCTGTCCTATGCGATCGAGGTACTGCAAGGCAGAGGTAGCAGGCTCAGCAGCTGGCAGACCCAGGCCCTGGGGTCCCTCCTCCCTCCCCAGCCCTGACCTCTCACCTCGTTGTACATCGGGTCACGCCGGAGGGATGGCTGGTACTGCTCACACAGCACAGTGAACACCGTTAGCTTCCCACTGGGACACAGAGACATAGGGATGTGCTAGGTGAGGAGAACAGGACCACACTCACCTGCACACACCACCGCGCCTACACCCAGCACTCACACTTACACCACTCACCCTCACACCACCGCGCCTACAACCAGCACTCATTTGCCCATACCACCAAACTTACACCCACCTGCCCAAACCACTCACCTGCACACATCTACACCCAACACTTACCTGCACACACCACTGCGCCCACACCCAACACTTACCTGCACATACCACTGCACCTAGGCCCAACATTCACCCGCACACACTACTGTGCCTAAACCCAACACCTGCACACGTCACCACACCTACACCACTCACCTGTGCACACCACTCACCTGCACACCTACACCCATCTGCACACACCACTGCACCTATGCCCAACACACCTGCACACACCACTGCGCCTACACACACCACTATGCCTACACCCAACATACACCTGCACACACACCTACACCCAACACTCACCTGCACACACTGCACCTACGCCAAACTCACCTGCGCACAACTCTCACCTGCACACACCACCGTGCCTATGCCGAACACTCACCTACACACACCACTGCGCCTACACCCAGCACTCACCTGCACACACCACTCACCTGCACACACCACTCACCTGCCCACACCACTCACCTGCACACTGTACCTACACCCAACACACACTTGCACACCACGCCTACACTGCACACCCGCACACAACACCACACCTATGCCGTTTACCCGCACACACCACCGTGCCTACACCGCTCACCTGCACACACCATTAACCCCTACACCCCCACGCCTACACCCAGCGCTGACCTGCGCACACCACCACACCTAGGCCCAACACACCTGCACACACCACGCCTAAACCCAACACTCACCTGCACACACCACCGCACCTAAACCCACCACTCACCTGTGCACCACTCACCTGCACACACACCTACACTCATCACTCACCTGCACACACCACCGTACTTACGCCCAACACACCTGCACACACTACCGTGCCTACACACAACTCACGGCACACACCACGCCTACACCAAACATGCACCTACACCCAACCCTCATCTGTGCACTCACCTACACACCCCACTGCATCTACGCCCACCACTCACCTGCACACCCCACCGCACCTACGCCCACCACTCACCTGCACACCCCACCGCACCTACACATCACTCACCTGCATACCACGCCTACACTGCACACCTGCACACACCACCGCGCCTACACCCAACTCACCTGCGCACACAACTGCACACACCACCATGCCTGCACCGAACACCTGTACACTCCACTCACCTGCACACGCCACTGCACCTATACCTACCACTCATCTGTGCACACCACTCACCCCACCGCACCTACGCCCACCACTCACCTGCACACACCACTCACCTGCACACCACACCTACACTGCACACACCACCACGCCTACACCCAACTCACCGCACACAACTGCACACACCACGCCTGCACCGAACACCTGTACACACCACTCACCTGCACACACCACCGCACCTACACCCAACACTCATCTGCGCACACCACTCACCTATACACCCCACTGCACCTATGCCCACCACTCACCTGCACACACCACTGCACCTACGCCCACCACTCACCTGCACACACCACTGCATCTACATACCACTCACCTGCACACACCACCATGCCTACACCCAACTCACCTGCGCACGCAACTGCACACACCACGCCTGTACTGAACACCTGTACACACCACTCACCACACATCACCGCGCCTGCACTGCACACACACCTGCACACACCACTGCGCATGCACCGAACACACATCTGCACACACCACGCCTACACACCCAACACAGCTGCGCACACGACCATGCCTACACCCAGCACTCACCTGTGCATACCACCACACCCACACCTAACACCTGCAAACGCCCACATGGCTACCCATGCCATGTCTACACTCAACACCTGCACACATACAGCAACCCATACTGCCACGTCTATGCCCAATACACCTGCACGCCCCCACACAGCTACCCACACGTCTACACACAACACACCTACACACCACACACCCCTCACCATGTCTACATCCAACACATACCTGCACGTACCCCAACACAACTACCCCCGACACCCCATACCTGCACACACACACACGTATCAACACACACCCACATCACCACATGGACACCCAGCACCTGCACATCCCCTCCACAGCTACCCACACCATATCGACACCCAACTCACCTGCACACAACCCCCCACACCATTCACGTCTACACCCACCCACCCCTACACCCACCACTCACCTGCACACACCCACTCCTACACCTGCACTCACACCTGCACACATCACACACCCACACTACAGCACATACACCCAGCTACCCACACTACCATGTCTACACCCAACAGCCCTGCACACACACCCACACCACGTCTACACCCAACACTCATACCCTATACATATACCCACACAGCTACCCCCACCATGACTACACTTGCACACACACCCACACAGCTACCCATGCCACGTCTACACACAACACACACATTCACACCCCACCCCCAAGACACCAAGACGCACCCGTCCACAGCCAGCAGCAGGAACCAGATGAAGTTGAGCAGCGGCTCCACAAACGGAGGCCCGTCCTCGATGGACGGGTGCTTCTGGGTGTACGTCGTGAAGACCACTGATGCGCTACTTTTGTTTTTTAAACAGAGAAACCTGGAAATGAGAACATGCTAGTGGTGGAAGGGCTGGAGGACATGGCTTCTGCCCGCACAGGTGCCAGCCTCTGACACGTCTTTCCCGAGCTTGTGTGCCCACGGGTCCCGCGGCCCCAGGCACGGAGGCACTCAGTGCTTCACGCGTGTCTCCCCTCACGTGCAGGGCACACCGGGGAAGCCTGCAATTCACAGGTGAAGAGAATGAAGCTTGGGAAGGTCACCAGGCTCTGGAGCTGGGCCCCAGCCTGAGCCCCGTCTACGCAATGCACTGAGCAAGCTCTCCTCTCCTCAGGCTGCCCGCAGCCTGCAGGCGCTGGCCCGCACCAGAACACTCAGCCACGGCCCAGCAGCCGGCGGGTGCCACACAGACCCTGGCTCCTGTTCGAGGAGGGCCCACAGGGAGGGCTCAGTGTCCCAGGGGCAGGGCCACTGTCAGCCCAGAGAAAACGTGCACGCAGGGTGGCGCAGAGCCAGGGAGCTCCAGGTTTGACCCAGCTTTTCATCTAAGTCACAGACGCCAGCTCCTGGCAGAGCTCTGCAGTGGGCAGCACTGAGGTCAGAGGGTGTCTGTCCCCAGATCCCACGTTAACTCCCCAACGCCCGCCTTGAAATCCATGTTTGTTCTGTGGGAAGAAACTGATGGACACGAATAAGGCTTTCATGAGAAAGGAAGCGGAGGCCAGTGCCCGGAGCTCGGCCTGCAGGATGCCCCAGCGAGCTGGCAGGAGGGGCTGCGGGGTAGATGCTCACAATTCTATGACCTGGGTGTGCATTTCCCCGTTTCCAGATACTGCGGGAAAGAACAGGCCAAGGCAGGCCTGAGTAGAGCAGAGGCCGCAGGGCCTCCCGGCAGCGGGCGAGAGGCGCATTGTGGAGGGCGCTCCAGTGCCCATTGTGAAAGGGGGAGTTTCTAAGATACTTCTTGAAATTGGTTAAACTTATGAAAAATCACGGGTGACTCTGGCTGACAAGTGTACTGTGGATTCTGCCCAGAGTGAACTCAGTTTATCCTGCAGCACAGCTCGGGCAGGGGACAAGGGGACCTGCTCTAAGGCCGCCCGGCCAAGGCAGCGATGGAAGCCAAGACCCAAAGAGCCACAAACACCTACTGCAGCACCGCCTGGGCCACGAACATGTCCACCTCGCTGCGGAAGCCGCGTGACGTGGAGTATTCCACCAGCATGTTGGCACAGCCCTCCCCGTCCGCTGAGTGCAGAAAATGATACCGCGACTCACAATAGTTTTGTTCTGCAAAGGAAACACAGAAAAATTTGAATGCATTTCATGAATATAATATAAAACAGGGAAGGTGGAAAGATATTCTTGTATGTTTGTTTTTTGAGACAGAGTCTTGCTCTGTCAACCAGGCTGGAGTACAGTGGCACGACCTGGGCTCACTGCAATCTCCGCCTCCTGGGTTCAAGCAATTCTCCTGCCTCAGCCTCCCAAATAGCTGAGATTACAGGTGGATGCCACCATGGCCAGCTAATTTTTGTATTTTTAGTAGAGACGAGGTTTCACCATGTTGGCCAGGCTGGTCTTGAACTCCTGACCTCGTGATCCACCCGCCTCGGCCTCCCAAAGTGCTGGGATTACAGGCGTGAGCCACTGTGCCCGGTCAGTGGAAAGATATTCTATGTTAATTGTAGTCCACCTGCCCGCCCTGGAGGAGAGCCCAGCCAGAGCCCACAGGCAGAGGTACCCGACAGGGACTCAGAGCCGGCCCACACCTCACACACAGCACCAAACAAACAGATCACCAGGAAACAGTCACTCAGCCATGCAACACCTTCATCCTCCAAGCTCTCAGAGCTGCTGAATCCAGTCACATTAACGTGTGTTGTGATGACCAATGACAGAGTGTTACCATGTGACCCTCCCCACCTACCAGAAGCAACTTACAGGGAGCAATGTAATCAGGGCCTACCATCTAGCATGTAATCAACAGTTAAAACCAGCCTGATGTGCTCACCACACTGACCCAATGATCAACCCTCGACATCTCAAAAGCACATTCCGCTCCCAGGCCCCACTCTAACACCCGCTCACACTCCGCTCCCAGGCCCCACCCTAACACCCGCTCACACTCCGCTCCCAGGCCCCACCCTAACACCCGCTCACACCCGCTCCCAGGCCCCACCCTAACACCCGCTCACACTCCGCTCCCAGGCCCCACCCTAACACCCGCTCACACTCCGCTCCCAGGCCCCACCCTAACACCCGCTCACACTCCGCTCCCAGGCCCCCCCTAACACCCGCTCACACTCCGCTCCCAGACCCCATCCTAACACCGCTCACACTCCGCTCCCAGGCCCCATCCTAACACCCGCTCACACTCACTCCACTCCCAGGCCCCACCCTAACACCCACTCACACTCCACTCCCAGGCCCCATCCTAACACCCGCTCACACTCACTCTGCTCCCAGGCCCCACCCTAACACCCGCTCACACTCTGCTCCCAGGCCCCATCCTAACACCCGCTCACACTCACTCCACTCCCAGGCCCCATGCATGCCTTGGGAGCCCAGCCCTTCCCACGGTGCAGATCTCAGCACTCACCAGGAACCTGCCTCTCCCACCTAGTGGGCCCTTTACCGACTGCGTTGCCCGACAGGAGCCTCTAGGGCCCTCCTGCTGCCTCTGTGGCTGCCAGAGTCCTTGTCACCTTGCTTTGTCTCCTGTTGTCTCCCTACACTCCCAAACCTTTACCTATGGGTGTGATTTCATCCCCACAGGAGGGAAGCACCAGGGAAGCACACAGCCCAAGTGTCATGAAGCCCCAGCCTCAGGTCCTGTATGGGGCCTGTGCTTAGGACCGCAGAGGCCGTGCGTGGCTACCTTGGCGTGGAGCAGGCTCCCCGGGTGAGGTCCATCAAAGTCTCACAGCACTGTCATGCTGCCGGGGATCTGGGCCCGCGCCTACCCCAATGGGAGGCAGCCAGGGCCCCTCTTCAGAGGATCTCTGCAGACGCACCCGAGCACAGCCCTCCCACGCGCTCCCTGGACTGCCTCGACCTAACCCCCGTGGTGGGTGGGGAGATAGACACGTACGTCCCTCATGATCGCTTGTGCCCGTCTTAGGAACTGCCACGCAGGTCTCCTAGGCACTGGGCATCACCTGTCCCATGCCACCCACTGCCTGGCTCTTCCCACAGGGCCCGTGCGCAGGAGTGGCAAGGGCGGCCACCCAGTGTTGACGCAGGTGTTCCTGACTCATCCGAAACACAGGCGACAGCTCCGAGGCAGGGTGCAGCTCCTGCCTCCCCAACCTGGCAGTGGGACCCACACAGGCGGCAGCTCACTATGCAGGGCAGAGGAGGGTCATCTGCGGCCGTGTTCTGTGTGGAGGCGTGCTGGCTCGGTGACAGGAGTACGGGAGGCCTGCTGTAGCCAGAGGCCAGGGAAGGCGGCAGCAGGTATGCTCCAGGGACCAAGGAGGCAGCAGCCTGGGCCAGCCCCTTCTGAGGAAAGAGACGACCACGGGGAAACTGAGGTGAGAGGTGGGCACTGGCTCATCTCCCTGTGGGTGCCCTGCCACTCGGCACACAGCCAGGGCGGGGTTCTGCCAGGCTCCTCTGAGAAGAGCCTTCTAACTCTACTTGGATCTGCAACCTTCCCATTCCTGTCACTTGGGGAGAAGGTCAGGAAGGCCTGCCAGGTGCCTGAGGGCGCTGAGCCTCCCGTCACAGCCCAGGCGGAACCTGCATGACCGGGGACAAGGTCGGATGGGCGTGCATTTCGGGGCTGCTGACGTGTGCAGAGCACACGGGCCCTCATGCAGCTGCCACCACGCCGGGTGGAGCACAGCTGTGTCTAGGAGGAGCTGTTCAAGCTCAGAACCCTGGTCTCTGGAGCAAAGGCCTTCAGCCAAGATCCAAGTTCCTAGAGCTTCCAATGCGGGGCTGCCCTGGGTACCGCCTCCCCACCCGCCAAGCCCAGGCGCATGCAGACCCGAGCAGGCCTCCCTACGGCAGGAAGGAAACCATCTCACGGTACTGGGGCCACTTGCCACCCCATTTCCCAGGGAATGCCCTGGGGAGGACGCTTCTAAACCCCCATTAGCACCTCATTCAAGTCACTCAATGAAGATTTACCCAGCACCACTCCTGCCTCAGAGCTGCAGAACACAGCCAGCCAGACCCCACCACAGGTGATTAACCCGCAGAGGCTTCATCGGCCCCATCACAGGGTGATTAATCCCCGCAAAGGCTTCATGAGAAGATGAGGTCAGTGTAAAGGAGAAAAACAAGGCACGGCATCATCCCAGCGCTGTAAAGAACGTTCCAGAAAGGAGCAGCAGCACGTGTAGGCCCTGTGAGGGTGCGGCTGCCTCCCTGAGGGTCAGAACATCCCACCGGAAGGCCTGGAGAGGCGGTCGCCTGCCCCCCGTCTCGCAGCTTCTCAGGGGCAGTGGATCTGATCGGGGGCTTAGCATGGTGCACGGGCCTCCATGGACCGACCCACATGACCACAGGGTGAAACCCCACCCCTGCCCCAGTGGGCAACTCTGATGGACTGGAATGCACAGTGCACATCAACACCGTGAGAGCAGAGAGGGGCCCAAGCCCGCCTGGCCCCAGGCCTACCTTTCCACAGGGTGAGGGCCAGCAGCTGGTGTAGCCGGGGGTGGCCCAGCTTCCCGGAGCCTCCACTGGACCACTTCAGGGCTCTGGACACAAAGGCCACGCGCTCAGGAGAGTTGGGGTCCATCAGACTGAACACTTTAGCCAGATTTTCTGCAAACAGCACAGACCCTCATCAGAGGAACGCACAGCAACTCCGGTTCTCTGTACCACACACCTTACGGAAGTGGATTTCAATCCGCAACTACTTAATGGGGAGAGGAAGCTGGTGGGCATCCCTGAGTGAGCTGTGGGCCACCCCGCTGACCTGCCCACCGCGGTGCCAGCACTACAGGCCCCAGAGCACAGTGAGGAAGGACAGACACCCTGGCCGAGGCAGGGGCTGGGGAAGGTGCTGTGGGGAGTTTGGAGTCCAGGAACACCTGTGGCCACTCTGGGTACCTGGCTCTGGCTCGGGGGCATCTCCCAGAGCAGCAGGGACTAGCAGCGGGACTCGTAGTCAGGCCGGCCACAGAAGGGCTTTGCCAACCCCATGCTCACCCGACGGGACATGCCAACAAGTCAAATCCCTGGACAAAACGGTGCCCCACCCTAAACCAGCGCCCACCCTGCCAGCTGGCGGGGAGGCCACTGTCCATCAGAGCAGGGGAGAGGCCAGGGCCCCGATCATACTCTGCCTACAAGTCACAGCAGGTGCTGCTCAGCCTGCAGTGTGCTCGGGCCAGGGCCAGCCAGGGGGGCCTGGCTCACCAGAACCTGGTGAGACCGGCCTCTGCAGCAGAGTGAACCCCAGAGCACACAAGACCCCCAAACGCAGACACCAAACACAGCGCACAGGCCCGGGGAGGGGCGCAAAGGCCGCTGTCACAGGGTCCCGGGGTAGAGGGCCGGATGCTCACCCAGCAGCTCGTCGGCCACCTCCACTTCTGCCTTCTCCAGGGACTCCAGGACAAGCATGGACAAGTCTGCTGCGCTGTTTTGCTACAAAAGAGAGAAACACACAAAAATCAAGAACAAAGCTCTGACCTGTTCAGGACAGAAAAGACAAGGCTGGGTTTCCAGCAGAAGCCAGAGCGCGGCCACTGCTGAGGAGTCTATTCTGAGCACCACGTCCCTTGGCAATGCTGCCAAAAAAAAGAGATCTCCTGGCCAAGAATCAAATAAAAATGGACAGGGCCGTTTATACCAAAATGCCCGCTCAGCCCCACTGTGCACAAACGCAGCGCAGCGTCTCAGCCCTGAGAGTGGAGCAGCCGAGTCAGGGACTCTGGGCCCCTATGCACCCACAGGCCCAGTGGCCAAGGCCCAGGGCAGCCCAAGGTATGCCCGTCAGGCCCCTCCCGTGTCACTCCCACCTCAACTTGCCTGTCCGGAGCGGGAAGGGACGCAGGAGGAACAAGACGGCTTACCTGGCCATGGCTGAAGAACAGCAGGGCTCCAGAGTACATGAGCTCCCGGGCCTCCGCGTGCTTGCTCTGGGACATGTACCTGCCAGAGAGAGGAGATCGTGAGCCGCACCCACACGCTCTCACCACCACACTCCCCGATCATCTTCAGGTCAGAGGCTAAAAACAAGGCGCCCAGGAACGGGTGGCATCCTAAAAGCGGTGCTCCCCATATGCACAGATGCTTTTCACCAAGAACAGGCAGCAGCTCCTGAGGCCCAGGTGCTGTGTGAAGAGGGTCTGTCCTGGGCGTCATGCTGACCATGAGGGTGGCATGGGGCGCCTCTGGACACTAACTAAGGGCCCATCTGTGTCCAAATACACCAGGAGCCAGAAAGCAGCCTCACCCTGGCGCAGCTCACTGGTTTCAGCAGCTGGGACCAGAAAGACCACTGGGCGAGGCAGGTGGACAGGAAAGGAGCCGGGGATGTGCATGTGGCCACCTGAGAGCTCAGCGGTCACAGGCAGGGGCCGAAGGATAGCGGACTCCAGGCTGCGGTCCCACCAAGGACAGTAACGGCTGTGACAGCAGCACCTTCTTCCCCACGGGGCCAGTGTCCCTGCCCTCTGCCCCTCTGCATGCCGCACTCCTCCCCCCAGGGCAGGGAAGGGTCTGGGGTGCACCGTTGCATCACGTCCCCACTCCCAGAGCACCGTTGGCGGGGAAAGCTGGAGCTCCTCGGGCTACACAGGGACAGAGGCAGGGGCGGCGAGAGGGTGGTGGGGACCAGTGTGCGACAGACGATGAGGAGAGAAGCCGAGATGGCCACACTGCTCTAAGCAGCAGAGGCCCTGCCTGTGAGAATAGCAGGCGTGGTGGGCAGGAGGCGGCCTCTGCTGGGACGCGCTGCGCCTCCCAGACCCAGTGGTGGGGCCCAGCACATGTTATTTCATCAGCTACACATTTTTCTTAACCGCCTTATCAAAAAATACATATCCAGTTAATCAGCTCTGTGTCTGCAAGCCAAATATCCTTGGACAAAGCCTTGTTTAAAAATAAATCTAGTTAAAGAAAAATATTAAGTAAACGGCAGTGCAGACCGGACTCGGGGGCTCACACCTGTAATCTCAGTCCTTTGGGAGGCTGAGGTGGGAGGATCACTTAAGCCCATGAGTTTCAGCCTCAACATAGTGAGACTCTGTCTCTACAAAAAACACAAAAATTAGCTGGGCATGGTGGCGTGCACCTGTGGCCCCAGCTACTCAGGAGGCTGAGGTGGGAGGACTTCTTGAGCCCAGGTGGTCGAGGCTCCAGTGAGCCACGACTGCACTCCAGCCTGGATGACAGAGTGGGCGCCATCCCCCAAAAACAAACAAAAAACAATTGCAGTGCAGGTGATAAAGAGACACAGCAATGCCGCTGAGGGCTGGAATGTAAGCTTGGTGTTGCCAGGATGGGACGGCCAGCTGAGAACGCGAAGGGCTGGCTGCTCAGTTAACCACAGAAAAAGGGTTCCTCTTCAGAAGGCACCACAGCCAGGGATCCCAAACACAGACAGCCCCGCCATGACTGGGGCATCTTGTTAGCCTGGCACACATGCCTTCCCACCACAGGAGACCCCGTCGGGCTGCACAGAGGCAGGGCACCAGGAGGGAAAAGCCTGCACCCAAGAGAGAAAGTGCCCCCGCCCCCCGTCAGCCCGCAGGCCACTGACAGGCCTCAGGTTTTGCTGTGCTCCCCGCACAGTGAAGGTTCTGGAGGGAGAACCACCCCAACACCACAGCAGGAGCCTTGACAGGACCACTGACTCTGTGACCGGCCATCCTAGCTCCAGTCCTGCAGGGCCGTGACTGACTCAGAGGAGGCCGGGAGCCGTCTGGCACAGGGCACTCTGGAAAAACAAGCTTCCAGACACACCCGGCCTCACGCTGCCGCCGGCAGGGCCATGGGCAGAACCACATGCACTGACCCTGAGCAAGCACCACACCGGCTTCCGCTTACGCTGATACTACAGCATTCTGGATGCTTCTATCGGAGGTAAAGCAAGGGGTGGCAGCTTAAAAACCAGAAGAAGAAAAAGGACTCCTTGGAAGGCAGTGACCCGTATTCCTGCATGAGGAGCATGCTCTGGGGGGCACTGGCGATGGTCTCGGCCCCCGGCCCGGCTTGGACTGCGCCTTGTGGCCGGGGCAGCTGTGAGCCAGGCGAGGGGAAAAAGAATGGGAGGAGAATTCTGGGCACACAGTGGTCCCCGGCCTGGCTGGGGGTGCCCGTTTCCAGGTCCAGGAATGCCGGTGACGGGCAAACCGTCTAAAGCAGCTCTGAACATGGATGGCTTCCTCTTGCACTGGAGAATTCCGGAAGCTGTAAAGGATTCTGGTTTCCGGGTGACTAAGGCGGGACGGGTACCCTCTCAGGCCCGAGGCCAGGGAGAGTAGGGGGCAGCAGGGCATGGCTGGGCCTTCTCCCGGCCCGGCTCTGCACGCTGCGCACTGTTGGCCGTGCTGTGTGGACACCCAGACATGCCTTCCAGACAGGGAAACGGCTTCTGCCTGCTGACAGAGGCGCTGAGAGCCAGGGAGCGGGGGTGCTCTCTGCCAGTCAAAGCATCTGTATCCACAGAGCAGAATGTCTGGACACACAATCTAGCTGATTTTGCTCTTCTCTTACAAACACATTAAAAACTAGAACCCAGAAACGTAAGCATGAGAACTAGCAGCAGAAACTGTTGGTGTCAAATGAAGAAAGACCAAGCTCCTGGGGTGAATCCCGCCCTTCGCTCTCGGCAGAGGAAAGCTGGCTCGCGCGTTCAGCCGTCAGGGACGCATGGATGATGAAGAGGAAATACTCAAGACACACGCAGGTGCTAGGGACAGGGAGCCCGACAGACCTCACAAGGACCCCTCCGCCAACGGCCGTGAGCTAAAGCCACCCATGCCCCGATGTGGGGCTGGCTAGGGCCTCCTGCAGGGAGGGGTGAGGCCCGCTCTGCTCTGCCGGGAGTCACTCTGAGAACGGACCTGGGCCAGCAAGTACAGCTCCTTCACAAGACGCTCCTCTGGGCCCTGGGCTACGGTGTGCACCGCACACACTGGACCATTTTCCTTTAAAAAATCTCTTTAGATGGCTGAAGAAACAAAAGAAGCTCAGAGGCCGCAATAAAAAAAAATCACGCAAACACATCGC
Source organism: Trachypithecus francoisi (assembly GCF_009764315.1). Classification (NCBI taxonomy): domain Eukaryota; kingdom Metazoa; phylum Chordata; class Mammalia; order Primates; family Cercopithecidae; genus Trachypithecus; species Trachypithecus francoisi. Next base: position 109,776,866 of record NW_022681469.1, read on the forward strand.
AGGAGCAACCATGTGGCAGGAGGAGCCAGACCCACCACTGTGCGGGGCGGTTGCTGCAGGTCACTGCCTCCTCGGCTGCGGTCTCAGCCACATCAAGTTTCTAAAAGTGAATCTACAAATACTGCAGCCAAGGCTGAGGCCCCTCAAGGCCTGGATAGTGGCTCCAAAGAGCACTAATAATCCAACCAGCCTGGATGCCGACTCCTCATCCCAGCAGGGAAAAGTATGAAGAAATCAAGTGATGACCATAACCAGCGCCATCTACTGGGCAAGGTCGGCTTCTCTCTAGCATAAGCAGGCGAAACCAGGAACTGCTGCGCGACTTCTGCGGGGCGCACACCCAGGGATACCAAACCTGCTGGGTTCCCAATTCCTTCCTCTCCTTCACCTTAAACTGCTGTGGCTGTGAGGTAAAACAGCATCTCTTGGATGGGCGCAGTGGCTCACACCTGTACTCCCAGCACTTTGGGAGGCCGAGGCAGGCGGATCACAAGGTCAGGAGATTGAAACCATCAAGCTAACACAATGAAACCCCGTCTCTACTAAAAATACAAAAAATTAGCTGGGCATGGTGGCGGGCACCTGTAGTCCCAGCTACTCGGGAGGCTGAGGCAGGAGAATGGCGTGAACCCGGGAGGTGGAGCTTGCAGTGAGCCGAGATCGCGCCACTGCACTCCAGCCTGGCCGACAGTGCGAGACTCTGTCTCCAAAAAAAAAAAAAAAAAAAAAAAAAAAGGCATCTCTTGGGAACCCTTGTACCCTGCTGGTAGGAGTGTAAATTAGCTGAACCATCCTGGAAAGCAGTATGGCAATTCTTCAAAGAACTAAAAACAGAACTACCATTCAACTCAGCAATCCCACTACTGGATATATACCCAGAGAACTCTAAATGGTTCTGCCATAAAGACGCATGCACTCACATGCTCACTGCAGCACCACTCACAACAGCAAGACGTGGAATCAAGCTGGGGGCCCGTGAGCAGCAGATGGATAAAGAGAATGTGATCCATATACACCGCGGAGTACTATGCAGCCATAAAAAGGAACGAGATCATGCCCTTTGCAGGAACTTGGAAGGAGCCGGAGGCCATTATCCTTCACAAACTAACGCAGGAACACAATCCCGGATACCACATGTTCTCACTTCCAAGTGGAAGCTGAACGATGAGAACACAGGGACAGAAAGGGGCCAACACACACCGGGGCCTGCCTGAGGGAAGAGGGAGAGACTCAAAAATCATTTTAACAAAACTGTCAGGTACCCATGCTTGGTACCCAGTGCTGAAATAATCTGTACCACAAACCCGAGTCACGAGTTTACCTATATAACAAGCCTGCACACAGACCTGAGGCTAAAATAAACATTAGAATATTTAAAAATAAATCAACAAAGCCTGCACACATACCCGAGCCTAAAATAAACATTAGAATATTTAAAAATACGTCAACGAACGCTATCTTTTGGCAGATTCACCCGACAGGTGAAGGGATAAACGATTCTGCTGGAGACACACAGGGAACACCATTCAGCAATGAAAGGAAATGCGGACTCTCCCAGAGGAGTCTCCCAGTCGCCGTGGTGCGTGAATTCAAGCGGTTAGACAGAAAGCGCACATTGTGATTCCATGTACATAAAAGTCCAGGAAACGCCACCTCACCTAAGTGCAGCCCGCAGATGCATGGGTGCCAGGGATGGGGAGGGGTGGGAGTGGGGGCGAGGAGGCCTGGTTGCAGAGCCCCACAGAGCCGTGATATATTCCATGTCTTGACTGATCATAGTTCACTCATGTCAGACCTCACCAAACTACACGTTTTTCATAAATATTTAAATGTAAATGTGCGGCCGGGCGCGGTGGCTCACGCCTGTAATCCCAGCACTTTGGGAGGCCGAGACGGGCGGATCACGAGGTCAGGAGATCGAGACCATCCTGGCTAACCCAGTGAAACCCCGTCTCTACTAAAAAATACAAAAAAAAAAAAAAAACTAGCCGGGTGAGGTGGCGGGCGCCTATAGTCCCAGTTACTCAGGAGGCTGAGGCAGGAGAATGGCATGAACCCGGGAGGCGGAGCTTGCAGTGAGCCGAGATCACGCCACTGCACTCCAGCCTGGGCGACAGAGCGAGACTCCATCTCAAAAAAAAAAAAAACAAATGTAAATGTGCAATTATATATATTTATGGGCAGAAAGGCATTTTAAAAAAACAGCTGGGTGCTATGGCTCCCACCTATAATCCCAGCACTTTGGGAGGCTGAGGCAGGCAGATCACCTGACGTCAGGAGGTCGAGACCAGCCTGGACAACACGGTGAAACTCCATCTCTACAAAATTGGCCAGGCATGGTGGCGGGCGCCTGTAGTCCCAGCTGCTCATGAGGCTAAGGCACAAGCACTGCCTGAACCTGAGACGCAGAGGCTGCAGTGAGCTGAGATCGCGCCACTGTTCTCCAACCTGAGGAACAGAGCGAGACTCCTGTCTCAAAAAACAAAGAGCATAACTTGGGGAATGTGACTTCTCTGGAATCGACCCACCCATGGAGTGCTCTGAAGCAGAGCTGGGAATCCACACGGAATTCTACCCTGGAAAGACAAGGACGCTGTCTCAGCGGGTGACAGTGAGGTGACAGTGAGGTGACAGCTGCCGCTGCTGACTCAGTCTTCATTCCTGGCTTGAAAGGCTCCAAGCCAAGGTTTGAGAGGTTCAGTAACGTGTCCCGGGCCCCATAAGAGGTGGCGTGTGACCCCAAAGTCCAGGCTTTCTTTTTTTTTTTTTTTGGAGGCGGAGTCTCGCTCTGTCTCCCAGACTGGAGTGCAGTGGCCGGATCTCAGCTCACTGCAAGCTCCGCCTCCTGGGTTCACGCCATTCTCCTGCCTCAGCCTCCCGAGTAGCTGGGACTACAGGCGCCCGCCACCTCGCCCAGCTAGTTTTTTTTGTATTTTTAGTAGAGATGGGGTTTCACCGTGTTAGCCAGGATGGTGTCGATCTCCTGACCTCGTGATCCACCCGTCTCGGCCTCCCAAAGTGCTGGGATTACAGGCTTGAGCCACCGCGCCCGGCCAAGTCCAGGCTTTCTAAGCTAAGCTGCACCATGCCCCTGCCAGGTGACCCCACAACGTCACACGTGGCCAGAAGGCTTCCCAGTCTAGAGGGCTTAAGAGCACAGAACGCTCATCACCTCCCCTGTTTCACTGTGAAAATATTCCGTCGACCATCACTGAAAACCAAAATGGACAAATCCTCCGTCACCGTAAAAGTGGCTCAAAACAAAGAACACTGTGTTTATTTTGGGGGAGATCCACTTTTCTGGTTAATCATTGGGCAAATATTTATTTATTTATCAAGACGGAGTTTCTCTCGTCACCCAGGCTGGCATGCAGTGGCGTGATCTCGGCTAACCGCAACCTCCGCCTCCCGGGTTCAAGCGATTCTCCTGCCTCAGCCTCCCGAGTAGCTGGGATTACAGGTGGGCATCACCACACCCAGCTAATTCTGTATTTTTAGTAGAGACAGGGTTTCTCCATGTTGGCCAGGCTGGTCTTGAACTCCTGACCTCAGGTGATCCACCCACCTCAGCCTCCCAGTGTGTTGGGATTACAGGCGTGAGTCACCACTGCCTGGCAAATTCAGCAAATATTTATATACAAATCCCTAGGCATGGCAGGCATCAGGGTGAATCTTGAACGACATAAAAGTTCCCCATCACACAGCTCTATGACTGGCCCCTCTACCCACTGGAAAGCTCGCGTTCTACGGTTTAGTAACTACTGACACCTTCGCCTTGATCCCTGAAGAACAATCAGGCTGAAGGCACTATCACAACCCATGCCATTTGGGAACTGCTACACGTTCAGTGACAAATTCAACCAGCATTAAAAACGTATCGCTATAAGCGTCATGCATCAAAGACTTGTTTCTGCCAGAGATAAAATTAGTAGTTTCATCTAAGAAGGAAAGTGAATCTCTTTCTAAACCAATTAAACAGCTCAGTTTTCAAAAAAGAAAAGCATCTACAATACAACAATAAGATGCAATGTAGCCTCGCTGGTGTGCATTTATAGTATGTCGAGGTTCATAGAAAATTCTGGAAACAAGGCTGCCCTTCAGGTCATGTAAGATGTCTCCTCATAAGCCTACGGTCAGGGACTCACGTCCACTGTCCTCAGCCCGGGCTGTACAAACAACGTGAACACTCTTCAAACAAGAGGCCAGGGTCTCATCCCAGCCCGTTAGGGTCAGCTAAGATTGACGACGACTGACACAAACACTCCTGTTTTCTCATTTCCTGGCACAAACGAGTAAGCAGGGTTATGACATCTCCTCCCTGGCCGGGGCTGGTAAGCCCACCTTCGCTTGGGCTCACCACACCCAGCACCACTGCGCGCGGACCAATCGCCTACCCAGGCTGCATTCCAGCCAGCGGGGCGCAGGCACAGGCCAGGCACCACAGACGGTATTTAATTCAAACATAACTAACAAACTGCAACCAAAGTGGCACCTCTAGAGGTCTCCAGACAACTGGACTTGCTATGGAGAGAGAGGATTTAAAATCTAGGCCCAGCGGAGGATATTCAGGGAATGGAGTTGTGCTGTGTGACGCTCTGACGTGGTTTCTCATCCCCACACACACTAAGCGTGAACTCCGATGTGGGAGATGGGTCCCTGAGGGACTCCACTCTGGAGGGGTGTCTCTGGGCGGGAGGCTGTCCAAGCGGGGCGGTTCAGGACACACTGCACTCCATTTTGCTGCAGACCAAAAACTGCTCTAAAAAGTAAAGTCTACTGGCCGGACGCGGTGGCTCACGCCTGTAATCCCAGCACTTTGGGAGGCCGAGGCGGGCGGATCACGAGGTCAGGAGATGGAGACCAGCCTGGCCAACATGGTGAAAACCCGTCCCCACTAAAAATACAAAAATTAGCCGGGCGTGTTGGCGCGTGTCTGTAATTCCAGCTACTCAGGAGGCTGAGGCAGGAGAATCGCTTGAACTCGGGAGGTGGAGGTTGCAGTGAGCCAAGATCGCACCACTCAACTCCAGCCTGGGACACAGGACAGAGCGAGACTCCGCCTCAAAAAAAAAAAAAAAAAAAAAAAAAACTTTATTAAAAGGAAAAAACCCCTGAATACCAAACCAAATAAAACCAGGCCTAAACTGTATGAAAGCCAGACTGCCCTTAAATACAGTATCAAAACATGCACTGTACTGCGGCAGTTTAGAAGTAAAAGGTACCCCACGGAAATGACTAAATCCTCTGAAATTATCTTTAAAACAGACCCAAGGCCGGGCGCGGTGGCTCAAGCCTGTAATCCCAGCACTTTGGGAGGCCGAGACGGGCAGATCACGAGGTCAGGAGATGGAGACCATCCTGGCTAACACGGTGAAACCCCGTCTCTACTAAAAAAATACAAAAAACTAGCCGGGCGAGGTGGTGGGCGCTTGTAGTCCCAGCTACTTGGGAGGCTGAGGCAGGAGAATGGTGTAAACCCGAGAGGCGGAGCTTGCAGTGAGCTGAGATCCGGCCACTGCACTCCAGCCTGGGCGACAGAGCGAGACTCCGTCTCAAAAAAAAAAAAAAAAAGACCCAATTCCTCCAGTGACTGGCCAAACTGTTCCCTGACCTGAGCCCATAAGAGATAACCTGATATGCATAATTTACAAGATGCCACACACAGAACAACTGAAACATTTTTGCAGTAACTATATGACAGCAAAAATGTTGTAACAGAGCAGTCCTGAAGAGATCAACCAAGCCACGAAGCAGCCTGGAACTTCCAAGCGGTCACAGTCCCAAGGGGCGTGCAGTTAATCCGGCACAGCCAGCTCTGCCCGCGCTCGCCCTCCAGGCTGCACCAGACCGCGCAGGTGTCACCGAGCCTAGGTCCAGAGGCGGCTGACTCGGTTCGGCAGGCCAGGCAGCGTCAACAGAGAAGCGGTTTCACCCTCAGCCTGGACCCTCGGTGAGAGGAACGCCAGCGACTTCCTGTGGAGCTCGGTGTAGGGCCCGGCTGGAGAACCTGAAGGCCAGGAGGAGGAAGGCAGGGAGGTGGGGGAATGCGGAACAGGTGGAGGCCAGAGGAGAGGTTGGGAAGGCAAGTGGAGGCCCAGAGAAGTGGAGGCAGAGAAAGGGGGCGGGGAGGCCGGGCAGGGAGGCCTGAAAGAGAAAGGGGGGAGGGGGAGGTGAAGACCTGGGAAGGCCAGGGGGAGGGGAACAGGTGGAGACCAAGGGAGAGGTGGAGGGAGATGGGGGAGGAGCGGTGGAGCCAGAGAACACGGACTGAGTGGGAGGCCGGGCACGGAGGTCTGGGACAGGGAGTTATGGGGTGGGGAGCAGGTGAAGGCCTGGCGAAGGAAGCGGAGTGGGAGAGGCCACGGGAGAGGTGGGGGACGTCCAGGGGCGGTGGAGGCTAGGAGAGGGAAGCCGAAAAGGACGAGGCTGGGGAGAGAGCGAGCCGGGGTTGGGGGCAGGAGGAAGGGAGAGAAGCGGGGGCCGGGGGATGCCAGGGAAAAAGGCGGGGGGCAGAGGGAGGCCGAGGAGAGAAAGGAGTGGGGTCAAGGGGAGGCCGGGGAGAGAAAGACGGGAGTGGGGGCAGGGGGAGGAGAGAGAGAGACGTAGGGAGCAGTCGGAAGCCAGGGAGAGCGAGGCGGCGGGCAGGGAGAGGCCGAGGAGAGAGAGACAGAAGAAGAAGGGGGAGGCCAGGGAGAGAGAGGGAAACCAAGACTCGGGGGGCGGCCGAGGAGAGAGACCGAAGGGCGAGTGTGGGGGCGGCCGAGGAGACAGAGGGAGGCTGAGGGGCGTGGGTGGGCGGAGGAGGGAACAGGTGGAAGCTAGGGGCAGGGGAAGGCCAGGGAAGAACGCGGGGGAGGGGAGGGAACCCGAGGCGGGAGTCTGAGGCCGAGGGGCCGGGGCGCCGGGCCAGGCAGGGCCAAACCCGGGAGGCGCGGCTCAGACCCTCCGCCGGGCGACCCGCGGCCCCTGGCTCAGCTCGCTCCCGCGACGGGCAGCGGCGCGGGCCAATGGGGGCGCGGGGCGAGGCGCCGCGGCCAATGGGAGGCGGCGGGGGCGGGCGCCGGGCCGCGGCGAGGGCCGGGCGCGGGTACCTGAAGAACAGGGTCCGGTACATCTGGTGCGCCTCGTAGTAGTCGCCCTTCTCGACGCTGGCGCGCAGCTTGCCCTCCACACGCTGGACGCCGCCGCGGTTGCGGCCGCCGTTCCGGGAGTTCTCCTGTTCGGCCATCGCCGCCGCCATCGGGCCGGCGCTCCGCGCAGGGCTGACGCTGTCGCAGGCGCGGTCGGCAGCGCCTCCCGGCTTCCGTCCCGGCGACCGCCCGACGCCCTTCTACGGTGGCCGCGAGGAGTCCCGCGCTGTCGGGGGCGGGCGCGCCGGCTGGCGGCTCGTGACCTGGGGCGGGGCTGCAGGCAACACGTGACCCAGGGGCGGGGGCGCAGGCAACACGTGGCCCGGGGCGAGGCGGGGAGCGTGGAACTGCCTGGTGCGGCGGCGGCTGACCTTGAGCAGGGAGCGTCCTGGGGTGGGGCTCTGCCCACGCGCTTGGTGTTAACAGCAGCCATTGAGCTATATGTGTAAAATGTCTACATCAAAAATGTTTATAGGGCTGAGTGCGGTGGCTCACGCCTGTAATCCCAGTACTTTGGAAGGCCGAGGTGCGGATCAGCTGAGGTCAGGGGTTGGAGACCAGCCTGGCCAACATGGCGAAACCGCGTCTCTACTAAAAATACAAAAATGAGCTGGGTGTGGTGGCGCATGCCTGTAATTCCATCTACTTGGGAGGCTGAGGCAGAATTGCTTGATCCCAGGAGGTGGAGGTTGGAGTGAGCCAAGATGGCACCACTGCCCTCCAGCCTGGGTAACAGAGCCAGACTGTGTCTCCAAACAAACAAAAAAACCTTTTAGGACAGCTGAGCTGCCTTCCTCCTCTTTGAAAGGCCACCTGTGGTCCTTCCCTGGCCGTGGCTGGGGACCTGTGGCTGTGCCTGGGTTGACGGACAGTCACTCCCCAGGGGTCGGGCCCTGCTGGAAGGGGGAACTGGGTCGGCCTAGAGCTTCCAGCCCCGTCAGGCGGTGGAAATGGGGTCCAACCGCAGGCAGAGAGTTAGAAATGGGACTTGGGGCCCAGCCCCTAACCATGCGGGATTGGAAACAGCTTGGCTGTAAGCACTGGGGTTTGAAAGCTGAAGACTCCGTTGGATTGGATTTCCGACTCTTATAGGTTAGCATTGTTTATAATAAAAAAGAGGAAACAGGCCTTTAAGCTGGGCCCTGCTTGAATCACCATGATCCAGCTGTGCATACAATGGACAGAAACAGCTGTTTAAAAAAAAAAAAAAGGTTCTTACCGGACACACTTGGTAACTGGGGAAAAGCCAGGTGCGAAACAGTGTGGTGTGTGTGCTATCACCTGTGACCTGGTGTCAGCACTTGCCTTCAGCTACAGAAGCAGCGATGAAAACTGTGTCCTGAGGAAAGCCATCACATTTCCTAATGTTCTGCCCATCAAGCAACTTGTAATTCAGTCCATTTTCAAAGTGGAAATGGTGCCCTCTAGAAAAAGATGCCCAGCACACCTGAGGCCTCAAGGCCTTGGAGGACAGGTTACCATTCAAAGGCTGTGCCACAGAGCTTGCCAACAAGAGCCAGCAAACCCAGTCCCTCCCCACATCCCAGGGGCAGAGACAGATAAACTGAGAAAAGAAATACTGTTTATATCCCATGAACTTTTAAAAATTAAAACTCTTTATTTAAACCTCTTAATAGCATCTTACCAATTTGGTGGCAGCAGCAGAAGCACTACCAAAGACAGATATTTTGAAAAGCATTTACAAAAATACATTGCACAAAGTCCTATCTTGCATCTTTAAAAATAAATTAATATTCAAAATATTTCCACCCCAAATCCCAAATCAGTTTTATATAGGAAATTTTGATTTACATATGTAACCTGTAATATATGAAACATCTGTACATTTTATCCGCCTTAACTGCATAGTTCCAATTCTAAGGAGAGTGAAAAAAATGCTGCTTGATGTATGAATAGTTTCGTGGATTTGAGGACTGTTGTGCAATATACAGAAAACCAGTCAGCACCATCGTTTTATCTTTTTCTGAAAACACATCATTTACGGTACACCAAAAACTGTCTTAAGCCAACACAACTTAAATAATTCTTAAGGTAAAACATCTGTAACACTTTAAGTGCCTTGCAGATATCTCATTTATAAAGTCTGCTCCGTAAAATAGTCTAAATATTAAATAGTAATTATAACCAAAGAGTCTCACAAGAATCACGTGAGAATGGTGACAGCTGTGATAAAAGGCAGATTCCAGCCAGAACCAGTAAGAAGTGCTGCTGAAGGAAAAAGGATTGTCCTGAAATGTAACGGGTTCATGACCCTGACACACCAGACAGCTCCTCTGATCACCACCAGTGAGAGAGGAAGGCTCAGGGTATCTCGTGCTCCCTATTCAGCAAAACTCAAAATGAGCCCTGAGAACACCCAAGGTGAGATTTCTGGGTTTCTGTTTACTGTGACTCCCAACAGAAAAAGCCTTGCTGAGACCAGAGAACCCCATCTGGGTGTTTGCTTAGACCCAAACCAGCCTCCTTCAAGTCAGACTGACTTCAGCCTACAAGGAGAACGAAACGCTCCCATATTCCACCATGGATATTGGTACAGCGAGTCCAGACTGGAAACCTTTCTCAGAAGTAAGAGCAAACAAAGCAGAAAAACCCATTTTAGTCACTTCCCCATCTGGAGACTTAGTACGTACTGGTGCTGAATAAAGGAAAATCCCGGCTTGAAGGAAAGGAGTTTAGAACTCTGAAAATTTGGTGACATTGTTTTTCCCTGAAAGAAATGTGTGTTGGATTTAACAGATGAAATTATCTGCCTTCCAAAAGTCCTTTAGAAGAGCCAGTGCAAGGCTCAAGAGCAAAGCGTCAAGAACACGCCAGACTCTCAGCTTCCTCTGCTTTGCTCCTGTTGTCAAGGAAATGCAAATACAAAGAACTTCCCATTAAAAACAAGGAGCGTCTGAGAGACACGTGTTCAACATGCTTCCCCTGCTGCTGACCCCTCTGCACATGCAGTCAGTGAGCACCCAACAGGTGGCGCCAGGGCGCCCGTCACATGCTCCTGTCCCTGGCCAGCAGCGACGTTTATTGAAGGAGTGGCACTGTCCCATCATTGTCTATGCCCTCGTCCACAAAGGATTCCAGTGTTTCAGGCTGTCCCAGTATATACAAAAATATACAAAAATAATGAGTAGTGTCTTCACTTGACAGGCTCGCCATGAACTCTGAAGCGATACAGACAGGTGTACTCAGGATGGCCCCAGTTAGAAAAAATCCGAAGTTCCACTATTTGGAAAACTGTGTCGTCGGGTGTTTTCTGAAATCAAGGAGGGGAAAAAAAAAAAAACACATGTATTTCGTATTTATAACCCCAAGCCCATAACCCCAAGCCCAATCACTTCCCCAAATATGACGTCTGACAGGAAGCAGCTAAATTGAAATTAACTTTTTGTTGTTGTTGTTGAGACAGAGTCTTGCCCTGTCACCCAGGCTGGAGTGCCATGGCGCGATCTCAGCCAACCTCTGCCTCCCGGGTTCAAACGATTCTCCTGCCTCAGCCTCCCGAGTAGCTGGGATTACAGGCACATGCCACCACGCCTGGCTAATTTTTATATTTTTAGTAGAGACGGGGTTTCATCATGTTGGTCAGGCTGATCTCGAACTCCTGACCTCGTGATCTGCTTGCCCCAGCCTCCCACAGTACTGGGATTACAGGCATAAACCACTATGCCCAGCCGGAAGTTAACTTCTTTAATATGATCCTTGTAAGTAAATGTATCACGGGGCATGAAGCACAGGTGAAACTGAGAACTCTATTAGCCACGGAAAGGCTCATTAATGCAGAGCCAGGAAGCGCAGGTTAACGTTTTTCAAAGGCTGGTCCTCATGCTGCTTTCCAGTCTGTTGATGCCAGCTGGGCCCTGCTGTCACGAGAGGCTGTGGGACTGAGAGACCCCAGGGCAGTTCAAGTCCCGGTTCTTACCAGGGCCTGGAACATCTGGAGCGACTCCCCGTCCTGATCATACGTGAACTGTCCCAGAAGCTGCCCTTCTTCCTGATACTCATTTTCCAATCCCTGAAATCAAGACCATACAATCATGAACTAATGGAAAAGTAACACTGAGCAGAGAGGACCGTTCCCCTCCACAGCTAACACTGAGCAAACAGGACCGAAAGTTTCCCTCCACATTAGTTAGATAAAGTCACTCCTCCATGGCACAGTCATGAGACCTTCCCTGGAAGGAAGGGGTGTGTTTTGTTGAGGGCTTCATGTAACCCACGACATGTCCTGAGGTCAGCACGATTCCCCCCATTATGCACATTAGGAAAACTGAGGCCAAAACAGGACACACTCATGAGTGGCAGAGAAGCGACCCCGCCCGACGCACAGACCATGCTCAGCTGCTGCCCTCAGCACAGTGGAAGCTCTGGAGCACCTGCTGAGCCTGGGGAGACGAGGCCTCACTAGTGGGAGGAAGGGCCACAGAAGACCGACTCCAGCAGGAGAGCAGGCAGAAGAGGGTGCTGGGCCAAGCTGGGGTGTGGGGAGTGAGGGCTCAGTGGGGATAGAGATTCAGACTAGAAGATGGAGCAGCTCTGGAGACGACAGTGGTGATGGCAGCACGACAGTGTGACTGGACTGTGCACTTACTAAAATGGTAAGCTTTATGTTGTATTTTACCAGAGTCAGAAAACTCGCAGAAGATACAGGGGACTATTTGCATATCTGTTTTGAAATGGGAAAGGACTTTCTAGGGATAAGAAATGCTATGGAAGAAATTCCAGCGAGTGAGTAGATGTAATTACTGCCTCTGATAATCACCAGTGAAATAAAAATACAGGGCTGGGCGCAGTGGCTCACACCTGTAATCCCAGCACTTTGGGAGGCCGAGACAGGCAGATCACGAGGTCAGGAGATCGAGGCCGTCCTGGCCAACATGGTGAAACCCCGTCTCTACTAAAAATACAAAAAACTAGCCGGGCATAGTGGCGGGCATCTGTAATCCCAGCTACTCGGGAGGCTGAGGCAGGAGAATGGCGTAAACCCGGGAGGCAGAGCTTGCAGTGAGCCGAAATCGTGCCACTGCACTCCAGCCTGGGCGACAGAGCGAGACTCCATCTCAAAAAAAAAAAAAAAAAAAAAAAAAAAAAAACAAATAGCCAGGTGTGGTGGCGTGGCCTGTAGTCCCAGCTACTCGGGAGGCTGAGGCAGGAGAATCGCTTGAACCCGGGAGGCAGAGGTTGTGGTGAGTTATCGTGCCACTGCATTTCAGCCTGGGCAACAAGAGCGAAAGTCCATCTCAAGAAAAAGAAAACACTAGTAACACAGTGCACTGACTTGGCCGTACAACATGCTGCTGGCCTCTGAAACCATGATGCCACTTGTGAGTGTCTTGTCCACGGGGATTAGTGAAGGTGTAAAGGAGCGGCAGTTACACAGGGAAGCAGAAATGGGAAAGAAATACTCAGTGAAAGGACCGGCCAGATAAACACCGACGATTGATGCTACTTGAGGACAGCCATAAAGAGTCTAACTGCGACGGAAAAACGCTCGTAATACAATTTCCTCTTATTTTTTTTTCTTTTGAGACAGTCTCGCTCTCTTGCCCAGGCTGGAGTGCAGTGGCTCAATCTTGGCTCACTGCAGCCTCTGCCTCCTAAGTTCAAGTGACTTTCATGCCTTGGCCTCCTGAGTAGCTGGGATGACAGGCACACACCACGCCCGGCTAATTTTTGTATTTTTAGTAGAGATGGGTTTCACCATGATGACCAAGGTGGTCTCAAACTCCCAACCTCAGGTGATCCACCTGCCTCGGCCTCCCAAAGTGCTGGGATTACAGGCGTGAGCCACCACGCCTGGCCAATCTTTTTTAAAAGGCAGGAATACTTTTATGAAATATTTTATGAAAATTTTAAAGGTTCATAAACACTACTGTCTCAACTCTAATTTTTTTTTTTTTTTTTAAAGACAGGGTCTCACTCTGTTGCCCAGGCTGGAGTGCAGTGGTACGATCTCAGCTCAAGGCAACCTCCGCCTCCTAGATCAAGTGATTCTTCTGCCTCAGCCTCCCAAGTATCTGGGATTACAGGCGTGCACCACCATGTCTGGCTTTTTTTTTTTGTATATTTTAGTAGAGACCGGGTTTCACCATGTTGGCCAGGCTGGTCTCAAACTCCTGACCTCAGGTGATCCGTCCATCTCAGCCTCCCAAAGTGCTAGGATAACAGGCTCAACTGTATTCTTTAAAAGGCATGGGAGGCCGGGCGCGGTGGCTCAAGCCTGTAATCCCAGTACTTTGGGAGGCCGAGACGGGTGGATCACGAGGTCAGGAGATCGAGACCATCCTGGCTAACACGGTGAAACCCCGTCTCTACTAAAAATACAAAAAACTAGCCGGGCGAGGTGGCGGGCGCCTGTAGTCCCAGTTACTTAGGAGGCTGAGGCAGGAGAATGGCGTAAACCCGGGAGGCGGAGCTTGCAGTGAGCTGAGATCCGGCCACTGCACTCCAGCCCGGGCGACAGAGCAAGACTCCGTCTCAAAAAAAAAAAAAAAAAAAAAAAAAAAGGCATGGGGAAAAAAACAGAAAATATCATAGTATTAATGGTAGGTTTTTCTGGGGCTGGGATCATGGCAGTCCTCTTGTCAGTTAGCTGCTCCCATGTCACCCAGTTGCCCGAACACCTGTCACAGGCAACCTGGCAAAGGCGGCGAAGAGCAAAATCCTTAGGCGTGTCTCCCTTGGTCAGTGTAGTACTGTATGTAAAGTGGACATCAGGTAATAGGCCATTTCTAAGTTACCCTCCCTGGAAAACCACTAGAATGTGCCCCTCAACACTGAATCTGCTGAGAGAGGGCGGCCGGAGGCAGCCGTCCCCAGCGCGCTCACGTCACTTGCTTTCATCGGTGGGAACTCCCAGGAAGGTGTGGGAGAAGGAGAGGCGGCCGCGTGCACTCACATAGACGGCGAAGTCCTTGGGGGCGCTGCTGATGTTGCCTGTGGGCGACAGCGTCTTAGGAATGTGCTCCAGAGTGAAGGCGGCTGGGTGGATCATCATGGAGAGCCTCACCACCAGGTACCCCTGGGAGCCTTTAAATGCCCAGCAGTTACCGGGGTAAATGTCAGGCTGGGGAAAGGAAAAACATGAGGACTCAGAGTGTGAGCATGCTCTTACCCACTTAGAAGCAGTAAGAGGAAAGGCTGATTATACTGAACTAAAAATAATTTTTACATGGTAGAAACTGCCATGAGCAAAATCCGAAGACAAGCTGGGAAAAGCATTTGTAATTCACTCCTCAAAGGGCCACTATCTCCAGCCCATATGTTGTATAAAAGTTAAAATGACCAGAACCTTAAAGAAAAATGGGTGAGACATACAACATACTTCAAAGAAAAGGTGAACGTCAGTGGTCCTCGGTCGTGGGAAGATGCCCCCCGCCCAGCAAGAAGGGACAACATCACAGGGAACCACCACTGCCCCCCTATGCGACCAACATCAAGGGTCTAACAGAGTCTGCCGCTGACGCCCTGGGGAGACGCACGTTCTCACCGACCACGGTGCAGCGTGCAGCCCCAGAAGCGCAGCTTGGCGAGGTCGGCCTGCTGTGCACACATCTGCCTCTGGCCTGCAGTCGCACCTCCACCTCCAGGTGCAGGCACAGAACTGCAGGATGCAGATGCGACTGAGAGCACACCTCACAGCGCGATGTCCCCAGGCACACAGGGACTGGCTTGAGAAGCTGCAGACACTGCGTCCAGGCAGTCATGCTGCTGGGCGTGATGGAGGAAGCTGCCGTGCAGGCAGCCTGCCTTCGGTGTGTGAGGATGACACACATGTTCGTTCATGTTTAGACGAGACGGTGAACGATGCGCACATACCTACCAGCTTCTCCTCTATGCCAGCTGTGGATTTACTGTCCCTCAGCCCCCAAGCCACCCTTCTGCTGCGTTGTGAAGATGAAGCTGAGCCTTGAACTGCTCTCCCTTTGCCAGCACAGAGCCTAGCCCTTGCCAGCTCAGGGTGCTGGAGGGACACTGAGGTTCCCTGGTACCCCTCTTGGGTGTGCTGCAGCCAAATGCCTGGTGAGTCACCCTGCTGTGCATAGGCTTTCCCAGCATGCTGGCACATTCCTCGGTGTGGCACCACAGCAACTTCCCCGACGTTCAGTGAGCTGGGCCATGCCCTCGCCCTCTGGAGCCACCCTCTGGCGAGGCTCCACTGTGGTCCCTTCCATCTGCTGTCCCTATGTTCTGTAACGTTCTCTTTACTTCCCAGGAGCCGACAGCTTCTCGGTCCAGTCCCATCACAGTGACGGTGGTTTATATGAAGTCTGCCCTTCCAGTGACGTGCAATTCCTTCTGAGAGAGAACTGTGCCAAGGAGGGCTGAGCTCCACCCTCTCCCTCAGTCTCTGAGACACTGAAGCCACGCTGCGCTCTCACCACCAGATCCCCACCAGCATCACGCTGACAACGCTGCGGGCCAGTGAGCTCCTCTGGGAGGGTCAGGACCACCAAGCCCACTGAGAAGGAGGTTACGGCCAGGAGCAGGACCGCCATGCAGAAACACCGTGGCAACCCCATGCAGGAAACCTGTCGGCCCTGCCATGTGACACAGACTGTGCCGGTGGTGCTCGCGAGCTGGCACGGAAAAAGCAGCTGCATGCCAAGCGCAGGGCTGTGTGGCTTCACAGCAGCAGAGGCTGCATCTGCCTGCAGTGAGGAGAGACTCCCGGCTGCGCCCTTGGGAGCGAAGTGCTGTTGAGTCTGTGCGCTGCTGATGGCCACAGAAAGCCACACGGTCCCGCTGACCCGACACTTCCACCGGGGCGGCCTGGGGATGAGATCATGATGACCACAGTCCCACGGGACCTTCAACTTCAGGTCACGGGCACGTCATGAATTCTTTCAGGCTGGACTTGTGTTTTCCAAGTGAAAGCTGTCTTGGTGTTCCACATACAAGGAATTACTGGACTTTTCTTCAAAACGTCATGAATATTAGGCAAGATCTGAGTACTGAGGCAAAATAGATCTACCTGTTTAAATTCTCCATCCTTTAGTGCTTTAAACTTGTACAGTCAACTTTAAACTTGTACAGTCAATAGTATAAAGTATTAAACGAAGCCACAGAAAAGCAGTACACAACGAGGACAACAGCAGAACGTCCAGGAGACCGGGGGTGAAGGCCGGGGGGTAAAGGCCCACACCGAGGCCAGACAGCAAGGGCCTCCCCACCTATTCTCTCTCAACACCTGAGAAAGCACAGCGGACACTCTCGTGATGGAAGACCCCCAGCCCCGAGCAGGAACAGCTGCCACTCACACCACCACAGCTGGACCAACCACAAGAGGGAGGGAGGAAGGCCAACAGGACCAGCATGTGCCACACGGTCCCATCTTTGCGACGCTAAACCCAAGCCAACAGACGTGTAGCGTGGAGGCTACACGGGGACGCCGGGGACTCCTCGGTGTGGGAACGCTGCTGCTGCTTGTGGTACCAGTTCCACAGACATGTTCCTCTCACGAAGTTCTGCCAGGCTGTGGACGTACGGCCTGTGAACACTAACAGCCCATGCTGAAGAGCAGCTCCGGCCACCGGCGGCCACTCACCTGGATGACCACGCGCGGGGACTGCGAGAAGTACCACAGCGGGATCCCAAACAGACTCATCAGGGCCGTTTTGGTTTCGTAAGTTTCAGAACAGCGAGTACTCAGGATGCTGCCACCTTAAAGCAAAGTTCAGATCAGTCTCAGGGTCCAGTTCCACCATTTTGGAAGCAATAGTATTGCACCTCTTAAGGATTTATTCAGAATGTTTTCAAGAAAAGTGCTCAACGTCACTGATAGAGAAATGCAAGTAAAAGCTACAATGAGATTTCTTCTCCCCGCCGTTAAAATGGCTTCTATCCTAAAGACAGGCAGTAACAAATGCTGATGAGGACGTGGAGAAAGGACCCTCACGCACTGTTGCTGGGAATGGAGATTAGTACAACCACTATGGAGAGCGGTGTGGAGGTCCTGCAGAAAACTCACAACTGAGCTACCATATGACCCAGCAATGCCACTCCTGGGTACACACCCGACAGAAAGGAAGGCCGTCTATCGAAGGGAGATCCACACTTCTATCTTTGGTGCATCACTACTTGTTTACAATGACTAACATCTGGAAGCAACCTAAATGTCCACTAACAGATGAATGAGGTGCATAAACACACTGGAGCACTACTCAGCCATAAAAAACAATGAGAGCAGGCCAGGCGCAGTGGCTCACGCCTGTAATCCCAGCACTTTGGGAGGGTGAGGCAGACGGATCACCTGAGGTCAGGAGTTCCAGACCAGCCTGGCCAACATGGCGAAACCCCATCTCTATACTAAAAATACACAAATTAGCCAGGTGTGGTGACGGGCGCCTGTAATCCCAGCTACTTGGGAGGCCGAGGCAGGAGAATCGCTTGAACTGGGAATGAGCCAAGATCACGTCACTGACTCCAGCCTGGGTGATAGAGCAAGACTCCACCTCAAAAAAAAAAAAAGGCTTGTCATTTGCAACATGGATGGATACCAGAGCTCTTTATGTTAAGTGACATAAGCCAGGCACAGAAAGACAAACATCCCATGTTCTCACTTACTTGTGGGATCTAAAAACCAAAACCATTGAACTCACAGACAGAGACAGTAGAAGGGTGGTACCAGGGATTGGGAAGGGGAGTTGGGGCTTGGGGAAAGTGGGCATGGTTAATGGGTCCAAAAACAAAAAAAAATAGAATGAGGCAGAGTGCAGTGGCTCACGCCTGTAATCCCAGCACTTTGGGAGGCCGAGGCGGGCAGATCACCTGAGGTCAGAAGTTCCAGACCAGCCTGACCAACATGGACAAACCCCATCTCTACTAAAAATACGAAAATTAGCCAGACGTGGTGCTGCGCCCCTGTAGTCTCAGCTACTCAGGAGGCCTAGGCAGGAGAATTGCTTGAAGTCGGGAGGCAGAGGTTGTGGTGAGCCGAGATTGCACCACTGCACTCCAGCCTGGGCAACAGAGACTCTTTGTCTCTAAGAAAAATGAATGCGTAAGACCTACTATATGATAGCAGAACAGGGTGACTATAGTGAGTAACTTAATTGTGCTTTTTTTTTTTTTTTTGAGATGAAGTTTCACTTGTTGCCCAGGCTGGAGTGCAATGGTACGATCTTGGCTCACTGCAACCTCTGCCTCCTGGGTTCATGCGATTCTCCTGCCTCAGCCTCCCCAGTAGCTGGGATTAAAGGCGCCCACCACACCTGGATAATTTTTTTTGTATCTTTTTGGTAGAGACGGGGTTTCTCCATGCTGGTCAGGGTGGTCTCAAACTCCCGACCTCAGGTGATCCACCTGCCTCGGCCTCCCGAAGTGCAGTGAGCCACTGCACCGGCCTAACTGTGCATTTTTAAATAACTTAGAGTATAACTGAATTGTTGGTAACTCAAAGGATAAATGCTGGAGAGGATGGGTACCCAGTTTTCCATGATGTGCTTACTTCACATTGCAGGCCTGTATCAGAACATCTTACACACCCCATAAATATATGCACCTATGTACCCACAAAAACTAAAAAATAGGTAATTAGTTAAGAACCCATTAAAATACATAAGTTTGAAAACGACAAAGGATGTTATCTAATACCAGCTAATAAATATTTTAGGGTTAAAAAAAGTGTTTTTAAACTTCTCAAGGTTTTACATATAGAAAGAACCTCCTATTTTTAGACCCGTCCTTTTCTTACTTAATTGTACTTTCTCAAACTGAGAGTTCAGAGTTTACAAGTGCTTTAGGATACAGAATTTTTACTTACTGAAACTGGGAAATCCTTACAATACTGGCCTTCCCCCACTACTGCTAGAGAGACAGCTACTCTGAATGAACTTTCCTTGGTTTTTCTCAATGAAGAATAAAGCACACAACTGAGCGTGGTGTCACCTGGCAGGTGAGCTTTCAGGCCCGGAAGAGCAGAGCTTCCGTCACAATAATCACCAATCACAGAGAAAAGGCCGGGGCCGTGAGGATGACTGCTGGCAGGTACAGGGTTTTCTAGCGGGGGTCAGAAAGATTTTGGGGTGAGACAGTGGTGATGGCTGCACTGTGAATACGCTAAT
Source organism: Trachypithecus francoisi (assembly GCF_009764315.1). NCBI lineage: Eukaryota > Metazoa > Chordata > Mammalia > Primates > Cercopithecidae > Trachypithecus > Trachypithecus francoisi. The sequence continues at coordinate 109,796,076 of NW_022681469.1, forward strand.
AACCACGGAGCTGTACATTTTAAAATGGTGAATTTTTTGTGTGAATTACATCTCAATAACAAGAGGAAGCATAAAAAACAAGTCCAGCTTGGCCCTCAGTAGGAAACAGGGCAGGCGGAAGGTTGTTGTCGTAGCAGGACAAAACATCCCCAAGAAACAAAAACCAAGTTGGCCTGAAGGCAGCACGCAGCCCCGGGCAGCAAGGGCCAGCTCAGGGGGGCAGCACTCCAGGGGCCCCGGTGCTGATGAACCACGGGCAGGAGAGGCAGAAACTGATGGTTTTTGTTTTTTTTCTCGCTCTGTCCCCAGGCTGGAGTGCAGTGACATGATCTCGGCTCACTGCAAGCTCCGCCTCCCGGGTTTACGCCATTCTCCTGCCTCAGCCTCCTGAGTAGCTGGGACTACAGGCGCCGCCACCTCGCCCGGCTAGTTTTTTGCATTTTCAGTAGAGACGGGGTTTCACCGTGTTGGCCAGGATGGTCTCGATCTCCTGACTTCGTGATCCACCTGCCTCGGCCTCCCAAAGTGCTGGGATTCCAGGTGTGAGCACCGCGCCCAGCTAGAAACTGATGCTTTCACCAGGAAACCAGGGGATTTTAATGTGGCTGATTGAGACCTGAATTTCCAAACCACTGAATTATCTTTCTAAAAATCCTGCTCTCAGTCTAACTCACAAAGTGCCAATCAATGTTTTCTTCAGTATCGGAACCTTCAGTGCACCTCCTCAGAATTACCAGTGTTCTGAGGTACACACAAACCTGTAAGGATGAACTATGGTTTTAAGAATAAATGACATCTCCCGGCTCAAACTGTATCGTTCATGTCAACTGATGCCTCTTAATGGAAAATAATTTCTTCCTAAAACACCGAATTTCAAAATACATAACTAAAAGCACTTAATATTCTGAAAAGGTCACTTTAAACACACACACACTGATCACGCCAGTGGCCTTGTTGACGTCTCCCATTTGGAAGAATCTGGCCATTGTTACTATGACTTCAGTCTGCAGCCACCACAGGAAGAACCCGCAGGGTGGCAAATAACTGAACTCAAACCCAGCTGCTCCCGTACTAATGGGATCAGGTTCCTGCACCATCACATGGCAGAGTCCCTACCCAGCCCTACACCATCGTGGGTTTTAGAAATCCCTCCTGCTCTGCAGACTCTCCAGTCCCTCCACACACTAACGTGTACTGAACTCAGCATCTTCTGAGTGATAATGTGAGTCTCCCAGCCCACATTTGCAAATCCTACACTTAAAAACTTCAGAAAGGCCGGGCGCCGTGGCTCACGCCTGTCATCCCAGCACTTTGGGAGGCTGATGTGTGCAGATCACAAGGTCAGGAGATCGAGACCATCCTGGCTAACACGGTGAAACCCCGTCTCTACTAAAAATACAAAAAAATAGCAGGGTGTGGTGGCGGCGCCTGTAGTCCCAGCTACTCGGGAGGTTGAGGCAGGAGAATGGCGGGAACCCGGACACGGAGCTTGCGGTGAGCCGAGATCACACCACTGCACTCCAGCCTGGGCAACAGAGCGAGACTATCTCAAGAAAAAAAAAAAAAAAAAAAAAAAAAAAAACTTCAGAAAACCAAGATTTCGATTTCCATAACATGTGTGGTACAAAACTTCCCTGAGCAGACGTGAAGCAGGTCTAGCTCCTCTCATGGTTCTTTGGGAAATGTGCGTGTCTGATCCAGGCGGGCTGCCCACTCCCCACGGAGGGGCTGTGGGGACCCCAGGACTTTCCTCAGCTGCGATTCTGATTTTCAAATGCATCTGCCCCAAGAGGCCTGGCCTAGGCTTGTGCCCCTGCAGGGTTTCCCAGACCCTGACCACAGCGGCCTTTGTGTTTCTCTGAGGTCCTGAAACGCTGCCCCCATCATTCCATTTGCTTAGCCTGCTTCTGCTCCCGGTCTGTCTTGCTGCTGAGTGGATGCCCTTGGGGAGAGCTGTGTGGTCACTGCTGAGTCTCTCCTGAAGGCACTGAACAATCCCCAATCACAGCACAGGAGAGAGTGAAGTCGACCAAACTTTCTGTGCTGTGAACCTTGACTTAGCCACAAGCATGCACCAGCAGCCCTTCCAGGGGAGAACCTGTGCCCCCCAAACACAACTGGTCAGCAAGAAAGAACACCAGGGACATGCCCAGAATCACACGCCTTTTCTCAGATGTGTAAACGTTAGGAGTCTTTACTGCTGGAAGTGGGGCAGCAACAGCCTCTCCAGTGCACACCCCTGCTAACAGGTGACCATCTCACTTAGTAATCCGAACGTCTGTTTACTCACCACCAGATTCCAGAGCAAAGTCCACCATCCCAGTCTTATCTTGGGAATACAGCTTCAAGGCGTTGTTCACGATGGCACGTGCTTGCTGGACAGACACGAGGACAGACCACCGAACACCAGAACAGGAGAGGAGAGACTTGGGTTTTAGTGCCATAGATGAGGACCAGACACTTACATTAGAGCATTTTCTCAATGTAACCTATGTAGGGGATCCTAGGCATGACGGAAGTAACTCCACACTCCAGTCCTGCACCCAACTGCCAAGGCCATCGGACGGAGATGGGACAGCACGAGGTCTCTTCCCCCAGGGCTCAGCCATGGCCGCCATCAATCTTTGAACCAGAAAAAATCCACCAGACGCCATAAAACATAAAGGAAGGATGAGACTTCAAGCCTGGAACACAGGAAATTCTGGGAATTTAGGTATTACTGAGTGACACGGTTTGGCTGTGTCCCTGACCAAGTCTCACCTTGAATTGCAGCTCCCCTAATTCCCACGCTGTGGTGGGGACTGGGTGGGGGAACCGAGTCATGGCCTTGAATTGCAGCTCCCCTAATTCCCACGCTGTGGTGGGGACTGGGTGGGCGGAACCGAGTCATGGCCTTGAATTGCAGCTCCCATAAGTCCCACATTGTGGTGGAGACTAGGTGGTGGAACTGAGTCCTGGGGGTGGGGTTTCTCCCATGCTGTTCTCCTGATAGTGTCTCACGAGATCTGATGGTTTTATAAAGGGAGTTCCCTTGCACATGCTCTCTTGCCTGCCGCCATGTAAGACATGACTTTGCTCCTTGTTCACCTTCCCCCATGATTGTGAGGCTTCCCCAGCCATGTGGAACTGTGAGTCAATCATCCTTTCTAAATTGCCCAGTCCTGGGTATGTCTTTATTAGCAGGGTGAGAACAGACTACTACACGGAGACATTTTCATGGAACTTCAGAAGGTGTGGCCACCACACAGGCAGATGGGCTCTTTCGGACAAAAAGATTCACAAAGTATAAAGAACTCCCAAGAGGCAGCTCAGTAATGACATCGACAGCAAGAGGTGAAGCTCACCGCACAGGTGCCCCTCCACACACGGCATTGCCCAGGCACGTCCCATCTCACTTACGTCAGCTAAGCACACCCCAGCCAGACCACTCCTAAAACAACACATCAACATCCACGCCTCACAGTGTGGTCTTCAGTCTCAGCACAGAATGGACTGTAAGCATTTACTTGCCACCGACTCACCGCCTCTGTTATTCCAGACGCCCCCGCCTCGCTCACAGCAGACACCACGGCTTCCGAGGCTGGGAGCCGCTTGGTCATGGAAATGTGGTGGGTGACATTCCTCAGGATCTGCAGCTCCAGGTCTCGCAGCATCGTGTGCAGGTCGCCTCTGCTCACACACTGCGACGAGAACCTCTGTAGCAGCTGTTCCAGAGAGCCGCCTTGCTGATCTTCGGAAAACAGGAGTTTCACCGTTTCTCTGACTTGCACATCCACCTAGTAAAGCAGTAGAGAGACACAAATTTACTATTTTAACTAAATCATTTCCACTCTTTGGGTCCATTATCTTAGATACCTCAAAAGTATTATATATCCTCTCAAAATCTAGAATGTCATTGTGACAGTGTTTTCCTTCGTATTAAATTTAAGAATCCCTCCAATAATGCAGGAACACGTTAAAAAGAACAGAAATAGGCAAGCTCGTGGGATGAGTGCGACCTGCATCCTAGGAGCTGAAGGACGCGATGGGCCATGTCCACACAATCCGGAGGTGCGTGTTCATCCAGCAAGCACCCGCTGGGCACCCTGCAGCTAGGCGCACAGGTGCATCAGAGAGGCCCTGCCGTTAACAAACTTGGTCTGGTAAGGAAACAGTCATACAAAAGAACCTAAATTATATCTTTATGTATGCTAAATACATGTTATTTCTATGCACACAAACACATATGTAAATGCGTTTCTCTTCTTGCTTTATAACAATAGACGGTGAAGGAAATGGCAAAGCCTATGACACGGCCGTTCATCACAGCCACCCTCCCACGCTCCACCTGTGGACATACCTTTCTCTAGCCCACACCCGCTAACAGTGGCACGTGGCTGCTTTCTACCCTCACTTCTCCCCGCACTAACTTCGCAGCGCTAACCCTCCCGCCTGTACTGGTGCCTTTATTTCTGTAGGATGATTCCCAAGGGCATGGTTGCACGTTTCAAAGAGTGCATGTATTTGTCACTAGTGAATATCCTAAGATTTTCCCCTAGAGACCATGGCTGGTGACAGTCCTCCTGGCCAGGGGAAAGCCCACCGCCTTGGCCAGTGCTGACAGCAGCCGATGTCCTCGTGGGCCTGCAGATTAAAGATGAGAGCCTGCTGTAATCTGCAAGTCCCATCAGTAGGGCTCAGCTCCCTGATGGCACACTGGCTTTTTTTTTTTGAGACGGAGTCTCACTCTTGCCCAAGCTGGAGTGCAATGGCGTGATCTCGGCTCACTGCAACCTCCGCCTCCCAGGTTCAAGCAATTCTCCTGCCTCGGCCTCCCAAGTAGCTGGGATTAGAGACCCACACCACCACACCCAGCTAATTTTGTATTTTTAGTAGAGGGTTTCACCAAGTTGGCCAGGCTGGTCTCGAACTCCTGACCTTAGGTGATCCGCCCGCCTAGGCCTCCCAGAGTGCTGGAATTACAGGTGTGAGACACTGCGCCCAGCCTATCGCACGCCTTCTCTGTCACCACTGCTTCTCTTCCTACCAATTCTAGGGGCTCTCTGCTCATCAGAGATAATTTTAGCACACATATTGCAAATACCTTTACCAATCTACTGTCTGACTTTGACGACTTTTGCCATTCAAATGATTGTGTTTTCATTCTTAAGCAGCTCTAAATGTCTAGATTTTCTCCTCTGCCTAAGGATGATGGACTTGAAGCAATGTCTATGATATGTTTCGACATGAAACAGAGCAAGCAGCAGGTTCAAGGTGGGTCTATTTAATGAAAGGTACACAGCAACAACCCAGCCACAAGTCAGCGCTGGCCCTGGGCTGCACGCACACCAACGAGACTGGGAAGACACATGGTGGGTGCTGACACGCGGTGGTGCGGGAATGGGAAAATCTACAGAGCGCTGAATTAGTTATTTTGAAATATTTAAAAAGTTCACATATAGTCAAAAAAAGTTTTTAAAGGAAGTTAAAATTAAACAACTTAGGCCAGGCGTGGTGGGTGGCTAAGGCCTGTAATCCCAGCACTTTGGGAGGCTGAAGCAAATAGATCACTTGGAGTCATGAATTTTGAGATCAGCCTGACCATCGTGGCGAAACCCCGTCTCTACTGAAAACACAAAAATTAGCTGGGCGTAGTGGCACGTGCCAGTAGTCCCAGCTACTCGGGAGGCTAAGGTGGGAGAATAGCTTGAACACAAGAGGTGGAGGTGGTCTGCAGTGAGCCGAGATCGTGCCACTGCAGTCTAGCCTGTGCGCCACAGCAAGACTTGGTCTCAAAAAAAAATTAAAAAAAAAAAAAAAATTTAAACAACTAATAAACCTAAGTCATCAAGTTTTCTTTTACTCTATTATAAAAGAAAAAGTAAACACGCAAGCAGCTCACTCTTTCTCGTACGGCATCCACTGTCTCACAGCCTGTCTTCACGTGTCGCCAGCTGGACAGCTCTGACTTTAGCTGATCCAGCTCCAGCTGGAGGTGCTCGACCGTGGGCAGGAGCTGCTCATCAACCGCACTGGAATCCAACAGTGAGAACGGGTCACACACAAGCCTTCCGGCCTACACACATCCCGCACTACACACAGGCTGAGGGGACTGGATCCCACTCCTAGGTGCCCTAACTGTGCTGAGGGGACTGGATCCCACTCCTAGGTGCCCTAACTGTGCAGATGTCACCCTGTGCCACACTAACGTGGAAACTGAATGCCAGTTTCCAATAAAAATCCCAGAGAGGTCTTCTTCTGCATCAATTTATGTCTGTAACATACAAATATCCACACTGCACAAGGAGGCTACCTACAAAAATGCTGCTAGCGGTGTTTCTCAGTGGCGAGTGAGAGCTCTCTCTGAAAACGATTTAAGCATCTAAAAACTTTATTTCTGGACTAGGCACGGTGGCTCATGCCTATAAGCTCAGCACTTTGGGAGGCCGAAGCAGGCGGATCACTTGAGGCCTTTATAGGTACTCATACTTAATGAGATACTAACAATTTGTATCTCAAAAAGCTCATTCCCGGGTCAATACTTTAGGACTGACATATTAACATATTAAAGCAACTTTTTATTGAAATAAAAGCTTTGGAAGAAGAGAAAACTGTGCTTCAGCTCTCATACCTGTCCTCAAGGAGGAGGAACATGGGGCACAGTGGAGGACAGACCCTCCTGAGTGCAGACACGGGGACCTTGGCAAACCACAACCAAGCCAAGGCTGCCCAATCTAGAAGCGGGGAGGGCTGTGGGGGGTGCAAGCTGTGTGCATAAAACTAAGGAAGACAGACAAAGCTGCCGTGCTGGGAACACCCGTGAGAGGGAAGCACTCCACTTAAGCAGGCTTCAGGCAAATCAGTAGTTGTGTGGAAGAAAGCCGCCTGGAGTCCTCCAGGAGCAAAACGCCAGCATCCCAGGAAGTGCAGAGGGACCCGGCTGTGCCACGGATTCCAAGGGCAGCAGGGCCAACAGCCACGCAGAGAGGCCCACCGTGACATGTCCAGCACAAATCGGGTGGTTCTGGAAGCAGGTGTCCTGCCCACCAGGGGCTGCCCTCTAGGAGCAGCAGCAGGGATGAGGCTGAGCTGTAACCCCACCCACCTAGATGCCAACGGTGCCAGCGGAGGCCTGGCGCAGAGCCCACCATGACACCCACTATGGCATGGGCTACAAGATGGGCCTCGACCTACTCCCTGAGGGTGGCCCTGCAAGGACACTGGAGATGAAGTCACAGCAGGGGCAAGGGCGGCACCTTTGAGATGGAGGTCCATGCCACATGGAAGGGGATGTGGCAAGTCCCTCAGGACCCCTTTGTCCTCACGCAGCCCAGCAGGAGCGTCTGTCAGCACAAACCTCAGGGCCTTCAGGTGACCCACAGTGGAGGCCGGCCCCGTGTCCCCTCATTCATCACTCTGCTGCCGCTCCACATAACACACACACACACATAGAAGACAAAAGTGAGTGTTTTCCAAATCCTCCTACCTGATTGTTTTTTGCTTGGTCTGTTCTAGTTCCTTCTGGATGGCCTAAAAAATGTAAGAAATAATCTACTGAAATAATTATATATTAACTTTTCATAAATCCATATACTTAAAACTCCATTATTTCTCTGGAACACCTCCTTTAATTCAAGGTCCAGATCCGCCTGTGGGTGGCAGGTAGGAAGTGTTCATTGTACATTTGAAAGTAACCTTCATCACGTGTGCACAGAAAGGAGCACAAATCACACGGGGACAGCCTGGCGGGCTCAGAACATGCAGCTCCCGTAACCAGCACCCAGGCTGGGAGTCAGCTCCCTGTCACACCTCCAGAGTGTGTTCTAAACGTGAAGGACAGGGACACGGCAGATGCACACATGAAGCTGAGCCATGCTGGCCTGTGCCATCCGCGCAACCTGACAGCAGCACCATGCTGAACGCCGACATCAGCCCCAAGTCTCACTCCACGCAGATCTCCACAGCCTGGCCCAGCGCAGGTGGACACAGGAGACGGTGGCCCGCAGACCTTCACAGGTGGACACAGGAGGTGGCGTCCCGCAGACTCTCGCAGGCGGGTACATTCTCGCCTCTGCCTGCTCCTCTCAGCCCTCCTCTCCCTCCCAGGTAAACCCACCTGATCTCACAGGGTCCATAATCCATGAGCGGGTCCCATGATTCCCAAAAGGGTGTGCTAAAGACAACCCTTAGGCTCACCACGTTTCTCAATGTAGTTCAATACACACACGCACATGTGACACGCCAGGCTCTTTGTCAAGCACCAGAGACACAAAGAGCCGGAACCCGAGCCTCACCCCTAACTCCCCAGGGCTGAGGGCGGCACACAGGCCCGGCCCCTTCCCTGGCATTCTCAGCAACTAACGGTCCCGGCCTCCCGCCCAAAGCTAGTGCTGTCTGTCAAAAGGTTCAGGTCCTTTATCTCCCCTCTAAAGACACTGCAAGGGGGTGTGTGGCAGCGAGGAAGCATCCTGGAGCCGGAAAAAGCTGGATGGGAACCCAGAAGCCGCCTGGAATTGGCAGAGCCACCTCCTGGCATGTGCAGCCCTACTCTGGGCCCTCAAGAGACACAGGGATGCGTGAGTTACACACCAGAGAACAAGTTTCTTTCCATTTTACACAAAACAACAGCAAATCGCCTAAAAAGAGGAACATTAAATGACCCAGGGGCTTTAAAATATGAGCCATAGTTGATTTTCTTTTTATTTTAAAAAAGCATAAGGTCAAAAATAAATACCTCAGATTTTTCTCTCAGTTTTCCCAGAATATCTTCCAAGTGTGAGATGCGCACTTCATGTTCTTGGTGAAAAGCCATAAAGTCAGTCTTAGGAAAGAAAAGGGGTGAACAAATGATGTTTGATAAAGCTAAGCAACAAAAACCTGGCAAGTTAGGCCAAGGCGTTTCTACACGGAATGTCGACAATCAGAGAATCTATGGTTGCAATGTGGCACATACTCTAAATGAAAAATCCGCTTAATAATGACATCCTCATCTTCATCCCTAACTCCAGAGATCTTTATTTATATATTTATTTATTTTAAGGCTGCACTCCAGCCTGGACCACGGGTCCCCTCTGTGGTTCACTGCAACCTCCACCTCCTGGGCTCAGGTGACCCTCCTGCCTCAGCCTACTGCGTAGCTGGGACCACAGGCCTGAGCCCAGTGCACTGACACAGCAAACCCTGTGAGGGCCCGATGCCCACCTCGGGCCACAGTGGGCCGTGCTGCAGCTGTGCTGTCCAGCAGGGCAGCACCAGTCACTCTTGGCTACTGGGTACCTGAAATGGGGCCATGCAAGTGAGAACCTGCCGTTTAAAATTCGACGTGGTGTTGACTGACAAAAATGTAACAGCCATATGCTAGTAGTGGCGTTCTCCACTAGGTAGTGCAGATGCAAACATGAGCTAGAGGCTCAGGGGAGCAGGTACCAGGCTCTGCCCGCTGCCAGCTGGCTGAGCGTTTAACACTGCACTCACCGCTTCTGAGGGAAGCCCTGCTCTGCGTTCCAATCACTGCCATGATCACACCCAGATAGGCACGTGCTGGAAGATGGCTTAAGAATGGGCTCAATCTGTACTAAAATGAGCTCAGGCCACATACAATTTAGTTTTCACTAAACTGTTCTGAAAAGCTGTCGACTGTTTTCTTTACGAGAGGGCGTACTCTGAAGCAGAGGTTCCTGGGTCCCCCCACGCAATCCCTGTGGTGGGCGGGAGCATCTCGGGCTGCCTCTGAGGAGAAGTGCGTCTGGGACCCATGTGAGACAGTGTGTGTCCATCTCAGTGGTCATCCTGTCTACAGGGCCACTCAGTGGCCGTCCCGTCTGCAGGGACAGAGCGCCATGACCTGTCACCCAGAGGGCAATCTGGAGAACAGGACAGGAAAGGCCACGGTTCTCCACGACCATCAGACTTCCCGCTTGGGGTTATCACACATCTCCTGCCCACCACTTCCACGCGTGCTATGGAAGCCACACCTCCTGGTCATCAGCAGACGATGGGAAACCCACTCCCTCTCCGGCACACTGCTCTCAACAACTAAGAACAGAAAGTGCAACCCCTTCTCACAATGGCACCTCTCCCGTCCCCTCTGTCGCCCAAAGAGAGAGAACACGGCACCCAGAAGCACGCAGGTGTCACGTGGAGCCCGGTAGCCTGGCAGCACCCACCTCCCTCAGGGACTGTCCCACAGCATCTCTGACCGATGCTGATGCCCCAGCAGCGCCATCGTCCATCTGGTCCACCCGAGCCTGCAGCTTCTGAAGCAAAGTGGTCAGCTCTCGGAGATTCTCGCCATGGTGGTGGCACTGTCCAGACAGAGAGGTCACCTGCTGCTCCATGCCACTCATCCAATGCCATGGAAAAGCCTCGTCGTCACCCTGAAATGGTAAGAGAATGAAACCAGGTAATCAAGTGACCATGAGCAGAGTCAGTCAAAACCTCCAAACAGTGTCCTACAGCAAGACGCCAGCTCTGGGGTGCACAGCACACGAATGGAGGAATCCACAGAAACCTGGAGTATCAGGTTCGATCCTTACGTGCCTGACTATGGGTGGTTCTCATTTGCTTCTCTATACTTTCCGTACTTTGCACAGTAATGAATACTATAATGTTTTTTACATTAAACCTAACTGAATCATGAGAGTACTTTAAATGTGCATTTGAACTCTTAGAGCACTTAAGGAGCTCCAAAGACTTGCTTATCTGACGTTTAAAAATATTTCCTACAACAGGGCACCTGACTGAAGTGCCTGGCTCACAGCAGTGTGGACGCGTCCCTGAAGACCTCACATGTGTGGTGCCAACTGATGGGCCCTTCTACCCTCTTACCTGCAGAGGCTGGTTCAGGCGAGAAGTCGCGGGTTTAAATACGTCCTGGGGGTCATCCACCCGCTGTGTTCTATGCATGCTTGCCCAGTTCAACACAGGCAGGAACGAAAAGTAATCGCCCTGGCCCCGTAAGGAGAGACCTGCTAAAAGAGAAGAACCACCACACGCACACAGGTACACCATGTTTCTCAAACCATGGACTTACACGCTCATTTTTTTCCACTAAGTTACACGTATGTGTATTGCTTAGCCCCCGGATTGACTTACCGAGTAAAAGGAAGAGTGGGACGAGCAAGACTAAAAGCTTGCAGATGTTTCGAAGGCACCTGGGGGTAAAAATGAAAACCTTTGACTTGGAAAAAAATGAAAGTCAATGTTCACCAATCTGCTTTCCCCCTCTAGATAATTTTGTGCAAAATCCACCCCCCAGTATGAGAAAAGCAGTTATGGTTTTATCTACAAGGCTGTGATGCCTACAGGAGAACCTTCATGTACAGCGGTGTCCTCGAGACCTATGGTACCAACTCTCTGGTGCTGTGGGGACAGCCCGAGCTGCCCTGAGTCTCTGCCTCTTCAGGTCACCAGTATCCCGAGGTGACTGGCGCCCCTGGGCACTGCAGCAGGGGAGGAGCCTGGACCTGGGTCCCCCCCCGCCCAGGCCCTTCCGGCTGTCTCACCTCTGCACACTTGTTTTCCTTAATGATAGCTGCCTTTCTTATCTCACAGGTTGGTTTGAAAAATAAGAATATAAAGGCACTTTTGTAAAACATACAAACACTATGTGAACATAAGCTAAATCCTTATAAAATAACAGATCAAATGAGAGCCTGCTACTGGCACAAAATTGGTTCTTTAAAGCACCAAGCTGACATGATATCCATTTCCTTACCTGGTAAGAAGAAACACATTCAGCCAAGAAATCAAAGTAACAAACTGGTACCATCCAATCCCCAGCCACCAGAACACTCCGGAGGCTGCCTTCCCTACAAGAAAAAACACCAAACGTTCTAAGGAAACGTTCTCAGGAAAACCAAGCTCCTAAATGGACTGTTTCTGTGAAGGCCAAGCAAGAAGCACATGAAGATGAAGCTGGAGGTGAAGAAGTTCCATGATGCTAGTTGCCACGCGAGGCAGTAATGTGTCACGCTGATGCACACACAGGACAGGACGCAGGAGAGGCGAGGCGGTAACGTGTCACACTGATGCACACGCAGGACAGGATGCAGGAGAGGCGAGGCGGTAACGTGTCACACTGATGCACACGCAGGACAGGATGCAGGAGAGGAAGCCCCAGATCCATGCATTCTGTGCCCTGCACAGGGCACTCGAGCAGCCGGACTCACCCCAGACCCAACCCCAGAGAAACCAAGGGCGCTCATGCAGCAAGTAGAGTCAGTTAACACTGCTACACCATGAGGAACGAGACACGTGACGCCAAGGGTCAAAGCATGAGAGCCTACACGAGATTTTTACTTGGTTAGGTAAATCATCGAGTGCAGGTGCTTAGCTGCCAGAAGCTCTGGAGAGAACGCAACACAGAAACCCAAAATAGCCACCTGGAGCAACCACGGCCAGCCAAAGGGCCGACCACGCCGTCCTAGACACAGCCCGGCCCGCAGCTCCGATCCTGCGCAGAGTCTGCAGCAAGAAGTAACCTGTGCAGAGAAGATGTGTGAGGCTGCAGACAGATGCCAGAGACCAGCCTCTGCACTGACAGCACGGCGGGGATGCCCACACCACACACTCCACCAAAGCCCACGTCAGTGGGTCGAGTCTCCTCAAGAAACACGAAAACCAAATAACTCTTGTACGTGTTGGCAATACCACACTGACATTACCATAAGAAAAGCTCAGTTCTATATTTAATAGTTTTCACTCACTTCTGCCTGCAGATACTTCAGATGTACAATGCAGATATCCCCTACGAAACCCCGGGGGCGGCGGCTGGAGCCACCCTTTAATACTGGCCATTGGTGCCAGCACAGTTTATATTGGAAAGATAGTACCATATTTTAAAGCAGATTGAAATTCCATAGACACCTGCAGTTCACATGCTCTAGGTGAGAAAATAATTACTCAAAGACCAAAATTTACATTATTCTAAAGGCTAACATTTTCTAGTGAAAAAGTGTTTCAGAAGGGTAACATGGCACTGCCGGATGATGGAATGCACCACAATCAACTTAGTATCAAACCTCACATTCCAAAAAGCAGGAAACTGCTCATGAAATCCGTTTTGTTCCAGTTTTTTTTTTTAAGAGACAGGGTTTTGCGATGTTGGCCAGGCTGGTCTTGAACTCCCAGCCTCAAGTGATCCACCCGCCTCAGCCTCCCAAAGTAAGTTTTGTTCCAGATCTCATGGTGGGTGGTTCTCTCCTCACACTGACTTAACATTTGCATGTTAATTCCTGCAACTATGTAATTACAACATGGTTGGCATGCAAAGAAGTACGGCTTATGAGAATTTAACAGAAAAATCAATTGCTTTATGTTGATTAATTAGCAGGTGAGACAATTATTTTTGAAACTTTTTTTTAAGATGCCAAAAAAGGCAGAAAGTTTTGAGTGTAGACTGGAAACAAGTAATGTGCTCATGTAAGCTTCGGGGCACAGACAGCAACCATTAAAGCGGCACAGGGCAGAGGTGCAGCCGTGGTGAGTCCCAGTTCCAGTTCCTGCACAGCGGGGTGAGCAGGGACTCACCTTTTCTCGACTTTCAATCTCACCTCAAATAAATTCCTTTTCAAATGTTTAACTCATACTAAATAAATTTACAAGGAGGCCAGGTGTGGTAGTTCACACCTGTAATCCCAGAACTTTGGGAGGCCGAGGCAGGCGGATCACCTGAGGTCAGGAGTACAAGACCAGACTGACCAACATAACGAAATCCTGTCTCTACTAAAAATACAAAAAGAATCCTTTACTCAGGAGGCTGTGGCAGAATTGTTTGAACTCAAGAGGTGGAGGCTGCAGTGAGCCAAGATTGCACCACTGCACTCCAGCCTGGGCATCAGAGTGAGACTCCATCTCCAAAAAATCAATTTACAAGGAATCTTTTCGAGACAGATTCACCCTGTTTTAAACCAAAGTTAATACTATTCCTGTCAGTTTTTACAGCAAGACTTTAAAGCACTTGAATTCCAAGCACAAACCACACAAGGCACAAATAGCGTGGTGACGGGGTGGGATGAGACGGAGACAGGGCGAGAGACAACCTGCACACGCCCAGATGTGCTGGAGGGTCCCTGCCCGCCTGGGCGGCCGTGGCGACTGCAAGCGGACGGCTGTGTACGCGTCAAGGTGCCTCTTGCCCTTACAGTCGTCGCCTGTGGGTGACAAGCAGTGAATGTGGCGGATTCACAAGCAAACTCTGTCCATCTCAGCTGTGCACAGCAACGGCAGTCTGAAAAACTAGGAAACTCAATTACACACAAGACAGTTAACAATCAAAGCAAATGCAATCTGGTGGCTATGAGCTTCTGTGATGGGGGCTTAAGCAGCAGCTCCACCAGCCCGTCGTCATCAGTGAGGACCACCATGTCACACGGGCTGCTCATTCTCTGCTAGTGCCTAACGTGACGGCGTGTGGGACCAACTCCACGACCGACGCCCACAGGAAAACGAAGCCATACTTACACAGCACTTCCCCATTTACACTGAGGTGGCCATCCTCTCTGAGAATCTCTCTCACATTCATTCTCCCACAGTAACTGGCATGAGCTGCAACACACGCAAAAGAGGCTTAGAGAACTCACGACGCCAAGCTCGAGCGCTCCTCACACCCTGATGAAGTCGCCATGATCAGAGTATGTGCTAGGCTAGCCACTTCCACAGAGCTCACGCAGCTGATGGCTCCTACCACGCAGGTGACAGGGCCCGGGCCACGAGAAGAGATGGGAAAGACCCCCCACCCGCTGGCTGAATCCTGTGCGCAGCCCAAACATACAAACATCAGCTTAAAATCTCTCTGGGCCGGGCGCAGTGGCTCATGCCTGTAATCCCAGCACGTGGGAGGCTGAGGCGGACGGATCACGAGGTCAGGAGTTCAAGACCATCTTGGTTAATGTGGTGAAACCCGTCTCCACTAAAAATACAAAAAATTAGCCAGGCGTGGTGGCGGGCGCCTGTAGTCCCAGCTACTCGGGAGACTGAGGCAGGAGAATCGCTTGAACCCAGGAGGCGAAGGTTGCAGTGAGCTGAGATCGTGCCATTGCATTCCAGCCTGGGCAACAAGAGTGAAACTCTGTCTCAAAGAAAAAAAAATTCTCAAAAAATAGGTTCTAAATACCACTCAGGTAAAGTTTTTGCTTTAAAAAGGTAATAAAAATCAAAAGTTGAGCACATTAACTTTTCATTTAAGAAATAACTTTAGAGATGTTTCAACACTGATCAGCTCTGAGAGAACCGAACTACACACAGAACAAAGGAAAAGTTCCACAAGCTCCCAGAGATGCAAGATCCAGAGGGGGAAGCCAGGAGACAGCCAGCACCAAGACTGCAGGAGGAGGCAGTGAGGGAGGCGCCTGGCGAGGAAAAGCACAGTGCTTTCTCCACCGTGAAAGCGATTGGTGGAAGAAGGAGGGAAAAAATATTTAAATACCTTTTGATTCATGGCTTTTTGACTTAAAGCTTTCGGATTCATAATCTTTTGATTCATAAGTTTTCAATTTGTAATTTTCTGATTCATAATTGAGCTTCATTAAAACCACTTGAAAAAGTTGAACTAAAAATGATGAAAAAGATGACGCAGTGTATCTGGCCAGCCACAAAATCCTATTCACGTAGAAAGATGCACCGCCTATTAAAAAACCATGAACACGCGTTATTTCTTCCCATAAAGCCAACATCTACTTCCTGATAAATCAAGTAGCTAAATTACTTATGTCAGGCACTTTTAGAATGGACACCAAAGATAATCACTCGGGGAAGAGCCCAACTGGTGGTGGACAGGGGACTCTGGAGAGGGGGCTGCAGGGTAACCCCCGGGGGACCCTGGAAAGGGGGCTGAGGAGTAACCCCCAGGGGACCCCGGAGAGGGGGCTGCGGGGTAACCCCCGGGGAAGGCCGCCAGCTCCGCTGACGCACTAGCAATCATCTACAGAGTACCCAAGCCGCGGCCACTTCACTCCAATGCTGTTTACACATATACTACCACATTCAGATACTGCCAAACAGCCATTTGCTTCATGGCCTCTGACCCGCCAGCTTAAGAATGGGACACCGGAGCACCGGAATTACCTCCAGAATCACCTCCTTTGGTATTTATTATTTTTATTCTTAATTTTTTTTTTAGAGACAGGGTCTTTCTCTGTCGCCTAGCAGTGGGATGATCACAGCTCATTGCAGCCTTGAACTCCAGGCCTAAGTGATCCTCTTGCCTCAGCCTCCTGAGTAGCTGGGAGTACAGGCACATGCCATCATGCCCAGCTAATTTGTTTCTGCTTTTTTAGAGATGGGGTCTTGCTATGTTACAGCCCAGGCTGGTCCCAAACTCCAGGCCTCATGTGATCCTCCCACCTTTGCCTCCCAAAGATCTGGGATTACAGGCATGAGCCACAGTACCCAGCCTATTTTTTAATTTATTGATTTGAGACAGGTCTCACTCTTGCCCAGGCTGAAGTGCTGGGGTACGATCTCAGCTCACTGTAGCCTCGACCTCCTGGGCTCAAGCGATCCTCCTGCCTCAGCCTCCCAAGTAGCTGGGACTACAGCCATGTGCCACCTCTCACTTCAGAAGATACAATGTGCGTTGGGCAGGGCACGGTGGCTCACGCCTGTAATCCCAGCACTTTGGGAGGCCGAGGCAGGTGAATCACAAGGCCAGGAGTTCAAGACCAGCCTCGCCAACATGGTGAAATCCCAACTCTACTAAAAATACAAAAATTAGCCGGGCGTGGTGGAATGCGCCTATAGTCCCAGCTACTCGGGAGGCTGAGGCAGGGGAACTGATTGAAACCGGGAGATGGAGGTTGCAGTGAGCTGAGATCATACCACTGTACTCTAACCTGGGCAACAAGGCAAGACTCTGTCCCAAAAACAAAAACAAAAACAAAAAACTGTACAGGCATCAAAAAGAATAAAGTTAATCTCAATTAACATATAAAATGAAAAGAAAGGCTAAACTGTGCATACACTGTGATGGCATTTAAGGAAAAACAAAGCTAAAACTGCACAGTTCTGCAGGTGCATAAGAGAATCCCAGGACAGTCATGCAACACTGGGGAGGCTGACTACTCCTAACCCGTACATTTTAATGGTTAATTTCATGTTATCTGAATTTTACCTCATTTTAAAAAGCGTAAGAATTCCCATTCAACGATTATCATTAGCAGTGGTTCCCCTGGGAGGAGATGGATTGATTGGGTGGGCGGAAAGGACTTACTTTATCTGTACTACTGAAAGACTTTACAGAGAGAATTACAATTAGTACACACACGAAAACAAAAAGAAAGAAAATATGGAGAGAAAAGTTATACTTGAGGAAAGCCGTATTTATTTTAAATAAATATGATTATGCAACCAATTCATGCAATCTGACTGCAAGTACGTAGAGAGGAAATTTCTGGAAGTGTGGTTCTTTTCTGGTGTGGCAGCTTGTAGGTGATTTTTATTTTCTTCTTTGTGCCTGATTTTCCAATGTTCTTTGATAAACATATTTTACTCTAATACAGGGTGAACACTAACGTGGGCCGCACAAGTTCTGGCCTTCATCTGAGAGGGCAAGGCAGGTGTGAAGCCCAGAAGCCCTGCGGGAAGGATCGGGCTTGTTTTCTCCCCCAAAACACCCAAGACCAACATCTGTGGGGAGGCACCACGAGACCGACGTCTGCGGGCAGGTACCATGAGTTTCGGGAAGCTACAATCCACACCACACCAATGTCTTTTCCATCTAAAGACACACTCAACTGCACGGCTAAGCTTGGGCCCTGATCCCCAAAATTCTGTCAGTCATAAAGAAACACACATTTACTACAACACGCCTAGGGAGGCCTTCAGAAGACAGCACAGTTTGGTAGCTTCTCTCAATTATCTGTGAACCTCCTTATTCTGCCACAGTAGAGTGTATGGAATGTGCTTTTATTCTAAGAAAAATGTTATGTTCAGCCTATCAATGGCATGCTTCAAAACACAGCCTCAATAAACCCTGAATACAGAGAATCCTTGTGCATGTCGCATAAGCTATGCGAGGGCTCACGTGCAGCAACCCCACGGGGCTGTGGGGTGCCAAGTGCTCATAGAGGCAGGCAGCTAAGGGGGAACACCTGGGTCAGACACCTGGGCTCAGCTCCAGGCTCCCCCACCTGCCTGCGAGCTTCCTGAGCTGGCTGAGCCCCAGTTTGCTTGTTGGTAAAAAGCGAGCTGCCATGACCACCACAAACAGTGCCTGGCGCAGAGTGGGCACTCAGCGGTGCTGGTCCACGTGGAGGAACCCAAGCGGGCACCGTGCACAGTGCCGTGAGGGAAACCCACGTGCCGCCCTGCTACCGCCACCTTTCCCGGCCCCTTTCACACTTTCTTACTGTGTGGCATTAACAATAGCAGTGTCCACAACACCACAGCAGACACAACCACAAGTGAGGGCCACGAAGACAAGCTGGTAAAAACAAGATGCTAGAAATCTTAGGGCAGAAGCCTTCATCCTGTTGCCATCCTTCATTATGTCCAGTCATTTGAATAATACTGGACGAACGTCCCATGTCCTGGGCATAGCTAGGCTTGGAGTGGGTAAGACAGACCCGGCCCTGCACTCCTGAGGCTTCCAGCACCTCCAAGCACAGCAGAATGAGGGCTTCAAAGGACAAAGTGCCAAGGGCTCGAGAACGAGGCAGCACCCTGCCCAGCCGAGGGTCCCAGCCTCTTCCTGCCTCAGGTGAGAGAGATCCCGGGCCAGGCAATAACGAAGGACACAGACTCCCAGCCCCTCAGGGCATTGCAGTCCTGCCTGGAAGCCGGAGAGGGGCCTGTGGCTCTGTCTCTCCTGCAGACCTGGGAGGGGGCCCCCACAGGGATGCCCACACTCTTTCCCAGTCCCCGCTGAGGGAAGCCCAAGGACAGAGGTTGTCCACGTCAGGGGGTTCCCTGCAATGACTGCTGCTGTCCCAGAACAAACCAGAGCCACGTGTCCTTCCTAGACCCAGATGTTCTCCGAAGGCCCCTCCATCACCATAAGCACGGGGCACCAAACATGGGCAATGGTTTCCTGACAGGAACACTGGCATAAACACTTCACAGGACCGACCAGAGCAACGTCCCAAAGCCATTCCTTCAGCACGCATGAACATCCACGCTGCCTTATAAAAATCAGGGTGTGCATCTGAAACTGACTGTAGGTTTAACAGTTTCGTTTACATAGAAACTTTCTTTTGCTCACCTCAAGTCCAGATTTATAGAATTTCAAATACTTTTAGGTACAAAATTACTAACCACATAAAACGTAAGCTGAAACAGGACAGGCAGGATGACGCTGATTTGGGGTGTACTTCCTACACTTTCAAGGGATAATTTTGAGTTTAAGTCTCCAAGACAAATACTGCAGACACTGGGTCTTATAGAAAGGAAACATTTAATTTGGACAATACATCTTTTTTTGAGTTGTAAAGGACTGAGACTTACGTTTTTGATTCCTGTCCCTAGAATAAACTCTCGACACAGGCCCGGGGGCTGCGGGGTGCGCCGTGAGCACGTCCTTGCGCTCGGAGAGCATGCTGCAGTTGCTGCAGGAGAAGCCGTTGTGCGCGGTGGCAGCGGCGGCTCCCAAGTCCCCGTTTCCCTGAATGGCAGCTTTATTTCCACCTAAAGTTTTTAAACAGTAGATGGTAGATGGAACCTGTTTATCACAGTCTGCAGATACTTAACTAAAACTTCTATTTTGAAAAGTGTATGAAAGTAAAAGGATGAAAATAATTACCTTTAAGATCACCATCATCGTCAAGACCTAAAAAAAAAAAAAAACCACACATTTTTGCTTTTGAGCTCAACTTATCAAATAAGAACAAAACCCATTTAAAAAATGTAAAGGTTACAATGGTTAATAAATCAGCATTATGGCACTGGCCACGGTTCATTTCCTAAAATGCCTCCAGATATATGCAGATACCATCTTCCGACTGAAGGTGAAAACTTGTCTTTGGAGAAAATACAGAGAGACGGCAGCACACACAGCACCTGGCCTACGGAGGGAAGCAGAACATGAGGGAAGGAGAGGAATGCCCGTCTTCTCACAGCCCGCTCAGTGAGGCACAAACCTCAGCAGCAGATGCCTCTCTGTTGCCTGGTAACCACTCTCACTAGTTGAGCAAAACAGAACAAACACGAATATCAAGTCTTCTCAAAATTAGCACACATGATCTCTGGAACTAATCTGGATCTTCTAATTGTCTCAAACGGGACAACCAGAACATAAACTGAACAAAGATGAGCGGCTGGGCATCCCTTACCACGCTTCCCTCTCCTTGCACAGCCTTGGGACCCTACGCTCTCCCCAGCCAGGCTGTGGCTCCCACTGCCCAGACCCCACGTCAGCCAAGTCTGAGTGCCAACGCCTCACCCTGCAGCATTGTCTAACAACTCTCTAACCCTGGCTGCTTCATTGCTTAGAGCTTTCTTGGAAACACACTGGTACGTTTTTGGATTGTCTTTTTTCAAACATTCTACAAAAGTAATGCATTTATAAGAAACAGAGTTGTAAGATTACTACCTGCTGCTTAATCTCCCCATTACAACTAGTCCCTATACGTTAGCATAACCCAATGACAACCTGACAAGGCACACATGGAAGCAGCTTCCAAGGAGCGTCCTGATCAAATCTGAGGACAAGCCTGAAACCTAACTGATGCTCCTCCCAACCAGTCATGCAGCAAACCGACAACCTGGCCGCAGCCTCCCTCTCCCCAGCATAATCCCTGCAAACCGACAACCTGGCCATAGCCTCCCTCTCCCCAGCATAAACTGAGAGACACTCCAACCGTAGGTGGGGCAATTTGCATCTCCCAGGGACTTACCCCAGAAGTGGTCCACTGTGGTCTGTTCACGAATCCAAGACTCATCCAGTACAGGAGGCCGTCGAGTCACAGCATCCTGCAGGCTGTCAGTGCCACTGTGGCTAACGCCAGAGGACGTGACCTGCCTTGACACGTGGTTGATACTAAAAGCTGATTTGTTTGTGCTTCTGCGCTGTTTCGCTGTTCTAAGAAGAAAAAAGACAGCAAGTTCATAGATCTTTTCTAGAAAATACAAAATGATTACATTTGACCAACACAAACTCTTCATCTGGGAATAAACACAGTATTTTAAGGCAAGCCCTTTTCTTATGCCTTTTCCGCTGTAATGAATCAATTGTTAATATAAAAAAAGGAATTTTTAAGCTGGGATCCAAGAACTCCCTCTAAAATTGTAAACACAAAATAGTTTCCAGGTTATTTTGGGCACCATGACCCAAAAGTGGTTAAAAGCTAAAATAAACTAAAAATAAAAAAGGCCTGAAAATAAAAAAACTGTGATTTATGAATGTAATCCTCCCCTTTTCTAAAAGTGATTTCTAAGTTGCTGGTAAAGATGGAATTGTGTGAAGTACAGCAAGAATAGGTGGTCCTAGGCTGGGCGTGGTGGCTCACGCCTGTCATCCCAGTACTTTGGGAGGCCGGGGCAGGCGGATCACCTGAGGTTGGGAGTTTAAGACCAGCCTGACCAACATGGAGAAACCCTGTCTCTACTAAAAATACAAAATTAGCTGGGTGTGGTGGCGGACGCCTGTAATCCTAGCTACTCGGGAGGCCAAGGCGGGAGAATCACTTGAACCCGGGAGGTGGAGGTTGCGGTGAGCCGAGATCACACCATTGCACTCTAGCCTGGGCAACAAGAGCGAAACTCCGTCTCAAAAAAAAAAAAAAAAAAAAGGGCAGGGCGCCGTGGCTCATGCCTGTAATCCCAGCACTTTGGGAGGCCAAGGTGGGCGGATCACAAGGTCAGGAGATCGAGACCATCCTGGCTAACACAGTGAAACCCCATCTCCACTAAAAATACAAAAAAAAAAAATTAGCCGGGCATGGTGGTGGGTGCCTGTAGTCCCAGCTACTCGGCAGGAGAATGGCGTGAACCTGGGAGGCGGAGCTCGCAGTAAGCCAAGATTGCACCACTGCACTCTAGCCTGGGCGACAGAAACTCCATCTCAAAAAAAGAAAAAAGAAACTGGACATGGAGATCGTCCACAACACCATGTGTAATCCGCAAGATTCCTTCCTCCTTAAACATGTGGTAGGACAGCTGTGGCTCAACTCCCACCACAGGACCACGAGCTTCCAGACCTGAGGGCTGGCACTGCACGTGGAGTGCACCAGCGAAAAGAACTTGAAACATGAATGGCAGAACATCAATACTAAACAACCCACGTAGATTCCAGAGTTCCTTTCAGTCTTTATTTACAGCAACACTGCCACTTTATATGGCGGGTTTGTGTGTCTGTACACGCGCGCACACACATATCCTCAAGCTCAAGAGACAGGATGTGGCTTTACAGACCAAAAAATATGGAAGCTCAGTTTTAACTGGTGTTAGAGATCAGACAGAGAGGAAGAGGGCAATGCTCACCTGGCCGCTCGGTTCTTGAGGAAGACAGCACTGCTAGCACCGCCGTCGGCACCCACAGCCTCACCATCCCCTAGGGTACATGCTGTCGTGGCCAGGCGCAAACTACGGCGGGACATCCGTGGAGAATCAAATACAGGGTCCAATTTGTGCTCGGTCTCAAAATCCAGAGCATCTGAAGAATAACTGGAACTAGAAGGAAAAAAACTAATCAGAGATAAAGCAGTGCTTATAGCCCCCATTCTGAAACAAAATGAACAAATCAAAACTGAGAGTGCGATGCATTGTGGATTTTCAAGAGCAACTATTACTGGGTGACAACCTCACTCTAAAGCAAATGTATGGTGGCAGAGGTCAGCCAGCATCGGCTCCTGACACCTGCCCCAGCCACTCTCCCTTCACATCAGATGCAGGATAGGACTGTATGGGGCAGAGGTCAGCCAGCATTGGCTCCTGACATCTGCCCCAGTCACTTTCCCTTCACATGAGACGTAGGACAGCACATTCCTAGATGCTGGGACCTAGCGTCTACAACTCACCCTAAGAACTGCTTGAGGGCATATGCTAGAGCCCTGAGTCCCCACCTATGTCCTCACTATAAACACATCAGAGTGTGTTTCCTAGTCAACACTACGCGGACATGAAATTTAATCCAATACACCAGTGCATATAAAATGAATCCACGCAGGAGACGAGGCCAAGTGACTGAGCCGTCAATGCTCCCCTTCTAAATTTAGAATTTATCTAAAGGCTTGAGACAAATTCAAAACTGCTTTGAGCCTGTGACCAAAAGAAAGGTACTTCCAATACCTTCCATATAATTATTCAATTAATGTAATTAAATAAAAAGATGAGCCAGGCACGGGGTTCACGCCTGCAATCCCAGCACTTTGGGAGGCCTAGGCAGGAGGACTGCATGAGCCTGGGAGTTTGAGGCTGCAGTGAGCTATGACTGTGCCACTGCACTCCAGCCTGGGTAGCAGAGCAAGACCTTGTCATACGTTCATGACCAACAGTAAGTTAATACAAATTGCTTCGAGTTGCCATACACAATTTAAAAAGAGGTTCTTCTTTAATTCAGAGGCTGAGATGGGGACGAGAGAGAGACTGCACTAAGCTATGCTGAACACTGACGATGGGTATGAAGCTAGACAGAGTTTCAGTATCATCTAAAGCAGGGTTTGTTTCTAGCGGAATATTTTACACAATTGTGATGCTAGTTTAAGAAAACAATCTGATTTCAAATCAGAACTTGTTATGTAGGTATGGACCAACACAATCCCGACTTTCAATTCATCTGTTAACCTCTTTGACTTCTACCCTCCCACCACCACTCAGCCTCTTGATCTAACTACTGGGTTTGAAGTTGAGATGAGATCCCTGCTTTCCAACACAAACTGGGAACCCTTGCTGGTTTGGGTAGAAAGGGCGCTGGTGAGGAAGCTGTGTGGAAGGACGCTCATGGCAGTGCTGTCCCAGCAGCAAGACACGGGGACGCCACCCACAGGGGAACGGGCACGGGGACGCCGCCCGCAGGGGAACAGGCATGGGGATGCCACCCACAGGGGAATGGGCAGGCGAACCAGGGCACATTCCAACTACACAACGCTGCAGGGCCATGAGAACACAGGGAGACCTGCACACGGTCACAGAAAGACTTCCAGGTACACTGGTCGACAAAAAAACCCTAGCACCATCCTATGTTAGAATAAACGACAAAATACCACCACATACCCATCCACACACAGACGTGTAAAAGCATGAGAGGATCTTCACGCTGGCTACCACAGCCAGTCAGAGCATCTTCACCCTGAGCTGCACGGCACCAGACTCCTCATCAAGGTGGGCAGCCATGCTTAAAAGTCAGGGAGGGAAGAGACTAGGGGAAAGGAAGAAGAGCGGGAGGGACCAGGAATTTCACCGCTTTGAGTTCAAAGACTAAAATTTCAAGTCCCAACAGAAAGCAGGCACCCAAGTGAGGAAAGCTCCTGAGTCTCAGCCACTCAACCACAGCATCAGGTGAGCTCAGGGTCCCTTCCAGCCCCCCTCATCACGGCATCAGATAAGCTCAGGGTCCCTTCCAGCCCTCCCTCATCCACGGCATCAGATGAGCTCAGGGTCCCTTCCAACCCCAGCACCCACGATTTCATCAGCATCACAGCTCAGGTGCAGTTCAGGAATGTCACAAGCCACCTCTGCTCGCCAGCCTAGGCTGTCTACCCAGCCGCCATCCGTATCACGGTTCCTACAGACAGGTGTGCCCAGGGCCCTGCAGGAGAACACCAGTGTCCAGTGGAGACAGGAGGACACAGATGCTGGCCCAGCACCATCCCAGGACACAACGCAGCCCAGTAGGCTACGGTATTACAGCACTTTATTACCTTTTCGACAATGTTTGGGGGAACACAAAATTTCAAATGGAGGTGTCCAGTCTAGGATGAGAGAGAATTAAGTGACAGAACAAGGAGACAAGACTGATGAAAACCCTGAAGATAACCTGGAGATCTCACCTGTAAGAACATCAGGTTTTAATGTCTTTCTCTCATTAGTTATGCACTGTTCTTTCAAAAATGTGTTATTTAGATGTACTTTGTATCAAGAGACTGAAAAAAAATGGACTCCAATTGAAAACCAGAGACAGATACCAAACATCCCTGGACCCACAGCACCTGCCCAACAAAGGCACACAAGGTTAACTCTGCTCAGGTGTGCCAGACTGAAAGGTGCACAGTCCACGTGTCTGAGACTTCAGTGCTTCAGACCGCTGCTCACGGAGTGTGACGGCTGTGCCCTGACACCAACTCCAATCGCAGACCCCTGCCCGTCCCCGCTCTTCCGGCCACGCACCCCTGCCCGCCCCAGCACTTCCGGCCGCGGACCCCTGCCGGCCCCCGCTCTTCCGGCCGCGGACCCCTGCCCGCCCCAGTACTTCCGGCCACGGACCCCTGTCCGCCCCGGCACTTCAGAGCCTCTGTGACCGGGGCCTCAGCTCACAAGGGTTCCCCAGTCTGCTGTCCTGCTGCCCCAGTGGCCTGGCACTCTCCCTGCCGGCACAGGGTGGGCCCGAATGCTTTCTCTCACGCTCCCCCATGTTGCAGGTGCAAGTGCGTCATGATCCGTGGTCCCCAGGTCCTCAGGCCATCCATGTGTTGAGGGCCATGTGTGCCCAGCCCTCCGTGGCCTTCTCAGACCCCCTCCATACGCCCCATGTCTGACGTCACCATCTCTTCCCTCCACCTCTCGGTCTCTGTCGGGAAGGCACTGCATTTTTCTTCCCAGAGACGCCAGATGCCATCAGAAAACTGCCTCCTCCTCGACCCTGCCCATCCTTTCCCTCTGCAGGGTTTAGCTGTATGTGTCAACCTGACTGGGCCTTGGGCGCTCAGATATTTGCTCCAACGTTATTCTGAGTGTATCTGTGAGGGTGTTTCTGGAGGACAGTAACATTCAAATCAAAATCAAAACACTGGGAAAGCAGACTGCCCTCCAATCAGCTGAAGGCCTGGACAGAACAGGAAGGCTTTAGTAAGAAGGAGCTCCTCCTGCCGGACAGCCTGGAGCTGGAAGGCCAGCTGCTTCCTGCCTTCAGACTCAAAACGGAACATCAGCTCTTCCCGGGTCTTGAGCCTGCCCACCTTCAAACTGGAACTATACCGTGGTTCTCTTGGGTCTCAGGCCTCTGGACTTGGCCTGGAACTTACACCATCGGCTGCTCTGAGTCTCCAATTGCCAACTCAACCTGAAGATCTTGGGCCTTGCCAGCCTCCATGAGCCAATTCCACATACTCAATCTCTTCCTATGCATGTACTCATACGTTCACTCATGTTCTACCCTGATGCACCCTTCTTGCCTGCTGCGATGGAAGAGGAATCCCGAGCCAAGCCTGCATGCTCTGGATGGAGTTTCTCCTGCCCTCCTCTCTCTGTAGGAGACCCTTCCTCGTTCTCCTTCATCTTCAGCTTCTCTCTACTGGCTCCTGACCACCAGCATCTAGACACACGCTTGGCTCACCCCATGGTAAAAAACAACTTCCACTCAGAGCCACACCTCTCCACCTCCCCCAGCAGCCGACCGGCTGTAGCGCTGGCCAGTCTCCGCTCGCTCCTTGCCTGGTGGAGGCTCTGAAGCAACTTCCGCCAGGCCCCCCAACCTCCATAGATGAGTCACCCCATCTTCCTGACGGTATAGCAGCATCTGCCCCTGCTGGCAAGTCCCCCCTTCTGGAAACTCTCTTCTTCTGGCTTCCACAACCAATACCCCCATGAGCGGCTGGATGGTGTGACCCTCATGTCTCCAGCGCCCCTGGATCCGAGCGTGGGCAGCAGCACGTCGGGTCCGAGGGCTCCGGGAAGCATCCTCCTCTGACCCTGAAGCTCAAGGCCACCATCGCCAATGGCTGGATTTTACTGCGGCTGGGTTCAGCTGACAACATCCATCAGCCTCAGTGCTATCAGGGGAGACACGCCAGACAGCACAGACTCAAGATGGTGACAGGCAGCTACATCCTGTAACACCATCTGTCACAGAGTCACGCCAATAAAGAAATAAACCAAAAAATGACCGCACTTCCAGACTTAACTACCAGTTGACAAGAATTACAGATTGAGGCTTAAGAGGAAAATCACCCAATGTAACATGAGGATCCTGTTTAGGCTAATTTTAAAAAAATTAATTGTGAAAAAAAATTCAAGGATCTGGGATATTGGAACACTGACTAAATACATTAAGAACCCCTTTAAATGACTGGGATGATAGTGGTATTTGGGTTATTTTAAATATATCATTATCTTTTTTTTGAGATGGAGTCTCGCTCTGTTGCCCAGGCTGGAGAGCAGTAGCATGATCTTGGCTCACTGCAAGCTCCACCTCCCAGGTTCACGCCATTCTCCTGCCTCAGCCTCACTAGCAGCTGGGACTAAAGGCGCCTGCCACCTCGCCCGGCTAATTTTTTGTATTTTTAGTAGAGATGGGGTTTAACCGTGTTAGCCAGGATGGTCTCATCTCCTGACCTCATGATCCGCCCGCCTCGGCCTCCCCAAGTGCTGGGATTACAGGCGTGAGCCACCATGCCCAGCCAAATATACCATTATCTTTCAGAGACTGGCTTCAAATAATCCAGTGAAGTTCCAGGGGAACGTGGGAGGAAGTGTTCGGGCCCACCCTGTCCCAGCAGGGAGAGTGCCAGGCCACTGGTGCAGCAGGACAGCGGGCTGGAAACCCGTGAGCTGAAGCACTGAACCCGCATGCATCACGTGGAAGCCAGTCGCCGGCAAATAGGCTTGTCACTGTTCTCTCAACGTGCATATTGTCATTTTCCAAAAGAGAAAAAAAATTATTTTTTTTTTTGAGACGGAGTCCCACACCATCTCCCGGGCTGAAGTGCAGTGGTGCAATCTCGGCTCACTGCAACCCCCACCTCCCAGGTTCAAGCGATTCTCCTGCCTCAGCCTCCCAAGTAGCTGGGATTATAGGCACGTGCCACCACACCCAGCTAATTTTTGTATTTTTAGTAGACACGGGGTTTCACCACGTTGGTCAGGCTAGTCTCAAACTCTTGACCTCAAGTGATCCACCCACCTCGACCTCCCAAAGTGCTGGGATTACAGGCATGAGCCACTGTGCCTGGCCCCCAAAAAGAGAAAAAAAATTTAATTAAAGAAAGTGAGTAGCCAGGATGCTGGAAGATCTTTTCAGTGTTTACTGAAATTGCTAAGAATCAAGATGAGGGTAGTGACCGAGAGAGAAAGCCATCAGGAACAGCCGCTCCACCTTCCGACTATGCAGGGAGGGCTAAAAGACAAGGAGAACTTTCAGAAAAGAGGCCAGGGCTACCAGGAGCCTAAGGAAAGGAAAAAGAGAAGAGCGTAAGGACCCAGTGTAAGGCTGGTCAGCTGGGGCAGCAAGAGTTGCGGGACGCCAGCCCAGGACCAGGTGGACCCAGGCACTGATGTCCAGACCAGCCCTGAGGCCCCCGCCTCCAGTCTCCGGCTGTGCACCACAGGCCTCGACTCACGCGAGGCGACTGGTCCTTCCCTCTGGTCCTGATCCAGAGCTGGGCCTCCCCAAAGCACTCTGGCCATCTCCTGAACAGCCCCCGACCTCTATCCTGCAGCAACCTCAGAGAGCATTCCCCCTTTAAAACCTTTCAGGGTTTCCCAGTGCCCAAGAGTCCAAATTCCCAGCCCAGCCTACACCACCCGGCCAGCCCCTGCCCACCAAGAATCTAAATTCCCAGCCCAGCCTACACCACTCCTGCCAGCCCCTGCCCACCTTCCCCCTGCATTTCCCACTCCAGCTGCCACAGAGGTCTGCCCACAGGTCTCACTGAAGGAAGGCTGTGAATTTCAATGAAGTTAAGTGTTGCTCTCCCAAGGTAGAGAAACACACACAGGCATTTTTAAAACTCTATTTAAAATAGGTCAGAAAAGCAACAATAAATGACCATAAATCACTGTTTCATGCTGCACGGTCTGAAGGAAGAAGCAGTCTGAGCTGGCCTACCTGTTCTGTTCTAACCACTACAGGACTTTTACAAAACAGAGTGTTCCATCCTGGCTAACACCGTGAAACCCCGTTTCTACTAAAAAATACAAAAAACTAGCCGGGCGTGGTGGCGGCGCCTGTAGTCCCAGCTACTCGGGAGGCTGAGGCAGGAGAATGGCATAAACCCGGGAGGCAGAGCTTGCAGTGAGCTGAGATGCGGCCACTGTACTCCAGCCTGGGCGATAGAGCGAGACTCTGTCTCAAAAACAAAAAAAACAAAAAAAAACAAAAGAGTGTTGCTATGGAAGTGTGATGTGACCTAGAATTGTGAATTAAAAACTCAATCATCAAATGTGAGATCTGACTAATGCTGGTAAGAAGTATTTTTCTTAAAATATTTTCTAATTTTCTTACAGTTTCAATTACATTTTCACTCTTTAGAAGATAAGCCACTGAGACCGGGCGTGGTGGTTCATGCCTGTAATCCCAGCACTTCGGGAGGCTGAGGCGGGCAGATCACCCGAGGTCAGGAGTTTGAGATCAGCCTGGCCAACATGGTGAAACCCCATTTCTACTAAAAACAGAAAAATTAGCCGGGCATGGTGGCCGCATGTCTGTAATCCCAGCTACTCCAGAAGCTGAGGCAGGAGAACTGCTTGAATCCAGGAGGTGGATGTTGTAGTGAGCCGAGATTGCACCACTGTACTCCAGCCTGGGTGACAGGGTGAGACTCTGTCTCCAAAAAAAACATAAGCCTCTGAAAAAATTACACAAGCATTTTCCTGGTGCCTTAAACATCTGCTTGGGTACACAAGTTTTTCAACCTGCTCATCAAATCCTGGCCTGTCTCATTGTATATTTTCCTTTGGCGCTGAAACATCTGCTTGGTACACACACAGGTTTTCCAACCTGCTGATCAGATCCTGACCTGTCTCGCTGTATATTTTCCCTGGGTGCTTGATTTGATTTCATCAAACGCAAGCTTCGTTTCAGTCACCCTTTCTACCTGGTAAACTGAAAACACAAGGGGCAGGGCCAGCACCTCTTCAGACTCAAACGTCTCTCGGTTTGAGTGGATCAGAATATGAGTAAAAGCAGAAAACTCAGCCTCAGACAAAAGTTGTGTTCTTGAAACCTTGAGCTTCAACACTATTCTATGATGCTTCCTTTCAAACGGGAAATAATTTTCCAGGTTACTTCTGTTAACTCAAAAATACCAAGCCACTGATACACATCACAAACCCCAGCCATCACCACAGGGACTTCTCCAGATCACCACCGCCTGGGTGGGGTTGAAGCCAGCACGCCATGTGTGATGACTAACCACCCAGTCACCAGGATAAACAGATTCGGAAACACAGCTTTCAAAACCACCCTAAAGCCGTAAGATACAGTTTACCAGTTTTTTTCACCTTCAAAATACAGCATGCAGTCAGCAGTACTATCGAGTTCCTGCTAAGGTCCACACCACCGCGGCAGCAAGTGGGCATCACAAGGCCAGGCCCCCACGTGCAGGTGCACACTCACCTGAGCGCATACGTGTAGCCCGTGTTCTCCGGCACACACTGGGGAGGACTGTACATGTGAAGCCGAGAAAAATCCATGTTCACCACTTCAAACCATACTGCAGAGGGCGGGAAAGAAATGCAGAGTGTTTAACAAGCGGGAAATCCAGGGCAGTCCTGTCTTAGTCAACCTGAGCCGCCTACATGCAACTCAACTCAGGTCACCATCAAAACTCCCAGGCAACACAGCCAGCAGCAGTGTTTTCTAAACAGAGGAGACAAGTGTTTCCATAGTCACAAGCCCAGGAACACTTCTGTAGTATCTAGTCCCCTAATATAGCCTGAGAAAAAGACCTGGGGAGCCCTAAAGTGACTGACTCATGAAAACGGGGGCACCTTCCAAGAAACACTGAGAGAAACTCAGAGCGCTCTTCAAGATGTTTTTAAATCCTGTGTCAAAATGTTCGCGGTCTTTTGAAATCAGCTTTTATTTTATTAACTAAAATAGAACAACCTGCTACTCCGTAGTCAAACAGCAGCGTACATGTTCTAGATGGCTGAAGCTCTCACAAGCATCTCGGAATCAGAAAAGAAACTGCAGGGTGAGTAATAAAAAAGTTTAAGGCACTATTTACACTTTTTTCCTCACCAAAAAACAGGTTATTTTTTAGGTTAGACAGTGGTGAGTGTATTGTTTCTCAGGCTGTCATCTAGATTTCTTTGGAATGACTCACACCTTCCTCTGGCTAAAAATATTCACATGCACACGCCCTGCCTTTTTAAGAAGTCCTCATAGTAGCAACGTGAGTCGTAGTCAGCTATTGAAATATCTGAGGAAGATATAACTAAAAGAACATCCTGGACAAAACATACTTTTGTACAAATGACTGAGCTCCATAAACCAAGCCAAAAGTACTTTAATTCATACTACTTTCTTTGAAATAAAGTACCACAGAAATAAAGACCACTGTTTACATGTAAAAATTGTACTACACCTATAAGTATCGACAAGCATGACGAAACTTCTGCATTTCAAAACACGTTTCAAAATTCTTCAGTTCTTTCCAGGGACATCCAGCCCAGTACCCAACCCAGAACACAGGCTCGGCAAGTATAATTCACACTTGTTTGGCATTCTATGAACTTATGTTTCAACAGCTTTTTGCAAATACAACTAACTGTGATCACTTAATCCACATAATAGTTAATATCTGTTTAACTCTCTCTCTCCCCCACTTGTCTACACTTTAACCAACACCTAAATCTAGATTCAATCCATGTGCAGAGGAGCCCGGCACAGGAGCAGGGCCTTGGTCTGGATCCAGTGTAGGCTACCCTCGCCCTACACACCATGCCTGGGCTCCTGAGGCGCACAGGTCTGGTCCGGCAGCCTCTGCAGAACCCAGCCCCACCCAGCAGCAATGCAACAATGGGCTCTGCCTGCACTGCCAAGCAACAGCCCAAGGCTGGGCTCAACGAATGTCCACTCCCGCTCCCGCCATGGGGGGACACTGGGCTAACTCAGTGTTTCTACAGACGCCCACTCCTGCTCCTGCCCCGGGTGGAGGGACATTCCTGCCCTGGGTGGGGGGACACTAGGCTAAGTAATGCTATGGATGCCCAATCCTGCTCCTGCCCTGGGTGGGGGGACATGGGGCTGAGTAATGCTATGGATGCCCACTCCTGCTCAGATGTTGGGCTAATTTAGCAATAAGTCCATTAGGACAGCCAGGCCAGAGAACAGGAAAGCAAGGAAGACAGGGATGGTAGGGAAAAGAGGTCACACTCCAGGTTCAGCAGGTGGTGAGGGAAGTGCGGACGTGGAGAGTCTGTGATTACAGACCCTTAATCTGTCTTCATCACTCTGATTTCATTTTTATAATCACGTGAATTTTAAGTTTATGTTCCCCGGTGAAATGCATCTATGTATAAAACACGTGGAATCTATCATTTTCTCTATTTCCTACACTTTGAAATGAAGAAACAGGGCACCTTACCCACCCTGATGCAGTCCTGGCCTAATGACACCTGTCCAGGATCAAGGGAAATGTCCTGGCCGTTATCTCTCAGCTGAGAAAATAACCCCACCCTGACAAGCGCCAAAGGCCAGGCTCATGCCAAGCAGAACCTTGCAAGGCAGCAGCAGCAGAGGCTGTGACAATGTGCCCCGGTGTCCCCAAGGCAGGTGCTCCGCGCGCTCCCACATGCGCCACAGGCCTGCTGCCAGGTAAGAGGCTCCCAGAGTTCTCCAACTCCCCTCCCCACCCTGCAGTCTCATTCACTCCCTCCTTCCCCCTTAACAGACCACAACATGGATCAGGAAGATTTTAAACTTCATCCTTAGCCCTTTACAAAACCAAGTATTAAATTATAGCATAAAATAAAATGAAGTCAAAAAAGGATTAAATGAAACTGCGCACCTCAGGCAATGCCTGACAGGTGACAAGCACTCAGGCATCAGCTGCAGTTATTTTGAGGAGTAAAGCGATGGGGCCGATGTTTTAAACTTTAAGAACAGTTATTTTTCTACTGGGCAATCAATTCCTGAAACGAAAGATTTGTTCACCCTGCCCTAAATGAAAGGCAAAGGTTCACCGATGAGCCCCACAGCTGGGACTTAGCCAGCAGGCGGGAGCCCCCAGCCCTCGCAGAGCTCGCCGGCACACCTGCAGGCCAAAGCATGGTTCCGAGACCAGCTCTACTGGCCACCAAAGAGTACTCAGCGTTTTCACAACACTGTTCCCAGTCTCCATTACATCACTGCTAATTAAAACCGAAATGTAACATTAGAGCCTTCCTATGTGAAGAGGAGGCTGCCTTGGTCGCCTGTCTGAGAGACTCAAGGAAGATGTGTTTTGCATTTATAATCTGATCTGCAACCACACCGTAAGTGAAAAATGGACCCAGGATGTTTTTGATGGCATCAGAAGAACCTGGAAAGAATCTGAAGTTGACATTCTGCATAGATGTGCTGTCTTCAGGCATAACACTCCTGCCGGCATCCGTGTCTCCCTGGCTGCCCTGCCCTGAGTGTCACGCCTGGCATGGCCTTGTGAGAGTCGTGTTCTGCACAAGTGTGTGTCCCCTGGCCTGGTGGAAGGAGACAGACTAACTGGTACCCAGCTTTGTGCAGGACGCTGAGATAGGAGCTGGGCATCAGAAAGCCCTGGGGGTGGGTTCTCAGGCTGGCCGGCTCAGCACAGGTGTGCACAGAGGGGACTGTGCTGAGATCCACCACTGCACTCAAGCCTGGGTGACAGAGTAAGACTCCATCTCAAAAACAAAAACAAAAAACAAACCCTGAGAGTTCTGAAATAAAATCAACACACCATCTTAAGACATACTATCAGCTCTAAAGAAAACTGGGAAGGGCAAACTTGAATGCCTGCGGGCAGCACTTCCCTTCAGCCTAGGAACAGCAACTGTAAACACTGAGTTGATATTTTCTAGGAGACATAAACAACGGGATCTGCTGCAGAGACACCGTTTACAGACATTAGCACAATGCTGTAAGCTGCATTTCCTGTGCCCCAGCGTTGCTCACTGACGACATGGACTAACACTGAGAGGGAGCCCAGTGAGACGCAGCGTTCCCATCAGAAACATTGCAGGTAGGGAACCTGCCCACACGGATCCTGCAAGCCCTGGTTTAAAACGGCAGCCTACCTCCTGAAACAAGTCACACCTACGACTCAAACCTGCAAAACTCTGTCAGTCTGTCACTGATCCTCCGGGGGACACACAGGCCCCTCCTCCCAGAGTGCCATTTGCCACAAGCCCGACGTCCACAGGGACACCCGGAGCTGCAGCCCCCAGCCTCAGCGGACGCCTGCTCCACCCGGCTGGGCGGCGATGTTTCTTTCACCAGATCCTTCCCTCAGGGACCTTCCCGAGAGACACTGAGGGGGGCATGATGAGCACACAGGCACACACACTTGCTCAATCCTTGCCCTCGCTAATCCTTAAGCACCCCAGGCCAGGGTTGTCAAACGGCAGCTAGCCTGACATCAGGCAGTTCGTTTCTTTGTTCTTTCTTTCTTACATATGTATTTTAAGACACAGGGTCTCATTCTGTCACCCAGGCTATAGTGCCAGGGGTGAGATCACAGCTCATTGCAGCCTCCATCTCCTGGGCTCAAGTGGTCCTCTTGCCTCAGCTTCCCATAGTGCTGGGACCACAGGGGCGCGCCATGGCACCCGGTTAATCTTTTTATTTTTTTAGAGAGTTGTCCAGGCTGGTCTTGAACTCCTGGCCTCAAGCAATTTTCTTCAGCCTCCCAAAGTGCTGGGATTACAGGTGTGAGCTACCATGCCCGGCCCGGTTTGTTTCTTAAGTCCACTGTAAATAATTACTTAAAACTGGTGGATCATGAGGTCAGATCGAGACCATCCTAGCTAACACAGTGAATAACCCCATCTCTACTAAAAACACAAAAAATTAGCCAGGCGAGGTGGCGGGCACCTGTAGTCCCAGCTACTCGGGAGGCTGAGGCAGGAGAATGGCGTAAACCCAGGAGGCGGAGCTTGCAGTGAGGCGAGATCGCACCACTGTACTCCAGCCTGGGCAACAGAGCGAGACTCTATCTCAAAAAAAAATAATACTTACCGTAATAAATATTACTTTCAAAAAGAAATTTCATCTTCATTTGTGAGGCAGGACAGGCAGCCAGTCCTCTGGGGTCCAACTCAAGGTCTCCCACTGCCTTAGCGGTGGTGTGGACACATTCGCAGGGGCTAGAAACAGAACCTGCTCCTCGGAGCACCGCCGGAGCACCCAGCCAGCAGACGCACCAGCCAGCAGACGCACCAGCCAGCGGAGCACCCGGCCAGCGGACGCACCCGGCCCGCGGACGCACCTGGCCAGCACTTGCCTGCTCCAGGCTGCCTCCCAGCACACCCATCAGCAGCAAAGCTGTATATGACAGATAGTTCCTAGTCAAGATGCCATGTTTCTTCACTTGTTTTGGAAATGATGAAACAACAGGAAAAGATACGCAGGCCCATTTAGCCTGTACATCAAGAAAACAGCTTTGCATGTCAAAGAAAATGACTTCTTCCAGAAGACCGATTATCACGTGCGTACATCTCCTTATGGTAAGGGCACTGGATCTTTTCAATAAAAACCCCATTTCCTCTTACAAAAAGGTGGTCATCACAGTGTTTCAGCAAAAGCCCAAGGCCAAATCATTTAGTTTATACATATTACTGCAAAGGGTCTAGGAAAACAGAACTATTAAATAAAGTTTCTTTTTTTTTTTTTTTTGAGATGGAGTCTGGCTCTGTCGCCCAGGCTGGAGTGCAGTGGCCGGATCTGGGCTCACTGCAAGCTCCGCCTCCTGGGTTCACGCCATTCTCCTGCCTCAGCCTCCCGAGTAGCTGGGACTACAGGCGCCGCCACCACGCCTGGCTAGTCTTTTGTATTTTTTTTTTAATAGAGACGGGGTTTCACCGTGTTAGCCAGGATGGTCTTGATCTCCTGATCTTGTGATCCGCCCATCTCGGCCTCCCAAAGTGCTGGGATTACAGGCTTGAGCCACCGCGCCTGGCTAAATAAATAGTTTCATTGTATTTGCTTCAAACCTAGAGTGCACAAAATGTCCTTATAACCAGTACGATCAGGACCGCCAATGAAAAGTCTCCTGGAAGAACTCATCTCAGCCAGTGGCCCTCAAGCAATGATGTGCTGAAGCCACACTCAGCATCCTCCTCCTACACAGCCAGTGCTGGGTCTGGACCCAGAGGTTCACACAGCTTTCACGTTCATTTCCTTAATTATCAGGGACTTGAAACATCTTCTCATGTTTCTCAGCCAGGTGTATTTCTCATCCCGTGAGGAGATCTGTCCTTTTCTGTTTTACAGGACCACATACACGTAAGGATATGAAT
This sequence comes from Trachypithecus francoisi, assembly GCF_009764315.1. Classification (NCBI taxonomy): domain Eukaryota; kingdom Metazoa; phylum Chordata; class Mammalia; order Primates; family Cercopithecidae; genus Trachypithecus; species Trachypithecus francoisi. Next base: position 109,832,340 of record NW_022681469.1, read on the forward strand.
CCGCTACACATGCCAGGGATACTCCCGCCGTCCTTAACTTCAACCAGGTGACTTTGGCCACACCATGTCTGGTCTTTCCCTTCCCTGACTCACGTCCTGCTTCTTAGAAAGACTTTCCCTAAGCCAAGAACACAAGAATGGTCTGCAGTGGACTCTCCTACTCTTACTGTTTTGACTTTTACACTGCAAGCCATTAATAATTCATGTAACTCATCTGTAAATGCTGTTAGTACACAAGTATCGTTTTATTTCCTGTTGGGCGTTTCCGCCTGGATGGCCCACACGTCAGGCAGGTTCACAGGTCCAAATCATGCCCCGGGCCTGCTCCTCCCTCTCCTGGGCGCGTGCCCTATGCCCCCTCTCCATTCCCGCCCTGACATGCCACCTCTGGCTGGCTCCCTGCAAACGCCCTGACCGTCTCCCTGGCTCCAGTCTTGCCTTTCAAGCCGATCCTTGAGACAACCACCTGAATGATCCATCTACAGAGAAATCTGCCTACCTTGTTCGCAAGGACTCCCCCCGTGGCTGCCTGCACACATGGCCCTGGTGCAAATGCTGCTACTTCTCCCTCCTCACTTCCCATCCATGCCTTAGGATCCACCGTGGCTGCAGGGCGCCCTCTCCTCCCCACCCATTTATATGCCGCTCCTCCACTCTTTCCTTGCAATGAGTGTCCTCCTGTCAGAGGTGCCCTCCTATTTTCTGACCCCCTTCCGCATCTCCTTGGTCTAGTTATACCCCAAACTCTGCCTAGCTAACTTCTTCTCACACTTAATATTCAGCAGAGATACCACCAGCAGGAAGCCCCCATGGGCCTCATCCTACCCCAGTTCCTGCCAATTCCAGCGCTCACTGGTGATCAGCACTAACACAAATGGTAATGATTATTTCTTACTGAGTCCTTCTCTCCAAGTGGCCCCTGAACTCTGTGAGGGCAGGAACTGTGCCTCCTTCACCTTCAGCTCTAATCCCTGCTTGCAGAACAAGTGAACGCTGCAAGTGCCTGGAAGGGGGCGCTCGCCACACCACGCACCATGCTCACTTGGTCACTAAGCTGACAATCCTCCTGTCTCCACTACTCTCTACTCCTTACCTGATTACGCTCCGGAAAAATCCTGTACAGGAATTTGTACGTGGTCACAGGACCACGTGTGGGAATTCGTGCGTGGCCAGAGGGCTGTGTGCCTGCAGGAATTCACGGGTGGCCACAGGGCCATGTGTGGGAATTTGTGCGTGGCCATGGGGCCGTGTGCATGTAAGAATATGTGCGTGGCCACAGGCCGTGTGTGTGCCGGAATTCGTGCATGACCACAGGGCCATGTGTGGGAATTTGTGCGTGGCCACAGGGCCATGTGCGTGCGGGAATACATGCGTGGCCAGAGGGCCGTGTGCGTGTGGGAATGCATGCGTGGCCAGAGGGCCGTGTGTGTGTGCGAATTCATGTGCGGCCATGGGGCCGTGTGCTTGCGGGAATTCGTGCGTGGCCACAGGGCCGTGTTCGTGTGGGAATTCGTGCGTGGCCACAGGGCCGTGTGTAGGAATTCGTGGGCGACCACGGGGCTGCGTGGGAATTTGCAAGCGGCCACAGGGCTGTGTGTGCTGCGCTTGGGCCTCTCATTCTTCCTCCCGCCACGTTCAGGCCTTCACATTCTTCCTCGTCTAACCCAAACAGGTGTGTCAGCTGCTCCATTCCCACGGTAATTGGGAACAGCAGTCTCAGGGTCCTACACGTGCTGGAATACACATCCACACCACGTCCAGATCACCCTTCTAGCGCTCTGTCCTTCCCAGCACTAGGCACTAGGCTCGAGGTGAATACGTTTCAGTTTGTAGCAAGTAAAGACATAATAAAGTCATCTGTTTTTCATACTGCAGATACAGCTCACATCTTCCAATAATATTAAAAATCAAAATAGGCCAGGCGCAGTGGCTCAAGCCTGTAATTCCAGCACTTTGGGAGGCCGAGACGGGTGGATCACGAGGTCAGGAGATCGAGACTATCCTGGCTAACACAGTGAAACCCCGTCTCTACTAAAAAATACAAAAAACTAGCCGGGCGTGGTGGCGGGCGCCTGTAGTCCCAGCTACTCGGGAGGCTGAGGCAGGAGAATGGCATAAACCCGGGAGGCGGAGCTTGCAGTGAGCTGAAGTGAGCTGAGATCTGGCCACTGCACTCCAGCCCGGGTGGCAGAGCGAGACTCCATCTCAAAAAAAAAAAAAAAAAAAAAAAATCAAAATAAACAGAATGACTAAGAACAAAGCAACCAAAGGGCTGCTCTGTGTTCAAACTACACATGCCCCAGGGGCGTCTCCCCTCCATCGCTGGGACCCAGGGAACCCAGCACCCAGCTGTGATGGCATCCACACTGCTTGTCTGAGGCCTACAGTTTAATTCTGCACAAACGTCGTAAAGTGTCTGTCACAGACATTACCGCCTAAACTAAAACTCACAACCTACGGCCACTCGCTGTATGCCCCTAAGCAACTAAATGAAAACCAAAGTACCAACACAACAAGCATGCTTAATTACAGACACAATTTAAACTATAAATTACACAAGATGCTGAATAAAATAGAAACAATTACAATATACAAATATATAAACAGTGTATTGTAAGAAGCAACATCATGTTCTGTATTTTTCATCTAACACTTCCTAGTTTATTTCATCCCAGTGGAAGCAAACTGCTTCAAATAGGACGCAGCAGGCTGGTCTCCTCTGTCTATAAATCGAGTGGGTGAGCAGAGTCCAAAATAGCAACGAGCTCCACATTTAGGAAGCAAGGGGAAGAAGAAAACAAGGACAGGCTTTCAATCAACGGAACACTGCAACCCTCCAGCAGGCAACCCAAGCACAACCACCCCACCAAATACACAAAGGGAAAGGTGAGGCCGACGACACCGCGCCTACCGCCCCGACAGTCCTGTTTCCAATCTGCCTGACAAACCCACATGTGGGAACTCCCTTTCCCGCTGTGTTCAGGACCGCTTAACCTGAACCACCAGTGGGCTTTAGGACATGCAATCCAACTGCCTCCAGGAGATGCAATTCTGGGACTCTCACCTCACCCTGAAACGCTGTGGTAAGGGCAAGGGTTAAACGCTGAAGGATGGTTTCATCCCATCACAGCTTCTCCTACAAAAAACACTACCTGGCATTTACTGTAAGCAGATTTGAATTAGATTTTCAGAATCTAGAGACATCATAAAACAGACTGTTTAGGAGACCATTCGATCATCATAAATTCAGGACCAGGAAACAATGGTGATGAGCTGACAATACACCCCATTAAACATCAGCATTCTTTGAAAACAGGTCACCAGGTAGGGCGCCGTGGCTCATGCCTGTAATCCCAGCACTTGGGGAGGCTGAGGTGGGCAGATCACGAGGTCAAGACATCGAGACCAGCCTGATCAACATGGTAAAACCTCGTCTCTACTAAAAATAGAAACATTAGCTGGGAGTGGTGGCGTGCACCTGTAGTTCCAGCTACTCCAGCTACTAAGGAGCCCTTTGAGAAAGGGCTATTTTTTAAGGGCATATTTCATTGAGAACAAAAAGAAAGGGAGAAAAGAAAATAGTAATACATTCTGGGGAGCTAGATAGATTAATAAAAACTGTCTTAGGCCAGAAAAAGTTGAGTCATAAGCATGCAGTGGAGAACACGATCATGGAACCCCCAAAAGCCTCCAAAAATAGTGGCACTAGGTTACAATTGGAAGTGAGGGTATAAGATGGAACCAAAATACAGGAGAAACTGAATACTCACAATCTGTTCAAGAAGCAATTAGGCAAAGCCATGTGATCATCTCAATTGGTGCAGAAAAAGCACCTCACAAACTCCAACACCTTTCCATAATAAAAACACTCAACAAGCCGGGAATGGAAGGGAACTTGCTCCTCACACAATGAAGGGCATCTGTGAAAAACTCAGTGAATGATGGCCGGGTGCGGTGGCTCAAGCCTGTAATCCCAGCACTTTGGTGAGGCCGAGACGGGCAGATCACGAGGTGAGGAGATCGAGACCATCCTGGCTAACACGGTGAAACCCCGTCTCTACTAAAAAATACAAAAAGCTAGCCGGGCGAGGTGGCAGGTGCCTGTAGTCCCAGCGACTCGGGAGGCTGAGACAGGAGTATGGCGTAAACCCAGGAGGCGGAGCTTGCAGTGAGCTGAGATCCGGCCACTGCACTCCAGCCTGGGCACGAGACTCCCTCTCAAAAAAAAAGAAAAAGAAAAACTCAGTGAATGTCGTATTCAAATTTTCCCCCTGAGATGAGCAACAAGACAAGGGTGGCCACTTTCACCACTGCTCAACACCATACTGGAAGTTCTCCCCAGAGCAATTCGTTAAGAAAAGCAGGGGCTGGCCGGGCGCAGTGGCTCAAGCCTGTAATCCCTGCACTTTGGGAGGCCGAGACGGGTGGATCACGAGGTCAGGAGATCGAGACCATCCTGGCTAATACGGTGAAACCCCGTCTCTGCCAAAAAATATAAAAAACTAGCCGGGCGAGGTGGCGGGCACCTGTAGTCCCAGCTACTCGGGAGGCTGAGGCAGGAGAATGGTGTCAACCCGGGAGGCGGAGCTTGCGGTGAGCTGAGATCCCGCCACTGCACTCCAGCCTGGGCGACAGAGCAAGACTCCGTCTCAAAAAAAAAAGGAAAAAAAAAAAAAAAGAAAAGCAGGGGCAGGGGCGGCATACTAATTGGAAAGGAAGATGTAAAACTACCTTTATTCTCAGATGACATGATCTCATATCTAGAAAATCCTAAAGAATCAACCAAAAAACTGCTGTCAGAACTAATAAGCAAACTCAGCAAAGTTTCAGGATACAAGATCAATACAAAAGTCAGTTGCATTTCTACACACTAGCAATAAACAATCTGAAACTGGCCGGGCGCGGTGGCTCAAGCCTGTAATCCCAGCACTTTGGGAGGCCAAGACGGGTGGATCACGAGGTCAGGAGATCGAGACCATCCTGGCCAACACGGTGAAACCCCATCTCTACTAAAAATACAAAAATTAGCTGGGCGTGGTAGCATGCACCTGTAATTCCAGCTACTCGGGAGGCTGAGGCGGGAGACACGTTTGAACCCAGAAGGTGGAGGCTGCAGTGAGCAGAGATCATACCACTGCACTCCAGCCTGGGCAACAGGGCAAGACTCCATCTCAAAAGAAAAAAAAAGTGTGGCATTGGCATAAAAACATACAGACCTGCAGAACAGGGTCCAAAAATAAACCCACACATCTATAGTCAATTGATTTGGACAAGGGCACCAAGACCACTCAATAGGGAAAAAGCAGTCTTGCCAACAAATGATGCTTGAACAATTGAATATCCACATGCAAGAGAACGAAGTTAGACCCTACCACACATCATACACAAGAATGAACTCAAAATGGATCAAAAACCTAAATACAAGAGCTAAAATGATCAACTCTTAAAAGAAAACACAGGACAAATCCTCCTGACCTTGGAGTTTTCAGAGTTCTTAGGTATTACATCAAAAGTACGTGCAGTAAAAGAAAAAACAGAAAAATTAAGAGTTCATCAATTTGTGCATCAAAGGACACTAACAAGAGAGTGAAGAAACAATCCAAAGACTGGGAGAAAGTATTTACTAATCATATATCTGATAAGGGTCTAGTATACAGAATAAAGAATTCTGACAACTCAAAAAAAAAAAATAGAGAGAAAAAAAAAAAGGTAACCCAATTTAAAAAAGGAGAAAGAGGCCGGGCAGGGTGGCTCATGCCTGTGATCCCAGCATTTTGGGAGGCCGACACGGGTGGATCACCTAAGGTTGGGAGTTTGAGACCAACCTGACCAACATGGGGAAACTCCATCTCTACTAAAAATACAAAATTAGCCGGGTGTGATGGCAGGCACCTGTAATCCCAGCTACTCAGGAGGCTGAGGCAGGAGAATCGCTTGAACCCGGGAAGCAGAGGTTGCGGTGAGCTGAGTTTGTGCCACTGCACTCCAGCCTGGGGAAAAAAAAAAAAGGCCGGGCGCCGTGGCTCATGCCTGTAATCCCAGCACTTTGGAAGGCCAAGGGTGGCGGATCACAAGGTCAGGAGATCGAGACCATCCTGGCTAACACGGTGAAACCCCCTCTCTACTAAAAATACAAAAAAATTAGCCAGGTGTGGTGGCGGGCGCCTGTAGTCCCAGCTACTCGGGAGGCTGAGGCGGGAGAATGGTGTGAACCTGTGAGGTGGAGCTTGCAGTGAGCCGAGATCACGCCACTGCACTCCAGCCTGGGTGACAAAGTGAGACTCCACCTCAAAAAAAAAAAAAAAAAAAAAAAGGGGGGTTGGGTGGGTAGACGGGGAAGGACCTGAATGAGAATTTCTCCAAAAATATACAATGGCCAACATGGACATGAAACAATTCTCAACTTCACTGGTCATCAGGGACATGCAAATCACAGCCAAATGAGACGCCACTTCAGACCCACTAGCATGGTCATCCTTTTTGGAAACTAAGTGTTGGGAGAATGTGCAGAAAGTGAACTCTCACATGTTGCTGATGGAAATGTAAAATGGTGCGGCCACTGTGAAAAATCATTTGGCAGTTCCTCAAAAAGCTAAACACAGACTTGCCATATGACCTGGCAACTCCATTCCTTGGTATATAACCAAAGAATTGAAAACAGGTGCTCAAATAAAAACTCATACACAAATGTTCATAATAGCTGCATTACTCACAAGAGCCAACAGGTGGAAACAGCCCAGGCGACCATCAGCAGACTAATGCATAAACATAATGTGGTACATCTATACAATGGACAATTATTCAGTCATAAAAAGGAATGCAATACTGATACAGTCTACAACATGCATGAACTCTGAAGATATTATCTTCAGTGAAAGAGGCCAGACACAAGAGGCTGCATATTGTATAATTCCATTTACATGAAATCTCCAGAACAAGCCAATTCATAGAGACAGAAAGCAGATTAGCCATTACCAGGGCCTGGGAAGACGGAAGAATGGGCAGTGGCTGCTTAACAGGTATAGGGTTTCCATCTGGGATGATGAAAACGTTATGTAACTAGGTGGTAATGTTGTTTTATGTTACGTGTATTTTAGCACAATCGAAAAAAAAGCAGGTGAATGAGAAGATACTGCATTTATGAACAACATATCACAAATTTTAAAGGAGAAAAAAAAACAGCTCTGGGAAATTTAAAATACGATGGCCAAACTAAAATGCTAAATAGACACATTGGAAGAAAAAGAGGAAATCTAGAAAGTAGAATAGAAAATGGAAGACAGATCAGAAAATTATAAAGCCAGCCCAAGCCTTCCAGCCCAAACAGCAGTATTTCCAAAACACTCAGGAAAAAAAAAAAAAAGGGAAACAAAGAAGAGGAAACAGATAAATAATTTGAGAAAACTAAAGGGTTCAAAACACTATTGTGTCCAACAACAGATGAGAACAAACCAAAACCCACGATGTTTCTACAGTGGAGATGTAGGAAGTAAAAATGGATTGCACACAAAAGCCTTCATACAAAGAAAGCATTAGCAATTAGAGCTGCAAGCACTCCATGAGCAATACTATTACTAAAGCTTAGAAGACACGATTCTGAGCAGCTTCCCACCTGGAATCAGAGCCAGGCGCAGCCACCGCAAGCTGCAAAACGAGAGCAGAGACCTGGGACCTCACCGCCCCTCTGCCCCGGGGAGTCCTGGGCGGCCGGGAGAAATCCTCCCCGTGACGGTGACAGTGGCAAGGTGTTCCCCGCCGCTGCTTATTTTGCGCCAGACACCGTTCCCGGCACTTTGCAGGCGCAACAGGGCGCGGAGACCCCGCGCGCGCGCGCCTCCAGGCAGGTGGGGGCGAGAGGAACGCTAGAGCCTAAGAGTCCGACCTGGGGAGCACAGAGAGAACCCCCCAACCCTACAAAAAATGCGAGTATCCGCCGGGCGCGGTGGCTCACGCCTGTGATCCTAGCGCTTCGGGCGGCGGAGGCGGGAGGATCGCCCGCGCTCAGGAGGTCGAGACCCCACCTCTTAAATAAAACCGTCTTCCCACCACCCCACCCACGGCCCGGCCGCTACTTCCAGTGGCTGGGACCCTGCAGCGGGGTCCAGGCGGGCAGCCCGGGCCGAGGCCTGAGAACGCGGGGAGGTCGCTCCTCCACGCCCAGCCCGCGCCGCCCGCCGCGGCCTCCCGCGCCTCTCCCAGCTCCGCCCCCGACCCCGCGCCCTGGCCCGGCCGGCGACACCCCGGGGAGGAGCAGGACCCCGCGCCACGACCCCCAGGGTCCCTGGGCGTCTTCACCTGCGGGGGCTGGGGTACCTGCGAGGCGCGGGACAGGCGGGGGCGGCAGCCGTAGGCCCAGGAGGCCCTAGCACAGCCCGCGCTGAGGGCGCCCAGACCGCGACCCCGCGTCCTCCCGGCCCCCGCCCCGCTTCCCCGCAGCCCAGCGCCCACCCCAGGGTCCCCTCGGCCCTGCCCGCTGAGCTCACCTGCCTCGCGCCGCCGCCTCAGGCCTCGTCTGCGCCGCCCAGGCCCGAGAAGACGCTCTGCCCGCGCCAGCCAATCGCGGGCCGCGCCCCGGGCCGAGGGCGGGAGCAACGCAGGCCTCCACCAATCCCGAGCGCGCCACCTGAAGCGTTCTGGCCAATGACGAGGCGGCTACGGGCCGCGGGCGGAGGAGCGAGGGGGACGCCAGGCGGGGGCAGGGGAGAAGGAGCGGGAGGGAGGGGGAGGGGCCTGGAGGAGTCACGGGGTGAGACGGGCGGGGCGGGGCCGCGTCCCGGTAGGGGGGCTGCACCTGGAGGAGGGGGCATGCATGCGGGGGAGAGGCCTGCTTCTGAGGGAGGGGTCTGCACCTGGAGGAGGGCTCCGCATTTGGGGGAGGGGTCTGCACCTGGTCGGGGGTTTGCATCTGGGGGAGGGGCCCGCACCTGGGGGAGAGGCTCGCACTGGGGGAGGGGTCCGCACCTGGGGGAGGGGTCTGCATCGGCGGAGGGGTCCGCGTCTCAGATATGGGGTCTACGTTGGGGAGGGGTCTGCATCTTCGGAAAGGTGTGTGCATCTAGGGGAGAGGTTTGGATCTGGGGGAGGGGTCTTGGGGAGGGGCCCCTGCGGCTCTGGGAGGCAGCCCGCGCTTCCCACGGGGCTCACCTCCGCCAGTGCCTCCTTGGCCTTCCGAACGTCTCCCGGTGCTGGCCGCCGCCCCCACCCCAATTCGCCGCCGCTCCGGGCGTGCGCAGGCGCTCCCAGGCCGGGCTCCTCCCTTGGCCCCTCCTCCCCAGGCGCCCTTCTGGGGAATGTGTGGGGTCTGCAGGCGCGGTCACCTGCAGGGCCCTGGCTGATGGAAATGCAGCTCTTCCGTCGTGGAATTCGCAAGTTGTCTTCTCCGTGCTGGGGACTGCACCGCGTCTTGCAAATACTGATTTGTTCTGTGCATTTTTAAAACGAAGTATAATTTACATACAATCATGTTCACCTTTTTTGCTCTTGTTTTTTTTTTTGAGACAGGGTCTCACTCCCGTTGCCCAGGCTGGACTGCAGTGGCGCAGTCATAGCTCGCTGTGACCTCAACCTCCCCGGCCCGGGTGATCCTCCCACCTCAGACTCCCGAGTGGCTGGAACTACAGGCGCGCGTGGCTTTTTTTTTTTTTTTTTTTTTTTGAGACGGAGTCTCTCACCGTTGCTTGGGCTGGAGTGCAGTGGCGTGATCTCTGCTCATTGCAACCTCCGCCTCCCGGGTTCAAGCGATTCTCCTGCCTCAGTCTCCCCAGTAGTTGGGATTACAGGAACCCGCCACCATGCCCCGCTAATTTTTTGTGTTTTTAGTAGAGACGGGGTTTCACCATGTTGGCCAGGCTGGTCTTGAACTCCTGACCTCATGATCCACCCGCCTTGGCCTCCCAAAGTGCTGGGATTACATGTGTGAGCCACCGCGCCTGGCCTAGACGGGGTTTCACCACATTGGCCAGGCTGGTCTCGAACTCCTGTTTTTTCCCTTTTGTTTTGCTTTTTGTTGTTGTTGTTTAGAGACAGGGTCTTGCTCTGTCATCCAGGCTGGAGTGGTATGATCATAGCTCACTGCAGCCTCGACATCCATGTTCAAGCTATCCTCCCACACACCACCTGAGTAGCTGAGACTTCAGGCACACACCACCGTGTCTGGCTAATTTTTAAATATTTTTGTAGAGACGAGGTCTCACTATGTTGCCCAGGCCGGTCTTGAACTCTTGGTCTGAAGCGATTCTGTGCGTCAGCGTCCCCCAGTACCCGCTACCCACACCTGACTACTGATGACCCTTACATTGCTGCTAAAACCCTGCATTAGATCTCCTTTGTAAACGGGCACATCTGTTTGGAGGAAAGATTTTGGCAGATGGCTGTGCCAGAACCCACTGCCTGGGTCTGTCACTAGAAAAGATGGACATTCTAATACTAAGATCGTGTCCCCAAAAAGGCTGGCTTCCACCCTGCCCACCCTGGGGCCAGTATGGCTCCCCCCACCCCGTAAGGCCCCGGTCCATGGAGTGGGTTAAGGGAGGAACAAAAACAAGCAGGTAGGAGAGTCTGGGGGCTTCCGTGTCTCCTGAAACACAGCTTGGGTCTGTTTTCTTCGGCCTGGCCAACCGTCCTCAATTTCAGAAGAGGACGTTGGGCAGCAGGCTGGACTTCAGTCCCCAAGGCTCTTCCTATCTTCCCAGCGCTGCAGAGCAGGATGGAGCAGGTCGCGCAGCCATTGACATTTCAAAGCAAGGGAAATGGAGGCAGGGGCCGGGCCGGCAGCCTGGCTGGAGTGAGACCGGACGCAGTGACCCTGTAGGCAGGCTCACGGTCTTCAAGGCCACCATCTCTGCTGCAGAACTGAGGGCAGCAATGGCCCGTTTTGCGAAGCTCCCGGGGGAGCGCAGTGCTTCTTTCTCGGTGAGCTCACACCTCAAATTTGGCAGCAGCTGTGCCTTTCAGCGGTAAACAGAAACCGGCTCCTGGGAGACAAGTCAGAAACCCGAGCCCAGAGGCTTCATGCCATCTGGATGAGGGTGGCTGCACAAGGGCCAGGGAGAGAGTCGGATGAAGGAAAATTACCCAGCCGACCTCCCGGAGGCTCAAGAAATCTCTCTCTCTCTCTCTCTCTCTCTCTCTCTCTCTCTCTCTCTCTCTCTCTCTCTCTCTCTCTCTCTCTCTCTCTCTCTCTCTCTTTTTTTTGAGACAGAATTTCTGGTCGCCCAGGCTGGAGTGCAATGGCGTGATCTCAGCTCACTGCAACCTCCTCCTCCCGTAAATCCCTTTCTCTTAAGGAAACAATTTGGCTTCTCTGCCGGCTGCTTCCCCACCCTGCTTGCTTCTGGTTCCTCCTTTGGGCAGGAAGTATCCGCAGAGGAAATGGTTTTTGGTGGGTGGTTGTCCCCTGCGGTGAGTGAGGGAGGCCTCTGGTGTGGTTTCAGGGCGTGAGTCTGTGGGGAGTGGTGAAAGGAACTTGCCAGAGAGCTGCAACAGATTTCAGCCAGATTTCCCAATACACAGAATCCAAAATCCATGCACAGACGCTCCCAGTATTGACAGAGGATTTGAACTCAGTACAGACTGCAGACACGCATGCTGGGCCCTGAAGAGCGTTTCATTTACTTATGTATGTATGTATGTACTTGCTTACTTATTTTTGAGACAGATCCTTGCTCTGTCACCCAGGCTGGAATGCAGTGGCACAATCACGGCTCATGGAAGCCTCAAACTCCTGGCCTCAAGTGATTCTCTTGCCTCAGCCTCTCGAGTAGCTGGGACTACAGGCACCCACCACAATGCCCAGCTAATTTTATTTTTTTAACTTTTTGTAGAGAGAGGGTCTTGCCATGTTACCCAGTCTGGTCTCAAACTCCTGAGCTCAAGCGATCCTCCCACCTTGGCCTCCCAAAGTGCTGGGATGACAGGTGTGAGCCACCTCACCTGGACTTCTCCTTTTTTTTTGAGACAGAGTCTCGCTCTGTCACCAGGCTGGAGTGCAGTGGTGTGATCTCGGCTCACTGCAACCTCTGCCTCCCAGGTTCAATTAATTCCCCTGCCTCAGCCTCCCAAGTAGCTGGGATTGCAGGTGCACACCACCATGCCTGGCTAATTTTTTGTATTTTAGTAGAGACAGGTTTCACCATGTTGGCCAGGATGGTCGCGATCTCCTGACCACGTGATCTGCCTGCCTCGGCCTCCCAAGTGCTGGGATTACAGGCATGAGCCACTGCACCTAGCCACCTCCTTTTATAAGGATATGTATTGGATCCAGGTCCCACTGTAAGCCAGAATGGTTTCATCTCTAGATCTTTACCTTCATTATATCTGCAAAGACCCTTATTCCAAATAACATTTCATTCTGAGGCTGCAGGTGAACAAATCTGGGGGCCACTATGCATCCTGCTACTGTTTAACAGACCTGCCGAGAGATGACCTGCCCCCAGGGATTAGCTAAGTAAAAGAGCAGGTACCCTAAAACAAAACAATAAAACAAAGTGCCTCCCAAACGTCCTTGTTTATCTTGAAAGAGCTGTCTGTCCTCCCTCCCTCTACTGCCTCCTCCTGTCCCCCACTGTCCTCACACCGTCCTCCCCAGCCCTGCACTCTCCCATCCCCTGCCGTCCTCCCCACACCGTCCTCCCCAGCCCTGCACTCTCCCGTCCCCCGCCGTCCTCCCCACACTGTCCTCCCCAGCCCTGCACTTTCTCGTGCCCGCTGTCCTCCCCACACCGTCCTCCCCAGCCCTGCACTCTCCCGTCCCCCACTGTCCTCCCTACATCGTCCTCCCCAGCCCTGCACTCTCCTGTTCCACACTGTTCTCCCCAGCGCTGCACTCTCCCGTCCCCCAGCGTCCTCCCCACACCATCCCCTCACATCGTCCTCCCCAGCCCTGCACCCTCCCGTCCCCCATCGTCCTCCCCACACTGTCCTCCCCCCAACGTCATCCCCCCAGCGTCCTCCCCCCACCGTCCTCCTCAGCTTGGCACCCTCTCTTCTCCACCCATCCTGAGGCTCCTTCTGACCTTTACGGTTTCTTCCTTATGCTCCTGACCTCTATACATTGAAGTGTTCAGGGCTCGCCCTAGTGTGTCTTGTTGCTGTCTACACACTCGTCACATCCAATAACCCCCATAAGCTGCTGATGCCTAAATTCACATCTCTAGACGGCAACGCCCCTCAACTCCAGATGCAGACGTCTGACTGCCCATGCTCCATCTCTTCTTGGGGATCTCATGGCATCTCCAATTTTTTTTTTTTTTTTTTTTGAGGTGGGGTTTTGCTCTGTTGCCCAGGCTGGAGTTCAATGGTGGGATCTCAGCTCACCACAACTTCTGCCTCCCAGCTTCAAGCGATTCTCCTGCCTCAGCCTCCTGAGTAGCTGGGATTTCAGGCGTGCGCCACACACCCAGCTACTTTTGTATTTTTCATAGAGACAGGGTTTCTCCATGTTGGTCAGGCTGGTCTCGAATTCCTGACGTCAGGTGATTCACCTGCCTCAGCCTCCCAAAGTGCTGGGGTTACAGTGGGGTTAGATTTCCTTTTTCTTTTCTTTCTTTTTTTTTTTTTTTGAGACAGGGTTTGGCTCTGTCACCCAGGCTGGAGTGCAGTGGCATGATCTCGGCTCACTGCAACTTCCACCTCCCAGGTTCAAACGATTCTCCTACCTCAGCCTCCCAAGTAGCTGGGATTACAGGCATGTGCCGCCATGCCCCGCTAATTTTTTGTATCTTTAGTAAAGACGTGGTTTCACCATCTTAGGCAGGCTGGTCTCAAACTGCTGACCTCATGATCCGCCCCCCTCATCCTCCCAAAGTGCTGGAATTACAGGCGTGAGCCACTGTGCCCTGCCTGCCTCCCAGGTTTGAGTGATCCTCCCATCTCAGCCTCCTGAGTAGCTGGGATTACAGGCACGTGCCAACACACCCAGCTAGTGTTTGCATTTTTTGTAGAGGCGGGATTTCGCCATGTTGCCCAGGCTGGTCTCCAACTCCTGGCCTCAAGTGACCCTGGTGCCTCAGCCTCCCAAAGTACAGGGATGACAGGTATGAACCACCACCCCTGGCCGTCTCCAGTTTAACATCTCCAAGTTGGAATTTCTGATCTCTCCTGAATCCTGCTCCTTCTCTGGTCTTCCTCATGGCAGTCAAAGACACCCATTCCTTCCTGTTCCTCCTGTCAAAGACGCTGGAGCCCTCCCTGACCCCTCTCTCCACCCCATGCCCATCAGCGTCACTTTGGCTCTGTCTTTGTTTGTTTTGACAGAGTCTCGCTTTTGTCGCCCAGGCTGGAGTGCAATCTCGGCTCACTGCAACCTCTGTCTCCTGGGTTCAAGCAATTCTCCGGCCCCAGCTTCCCGAGTAGCTGGGATTACAGGTGCGCACCACCACACCCAGCTAATTTTTTTTTTTTTTTTTTGAGACGGAGTCTTGCTCTGTCGCCCGGGCTGGAGTGCAGTGGCCGGATCTCAGCTCACTGCAAGCTCCGCCTCCCGGGTTGACGCCATTCTCCTGCCTCAGCCTCCCGAGTAGCTGGGACTACAGGCGCCCGCCACCTTGCCCGGCTAGTTTTTTGTATTTTTTAGTAGAGACAGGGTTTCACGGTGTTAGCCAGGATGGTCTCGATCTCCTGACCTCGTGATCCACCCGTGTCGGTCTCCCAAAGTGCTGGGATTACAGGCTTGAGCCACCGCGCCCGGCCTTTTTTTTTTTTTTTTTTTTGTGAGACAGTCTCCCTCTGTTACCCAGGCTGCAGTGCAGTGGTGCGATTCAGCTCACTGCAAGCTCCGCCTCCCGGGTTCACGCCATTCTCCTGCCTCAGCCTCCCGAGTAGCTGGGACTACAGGCGCTGCCACCACACTGGCTAATTTTTTGTATCTTTTTAGTAGAGACGGGGTTTCACCGTGTTAGCCAGGATGGTCTCGATCTCCTGACCTCGTGTTCTGCCTGCCTCGGCCTCCCAAAGTGCTGGGATTACAGGCTTGAGCCACTGCGCCCGGCCAACTGTGGTTTTTCAATTGAGATGAAATTCCCGGGGCCTGGCTCAGTGGCTCATGCCTGTAATCCCAGCACTTTGGGTGGCCAAGGTGGGAGAATCACTTGAAGTCAGGAGCTGGAGACCAGCCTGGCCAACATGGTGAAACCCCGTCTCTACCAAAAACACAAAAATTAGCCAGGCGTGGTGGCACGCAGCTGTATTCCCAGCTACGCAGGAGGCTGAGGCAAGAGAATCACTTGAACCCGGGAGGCAGAGGTTGCAGTGAGCTGAGATCCTGCCATTGGACTCCAGCCTAGGCAACAAAAAAAGAAAAATGAAATTAGCAGGGTGGTGGTACCTGCCTGTAATACTACCTACTTGGAAGACTGAGGCAGGAGAATTGCTTGAACCTGGGAGCCAGAGGTTGCAGTGAGCCAAGATCGCACCACTACACTCCAGCCTGGGCAATAGTGAGAGACTCCTCTGTCTCAAAAAAAAAAAAAAGGAAAATTAGCGGGGTGTGGTGGTGGTACCTGTAGTCCCAGAGCTACTTGGGAGGCTGAGGCAGGAGAATGGCATGAACCAGGGAGGTGGAGGTTGCAGTGAGCTGAGATCACGCCACTGCACTCTGGCCTGGGTGACAGAGCAAGACTCCATCTCAAAAAAAGCAAAGCAAAACAAAGCAAAACAAAGCAAACAAACAAAAATAAATGAGTTGCCAATATTTAAAAATTAAAGGACTTAAAAAATATATTTTTAAAATCTGGACTTTCAGCTTCTCTTGAAAAATCATCGTATCTGGCAGTGCTAGGCCTGCCCTGCCATGGCCACACCTGGGGGACCCAGGAGAGAGGCGGATGTGGTTTGCATGTTTATCCCCTACAGATCTCAGGTTGAAACGTGATCCCCAGTGCTGCAGGTGGGGCCTGCTGGGAGGTGTTGGATCACGGGGGCGGATCCCTCACGAATTGCCCAGCATCATTCCCTTGGTGATAAGTGAGTTCATGAACGATCTGGGACCTGCTCACCGCCTCTCTTGCTCCTGTTGTCATCACGTGATGCACCAGCCCCTTCACCTCTGCCATGAGTGGAAGCAGCCTGAGGCCTTACTAGAAGCAGATGCTGCTGCCCTGCTTCCTGTACGGCCTGCAGAACCGTGGACCACATAAACTGTATTAGCCCGTTTTCACACTGCTATAAAGATACTATCCAAGACTGGGTCATTTATAGAGAAAAGAGGTTTAATCGACTCACACAGTTCCACATGGCTGGGGAGGCCTCAGGAAGCTTATAGTCACGAGGGAGTGGGAAGCAGGCACGTCTTAAATGGCGGCAGGTGAGAGAGAGAAGTGCGTGAAGGAGGAGCTTGACAAACACTTATGAAACCATCAGATCTTTTTGTTTTGTTTTGTTTTTGTTTGTTTTTGAGATGGAGTTTCGCTCTTGTTGCCCAGGCTAGAATGAAATGGCACAATCTCGGCTCACTGCAACCTCCGCCTCCCAGGTTCAAGCGATTCTCCTGCCTCAGCCTCCTGTGTAGCTGGAATTACAGGTGCCCGCCACCATGCCCAACTAATTTTTGTATTTTTAGCAGAGATGGGGTTTCCTCATGCTGGCCAGGCTGGTCTCGAACTCCTGACCTCAGGTGACCACCCTCCTCAGCCTGCCAGAGTGCTGGGATTACAGACTTGAGCCACCATGCCTGGCTTGAAACCGTCAGATCTTGGCCGGTTGTGGTGGTTCATGCCTGTAATCCCAGCACTCTGGGAGGCTGAGGCGGGTGGACCACCCGAGGTCAGGAGTTTCAGACCAGCCTGGCCAACATGATGAAACCCCGTCTCTGCTAAAAATACAAAAATTAGCCAGATGTGGTGGGCACCTATAATCCCAGCTAATCAGGAGGCTGAGGCAGGAGAATCGCTTGAACCCAGGAGGCAGAGGTTGCAGTGAGCAGAGATTGTGCCACTGCACACCAGCCTGGGCAACAGAGCCAGACTCTGTCTTAAAAAAAAAAAAAAAAAAATCAAACAAAAAAACCCATCAGATCTCATGAGAACTCAGTCACTATCAGGAGAACAGCACGGAGGAAACCGCCTCCACGATGTAATTACCTCCCACCAGGTCCCGCCCTCAACACATGAGGATTACAATTGAGATGAGATTTGGGTGGGGACACGGAGCCAAACCATACTGCAAACCTCTTTTCTTTATACGTCACCCAGCCTCAGGTCTTCCTTTACAGCAACGAGAGAGCTGAGTAACACAGACAGCCTTCCTCCAGGGTACACGTGTGGCTCCCACTCAGTGCGTCTCTCCGAGACGGAGGCTCACTCCTGTCCAGGATCCAGTGTGGACACCCCCATGCCCGAGACCTTCCAGGAAGGCCTCTGCAGCAGGTCAGCTGGGCTGCCCGAGCCATCTGGATGGCAGCCGCCTCTGAGGTCTTCCTATGGGCAAAATCCTCCCACTTTGTTGTAAAATCCTCCTGTTTGAGGCTGTATGTACCCGTTCAGAGGGAAAATGGCGGATTTGAAAATAGTGACTCCAGGGGCCAGAAGAGAGAGGGTGGCAAACTACACCTGTGTCTTGATGAGAGAAGCATCTCTGGGAGGGGAGCCTGGAAGGCCCCCTGACCCGCCTGGGAATGTGCTGCTGGGAACCTGCCCAGGATAAGGCTGGAGGGAGGAGAGCGAATGACAGAGCCCGGGACCCGGGAAAGGGGTCCAGGAGAGCTGGGTCCCAGGGCAACACTGCTGGGCATTTGGAGCAGAGCTTTGCTATAGAGAGAAGCAGCTGTCATCCTGGCAACTGGTTTTACATTTTATTCTTTTTCCATTTGACAAGCAATACATATGTGTTGCTGAAAACAACAACAACGACAACCGTCAGTGTCAAGGGAAAAAAACTAAAACGAAATAGAATTTTTTTTTTCTCTTTTTGAGACAGATTGTATTAGTCTGATGTCACACTGCTAATAAAGACATACCCAAGACTGGGTAATTTATAATGAAAAGAAGTTTAATGGACTCAGAGTTCCACATGGCTGGGGAGGCCTCACAATCATGACAGAAGGTGAAGGAGGAGCAAAGGGACGTCTTCCATGGCGGCAGCAAGGGAGTATGTGCAGGGAACTACCCTTTATAAAATCATCAGATCTTGGCCGGGCATGGGGGCTCACGCCTGTAATCCCAGCACTTTGGGAGGCCGAGGTGGGCGGATCACTAGGTCAGTAGATTGAGACCATCCTGGTCAACATGGTGAAAACCCGTCTCTACTAAAAATACAAAAAACTAGCCGGGCGAGGTGGCGGCCGCCTGTAGTCCCAGCTACTCCGGAGGCTGAGGCAGGAGAATGGCATAAACCCGGGAGGCGGAGCTTGCAGTGAGCTGAGATCCGGCCCCTGCACTCCAGCCTGGGCAACAGAGCAAGACTCCATCTCAAAAAAAAAAAAAAAAAATTAGCTGGGCATGGTAGCAGACGCCTGTAGTCCCAGCTACTCGGGAGGCTGAGGCAGGAGAATGGCATGAACCTGGGAGGCAGAGCTTGCAGTGAGCCGAGATCAGACCACTGCACTCCAGCCTGGGCGACCGAGCAAGACTCTGTCTCAAAAAAAAAAAAAAAAAAAATCAGATCTTGTGAGACCACGAGAACATCACAGGAATATCCCACTCCCATGATTCAATTCCCTCCCACTGGGTCCCTCCCACAACACATGGGGATTATGGGAGCTACAATTCAAGATGAGATTTGGGTGGGGACACAGGCAAACCCTATCACAGAGTCTCACTCTGTCACCCAGGCTGGAGTGCAGTGGCATGATCTTGGCTCACAGCAACCTTTGCCTCTAGGGTTCAAGCAAATCTTGTGCCTCAGCCTCCGGAGGAGCTGGGATGACAGGCATGCACCACCACACCTGGCTCCTTTTTAAATGTATTTTTGGTAGAGCTGGGGTTTTTCCATGGTGACCAGGCTGGTCTCAAACTCCTGGCCTCAAGTGATCTGCCCAAAATGCTGGGATTACAGGCGTGAATCACTGCGTCTGGCCTAATAACACTTTTTAATTTTGGAACGGAGTCTTGCTCTGTCGCCCAGTCTGGAGTGCAGTGGTGCAATCTCAGCTCACTGCAAGCTCTGCCTCCCAGGTTCACACCATTCTCCTGCCTCAGCCTCCCGAGTAGCTGGGACTACAGGCGCCCGCCACCTCGCCCAGCTAATTTATTTTTGTATTTTTAGTAGAGACGGGGTTTCACCGTGTTAACCAGGATGGTCTGGATCTCCTGACCTCGTGATCCGCCCCCCTTGGCCTCCCAAAGTGCTGGATTACAGGCGTGAGCCACCACGTCTGGCCAACATCCTTCTTTTTCTCAGACAAAAATGGAGTCACAACAGACGGACTTTTGGGACCCGGCTTTTTCATTTGTCTAAGTAAATTGGCCTTGCTGCCTTTCGCTGTGGCAGGAGACAGCTCTCCCCAGAATGAACACGCTGAGCCCCGCCCAGCTCACCATTAATCGTGCTTTGAGAAACATCCCTGAGCTCACCTTTGCCCTCTCGTCTTGGGGTTTCCTTAGAATAAATCGCTGGAAGTGGAACTGCTGGGTCAAGGGTTGGGACGTTTTTATGACTTGGGTTCTCCAGAAAGGTCCTGAGTGGAGGTAATGCCTTCTGGAAAACAAACCCGGGCAGAGCTGTGCGGCTGCCAGGAGCCCCACTGACTCTGAGTGTCCCGACTCTGTTTTTCCCTTCCCTTCCCTTCCCTTCCCTTCCCTTCCCTTCCCTTCCCTTCCCTTCCCTTCCCTTCCCTCACCTTCCCTCCCCTCCCCTCCCCTCCCCTCTTCTCTTTTCTCTCCTCTCCTCTCCCCTCCCCTCCCCCCTCCTCTTCTTTCTTCTCTTCTTTATTTTCTTCTCTTCTTTCTTTTCTTTTCTTTCTTTTTTTTTTTGATGGAGTTTCACTCTTGTCGCCCAAGCTGGAGTGCAATGGTGCGATCTCGGCTCACTGCAACCTCTGCCTCCTGGGTTCAAGCAATTCTCCTGCCTCGGCCTCCCGAGTAGCTGGGATTACAGGCACCCGCCACCATGCCTGGCTAATTTTTTTGTATTTTTAGTAGAAATGGGGTTTCACATCCAGGTTGGTCTCGAACTCCTGACCTCAGGTGATCCACTCACCTCGGCCTCCCAAAGTGCTGGGATTACAGGTGTAAGCCACTACATCCGGCCCTTTCTTTTGTTTTTAACAGTTTCTTTTTTATTTTGTTATATTTTGCTACTTTTATTTATTTTTATTTGAGATGGAGTCTTGCTCTGTCGCCCAGGCTGGAGTGCAGTGGCATGATCTCAACTCACTGCAACCTCCGCCTCCCGGGTTCCAGTGATTCTCCTGCCTCAGCCCCATGAGTAGTTGGAATTCCTGGCACACACTGCCACACCCAGCTAATTTTTTGTACTTTTAGTAGAGATGGAGTTTCACCATGTTAACCAGTCTGGTCTCGAACTCCTGACCTCAAGTGATCTGTGTGCCTTGGCCTCCCAAAGTGCTGAAATTACAGGTGTGAGCCACTGCACCCAGCCTAGCCAGCCTTATTTATTTCACATTTTGCTTATTTGGGAGGAAATTACAGGACAAGTTTGAATTTTTTTTTTTTTTTTTTTTTGAGATGGAGTCTCACTCTGCCACCCAGGCTGGAGTGCAGTGGCCGGATCTCAGCTCACTGCAAGCTCCGCCTCCCGGGTTCCTGCCATTCTCCTGCCTCAGCCTCCCGAGCAGCTGGGACTGCAGGCGCCCGCCACCTCGCCCGGCTAGTTTTTTTGTATTTTTAGTAGAGACGGGGTTTCACCGTGCTAGCCAGGATGGTCTTGATCTTCTGACCTCGTGATCCGCCCGTCTCGGCCTCCCAAAGTGCTAGGATTACAGGCTTGAGCCACCGCGCCCGGCCAAGTTTGAATATTAAAGTCTGAATATAAAGCCTGGTGTTTGTTGGGACACTGTCTTTTTTTTTTTTGGAGACAGGGTCTCGCTATCACACAGGCTGGATTGCAGGGATGTGATCACAGTCCATTGCAGCCTCAAACTCCTGGGCTCAGGCGATCCTCCTGCCTCGGCCTCCCAAAGTGCTGGGATTACGGGCATGAGCCACTGCGCCCGGCCGCCCATTTGTTTTCTGTCTGAAAATGAACAGAGTCGCCATTGCCGTGGTTTACTGGGGGCTTCCTATTGCGGGCCAGCAGTTTTCAGGGCTCTTTGCATAGCAATCTTACTGAACTGTCAGGACAGCTCTGTGACACACGAGGACACTGAGGCCCGGAGAGATGATTTGTCTACGCTCCCTCTGCTCCTAAGCAGGAGATAGCTCTCCAAAATCCAGATCCAGCCAGGTGTGCAGGCTCACGCCTCTAATCCCAGCGCTTTGGGAGGCCGAGGTGGGAGGATTGCTTGAGCCCAGGAGTTCGAGACCAGCCTGGGCGACATGGTGAGAACCCATCTCTACTAAAAAGTGAAAAAATTAGCCGGGCGTCATGGCATGCACCTGTCATCTCAGCTATTTGGGAGGCTGAGATCAAAGGGTCACTCGAACCCACGAGTTTAAGGCTGCAGTGAACCGTGACCGCACCGAACCGTGACCGCACCACTGCCCTCCAGCCTGGGTGACAGAGGGAAACCGTGTCACAAACAAGCAATCCAGATCCGAGGATTCCACAGCCCAACGCTTCAGCCACAACGCAAACTGTCATATTCATAACAACAGTGCTTATGTTTTGGCTCCTGATAGGAAACAAAAAGAGTTTTAGAAAACACACACAAGTATTTAAAAAGTTGAAAACAAACACAGATCACTTGAATTCTATCACCCAGGGGTGACTTCTGTCAACATTTCTGTTTGTTGTGTCACTTTCCCATGAACATATATATGTATTTTCATAAAAGTGGATGCTGTAGGTACCTCCCTCCCTCCCTTCCTTCCTTCCTCTCTCTCTCCCTTCCTCCTCTCCCCTCCCTGCCCCTTCCCTCCCCTCTCCTCTCTGTTTCTTTTTCTTTCTTTCTCTCTTTTGAGACGGAGTCTTGTTCTGTCACCCAGGCTGGAGTGCAATGGCACGATCTCGGTTCACTGCAACCTCCGCATCCCAGGCTCGAGTGATTCTCCTGCCTCAGCCTCCCGAGTAGCTGGGATTAGAGGTGCCCGCCACCACGCCCAGCTAATTTTTGTATTTTTAGTAGAGACGGGGTTTCACCACGTCGGCCAGGCTGGTCTTAGACAGGGTCTCAGTATGTTGCCCAGGCTGGTTTCAAAGGTCCTAGGCTCAAGCGATCCTCCCGCCTTAGCCTCCCCCAGTGTTGGGATTATAGGCGTGAGCCACTTCGCCCGGCCTGTAATCTGCTTTTTCTACCTAACAGCACACATGGAGGTCTCCCCTGTCCACAGACAGAAGTTGAGATCTCAGTGGGAGAAGAGCTGGGCCCAGGCAGCGTCTCCCCTCCCCACCCAAGGCACTGACTGGTGGGTGGGGAGGGTGGGGGAGAGAATTCAAGGAATGGGGAAGCGGTAGAGTGTGGGGTGGGTGAAAGGGTCAGGCGGAAGCACCAGCCAAGAATAGGCACCTGGGCCTAGGGAGGAGACCACTACCACTCCTGCTGCCCTCCTCCCCCCACCCTGCCTAGTTCACAAGACAGGAGGAAAGAGAGAGAGACACAAAAGTAAGATAAATAGCCAGACAACCTTGGCACCACAACCCGGCCCTAGGAGTTAAACAAAGTAATAATAATAACATCGCCGGGCGCGGTGGCTCAAGCCTGTAATCCCAGCACTTTGGGAGGCTGAGACAGGCGGATCACAAGGTCAGGAGATCGAGACCATCCTGGCTAACATGGTGAAACCCCGTCTCTACTAAAATAAAACAAAAAACTAGCCGGGCGAGGTGGTGGGCGTCTGTAGTCCCAGCTATTCAGGAGGCTGAGGCAGGAGAACGGCGTAAACCCAGCAGTGAGCTGGAATCTGGCCACTGCACTCCAGCCTGGGCGACAGAGCGAGACTCCTCAAAAAAAAAAAAAAAACAATAACATCAACGCCTGGCCTAAACTACTTGTGTTATCTGTAAATTCCAGACACTGTATGAAAAAAGCATATTAAAACTTTTTGTCAGCTGATGCATGTAGCCCCCAGTCACGTTTCCCACGCTTGCTCGATTTATCACGACCCTTTCACGTGGACCCCTTAAAGTTGTAAGCCTTTAAAAAGGCCAAGTATTTCTTTTTCGGGGAGCTCGGCTCTTAAGACACGAGTCTGCCGACGCTCCCGGCCGAATAAAAATCCTCTTCCTTCTTTAATCCGGTGTCTGAGGAGTTTTGTCTGCGGCTCATCCTGCTACAGGGCCTGAGTGGAGGTGGCCTCTGAGGCTGAGTGTGGCAGGTCTGGGGGTGGGGCTGGCACCGTGGGGATTAAACAAAGCTCCTGGCTGGAAGCCGTGATCCTCCATACCGAGGTCACAGGGCAACTGGCGGCTGGCCAGCCTCCCTGGTCAAGGAGCCAGATCCGCAGAGCAACTGCTCGGGAGGGCTTCAGAGAGGGCCAGGCTTCCCAAGTCACTCCTTCCTTGGTCTGGCATCTGGCAAGGTTCCCAGTGCCTCTTCCCTTTCCACACCTCATAAGGCTGGACACCTGGAAACCCTCCCCTTGGACACGAGGCTTGCTGTCAACCTCTCTGTTTCTGAGAGAGGCCGGAGAGGAAGCTGAGCTACCTGGAAGATGAAGCAAGGTCTCCATTCGTAACTGGAAGACACCAGGAAAACCAGCAGCCCAGAAGAGAAGGACCAGAGACCAGGAGATGAAATGATCCCTTCCAGAGAGAGCAAGGAGATTCAGAAATAGCGGAGAATGGCCGGGTACAGCAGCTCACGCCTGTAATCCCAGCACTTTGGGAGGCTGAGGCGGGCAGATCACCTGAGGTCAGGAGTTTGAGACCAGCCTGGCCAACATGGTGAAACCCCAATTCTACTAAAAATACAAAAATTAGCCAGGCATGGTGACGGGTGCCTGTAACCCCAGCTACTCGGGAGGCTGAGGCAGGAGAATCACTTGAACCCAGGAGGCAGAGGTTGCGGTGAGCCAAGATTGCACCATTGCACTCCAGCCTGGGCAACAGAGTGAGACTACATCTAAAAAAAAAATTACATATATATATGCTAAACAAAAGAAGTTACGAAAGATCATACTGTAGCCGGGCGTGGTGGCTCATGCCTGTAATTCCAACACTTTGGGAAGCCAAGGTGGGTGGGCGGATCACGAGGTCAGGAGTTCAAGACCAGCCTGGCCAACATGGTGAAACCCCGTCTCTATTAAAGATACAAAAAAATTAGCCAGGTGTGGTGGCGGGTGCCTGTAATCCCAGCTACTCGGGAGGCTGAGGCAGGAGAATTGCTTGAACCCGGGAGGCGGAGGCTGCAGTGACTGGAGACGGTACCACTGCACTCCAGCCCGGGTGACAGAGAGCGACTCTGTTTCAAAAAAAAAAAAAAAATACTGTATGATTCCACTTACATAAACAAGACAACGTATAGTGACAGAGGCAGGTCAGGGTTGCCAGAGCCAGGAGTGAGGGTGTGGTTTGACTTGGAAGCAGCTCAAGAAAACTTTTAGGGGTAAGAGAAATGTTCTGTATCTTGATGGTAATTGTGATGATATAACTATATATACTTGCTAAAACTCGTCAAAATATATACTTACAATAGGCCAGGTGTGGTGTCTCACGCCTGTAATCCTAGCACTTTGGGAGGCCAAGGCAGGTGGCTCACCTGAGGTCAGGAGTTCAAGACCAGCCTGGCCAACATGGTGAAAGCCTGTCTCTACCAAAAATCCAAAATTACCCGGGCGTGGTGGCACATGCCTGTAATCCCAGCTACTCGGGAGGCTGAGGCAGGTGAATCGCTTGAACCTGGGAGGCGGATGTTGCAGTGAGCTGAGATCGCGCCACTGCACTCCAGCCTGGACGACAGAGCCAGACGCTGTCTCAAAATATATATATAGCCATAATCAGAAAATACTGTGGATTTATTTTTAGCCTTTGGCATCAATCTACATGTAAACCATGAAAAAGGTGAATATTTTCCATCTGTTCTAACTATAAATAGTAACCTTGGCTATGTAACTGCAACTGTCCAGCTGCTACGAGTTGGGAGGTGGGTGGGAGGGAGAGAAAGAGGAAAGGATGGGACCCTCATCTTCCGGGAAACAGGAGAAAGAGATACCATCCAAAGTTGGTGGGACAAGAGAGGGAGGTTTAAGTACTATAAATTATTATTATTATTTGAGGCAGAGTCTCATTCTGCCACCCACTGCAGCCTCGAACTCTCGAACTTCTGGGCTTAAGTGATCCTCCCACCTTGGCCCCCTGAATAGCTAACACTACAGGTGTGCACCACCATGCCCAGCTCATTTTCTAACTTTCTGTAGAGACAGAGTCTTGCTGTGTTACCCAGACTGGTCTTGAAATTCCTGGCCTTGCCGAGCGCGGTGGCTCACTCCTGTAATCCTAGCACTTTGGGAGGCCGAGGCTAGTGGATCATGAGGTTAGGAGTTCAAGACCAGCCTGGCCAAGATGGTGAAACCTTGTCTCTACTAAAAATACAAAAATTAGCTGGGCACGGTGGCAGGCCAGCTACTCGGGAGGCTGAGGCAGGAGAATAGCATAAACCCGGGAGGCAGAGCTTGCAGTGAGCCGAGATTGTGCCATTGCACTCCAGCCTGGGCGACAGAGCAAGACTCCGTCCAAAAAAAAAAAAAAAAGAAAGAAAAGAGTACCATAATTGGGCCAGATGTGGTGGCTCACTAATCCTAGCACTTTGGGAGGTTGAAGCGGGTGGATCACTTGTGATCATGAGTTTGAGATCGGCCTGGGCAAGATAGTAAAACCTCCTTTCTACAAGGAATACAAAAAATTCAAGCCTGTAATCCCAGCACTTTGGGAGGCCGATACGGGCAGATCACGAGGTCAGGAGATCGAGACCATCCTGGCTAATACTGTGAAACCCCGTCTCTACTAAAAAAAAAAAAACAAAAAACTAGCCAGGTGAGGTGGCGGGCGCCTGTAGTCCCAGCTACTTGGGAGGCTGAGGCAGGAGAATGGCGTAAACCCGGGAGGCGGAGCTTGCAGTGAGCTGAGATCCGGCCACTGCACTCCAGCCTGGGCAACAGAGCGAGACTCCGTCTCAAAAAAAAAAAAAAAAATTATCAGGGCGTGGTAGTGCATGACTGTAGTTCCAGCTACTCAAGAGGCTGAGGCATGAGAATCGCTTGAACCCGGGAGGGAGAGGTTGCAGTAAACAGAGATCATACTACTGCACTCCAGCCTGGGCAACAGAGTGAGACCCTGTCTCAAAGAAAGAAAAAAAAAGGCCGGGCACAGTGGCTCAAGCCTGTAATCCCAGCAGTTTGGGAGGCTGAGGTGGGTGGATCACGAGATCAAGAGTTCAAGACCAGCCTGGCCAAGATGGTGAAACCCTTTCTCTACTAAAAATACAAAAAAATTAGCCGGGCATGGTGGTGGGCGCCTATAATCCCTGCTACTCGGGAGGCTGAGGCAGAGAATTGCTTGAACCCGGGAGGCGGAGCTTACAGTGAGCCGAGATTGCATCACTGCACTCCAGCCTGGGTGACAGCGAGACTCCATTCCAAAAAAAAAAAAAAACCATAATTGAAGCACCTCGAGTTCTGTTTCTTTGTATTTGCAATCACTTCATGTTAATAAGATTTTTTTTTTTAATTTTAATTTTAATTTTTGACGGAGTCTTGCTCTGTTGCCGAGGCTGGAGTGCAGTGACTTGATCTCGGCTCACTGCAAGCTCCGCCTCCCGGGTTCACGCCATTCTCCTGCCTCAGCCTCCCGAGTAGCTGGGACTACAGGCGCCCGCCACCTCGCCCGGCTAGTTTTTTTGTATTTTTCAGTAGAGATGGGGTTTCACCGTGTTAGCCAGGATGGTCTTGATCTCCTGACCTTGTGATCCGCCCATCTCGGCCTCCCAAAGTGCTGGGATTACAGGCGTGAGCCACTGCGCCTGGTCAAGTCTATTTTGCATTTAATGCTCAAACACAGAAATCTGAGGTGCCACAGGGGCTGGAGACACGGATTGCACCAACGCAAGCACCAACGGTTCCTAAATGTTGAAGCAGTGCGTGCTGCTGAGTCCGCGTGTGATGGGATCCCACTGCCTCACTGGACATTGTCTGAATTTACTTTCACTTAGAGCACATTTGTAAAGGATAATTAAATGTGCTCGTCGGAAGCTGTATTAAAACTCACCAGCAATTGCAGCAACTGTTCAGCTAAGAATTTAGAGCAACAAAAGGTTTTTTTAGGGGAGTGTTTTCTTACTGATATTGTATAGAAGGGTGACGCATGGTGTTAATAAAAGGCAGCAGCACGGGCCACGTGTGGTGACTCAAGCCTGTAATCCCAGCACTTTGGGAGGCTGAGACGGGCAGATCACGAGGTCAGGAGATAGAGACCATCCTGGCTAACACGGTGAAACCCCGTCTCTACTAAAAAATACAAAAAATAAAAATAAAAAATAAAATATAAAAGGCAGCACGACTTTTAACTGGTGATCACCGTGTCTCAGTTCTCAGCACTCCCAGGCCTCTCGGGGGTCCTGCTAGCACGAGGCAGAGGGCGACAAGCCCCGGAACCCAGTGCTTGACTGTGAGCAACAGAAACCAGGTCTGGGAACTGTGCCCGGCCTGCCCTGTGGTCAGAACGCTGCGCCCACCCCTCAGGCTGGCTCTGTGGGAGACCCCACCCTTGTCCCCTGCAGATTAGACAGATTCTGCGGTGTGGACCCCGCCCTGCCCGGGTCCAGGTTAGAGTCCGCAGGTGTGGACCCCGCCCTGCCCGGGTCCAGGTTAGAGTCTGCGGGTGTGGACCCCGCCCTGCCCGGGTCCAGGTTAGAGTCTGCGGGTGTGGACCCCGCCCTGCCCGGGTCCAGGTTAGAGTCTGCGGGTGTGGACCCCGCCCTGCCCGGGTCCAGGTTAGAGTCTGCGGGTGTGGACCCCACCCTGCCCCTGTCCAGGTTAGATTCAGCGGGTGTGGACCGCGCCCTGCCTGGGTCCAGGTTAGAGTCCACGGGTGTGGACCCCGCCCTGCCCCTGTCCAGGTTAGAGTCCGCGGGTGTGGACCCCGTCCTGCCCGTGTCCAGGTTACAGTCCGTGGGTGTGGACCCTGCCCTGACCGGGTCCAAGTTAGAGTCCGCGGGTGTGGACCCCGCCCTGCCCGTGTCCAGGTTACAGTCCGCGGGCGTGGACCACGCCCTGCCCGGGTCCGGGTTAGAGTCTGCGGGTGTGGACCCTGCCCTGGCAGCGCAGGCACCTGGTGTGGTGGTTGTCCCGAGCCACGCCTCTGGAAGCCTTTGGGTGACGGTGCCACCCTCTGGGCTCCTCCCGCCCCCTGGACCCAGATCCCTGCTAGGAACCCTTCCGCATCCCGCATCTCTGTCCTGCATCCCGGAATGGAGCCCACAGGGACCCCAGGAAAAGGCCCCATAAAGGATTGGGGGCTCAGAGAAGCCCCCTGGACCTGGATCCCTGCACTCCAGCCTGGGTGGCAGAGCGAGACTCTTGTCTCAAAAAAAAAAAAGAAAAAAGAAAACAAACTATAAGGAAACTAACGTAGGGATGACAGTGCCAGCAACTAGGCTAGGAAGAGTAGGAAGAGAACATGCAGACGCCTAATAATAGATTCTTCTGTCTACAGTTACCTTGTTGTCAGCCAAGAGTGAACACTGCCTTGTCTCCTAAATGACACTTTCCAAGACATTAAGAAAAGCATTGAGTGAATGTCTAAACACAAATGAGCAGGTGCTTTTCCCTTGGGGTAGGTTCTAGGCCTCAGGGACCAGGCCAGCTCCTGGAGCCATCGTTTGCTCACAGGAAAGGGGCACAGACCCTTGGGGTACAACGCCAAGGACATGCCTAGGTCAGAGGAAGAAGGCGGAGAGGGTGAGGCCTGCATGGAGGCTGCAGCCTCCTCTCTGTGAAAGGCACTGCCTGAGACCTGTTAAAATGTTTTTAAAATGAGAAACGACTCAAAGTCTGGAAATGGAAAAGGTAAGGTAATCAGCGGGGAGCGGTGGTTCATGCCGTAATCCCAGCACTTTGGGGAGGCCCAGGTGGGTGAATCATTTGAGGTCAGGAGTTTGAGGCCAGCCTGGCCAATGTGGTGAAACCCTGTCTCTACTAAAAATACAAAAATCAGTTGGGCGAGGTGGCAGGTGCCTGTAGCCCCAGCTACTCGGGAGGCTGAGGCAGAAGAATTGCTGAAACCCAGGAGGCAGAGGTAGCGGTGAGCTGAGATTGTGCCACTGCACTCCAGCCCAGGCGACAGAGCAAGACTCTGTCTCAAAAAAAAAAAAAAAAAAAAAAAAAAAAAAAAAAAAAAGAATTCTGGAAAATGGGGAGAAGTTGGGAGAAATATTCTCTATTTGTAAAAACTTATGGGATACAGTGTAGTTTTGTTACATGCATAGACTGCATTCTGGATACTGGTCAAGTCAGGGCTGTCAGGGGATCCATCACCCGAATATCATATGTTATACCCACTAAGTCGTTTTTCATTATCCACTCCCTCTTCTCCCTTCACCTTCCCGAGTCTCCACTGTCTATCATTCTGTATGTCCATGTGTTCACATTTTCTAGCACCCACTCATGAGTCAAAATATGTGGTATTTGACTTTCCACACCCGGCTTGTTTCACTTAAGATCGTGGCCTCCAGTTCCATCCACGTTGCTGCAGAAGTCAGGATCTCATTCTTTTTTTCTTTTTTTCTTTTTTTTGAGACGGAGTCTCTCTCTGTCGCCCAGGCTGGAGTGCTGTGGCACGATCTCAGCTCACTGCAAGCTCCGCCTCCTGGGTTCACGCCATCCTCCTGCCTCAGCCACCCGAGTGGCTGGGACTACAGGTGCCCGCCACCACGCCCAGCTGATTTTATTTTTATTTTTTTAGTAGAGATGGGGTTTCACTGTGTTAGCCAGGATGGTCTCAATCTTCTGACCTTGTGATCCGCCCGCCTCGGCCTTTCAAAGTGCTGGGATTACAGGCGTGAGCCACCGCGCCCGGCCCGATCTCGTTCATTTTTATGGCTGAACAGTACTCTATTGTGCAGACACACCACATTTTCTCTATCCATCCATTGATGGACACTTAGGTTGATTCCAGATTTTTATTTTTGTGTATAGTGTGATGATGATAAACATACGAGTGTGGGTGTCGTCTTCATATGGTGACTTATTTTCCTGTGGGTAGGTGCCCAGTGGGGAGACTGCGGGATTGAACAGCAGTTCTATTTACAGTTATTTGAGACATCGCCATACTGTGTTCCGTGGTGGTTGTGCTAATTTACGTTCCCACTAACAGAGTTCCCTTCCCTCTGCATCCTTGCCAGTGTGTTATTTTTTGTCTTTCAAATATAGCCATTCTGACTGGGGTAAGATAGTATCTCGTGGTTTTAATTTGAGTTTCTCTGGTGATTAGTGATGTTGAGCATTATTTATATACCTTTTGGCCATTTGTATGCCTTCCTTTTATTATTATTATTATTATTTTTTGAGACGGAGTCTCGCTCTGTTCCCCAGGCTGGAGTGCAGTGGTGCGATCTTGGCTCACTGCAACCTCCGCCTCCTGGGTTCACATCATTCACCTGCCTCAGCCTCCCAAGTAGCTGGGACTACAGGCACCTGCCACCACGCCCGGCTAACTTTTGTATTTTTTAGTAGAGACAGGGGTTTCACCGTGTTAGCCTGGATGGTCTTGGTCTCCTGACCTTGTGGTCTGCCCGCCTTGGCCTCCCAAAGTGCTGGGATTACAGGCGTGAGCCATTGCGCCTGGCCTGTATGCCTTCTTTTGAAAAATGTGTTTTCATATCCTTTGCCCACTTTGCCCCTCTTGGGTTCAAGCGATCCTCTTGCCTCAGCCTCCCAAGTAGCTGGGACTACAGGTGTGGACCACCACGCCCGGCTAATTTTTGTATTTGTAGTAGAGACTGAGTTTCACCATGTTGGCCAGGCTGGTCTCGAACTCCTGACCTCAGGTGATCCACCCTTCAAGGCCTCCTGAAGTGCTGGGATTATAGGAGTGAGCCACTGCCCCTGGCCCTTTGCCCACTTCTGAATGGGATTATTTGTGGTGTCTGCTGGTGGTTGTTGAGTTGAGTAGATTCTGGATATTAGTTACCTGTGGGATGAATAGTTTGCAAATATTTTCTACCATTCCACAGGATGTAACGTTCATTCTGTTGATTATTTCTTTTGCTGTGCAGGAGCTTTTTAGTTTAATGAAGTCCCATTTGTCTATTTTTGTTTTTGCTGTGTGTGTTTTTGAGGTCTTAGCCATACATTCTTTGTCTGGACCAGTGTCCACAAGAGTTTTCCCTGAGGTTTTCTTCCAGTATTTTTTATAGTTTCGGGTCTTACATTTAAGTCTTTCGTCCCTCTGGAGTTGATTTTTGTATCTAGTGAGAGACAGGGGTCCAGTTTAATTCTTCTGCGTACGGACATCCAATTTTCCCAGCACCATTTACTGAGAAGGATGTTCATTTCCCAAAGAATGTTTTTGTTGGCTTTGTTAAAGATCAGTTGGCCGTAAACATGTGGTTTTATTTCTGGGTCTGTATTCTGTTCTGTCGATACATGTGTCTATCTTTAGACCAGTACCGTGCTGTTTTGGTTACTATAGCCTGGTTATATAATTTGAGGTCAGATAACGTGATGCTTCCAGCTTTGTTCTTTTTTGCTCTTCATTCTTTTCACTCTGGCTATTTGTGCTCTTTTTGGATTTCATGAATTTCGGGACTTTTTTTTTCTAATTCTGTGAAAAATGACATTGGTATTTGACAGATTCCATTGAATATGCAAATTACTCTGGGCAGTTTGTTTTGTTCTGTTGTGTTTTGTTTAAGAGACAGGGCCGGCCGGGCGCGGTGGCTCAAGCCTGTAATCCCAGCACTTTGGGAGGCCGAGACGGGCGGATCACGAGGTCAGAAGATCGAGACCATCCTGGCTAACACGGTGAAACCCCGTCTCTACTAAGAAATACAAAAAAAAAAACTAGCCGGGCAAGGTGGCGGGCACCTGTAGTCCCAGCTACTCAGGAGGCTGAGGCAGGAGAATGGCGTAAACCCAGGAGGCGGAGCTTGCAGTGAGCTGAGATCCGGCCACTGCACTCCAGCCTGGGCGACACAGTGAGACTCCATCTCAAAAAAAAGAGACAGGGCCTTGTTCTGTCACCCAGGCTGTGGTGCAGTGGCACAATCACTGCAGCTTCAAACCCCTGAGCTCAAGCGATCCTCCTGCCTCAGCCTCCTGACTAGCTGAGACTACAGGAGCATGCAAAAGTGCCTGGCTAATTAAAAAAAAAGTTTTTTAGAGACGATGTCTTGCTGTGTTGCCCAGGCTAGTCTCAAACTCCTAGGCTCAAGTCATCCTTCTGCCTCAGCCTCTCAGGTATCTGGGATTACAGGCACAAGGCACCGTGCCCAGCCAATATGGACATTTTAACACTATTCATTCTTCTAATCCATGAGCATGGGATGTTTTTCCTTTGTTTGTGTCATCCACAATTTCTTTCATTAGTGCGTTGGGTGCTTTTCCTCTTATAGATCTTTCACCTCCTTAGGTAAACTAACTCCTTGGTATTTTATTTTATTTTATTTTTATTTTATTATTTTTTTGAGATAAAGTCTTGCTCTGTAGCCCAGGCTGGAGTGCAGTGGCGCAATCTCAGTTCACTGCAAGCTCTGCCTCCCGGGTTCACGCCATTCTCCTGCCTCAGCCTCCCGAGTAGCTGGGACTACAGGCGCCCGCCACCACGCCTGGCTAATTTTTTTTTTTTTTTGTAATTTTTAGTAGAGACGGGGTTTCACCGTGTCAGCCAGGATGGTCTTGATCTCCTGACCTCATGATCCTCCCACTTCGGCCTCCCAAAGTGCTGGGCTTCCAGGCATGAGCCACTGCGCCCAGCTGGTATTTTATTTTTTTGTAGCTATTATAAGTGGGATTGCCTTGATTTCTTTCTCAGCCATGTTGATTTTGTATTCTGCAGCTTAACTGCAATCATCACGTCTAACAGCTTTTGGTGAAAGGTTTTCTAGATATATGATCATATCATCAGCAAATGGGGATAATTTGACTTCTTTTCCAATTTAGATGTCTTTTATTTCTTTCTCTTGCCTGATTGCTCTGGCTAGGATGAAAGATTTATTTCTAGAGAAAATTTAACTGAAGTTCTCAGGCTGGTGAGGAGGCACCTGGTATTGGCAAGTCAAACGTTCAGTAAAAGGGACACCGCCCAGTCTGCTCTTGCCTGGAGGAGAGGCTCCAAGAGCATTCAGGCTGAGCCTGTGTCTTCCACACTCAGCCAGGTGATGGTTTTTGAAGTTTGATGTTTTTCATTATAAAAAACTCATGCAGAATTCACACATACACAAGTAGAGAGAATAATATAATAAATATAAAGAGCCTCCATATAGTCATCGATTCAGTGATTTAAAAAGGACTATAGGCTGGGCACAGCAGCTCACGCCTGTCCTCCCAGCACTTTGGGAGGCTGAGGTAGGAGGATCTTTTCAGCCAAAGAGTTCGAGACCAGTCTGGGCAACATAGTGAGAACTTGACTCTACTAAAAATAAAAAAAAATTAGCTGGGTGTGGTGGCGCGTCTGTAGTCCCAGTTACTCCCGAGGCTGAGGTGGGAGGATGGCTTGAGCTCGGGAGGTCGGGGCTGCAGTGAGCTATGGTGGCTCCACTGCCCTCCAGTCTGGTGATAGAGTGAGACCCTGTCTAAAACAGAAAAAAAAGTACTGTAGAACAGCTTTGCCTGTTCTTGAGTTCCATATAAATTATATGAGATGCAGTCTTTTTTCACTGGCCTGGTATCTGTGAGCGTTGTCTCCGTTGCAGTGTGCCCTGTCATTTGATTGCGGAATCATATTCTGTCGCATGGATAGACTGCAGTTTGTTTATACATATTCGTTATTGTCGATGGACATTTGGGTTTTTTCCAATTTGGGGCTAGAATAAAACTGCTACGAGCACTTGGTTATAAGTCTCTGCATTTTTCTTTCTCAATAAGACAACTTTTGTTTGTTTGCTTTGAGATGGGGTCTTGTTCTGTTACCCAGGCAGGAGTGCAATGATGCCATCATGTCTCACCGCAGCCTCCACTTCCAGGTCAAGCAATTCTCCTGCCTCAGCCTCCCAACGTGTTGCGATTACAGGCATGGGCCACCACACCCCGCCCAAGAGGACTTTCTGATAAAGCTTTGGCTTTGACATCCTGAACACCCTTCCCTGGGACAGGGGTTCGCGATACAGAAGAAACAAGTGTCCTGACTTGTGAGCGGAGAACAGCATCAGGTGTTAGTGAGGCTTCGATTACAGGTTAGTCTCAGCTGAGCTGTTTTTGACTGGGTAATAAATACGTGCACTAAAAGTAAATTCCACGGTACTGAGAGGAGTAAATTCCATGGTACCAAGAGGTAAACACTGGACTCCCACTCCACTCCCTGAGGCACTCAGGTCCATTCTCTAGAGGCCTCACTGTTTAACTGGTTTCTTCTGTCCCCTCCAGAAATCTTTTATGCATATAACCAAAATAGGCAGCTCCCTTCTGCTTCCTTTTATGGATGGGGCATTCGATTCACAAGGTTGCGCTCCTTTTTTTTTTTTTTTTTCTGACAGAGTCTCACTTTGTCACCCAGGCTGGAATGCAGTGGCGAGATCTCAGCTTACCACAACCTCTGCCTCCCGGGTTCAAGCGATTCTCCTGCCTCAGCCTCCCAAGTAGCTGGGATTACAGGTGTGCACCACCACACCCAGCTGATTTTTGTATTTTTAGTAGAAACAGGGTTTCACTATGTTGGCCAGGCTGGTCTCGAACTGCTGACCTTGTGATCCACCTGCCTTGGCTTCACAAAGTGCTGGGATTACAGGCATGAGCCACCACGCCTGGCCTGTGCTCCTTGTTTTTTAAAATTAACAATGTGTTTTGGCGGTCATCCCATACTGATATAGAAGGCTATCTTTGGCTACAAAAAGGCGAGTGTTTTTTCTTCAACCAACCAACTCCCACACTCGAGTAACCTCAGCTCTTCGTTTAGGTCACAGAAAGGGGATTACAAAGGGAAGTAGAAGTTGCCTTTGAATCACAGTGTAGGTAAGAACAAATAGATGAGTTATTTTTATTTATGTTTTTGAGATGGGAGTCTCACTCTGTTACCCAGGCTGGAGTGTAGTGGGGTGATCTCAGCTCACTGTAACATCCATCTTCTGGGTTCGAGCAATTCTCTCACCTGAGCTTACTGAGTAGCTGCGATACAGGTGCCCACCACCACGCCTGGCTAATTTTTGTATTTTTAATATAGATGTGGTTTCACTATCTTGGCCAGGCTGGTCTTGAACTCCTGACCTCAAGTGATCCACCAGCCTCGGCTTCCCAAAGTGCTGAGATTACAGGCAATGAGCCACTGTGCCTGGCCTATGACAACAGCTTTTTGTTTGTTTGTTTGTTTGAGATAGGGTCTTGCACGATCGCCCAGGTTGGAGTGCAGTGGTGTGATCATAGCTCACTGCAGCCTCAACCTCCCAGGCCCAGGAGATCCTCCCACCTCTGCCTCCCTACTAGCTGGGATTACAGGTATGCACCAACATGCCTGCTTCGTTTTTTTTTCTTTTCTTTTCTTGTAGAGACAGGGTCTCCTTATGATCCCCAAGCTGGACTCAAGCGACCCTCTGACGTCGGCCTCCCAACGTGCTGGGATTACAGGCAGAGCCACTGTGCCTGGCAACAACAGCTTTTTGAGCTTCAGGAACTGAAGTCTTTGTGTCCTTGGGTTAGGCAAAGATTTCTTAGATACAATACCAAAAGCACAATCCATTAAAAAAGAAATTGATATATTAGACTTCATTCAAAATAAAAACCTTATCTTCTTCAAAAGACGTTGTTAAAAGAATGAAAAAACAAGCTATAGAATGAGATAAAATATTTGAAAAGCATATATGTATATATATACACACACACACATATATAATAAAGGACTTGTACCAGAATACATGAAGAATGCTCAATATTCAGCAAGAACACAACCCAGTTGTGTCTAAATGGGCAAGATATTTATATTAGTCCAATCTCACGTTGCCATAAAGAACTAATTGAGACTGGCTTGCTTACGAAGAAAAGAGATTTAATTGACTCACAATTCTGCATGGGTGGGGAGGCCTCAGGAAACTTCCAATCATGGCAGAAGGTGAGTGAAGGGGAAGCAGGCACATCTTCACATGGCGACAGGAGAGAGAGGACAAAGGAGGAGGTGCTACACACTTTTAAACAACCAGATCTCATAAGAACTCACTATTACGAGAATAGCAAGGGGGAAATCCAGCCCCATGATCCAATCACCTCCCACCAGGTCCCTCCCCCAACACTGGGAATTACAGTTCAACATGAGACTTGGGTGGGGACACTGAGCGAAACCATGCCAATATTTAAAAAGACTCGGGCCGGGCGCGGTGGCTCAAGCCTGTAATCCCAGCACTTTGGGAGGCCGAGACGGGCGGATCACGAGGTCAGGAGATCGAGACCATCCTGGCTAACACGGTGAAACCCCGTCTCTACTAAAAAAATACAAAAAAAAAAAAAATTAGCCGGGCGAGATGGCGGGCGCCTGTAGTCCCAGCTACTCGGGAGGCTGAGGCGAGAGAATGGCGTAAACCCGGGAGGCGGAGCTTGCAGTGAGCTGAGATCCGGCCACTGCACTCCAGCCTGGGCGACAGAGCGAGACTCCGTCTCAACAACAACAACACAACAACAACAACAACAAAAAAAAAAAAAAAAAAAAAAAGACTCTTGGCCGGGCGCGGTGGCTCAAGCCTGTAATCCCAGCACTTTGGGAGGCTGAGACGGGCGGATCACGAGGTCAGGAGATCGAGACCGTTCTGGCTAACATGGTGAAACCCCGTCTCTACTTAAAAAAAAAAATACAAAAAACTAGCCGGGCGAGATGGTGGGCGCCTGTAGTCCCAGCTACTCGGGAGGCTGAGGCAGGAGAATGGCGTAAACCCGGGAGGCGGAGCTTGCAGTGTGCTGAGATCCGGCCACTGCACTCCAGCCCAGGCAACAGAGCCAGACTCCTTCTCAAAAAAAAAAAATAAATAAAAAAATAAAAAGACTCTTCACCAAAAAAGATATACAGATGGCAAATAAGCATATGAAAAGATGCTCAGCATCATTAGACATTAGGGAAATGCAAATTAAAACCATAATGAGATACAACTACGTACCTATTAAAATGGCTAAAATTAAAAACTGATTAGCGAGTGTATTGGCAAATACGGGAGGAACTGGAATTCTTGCACAGGGCTGGTGGAAATTGTCTTACCACTCTGGAAAATAGATTGGTAGTTTCTTTTTTTTTTTTTTTTTTTTTGAGGCGGAGTCTCGCTCTGTCGCCCGGACTGGAGTGCAGTGGCCGGATCTCAGCTCACTGCAAGCTCCGCCTCCGGGTTTACGCCATTCTCCTGCCTCAGCCTCCCGAGTAGCTGGGACTACAGGCGCCCGCCACCTCGCCCGGCTAGTTTTTGTATTTTTAGTAGAGACGGGGTTTCACTGTGTTAGCCAGGATGGTCTCGATCTCCTGACCTCGTGATCCGCCCGTCTCGGCCTCCCAAAGTGCTGGGATTACAGGCTTGAGCCACCGCGCCCGGCCGGTAGTTTCTTAAAAATTTAGTATACATCTACCACGACTGCTATTCTACTGGCTGTTTATTCAAGAGAAAGTACCTATCCATACAAAGACGTGTGTACACAAATGTTCGAAGCAGCTTTATTTGTAATAGCTAACACCTGGAAAGAGCTCAGACACATGTCGACAACTGAGTGGGTGAACACACTGTGGCTTATCTATAGAATGGATTATTGGCTGGGCGCGGTGGCTCAAGCCTGTAATCCCAGCACTTTGGAAGGCCGAGACGGGTGGATCACGAGGTCAGGAGATTGAGACCATCCTGGCTAACACGGTGAAACCCCGTCTCTACTAAAAATACAAAAACTAGCCGGGCGAGGTGGCGGGCGCCTGTAGTCCCAGCTACTCGGGAGGCTGAGGCAGGAGAATGGCGTAAACCCGGGAGGCAGAGCTTGCAGTGAGCTGAGATCCGGCCACTGCACTCCAGCCCGGGCGACAGAGTGAGACTCCGCCTCAAAAAAAAGAATGTATTATTATGCAGCAGCAAAAAGGAATGAACTCTTGATGGACACCACAACCTGGATGGACCTCAAAACTGCTGAGTGAAAGCAGCAAGACAAAAAAAAGTACATATTGTATTAATCCATTCATGTATGATTTATATGATTTACAAATTTATTTTTTTTTTGAGACAAAGTCTCACTCCCCTTGCGCAGGCTAGAGTGCAGTGGTGCAATCTTGCGTCACTACAGCTTCGATTTCTCAGGCTCAGGTGATTCTCCCATCTCAGACTCCTGAGTAGCTAAGACTACAGGTGTGCACCACCATGTCCAACTCATTTTTAAAATTTTTTTGTAGAGACCGGGTTTCCTAGTGTTGCCCAGGCTAGTCTTGAATTCCTGGCCCCAAGAGATCTGCCCTTGGCCTCCCAAAGTGCTGGGATTACAGGTGTGAGCCACCACCACACCCGGCCCATTTAAAAAAAATTTTGGTAGTGGCCAGGAGCAGTGGCTCATGCCTGTAATCCCAGCACTTTGGGAGGCCGAGGTGGGCAGATCACGAGGTCAGGAGATTGAGACCATCCTGGTTAACACGGTGAAACCCCGTCTCTACTAAAATACAAAAAATTAGCTGGGCGTGGCGGCAGGCGCCTGTAGTCCCAGCTACTTGGAGGCTGAGGCAGGACAATGGCGTGAACCCAGTAGGCGGAGCTTGCAGTGAGCCGAGATTGCGCCACTGCACTCCAGCCTGGGCGACAAAGCGAGACTCCGTCTCAAAAAAAAAAAAAAAAAAAAAAATTTTGGTAGAGACGGGGTCTCCCTATGTTCCCCAGGCTGGTCTTGAACTCCTGGGCTCAAGTGATCCTCCCCACTCAGCATCCTAAAGTGCTGGATTTTATAGATGTGAGCCACCGCACCTGGCCTATAAAAATTTCAAAGAATTAAGTGGAGAGGGATGTAATGCCTCTTGGGTGTCTGTGAACCCTTGTAGGCTCGGTTTCCATCTTTCTCTGAACACACACACCTGTGGATGTGCTGGGTCCCTGGGAGCTCCCTTGACAGATGTGTAGAGACGGATCGGTGAGCGCTGATGTCTCTTCCTATGCTGTGGCCCCAGCATGCAGGGCGAGGGAAGGCCCAGGGGTTGGTGCACCTGCGTCTGAGGGGTCGAGGGGCCCCTCACACGTGTGTTCTCTCAGGCAACTCCCTGCCATTCATTTCTGGTTCTCATGACAAAGACGACGGAGGCTTGTGCTGGATGGGAGCCGCATGGTGCACAGGTGGGGGACCTCCCAGTCCGCAGCCTCAGAATCACCCGCAGGGCCCACGGCGGCCCACCCGTCTCTGCCTCAGTAGGTCTGGCCTGAGGCCCTGAAATGTGCATTTCTTTTTTTTTTTTTTTTTGAGACGGAGTCTCGCTCTGTCGCCCAGGCTGGAGTGCAGTGGCCGGATCTCATCTCACTGCAAGCTCCGCCTCCCGGGTTGACGCCATTCTCCTGCCTCAGCCTCCCGAGTAGCTGGGACTACAGGCGCCCGCCACCTCGCCCGGCTAGTTTTTTTGTATTTTTTAGTAGAGACGTGGTTTCACCATGTTAGCCAGGATGGTTTCGATGTCCTGACCTCGTGATCCGCCCGTCTCGGCCTCCCAAAGTGCTGGGATTACAGGCTTGAGCCACCGTGCTCGGCTGAAATGTGCATTTCTAACCAGCTTCCAGGTGAGGCTGCTGCCACTGGCTCCGTTGCCACTGAGGACCACCAACCCAGGGGCTCTCAAGGGCCCTTCAAGGACATGGCACGCGCCACCGAGGTCAAAGGGCACACAAGGAAGAGGTGGGGGACCACCCCTGAGGGCCCCTGAATCCCTGTGGCCACCAGTTACAGAAGCTGGCGCAAGGGGCCGGGCGCGGTGGCTCAAGCCTGTAATCCCAGTACTTTGGAAGGCTGAGACGGGCGGATCACGAGGTCAGGACATAGAGACCATCCTGGCTAACACGGTGAAACCACGTCTCTACTAAAAAATACAAAAAACTAGCCGGGCGAGGTGGCGGGCGCCTGTAGTCCCAGCTACTCCGGAGGCTGAGGCAGGAGAATGGCGTAAACCCGGGAGGCGGAGCTTGCAGTGAGCTGAGATCCGGCCACTGCACTCCAGCCTGGGTGACAGAGTGAGACGCCGTCTCAAAAAAAAAAAAAAAAAAAAAAAAAGAAGCTGGCGCAGGGAGCAGGCATGATGGCGCAACTCTGAAAGGGACCAGAGGACGGCGAGGGTGTCTAGGGAAGGGATGGGAATTCATGGGGCAGGCTCAGCCACACATGCTGACCTCCAAACCCAGACACTCCAGCTATCCCCAAGGCTGACCTCCCCTGACCAACCCAGACAACCCCCAAGGTTGACCTCCCTGCACCCTGACACCCCCCAAGGCTGGCCTGCCCCTACCCTGACGCCCCAGCCCCTCTCCAGGTGAGTCCTATGGGGCCCTCCTCACCGGGGTGTCGCCTTAATGTGTTGGGCGCTCCTGCCCCCTGGTGTCCAGAGGGGGCACTAGGACACCCCTCAGAGGAACCCTAGAATTCTAGAGGCTGGGATCCCTGCCTGACATGTCGGTTAGTTACCAACCCACAAAGTCAGGCATACACAATCATTATAACAAATATTTTTAATTAAATTTTCAAACATGAAAGTATAAATGTTAATATTTGTTGAAAAATAGACACAGCATTTCCCCCTTGTGTGAACACAATGGCTTACGGTAACAATACCCACTTACAATGAGATCTTTTAGGCACTTGGGTGTAGAATGTGCGGGAGGAAAATACGATTTTACTTTCTTGCTACCTATAGGGGCAACCAAAATTAGATCTGATGAAATATTCTGTTTTCAACACTTTTAGCATTACTGACTTAAAATATACGGCGACTGGATATATAACCTTTAAAGTCCCAGTATATTTAAAATGAGAAATTTGTGAAGTTCTTAAGATTCCAAATTCCTTTTAGTCTGTTCACGGGGATATTAAATTTCGGGAGACAGAACCCAAAAAGAGATTTCATTTCTTTATAATCACTTTGGCTTTTTTCTTTTTTGTTAAATAG
Organism: Trachypithecus francoisi; assembly: GCF_009764315.1. Lineage (NCBI taxonomy): Eukaryota > Metazoa > Chordata > Mammalia > Primates > Cercopithecidae > Trachypithecus > Trachypithecus francoisi. The sequence continues at coordinate 109,873,605 of NW_022681469.1, forward strand.
GTAAAAACTTTCTTGGTGGGCATCTAAGCAGGATGGAACTGATGATCCACGCACCCAGCTGCGCATGTGAGGCATAAAAACTAAGATGATGAGCAGCTGTGATTTACTTTTAATTTCACATCAGCTGTAGACGTTTGGGAGACCGCTCGCTGAACGGAACAAATCACATAAAATGCAGAATCCACTCAGAAGCTGTTATTCCAGGGGAAGAGCGGGCAGGTGTCCCGAGGAGTACGTTCTTGCTGTCACAGTCTCACTGCTGGCACAGAGGTACCTTGTTTATGCGATTTAAAGACCACAAACTCCGGCTCAGGTGGGGATGTGGGTGTGCTGTGGCTCGTGCTGGCGTGGTCACTGTGTGGCTGGCACGGCCTGCACATGCTGCAGGAGCTGCTCGCAGTAGGTGGCCGAGCGGTGCTTGTGGATGACGGCCTCTGTCTCCCTCACCAGGAGATCTGGGAACAGCCCACTGCCCTCTTTGAGGACCTCTGTAAAACAGCAAAACACTGTGAACATACCAGAAATAAACATGAAACCAATCTTACTTCTCGTGCAAATCGGCTTCGTATTAAAGTCCAGGCATCTGTAAAAGCATTTTCAAATGACCTGACATTGTGGGGTGGGTACACAGTAGTCACAATGTGGATACGAATGACCCGATCCTGCTGGATGGGTGCCCAGCAGTCATAACGCGGATACGAGCGACCTGACGCTGCTGGCCACGTGCACGGCAGTCATAACGTGGATACCAGTGACCTGACACTCTGGACGAGTGGACAGCAGTCATAACATGGATACGAATGACCTGAGTCACGACGTGGAGACAAGTGACCTGACGCTGCACGGTGGTCACTACATGAATATGAGCAGCCTGATGCTGCTGGGTGGGTGCACGGCAGTCACAACGTGGATACAAAGAACTTAAAATCGCCTCCTGACAGTTGTTGGTAGACCATGAAATGATGTCCTGCACTCTTCAGGTGGCATTTTTGGCCTCAGAAACAGGTCTTGCGGGAGCAAATAAACAGGCTCGGAAAAATAGATGACTTTCTTATCCAATTTGCTGATGCCAATTCACCTGCTGCAGTGACTGCAAACCTCCCACGGGCCAGGCATCACGGACACAGCCGGAAGTGAGCCCACGCTTATGGAGGGTTCATCACGAAACAGTGGCCGATGATGAAAACCAGGAAGGCAGATGTGTCGGGGCTCGTGGTAGTGTGTGTGATGGGGGCAGTGGGAGCTGCAGGGGTGAGGGCCAGCAGGGGTCGGGCATGTCTAGCTGAGGCAGGAATGGGATGGGGAGGTTGCTGCAGTGGGTGGGGAGCCTATCAGATTCTGCTAGGAGTCTAGGAGAGGGTCCAGGAGGACCCCAAGGTCTCTGCCTTCAGTCTTGAGGACAGATGGCCACTGAGCCACTGAGGGTTGGGGGAACTGGCAGGCAGAGTCGGGGAAGGGGGTAGCAGCCCAGGGTCCGGCACTACGCAGCTGCACTCATGTGTGGAGCTGAGGGCAGGGTGGTGTGGAGGATGGCGTGGAGCGTGGTCTGGAGGCCAGGAGAAGAGCTCTGAGGGAGCAGTGTAGACACAGCAGAAGAGCAGTGAGGAGGCCCACATGGGCGAAGGAAAGACCAGGAGGCTGAGCAGGAGCATCCCGCAGCAGTGGAGGGCGTGTGGCCAGCTGTGCCTGGTGCTGCTCAGAGGTGCAGGCAGATGGATGGCTACGGATGCCTGCCCCGGGCCCCGGGCCTCGAGAAGGGGTAGGGTGGGCTGCTTCCAGGGAGCCTGCTGCCAGGCGGATGCACGGTGGGGGAGGTGGGGGGTGGCGTCCAGGGCATCTGTGGTTCGTTTTTTTATTTTTTATTTTATTTTTATTTTTTATTTTTTTTTGAGACGGAGTCTCGCTCTGTCGCCCAGGCTGGAGTGCAGTGGCCGGATCTCAGCTCACTGCAAGCTCTGCCTCCCGGGTTTACACCATTCTCCTGCCTCAGCCTCCCGAGCAGCTGGGACTACAGGCGCCTGCCACCTCGCCCGGCTAGTTTTTTGTATTTTTTAGTAGAGACGGGGTTTCACCGTGTTAGCCAGGATGGTCTCGATCTCCTGACCTCGTGATCCGCCCGTCTCGGCCTCCCAAAGTGCTGGGATTACAGGCTTGAGCCACCGCGCCCGGCCCGTTTTTTTAAAGATAGGAGAAAGAATGGCTTGAACCACGCAATGGGGAAGGGAGATGCCCTGTGCAGTCCTGAGCAGGTGAGAGGGCCGGGGCTGCAGGCTGAGCTGGTGCACAGGCACACTTGTCTTCTTGGTCTAGAGCAAGGTACTGAAGGCGAGTGGGGATGAGGCTGAGGGTGGGGGAAGCTCAGAACTCGGGCTGATGGTGCACAGTGCAAGGCAGGAGAGCCGGGAGGGAGTAGGCAGTGCTGGGATTTGCCAGGAAGTGTGGGGATCTGGGATGTGGGGTGGATCTGGCAGGACGGGCTGTCCCAGCGAGGCCTGCACATGGGCTGCTGTCCTCCTTTTCAACAATTTCCAATCCGACTCCAATTTGCAGTTTCTTTCCATGACCCGCAGCAGGGGCTCCGCCACGGGTCCATGGGCTTTGGGGCTCCCTCACTGGTTGACAACCTGATTCCATGACTCAAGGCAGGGGCTCCCAATATGCGCTCCAAGGCCCTCGGGGTCCCCAGGACCCTTCAGGGGGAGTCAAAGCCAGGTTCTTGGTCACAGGCAGAGCACGCCCGGCCTGCCTGTCACCGTGCTCACACCTGCGCGGGTGCGGGAGCAGCTGAGGCCTGCACCCCCCCGCCACACTCGCCCTCACGCACACGGCTTCCACCCGCGAGTGGGCACCAGGTGCCCCACTTCACACTGAGGACCAGGGTCGTGCAGCCCAGCTGCTTTTCCTAGGAAGAATGGCGGACGGACGGGCAGTGCACCCACGCTAGCTGTGCGGACACGGGATCGGTCAGAGCACGGCGGGAGTCCCTCACTCCCACGACAACCGACAGGGTTTGCGGCCGAGGATACAAGTCAAGCTTTCACATAAAAAATCAGAATTATCCAAAGCTTGTCCCTGCGGCCACACGGCTGGACTCTTCTGAGACTGGTGCCGACTCAGGAGAGTTTCTGACGTCGCATAACAAGACGCAGTCACGCCAGAAAGATCCGAGTTTCTGAGGCCGCAGAACTGGACGTGCCCATGCCATGAAGGTCTGAGTTTCCGATGGGACGTAGCCACGCCAGGAAATGGGAAGTGGCCACAGGAAGATCGACATCACGTAACGGGACGTGGCCACGCCAGGAAGATCCGACACTGCGTAACGGGACGTAGCCACGCCAGGAAACGGGAAGTGGCCAAACCAGGAAGATCCGGCATCGCGTAACAGGACGTAGCCACGCCCGGAAGATCCAACATCACGTAACGGGACGTGGCCACGCCAGGAAGATCGACATCGCGTAACAGGACGTAGCCACGCCAGGAAGATCCGACATTGCGTAATGGGACGTAGCCATTCCAGGAAACGGGAAGTGGCCACAACAGGGAGATCCGACATCGCGTAATGGGACGTGGCCACGCCCGGAAGATCCGACATTGCGTAAGGGGCGTAGCCACGCCAGGAAACCGAAGTGGCCACACCAGGAAGATCTGACATAGCGTAAGGGGACGTGGCCACGCCCGGAAGATCGACATCGCGTAACGGGACGTGGCCACGCCAGGAAATGGGACGCAGCCGCAAGGTCCACGTAGTATTTCCCAAATACGTCAAAAGGTAAAGCCAGCACACTCAGGCCCAAAGCTTCCTCACAGCAAAGGGAACAATGAGCGGAGTGAAGGGGCAGCCCGTGGGTACGGGATGGGAGACCGCATCTGCGAACTGCAGCCTGACAAGGATTAATCACTGGAATATATGAGGAGCTCAGGCTCAACAGGAGAAAATCTAATAATCCAATTAAAAATGGGTGAAAGACCTGAATAGACATTTCTCACAAGTTAGCATGGAAATGACAAACAGGCATCTGAAAAGGTGCCCAACACCACCGCTCCTCAGAGAAACGCAGAGAAAAACTACAGGGAGACATCCTCTCACCCCAGTTAAAATGGCTTCTATCCAAAAGACAGGCAGAAACAAGTCCTGGCGAGGATGTGGAGAAAAGGGAACCCTCTCGAGCTATTGGTGGGAATGTAAATTAGTACTGCTATGGAGAACAGTCTGGAGGGCCCTCAAAAAACTAAAAATAGAGCCCCATACGGTCCAGCAATCCCACTCCTGGGCATATACCCAAAAGAGAGGAAATCAGCCTACGGGAGGGAGACCTGCATGCGCATGCTGACTGCCCCACTTCCCCGCAGCCAAGGTTTGGAAGCAGCTGGGCTGTCCACGGACAGATGAATGGAGAAGGAAGACGTGGCGCACACACAGTGGAATATTATTCAGCCATAAAAGAAATGAGATCCAGTCACTGGAACAACACGGAGGGAAGTGGAGGTTGCTATGTTAACTGAAATAAGTCAGGCACAGAAGGACAAATTCCGCACCTTCTCATTTGTGGGAGCTAAAAATAAAAGTAATTGAACTCATGGAGATAGAGCAGAAGGAGGGTTCCCAGAGGCTCAGAAGGGGAATAGGGCCGGGGGAGAGGTGGGAATGGTTAATGGGTACAAAAACAGAATAAGAGCTAGTATTTTATAGCACAACAGGGTGACTATGGTCAACGATAATTTATCACACATTTAAACATAACGAAAAGTATCATTGAATTATTTGTAACACAAAGGGTGTTTGAAGTGATGGGGACCCCATTTCCCCCATGTGATTGCACACACTGCATGCCTGTATCACAGTACCACAAATGCCTTATAGACACCTACTGTGTACCCACAAAAATTAAAAACACAAATTTTATTTAAAAAAAAGTCATTATATTCACCACCACAAACAAAACAAAACAAAAAAAAAGAAAAAAAAAAAAAGCAAATCATTACATTCCAAGTGCAAGATGGACCAGCGGATTTTAACACACTGAGCGTGGAAGGCTCTGTGGTGTGGCCTCAGGGCCCGAGCTGAGTGACCTTCAAGGGGTGGTCCATGTCGCTGTTGGCGTGGTATCGAATAAGGCCCACGCCTATCTGAAAAGGCCACTAAAATATTCTTCTCTTGTCCAACTACACCTGAAGCCACAGGTGAGGCCAGCTTATTTTCCACGTATTTCAACCAGAGCCATACACATCATGACTGACTGTATGGAAGATGCGAAAGTCCATTGTCTTCCATCAAGCTACACGTTTAAGACATTTGCAAAAATTGTTCTTGCAGATGACTTTGTTTCGGAAAATACTTTTCAAAAACACAAGTCATCTGTGTCAATATATACTGGACTTACTTTGTTATTTTAAACAATTAACAAATATTCTAGAATGCTTTCAATTTTGATTTCTGTTAGAGGAAATGTCAGCGGCTATCACCACAAAGACAGCTGCTCTCAGGGGTTGTCAAGAACTCAAGAGTGTGCCAGGCTGGAGCTGAGGCCCCTCCTGTGCCCCAGGGCCCTGTGGCCGGTCACACGGCTCAGCTACAGAGGCCCGTGGCAGGTGCTGAAAGCACGCATCAGAACGAAGGCCAAGCCGTCAGAGTCTCACCTAAAATTGCATCCTGGATGGCCCTCTCTGGATCGTCAAGGTGAACCAGCAGCTCTCGGTACAGGTACTGGACACTGCTCTGATAGTAGGACTTTCCGTCAGCACCCTTGACACACTGCAGCCAGGTGACCAAAGTGGAGGCGGCTGCCATCCTCACGTCATTGGAAACGTCGTCTAGGCGTTTTAAGAGTTCTGGAAGGAGAGAGTGAGGTGTTTGAGTCTAGAGCAGACATTTCATGTCTAAAGGTCCACAAAGACGTTTAGTTTGCACTCCCGTGAGGCACCTGCCCTGGGGTCCTAGGAAACCCACACCTCACTGGAAACTCCGTGCATCTCGAGCCACATGCAAGGTGCTCCTGGCGCCCTGGGACCCCTGAACCCCAGCCAACAGAGCGGAGGCGGCCCAGGCCCTGCTGTGGCCCCTGCAATAACCTGCCCTGTGGGCGCAGCAGACCCAAGCCCCGCTGTAGCTGTAGCTATAGCTGTGTGCTCACCTGGCCTCCACCTCCTTGCAGCTGTGTGCTCACCTGGCCTCCACCTCCTGCTCCCAGATGCTCAGATCCCTGAGCTGGCCGCCCTCCCCAGCTCCGACCCTGCCCTCCCACCAGAGCTGAGGACTCACTGACAGACAACCCCCTACTGTGGTCAGTTTTCTGCTGCTGAAAAGAGGAGGATGATCCTTCCTGATGGGTAGAAACTTATGAAATTAATGGATATAATTTTTATCAAATTTATGCTTTTTTCACATCATCTTAAAAAAATCTCTGGCACCCCCTTCTGTGCATCATTCGGAGATTTGCAGACGAACGAGTCGCAAAACCATCCGGAGGCCCATCTTCCTGATGCCGGGAGGGGCAGCTGCCTGCGCCTGGCACGAGGCCCATCTTCCCGCTGCAAACGTGAGGGTGGGCTGGGTCTCTGCTGCTTTTGCAATGCGGAGGGCATGATCCACCCTCAGCAAGCGGTTCCTGCGTAACGAAAGGCATGAAAAACATCGAAAGTTCAGGCCGTCGCACCAAGCCAGGCTTTGAGACAAGTGGGACCCAGCGGATTAACTCCTGGGAGATGCCCAGGTGCTTCCCTGAGGGTGCTGGGCCCTGAGGGTGCTGGGCCCTGAGGGTGCTGGGCCTTCCAGCCACCAAACACAGGACCAAGGAGAAAGGTGCGGAGGGTGCTGGGCCTTCCAGCCACCAAACACAAGCACCAAGGAGGAAGCTGTGGACAGCATCCAGGCATCACGGTGCTAAACCCTGAAGCAGCCCTGCACAGCGAGTATGCTCACTGCACGGTGGCTGCCCTCGCTGCACGGCGGGTGATCTCACTGCATGGCGGGTGACCTAGCTGCAGGGCAGGTGTCCTCGCTGCACGGCGGGTGATCTCGCTGCAGGGCGGGTGATCTAGCTGCACGGCAGGTGCCCTCGCTGCACGTGTCTCAGGAGGAAGGACGGAGTCAGATGATCAACTCACCCAAGGTTGGCCCACTAGCAAACGTCTATGGGCACGGACAGGATCCTCCAAGGCCTCCTGCTGGCACAGCCGACTGTGGAATTGCAGAGTGGCATTGGCTATTGTGTTTTTACGATGGTCACTCCTGGACGGCCTGCAGGTCCACTTTTGTACCAGTTTATGCAGTCCTTTCATGCACGACTAAGCCAGGCAGAATTGGCTCACACTGGCCTGTCTGCTGTTCGCGTTTGTGTCTGCCTGTTCTGGGAGGCCTGGTTGCCTGTGCTCCCAACTCAGGACATCCTTCCCTTCCCCGCCAAGGAGGCCATGATTCATCCAATACTTCACCCTGGGAAGCCCAGAGCTGGCACTAATGGGCAAGGAGCCTCTCAAGGAACATTTTGTAGTGAGAATAACCACACAGGAGGCTGCGGCCCAGACGCCCAAACGCACTCAGACACTCAAATGCGTGCAGCCTTTCCGCTGGCTCCTGTTTTAAAAAGTGAGTGAACTCCCAACAAATCGCACGGGTTGAACTTGTTCCAGAGTCAGTGGGAACAGGATGTTTATTACTACAAGAATAAAAACAGAAAAGCAAAGGTGAAAGAATGAGCGAGAAAGGCACCCAGACCTCAGGGTTCAGCAGGAGGCAGTTTCTCTGCCCAGCGCCGTATATACTGTGAATCTGAAAATTCACGTCTGTTTCCACTTCTGGAAGATTCTGAGGCACCATCTCTCCTCCATTCTCTTCTCCTGGGATTCAGAAAAGCCCGGGAGCCTCTCAGCCCAGTCAGCGCCCCTCTCCAGTCCGTGTCCTCCGCCTGCTCCAGGCCCTGCACCCCTCTCCGTCCCGTGATCTCAGGGAACTCCACATTCCTGGCTTTCACTTCACTAACTCTGTTTTCAGCCACATTCAGTCTAGAGTTGACCCAAAGCACACAGTGTCAAGTTCTGATGTCTCCGTTCATTTCCAGGAATCAGTAAGAAGCATCTTTTAAAAACTGTTAAACATTTCTGGCATAAACACACAAAGTATAGATAATCACACAAAGCAGAGATAATCAGGAAAGCCGGAGTGGCTGCTTCCCGCCCACCCCACCCCCCTTCCTCCCTCACTGGGTAACTCCTTTCCTGAAAGCAGCGCCAGCACGCCATCCCGTGTTGCTCTGGACTTCCCAGTGATCGTTCCCGTTTCCGTCTGTTCTTTATTCCTGCTTGTCTTCTTGTTTCTCAACTTGTTTTTTAGTGGATGGTACTCTTTTAGCTTTCTGAGGATCTTAAACACGCTTCACAAAAGGTAATTTTGAGGTGGTTCTATTATTAGCGCTTCCTTCCCGGGCTGGGTGAGAGGCCGCCCTTAGCGCCGGGTCTCCGGTGTTCTGAGGCAGCGGTCCCCAACTTTTTTGGCACCAGGGCCTGGTTTCATGGAAGACAATTTTCCACGGACCGGGGGTGGGATGGTTTCGGGATGATTCATGTATGTTACGTTTATTGTACACGTTATTTCTATGATGACTACATTGTAACATAATGAGGTAATTCTACAACTCATCATCATGCAGAATCAGTGGGAGCCTGAGCTTGTTTTCTTGCAACTAGATAGTCCCATCTGGGGACAATGGGAAACAGTGACAGATCATCAGGCATTAGAGTTTCATAAGGATCGTCAGCCTGGGTCCCTCACATGCACAGTTCACAATAGGATTTGGGCTCCTATGAGAATCTAATGCCGCTGCTGATCTGACGGGAGGCAGAGCTCAGGTGGTAACGTGAGCAATGGGGAGCAGCTGTAAACACAGATGAAGCTTCACTCGCCCACTTCTCACCTCCTGCTGTGCAGCCTGGTTCCTAACAGGACCCGGACAGGTACTGGCCCATGGCCTGGGTGGTGGGGACCCTGACCTGAGGGGTTTGTGTGCAGGCTGCCCTGAGTGAGGGGCTCTCCCAATTCATGACTCTGTTCAGTGCTGCTGCTTTTCGGAAGCTTTGAGTCCATCACCCCATTCCCCTCCCCAGTGCTCACTCTCTCCTGGGGTTGGTCTGGGGTTTGGGCTCCAGGAGGCGGTGACACTGAGGCTGTGCCCCTGGCCCCACCGGGCTGCAGGGTGGCCCGGCCCTGTCTTCCCACAGGCAGCTCCAGCCACCCCACCCTGAGTGCACTGCTTAGGGGGACCCTGCAACCCTTGAAGACTCCACTCTCGGCCACGTGGAAGCTGAGCCTTGTCACCCCCACCCAGTGCTAGTTTGGAGACCTCTGCCTTGCTTCTTGCTATGCCATTTAATTTGTGGTATTTCATGTCATTGCTGTTTGTTCTCATGGTACCAACTTGAACAGAAGTCAGAGAAGCATTTTCTACTTTTTTTTTTTTTTTTGAGATGGAGTCTGGCTCTGTCACCCAGGATGGAGTGCAGTGATGCGATCTCAGCTCACTGCAACCTCTGCTTCCTGAGTTCAAGTGATTATCCTGCCTCAGCCTCCCAAGTAGCTGGGACTACAGGCGCCTGCCACCACGTCCAGCTAGTATTTTATTTATTTTTATTTTTATTTTTATTTTTTGAGACGGAGTCTCGCTCTGCCACCCAGGCTGGAGTGCAGTGGCCGGATCTCAGCTCACTGCAAGCTCCACCTCCTGGGTTCACGCCATTCTCCTGCCTCAGCCTCCCGAGTAGCTGGGACTACAGGCGCCCGCCACGTCGCCCGGCTAGTTTTTTGTATTTTTAGTAGAGACGGGGTTTCACCATGTTAGCCAGGATGGTCTCGATCTCCTGACCTCGTGATCTGCCTGTCTCGGCCTCCCAAAGTGCTGGGATTACAGGCTTGAGCCACCGCGCCCGGCCTAGTATTTTATTTTTAGTAGAGATGGGGTTTCACCATTTTGGCCAGTATGGTTTCGAACTCCTGACCTCGTGATCTGCCTGCCTCAGCCTCCCAAAGTGCTGAGATTAGAGGCGTGAGCTACCACGCCCAGCCACATTTTCTACTTTTTTCTATAAAACAAACCACTGTCAAACTTAAATATAGTAATCTCTTGATATCTGTGGAGTTTGGTTCCAGGAATCCACTCCCTCCAGGATACCAAAATCCTCAAATGCTCAAGTCTCTGATAAAATCCTCAAATGCTCAAGTCTCTGATTAAAAAAAAGGCATAGTATTTGCACACAACCCACATACATCTTCCTGCACACCTTCAATCATCTCTAGATTACGTTTAATGCCAAATACAATGTCCCCACACTCCTTCAGGCGGGTTCAACGTTGTTTTAATGCCGAATGCAGCGTCCACGCAACGCTTCCTCCACGCGGGTTCAACGCTGTTTTAAAGCCGAATGCAGCGTCCACGCAACGCTTCCTCCACGCGGGTTCAACGTTGTACTCGGTGCTCAACACACTCAAGCTTTGCTTTTTGGAATTGTGGAATTCTGCCCCCAATACATACATATTTATATATGCAAATACACATACAAATTTGTGTTTGTATGTGTAAATGTACAAACATGTATATATATAGCCATATATATCTCTTTCTCTCTCTCACTCTATATATATACACACACGCACACACATATATCTACTTTTAAAGACAGGGTCTTGGTCTGTTGCCCAGGCTGGGCTCAAGCGATCCTCCTGCCTCAGCTTCCCGAGTAGCTGGGACTACAGGTGTGTGCCACCAGTCCTGGCTAATTTTTAAACTTTTTGTTGAGATGGGGGTCTCACTATGTTGCCCAGGCTGCTCTCAAATTCCTGGGCTCAAGCAATCCTCCTGCCTAAAGTGCTGGAATTACAGGTGTGAGCCACTGCACCCTGCCCCAGATACTTTTGATCCGAGGTTGGCTGACTCCATGGATGCAAACGGAACCCAGGGATACGGAGGGCCGACTGTATCTACATAGGCTGTGAACAACAGAAATGTCCTACCAGGATAAATCTTGATGAGTTTCTCTGGATCCGTCATGCTGTCCGAGGTTTTTAAGAACGTGTTGATAATACGGCACGAAATCAGTCGTGTCATCTGCGAATCCTCCTCCAGGGTGGTCAGGACCTGAGGCATCAGTGTTTCCTGCACGTCCTGTATCTGCAATCAGCAAACACACACGACATGACTCACATCTGTCCTTGGGGGGGGCTCACCATCCCTGCACTCCTGCCTGGAAGGACTTATGGGACTTGAAAGCTTTACCTAAGAAGTACGCTTGAATCTCGATTTTAAAATTTAGATTTTGAGCAATTTTTAACTTGCTTACTTGATTTTTAAAAAATACGTACACTGTTTACAACTCCTGGGTGAGGCACTAACGCTGTACCAGGATAATGGCTCGCCTGGACCCCACTGATGTGGGGCTTTCAGCTGGAGCACCAACCGCACCACCCTGTGTGTACCAGGAGGTGGCGCTCACGTCACGCGGGCCCAGGGGCAGCACCTTCCCGCTGGGCGGTGACCAGGACGGGGGCGGGCACCAGCGTCTGTTTTCTGACGCCTGGTCCCAACGGGAAGTGTTCATAGAAAAGACGTGGAAAGTCCCGGCCTGTCCTCTAGCCTGGATCCTGGGATTCGACTCCTGGTCTTGTAGCCAGCATTGGGCCGCAAACCCGAGAAACCCCACGCTCACCCACGGCAGCGAAACCTGCAGCACACAGGGCTGGCTGGGCCCACGGCCTGGCTCCTGCTCTCGCCTGCTGTCTGAGCCGCAGCCCTGCTGCTGGCTCCCACCCTTCTACGGCCAGTGTGGGGAGAGCCTCCTGGGATACAGGCCCCAGGTGGAGGTGCAGGGGCTGCCTCCCCAAGTTCCTGCTATGGGAGTCCTGCCGGGCGCCGGGAAGCCTGTGCAGTCCCCGGCCACTGTCCACGGAGCACGCAGGGAGCCCCGTACCTGCTTTGCCGACAGGACCTCGCTGCTGGTGAGCGCCCAGAGGCAGGACACGGCAGCCGTGCGGATGGCCGCGGCTGTCCTCCCCGCGTGCCACTGCAGATTGGGGGCCAGGATGTCCTTTGTCACTGTCTCGAGGTAGCTGGGGAACTGCCTGGAACCGGAGCATAGAAGGCAGATGAGGAGGCTGGACAGGCACTTGGAAGGAACGTTTCAGTCTGGGGATGAATGGGGCTGAGGGGGAGCCAAACAGGAAAACGAACTCGACCCCAAAACATGAGGCCCCTCCTCCTCTCAGGAGCTGCTTCTCACTGTGAAGTGGGAGGTTCCTGCAGACCCAACCCCACCCAGGAGACTGCGGTGCCTGTGCAGCTGGCTTCCCCTGCGGCCAGAGAAAGAGAGCCAGAGGCCCTGGGCTGAGGATACACTTTTAGCCTCTCCCACTCCTAGCTCCAAAAGGAGGCTTGAGTGGCACCTGGGCAAGGGCAGCGCGGTGGTGTTGGCAGCACCCAGTGAGCCCCTTCCCGTCTGCATCCCTCCCCCAGAAAAAGGCGGTCTTTCCAGCCACATAACTCTCCGTCCAGCAAGGACAGTCGCTGTGGCTTCAGAGAGGCAGGATGGGAGGGCCACAGGTGCGGAGGCAGGAGGATCACGAGGTCAGGAGATCAAGACCATCTTGGCTAACACGGTGAAACCCCGTCTCTACTAAAAACATAAAAAATTAGCTGGGCGTGATGGTGGACGCCTATAGTCCCAGCTACTGGGGAGGCTGAGGCAGGAGAATGGCGTGAACCCGGGTGGCGGAGCTTGCAGTGAGCCGAGATTGCGCCACTGCACTCCAGCCTGGGCGACAGGGCGAGACTCCGTCTCAAAAAATAAATAAATAAATAAATGAATAAATAAAAACCAAACGGATTAAAAAAATCTTTCCTGCCTATTAAAATAGCTAATAAGTTCACTAAAATCACTGCCATCTGAACACTTTACTTCTCCTGACACCAACCGCCTTCCACAAGACGCTGTTAGTGCACTTTCTTTGGGAACTCAGCCCGGATGTGGCAGCTGTGCTCCCTAGAGTTAACTGCTCCTGGGCAGAACCTGCCCCAGGGTTCCTCCCAAAATACAGGCGGGTGTGAGTTCCAGAGGGAAGGGCCTGGACCCTGCTGTGTTATCTGCATGGTACCTGCACAAATACCAGCCTGCAAGCTGGACGGCTGTCACGGCTCTGTTTATATCTTTCTATGGTCTGTTCTAAACCCTGAAGTTTTTGAAGACAAGCAGGAAACAAAATTTCCTGCAGTACGACGGGCGCGCTGAGGGCCGAGAGCAGAGATTAGGGTCATGAAGGAGAAAAGTCTGAACACCGGATTCTTTCCACGTGAGGCTCCAGTGCGTGAACTGCTTTCCGGTTTGACGCGTTTGCTGCTGGGGCGCGTCCCGGTGCTGATGCAGCCAGATCCAGCTGCACCGGTGGGGGTGAGACCCAACTGACGGCACATTTTGCTCATAACAAAGTAAGCGGCAGGGCTCTAAGAGCTGCCTCAGCAGCAGCACCCGGGTGGGGCCTCTTCCTCCACTGCCCCTCCCAGTGCTTCTGGGGGGCACCCGTGCTTCTGGCCCTTACTTCAAAGCCGTACAACTGGAGGCCCTAGGCCCTTGGTGTCTTACTGTCACCTAAAAGTTCTTTTAGATAATAGGTATTTCTACCACTTTGACCATCAGTAGCAATTCAATTAATTCTTTGTTAGGTTTGAAAAGTGGCTGAAGGCTTTTAAAACAGAGGACAGCTAATACATAAGCCATTAATAGTTAATGTTCCCTAACACTTTTTCATTCACTGGAATTTTAATGGCCACACAGAGATGACTTTGACTTAGTGTTTCTCTGTGCATTCCCTGCCGAGAGCCTGTGTTTACCCAGTGAGGATGGACAAACTGCTCCCAGGCCAGTGAAGCTCAGGGGTCACTGCATACGCCCACCTTAGACTGGGTGTGGGGAACCCCCTGCCCAGAGAGCTGTCGGGGAGGTGGTTAGGAAACTGGCCCACCTTAGACTCAGAGTGGAGGAGGGAGGTGGAACCCCCTTGTTCAGCGAGCTGTTGGGGAGGGAGATGGGGACCCCTGGCCCAGACCCCAGCTGGGGGCTGTGCAGAGGCAGAGCCCAGACCTACCCCTGGGAGTCGATGGTGTCCGTGGCTCTGAGCAGCACAGTGGACAGGATGGAGAACAGCTTCAGGCGCATCTGCGGGTCTCGGGAGGGCTGCAGACAGGCCCTGAGCGTGGGCATGACGTGTGGCAGGGCTTCTCCTACGGCAGGGCCTGCAAGACACAGCACAGGCTCCTGTGCATGGCCCTCGGGAGACGGGAGGCGGCCCCATCCAGCACAGGCCCAGGCACGGGTGCTCCCACCTGTGAGAGGACACTATCGGCCACCACCTCCCCCTTTGTCTTTCTGAATCAGTGAGGTGATTATCACAGAAAAGCAGCAGTCGTGCTTTTCCGTATGGAAACCTTCTATGTGGCCAGGCGCGGTGGCTCACGCCTATAATCCCAGCCCTTTGGGAGGCCAAGGAGGGAGGATCACCTGAGGTCCAGAGTTCGAGACCAGCCTGGTCAACAGGGTGAAACCCCATCTCCACTAAAAATACAAAAATTACCCTAGCATGGTGGTGTGTACCTGTAGTCCCGCCTACTTGGGAGGCTGAGGCAGGAGAATCACCTGAACCTGGGAGGCAGAGGTTGCAGTGAGTCGAGATCATACCACTGCGCTCCAGCCTGGGCGACAAAGTGAGACTCTGTCTCAAAAACAAAAACAAAAAACCAAACCTGGGCGTGGTGGCTCATGCCTGTAATCCCAGCACTTTGGGTAGGCGAGACAGTGGACCACCTGAGGCCAGGAGTTCGAGACCAGCCTGACCAACATGGAGAAAACCCCATCTCTACTAAAAATACAACATTAGCTGGGTGTGGTGGCGGGCGCCTGTAATCCCAGCTGCTCGGGAGGCTGAGGCAGGAGAACTGCTTGAACCTGCGAGATGGAGGTTGTGGTGAGCTGAGATTGCACTATCGCACTCCAGTGTGGGAAACAAGAGCAAAACTCTGTCTCAAAAACAAAACAAAACAATCTTCTATTTTTCTTGAACTTTTCTAAATTTTTTGAAAAATTAAAGTCAAGCAATAGTTGAAGTAACAACCAAAATAAATTGTTCTAGTGAAGGAAGTTGTTTAATATCTGCCCCTCAGCGTTGCAGCCGTCACCCCGTCCACGCTCAGGGCCAACCTCCTGCACCCTGGCTGCTTGCCAGTGGGTGTGAGGCATGGGCGCCTGCACTGTGCATCCTACACGCCAAGGGGTCCCCACTGCAGTAGGGCCACCCCGCCTCCCTGTAAGTCTCCAGGAATCACAGGGCAAGGACAGCCCTGAGGATCCCCGTAGCATCTCCTGCCAGGCTCAGTCGGCAGGCCCAGGAGCTGAAGGCTCAGGGTGGGGACTGGGTTGGGGCCACAGAGGGAGGCACTCTGGCCCAGGGCCAGTGTAGAGGGAGCATCCGCTGGTTTGTCCAAGCATCTGTGTGTCACCCTGAGCCGTCGCCAGGGACCCCGTGATGTGGGCCTTCTTCCTGGCGCCGGCGGTCATCAGAGCAGGCTGCTTGGTAGTGGACCGAGACCCCCGCCTGCCCTTGCCACACGGAGACGCGATGTACTCGCTGCTCTGGCTCAAAGTCAGGCCTCGCTCAGGCCTCGCGGTGGGACCAGCTGGTGTCTTGGAGAGCCTCCTCACACAGCCGGGCAGGCGGGGTTGCCTTGAAGCCGCTGGGACGCCTGACTCGAGCCTCCCAGGGCAGGAGTCTCGGGCCAAGTGCCGCCCTGCCACGAGAACCACGCTGCTTCTGACCCAGTTTCTGACTGTTTCACCGTCTTTACATCTTAAACTAGAAAGAAGACAGAGTTTCTGGCTTAAATACAGAAGGAAAACAGCCGAATGTCCACAGGTCACGTCCAACTCCTGGGATGGGAGGTAAGAGGGGCGCTGAGGGGTGGGCCACTTGCTGTCAAGAGTGTTCAAACCCGATGCCCAGGGCCACGTGTCTGCCTTCCCAGCACGAGCGCTCCTGCTCACAGCACGGACACTTCCGCCCGGGCCACGTGTCTACCTTCCCAGCAGTAATGGTCCTGCTGGTGGACACTTCCGCCCAGGCCACGTGTCTGCCCTCCCAGCGTGAGCTCCTGCTCGCAGCAGGGACACTTCTGCACTGGCTTCACTTTCCCTCCATATCACACCACGCCTGTCTTCCCATTTTGCTGTAAAGGCTTAGGATAATTGTTCTTAATGGTTGCCAGAGCATTTCCTCTATGGAAATACCATTATGTATTTAGCTTTGTATGAGGTAGTGGGGTCACTTCCAATCTCTGCTATTAAATTATAAATTATGCCCGATGCCTATTTTTGGGTGCATAGCTTTTTCCATAATTAGAATTATTTCCTTAGGGAGGATAGATTCTCACGAATGTGATTGCTGGATGAAAGGAGTGAAGACGTTGGCAATTCCAGATGCGCAATGTCTCGCTGTTTTCTAAACATTGGCAATTTCAGACGTGCGCTGTCCGACGGCTTTCCAGAAGCACCTTGGCGCTCCCAGCTCAGCCACCCTGGGCAGAAGCTGTTTATTTCACTTAATTGGATAAATGAAACAATGGAGCACTACAGTCTTTAATTCATATCTCCTCATGACTAGAAGGGCTGGTTGGTTCCCACTCTATTTGCTTATTAGTTGTATTAACTCTTTTTTATAAAATCTGGATATTTTGCCTGTTTGTTTGGGAGTTAATGGTTTTTGATTTTTGGAATCATGGTCTCACTCTGCTGTCCGGGCTGGAGTGCAGTGGTACAGTCACAGCTTCCTGAAGCCTCAACTCCTGGGCTCACGTGAGCCTCCTGCCTCAGCCTCCATCATCACAGCAGGCTGCTCAGTTGTGGACGCAGAGTGCTGGGATTACAGGTGTGGCTACCATGCCCAACTCTTAATGCTTTTATTCTCATTTTTTCTTTTTGAGACGGAGTCTCGCTCTGCCCCCCAGGCTGGAGTGCAGTGGTGTGATCTCAGCTCACTGCAAGTTCCGCCTCCCGGGTTCACGCCATTCTCCTGCCTCAGCCTCCTGAGTAGCTGGGACTACAGGCGCCCGCCACCACGCCCAGCTAATTTTGTTTTTTGTATTTTTAGTAGAGACGGGGTTTCACTGTGGTCTCGATCTCCTGACCTTGTGATCCGCCCGCCTCGGCCTCCCAAAGTGCTGGGATTATAGGTGTGAGCCACTGCGCTCAGCCTTTATTCTCATTTTGTGTCAGCTTTATGTAACAAAGATTTCACACTGTCATTCTTACTGCAAATACTTTCCTAAATCTGTGTTCCTTTTATTTGGGTTCAAATGTAGTCAAACCAACGTCTTTGCAGTTCCCCCGTCCTCTCAAAGTTTAGAAAGTTATCCCTTTCTGTGTGTTTAAAATAATTAAAATTTAAAAGGTATCTTCCCATAGAACTTTTGTAAATGAGAAATTTAAAAATTTCTCCTATTAAAAAAATTGTTTTAATCCTTTTGTCTTCTGTTTATTACAAGAGTGCATGCTCATTAGAGAAAACTTAGAAAAACAGAAAAAAATTAAGAAGAAAACAAAAATCATCTGTATTCCCAAGGACGTGATGTTGGAAATATTTATTATATTTGAGGTTGTGCCCCCGATTCCCAAGAGCACCTCACATGTGTGCGCTCAGGTGGGGCTCAGAGAAAATAATCACTGGGGCCGGGCGCGGTGGCTCAAGCCTGTAATCCCAGCACTTTGGGAGGCCGAGACGGGCTGATCACGAGGTCAGGAGTTCGAGACCATCCTGGCTAACATGGTGAAGCCCCGTCTCTACTAAAAATACAAAAAAAAACTAGCCGGGTGAGGTGGCGGGCGCCTGAAGTCCCAGCTACTCAGGAGGCTGAGGCAGGAGAATGGCGTAAACCCGGGAGGCGGAGCTTGCAGTGAGCTGAGATCTGGCCACTGCACTCCAGCCTGGGCGACAGAGCGAGACTCCGTCTCAAAAAAAAAAAAAAAAAAATAATAATAATAATAATCATTGGGAATACAGTTTTAAACCGGGCATAGTGGCTCACGCCTGTAATCCCAGCACTTTGGGAGGCTGAGGTGGGAAGACTGTTTGAGCCTAGGAGTTTGTGATCAGTCTCAACGTCAAGAGGGGCAACGTAAAGAGACCCCCATCTCTACAAAAAATACAAAAATTAGCCAGGAGTGGTGGTGGGTGCCTGGGGTCCCAGCTAGTCAGGAGGCTGAGGCAGGAGGATGGCTTGAGCCCAAGAGTTCAAGACTAGTCTGGCAGTTTATATGACCCCATTTCTATAAAAAATACAAAAGTAGCCAGGTGGCGTGCGCCTACAATCCCATCTACTTAGGAAGCTAAGGCAGAAAAATCCCTTGAGCCTGGAAGTTGGAGGCTACAGTGAGCTGTGATCGCACCACTGCACTCCAGCCAGCCTGGGTGACAGAGTGAGACCCTGTCTCAAACAAACAAACAAAAAAACACAAAAAAACCCCATGCAGTTTTATACCCAGCTCTTGACGCTGAACAGCACACTGCAGTCTTCCTGCCTTTCAGCAAATGACAGAGGTGGGTCCAAAGAGATGTGTGTTCTAAGCTGCCAATCAGTTCCGCCAGCACCTTAAGAAATGCTTCTGTAAGTATAATAAAATAAAAAATAAAAAAAATAAAAAAAACTCTGCACGTTATGCACATGTACCCTAGAACTTAAAGTATAATAAAAAAAAAAAGTAAAAAAAAAAAAAAAAAAGAAA
This sequence comes from Trachypithecus francoisi, assembly GCF_009764315.1. Lineage (NCBI taxonomy): Eukaryota > Metazoa > Chordata > Mammalia > Primates > Cercopithecidae > Trachypithecus > Trachypithecus francoisi. The sequence goes on from NW_022681469.1 coordinate 109,892,406, forward strand.
TGCTTCTGCAAAGAGGAAGAGCAGATGGTGGAGAAGCCACCAGAGCCACAGTAAATGCGAGTTCTGGCTCCACTGCAAGCTGAGTCTCTCGGGGTTTGCATGCCCAATTTTCTGGACTGTGAGGTGAAGGCTACAGTAATTTGGTGCAAGAGGTCGTTAGAAGTAACATTCAGTAAAAATCTGAAATGGAATTCCCTGGGCCCCATCCCCAGGAGGCCTGTGGGAGAGAGGCTGAGGGAGGCCCTGGAGTCGCTGCCTCGGGAGCTCTCTGTGCTCTGTCTCCTTGTCTGTGAAACGGGGTCACAGTTCCCACCGTACTGGCCGGCTGTGAGGGTGGACGAGCCGACGGCCATAAGGCTTGCAGAGCAGCATCTGGCATAAAGTGTTTAATGCCCTGAGTGCACGTCAGCAATCGCCAGCTTTGTTTTTTTTTGGTTTTAGAGACATGGCTTGTTCTGTTGCCCAGGCTGGAGTGCAGTGGTGCTGTCACAGCTCACTGAAGCCTTGAACTCCTGGGCTCAAGCGATCCTCCCACTTTAGCTTCCTGAGTAGCTGGGACCATAGGCACGCACCACCACGTCTGGCTAACTGTATTTTATTATTTTTAAATTTCAGATTCAGAAGTACATGTGCAGTTTTTTTCTTCATCTTTTTGGAGAGATGAGGCCTTGCCATGTTGGCCAAGCTGGTCTCACACTCCTGAGTTCAAGTGATCCTCCCACCTCAGCCTCCCAAAGTGCTGGGATTACAGGTGTGAGCCACCATGCCCAGCCAGTATTTTATTTTCTAATTTGGAAACAGTTTTGAATACAGCTGACAAAGAACAAATTTGGATATTTTTCCAGGTCTCAGAAAAAAATGGTGAGTCCCTACCAGGCACAGATTGCATAAGAACGATCTTAGTGTCCTCAGATGCAGAGCATGACCACCCTGGTGCACGCATCCAACAGGAGGCGGGGGCACTCGGAGATGCACAGGGGAGCGGGAGAGCTGGGAGGCAAACGAGGAAAAGCTACCGTGGCAAGTTCATGGCCCACGGAGCAGCACGGGCTGTGTGTCCCAAGGCTCTATGGCCGCTGAACAGACGCCTCCTTAGAGTTCTGCCGCGGATCTTGCCCTGCACTGAAGCCCACTGGGCCACACTGTCCATCCCAGGAAAGTGGCCGATTTGCGGGCTCAAAGAGAACCACAGAAATGCTGGTCTCAGAGAGGCTGGACCGAGGCCCCCATGTCACACACACAGCACCCATGTGGCCAGACAACTACATTCTGCAACAAAATCCAGACGTATTTAAGAAGCCAGGCTACAAAACAGGCCATGGAAAACCACACTTTGAAGGTTTCACATGAAAGCGTGTGCCCGGGCCAAGTGGAAGAGCTGTATCCCACAGTCTTCAATGCGATGCTCCTTAAAATGCTGGTTCTCCACAGGCAAGAGTGACTCTTGGGTACTTTTAAAAACACGCCTCAGTGAATCACAGCTCAGGTGGTTGGTGCTGGTACCTGCTGAGCATCCGGGGGAGCAGGTGTGTGGCCTGGGCAGGGCCAGGCATGGCTCACCACCGGCTGGGACGGCTCACCTGACTGCGTGATGATGACACTGAACTGCAGGAGCTCTGGCGAGTGTGCGGTCCAGTTTAGGTGCGACGCAGTCACCCACTCCAGGAGGGGACCCATGTGCTTGCGATAGAGGTCCTGGCAGCCACCGACACCCTCCGCTCTGGCCAGCAAGTCCATTGTCTCCTGTGCCTGGAGGTTACAAGTCAGAGGCTGAGACAATTCCAACACTCAGGGCTCAAGCCTGCCTGCCCTGACTCACCATCCCCCTCAGGCGTAAGAACTACCAGGGCCGGGCCTGCCGGGATAACCGGAAGGGAGGCTGCCACAGGGAGTCCCGCCCAGGGTGCAGGAGAGTGAGAGCCACGGGCGTAGGGTGAGACCCTGATCCCATTCACGCCAACGCCCAGCGAATCATGAAGCAGGCACTGTGCACACTGGGACGCACGTAGCACAGTGGTCCTGGGGCTCACACGGACCCTGGGCGTCCGCCTGGGCAGGCAGGGCTCCTCTGGGACGCACACAGCACAGGTGGTCTCTGGGCTTACATGGACGCTGGGCGCCCCCCCAGACAGGCAGGGCTCCTCTGAGGCGGTGAGGGGCAGAGACGGACGGGCAAGTGGCTTAAAGAGTTAAGTCCAGCAGACCAGACCTCCAGGTAAAACTGGGCAGAGAGAGATGATAACCTTGGCCGCCTTTTACTTTTAGCTGGCTGCTCTCCTTGGGGGCTTAGGAACAGAGGAAGGGCTGAGGCTCCCTGATGGCTACTGCCTCAGGCCTGGAGTCTGAATCTGGGGCTGCCTGGCTTCCTCCCCCATGGCCAGCAGGCAAAGACTCTGCTTTCGCTGGTATCTAAGGCCCTATCAATGACAGCGTCTGCTGAGACACACGCCCCTTGGAAAGCTTGTTTTTAAAGAGGCCCCAAGAAGGGAGGCGAGAGCAGCAGCCTCCTCCACACCAGGTTCCCCGTGGTACGTTCAGGCCGTGAATCTCCCAGATCAGAGAGAACCTGCTGAGAGGGGCTGTCCACAGAGACAGAACAGGAGGAAGAACTAAGTCTCGGCTTCCAGAGAGGCAGACAGGCACTGGGGCCTCCAGGGGCCCGAGGAGCCCACAAGGAGGTTGGAGTTAAAAGACTTTTGTGCATAATGGCCGGGCACGGTGGCTCATGCCTATGATCCCAGCCCTTTGGGAGGCTGAAACAGGTGGATCACCTGCGGTCAGGAGCTTAAGACCAACCTGGCCAACACGGAAAAACACTGTCTCTACTAAAAATACAAAAATTAGCTGGGTGTGGTGGCGAGCACCTGTAATCCGAGCTACTCAGTTGGCTGAGGCAGGAGAGTGCCTTGAACCCAGGCGGCGGAAGTTGCAGTGAGCCGAGATCGTGCCACTGCACTCCAGCCTGGGCGACAGACACTCCACTGAACAAAAAGATGATTTTTGGGCATAAACAGGGAGCCCATGGGCGAGAACTACTTTCTGAACGCTGCGCTGCAATCAGAGCGGGAAATCGTGGTACCTTCTCTCTAGACTCACAGTCACACGTGCACTATTTTTTTTTTTTTGAGACAGAGTCTCACTCTGTTGCCCAGCCCAGGCTCACTGCAATCTCTGCTTCTCCAGTTGAAGTGATTCTCCTGCCTTAGCCTCCTGAGTAGCTGGGATTACAGGCGCTGGCCACCACGCCCGGCTAATTTTTTGTATTTTCAGTAGAGATGGGGTTTCATCATGTTGGCCAGGATGGTTTCGAACTCCTGACCTCAGATGACCCACCCGCCTTGGTCTCCCAATGTGCTGGGATGCACCTGGTGACACCTGCTCTATTAAACCCCACTCAGGTGCACAGGTTTCAAGGTGATGTCTTATTTCTTGTTTGCTTCTTTGCTGTGGACCCTAAAATTAAACAGCAGTCTCTGCTCCCTGATGCCAGAATAGACTGGCAGCCGGTGGGCTGCCCCGAAGGCCGTTACCTGGGGACTCACCCGCAAGGTTCTCAATACCTGGTCTTTGCTGGTCAGACAGGTTTGAGGCCTGGGGCTCACGCGCAGAGGGGATGCGTGGGAGACAGTTCCCCTCACTGAGAGATGCCTTCCAGCTGTGAGCTCCACTAGGCCAAGCAGCAGCCACCGCTGTCAGCCTTACCTTGTCCCTCAGGCCGGTGGCACCTGCGAGGGCCACTATTGTCAGCAGCACATCCATGAGCTGCAGGCTGGCCACGCCGCAGTCCTCACGACACACGGACACCAGAGACTGCACACACAGCAGCAGGCGCTCCAGGTAGAGGTCCTGGAAGAGACCGGCAGCACCGTTAGGGCTTGGTACAGTTAGGCTGTGTCCTTACCCGAATCCCATCTTGAACTGCAGCTCCCATAATCCCCACTGCAGCTCCCATAATCCCCACGTGTTCTGGGAGGGACCCTGTGGGAGGGAATCGAATCATGGGGGTGGGTTTTTCCGTGCTGTTCTCACGACAGTCTCATGAGATCTGATGTTTTTATGAAGGGCAGTTCCCTGCACACACTCCCTTGCTGCCGCCATGGAAGACGTGACTTTGCTCCTCCTTCGCCTGCCGCCGTGATTGTGAGGCCTCCCCAGCCATGTGGAACTCTGAGTCCATGAAACCTCTTTTCGTTATAAACTACCTAGTCTCTGGTAGATCTTTATTAGCAGCATGAGAATGGACTAATACACGGCTCCTGCCCCGGCCCCAGCCCCAGGGCTGACAGAACCCGCCCGGGGCTCCTAGTCTATGGCTCACAAGGGGCAGCGGGCATGGGAGAGCCCTCGCAGGGACAGCCCCCAGGCGCTGGCACGTCAACCACGAAGGGCGTGCTTGACGACGGGAAAACTAAACACAGACTGGGAGCTAAGGAATCTGTGCTTATTTTGTGAAATGGGAACAGGCACTTCAGCTATGTGGTTAAGAAGCCGCGTTAGGGATGCACACCACGGTACCTGTGAGAGAAATGACGGCGCGTTGCATTATCTGCTTTTTAACACGCCCGAGTTCTCCCCGCCCTCCAAAGTGGCCTCAGGCAGGCAGAACATGAATGCAAAGGGCTGGCCAGCATGGAAGCCAGCGGATCTTCGCTCTGCTGCCTGCCCCTCTTCCGTGCATTTTTGGGTATTTCTATAACACCAAGTTTTAACAAAGACAAAATTCTATGGTTTAAAGTGTTTCCTGATTGATGGGGAGGTGGAGTTTCAGCTCTGCACCTAAGGCTGCGCCAGTTGAATGGCTTCCCCTCCCGGCTCCAGCCTCATCCACTGTGAATCAGCCAGGATCTGAAGCCCGCAACACAGTGGCCGTGTGCTGGACCCAAGGATTCCTATGGGCTTTGTGTATGCTTACTTCTTTCTAAACAAATTTTAGCTTATTTTTCAGGGACAGGGTCTTGCTCTGTTGCCCATGCTGGAGTGCAGTGGTGCAGCTGTGGCTCACTGCAGCCTCAAACTCCTAGGCTTAAGTGATCCTCCTGCCGTGGCCTCCCAAAGTGCTGGGATTACAGATAAGAACCACCATGCCTGGCCTGTATTTACTTCTTATAATATCCCTCTAATGTCTATCTGATGTATGTTTCATGAAGTACAGAGTGAGGACAGTGGTCATGTATGTAATTTAAACGTGATTTATCAACAGTGTACATATATTGGAGGCCTATGTTTAAACTGCTTCTTACTAATAGGGGTGTGAGCTCAAAAAAGTTTGGTAATTATTTGGCTAGACAATAGGTTGGCTCTAAATTTCCTAATCAGTTCTAAAACTCTAAGCCTCATTCCCCAGTGATGTAAATCACGAAACGCCAAACAAAACACTCCCGCTATACCACAGCAGCGTTCCGTTCTTGCACCCCGGCCCCACCCTGACCCACAGAAGACACGGAGCTGCGTGGCCCCATCTACCTCGGAGCTGGTGGAGCTGCGTGGCCCCGTCATGGCCCCAACTCCCACAGAAGCCACGGATTTCTGTTTTTATTCCATTCCTGACTTTTCCCGCAGCCATTTCTCCAAGGCCTGCACTGACTGGCTGACTTCTGAGGACACTATCTGGCTACTTTCTGGAATGACCTGTCATGTACATTTCAGGAGCTATCATCTTTTCGGTTAAAAAGGGAAGGTGCATTTAGAAGACACGGCCCCTCCTGGCTGACCGTGCCTCCGAGCATGGGAACAAACGGGGAACCAGGCATCCTTTGCAGCAAGCGCCACCCTCCTGCCACAAATGCAGCACCGTCTCTGAGGAACTGACAAGACTTCACATTTTATAGATTTCTCTATATTTGACCAGACGATTTTCAGTGTCTGCCTACATACACATACACACACACACAGAATGAAAAAGAAAAAAGATACAGCAAGAAATAATTCTCAGTATTTCTTGAAATAGTATTTCAAACATTGTTTTCTGAAACAATGTTATTTAAGATTGGAAAGTTTTTAATTCAGAAAAGCACGAGAAACTTCTGTTTCGACAATGGCAAGGGCATCCCAGAACTGCTGGCTTCCCTGCGTGAGAAGCGAATTGGTGAGTTACCCATTTCCTCACTCTAGGCGCCCACCTGTCCTAAACTCCTTCCCAGGAGACTCCAGTTCCCCTCTGTCGAGCTCCAGGGGCCCTGCTGGGCCCAAGACACCTGGAAGTACCTTCTGCTAAAACCATTTCCTGTGAACCCCAGGGTAGGGGGTTGAAGCCAGGCTCAGTTTAGAATACATCTTCACGGACTTCTGTTTGAACATGGCCTTTTAAAACAATTTCAGTTTGTTCTTGAAAGACATTTTTAACCTGTTCTCAAAGCTACTGGAGAATAATTGCGGGAAACATAATCGACTTCCTGAATGACACAAACAAAGCCCGGCCAGCCATGGGAAGAGCACAGAGCCATGGGCCTGACTCTGACGGAGACCTAAGCGCATTCACCCTTTCTTGCCAAAAATTTAAGTCTGCTAAGGAGTAAAATGGGGCCAGCCGCGGTGGCTCACGCCTGTAATCCCAGCACTTTGGAGGCTGAGGTGGGCGGATCACCTGAAGTCAGGAGTTTGAGACCAGCCTGGCCAACACGGTGAAACCCTGTCTCTTTTTTTTTTTTTTTTTTTTTTTTTTTCTTTTTTTTTTTTTTGAGGCGGAGTCTCGCTCTGTCGCCCGGGCTGGAGTGCAGTGGCCGGATCTCAGCTCACTGCAAGCTCCGCCTCCCGGGTTCACGCCATTCTCCTGCCTCAGCCTCCCGAGTAGCTGGGACTACAGGCGCCCGCCACCTCGCCCGGCTAGTTTTTTTGTATTTTTAGTAGAGACGGGGTTTCACCGTGTTAGGCAGGATGGTCTTGATCTCCTGACCTCGTGATCCGCCCGTCTCGGCCTCCCAAAGTGCTGGGATTACAGGCTTGAGCCACCGCGCCCGGCAGTGAAACCCTGTCTCTAATAAAAACACAAAAATTAGCCGGGCGTGGTGGTGGGCACCTGTAATCCTGGCTACTTGGGAGGCTGAGGCAGGAGAATTGCTTGAACCTGGAAGGAGGAGATTGCAGTGAGCTGAGATTGTGCCACTGCACTCCAGCCTGGGCAACAGAGAAAGACTCTGTCCCAAAAATAAATAAAATAAACAAATTATCTCAGCGTGGTGGTGCACAACCGTAGTCCCAGTGGCTCAGGAGGCTGAGGTGGGAGGATTGCTCTGAAACAAAAAAATAAAAACAAGGAAGGAGTGAAATGTACATCTTGGGTTTTCACTGTGACTGGCTCCTTGGCCAAAGGGCCGACACATGTTCGCAGCCTGGAAGGTTGGGACTGGCTCCCCAGGGGTCCTGTGTGACTGGACTTTGTCAGAAAGTGGTCTCTGTTTGAAAGATCATGAGTAAATTTTTCCTTGATAAAACTGGAAGATGGGGAGCCAAACACACAACTGCGGGACGACACAATTCCGTTTTCCTGTAACCAACATGGAGATGTGAAAACTTCACTTTTCTCTGCATCTTCACGGACTTCTATAAAGTTTGTGAGATACAGATTTAGGCACCTGTGCACATTTTCAAGCTATGCCCTTCTAGGGAAAAATGCTTCTGGCTTGCAAATCTATATACAGAAATCAAAGCCATCCTCATAACCCCTCGTGAGTAAAGGAAAGCGCAGAACTGACACAGATCGGATGATGTGTTAAAAACGGGTTTTGGGAAAAGCTGGAACGTGGCTGAAACACCATGAGTACATGGTCCGGCTCCCTCCCCGGCTCCCTCCCCGGCTCCCTTCCTGACCCCAGCTCTGTTTCCTTCCCTCTCTGTATTCCAGGAACTGCTTACAGGTTTCTTAAAACAGTTCACAAAAATGACTGTTAATAGCCCCACCTCTCGTTCTGAGGACAGAGAGGGAGCCTGACACAGGACAGGCTGGGCTGAGAGCAGAGGGCAAGTCCCCGTGCCCCAGGCCAGCTTTGGGGCCATAGAAGCTGCCAGAAATGATTAAGCCGGAGCAAGTGCTGGCCTCCAGGGGCGAGCTGAGGTCTGCCCTGCATGGGACGGCCACCCGGTGGGGGCCGCCCTGTGTCCTAGAAAGATCTGGGGTGCTGGGTCCGACACACACAGACAGGGACGACTCGCCACCAAACCAAAGCAAAGTCATCACTTCTTCTTCCATAGAAAACAATTATGGATTATTCCAAACAATTAAGTCCAACTACCCAGGCTGTTCCAGCTTCTGAGCTCAAGGATTTGCTGCTCAATTTAAAATTAAACAAATGTCTCTGGCAAATCCTCAGCTGGGCTGTGTGAAGCACAGATCGGAACGTCAGGCAGGGCTGATGGGGAACAGGCTGCCGGTGCCCCCGAGGACGCGCGATCTGTGCAGGTACCGTGGGGACTGGGTGGGATGGCGGATATGCGACCACGCTCCTCAGGGGTGGGACGATGCGGACCCCGCATCTACCCCCAGCAGCATGGGCCAGCGGTCCCTGCCGTGGACACCTCCTGAGTCATCGAACACGTGAACCGTGGCCAGAACCATGGCCAGTGTGGCCAAGAAATGTGCAGCAACCAATATAAATGTGAGCAGCCGCCTGGGGCTGGAGCTGGGGCTAGGGCTGGAGCTCTGCACAGTGCAGGAGGAGGCCCTGGAACGAGGGGTACCAGCGAGGGTACCCTGGCTACCGCAGGTGTTTCTGATGGCCCGGCCTGGCGGCACGGGGCGGACCCACAGACACGTCACTGGGTGTTTCCGACAGCCCGGACTGGCAGCATAGGGCAGACCCACAAACATGTCATTACGATGGCAGACGGCCGGGCAGGGGAGGCTCCTCTTCTCCACTCCCCACTTTCCCAAGCGCTCTTACGTTTTCAGACGCCTGGCAGACCTGTGCCAGCTCCGTGGCGATGGCTGCCAGGTGCGGCTGGAGGGCTTCTCGGGGGCAACCCCGCATGGCGGAGGCCAGCACCAGGAGGCCAGAGGCGGAGGGCGCCTTCTTCAGTGTCGATAAGATCAACCTCAGAAACACCTCGGGGCTGACAAACGTCCCGACGAGCTCCGCGGATCTCGTACACTGCGAGAAACAAACAGGAGAGAACTCAGAGCCAAACCCGAGGGTCTCACCGGGCTCCCGCTCTCGGCGCTGTGGTCTCGACAGCCCCGTGTTAGGCCGAGTGAGTCCTTGGCACCTGCTCAGAGCCCTCAGGAAAGGTACAAGAGTCCTTGTGTGATCTCAGAACGTCCCCAAGGCCAGGCTCACAGCCAGTGAGCTAGACATGCCCCACCAGGCAGCGAAGTCCGACCCAAAGGAAGGCTGTGTCTGAGCTGTGGGGTTCACCGCACACCCCTCATCGGACGCCAGGGACCCAACCTTCCCATCCCTAAGCGGATCACACATACCAGCCCCTCTGCACCAAGGGACTGTACAGTGGATCACACACACCAGCCCCTCTGCACTGTGGGACTCTACAGTGGATCACACACACCAGCCCCTCTGCACTGTGGGGCTGTACAGTGGATCACACACACCAGCCCCTCTGCACTGAGGGACTGTACACTGGATCACACACACCAGCCCCTCTGCACCGTGGGGCTGTACAGTGGATCACACACACCAGCCCCTCTGCACTGAGGGACTGTACACTGGATCACACACACCAGCCCCTCTGCACCGTGGGACTGTACAGTGGATCACACACACCAGCCCCTCTGCACTGAGGGACTGTACACTGGATCACACACACCAGCCCCTCTGCACCGTGGGACTGTACAGTGGATCACACACACCATCCCCTCTGCACCGTGTCACTCACACTGGATCACACACACCAGCCCCTCTGTACCGTGGGACTCACAGCAGATCACACACACCAGCCCCTCTGCACCGTGGGACTCACACTGGATCACACACCAGCCGCTCTGCACCGAGGGCCTCACAGCGGATCACACACACGTCTCTGTCCTGTCTCAGCCTCGCCCCCTGGGGACTGTACAGCGGATCACACACGTCTCTGTCCTGTCTCAGCCTCGCCCCCTGTGTCTCTTGCTCTCCTATAGATTCCACAGAGGACTACAATTTTAAATTCATGGTAGTTTTTGAAAAGTAGAAACATGACATGTAAATAACATGGAAACTGGAACATTTACTTTAAATCAGTCACAATGATTTAGATTTTTTTGTTTTATCTGAGACAGTGTCACTCCGTCGCCCAGGCTGGAGAGGAGTGCCGCTATCATAGCTCACTGCAGCTTTGACCTCAGCCTCCCGGTAGCTGGAGCCACAGGTGCACGTCACGATGCCCAGCTAGTAACAGTGACCTGGACCACTAAAAGTAAAAGCTACTGGCAAGACCTCCTTGCAATGGAATTTAAGGTTCAAGATGAGGATATTTTGAACTGAAACCTCAAGTCAAAGCTTTAGTTGTTCTCCTGAGCACTAGGAAGTGTCCTTGTGGGGCGGGTGTGAAGTCCTCACGGTGGTGACTGTCAGCACGGCCCGGCCTAGTGAGCAGGAGTGGCCCGAGCATGGGACTCCCTTGTGTGTACCCACTGTTGCCGAGGCAATAACCACCGCTGAGTGCAGACAGGCAGTGAGAAAAAGGACGGCACCACGGATGCCACTCACAGGACACCTGAGGCTGTGCCCTCCCCGCCGCCGGGGGCCCCCACAGCCCCTGTGAGGCCTGGAAGGCCTCTGAGGACAGCCCGGATGTCAATGCTGAACTCTGGGCATCTCGGTCCTGAGTCAGCAGCCTGGTCCCTGTCTGGCGCATGGCACGTTTACACAACACGCACCCAGCACTGCGCCCCGGAGTGTGCTTGAAGACCAGCTGGAGGGTTCACCCTCAACATGCTGTTACCTACAGGTACAGAAAACAGACCGGTGGTTCCCAGGGGCCGGGCGTGGGGAGGGGCTGCGGCCTGGGGGTGAGGGGAACGCTGTCTCGGCTGTCCCAACTGTGTCTGTCACAGCCTCAGGCCCCGCACACCACGGAGGCAGGATCTTAAGCTCAAGTTAGAGCTCCGTGGCCACTCACGCTGTGGACCACGGCTGCTTCCTCGTCGGTGCAGGCCTGGAACAGGGTCCGGAGGACGATCTCCAGGTGCTGCGTGGCGTGGTCCTCGGCATGCAGCAGCAGCACCGGCAGCAGCTGTGCCGACTTCACTCGGGTGCCCACCACCCAGTCTGTGATGTCGTGGCACAGGGCAGGGAGGATCTTGGAGAGGTTCCTGAAGACAAGCTCCCGGCAGCCCAGCACAGGGCGATGCTCTGGAACGAAAAAGAGAAAGAACAAGAAATGCACAAGCAAAACCTCAACAACTGATGTTACTGCACATCGCATTTAAGGGACACCTGTGAGTTTCAAACTCACCATTTTAAAACAAGTCTCGGGGTGGATGCAAAGCTACCAAATGCCCCTTTCATTCAGAACATTCACATAGGCGGTGCACGGTTGCAGTCCTAGCACTGTGGAGGCCAAGGCAGGTGGATCACTAGAGCCCAGGAATTCAAGACCAGCCTGGCCAACATGGCAAAGACCCCACCTCTATAAAAAGCGGAAGATGGGCCAGGTGCGGGGGCTCACGCCTGTAATCCCAGCACTTTGGGAGGCCGAGGTGGGCGGATCATGAGGTCAGGAGATCGAGATCATCCTGGCTAACACTGTGAAACCCTGTCTCTACTAAAAATACAAAAAAAAAAAAAAAAAAAAAAAAAAAATTAGGCGGGTGTGGTGGCGGGCGCCTGTAGTCCCAGCTACTCGGGAGGCTGAGGCAGGAGAATGGCATGAACCTGGGAGGCGGAGCTTGCAGTGAGCCGAGATGGCGCCACTGCACTCCAGCCTGGGCAACAGAACGAGACTCCGTCTGAAAAAAAAAAAAACAGGAAGATGAGCCAGGTGCCGTGGTGCACGCCTGTGGTCCCAGCTACTCAGGAGGCTGAGGTGGGAGAACTGTGCCCCAGCACTCAGCCTGGGTGACAGAGTGAGACCCTATGCCAAGAAACAAAACGTTTAGAGCCACACAGAGATGCAAGCAACACACTCGCCACACGTGAATGTGTCTGATCAGAGAGATGCCTGCGAAGCCATCACCATGGTGGGGGTGATGGCCACGTCCTTCACCCGGCTTCCTCTGCTCCTCTGCAGTGCAGCCCCCATGGCGCCCTGGCACCCCTGGATCTGCTTTCTGTCCCGTGACCGGGCTGCACCTTCTAGAGCTTGACACAAATGGAAGCCTGTCATTCACTCTCTTTCTTCTCTGCTTCTTTCGCTCTGCGTGGTTTTCTAAGGTCTGCCCGTGCCCGCTCCTTTCTGAAGCTGGGAAGTGGCCTGTTCTGGGGAGATGCCAGTTTGCTGCCCGCTCTTCTGCAGAGGAGCACTCGAATGGTGTCCAGGGCAAGTCTGTGTGGCTTGTGCTTTCACTGTGCCAGGGCAAATACCAGCTGTGGAAGGGCTGGGTCACAGGGAAGGTGCATGCGTTTAACTGTTTTAGAAACTATTTTCTAAAGTGTTTGAGCCAGTCCACACTCCTTCCCATTCTCAGCAGCACGCGGTACGCTCAGTCTTGAATTGAGACCCGTCTGAGAGGCACAGCGGCGTTTCCGTGTGGTTTTCCTCTGCATTCTGTGATGACTGACCACACTGAGCATCTTCTTCACGGGCTTGTTTGCCGCCTGTGTTATCCTCCCTGGTGAAGGGTCTTCCCAAATTGTTTTCTGCCCATTTAAAAAACTGGATTGTTTTCCTGCTGAGTTTCAAGAGCTCTTTCTATACTCTGGAGACAAATCCCTACACACATCTCCAAACATCTCAGTCTTTGGTTTGTCTTTTCATTTTCTCAACAGGCCTTTGAAAGAGCAGAAGTATTCATTTTGGTGAAGTCCAGCACGTTGCTTTACCCTGTTACAGAGCGTGCTTTTGAGGACGCACCCAGGGAAGCGTGGCCCAGCCCGTGGTCACTAAGGCTTCATCCTAGCTCTGTGGTCTTTTGAGGACGCACCCAGGGAAGCGTGGCCCGGCCCACAGTCATGAAAGCTTCGTCGTCACTCTGCAGTCTTCTGAGGATGTATCAGGGAAGCGTGGCCCGGCCTGCGGTCATGAAGGCTTCGTCCTAGCTCTGCGGCTCTGGGCTTTACCTTCAGGCCCCTGATGTAACCGGGGTAAGTTTTTCACTCCCAGTTCACTTTCTGGCATATGAGTAAGCCTATCATTACAGCACCCTTATTAAAAGACTCCATTAAATGGTCTTTGAGCCTTCAAGTCAGTGGTCTGCATGTGGGCGCCTGTTTCTGGACTCTCGTTCCGCTCATTGGTCTGAAAGCCAACACCACACGGCCCCTGACTGTGGTTTTGTGAGTCCTGCACCCAGGCACTGCTGCCATTCAGCCTCGCTCCTCCCCAGTGTTTCGGCGGCTGTGGGTCCTTTGCACGCCCACAAGAACCACAATCAGTTTATCGATTTTTACACAAAAGCCTTCAGGGATTGATGAAAAGATTTTGATCTTAAAAATTCAGGCCGGGTGCGGTGGCTCATGCCTGTAATCCCAGCACGTTGCGAGGCCGAGACGGGCGGGTCACCTGAGGTCAGGAGTTCAAGACCAGCCTGACCAACATGGTGAAACCCTGTCTCTACTAAAAACAGAAAAAATAAGCTGGGTGTGGTGGCAGATGCCTGTAATCCCAGCTACTCGGAGGCTGAGGCAGGTGAATCGCTTGAACCCAGGAGGCAGAGCTTGCAGTGAGCCAAGATCACGCCACTGCACTCCAGTCTGGGCGACAGAGCAAGACTCCATCTCGAAGAAAATAAAAAACAAAAAATAAAAAATAAATTCCGAGCAACTGTAAAGATAGAAATAAAACCATGATCTGTCAGGATTTAAAGGGTCTTTTTCAATTTTTAGAGAAAGCGTCTTGCTCTGTCACCCAGGCTGCAGTGCAGTGGCACCATCTCAGCTCACAGAAACGTTCGCCTCCTGAGTTCGAGCAATTCTCCATTCTCATGTCTCAGCCTCCTGAGTAGCTGGTACTACAGGTGCATGCCATCACATCTGGCTAAGTTTTGTATTTTTAGTAGAGATGGGGTTTCACCATGTTGGCCAGCCTGGTCTTGAACTCCTGACCTCAATATTACAGGCATGCACCACCAAGCCTGGCTGCACCTTTCTTCCTGATGATGATCCACTCTGGGAAGTTTGCAAAATGAGGGATGTGTGACCAAGAACAGCCAGGGAGGGGTCCGCTGACAGCTGAACAGAGCTTTGTGGACACCTGGGCCTGTGCGTATTTCCAAAGAAACACTGGCTGGTGCTGGGCAGGGATACCCATGGCCTGGACAGAGGCCGGGACTGGTTTGAGGCCTGTTCGGAACTGGGTCCCACAGCAGAAGGTAAGCGGATGGTGAAGGAGCGTGACCGCCTGAGCTCTACCTCCTGTCAGATCAGTGGCGGCATGAGGTTCTCAGGGGAGGGCAAACCCTCCTGTGAACTGTGAGTGCGAGGGATCTGGGTTACACGCTCCTTATGAGAACCAAACGCCTCATGATCTGAGGGAGAACAATTTTATCCTGAAACCACCCTGCTCCCCGCCCCACCCATGGAAAAACTATCTTCCACAAAACAGGTCCCTGGTGAAAAGGCAGGGGACCGCTGGTTCTGGGTACGGTCAAGTGCTGCTGAACAGTGGGGTGCGTTCTGGGAAACACGTCGCTGGGTGATTTGGTCGCCATGTGAATGTCCTACAGTGACATACACAAGCCTGGATGGCGCAGCCTCCTACACACCCGGGCTGGGCGACGCCTGGGCTGTGCGATGTTTGTGAGGCTCCCAGGCTATGAACCTGTGCAGCAAGGTGACTGCAGTCTACACACAGAAACTGCAGCAGACGGTGAGCATTTGTTTCCGAACACAGAGAAGGTACAGGAGAAACACGATGTTACCACCTGAGGGGACCAGCCTCCTCCCTGCGGTCAGTCATGGACTCAAACGCCGTTATGCAGCACATGGCCTTATATGGTTCTGAAGACTGTTTTTCTATACTTAATATTATAGCAGACATAGGCTGGGCACCGTGACTCACGCCTGTAATCCCAGCACTTTGGGAGGCCGAGGCGTGTGGATCACCTGAGCTCAGGAGTTGGAGACCAGCCTGACCAATATGATGAAACCCCGTCTCTACTAAAAATACAAAAATTATCTGGGTGTGGTGGTGGGCGCCTGTAATCCCAGCTACTCGGGAAGCTGAGGCAGGATAGTTGCTTGAACCTGGGAGGCGGAGGCTGCAGTGAGCTGGGATCACGCCACTGCACTCCAGCCTGGGTGACAGAGCAAGTCTGCCTCAAAAAAAGAAAACAAGTTCCTTCTTCTGCAACATCCCCGGCTAACTCAGAGCTGGCCAGCGCTCCACGTGTGGGTCCTTGCTGGCTTCAGACGATGCTAACCAGCTTTTCCAGCCCCTTTGCACAACGTAACATTTCTGACAATTTCCATTCAAGCTTCCATCTTTCCAAACACACAGACGAAACACACAAGTAAAGCAGAATAGGTGCGAGCTCCGAGGCGGAACAGGAGAACGGAGGGAGGAGAAGGCCGTCACATGGCAGTGTTCATCCACAGGGAACCCTGCTCATTTCTAAGTCAGGCTTTAAGAAGAGCCAAGTCTGTCCTCCTGTGTAAAAAGCTCTGGCCGGCCACTCACCAGCACCATGAGGCGCTTTCCTTTACACTCAGGCATTGCCAAGGAAAACAATCTTAACAGAGGGATAGTCTCAAAGCAGAAAGGATTCTGGAGCGTTGTCACTGAGCCATCTGTGGCTGGTGGCTGGCAGTGCGATCGTCAGACACGCCAAGCGTGAACGTGTGCTTCCGCGTGAGAAGGGCACAGTGTTTGGGGAAGTGACTGACTTGAGGACGGTATAAGTGATGCCCTCACAACCCTCCCAGCACGAAGCTTGGTTGTGAAGGTGGAGGTTTCAGTGCTGTTAACGGAAACTTGTGCTGTGTCTGCAAAGCTAACGACAAACTATATGGTACGAATTACATTTCTATGTGATGTGCACCTTATTTTCCTAGGAAACAGGAAAACTGCGCTCTGATTACACTTTAGATCCAGGCCCATGTGAATTCTTTATTGATAGGTCATGACCTCTGAGCACCGCTTGCATTAGCCGTGATCTGAAAATATTACCAAACTTTGCCTGTTCACGCTCTTGGTGACTCAACCACAGGGTCGGACCGTCCGTTCTTGCAGGTAAGACAGGCCACGCAGCCACTCATCGGCTCCCTGGGTGCCCACAGAGCCACCGAGCCTGGCTCACTGCCTCTGGGGGCTGGGGATGGCAGCAGACGGACAGGCCCCTGGAGCGAGCGGTGAGGTGAGCACAGGGTCTGGGTCCACCGAGGACAAGGAGCACCTCCACCCAGGTAGGGGGCAGCTGCCGGAGCTCTGAGGGGAGCGGGAGCCAGAGCTGAGGCCCCACTGCGGAGCCTGAAACAGTCTGATGCGGGACCTGCATCCAGGGCACGGCAGGGGTCCTCAAACTCCACACTCAGAAACAGACAACTCGATTTAATAGATGACAGATGTGAACGGCCACCAAAGAAGATGCATGGGTGCGCAGAAGCACAACACAGCACAGGAAAAGATCCCAATGTCCTCTCATTAGGGAATTGCAAACTAAAACACCCCAGGCCACCACTGGGTACCAACCGACACGCTACAAACAGCAAACCCCACTTCATAAGCTGGCCTGACCACGGCACCTGGAAAGCTCGTCCAGTGCCCGTGGGGATGCGACGTGGCGCAAAGGGTGTGGAAAACAGCGTGTGGTGAGTTTCTAACAAAGTAAGGACTGTACCTACGGCCCAGCAGTCCCACGCCTGAGTGTTTATCCAATAAAACACTCTCACAAAAACCAGGCTGCAAATGTTTACATCAGCTTTACCTGTGATGGTGAAAGACTAGAAAGCACCTGAATGTGCCCCACTGGTGACAGGATGGTCTGTCCCCTGGAGGGAACGTGACTCACACGAAGAAGGAAAGTGCTGCACACAGGTGCCACGCACGAGCCTCCAACGCGCCACGCAGAGAGGAAGGAGCAGACGCCAGCAGCCATGCTCCCACGACCTCATGCTCGTGACATCCTGGAAGGGACGCACAGGACGCAGCCCACAGCAGCAGTGCCAGGGCCCAAGGTTCTGGGAGGTGGAGATGCCCACATGCGGGCAACAGAGGCGGTGCTGCTCAAAACTCACAGAGCTGCAGCCCTGAAGGGTGAACGCAGTATGGTCCTGTAGGAGAGGACGTCACAGACCCCGGGCATGGCAGGCGGGGGCAGCAGGATGGTAAGAAGGACGTCACAGACCCTGGGCAGGGTGGGCGGGGGCAGCAGGATGGTAAGCAGGGCATCACAGACCCTGGGCAGGGCGGGCAGGGGGCAGCAGGATGGTAAGGAGGACGTCACAGATCCTGGGCACGACGGGTGGGGGCAGCAGGATGGTAAGGAGGGCATCACTGACCCTGGGCATGGTAGGTGGGGGGTGGCAGGGTGGTAGGGAGGGCATTTGCTTGGCGATACAAGGCCAGTGCAAACTTCTGAGGAAGAGACTCCGATAATCTTCTGATCTGACATTTAAAATACTGTAGAAAAAAATCTGAGAAATCGTATTTAAAATTCAAATCTACAGACTGAAGCAAAGTAATTTGAGGGGAAAATGCCAAAACTCTAACAAAATGTGGTGCTTATGCCACTGACTCTGATTGTAATTCAATTCTAAATTTACTCGGCTCTACTCGAAACAAAAATTCTGTGCCTAACGACACTCTCCACGCCTCGGCATGGGTAACTGTGTTTTTGCAATTATCAGTCAGGAACAGTCCCAAGTCCTTGAACCAATTCTAAATTAGGCAGCCTCGAAAGAGCCTGTGTTTCCACCACAGGGAGGAAGCCCCTTCCGGGAACCTATTAGCAGGGCCAGCCAGTTGGCGAGGGCAGGGCAGGATGTGTGTGTATGTACATGTGTACATGTGTATATGTATGTTCATGTGTGTGCGTGGATATGCACGTACGTGTGCACAGATGTGTATGTGTACACGTGTGCGAGACTATGCATGCCTGTGAATATGTGTATGTGTTTGCGTATATGTGTGTGCTTTGCTCTGTCTTCTCCTTTACCATATTCCAAGGATTGTACCTTCCAGAAACTGTCCCTGCCCCCCTCTGCCTCCCTCTCTGGTGCACAGCGGGAAGGACTGGACCCTCCTGCGTCTCGGGGACGGCGTTCCTGCCCCACTGACACCTGAAGGGCCTTCCACTGGCTTCTCAGTGAGCACGTGGAGAACAATTTGCCACGCAGCGTGCGCTCCATGTAGCATGAATTAGGCACATAGGCTGGACCCTCTCTAAGGAGCCGCATTTCCTCATCGGTGAGGAGAGCCCAGCTGAAATCACCAAAAGCAAACAACCCACAGCTTAGCTTCTAGGTCTGACCAGCGCAGAAGCCCACCCCAGGCGGCTGGACGGAGAGGCATTGCCAGAGAACCACAGCACGTGTGGGATTCCACTCCTGTCACTGGTGCGCAGACAGTGCGAGTTTAACAGAGAGTTTGTAAGTGGCCTCGTGTCTAACTTCCACAATTTTTTTTTTTTTTGAGATGAAGTCTCGCTCTGGCCCCCAGGCTGGAGTGCAGTGGCGCGATCTTGGCTCACTGCAAGCTCCTCCTCCCGGTTTCACACCATTCTCCTGCCTCAGCCTCCCGAGTAGCTGGGACCACAGGCGCCCGTTACCATGCCCGACCCTAAGTGTTTTATATGTTAAAATTAACTCATTTTCAGAGGCATAGTTTGCAAATACAGTTCCTCTTCTTTTTTTTGAGATGGACTCTCGCTCTGTCGCCCAGGCTGGAGTGCAGTGGCGTGATCTTGGCTCACTGCAAGTTCCACCTCCCAGGTTCATGCCATTCTCCCATCTCAGCCTCCCGAGTAGCTGGGACTACAGGCGCCTGCCACCACAACTGGCTAATTTTTTTTTTTTGTATTTTTAGTAGAGACGGAGTTTCACTGTGTTAGCCAGGATGGTCTCAATCTCCTGACCTCATGATCTGCCTGCCTCAGCCTCCCAAAGTGCTGGGATTACAGGCATGAGCCACCACACCCAGCCTAAGTTCCACATTTTAAAACAGATTAAGTTGTCCAGGTGTGGTGGCTCACCTCTGTAATCCCAGCACTTTGGGAGGCTGAGGCAGGCGGATCACCTGAGGTTTGGAGTTTGAGACCAGCCTGGCCAACATGGCAAGACCCCGTCTCTACTAAAAATACAAAATTAGCTGGGCGTTGTGGTGCGTGCCTGTAATCCCAGCTACTCGGGAGGCTGAGGCAGGAGAACTGCTTGAACCTGGGAGGTGGCGGTTGCAGTGAGCCGAGACTGAGTCATTGTACTCCAGCCTGGGCAACAAGAGTGAAATTCTGTCTCAAAAAAAAAAAAAGATGGAGCGTTCTCATACTGGCTTCACTCCATCAGAACAAATCTTGCTTGCAACTAACTTCTGTGCCTTTTCCAAACACGTGTGCTTTCCCTGTACAGCAACTGTGCATTGTGGGGGGGCTGCAAGGTGGAGAATGCCAACTGGGAGGAAGAGTAGCCCTGAGACTCACAGGCTTGGGAGGAACCATGGTCTGTGGGTGGGGATTTAACAGGGCACCAAACATCAACACCAGACACAAGAAACTGTTTGTTTTTTTTTTTTAAACAGGGTTTCACTCTGTCACCCAGGCTGGAGTACAGGGGCGTGGTCATAGCTCACCGCAGCCTCAACTTACTGGACCCAAGGGATCCTCCCACCTCAGCCTCTGAAGCAGCTGGGATACAGGTGCGCACCACCACACCCAGCGAATTTGTTTTGTTTTTGTTAAAATATTTGTAGAGTCGGAGTCCTGCTGTGTTGCCCAGGTTGGTCTCCAACTCCTGGGCTCCAGTGATCCACCCTGGCCTCCCGAGTAGCTGGGATACAGGCATGAGCCACCATGCCCAGCCAAGAAGCTGCTTTAATGCTGTATTTGACAGAGTACAACACTTCCCTCCAGGACCTGACACTGGGCTACTTCAGCGCCTGGACTAGGCCAGGGAGGTGACATGGGAAGTAAGTTGAGGCTGCAAATCTCTCAGGTTATCTGATTTGGGCTGTGCATCTGATTGATTTGGGCTGGGCATCTGATTGATTTGGGCTGTGCATCCGATTGATTTGGGCTGTACATCTGATTGATTAGGGCTGTACATCTGATTGATTTGGGCTGTACATCTGATTGATTTGGGCTGGGCATCTGATTGATTTGGGCTGGGCATGATTGATTTGGGCTGGGTATCTGATTGATTTGGGCTGCGCATCTGATTTGGGCTGTGCTTCACCTACTTTCTGTCCTCATCAGTGTGTATCTATTATTCACTTTTAAGAAGACACCCTGCAGATAGACTCAAGTGATGAAAACACCCGACCATGTGCAAGTGGAAGACATTCAGCCCCACGAGAGAGTGGTTTCTACACAGATGAAGCCCGAGGTGGGCCAGTGGCATGGCAGAGCAAGTGCGTTGGGGCCAGACCTGGGAGCCTCCACTCAGACTCAGCCAGACCTGCTGGGCTCTGCAGAGACACACATGGGTGCCCGCAAATTGGCCAGGGAGCAAATGTGGGAAGGGCGGGAGGCCACACAGCAGGGCACCCTGTTCCCAGCTTGGAAATCATGTGGAACCACGAAGACTTCACCTCATCCGTGGCCCTTGTGCTGAGCTCTGTCTTGGTGAAATGATGAGCCCCTTATCCCACTGTTTCCAATATCCCCCAGCCACCAGCAGAGCTGCCCAGGAACCCAGAGTTCAATGCACCCTTGTGTGCACAGCCAAGGGAGGGGGGCAGACACTATCTAGCAGTGCACTGGACACTTTCAGAAGCCCAAGGCCTTTTTAAAATAAAGCTGGTCAGAGGAGGGGAGAGGTCACTGCGAGGCACATGGGGGCTCCCCAGATGCTGAGGAGAGACGTGCTCTGCCCAGGACGCAGGGAGGTCCCAGGTGCCTGGGACGTAGGAGTCCCAGCACAATGGGGAGATGCCTGCACCTTTCCAACGCGGCCGCCTGGGCTCAGAACTCCAAGAGCTGAAGCTTCCTTCAGGTTCAGAAGCCCCTTTCCTACCCAACAAGGGCTCGCCTCCCGGCGCTCCCCTCTGCCTCGGTCACTCACCGTGCGGAGGGTAATGGGGTGGGGTGGGAGGGGCAAAGTCCAGCTTGTCCTTCAGGTCCTCCTCATTCTCCTTCTGCCACTGCAGGCCAACGTCTTCCCAGAGGCTGACAGCCAGCTGCCTGTGGCACAATAGACAGACAACAGCAACTAAGGGCAGGGCACGCAGGGGAGGGCCCTGCAAGTTCCCAGGGATGCCCAGGAGGCCGCAGGGCTGTGCCAGGACATGGGTCGCCTAAAGACCCCATCACACGAGAGCGGGAAGCTCCCTAACCCTAGAAAAGGTGGACCAGAAATTCTGTTCAACTTGTGAGCACCCTACTGACAGTACACCAAGGGGGCCGTCTGATCTCTGTCCATTACTCAGTCAAATGTTAAAAAGACGTGAAATGACGTTTACAAAACCAGAGGCCTTCTGTACGGCACATCACCTCAGAGCACAGGGACGAAGGGACACGAGCAGGTTTCTGTGACAGATTCTGAGCGAAGAGAAACCACCACTGCTGTACATGACTGTTTAGGAAGCAGGGCCCACGGCCGCTGGCTGGATGCCTGCCCACGTACCTGACCTCGGGCACCTCGTCGTTGAGGCTGCTGAGCAGCAGAGGGATGAGCTTGTGGAAGAAGGAGTAGCGGTCGCGCAGACGCAGCAGCCAGCCGCCTACCACAGAGGCCACCGCCTGCCGGACCTGTGCACGAGAGGAAGGGATAAAGATTCGTGTAGGCAAAGGGGACGCGGGAGTTGATGCCACAGCGCAGCTCTGAGTGCCACTATGCAGACGCTGCCTGAGGCAGAGGCACGGCCAGGTCCTGGGCCACCTACCACCACCTGGATGCCATCCCCAAGACAGATATGCATGGCCGGGGTCCTGGGCGCCACCAAGTCTGGGTCCCAGCCAGCTCTGCCAGTCCCCCCTGGCTGGGCCGGAGAGGAATGCTGCTGTCCTGCAGCCTCACACACATGTCCCCTGTGCCCTGGCCTGGTCCTATTGGCGAGAGCAGGCTCCTAGCTGCTGCCTGAGCCGTGCTGTGTGTTTGGTCTTCTGCATGAAAACCTCCTGGCCAGGCTGCGCCTGTCTCACCCTGGGTGCTCAGTGACCCGGGCTACAGCAAGTATGGTGCACCATGGCCAGACCTCAAAGGCATCTGGTCCTAGAGCCCAGGGACTCTGGAGGAAACCAGCAGGGTCCCTGGTTCTGCTGCTGGGTGTCTGAAGAGGGGGCACGAGGGCCTCTGCCTACCTTGCCTACACAGGCAGAAGAAACCAGCTTAACAGATACCAGGTGCCCTAGCCAAGCTCCCAAAGGGCAGTGCCTGAGATGGGGACCAGCACCAACACTCCTCAAAGGGAACTGGGAACAGCCAAGAAGAAGCTGGGTGAGGAAGTGGTGTGGCTGAAGCCAGCTATAGACTGATCCAGGGAGCTCTGGGGTGTGAACGAGCTTCAGAGTCGTCCCCTGTGAGGCCAGGGGCTGACTCTGTGGTGCCATCAGTGCCTGGCTGGGCTGTGGGGCGCAGGACCCTCATCCCTCCTGACACTTTGGATGAAGCATGTCTGCACAGCTATGCACCATAGCCACTCGTAGGTGCAGGGGACCCGAGCAGCAGCTGTGCCCATGGCGTGGTCACTCACTGGGACTCGGAGGAGGGGTTGCTCCGCCCCAGCCCTAGCAAGGCCCAGAGCCAAGCAGATCGCATTTAGGATCTGTCCCTGCCAGCCTGGGACCTGGGCCCTGGCCTGACCGCTCCGAAGTTCATTCCCACCTGGAAAATGGGAAGGAATGACTGACAGGGCTCGTCACTGAGGTCCCGTGAGGGGTAGACAAGTTCACACACGGAGAGGCCCAACGCGCCTGACTCCTGCTGCCCGTGTGGTGAGCACAGGCGACTCTTGGCGTGCGAGCAGCAGGGAAGCGTGCATAGGGGACACAGCATAGGGGACACAAGAATGCGTGGTGCATTTGCGGGGGTTATTAACTGACACAGGGCCTTACTAGCAACCACAAATACAAGTACCCATATAACAATTGAGAAACCCAAATCAGCTCCATGGTCACTCCACCACCTGGTTAGAGAGTCACCACAGAACAAGCTGTCACTGTCGTCTTCATACACAGCACTGGCGGGTCTCGAGCAGAGATGCCCCAGGGTTTAATGCAGTCAACAGGCACCACTCATGGCCGCACCTGCCAAGACGCTAATCCACATGAGTGGCAAACTCCAAGCTCAGCCTGTGCCATGTGCTGAGATGCTGGAAAGCCTGTTGGGCAGAGGGCATGACTGAGACAAGCCAGACTGCAGCCAGTCCCGAACGCCCAAACACACGTGATGGGGCCCTCTCCAGGAGACGGGCAGGCATCCAGGGCCACACGGCAAGGCCTGAGCACACTCTGCCCCAGGCCGGCAGCCGGGAAGCAGTCTGAACTCGCTGAATCGGCCTCGCTGCTTTCTCCTCCCTGACCTCCTGCACCTGTGCCAGGGTCTCTGCAGGGCCCTGCCCAGGACGGCCACCTGTCCGTTGGAACCCACAGATAGGCTTCTTTTGTAGAAAGGAGCTTCAAACATCTCACCTCATAGCAAGGACAGCTGCAGGGCTAGGATTTGGGGCTGTTCCTGAGTCTCATGGACTGCCACCACCTTTTCTATCAGTCTCTACTGGTATCATAAGAAATCTGCAAATGCTAATTAGCATGAGACAGATTACCCCTTTTCTTTTAGTTCAAAAACAACACTGAATACCGCACTGCCACGTAACAGTTTAACAAAGCAGGATGGTTTTCAATTTTTTTTCAAAAAAGCAAAAGAAATGAATTAGAAGCCTTCACAAGAAGGATGGGTACAAACAAGCCCAGACTGCAAAGATGACAGTAAATACCAAGCGACATCAACCGACAGCCACAAGCATCAGGAGCATCCAGGAAAACATGATTTCACCAAGTGAACTAAATAAGGCGCCGGTGACCAATCCTGGCGTGACGGGGATAGGTGACCCTTCAGACAGAAAACTCAAAACAGCTGCTTGAGGATGCCCAGCAAAATCCAAGATAACATGGAGAAGGAATTCAGAATCCTATCAGAGAAATGAACAAAGAGACTGAAATAATTAAAAAGCATCAAGCAGAAATTCTGGAGTTGGAAAATGCGATTGGCATACTGAAGAATGCATTGGAGCCTCTTAACAGCAGAACTGACTACGCAGAAGAAAGAACTAGTGAGCAGCTTGAAGACGGGCTATTTGAAAATACATAGAGACAAAAGAAAAAAGAATAGAAAGAATGAGGCACATGGACAAGATCTAGAAAATAGCCTCAAAGGGGCAAATCTAAGAGTTCCTGGCCTTCAAGAGCAGGTAGAAAGAGAGAAATTGGGGTAGAAAGTTTACTCAAAGGGATAATACCAAAGAATTTTCCAAACCTAGAAAAAGATACCAGCACTCAAGTACAAGAAGGCTACAGAACACCAACTGGATTTAACCCAATAAAACTACCTCAAGACATTTAACAATCAAACTCCCAAAGATCGAGGATGAAGAAAGGGTTCTAAAAGCAGCAAGAAAAAAAAAAAAAAATCACATACAACGTAGCTCCAGTATGCCTGGCAACGACCTCTCAGAAGAGACCTCACTGGCCAGGAGACAGTGGCGTGGCGTTTTTTTTTTTTTTTTTTTGAGACGGAGTCTCACTCTATTGCCCAGGCTGGAGTGCAGTGGCCGGATCTCAGCTCACTGCAAGCTCCACCTCCCGGGTTTACGCCATTCTCCTGCCTCAGCCTCCTGAGTAGCTGGGACTGCAGGCGCCCGCCACCTCGCCCGGCTAGATTTTTGTATTTTTTTAGTAGAGATGGGGTTTCACTGTGTTAGCCAGGATGGTCTTGATCTCCTGACCTCGTGATCCTCCCCTCTCAGCCTCCCAAAGTGCTGGGATTACAGGCTTGAGCCACCGCGCCCGGCCCAGCGTGGCGTATTTAAAGTGCTGAAGGAGAGGAAACTTTTACCCTCGTATATCCAGTGAAAAATCCTTCAAACAAGAGGGAGACAGACTTTCCTAGACAAACAAAAGCTGAGGAATTTCATCAACATCAGACCTGTCCTACAAGAAATGTTAAAGAGTGTTCTTCAATCTGAAAAATAAGGATGCTGAGCAGCAATAACAAATCATCTAAAAGGATACAACTCACTGGTAACAGTAAGCACACAGAAAAACACAGACTGTTGTAACACTGTAACTGTGGGGTGTAAACTATTCACACCCTGAGTAGAAAGACTAAAAGATGAGCCCATGAAAAATAACTAGCTGGCTGGGTGCGGTGGCTCACACCTGTAATCCCAGCACTTTGGGAGGCTGAGGCGGGCAGATCACCTGAGCTCAGGAGTTCAAGACAAGCCTGGCCAATATGGTGAAACCCCGTCTCTACTAAAAAATACAAAAATTAGCCGGGTGTGGTGGTGGATACCTGTAATCCCCGTTACTCAGCAGGGTGAGGCAGGAGAATCGCTTGAACCTGGGAGGTGGAGGTTGCAGTTAGCCAAGATGGCACCATTACACTCCAGCCTAGGTGACAGAGCAAGACTCCATCTCAAAAATACAACAATAAAAATAAA
The DNA here is from genome assembly GCF_009764315.1 of Trachypithecus francoisi. Classification (NCBI taxonomy): domain Eukaryota; kingdom Metazoa; phylum Chordata; class Mammalia; order Primates; family Cercopithecidae; genus Trachypithecus; species Trachypithecus francoisi. The sequence continues at coordinate 109,918,239 of NW_022681469.1, forward strand.
TAAATGAATAAAAATAAAAATAACTACAATGACTTTTCAAGACAAGAATATAAAAACAACAAAAAGTTAAAAAGCAGAGGGGATAAAATTAAAGTGTAGAGTTTCTATTCATTTTTTTCTTTGCTGCTGGTTTGTTTTTACAATCAGTGTTCAGTTGCCATCAGTTTAAAATAATGGGTTATGTTATTTGCAAGCCTTGTGGTAACTCCAAATAAAAAACTCTACAATAGATACACAAAAACAAAAAGAAATTAAAACATATGAAAAAAAAAACAGAGAAAATCATCTCATAAAAAGGAAGACAGGAAGGCAAGAAGGAAGAGCAGACCACAAAACAACCAGAAAACAACAAAACCACAGGAATAAGTCCTTACTTATCAATAACAACATTGAATGTAAGCAGACTAAACTCTCCATTCAAAAGACAGAGTGGCTGGATGGGTAAGAAAACCAGGACCCAGCTATCTGTTGCCGACAAGAAACACACATTACCAAAAAGGCACATGTAGGTTGAAAATAAAGGGATGCAAAAAGATATTCTGTACAAATGGAAACCAAAAAAAGAGCAGGGATAGCTATACTTAGACAAAACAGATTTCAAGATGAAAACTATATTAAGAGACAAAAGTCATCATATAATGACAAAGGGGTCAACTCAGCAAGAGGACATAACTTTAAATATGTATTCACCCAACACTGGAATATCCAGATATATAAACCAAATATTGTCTGTTGAGACAGACTCCAACACAGTAACAGCTAGAGGCTTCAACGCCCCACTTCCAGTATTAGACAAATAATCCAGAGACAATATCAACAAAGAAACATTGGACTTAATCTGCGCTATAGACCTAATGCACCTAATAGATATTTACAGAATGCTGCATCCAACAGCTACATAATACACATTCTTCTCCTCAGCACATGGATCATTCTCAAGGATAGACCACATGTTAGGCCATGAAACAAGCCTTAAAACATGAAACTAGAAATTAATAACAAGAACTGTGGAAACTATACAAATATATCGAAATTAAATAATATGCTCCTGAATGACCAGTGGGTCAACGAAGAAATTAAGAAATTTTAAAAATTATTATTATTATTATTATTTTTTGAGACGGAGTCTTGCTCTGTCGCCCAGGCTGGAGTGCAGTGGCCGGATCTCAGCTCACTGCAAGCTCCGCCTCCCGGGTTTACGCCATTCTCCTGCCTCAGCCTCCCGAGTAGCTGGGACTACAGGCGCCTGCCACCTCACCCGGCTAGTTTTTTTATTTTTATTTTTTAGTAGAGATGGGGTTTCACCGTGTTAGCCAGGATGGTCTCGATCTCCTGACCTCGTGATCCGCCTGTCTTGGCCTCCCAAAGTGCTGGGATTACAGGCTTGAGCCACCGCACCCGGCCTAAAAAATTCTTAAATGAAAATGGAAACACAATATGCCAAAACAACAAAAGCAGCACTAAGAGGCAAGTGTGTAGCAATCAGCACCTACATCCAAAAAGCAGGCAACTTCAAAGAGCAACCTTACACTGCGTCGAAAAGAACTAGGAAAGCAAGAGCAAACCAAACCCAAAGTTAGTAGAATAAGAGCAGAAATAAATGAAATTGAAACAAAAAAATACAGAAGACAAACAAAATGAAAAGTTAGCTTTTTGAACAGATAAGCAAAATCAACACACCTTTAACCAGACTAAGAAAAAGAGAAGACCCAAGTAAATAAAATCAGATCAAAAAGGGGACATTACACAACTGATACTACAGAAATTCAAAGCATCATTAGAGACTGTGATCAACTATACCATAACAACACTGTGAGCAGCGACACCATAAGCAATGACACTGTGAGCAGCTACACCATGAGCAACTACAATACGAGCAACCACACCATAAGCAACTACAATATAAGCAATGACACCGTGAACAATTATACCATGAGCAACTACACTGTGAGCACTGACACCATAAGCAACTACAATATGAGCAACTACACCGTGAGCAAAACCGTGAGCACCGACACCATGAGCACTGACACCGTGAGCAACTGCACCATGAGCAACTGCACCGTGAGCACCAACACCATGAGCAACTACAGTACGAGCAACTACACCATGAGCAACACCACTGTGAGCAACTACACTGTGAGCACTGACATCATGAGCACTGACACCGTGAGCAACTGCACCGTGAGCAACTGCACCGTGAGCACCGACACCGTGAGCAACTACACCATGAGCAACTACGCCGTGAGCAACTACACCGTGAGCAACTACGCTGTGAGCAACTACACTGTGAGCAACTACACCGTGAGCAACTACGCCGTGAGCAACTACACCGTGAGCACTGACACCGTGAGCAACTGCACCACGAGCACTGACACCGTGAGCACCGACACCATGAGCACCAACACCGTGAGCAACTGCACTGTGAGCAACTACAGTATGAGCAACTACACCATGAGCACCGACACCGTGAGCAACTACAGTATGAGCACCGACACCATGAGCAACAACACCATGAGCAACTACACCGTGAGCAACTATATGCCAATAAATTGGAAAACCTAGAAGAAATGGATCAATTCCTAGACACACACAACCTACCAAGATTACATCATAAAGAAATCCAAACCTCGAACAGACCAGTAACAAGTAATGATATTGAAGCTGCAATGAAAAGCCACCCAGCAAAGAAAAGCCTGGGACCCAGTACTTCACTGTCAAATTTTATCAAACATTTAAAGAACCAATGTCACTCCTACTCAAACTATTCCAAGAAATAGAAGAGGAAGGAATACCTTCAAGCTTAATTTATGAGGACAGTACTACCCTAATACCAGAACCAGACAAAGATGCAATCGAAAAAGAAAACTACAGGACAATATCCCTGATGAATACTGATGCAAAATTTCCTCAACAAGGCAGTGTTTCAACAGCACATTAGAAAGATCATTCATCATGACCAAGTGGGATTTATTCCAGGTATGCAAGGATGGCTCAACATATATAAATCCAATAATGTGACACATCATATCAGCAGAATGAAGGACAAAAACTATGTGATTATTTCAATTGATGCAGAAAAAGCATAAAATTCAACATCTCTTCATGATAAAAATCCTCAAAAAAATGGGTATAGAAGGAACATACCTCAGCACAAAAAAAGCCATATACGAGACTCACAGCTAGTATCACACTGAATGGGGAAAAAACTCAAAGGCTTTCTTCTAAATCTGGAGCAAGACAAGGATGCTCGCTTTCACCACTGTTAGTCAACACAGTACTGGAAGCACTAGCTAGAACAATCAGAAGAGAAATAAAGAGAATCCAAATTGAAAAGCAAGAGAATTATCCTTGTTTGCAGATAATATAATCTTACATTTGGAAAAACCTAAAGACTCCACAAAAAAAAAAATTAGAACAGATAAACAAATTCAGTAAAGTTGCAGGATACAAAAATCACCAAACAAAAACCAGTAGCATTTCTACATGCCAACAGTGAACAAAACTGAAAAAGAAATCAAGAAAGTAATTCCATTTACAATAGCTACAAACAAAATAAGATATCTAGGAATTAACTTAACCAAAGAAGTGAAAGATCCCTACAATGCAAATTATAAAACACTAATGTGAGAAAACTGAAGAGGACACACACAAAAAATGGTAACATACTCCATGTTCATGGACTGGAAGAATCAATATTGTTAAAATGTCCATACTACCCAAAGCAATCTACAGACTCAATGTAATCCCTATCAAAATACCAATGACCTTCTTCACAGAAACAGAAAAAATAATCCTAAAATTTATATGGAACCTCAAAAGACCCTGAAGAGCCAAAGCCATCCTGAGCAAAAAACACGACAAAAACAAACAAACAAAAAACCGGAGGGATCACATTACCTGACTTCAATTTATACTACAGAGCTATAGCGACCAAAACAGCATAGCACTGGCATAAAAAATTTATACTACAGAACTACAGCAATCAAAACAGCATGGCACCGGCATAAAAACAGACACACAGACCGATGGAACAGAATAGAGAACCCGGAAATTAAATCCATATACTTACAGTGAACTCATTTTGACAAAGGTGCTAAGGACATACCTTGGGGAAAGGGCAGTTTCTTCAATAAATGGTGCTGGGAAAACTGGATATCCATATGCAGAAGAATGAAACTGGACCCCTATCTCTCGTCACGTACAAAAGTCAAATCAAAATGGATTAAACACCTCAATCTGAGACGTCAAACTATGAAACCACTACAAGAAAACATTGGGGAAACTCTCTGGGACACGGTCTGGACAAAGGTTTCTTGAGTAAAATGCCCAAAGCACAGGCCACCAAAGAAGGAATGGGTAAATGGGATCATATCAAGTTAAAAAGCTTCTGCACAGCAAAGAAAACCATCAACAGTGAGGAGATGACCCACAGGATGGGAGAAAACAGCTGCACAAATACCCATCAGAAAAGGGACTCACAACCAGAATCCATAAGGTGCTCAAACTCAATAGAAAAAAATCTAATAACCCGATTTAAAAATGGACAGATCTGAATAGACATTTATCAAAAGAAGGCATACAAATGACGAACAGGTACTTGGCAGGAACGTGACAAACACTCATCTCTGAAAAGCTGTCCGTGCAGCCCCAGCCTCTCCTGTAACATCCGATGTTGCTGGAAGGTCCTCTTGACAAGAACAGGTCTGGTGGTCTCACCAGCGGCACACATCGAGCAGGAAAACTGCAGCAAAGCTGAGCAGCTGCCGACTGCAGGCCTGGCGACAACCAGGGCACCCTTGCAGGGGGAAGTCCATAAGCCACCCACCTAAGGGCGGCACAAGGCAGTTTGTTCAGGGCCTGCTTCACAACTGCACGGCCATACGTCCGTCCTGCCTGCCTCGCCGGCGTTCTGGATGCCGTCAGTGTCCTGGCTGGGAGCTCCAGTCATGTGCACGTGGGGAGATGCAGTAGCCCCTGCCGCAGTGGGACACCCCCCCTTTCCACAACTTTAGACACCACTGTCCCGGGGCCTAGGGCTCCAGGGCGGCTAGACCACCCACGTCCTGACCTTGCTCTGAGGCTCGCCTGGCTGTGCTATCTGAGCAAGCTCTGAGGTCTCTGAGCCTCGTAAGGGGGAGATGAAGTTATTTCTGGGCCCTTCCAGTGAAGTTGAGTGATTTAAGCGGAGTCTAGCAGGCTGCTGAAGGTTTCCTACAAGTCAGAAGGCAGTCAGGACCTTCTGTGCAGAGGGCATGGGGTCCCAGGGCTCCAATCCCTGGGTTGTTGAGGAGCTCAAGGTGTCTGCAAGGAGCGCACAGTGAGCTCCAGGATGGGGTCCCAGGGCTGATCAGAGTAAAAGGGACAGCACCCGACTCCACATGAAACTCACATGAAGGGCCGTGCAGGGTCTCTGCTAATAGGATGTAAACCCCACTGGGAAGAAATGGGCCATGCTGGAAGAATTGTCTTGGGCCACACGTAAAATAACACTAACACTAATGATAACTGACGGGCTAAAAGAAAAAAAAAAAAATCACAAAAAAAATCATAACATTCTAAGAAAGTTTATGAATTGGTGCTGGGCAGCATTCAAAGCCGTCCTAGGCAGCACGTGGCCCGCAGGCCGCAGGTTGGACAAGCTTGCTTCAGATCAACTATGTGATGTCAGCTTTCTAACAGCTACTGATACAGAGTAGGCGGTTTATGCATAGCTACCAATACAGTTATAACATGTATAGACAGCTATCGACACGTAGTAACGGTATTTTTACAGTTACGGTATAGTTACGCTGAGTTACACTGTCTGAAGCTAGCTAGAGAGTTCCAGTATTTACAGAGAGTGCTCCACAGAGTTCCAGTATTTATAGACAGCTATCGATACAGTGACGGTATTTTTAGACAGTGATGGTATTTTTAGACAGTGACGGTATTTTTAGACAGTGACGGTACATTACACCGACAGCTATCGGCTATGGAGCTTCAGTATGCACACAGAGCTCTCCATAGAGTCATCACACTGTTTTGAGGAATAAGACTTGGCCCATGACACAGACACCACGTTCCTTGCAGGCCATACTCTGCCTCGGGCTTAAGAAAGGAGGGAGAGAAAAACCAGCCAGCCACCTGCACTTCTCATTGGGCTCTGTTCTTGCCCTGGCCCCCTGAACTGCCCTCTGCAGCCCAAGTATTTAGTCATTGCCAGAAGTGCCTGCTGCCAAGTGCCAGGCACCATGGACACTGACCCCACACTGTGCCCACTTTCTCCCCTAATGTGCTCAGGGGCCCTCTGTGCTGCCTGGTGCTGAACCCACACCAGCTCCAGGAGGGGCCGGCCAGCATACATGGTGACTCAACTTCCGCTGGCCTGACGAGACCAAGGGGGTGAACGAAGGCTCCTGGTGGGAAAGGGTCCCCCTGTGTCTCTGCGCACAGCCCCAAGGCAGCCACACTGCAGCTGGGGGGAGAGAGCCCGAGAATGAAGCCTGGCCATGGAGGCAAAGCAGGGGCATCCTGGGCAGGTGCTGTGTCACACCTACAGCCGGGACTACGGCTGGACCCCAGCAGCACAGACGAGGGAGCAAGTCAGGGCTTCCATCCCGGCCCCAGAATACCCGAGTGACTCTTCAACTCACCACCTTCATGCCATTTCCCATCAGGAAACCTACCTCTGCAAGGCTGAAACCTGCAGCCATGCGTGGTGAAGAAGCCAGACACAAAAGATCACACGTCTCACTACGCTGACAGGTAACTCAGACACAGAAAGATCAGAGGTCACTCAGCTTCCCTGTTGGCCACAGTGTGTGGCGTTTTAGCAAGTCACTGGGGCCTCAGATCCAAGACATGCCCTCCCAGCCAGGTTCTGCCAGCAGTAAAGCCGATACTCAGTCCCATCTGTAGGACTCCTGCCTGCCTGCCTGCCCGTCTCTTGGTGGGTTCCAAAGCCCAACAACATAATTATCCCCAACAAACCAACCCCGACTGTACTCTTTTCCCAGGCCAGGTCCACCAACCACGGTGGCTTTTCAGGAAAGTGCATCTTGATGGATGGGAGCACTAAGGAAGCTCCTGCAACTGCTGAAGCACACACCGTGTCTAAGAGACAATAACTACACAAGCCATCCTTTCTCACACCCTTGGAATTCATAACACCAAACATTAAAACAGTTCAGCTGTCTCCTAGTTTTTCCAAGATGTGAATAGGAACATCCTGTGAGTAGGAATAATGAAAGGACATTTGGTGCATGCAGCATTCTGAAAAAAGAACAAGTGCGTTAGTTAAAAAGAGCACGTCAGCCCGCCTGTGGTGGAGAGAGGAACAGACTGTCCGGGAGAAACACCAGTTACCTGCGGGACGTCATCAAACAGTCGCTGAGCAAAATGGGAAAGCACGTCGTCCACGGACTTCCCGTTGCCAAACTGGATCACCGCACCTGTGGCTTCGACGGCGGCCACACGGACCTTCCAGTGCTGGTGGGAGATGGTCTGCATCAGGGGCCCGATCAGAGACTCCGACTGCATGTGGAAGTGGTCTGAGGGACAGGGAGGCCCCCAGTTACCAGAGCGGCTCCCACACGCCTTGCCCAGCTCTGTGGGCTTCCAGAGGACAGCTGCCCGCCTGTGAGCTCCTCACCTCCCTTCCTCTTCCCCTCCAGGTCCCTGCTGCAGGAACAGTAAACAACCCAGGCTGCCAAACAGAGCTCTGTACCGCCCAGCACAGGAAGAGGCTCAGGGACAAGTGTCCCACCTTGATGACACCTGTGCAACCCAGGGGGCTTAGAGGGACCAGCAGGGAAAGGCTGGGGGTGCAACCCCATTGTGGCTGAAGATGGGAGAGCCTGGACCTGCTGAAGCCAAGGTGGAGGCCTGAGGGGGACACTGGAGGCCACAGGAAAGAAGCCGAGCCCAGAGGACAGCGGGGAGGCTGCACTCCCAGCCCCAACTGAGACCAGTCCCCAGGCTCCTCCAGGAAGCTGGGCCAGAACCACTCCAGGCAAAGCCACTGCACTTCCTATTTGTAAAGTCCCCGCAGAAAGTCAGAACAAGAGGTGGCGGGCGCCTGTAATCCCAGCTACTTGGGAGGCTGAGGCAGGAGAATCGCTTGAACTCAGGAGGCGGAGGTTGCAGTGAGCAGAGATCACCCCATTGCACTCCAGCCTGGGAGACAGAGTGAAACTCTGTCTCCAAGAAAAAAAAAAAAAAGTCAGAACCAAAGGGTCTCTGGCATTCACACTGCCTCTTGCCTCAGCTCTGCACTACTTGGGGCTTGTCTGGGAAATGGCCATTCCAATGAGACTTTGGGTGAGCTCTTCAACCTCTCTGCCACTGCCCAGTGTGACCGAGGCCAGTGGCGAGGCCCCCCACCCAGGGGAGAGGAGGGCCAGAGGTGCAGGAGATAAGGGGATGCTCCAGGCAGAGGCACAGTCCCTCACCCCACAGCAACCAGTGAGCACATACCCCGGCAGGCTGTGCTCGGGGCAGGGGCACAGGCAGGCATGGTGCTGTCCTATGGAACTTACGGTCCAGGGAGGGAACGTGGCAAGGCCGGGAGGAGCTCCCTGGAGGAAGCAGGAGCACCCGTGGGGCTGATGCACAGACGGGGTAGGGAAGTGGTTGAGGGCTGAAGAGAAATACATTAAATGCCAGGAATTCTCAATGGCCATGTCCAGCCCAAGGCTCTTCCCTGAGCTCCACAGGAGTTCTGGACCATGTGAAATCCAAAGTTAACCAACGTGGAAATCTCGCCATTTCCCCAAGTCCAGCTTTTCCTTTACTGCCGGAACCTCTTCTCCACGCAGCTGCAGTGATCTTTTAAGAACCTGAACTCGGGTCTACTACTCCTATTGACACCCCCTGCACTTCCCACTACATTCAAACCATCACGGGATATCACTGGGACGGCCTGAGCTGGCCAGATCTCTCACTGCTTTCTTGCTCCCTATCGCCCACGGATTTATAGCATCGGTGTTCCCCCCTCTGGAAAGCCTTCCCGCCAGCAGGAAGCCGGCGCCTGCTATCATTCCACATCCCAGCCAGAGGAGGGAAAGGGCAAGGCCCTGCAGGAATGGCCAGTTAAGGAAACAGAACGACCGCATCAGATCAGAGCTCTAAAAATGATGCGGAACGTTATAAAGTGGAGGGGAGAAGCGGCCTCCTTCCATTTAGGACAGTGGTCCAAACCAGAGAGGGAAGGCAGTGGAGTAGGATGAATGGGACAGAAAGTGAAACGACCAGAGCAGAGTCTCAAAGCGTGTCTCCTCAACCAGATGCAAGTCCTGCAAGCCCCCAGAGGGAAGGAAAGGAGGCAGCTATCGGGGCACACCCCACCCCAAACCGCTTAACAGGAATTTCCGCGGTGGTTTCCAGGGATCTGGATAGGACAGCTGGCTCGTGGGCCTGGGTGAGGGGGCTCAGGCAGGGAGGAGGGTGGGGGTTGAGGGTCGCGGGACGGCGGGATGCAAAGAGGCGGACCGCAGAGTATAGGCAGGTGGAGGGGGCACAGGGAGCAGGCAGGTAGGGGCGGGGCTTGGGGCGTGGAGGGTGGAGGCAGGGAGCGGACACGGGGGTGAGGTGAGTGAGGGCCAAGCAGGAGCAGGTGGCCGCGCAGGCAACAGGTACGTGGGCGTAGAGGGCAAGGGAGCGGGTGAAGGGCGCGTTGGTGGCGGGACGTGAGGCAGGGGACGCAGTGGTGGTGAGAGGAGGGGGCCGGGCGGGGGGCTTTGGGGCAGGCGGGTGGGGGACGCGGGGCATGGTGGGGGCCGGGATATTGGGGGTGGGGCCGAGCCGCGGGGATTGTGAGAGGGGCCGTGGAGGTGGAGGTGGGGGTGAGAGTGTGGGGTGTGGGAGCGGGGCCCGGGGTGCTCACCGGGCGTGGCCTGCGCCAGGGCGGCGGCGCAGCTGCAGCTCTCGCGGCGCACGGCGGCGAAGGGGTCCAGCAGGGAGCAGCGCAGCGCGCGCAGGGCGTCGTCCAGGTGGGGCGCGAGCGCGGCGCCACACAGGTCCACGGCCAGACCCAGCAACTGCACGAGCGCCAAGCGCAGCTCCTCGCAGGCCTCGGGCGGGCGGCGCGCGGGCTCGGGGCCGGCCAAGCGCGCGGCGAGCGCGGGCAGCAGGCGCGGCAGGGCATCGCGGGGCCGCGCGGCGCGGCGCAGGCCCAGACCCAGCAGGTGCACTGCCAGCGCGCGGCAGCCCTCGGCGGGGTCGCTCAGGCAGCGTAGCAGGCGCGGCAGCAGCAGGCGCGCCCAGGGGCCCTGGAAAGCGGTGGGGTCGGCGGCAGGGCCCGGCTCCTCCAGCGCGCGCCGCAGGGCCTCCAAGGCGCGCCGCCGGCCCGGTTTGCTGTCGGCCTCCAGCCCCGGCAGCAGGCGGCTCAGGGCGCGGCTCAGCTCTGCTGCCTCCGCCATCTCGGCCCCTTCGGCCGGGTGTGAGGCCGCCACGGCCTCCGCCACCCCCGGCGCCGCCATCTTGCTCGCGTCGCCGGTCACTAAGGGGAACGGCGCTTTCGCGACGCTCGGCGCGGATTACGGCAGCACTTCCGGTCCGCGCTGGGGCGGGGCGCCGGGCTCCTTCCTCCCTGCAGGTGCGCACGTGGGTCTGGGCCCTGCTCCCACCGTGCTCGCCTGCTGTCCCGCGCTGTCGCAGGAGCCCCCGCCAGCCGGCCTGCTGGGCCTTACCCTGTCCCCATTGCGCAGATGGGAAGGGTCTCGGGAGGGTGCAGCTCGCCTGGGATGCGGGCCCCGGGCTATAGGCCTGGGCCTGCCCCTAGGGAAGCCTGCCCTGCGGCCTGGAGTGCTTGGAGAAGGAACCTGGGTGCCCTGCATCGGTCCAGGGTAGCCGGGAAACCCCTTTCTGAGCCGTGTAGAGCCCCTCTGGCTTTGGGAAGGTCCGTTCCAGGAGGGAAGGGCGCTGGTTCTGTGGACTGGATCCCCCCTGTGGTGTAAGACGGGTTCCTGGTCTGGGCTTCACGTGCAGCCTGTGATTTGATCTCAGGTGTAGCCGCCCAATAGGTTCGCCTTACTCACTGCCCAGGTAGAGCCAATTTATCAAGACAGGGGAATTTCAATAGAGAGTTTAATGCATGCAGAAACCGGCTAAACAACACCAGAGCTTTATTACTCAAAGCAGGTTCTGAAATTCCTGAGACGGGTCATTTAAGGATAATTAGGCAGGTAGGGGGCCAGGGAGAGGGCAGTGCTGATTGGTGATTGGTCGGGTTGGAGATGAAACAGTGGAGCGTCAAAGTTGATTCTCTTGCTGTCTTCTGTTCCCGGGTGGGATCACAGAACTGGTTGAGCCAGATTAGGGGTGTGGGTGGTGGCAACTGGTGCATCAGAATGCAGAGCCTGAAAAATATCTCGAGCACCAATCTTAGAGTTTACAATAGTGATGTTATCCTAAGGAGCAATCCGGGAGGTTTGGGATCTTGTGGCCTCTAGCTGCATAACTCAAACCACAATTTCTAATCTTGTGGCCCATGTCTTAGTCTTACAAAGGCATTCTGGTCCCCAGGCAAGAAGGAGGTTGGCTTCAGGAAAGGGCTGTTATCATCTCTGTTTCAAAGTTAAACTATAAACTAAGTTCCTCCTAAAGTGAGCTTGGTCTACTCCCAAGAAATAACAAGGCAGCTTGGAAATTAAAAGCAAGACAGTGTTTCACAGTAGTGACCTTGAGTATGGACTTGAGTGGAGACAGAGGTGCCCAAACAGCTTGGCAGCGGAGTTAGTGCAAGCCCAGCCTGGAACGGGAATTTGACAGCACTCACTGCAAACCAGGAGTCCCCAAGTCTGGTTAGCCAGGCACTTCTCATCCGTGACCGTGCACTGAGTTTTCTAAAAGCAGAATGTGTGTAATTTTAGGACTGAACGTCAAGTTTGACCTTTTTTGTTGTTGATCTTCGTGTTGCAGAATGGTGGTGTTCATCAGTACCTCTTTATTTATTTATTTATTTTTGAGATGGAGTCTTGCTCTGTCGCCCAGGCTGGGGTGCAGTGGCGCGTTCTCTGCTCCCTGCAAGCTCTGCCTCCCAGGTTCACGCCATTCTCCTGCCTCTGCCTCCCGAGTAGCTGGGACTACAGGTGCCCATCACCACTCCTGGCTAATTTTTTTGTATTTTTAGTAGAGACGGGGTTTCACCGTGTTAGCCAGGATGGTCTCGATCTCCTGACCTCATGATCCACTGGCCTCGGCCTCCCAAAGTGCTGGGATTACAGGTGTGAGCCACAACGCCCAGCCCATCAGGACCTCTTAAATGTTGTTATGTAGCATATTCAGTAACTTTCTTCATTCATTGTTTCCTCCAACAGGCATTTGTTTGACCAGGCACTATCTGTAACACATGGGACAGGATGACAATGATGTAGCAACTGGCCAGGGTCCCTGCTTTCCCAGATCTTATCTTGCAGGATGAGATAGCCCTTAATGGAAAGACAAATTAATATGTGTTTAACCACAGTGGTCCTGGGAGAATGAGTGTCAAGCGATGTTGAACTAGACTTGTAAGGCTTCCCTGAACAAATGGTGGCAGAGGCAAAATATGAAGAATAAGTAAACATGGTATATTAGTCCGTTTCCATGCTGCTAATAAAGACATAGCTGAGACTGGGTAATTTATACAGGAAAAGGTTTAGTGGACTCAGAGTTCCACATGGCTGGGGAGGCCTCACAATCATGGCCGAAGGCAAGAAGGAGCAAGTCACATCTTACATGGATGGCAGCAGGCAAAGAGAGACAGAGGGCTGGTGCAGGAAACTCCCCTTATAAAACCGTCAGATCTTGTGAGACTTATTCACTATCATGAGAACAGCACAGGAGGGACCCACCCCCATTATTCAGTTCCTCCCATTGGGTCCTTCCCACAACATGTGGGAATTGTGGGAGCTACAATTCAAGATGAGATTTGGGTGGGGACACAGCCACACCACATCACATAGCCAGGTGAAAGGTGGGCATAGGGGACGGGGAGTTGTTGTAGAGAGAGGAAATAGCATGAGCAAAGGCCTCATGGGTGATGATATGGGCTGAATGGTGTCTCCCCAAAATTCACGTGCTGAAGTCCTAACCCCCATACCTCAGGATGTGACCCTGTTTGGAGACAAGGCATTTGGAGACATGGTCTTTGTAGATGTGATTGAGGTGAGATGAAGTCATCAGGTTGGGCACTCATCCAGTGTGACTGCTGTCCTCATAAAAGGAGAAATTTTGGAGACGTGCATACAGGGAGAACACAGTATGAGCACGAAGAGGGACCTCAGGAGGAGCCATCCCTGCTGACACCCTGATCTTGAGAAACCAGTTTCTCTCGTTCAGCCACCCAGCCTGGGGTGCTTTGTTATGGCAGCCCCAGGTAGCAAACGGAGGGAGGCTGACACCGCTCACGGGAGCAGGCAGGGCGTGAGCAGATGGGTGGCGCCTGGCCATGGCGGTCTTTGTCCTAAAGCATGGGGGACTAAGGATTTCACGGTGGGAGCATTGGCAAGATCGAGTCTGCATTTTTCAAGGACCCCTTTGGCTTCTTTTGAACGGATTGGTCAGGAGCCCTTGGAAGGCTGTGGCAGCGATGAAGTCGAGAAATAATAAGCACTTTACAGTGGTGGGACTTCACTTTTCCTTGCTCCTCCCATTGAAATACAGCAAAATACCCTGCACATGACTCAGCAGGTGACGAGGAAAGGAGCTTGAGAGTTGACAGCAAGACAGATGGGCTAGAGACCTCTGGACTGGAGGAACAGGAAGGTGGTGGGTCCCCTGGGTTTTCTTTTTCTCTCATGCATTCCTGCACTAGTCCCCAGGGAAGCCTGCAGCCCAGAACAGCCAACAGGCACAGACGGAAATTCTCCAAGGAAAGCCTCCTCTCTCTGGCCAAAGCCCTGGAAAAGGGGACACCCAACCGAGACTCAGAGGGTAGCTACCACTTCCACTCCACAGTCTGCTTTCAGGGCCGATTTTAAAGCCACTGCAGGTGCATTAACCTGTGCTGCACAACTGTGGTTCCAGTGGACAGTCTGCACGGCACAGGTAGTGTCAGAGGAGCCTGAAGTCTGCCCTTCCTCTCATAGCACAAACAGACCCAGAATGAGCATGTTCTGTCTTGACACAGAAAAACGTAGCCCAGTGACACCAGGTGGCCCAGGGAGGTACCTTTCACCCCTGCAGGTGCCACCAATGGGAAATGAGTAGCAGCCCCAGGAAGGCCAGAAGAATAAAGCAGACCAGGAGGGCCCAGGGCTCTGAAGACAAAACTGTTGTTAGAATGACAGGCCGCAAAAATAGGCCGAAATCTACACCCTGAACCTGAACAGAGCAACTGTCTGCTAAAGTAGGTTAAAGTAGGACCAGGAGTCTGCAAACATTGTAACCCAAATGTCCAGGATACATCTGGAAATCACTTGTCATACCAAGAACCAGGAAAGCCACAATCTGACCATGGTAAGGTAACGGATGTGAATTCCATATAGGTCACATATTAGAATCATCTGCCAAAAATTTTAAAGCAGTCATAAGAACCAGGCCAGGCGTGGTGGCTCATGCCTGTAATCCCAGCACTTTGTGAGGCCAAGGCAGGCGGATCACCTGAGGTCAGGAGTTCAAAACCAGCCTGGCCAACATGGTAAAACCCCATCTCTACTAAAAAATAAAAAAATTAGCCAGGTGTGGTAGCGGGTACCTGGAATCCCAGCTACTCAGGGAGGCTGAGGCACGAGAATTGCCTGAACCCAGGAGATGGAGGTTGCAGTAAGCTGAGATCATGCCACTGCACTCCAACCTGGGTGACAGAGCAAGACTCCATCTCAAAAAAAAAAAAAAAAAAATGCTGAAGACTCCCCCAATTCAATGAAAAACAAAAATCCACAGATTCCCGAACTGAACAAGCCTTCGTAGGATAAGCCCTCCAAAAACCCATAGTAAGACACATCACCACAATTAAACTATTAAACTCCTGGAAACTAAAGACAGAGGGAGGAAAAATACTAACTGCCAGAGAGAAATGATGTCTTGCCTAGAGAGGAACACCAGTTTGAATGAAGGCAGATTTCTTAACCAAAACCACAAAAGTCCAGAAGGAAGTGAGGTGCCATTGTTCAACTGTACAGGGGAAAGAGCTGTTGACTGTGAGTCCTCTACCCAGCAAAACTATCCTTCAGGAATGGAGGAGGAGTAAAGATATTCTCAGACAGGCAAACTAATAGAATTTATTGCTAGCAGACCTACCTTTAAGGAATGCCTAAAGGATACCCTGTAACCAGAAAGATATTTTTTTTTTTTCTTTTTGAGACGGAGTTTTGCTCTTGTTGCCCAGGCTGGAGTGCAATGGCACGATTTTGGCTCACTGCAACCTCTGCCTCCCAGGTTCAAGCAGTTCTTCTGCCTCAGCCTCCCGAGTAGCTGGGATTACAGGCATGTGCCACCATGTCCGAGTAATTTATTTTTAGTAGCGACAGGGTTTCTCCATGTTGGTCAGGCTGGTCTTGAACTCCTGACCTCAGGTGATCTGCCTGCCTCGGCCTCCCAAAGTGCTGGGATTACAGGCGTGAGCCACCGCGCCTGGCCCAGAAAGATAATTTTAACAGAAGAGGGCTGGGGCCTCCAGAAAGTTGAGAACAATGGAGTGGATAAAAATAGAAGTAAATGTCACTGACCATCTTTCACCTCAGGAGTTTCTTTAATCATATTTGATGGTTGAAGCAAAAATTACAACACCAATGTGGTGTGTGATGTATGTGGAGGAAATATCTACAACCAGGTATTTAACAGTGAGAAGAATTAGGGACTTAAGTGGAAGGAAGTCCTGCACTCCCTTAAGTGGAAGGGAATTCTACACTCCCTTCAGGTGGTAAATCATAGATGCTGATAGACTGATGAGTTGTATGTGTATGTGGTGATATCCTTAAAAACATAACGTGACTTTGGGAGGCCGAGACGGGCGGATCACGAGGTCAGGAGATCGAGACCATCCTGGCTAACACGGTGAAACCCCGTCTCTACTAAAAATACAAAAACTAGCCAGGCGAGGTGGCGGGCGCCTGTAGTCCCAGCAACTCGGGAGGCTGAGGCAGGAGAATGGCGTAAACCCGGGAGGCGGAGCTTGCAGTGAGCTGAGATCTGGCCACTGCACTCCAGTCCGGGCGACAGAGCGAGACTCCGCCTCATAAAAAAAAAAAACAAAAAAATGTGGAATTCTAAAAAACCTTCAAGTATCCCACAGTAAAGCATGAGAGAACAAACACAGATGATTAAATGGCAAGTATAAGCCCTAATATATCACTAATTTAAATGTAAATGGCCTAAACACAACAATTAGAAGACAGAGGTTCGCCAAATGGATGCAAAGCCTGACCCAACTATATGATGTCTACAATATGCTGAAGCTCACTTCAAACACAACATAGGCAGATTGAAAGTAAAAGGATGGCAAAAGTGTATCATGTAAACATTAATTTTAAAAAGCAGGATTGGCTGTTGAAATTCCTTGGGAAAAAGAGGGACATTACATAATGATGAAAGAACTCAGTGGGACGATACAGCAATCCCAAATGTGTATACAGCAACCAACAGACTTTCAACATGTGTAAAGCAGAAACTGACAGAACTGAAAGGAGAAAGAGAGAAAGCTGCTGTTGTATTTGACAACTTCAGCCTGTAACTCAGCAGCTGCTAGAATAACTAGGCAGACAGTCATCAAGGTATAGCAGAGCAACACCATCAACCAACAGATCTAACTGACGTTTACAGAACAAACTGCTCAACAATCACAGAATTCACATTCTTTTCTAGTGTCCTCAGAACATAGACCAAGATAGACCATATCCTGGGCCATAAGGCAAACCTTAGCAAATGTAAAAGACTTGCACCGAGGGCCGGAGGCGGTGGCTCACGCTTGTAATCCCAGCACTTTGGGAGGCCGAGGCAGGCGGATCACCTGAGGTCAGGAGTTCAAGACCAGCCTGACCAATATGGTGAAACCCCATCTCTACTGTAATACAAAAAATTAGCTGTGCATGGTGGTACATCCTGTAATCCCAGCTACTCAAGAGGCTGAGGCAGGAGAATCACTTGAACCCAGGAGGTAGAGGTTGAAGTGAGCCGAGATTGCGCCATTGCACTCCAGCCTGGGCAACAAGAATGAAACTCCCTCTCCAAAAAAAAAAAAGACTTGCACAGAATGCCCTCTCTGACAATAATGGAATCAAATGTACCATCAGTAGCAGACAGCAGGAAAATCTTCACATGTGGAGATTAGACAATTATTCTACTCAGAAATGGAAACAATTGCTACATGCAACAACTTGGACGAACCTCTAAAAGATGATGTAGATGAAAACCAGTCCCAAAGGGATATTTTGTGGTATTGTTTGTATGACATCCATAAAGTAACAGAGATGGGGAACAGATGACTGATCTCTAGGGGCTAGGGATGGGGTGGCGTGATTATTAAGGGTCACCAGGAGGGAGCCTTGTGGTGCTGGTGCAATTAAGTACCTGGATTGTGGTGGCATCTCCGTGAATACCCAGCGGGGTCATGACCTCTCTCCTTTCCCAAGACACACTGCCAGACCGAATAGCTATAAACCGGATGACAGAGGCAGGGCAGTAGGACAGGATGGCCAATATGTTACAACAAATGAAACAGGCCTTGGGATGCTGAGACAGGAGAATCGCTTGAGGCCAGGCATTCAAGACCACCTGGGTAACATAGTGACATGCCGTCGCTACAAAGAAATATAGAAACTTAGCTGGATGCAGTGACTCACACCTGTAGTCCCAGGTACTTGGGAGGCTGAGGTGGAAGGATTGCTTGAGCCCAAGAGTTTGAGACCAACCTGGGCAACATAGTGAGACCCCCATCTCTACAAAAAAATAAACAATTATGGCTGGGCGTGGTGGCTCACGCCTGTTATCCCAGCACTTTGGGAGGCCAAGGCGGGTGGATCGCCTGAGGTCAGGAGTTCAAGACCAGCCTGACCAACAAGGTGAAACCCCATCTCTACTAAAAATACAAAAATTAACCGGGCGTGCTGGCAGACACCTGTAGTCCCACCTACTCGGGAGGCTGAGACAGGAAAATTGCTTGAACCCGGGAGGCGGAGGCTTCAGTGAGATGATATCGTGCCACTGCA
Source organism: Trachypithecus francoisi (assembly GCF_009764315.1). Classification (NCBI taxonomy): domain Eukaryota; kingdom Metazoa; phylum Chordata; class Mammalia; order Primates; family Cercopithecidae; genus Trachypithecus; species Trachypithecus francoisi. The sequence continues at coordinate 109,936,349 of NW_022681469.1, forward strand.
CTCCACCCAGGAGCGAGACTCCTTCTCAAAAGAAAAAAAAAATAATAAGCTGGGTGTGATGGGGTGCACCTGTAATCCCAGCTGCTCAGGAGGCTGGGGTGGGAGGATCACTTGGGCCAGGAAGATTGAGGCTGTCAAGAGCTATGATCATGCCACTGCACTCCAGCCTGGACAACAGAGAGATCTTATCTCATTAAAAAAAAAAAAAAAGCCAGCTGGGCGTGTTGGCGCACGCCTGTAATCCCAGCACTTTGGGAGGCCGAGGCAGGTGAATCACGAGGTCAGGAGATCGAGACCATCCTGGCTAACACGGTGAAACCCCATCTCTACCGAAAATACAAAAAATTAGCCGGGCATGGTAGCAGGTGCCTGTAGTCCCAGCTACTCGGGAGGCTGAGGCGGGAGAATGGCGTGAACCCTGGAGGCGGAGTTTGCAGTAAGCTGAGATTGTGCCACTGCACTCCAGCCTGGGCGACAGAGTGAGACTCTGTCTCAAAAAAAAAAAAAAAAGCCTATAAAAGAGATGAAGATCTGTATCTTACCAAAATGAAACAGGAAGAAGTATGTAAGAGAAGAGGTCAGGGATATGGAGAACAGAAGCAACAATGCTAATATCTGTTGAACAGATGTCCCAGGAAGACAGAAGAAAAGTGGGGAGTAGGAGGTATTTGAAGGGATAATGAAGACACATTTTCTAGAGTTAAAAATGAGTCAGGCTGGCCGGGCGCGGTGGCTCAAGCCTGTAATCCCAGCACTTTGGGAGGCTGAGACGGGCGGATCACGAGGTCAGGAGATCGAGACCATCCTGGCTAACATGGTGAAACCCCGTCTCTACTAAAAATACAAAAACTAGCCGGGCGAGGTGGCGGGCGCCTGTAGTCCCAGCTACTCGGAGGCTGAGGCAGGAGAATGGCGTAAACCGGGAGGCGGAGCTTGCAGTGAGCTGAGATCTGGCCACTGCACTCCAGTCTGGGCGACAGAGCGAGACTCCGCCTCAAAAAAAAAAAAAAAAAAAAATGGTCAGGCTGGGCACAGTGGCTCATGCCTGTAATCCCAGCACTTTAGGAGGCTGAGGTGGGTAGACCACCTGAGGTCAGGAGTTAAAGACCAGCCTGGCCAACATGGTGAAACCCCATCTCTACTAAAAATACAAAATTTAGCCAGAAGTGGTGCTGTGCACCTGTAGTCCCAGCTACTTGGGAGGCTGAGGCAGGAGAATTGCTTGAACCCAGGAGCCAGAGGTTGCAGTGAGCTGAGACTGTGCTGCTACACTCCTGGGTAACAGAGCGAGACTGGAAAAAGAAATAAAGGAGGCTGAAGCAGGAGGATATATATATACACACACATATATATACACATACATATATATATACATATATACATGCATATATACATATACATATACATATATATACATATATACACACATATATACATATACAGATATACATATATACACACATATATATACATACACACATATATATACATACACACATATATATACATACACACATATATACATATATATACACATATATATACATATATATACACACACATATATTTGTGTCTGTGGGTCAGGAGTCCAGGCATGGCTTTACTGGGTCCTCTGAAGGCTGTAGTCTATGCTGGGGCTGCGTTCTCATCTGAGGCTCGACTGAGGAAGGGTCCATTCCCAAGTGCACTTGGTTGTTTTCAGCATTTACTTCCTTGGCTGTGGACAAGAGGCCGCCCTCAGCTCCTGGCCATGAGATGCTCTTACAGCCACTCATGACACGGCAGCTGGCTTCCTCAAAGCCAGCAAGGGAGAGAGTTCCCCAGCAAGGCAGATGTTACCATGAATCATATGTGATGCCCATTCCTCACCTTTGCTGTACCCCACCAGGCAGGGGTGAGCCTTAGGACCTGCACACACTCAAGGGGATGGTACCCCACAAGGCATGAGCATTGGGAGGTGGGGACCCTGCGGCCATCTGAGAATGCCCACCACACCCAGGAGCCATGTGTAGAGAAGACTGTTGAGGTTTGTGGCAAAATTTTCTGTGAAATTATGCATCCCTTACCTACACAGTGAACAATGCAAAACTTGAATATTAGAGAACATTGTGTGTGGGTGTCTGTGTTTTGAGGCAAGGTATCACTGTTTCCCAGGCTGGAGTGCAGTGGTGCAATCATAGCTCACTGCAGCCTTGAACTCCCGGGCTCAGGTAATCCTGCCACCTTAGGCTCCTGAATACCTGGGACTACAGCTGTGCACCACCATGCCTGGCTAATTTTTTTTTTTTTTTTGTAGAGATGGGGTCTTGCTTTGTTGCCCAGATGGGTCTTGAACTCCTGGACTCAAGTGATCCTCCTCTTTCGGCCCCCCAAAGTGCTGGGATTGTAGGCATGAGCCGCCATGCCTGGTCACATTGTTCTCTTCTCTTCTCTTCTTTCTCTCTCTCTCTCTTTTTCCTCCCTTCCCCTTCCCTTCTCCTTCCCTTTCCTTTCCTTTTTTTTTTCTTTTTGAGACTGGATTTCATTCCTGTTGCCCAGGCTGGAGTGTAGTGGCATGCTCTCAGCTCACTACAACCTCTGCCTCCCAGGTTCAAATGATCTTCCTGCCTCAGCCTCCTGAGTAGCTGGGACTACAGGCACACACCACACCTGGCTAATTTTTGTGTTTTTTTTGGAGAGACGGGGTTTCACCATGTTGCCCAGGCTGGTCTCGAACTCCTGGCCTCACGTGATCCGTCTGCCTTGGCCTCCCACAGTTCTGGGATTACAGGTGGGAGTCACCGTCCCCAGCTGGAGAATAATTATTACTGTTCACGGTTCCTGGGCTCGTACTATGTGCTGCGTGCTCCATGCTCAGCCTCTCGGCCCTCGCTCCTCGTACGTCCACCTAGATTTGAGGATGAGTGGCCTCTCCCGTCAGCCACGATCACATGCAGTTTCTCCTCGATCCTCAGCTCAGAGAGCTTACGGACGTAGTGCAGTGAACACAGCTGGCCGGGGAAGGCTCAGGAGCCGCACCCAGGAAGCTGACCTATAGATCCCATCTCAAACCACGACACTCTGCAGACTGCCCAGTGGCCAGAGCAGCTTCACAAAGAATCTTTGTTTCCTGTCTGCACCCCAAAAAATATCTGTGTTGGTCTCTTTGCCATGCAGAGTGAATAAAGAATAAGACAAACACCATCCATGCATACTTCGTGCTTTCGACCTAGCAGGGGAGACAGCGATTAAGCCAGCAGCCTTGCCTACCATTATTCAATTGCACGTGTGATGAGAGCTACTAAGGAGAAGTACTAGGAGCCCTGGGCCCTCCGGAGGCAGTGCTGGTGCCTTAGGGAATTGCCCTGTGTAAGTAACATTTTGGTTGAATCTTGGAGGGTGAATTGGAGCTGACAGAGCAAAATTTAGAGGTGTGAGGTATGTGGTGATTGGGAAAAGAATGTGGCTTTGGGCCAGGTGCGGTGGCTTATACCTGTAGTCCCAGCACTTTGGGAGGCCGAGGCAGGCAGATCACGAGGTCAGGAGATCGAGACCATCCTGGCTAACACAGTGAAACCCCGTCTCTACTAAAAATACAAAAAAATTAGCCGGGCGTGGTGGCGGGCTCCTGTAGTCCCAGCTACTCAGGAAGCTGAGACAGGAGAATGACGTGAACCTGGGAGGCAGAGCTTGCAGTGACCCGAGATTGCGCCACTGCACTCCAGCCTGGGAGACAGAGCGAGACTCTGTTTTCAACAACAACAACAACAAAACAGAGAGCGACTGTGGCTCTTTGGTTGGAGTTCTGCAACGCTTGTCATTTGGTCACGATGAATCCTACAGGCACATTCTAGGGGTGAAGTAAGACCCCACAAGGGCTTAGAAATGTGAATACCTTTGCCGAGAAAAATAACAGGGCCCAGCATGGAGGGCGGGCCCTTCCCTATGGGGAGGGGGCATTCTCAGACGCGGGATTTACTGGGACTTCTGAATGGGTGACCCAATCACCAGCTGCACATTTTCAGTCGAGCGCATGGCTGCTTGGGCACCGTGTGACAGCCAGGGCTTGTCACCGGGTAGCAGGGTGGCGATCGACCTGTTGAGGGCCACATGGTTCGATGACCAAGCACAGCTCCTCTGAGCTTACCAGACTCCTCCCTGCGTCTTCATCCAGGAGTATTTAATGGGGTTGTCAGTGTGTGTTGTGGGGGGATTGTGTCAGATCAGGCGTGTATTCACTTGGATGTTCTCAGTTGCAACTAACTAAAAGCAAAAAGCCAACTGGCTTAGGCAGTAGAAGGTAATTATTTATTATTTATTTATTTTGAGATGGAGTTCCATTCGCTCTTGCTGCCCAGGCTAGAATGCAGTGGCGCGATTTTGGCTCACCGGAACCTCCGCCTCCCAAGTTCAAGTGATTATCCTGCCTCAGCTTTCTGAGTGGCCAGGGATTACAAGCACGTGCTACCACGCCTGGCTAATTTTGTATTTTTAGTACAGACAGGGTTTCGTTGTGTTGCCCGGGCTGGTCTTGAACCCGATTTCAGGTGATCCACCCGTCTCAGCCTCCCCAAGTGCTGGGATTACAGGTGTGAGCCACTGCACTTGGCCAAAGGTATTTATTGATGAACATAATTGGGAAGTGCAGATATGGGAAGGGCCTCAGGTTTGGTTTGAGGACGGCTCTGGCTCCCTTTCTCCAGGATCCTGTTTCTTCCCACTTGATTTCATCCTCTGGGACTGATCAGACAGTGAGCAGGACACTAAGGAAGCGTCCACTTCCTTTCCGCACCCCCTTGTTTCCTTTCCTCGGCTCAAGCCAGTAAGGCTGCAGCAAGAGAGGCCTGGAAGTCAGGCAGAAACGTTTCTGCAGGCTGGGGCAGCGGGGGCCACGCCTCGCATTGCTACCAGAGCCAGTCTGAAGAGGGAGTCCTTGCGGGGGGTGGGGGCCACTGGAACAGGGACCTGAGTGGCCGGGAAAAGTGTGAAAGTGAGAGGCAGTGGGAGGTGCCATCATGGCGATGAGGAGAAGAGTTCAGTAGATGTCACAGCTCAGTGGGGCCAGGGGCCGCATGTCTGGTGGGTCAGGTGCATGCTGCCAGCCCCCAAACCTGGGCGATCCTTGTCTCAAAAGGACGCAGGCCAAGGAGCCTACCTGAGGAGGAATCGTAGCAGAAGGAGGCCTTGTGTGTGTGCCTCGGGATCAGAGGGCTGTCCTGTGAGATCAGCCAGAGAGGTGTCTCCACTCTCCTCTAGAGGCACGGTGTGGGGGAAGTTTTTACAGGGAGTCTCCAGAGAACCCCAGGAGAGCCCGGGAGAGAAGCAGCCAGCCCTGGAGCATCTACCCCCAAAGTGAGACACTGCCTCGGTCAGGTGACACCTGGGCCTTTTTTGCTGTCCTTCTCACCAGTCCACCCTGGAGGAGCAGGAGTAATTGGAGGAGGAGGAGGAGGGAGCGGAGGGGCTGTGGGGAGCGCGTGATGGTCCTGCTGGTCAGCAGCAGCTCCAGGCAGGCCAGGGCTGGGAAAGCCAGAGTTCTGAGTGGGTTGTGGGATGGAGTTCAGATTCAGAGACCGGGCCTGGCTCCCTGAGAAAGTCTCAGGACAAGGGCAGGTCTGCCTGAGACGGGTCTGGGGCCAGTGGGCGCTGAGGGTGAGGGCTGAGGACCAAGGAGCTTCGTGTTTGACTCCCGAGGGTAGCCTGCTTGGTTTTACGTTCACCCTGGCAGGAAGAGGCTGAGGCAATGTCAGCCCTGCTGGGGAGCGTGCTGGGCAGGGCTGGTGACCTGCGTAGCGCCTGTGCAGGCAGGTGAGTGGGGGAACAGGTGAGCATGGGACGGGTGAGTGTGAACTGGTGAGCATAGAACAGGGAGGCTGGTCAGGTGAGTGTGGACCAGGTGAGCATGGGAGGGCTGAGTAGAGACGGTATGTGTACAGGTGAGTGTGGTATAGGTGAGCATGAGATGGGTGAGTGGGAGACGGTGAGTGTGTACAGGTGAGTGGGAGATGGGTGAAGATGGGGCAGAAGAGTGGGAGACAGGTGAGCAGGCAACAGGGAAGCCAGGCAGGTGATTGGAGGACCCCGGGGGTGGACAGGTGGGTGGAGGACCCCGGAGGCTGGACAGGTGGGTGTGCACAGGGACGCAGGTGTCATCTTCACAGCCTGAACTGCCTGCCCCTCTCCTGACATTTGGAGCCTCTCTGGAGGGGAGATGGAGTTTCTGCCCCCACCCTGGCAGGATGGGGCAACGGTGTGCGGTAGCAGGATGATGTTTCCTTTCCTGCAGGGCTGGGCTTGTGGGTTAGGACCCTCACCAAGAGGCTCCTCCTAGGCCTCCGTGACCTCTGGACCCCCAGTAAAGGTGGGAAAGAATGTAGGAAGGTCCCGATTTCCCACTGGGCGTCGGGGTGAAGCTGGTGCGCCTAACCGGTGGGAGTCACCTGGGGAAGCAGGGCTGGGCCCACCTGGCCACTCCCTTCTGGCCCCCAAGGCAGAGCGAGACCCCAGGGAACGGGCACGCTTGCTGGGTACGGGACGCAGGGATGTGACCCCGGTGTGAGCAGCTCAGGCAGCCGTGAATGGGGGTGGGAGGGGGAGCCCGGGCCATCAGAGGCGGCTCCACGGCCTGCACCAGCCAGGGTGGGAGACTCAGGGTCTGAGTGTAGGGGGCAGGGGGCGGCGAGAGCGGGGGTCCTGGCCGCGCTGCGCCTGAACCTGCGCCGGTGGGGCGGGGACGGGGAGGGCCTGGGTGGGCCGAGGTTGGGGGGCCCGCGGGGAGGCGGTCGGGGGGAGACCGGCTGCAGGCCCGCGCGGGCTGCGTTGGGGGTGCAGCAGCTGCGCGCGGCGCGGGGGCGGGCGTGGAGGGCGGCGCCGCTGCAGTGCGGGGACCCGCTTGCTCGCTCGCTCGCTCGCCCGCCCGCCGTCCCCGCGCCCCGCGTCCCCGCGCAGCCGCCTCCTGGCCTCTGGCGCCGCGCATCCAGGTACGCGGGGCTGGGCTGGGGTCTGCGCCGGGACCCCTGGGCCTGGGAGGACCCCCGGGAATGCGGACATTTGGGAGGGTTTGCCCCCAACCGGGAGTGGGGCGCGCGGGGCGGGGCCGGGCCTGGGGCGCCGGGTCAGGGGTCCCTGGAGGGTCCTCGCTGGCGCAGAGGCCGGGGCTGGGGCGAGGGACGCGGGGTCTCTGGATGAGCGCCTTCCCGGCGGTCTGGGCAGTCTGGGGGCGGCCTGGCAGGGGGCTGGGGTCCTGCGCTCCGCGGTGCGGTGCGGGCCTGGCCTGACCATGGTGACTTCGCTGCGTGGCCGCCGCATTTGTTCTCCCGCACCCCCCCCCCACCACCGTCGGCTTCCCTTGTTTACCTGCGTTTCTGTCTTTTCCTGTGCAGAGGCCCGCCCAGCCCATCCACAGCCTCACCCTCATCTCTTCCTGCCCTGAGGCCGCGCGCAGGGGCCCCCCAGCATTCACATTTCACACGAGTGCCCCCCCAAAAAAGGGGGATGGAGGAGGGCGAGGCCCTGGAACCCCCGGGCTGGACCCTCAGGGTGCCGGGCCCCCCACTCCTCCTTCCCCGGAATCCTCAGAACTGCAGAAGGGGTTTCTCAGCCGTGCACCCCTGTCTGAGCCCCCTCCTCCCCTGCCGGGGTCTGTTGGGAGGGAAGGCTCTGGGGGTCGTCACGTTTAACACCTCACCTGGCCCCACAGAATGAAGGATCTCTGACAAATGCAGAATCAGTGACTTTCTTCCACGCTCCTGGGAGAAGCCTGGTTCACGCCGCCGCCTGCGTTTATCCGGCGCGCAGCCCCGGGCAGCTCTCAGGCCTGGGGATTTGTGTTTTCTGGACAGGAAGGAAGCAGCCGCCCTCGCCATGGCCTCCCCGCCCGTCTGCCCCTCAGAGGAGGATGAGAGCCTGAAGGGCTGTGAGCTGTACGTGCAACTGCACGGGATCCAGCAGGTCCTCAAAGACTGCATCGTGCACCTCTGCATCTCCAAGCCAGAGCGCCCCATGAAGTTCCTCCGGGAGCACTTCGAGAAGCTGGAGAAGGTGAGTGTCCCCCACCGCCCGCTGCTTCCCTTCGCAGGTGTCCTAGGGCAGAGGCGGCAGCCGGGGAAACCTTCCCTCCATCCTGTGGTCCTCGAGGGTTGGGTGCCCCAGAGACTGTCCGCCATCCTGCAGGTCCTTCCAGAAGCGCGGGGACAGGCCGACCTGGGGTCCACCTTCCCTTGTTTGGTCTCCTGAGATTCATGCCCCGAGCCGGGGTCCTCAGAGCCACGGAATTCTCCCTTCTGCTTCCAGAGGGTTCCAGGTCTTCAGAGCTCTCGTGGAAGGAGGTTCAGGGTTTTAGGTCCAGGTATTTCCGTTGCTTGTGAGGCTCACAGACAGTTTTCAGCTTGAGGAACCGAGAGGAGGGCCAGGCCTAGTTACAGATGCTGTCAGCACTTGGGATAAAAGCAAATAGCTCCCACGGGGTGGCTCACGCCTGCCATCCCAGCACTTTGGGAGGCCAAGGCAGGCAGATCACTTGTGGCCAGGAGTTCAGACCAGGTCAGCCAGGCCAATATGACGAAGCCCCGTCTCTACTTAAAACCATACAAAAATTAGGGTGTGGTGGCACACGCCTGTAATCCCAGCTACTGGGGTGGTTCAGGCAGGAGAATCGCTTGAACCGGGAGGTGGAGGCTGCAGTGAGCCGAAATTGCACCACTGCACTCTACTCTGGGCGACACAGCACGACTCTCCGTAAAAAAAGGAGAAAGAAAATAGCTGCCATGGCTAAGAGGTCGGATTCCACGTTAATCTTGAAGCAGTGAGAGGGGAAAGTGCCCTTCCACCCGTGTGGTCGGGGAGAAGCCCAGGCCTGCTCTTCTCTTCAGGAATGATGCCTCTCATCCTCTTCCTGGCCTCCTGCATCTGGGTTCTTTTCGTAGAAGTGTGTGACTGGGAAGTGGCGGCTGGGACAGGAGTCCCTGTGACAACCCCCCTCCCCCCACTGCATTCCCTCCCTTCTCCGTGGGCTCCTCCGATCCTTGTTCTGGGCCCCACCCCAGGCTCTCTGTGTATCACTATCACCTAAGGGTTCTTGGTCCTTTTATCACAACTTAACTGTCCCCTGTGCCCATCTCTCCTGGGGACCAAATGGGAACTTGGGAAGCCCAGTTCAGGCCAAGGTCTGCCTTTGAGCACCTGTGAACCAGCAGGTCCCCATCCAGCGGTGTTTATGCTTTTGACAGGGGCCTCCTGTGATCACATAGTCCTAACCCAAAGGAGTGAATGTAGCTCTTCCCCTGGAAGCAATCCATGAAAAAACATTTCAAAGTAATGCATGCCTATTTAGGAAAATTTGAAAACTTTGGAAGTGGAAAGAAGAAATAAAAATGTTCTGTAGTCCTCTCTACCGAATTCCCCCTCAAATGTTGTTTTTATAAAAATGTAGTTGTAGGCCAGATATGGTGGCTTATACCTGTAATCCCAGCATTTGGGAGGTTGAGGTGGTAATATCGCTTGAGGTCAGGAATTCGACCTTGTCTCTCAAAAATATTTAAAAAGTTTGCTGGGTGTGGTGGCGTCTGCCTGTGGTCCCAGCTACCTGGAGGCTGAGGTGGGAGGATCACTTGAGCCCAGGAGTTTGAGGCTGTGGTGAACCATGATCACATCACTGCACTCCAGCCTGGGCAACAGAGCGAAACCCTGTCTCAGAAATACATACGCACACACATGCATACGCACACACACATACATACATACATGGATACATACGTACATACGTCTTAGTTGCAGTCACATTATAGATGCAATTTATATTTCATCTTTTTCATTTTTTATAATTTCTTTAAAGACCTCACTTGAAGTGACTGCATAATGTTCTGTGGAAAAGATATAGTAAGGTTTCTCAACCTTTCCCCCATGAGTTGGACAATTTCCCCCATGAGAATGGACAATTTAGTTCTTTCCTTTTTTTTTTTAGTATTAAATATTGGGGCTGGCGGGTGCGGTGGCTCATGCCTGTAATCCCAGCACTTTGGGAGGTTGAGGCAGGTGGATCACTTGAGGTCAGGAGTTTGAGACCAGTCTGACCAACGTGGTGAAACCCTGTCTCTACTAAAAATACAAAAACCAGCTGGGCGTGGTGGCACAGGCCTGTAACCCCAGTTACTCAGAAGGCTGAGGGAGGACGATTGCTTGAACCTGGGAGGTGGAGGTTGCAGTGAGCCGAGATCGTGCCACTGCACTCCAGCCTGGGTGACAGAGCGAGACTCTGTCTCAAAAAAAAAAAAAAAAAAAAGGAAGAAAGAAAAAATTGGGGCCGGCGGGCGCAGTGGCTCATGCCTGTAATCCCCGCACTTTGGGAGGCCCAGGAGGGTGGATCACTTGAGCCCAGGAGTTGGAGACCAGCCTGGCCAACATGGTGAAACCCCATCTCTACTGAAAATACAAACATTAGCTGAGTGTGGTGGTGCATGCCTATAATCCCAGCTACTTGGGAGGCTGAGGCAGAAGAATCATTTGACCGGGGAGGTGGAGGCTGCAGTGAGCTGATTGGGACACTGCACTGCAGTCTAGGTGACAGAGCGAGACTCTGTCTCAAAAATAAATAAAATTTTAAAAAAAGTATATAGGAGGATGTGTGTAGGTTACATGCAAATACAACACCATTTTATATCAGGGACTTCAGCATCCATGGATTCTAGTATCCTTAGAGATTCTAGAACCATCTCCCATGGATACCAGGGGATGACTGTACCACACACCGGGCATCTTAAACAACAGAAACATCTCCTCCCACAGTTCTGGAGGCTGCAGTCTGAGATCAAGGTGTGGCGGGATGGCTCCTTCTGGGTCCGTGCAGGAGAAGGTTCTGTGTCTCCCCCACTCTAGGTGGTGCTGGCGATCTTGGGTGGTCCAGGCTGGAAGTCTGAAATGAAAGTGTGGCGGGATGGTTCCTGGGTCTGTGTGGGAGAAGGTTCTGGGTCTCCCCCGCTCCAGGTGATGCTGGCGATCTTGAGTGATCCAGGCTGGCAGACGCATCACGGGTCTCTGCCTTTATCTTCACATGGCATTCTGCCCCCTGTCAGTGTCTGTGTCCAGCTCTCCCCTTTTCATAGGGACACCAGTCATCCTGGACCAAGGCCACCCCAATGACCTCTTGTAACTTCATCACCTCCGTCAAGACCCAGTCTCCAAATAAAGTCAACTTCTGAGGTCCTGAGGTTAGGACTCCAGAGCGTCTATTTTTGGGGACACGATGCTCTGATCCCAGCGGCCTTCTTGGGCGTGGGCAGGGCAGTTTTTCTCAGGCCTTTCTCCAACAGCAAGCCATTGCTGAGTGAAAATAGCAGGTTGCAAGATAGGATCTGTGGTACAATTCCATTTTTGTCGAAAGTGATGCCAACGATAATGTGTTATATGCAAAGAAAAAAGTCTGAGGGGCGTCCACCAAAATGTTGGTAAGAGTGGTGTCTCAGGGCACAATTACAGGTGATTTTTGTTTCTGTGTTCTGCAGTAGCTGATAGGACCTTTGGGGAGCTTTAGTGAAGTCTTTGAAGTCGCGTGCATGTTCTGCGTGTGGGTGCGTTTAACTGGGAAGAATGCCCCTCAGCTTGCGATGGATTCTCAAAGGGAGCTGAGATCCCCAAATATAAACCACCTAACAGGACCCTAAAATTCCGTGGAGACTCATTTTCTGCTGTGTTTTCTGCACCAGTGAGGTGCTGTGGAATGTGCAATAGAACCGGGAAGTGTGCCTCTGGGTAGGGCAGCATCCTGGTGGAGAGGGGGCAAGGTCTGGGCCACTCCCACGAGGCCAGCCAGGGCTGAGTGGCGGGCAGAAGCCTCTGACGGAGGGTTTTTCTCCACTTGTATCCCAAGCAGGGTGCATGTTTGTGAGGCTTTCACAAAGCACCCGGGATAAAGTCACACAGGCCGGCAGGGATGACCCAGCGCTCGGAGTGCCGTCCGGGCTGGGCCTCTGTTGCTCTGGCCTTCATGAGTGAGTTTTTCTATGGTGGAGACTTAAGCAGACAAAATATTCCTTATTTGGGCCGGGTGTGATGACTCATGCCTGTAATCCCAGCACTTTGGGAGGCCGAGGTGGACAGATCACGAGGGCAGGAGATCGAGGCCATTCTGGCTAACACAGTGAAACCCCGTCTCTACTTAAAAAAAAAAAAAAAAATTACCGGGTGTGGCGGCGTGCGCCTATAGTCCCAGCTACTTGGAGGCTGAGGCAGGAGAATCACTTGAACCCAGGAGGTGGAGGTTTCAGTGAACCCATATTGTGCCACTGCACTCTAGCCAAGGTGACAGAGCAAGACCCCATCTCAAAACAAAAAAAAAATTCTTTTATTTATTTATTTATTTTTTTGAGACGGGGTCTTGCTCTGTCACCCAGGCTGGAGTGCAGTGGCCGGATTTCTCACTGCAAGCTCCGCCTCCCGGGTTCCCGCCATTCTCCTGCCTCAGCCTCCCGAGTAGCTGGGACTACAGGCGCCCGCCACCTCGTCCGGCTAGATTTTTGTATTTTTTTAGTAGAGACGGGGTTTCGCCGTATTAGCCAGGATGGTCTCGATCTCCTGACCTCGTGATCCACCCGTCTCGGCCTCCCAAAGTGCTGGGATTACAGGCTTGAGCCACTGCGCCCGGCCAAAAAAATTCTTATTTGATGGCAAAACACAGTGTGGGAGTTTCCCGAGCAAGATGTGATTGTTCTGAAGATTATCCAAAATAACGCCGTCAGTCTTTTTTTTTTTTTTTTTGAGACGGAGTCTCACTCTGTCGCCCAGGCTGGAGTGCAGTGGCCGAATCTCAGCACACTGCAAGCTCCGCCTTCCAGGTTTACGCCATTCTCCTGCCTCAGCCTCCCGAGTAGCTGGGACTACAGGTGCCCGCCACCTTCGCCTGGCTAGTTTGACCTATTTTTTAGTAGAGAGGGGGTTTCACCGTGTTAGCCAGGATGGTCTCGATCTTCTGACCTCGTGATCCGCCCGTCTCGGCCTCCCAAAGTGCTGGGATTACAGGCTTGAGCCACTGCGCCTGGCCCAATCTTCTTTTTTGAGACAGGGTCTGGCTCTGTTGTTCAGGCTGGAGTACAGTGGCATGATTTCAGCTCACTGCAACCTCCACCTCTCAGGCTCAAGCCATCCTCCCACCTCAGCCTCCCGAGTAGCTGGAACTACAGGTGCCCGCCACCGTGCCTGGCTAATTTTTGTGTTTTTTGTAGAGATAGGGTTTCTCTATGTTGCCCAGGCTGGTCTTGAACTCCTGAGCTCAAGCGATCCTCCCTGCTCAGCTTCCCAAAGTGCTGGGATTATAGATGTGAGCCACCACGCCTGGCTCATCTGTTTTTCTTTTTCTTCCCTTCCTTCCCTTCCTTTCCTCCCTTCCCTCCCTTCTTCTCCTTCTCCTCCTTCTCCTTCTCCCCTTCCTTCCTTCCTTCCTTCCCTCCCTCCCTCCCTCCTTTCTTTCTTTCTTTCTTTTTTTTTTTTCTTTTTTTTTTTTTTGAGACGGAGTCTCGCTCTGTCGCCAGGCTGGAGTGCAGTGGCCGGATCTCAGCTCACTGCAAGCTCCGCCTCCCGGATTCCCACCATTCTCCTGCCTCAGCCTCCGAGTACCGGGACTACAGGCGCCCGCCACCTCGCCCGGCTAGTTTTTTGTATTTTTTAGTAGAGACGGGGTTTCACCATGTTAGCCAGGATGGTCTCGATCTCCTGACCTTGTGATCCGCCCGTCTCGGCCTCCCAAAGTGCTGGGATTACAGGCTTGAGCCACCGCGCCCGGCCTCTCTCTTTCTTTCTTCCTTTCTTTCCTTTCTTTCCTTTCTTCCTTCCTTCCTTCCTTTCCTTCCTTTCCTTCCTTTCCTTCCTTTCCTTCCTTTCCTTCCTTCCTTCCTTTCTTTCCTTTCTTTCCTTTCTTTCTTTCTTTCTTTCTTTCTTTCTTTCTTTCTTTCTTTCTTTCTTTCTTTCTTTCTTTCCTTTCTTTCCTTTCTTTCTTTCTTTCTTTCTTTCTTTTTCTCCTTCCTTTCCTTCCTTTCCTTCCAATTTTTTTTTTTGATGGAGTTTTACTCTTACTGCCCAGGCTGGAGAGCAGTGGCATGATCTCAGCTTAGTGCAACCTCTGCCTCCTGGGTTCAAGCAATTCTCCTGCCTCAGCCTCCTGAGTAGCTGGGATTACAGGCACGCGCCACCACGCCTGGCTAATTTTCTATTTTCAGTAGAGACGGGGTTTCACCATGTTGGTCAGGCTGGTCTCGAACTCCTGACCTCAGGTGATCCACCCGCCTTGGCCCCCCAATGTGTTGGGATTAGAGACGTGAGCCACAGTGCCCGCCTCATCTGTGTTTTTCTGCATGAACAGGTCCTGCATTTTTATTGCTGGCAGTGTCCTGTTGCATAGATGGATTGCAGCTTGTCTGTCCTGTGCCCTGTCTAGGAACACTTGGATCCTTTCCAGTTTTTACCGACTACAAATAAAGCTGCTATAAATATTCGTCTTACAGGTTTTTAATGTGGAAGTAGGTTTTTATTTCCCTTGAGTAAATATTTAGTAGTGAGATTCCTGGGTCATAGGGTAAGTGTATGTTTATAAGAAACTGCCAAACTGTTTTCCAGGATGTCTGTCCTATCTTGTGTTCCAAGCAGCCATGATTCTTGTTCCTCAGTATCAGCAGCCTTTGATACTGTCAGTTTTAAAAAACGTTTAGCCATTCTAATAGGTATATGGTGGCACCTAAAGTGGTTTTCTTTTTTTTTTTTTTTTTTTGACGGAGTCTTGCTCTGTCACCCAGGCTGGAGGGCAATAATAGCATGATCTCGGTTTGCTGCAGCCTCTGCCTCCTGGGTTCAGGTGATTTTCAAGCGATTTTCCTGCCTCAGGCTCCCGAGTAGCTGGGATTATAGGCATGTGCCACCACGCCCGGCTAAGTTTTGTATTTTTAGTAGAGATGGGGTTTCACCATGTTGGCCAGGGTGGTCTTGAACTCCTGACCTCAGCTGCCCCACCCGCCTGGGCCTCCCAAAGTGCTGGGAATACAGGCATGAGCCACCGCGCCCGGCCCTAAAGTGGTTTTATTTTACATTTCCTGATGACTAAAGTCGTTGAGGATGTTTTCATACACTTATTTTCCACTCAAATATCATCTTTGGTGAAGTGTCTGTTCACGTATTTTGTCCGTGTTTCTCATTAGGTTGTCTGTTTTCTTACTACTGAGTTTCAGAATTTTTTATAAACTGTCAGATATTTAATTTACAAAATATTTTCTTCAAGCGTGAGGCTTGTTTATTTTTTTATTTATTCTGAGTCAGAGTCTTGCTTTGTTGACCAGGCTGGAGCGCGGTGGCGTGATCTTAGCTCACTGTAACCTGTGCCTCCTGGGTTCAAGTGATCCTCCTGCCTCAGCCTCCCGAGTAGCTGGGATTGCAGGCATCATGCCTGGCTAATTTTTGTATTTTTGGTAGGGATGGGATTTCCCCATGTTGCCCAGGCTGGTCTCGAACTCTTGACCTCAAGTGATCCACCCACCTCAGCCTCCCAAAGTGCTGGGATTACAGGCGTGAGCCACCGCACCCGGGCACAGTTTGTATATTTCAAGGAATTGTTCCGTTTCACTTAAGTTGTTAAATTTATGAATATAGAGTAATATTACCTCATCCTTTTAATGTCTGTAGTGTTTGTATTATTTCATTCCTGAGATGGTAATTTCTGGCTTTTCTTTTTTGCTTGATCAGTCTGACTAGAAGTTTATCAATTTTACTGATGTTTTCAAAGAGTTAGATTTTAATTTCATTGATTTTCTCTATTTTTGTTTAGATTTTATTGGTTTCTTCTCTTATTTTTATTATTTCATTTCTTCTGCAGTCTTTGGGTTTTATCTGTTCTTCTTAAAATTTCTTAAGGTGAAATTTTAGATGATTAAGGCTTTTTGTCTGATAGAAATATATAATGCTACAGATTTTTCTCTAAAGCACTGTTCTAGCTATATTTCACAGATCTTGATATGCTGTATTTTCTATTTAGCCCAAAATATTTTCTGTTTTCCCTTGAGATTTCCTCTTTGGTTCATCTTATTTAGAAATTTGTTGTCTAATTTCCAAATATTTGGGGATTTTTTTTTTTGATATCTCTCTTTTGTTTATTTCTGGTTTAATTTCATTGTGGTCAGGGAACATACCTTGGGTGATTTTGAGTCTTTATTTGGTTAGGGCGTGGTTTATGGCTGATCATATGCTTTATCTTGGTGAAGGTCACATGTGCCCTTGGAAACAATGTGTGCTGCTGTTGGGTGGCGTGTTCTGGAACTGTTGGGTGGTGTGTTCTGGAACTGTTGGGTGGTGTGTTCTGGAAATATTGGGTGGTGTGTTCTGGAAATGTTGGGTGGTGTGTTCTGGAACTGTTGGGTGGCATGTTCTGGAAATGTTGGGTGGTGTGTTCCGGAAATGTTGGGTGGTGTGTTCTGGAACTGTTGGGTGGCGTGTTCTGGAAATATTGGGTGGTGTGTTCTGGAAATGTTGTGTGGTGTGCTCTGGAAATGTTGGGTGGTGTGTTCTGGAAATGTTGGGTGGCGTGTTCTGGAAATGTTGGGTGGTGTGTTCTGGAACTGTTGGGTGGCGTGTTCTGGAAATATTGGGTGGTGTGTTCTGGAAATGTTGTGTGGCGTGCTCTGGAAATGTTGGGTGGCGTGCTCTGGAAATGTTGGGTGGCGTGTTCTGGAACTGTTGGGTGGCGTGTTCTGGAACTGTTGGGTAGTGTGTTCTGGAAATACTGGGTGGTGTGTTCTGGAAATACTGGGTGGTGTGTTATGGAAATATTGGGTGGTGTGTTCTGGAAATATTGGGTGGTGTGTTCTGGAAATGTTGAGTGGTGTGTTCTGGAAATACTGGGTGGTGTGTTCTGGAACTGTTGGGTGGTGTGTTCTGGAAATGTTGGGTGGTGTGTTCTGGAAATGTTGGGTGGTGTGTTCTGGAAACGTTGGGTGGTGTGTTCTGGAAATGGTGGGTGGTGTGTTCTGGAAATGTTGGGTGGTGTGTTCTGGAAATATTGGGTGGTGTGTTCTGGAAATATTGGTGAGGTCTAGTTGTTTGAGGGGTTGTTCAGGTTAGAGTCTTTTGCATTCTTGCCTTTTTTTTTTTTTTTTTTTTTGAAGCAGAGTCTCTCTCTGTCGCCCAGGCTGGAGTGCAGTGGTGTGATCTCGGCTCACTCCCAAGCTCTGCCTCCCGGGTTCACACCATTCTCCTGCCTCAGCCTCCCGAGTAGCTGGGACTACAGGCGACCGCCACCACGCCTTGCTAATTTTTTTGGTATTTTTGGTAGAGACAGGGTTTCACTGTGTTAGCTAGGATGGTCTCGATCTCCTGACCTTGTGGTCCGCCTGCCTTGGCCTCCCAAAGTGCTGGGATTACAGGCATGAGCCACCGCGCCTGGCCCATTCTTGCTGATTTTTTTTGGCCCCTTGCTATACCTACTACCAAAGAACACCATTGAAACTTCCAAATATGATTTGTCTGTTTCTTCTTTAATTCTGTCAGTTTTTGCTTTATGTGTTTTGGAGCTCTGTTATTAGTTGCATATACATTTGGGTTTGCTATGTTTTCATGGTGAATAAACCCTCTTATCATTATTCAGTGTTTCTCTTTGTTCCTGGTAATTTTCATTGTTCTGAAGTCTGCTTTATCTGATATTAATACAGCCACATTATTAGGATTTGTGTGATTAATCTTTTTCTATCCTCTTATTTTAGCTGTATCAGTGAAGTGTGTGTCTTATAGATAGCATATTCTTGGTTTTCATATTTTATATGATTTGACAGTTTCTGTCTTTTAGTTGGTGTGTTTAGATTATTCACTTTAAAAAAAGAAAACACTTTATTACTATATATGTAGTATATATAGCATATATAGCATAGTATATATTATGATGCATCTTTTTTTTTTTTTTGAGACAAAGTCTTGCTCTGTTGCCCAGGTTGGAGTGCAGTGGCACAATCTCCACTCACTGCAAGCTCCACCTCCCAGGTTCACGCCATCCTTCTGCCTCAGTCTCCCAAGTAGCTGGGACTACAGGTGCCTGCCACCACGCCTGGCTAATTTTTTGTTTTTTAGTAGAGATGGAGTTTCACTGTGTTAGCCAGGATGGTCTCAATCTCCTGACCTCGGGATCTGCCCACCTCAGCCTCCCAAAGTGCTGGGATTACAGACATCAGCCACTGTGCCCTGCCAATTTTTACTTTTAACACTTTCATATACTTTAAGTAATTTAAGAGGGGCAAATAGTCTAGAAGATGTACCTGGGTATTTACCATTTCTATCACTCTTCTGTGGTTCCTGAATTGTTTTTCTTTCCCTCTGGGATCATTTCCCCCACCAGCCTGAAGAATTTGCTTTAGCATTCCTCTTAGAGCAGGATTGCTGGTGACGGATTCTTGGTTTCCTTCATCTGAGAATCTCTCTGGTTTGTCTTCATTCCTGAATGACAAGGACATGTTTGCAGATATAGGATTCTGAGTGGAGAGTGATTTTATTTCAGCAGTTTAAAGATGTCTTCCCATTGTTCTTTATGGTTTCTGATGACAAATCAGCCTTTTGAATCCTCATTTGTTTTGTTTTGTGTTTCTTTTCTCTGGCTTCTTTAATGATTTTTCCTGTGTATTTAGTTTCTCAGAGTTGAAGTACAATGTGTCTGAGTTTGATTTTCTTTGAGTTTCTCTTGTTTTGCTTTGATCTTGAATCTGAATATTTATACCTTTCAACATTTGAGAAGTTTTCAACCATCATGTCTTCAAATATATTTTTCTGTACCAATCTCTTTTTCCTCTCCTTCGGACTCCAGTGACATAAATGTTAGATTTTTAAATATTTTCTCACAAATCCCTGAGGCTCTGTTAAATCTCTTTCCTTCCTTCCTTCCTTCCTTCCTTCCTTCCTTCCTTCCTTCCTTCTTTTCTTTTTTTTCTTTTCTTTTCTTGATAGAGTCGCACTCTCTCACCCAGGCCAGAGTGCAGTGGCGTGATCTCGGCTCACTGCAACCTCTGCCTCCTGGGTTTAGGCAATTCTCCTGCCTCAGCCTCCAGAGTAGCTGGGATTGCAGATGTGTGCCACCATGCCTGGCTAATTTTTGTATTTTGATTAGAGATGGGGCTTAGCCATGTTGGCCAGGCTGGTCTCGAACTCCTGACCTGAGGTGATCCACCTGCCTCAGCCTCCCAAAGTGCTGGGATTACAGGCATGAGCCACGATGCCCGGCTCACCCATCCTTTTGGTGGGATGATTTCTGTTGGTCTCTCTTCAAACTAACCAACTCTATCCTCTGTCATACCCATTCTGCAAATGATCCCATCTAGTGAATTTTAAATTTTCCTACTTTATTTTTCAGTTCTAAAATTTGTATTTATTTTTCAGTTCTAAATTTTTTATTTGGTAGTTCCTCCTCTTCCTACTCCTCCTCCTCCTTTCTTCTTCCTTTTTTCTTTTTAAATAAATTTGATTTCTTTGCTGATAATTCCCCGACCAATTCCAAGAGTGTTCACCTTCGCTTCATGGAAAATAGTTAAAATTGCTGCTTTAGGCCGGGCGCGGTGGCTCAAGCCTGTAATCCCAGCACTTTGGGAGGCCGAGACGGGCGGGTCACGAGGTCAGGAGTTCGAGACCATCCTGGTGAACACGGTGAAACCCCGTCTCTACTAAAAAATACAAAAACTAGCCGGGCGAGGTGGCGGCGCCTGTAGTCCCAGCTACTCGGGAGGCTGAGGCAGGAGAATGGCGTAAACCTGGGAGGCGGAGATTGCAGTGAGCTGAGATCCGGCCACTGCACTCCAGCCTGGGCGACAGAGCAAGACTCCGTCTCAAAAAAAAAAAAAAAAAAAAAAATTGCTGCTTTAGAGTGTTAACCTGATAATACCGTCATCTCTAGCATCTGGAGGTTATCAGCCATGGATTGTCTTTTCCTTTGAGACCAGACTTTCCTAGTTCCTTTTTTTTATTATTCTGTAATTTAAAACTTTTAATTAAAAAGTAAACTTTAATGTCAAAAATGCAAACTTGGGGAAGACAGAAAAGATCACACACAAGGCTGTCACAGCAGCCGGGCAGAGGTGCTCCTCACTTCCCAGACGGGGCGGCCGCGCAGAGGCGCTTCTCACTTTCCAGATGAGGTGTCAGCCAGGCAGAGGCACTCCCTTAGTTCTTGATATGTTGAATAATTTGTCAAGTAACTGGATTATATACTAGACATTTTCTATATTATGTTGTCAAGCTTTGGGTCCCATTAAAATCCTATGGAGAATGTTGATATTTTTGTTTGTTTTAGCAGGAAATCAGTTGATGAGGTTCAGACTGCAAGTTCTCTCTCACCCTTGGTGGGTGATGATGCCAATATGAGTTCCGTTTGCAAGCCTTTGTGGTGCTGCTTCGGCACACCCTTGTGGGGGCTCGTCTGGGACTTGGACATTGTTTTGCTTGCAGCTCAGTCCTCAGCGCCTTTGTTATGGTTCTCTGTGTTCTGTGCATATGAAACTTGGGGTTGACCCTCACGCTTGTATCAGTTCATGGAATTTGGGGACCCCCATTTTGTCCTTTCTCCTCTGTGGGGTTTCTCTCACATTCTCCATCCAAGAGAGATCCTACCTCTGGCACACAAATAAAATATGCCTGTTTCTCTCCTTGCCACCCCTTTCGTAGCCCAAGCTACTGTCCTCTTGACTGAATGACTGCAGAAGCCTCTCTGCTTCCCATCGGGCCTCGTGCTCCATTTTCTACATCAGTCACAGCTGGAGCCATCTTCCAGAAACACAAATTGAACTGCACCCCCTTAAAACCTTCCCAAACCTTCCCAATGCTCTCCTAACAAATCTCAGCTCCTTCCTGCCTCACGGGGTCTGGCTCCTGCTTGCCTTTCCACTGCAGCCTGTAGCCGCCCAAGGGCTCTGGCCAGCACTGTCCTGTCACCTGGAGCATCCTCCCCACCCCTCCTGCAGCTGGCCGCTCTTCAACACTTGCTTTAGGGTCACGGCTGCTTCCTCAGAGAGCCTCTCACCACAACCCTGTCTTGGTGAGCTCAGAGGAGGAGACTGGGCTTGAGCTCCAACCCCAAGTCCCGGCTCTGCAGGGAAGGAGGGTCTTTAGTGTCCTCTGGCCCTCCCAGCTCATGACTTGGTGACCATGACAGTGTGTGATGGACTGAGGTGGTATCTGCCCACTCCTTCCTCCAGCCGTGCCCTCTGCCCTTCCTACCCAGGGTGTTCCTGCGTTGGGAGGGGCCCTGACCATCAGCGCCTTCCTGCTTTGGGAGTCAGTGCCTCCCAACGCAGGAACACCCAGATACGGCACGTGGTGCTTTGCATACTTTATCTCATCAAATTCTCATGCAGGCCTGGTCAGATGAGATGTTTACACTCCCGTCTTACAGATGAGAAAATGGGTGCTGGAGAGAGAACGCTGGTTCTCCAGGGTGAGCCAGGGAGAGTCATGGAGCTGGATGCAAACCCAGGCATGCCTCTAAGGCCACACCCTTCCCACCTTGCCTGTGGGCCCTGGCCGCCAGCGTGTTGGGGCAGGGTGCAGGGTTCTCCCGGGGTTGGCTCTGATGGTGGATCCCCCGCCTTCTGCTTCTTTCTTGTCCTCCATCCTAGGAACTCAGGCTTCTCCGCCTTTGCACTACAAGGCTGGTTCCTGTGTGTGTGGCAGGCTGGAGTGGCAGCTGATTCAGCTGAATCCCCAGCTGCTGCTGCTGTGTGGGGAGAGGTGGGGTGGGGGGGACAGCTGCCATGGTGAGTGAGTGAGTGAGTGCGCACGTGTGTATGAGTGACATGTACACACGCTCGCCCAGATGCACACACAGGCACAGACAGGCAAGGATGTACTCTCGCCACCGAGGGGAAGGGTACGTGGAGTCGTACGTGCACATGCATTAAAACACATGCACTTACCCAGATGCATAGCTGTGCGCACACCTGGACATACTCAGCTTACCCCGAGAGTGTTGGATGTAAGGGGTGTGTTTGCATGCACGTGTACACTCTCACACACGTACTTAACTAGATGTGTACATGCTCACACACACGTACTGACCTAGATATGTACACGTTCACACATATGTGCACACACTTACATGTACTTACCTAGATGTGCACACACTCACACATACCTATCTGGATGTGCACACGCTCACACATATGTACTTACCTGGATATGTACACACACACGTACACACAAATACATAGATATGTATACATTCACACGTGCGCATGCTCACACATGTACTTACCTAGATACACACACACCACCCCTTACTTAGATGTGCACACACCCACACACGTACCTACCTAGATACACACATGTAGTTACCTTATACACACACCCACACACGTACTTACCTAGATACACGCACACTCACACATACTTAGATACACACACACACGTACCTACCTAGATACACACTCATGTAGTTACCTAGATACACACACACACACGTAGTTACCTAGATACACACACACATGTACTTACCTGGATACACACAGATACATGTACTGACCTCGATACACACACACTCACACACACATACTTACCTAGATGTGCACATGTGCACACGTACGGACGTGCCATCTGCTTCTGAAGGTGAGCAGGGCTCTCGCCTGTGCTCACACCCTTCTGTGTACACTCTGCCTCACTAGGACTTGCATCTTCATCTTCTATTTTTATTTTATTTTATTAATTTTTAATTTTCTTAATTTTTTTTTTTTTTTTTTTGAGATGAAGTCTCGCTGTGTCACCCAGCCTGGAGTGCCGTGGTGTGACCTCGGCTCACTGCAAGCTCCGCCTCCCGGGTTCACACCATTCTCCTGCCTCAGCCTCCCTAGAAGCTGGGACTGCAGGCACCCACCACCACGCCCGGCTAATTTTATTGTATTTTTAATAGAGACGGGGTTTCACCGTGTTCGCCAGGATGGTCTTGATCTCCTGACCTTGTGATCCACCCACCTCGGCCTCCCAAAGTGCTGGGATTACAGGCGTGAGCCACCGCGCCCAGCCTAATTTTCTTAATTTTTTATAGAGATGAAGTCTCCCTATGTGGCTCAGGCTGGTCTCGAACTCCTGACCCCAAGTGATCTGCCTGCCTTGGCCTCCCAAAGTGCTGGGGTTACAGGTATGAGCCACCGCGCCAGGCCCGGCCTGTTAATTTCTAATTCCTCCCCTCCCCTCCCCTCCCCTCTCCTCTCCCTTTCCCTTTGCTTGCTGTACTCTCTGTGTGAGGCCTAGTACACAGTAGGTGCTCAGTAAATGAAGACCTTGTGTTTCTCTTCCAACCTTGCCACTGAATGGTTGGGTTCCCCTGAACAAATCCTTTACCCTCTCTGGGCCTCGGTTTCCCCACCTCATGGCTGGGGATGATTTGCCCCTGCTAGGTGGGCTTATGGGCCCTGGCCTGGGGTTAGTACCATCTGACCCCTCTCCTGGAGACCCCTGGTCCTCAAATACAACTGGCCCTTGAGACTTAGGGTTTCCCAAAGTGCAGAGAGGCTGTCTTCGTGCTGCTCATAGAACTGCCTGGGGGAGGTGGTCCAGAAACACCACTCATGCCTGCCTGGCATGCGGCGGACAGCCCCATGGAAGCCTAGACACCCTCCGTGGAAGGCATCAGGCGGGGTGGACAAGCCGCGTCTCAGAAATGTCGAAGGCATCAGCCAGGGTGGACCAGCCGCCTCTCAGAAATCCCTTTCAGTGGGAGGGGGCAGGCTGTGTCCCTGTGGGAGCGAGAACCGGGCCGCAGGCAGGAATGAGGAATTCCATTGCCAGTAAGCCCAGCGTGTAGGCTTCTCTCAGGAGGATAAACTTGGGTCCAAAAAAATCTCTTTAGATTCCATCCCCACCCCAGACCCCGCCCAGATATTTTCTTTTCTGGGCTGAATGTCTGTACTTCATCCCCCTATGTGGGACGGGACAGGACCAGGACAATCCCCAGGGCCGGGCTACTCCATTCTGGGGCACATTCTGGCCACGGAGCTTTCTGGAAACCCTGTTCCCACAGTGTCGTTACAAAGATGTCTTTGGCCTGGAAAAGCCTGTCCCGGCCCCACGACCTCGACCGTCCTGCAGCTCAGACTATGCATCAGTATGAAAACAGAAGACAGGAAGTGGGGGCTGCAAAATGAGAGGCCTTCCCGGAATCCCAAGAGGGGAAGGGGAAGGGGAAGAACGGCCTGGCATGTGCACAGGCAGAGCCCGTGAGCGGTCACCCCTGCGTGGCCCCGGGGAGGGTCTCTGCTCACCGTCCCCCTTTCTCCCAAGGCCTCCTGAAGCAGCCTGTGTGTTTGAAACGACATGTATCCTGCCTAGTCTGACTCCTCAGCTGCCAAAGATGGGAAGTCCCGTCGTGCCAGGACAGGCAGAACTCTTCCAGCCAAGAGAATGGGACCCCAACCTCGTTCCTTGAAGTAGAGCAGCTTCTGGTTCCTGCGAAGGGAGAGCCCAGGGTCCTTGCCAGAGCCATGAGGCCCTGGGCCAGTCTTTCCTCTATGAAGTGAAGTACTTTCAGGCACAGATCTCAAAAGCTAAGTCCCACTGAGGCTGGGTGCGGTGGCTCACCCCTGTCATCCCAGCACTTTGGGAGGCGGAGGCAGGTGGGTCACCTGAGGTCAGGAGTTCGAGACCAGCCTTGCCAACATGGTGAAACCCCATCTCTACTAAAAATACAAAAATTAGCCAGGCGTGGTGGCTGGTGTCTGTAATCCCAGCTACTCAGGAGGCCGAGGCAGGAGAATCGCTTGAATCCGGGAGGCGGAGGTTGCAGTGAGCCAAGATTGTGCCATTGTACTCTAGCCTGGGCAACAAGAGTGAAACTCCATCTTAAAAAAAAAAGTTCCATTGGGGCTGGGTGTGGTGGCTCACACCTGTCATCCCAGCACTTTGGGAGGTCGAGACAGGAGGATCGCTTGAGAGCAGCCTGGGCAACATAGCAATACAACATTTCTACAAATAATAAAACAAAAATTGTAGCCAGGCATGGTGGTGGTACACCTGTGGTCCCAGATAGTCAGGAGGCTGAGATGAGGAGATTGCTTGAGCCTGGGTGGTCAAGGCTGCAGTGAGCTATGATCACGCCACTATACTCCAGCCTGGGTAACAGAGAAATACCCTGTCTGAAAAAAAAAAAAAAAGGCTGGGCATGGTGGCTCACGCCTGTAATCCCGGCACTTTGGGAGGCCGAGACGGGCGGATCACGAGGTCAGGAGATTGAGACCATCGTGGCTAACACGGTGAAACCCCGTCTCTACTAAAAATACAAAAATTAGTTGGGCGTGGTGACAGTTGCCTGTAGTTCCAGCTACTCGGGAGGCTGAGGCAGGAGAATGGCGTGAACCTGGGAGGCGGAGCTTGCGTTGAGCCCAGATGGCGCCACCGCACTCCAGCCTGGGCGACAGAGCGAGACTCCGCCCCAAAAACAAAAACAAACAAAAAGCCCTTTTGACACCACTAGTGACTGGCTAAGGCGCTTCATTTGGTCACAATTTCGGTAGCCTGCTGACTGCGATGGGCTCTGTCTTGTGACCTCGCCCATCTCACTTGAAACTGTTTCTGTCTCCACGCCGGTCTCCATCATGGAACACAAGGTCATCGTAATTCAGATGGTGCTTCCCACGTGTAGGCTTGGGAAGGCGGCATCACTGACCCCTTCCTGACCAGCACAGGGCTCTCAGATTCCACCCCCACCGCAGGCCCACCCAGATACTTTCTTTTCTGGGCTGGACGTCTGCACTGCATCCCCCTGTGTGGGACGGGACAGGACCAGGACAATCCCCAGGGCTGGGTTACTTGATTCTGGGACACATTCTGGACTGAGCTTGACAGAGATCATCCTTCCTTTATCGCTGGCCACCTCTGACCCCATCTCTTCAGCCCCAAGACTGTCCCTGCACCCGCCAATCACCGAGTGACTGTGAGTAGCTGAGTCTGTGATCGTGACGGTTTATATGGCTTGAGGACATGGGGCTCTGACTTCGGTCCTGACTACGTTTTTGTTCAATCGCTCATTCATTTCTCAATTTTTTTGCCTGGTTCTTTTTTTTTTTTTTTTTTGAAGACGGAGTCTCGCTCAGTCCCCCAGGCTGGAGTGCAGTGGCGCAATCTTGGCTCACCACGACTTCCGCCTCCTGGTTTAAGTGATTCTCCTGCCTTGGCCTCCAAGTAGCTGGGATTACAGGTGCCTGCCACCACACCCAGCTAATTTTTATATTTTTAATAGAGATGGGGTTTCACCATGTTGGCCAGGCTGGTCTTGAACTCCTGACCTCAGGTGATCCTCCTGCCTTGGCCTCCCAAAGTGCTGGGATTACAGGTGTGAGCCACCATGCCTGGCCCTTTGCCTGGTTCTTGAGTGCACCTGGCACTGTGTCTCTGAGATGGGGGTGGGTAATGAACTCGTGCAACACGTCATCTTGGGGCCATGTGATGTGAGCTCCCACAGAGGTCTGAGCAGAAGGCACTGGAGGTGGGTGGGGGAAGGGGACCCAAAGGCTTCCTGTGGGGGTGGCATTGAAACGGGCTTTGAAGTATATGTAGGAGTTTGCCAGGCACATCGCCTGGGGCCTGGGCATTAGGGGAAGGAGGCCCCTGGTCCCTCTCTCCTTGGTGAGCTACTCTGGCTCCGGGCTAGTCTCTTTGGGAATGGCTTTGTGGGATCTGTTGGAGCTGAGCGTCCAGACAAGACCTCGTGTCTTGGTCCAGGGTCTAAACCCTGGAGCTTGTGTCTCGGTTCCAGGTCTGAACTCCAGTTCTCTGTGGGCCATTCCCGAGTCTGGGTCTCACTGGTTTTTTTGTTTGTTTGTTTGTTTGTTTTGTTTTGTTTTGTTTTGTTTTTGAGATGGAGCCTCGCTCTGTCTCCCAGGCTGGAGTGCAGTGGTGCGATCTCCACTAGCTGCAAGCTCCGCCTCCCGGGTTCACGCCATTCTCCTGCCTCAGCCTCCCAAGTAGCTGGGACTACAGGCGCCCGCCACCGTGCCTGGCTAATTTTTTTGTATTTTTAGCAGAGACGGGGTTTCACTGTGTTAGCCAGGACGGTCTTGATCTCCTGACCTCGTGATCCGCCCGCCTCGGCCTCCCAAAGTGCTGGGATTACAGGCATGAGCCACTACATCCGGCCAAGTCTGGGTCTCACTGTTATCTCAAAGGCAGTACATCTCAAACCCAACGCGTGTCGTCCATATTAAAAACAAAACCAAAAATGAAACATGAGTATTGTGCGGGTATGGGGGATGGGGAACCCTCGTGCACTGCTATCGGGAATGTGAGTTGGTGCAGCCACAGTGGAAGGAAGCTTGGCATTTCCTGGGAAAGTTAAACATGCGGATGACGCAGTACCTGGCAGTGCCACTCCTAGGTACACACCCTGAAGAATTGAGAACAGGTCTTCAAACACATACCTCTACATGAGCATTCGGAGCAGCACTGCATACAGGAGCCACGATGTGAAAACCCCACGTGTCCATCAGCTCAAGAGGACAATGTGGCCTCTCCACACGAGGGAAAGCTGCAGAAGGGAGTGAAGCACCTGACACGCGGCACAGCACGGACGAACCTTGGAGACGTAACGCCAGTGAAATGAGCCAGACGCAAGAGGCCAAATGCACAATTCTGCTTCTGTGAAGTAGCTGGAACAGGCAGTCTCACAAAGACAGGAAGCCGATTCAGGGCTGTCAGGGGCTGGGGTGGGCATCGGGGGGCAGCTGCTGAATGGCACAGGGTCTGCAGAGGTCCTGGATCTGGACGGAGGTGGTGGTTGCACAGCACGGTGAATGTGTCAACGCAGCTGAGTTGTGCACTTTAATATGGTTAATTGTTAACTTTAAGTTACATGACTTTTACCTCGATTAAAAAAAAAAAACAAAACCCTGGCAGAACACACTGGCTCACGCCTGTAATCCCAGCACTTTGGGGGCTGAGGCAGGAGGATCACTTGATATCAGGAGTTAGAGACCAGCTGACCAACGTGGGGAAACCCCCTCTCTACTAAAAATACAAAAATTAGCTGGGTGTGGTGGTGTACACCTGTAGTCCCAGCTACTCAGGAGGCTGAGGCAGGAGAATCGCTTGAACCCAGGAGGCAGAGGTTGCAGTGAGCCGAGATTGCGCCATTGCACCCCAGCCTGGGCGACAGAATGAAACTCCATCTTAATTTAAAAAAAAAAATCGGCCGGGCATGGTGGCTCACACCTGTAATCCCAGCACTTTGGGAGGCTGAGGCGAGCAGATCACCTGAGGTCAGGAGATTGAGACCATCCTGGCTAACATGGTGAAACCCCATCTCTACTGAAAATACAAAAAATTAGCCAGGCATGGTGGTGGGCACCTGTGGTCCCAGCTACTTAGGAGGCTGAGGCAGGAGAATGGCGTGAACCCGGGAGACAGAGCTTGCAGTGAGCTGAGATCTCACCACCGCACAAGACTCCATCTCAAAAAAAAAAAAAAAAAAAATTCCCACTCACCTGCTCAAACAAACTCTCTCTTCTCGGCCCCCTCCAGCCTGCAGGGCGTCTGGGATGAAGCCCCAGGTTTTCCTACTATGGGGTTGAGAACCTACCTTTCCCTGTCTGGGCTGTCCTGCCTCTTACCCTGTCTCTGAATAAACCTGTGTAGAGTGCCTGAGTCGGCCTCCAGCTGTGTCCCTGCCTCCCCACCCTTCAGGAGGCAATGTGAACTGCCTAAAAATTACTCTGGTATGATGAGTGCCATTTTGCCTGCGGCTTCTGTTTCTCCCGGGTGACTGCAGAGCCTCAGTGTTGATGTAAACAATTTGCACCGTGGTTGGGGGGAGCAGTCACGACCGACCTCTCTCAACTCCCAGGCTTCAGGTTCCTGCCGACTCACTCTTACCTCTATTATTGCTACTATTTCTAGTAATTTCTACAAACAAAGGCCCGGAACCCATCACTTGTGATGCACCTGCCATTTTCCTTCCTGCCTGCCTTCCTTCCTGCCTGCCTTCCTTCCTGCCTGCCTGCCTTCCTTCCTGCCTGCCTTCCTTCCTGCCTGCCTGCCTGCCTTCCTTCCTTCCTTCCTTCCTTCCCTCCTTCCCTCTTTCCTTCCTTCCTTCCTTCCCTCCCTCCCTCCTTCTCTCCCTCCCTTCCTCCTTCCCTCCCTCCCTCCCTCCCTCCCTCCTCCTTCCTTCCTTCCTTCCTTCCTTCCTTCCTTTCGACGGAGCTTCGCCCTTGTTTCCCAGGCTGGAGTGCAATGGCACTGTGTAACCTCTGCCTCCCGGGTTCAATCGATTCTCCTGCCTCAGCCTCCCAAGTTGCTGGGATGACAGGCGCCCACCACCACATGTGGCTAATTTGTGTATTTTTGGTAGAGATGGGGTTTCACCATGTTGGTCAGGCTGGCCTCGCACTCCCGACCCCAGGTGATCTGCCTGCCTTGGCCTCCCAAAGTGCTGGGGTTACAGGCGTGAGCCACCGCGTCTGGCCCACCTGCCATTTCTAGTGAGACCTCCTGGTTTGTGTAGGAGCAATGGATGCCGATGTGGTGATGTTCCTGAGTGGGTCCTGTACAGCCGATCCCTGAGGTCGATTAGAATGAGAACGTATTTGCAGCGTCTCACCCTTGATCTCTGTCTCCCAGTGATTCAGCCTGGGGATGGATGTGAGCAAGGGACTCGCAGCTCCAGGGAGGCGTCTATGCCATTCTGAGAGATTGTGAGATGGCCCGTTGTCATGGTGACTGGAGAGGGATGAGGTGTTTCCTTGGCAGGGAGTTCAGGGGACACGCTGTCCTCCGCAGGAGGTGATTGCTGGTGTCTGCAGAGCCCACTGGGCCATCCCCACCGCCCCCGGATTCCCCTCCCCGGCGTTTTGTCCATGAGAGAACCGCTCTTGACTGTGTGAGGTCACGGCGCTGGGCTTCCAACAGCTCCGTGGAGACCTGGACGGAGGCCACGTGCCATTCAGCGCCTGGCAGGGCGTCTGCCCCACTTTGGGCTGTCCAAAAGGACTGCCTGTAGGCAGGAGGGCGTGTGGACATGGATCACCGGTAATGCCCGGCTCTTGTCTTCATTTGCTCCCCCTGCTTAGCTGTGCTGCGCTGGGGGGCCCCAGCTGCATCTTCGTCCCTGGGAGTGGAGGCCCTCCCTCTCCATCAAAGCCGCCCTCCTACACCCCTCCTGACTAGGCAGGGGATTTGGAATCTCACTGTTTTTAGAAGAGATATCTTGATTGATAGAGAGTTCCTGATCTTGGCCTGGCCGGGTTCCCCGTCATCTGTGGGCTCTTTTCATGGATGGAAACCCATTTCCACTGGCCGGTTTGAGTGGCTGTGGGACCCTTTGGGTTGGATTTGCAGTGGGCCAGTGGGAAGGAGGGTTCCCAAGTGCAGGCTGCCATTTCTAGTGAGACCTCCTGGTTTGTGTAGAAGCAATGGATGCCGATGTGGTGATTTTCCTGAGTGGGTCCTGTGCAGCCGATCCCTGAGGTCGATTAGCGTGGGGTGGCCAGCAGTGGAGACGCCAGCTGCCAGGCCTGGTGAGCAGGATGCAGTGGAGACCGGTCACCCTCAGAGCCGGCACCCATTCAGTGCAGCTGGAGACAGGACTGCTGGGCGTTGCGTTAGTTTACACTCAGGCCTCTGAGTGTCTGAGAAGCACCAGCCCCTTCCTGAGGAGCCCCGTCTTCTGGGTGTGCACCTGGTGGGGGCATTGCTTCTGGGACTTGTTATGTATTTAGGTGGTTTTAGTGGTGTTTATGTCTGCACAGTGGCACGCAATAGTTTACTTTTATTATGACATGGTTTCTTCCAATTTGTTTGTGTTGTGTTAACATTACAGCAACACGCACGAAGTTGAAGAAATTCCATGCTGATCCCAGTAGCTCAGCACTTGAAATGTTTTTCTGTTGTTGTTGATGGCTTCTTATTTAACTTCTTTTTTTTTCCAACCTTTATTTTAGGTTCGGGGGTACATGTGCAGGTTTGTTACATGGGGATGTTGTGTGGCGCTGTGGTCTAGGATATGAATGACCCCACCACTCGGGTGGTGAGCATGGCACCCAACAGGTCATTTTCCAACCCTCACCCCCTTCCCCTCTCAGCTCTTGTTTTTGAGACAGAGTCTCAGTCTGTCCACCCAGGCTGGAGTGCAGTGGCACGACCTTAGCTTACTGCAACCTCTATCTCCTGGGTTCAAGTGATTCTCCTGCCTCAGCCTCCCGAGTAGCTGGGATTACAGGAGCACACCACCAGGCCTGGCTAATTTTTGTATTTTCAGTAGAGATGGGGTTTCACCATGTTGCCCAGGGTGGTCTCGAACTCCTGGCCTCAAGTGATTCTCCTGCCTTGGCCTCCCAAAGTGCTGGGATTACAGGCGTGAGCCCACCATGCCTGGCCTCCCTCCCTCAGCTCTTTAAAAAATGTGTTATTGGCTGGGTGTGGTGGCTCACGCCTGTAATCCCAGCACTTTGGGAGGCCAAGGTGGATGGATCATAAGGTCGGGAGACTGAGACCATCCTGGCTAACACGGTGAAACCCCGTCTCTACTAAAACTACAAAAAAATTAGCCAGATGTGGTGGCAGGCACTTACAGTCCCAGCTACTCGGGAGGCTGAGGCAGGAGAATGGTGTGAACCCAGGAGGTGGAGCTTGCAGTGAGCTGAGATCACGCTACTGCACTCCAGCCTGGGCGGCAGCATGAGACTCTGTCTCAAAAAAAAAAAAAAAAAAAGGCTGGGCGTGGTGGCTCAAGCCTGTAATCCCAGCACTTTGGGAGGCCAAGACGGGCGGATCACGAGGTCAGGAGATTGAGACCATCCTGGCTAACATGGTGAAACCCCGTCTCTACTAAAAAATACAAAAAAACCCCCCAAAAACTAGCCGGGCGAGGTGGTGGGTACCTGTAGTCCCAGCTACTCGGGAGGCTGCGGCAGGAGAATGGCGTAAACCCAGGAGGCGGAGCTTGCAGTGAGCTGAGATCTGGCCACTGCACTCCAGCCTGGGTGACAGAGCGAGACTCCGTCTCAAAAAAAAAAAAAAGTGTTCTCTTTGGGTTCTTTTTTATATGCAAGCTCTCCTCCCCATCCCCTCCTTATCCTCCCCGTCTTTTTCTTTTGTTGCATGGTTGTAGTCAAAGCCCAGATAAAATACCAAGTAAGAAAAGAAGGAAAGTGTTTACAATTTTGTTAATATATCTTGGGTTACTCTGTGATGTGAATTTAAAATGTTGTTTTCTTCAAAAATTGAAATAATTTTTTTGTTTATTATTATGTTTTTGGATTCTAGCATTTCCATTTGGCTTTAAAAACATTTTCCTTTTAGTTCTGTTCCAGTGTTCTCAGTTTTGTCCTTTATTTCCTCAAACATACTGAGCCTAATTATTTTAAAGTCTTTGTCCACAAATTCCATGATCTGCTTCCCCTGGGGGGATCTCTTTGTATTGTCTGTTGCTTCTCTTGATTTTTGATCACATGATCTTGTCTCTTTGGTCACATGATCTTGTCTCATTGATATTTATTAAACAAATATGTATTAAGCATTTACTGTACATAGGCACTGCTTTAAGCACCAGAGATTTAGCTGTGAATCAAGCCCAGGCAGTATCCTAGTGAGGGAGCCAGACAATAACCATAGTTAAGATGCAAAGTACATCAGATATGTAACTGTGAGACCGTGTCCCCTGCTGAGAGGACTGCAGAACGCTGGAGGGGAGGAGAGGCGTGTTGGGAGGGTTTTCCTGCACCAAGAAGTTCACATTTGAGTGGAGACTTAGGGAGGGAAGGGAGGAGTCCCAAGACATCGATGAAGGCTGTCCTTGGCAGAGAATCGCAAGTGAAAGGCGGGAGTGTGTTTCGTGTGGGAGGACAGCAGAGAGCCCTGGGGCAGGTGAGGGGAATGGGGCTGAGGGCGGATCATGCAGGGCCTTCCTGGTTGACATAATTCTGTTTCAACTCAGATCAGAGGCCATTGGAGGGTTCTAGTGGGCAGGGGAGTGTGCAATCTGTCTTGTATTTTTTTTTTTTTTTTGTGATGGAGTCTCACTCTGTCACCCAGGCTGGAGTGCAGTGGCGCTATCTCAGCTCACTGCGACCTCCACCTCCCAGATCAAGTGATTCTTCTGTCTCAGCCCCCTGGGTAGCTGGGATTACAGGCACACACCACGACGTCCAGCTACTTTTTTGGTATTTTTCTAGTGGAGATGGGGTTTCTTTCTTTTTTTTTTTTTTGAGACAGAGTCTCCCTCTGTCGCCCTGGCTGGAGTTCAGTGGCGCGATCTTGGCTCACTGGAAGCTCTGTCTCCCGGGTTCACGCCATTCTCCTGCTTTAGCCTCTCGAGTAGCTGGGACTACAGGCACCCGCCACCACGCCCGGCTAATTTTTTGTATTTTTAGTAAAAATGGAGTTTCGCTGTGTTAGCCAGGATGGTCTCAATCTCCTGACCTCGTGATCCACCTGCCTCGGCCTCCCAAAGTGCTGGGATTACAGGCGTGAGCCACTGCGCCCGAGTTTTTTTTTTTTTATTTTTTATTTTTGGAGGTGGAGTGTTTTTTTGTCACC
Organism: Trachypithecus francoisi; assembly: GCF_009764315.1. Classification (NCBI taxonomy): domain Eukaryota; kingdom Metazoa; phylum Chordata; class Mammalia; order Primates; family Cercopithecidae; genus Trachypithecus; species Trachypithecus francoisi. The sequence goes on from NW_022681469.1 coordinate 109,969,835, forward strand.
CAGGCGGGAGTGCAGTGGTACGATCTCGGCTCAATGCAACCACTGTCCCCCGGGTTCAGGTGATTCTCCTGCCTTAGCCTCCCGAGTAGCTGGGATTACAGGTGCCTGCCTGGCTAATTTTTGTATTTTTAGTAGAGATGGGGTTTCACCATGTTGGCCAGGCTGGCTTTATGACCTCAGGTGATCTCCTGCCCTCAGGTGATCTGCCCTCCTCGGCCTCCCAAGGTGCTGGGTTCCAGGCGTGAGCCACCACACCGGGCCTGTGTTGTATTTTATGTGGCTAGCGTGTGTGTAGATTTACCCCCACACTTCCACGTTCTTTGGTTCATTTCTTCCAGCATTTCCAAGTTTCCCCCAGTGGTCATTTTCTTCCTGTCTGAGGTACAGCTCCTAGTGTTTTCCTGCCAGTGGGCCTATCGGGAATGGATTTTTCCGTGTGTTTGTCTGCAGTTGGCTGTATTTCACCCTCATTTTTGAAGGCTGTGTTCACTGGGTATAGAATTCTAGGTTGGCAGTTAGTGGATGAGGAGTAGAACCTCGATGCTGTCTTTCTTGTCTTCTGATTTTTGTTATTTCCATCGAGAAGTCAGCCGTCAGGTCTGTGATGCCCTTTTGAAGGTAATGTCTTTTCTTTTCTTTTCTTTTCTTTTTTGAGACAGAGTCTCCCTCTGTTGCCCAGGCTGGCATGCGGTGATGCAATCCCAGCTCACTGCAACCTCTGCCTCCCGGGTTCAAGCGATTCTCCTGCCTCAGCATCCCGACTAGTTGAGATTACAGGCACGCACCACCATGCCTGGCTAATTTTTGTATTTTTAGTAGAGACAGGGTTTCACCATGTTGGTCAGGCTGGTCTTGAACTCCCAACCTCAGGTGATTCACCTGCCTCGGCCTCCCAAAGTGCTGGGATTACAGGCGTGAGCCACCACGCCTGGCCGGTAATGTCTTTTTCTTCTGGCTGCATTTTAGGTTTTTCTCTGTCTTTGTTTTTTTTTTTTTTTTTTTTTTTGAGACGGAGTCTTGCTCTGTCACCCAGCCTGGAGTGCAGTGGCCGGATCTCAGCTCACTGCAAGCTCCGCCTCCCGGGTTCCCGCCATTCTCCTGCCTCAGCCTCCCGAGTAGCTGGGACTACAGGCGCCACCACCTCGCCCGGCTAGTTTTTTGTATTTTTTAGTAGAGACGGGGTTTCACCGTGTTAGCCAGGATGGTCTCGATCTCCTGACCTCATGATCCGCCCGTCTCGGCCTCCCAAAGTGCTGGGATTACAGGCTTGAGCCACCGCGCCCGGCTTTTCTCTGTCTTTGGCTCCTGCGGTTTACCATGCTATGCAGGTTTATCCTGTGTAGGAGTTTGTGTGCTTGTTGAGTCTGTGGCCTGATGTCTTTTATTCGTTTAGGAAAATTCTTCCTCATGATCTCTTCAAACATTGCTTCTGCTGTATTCTCTCCCCTCCATCTGGAACTCAAATTCACATAAACTGGAGCTTTTTGCCATAGCCCACATGCTCTTCAGCACTTTTCTGTAGTTGCTTTCCTTTCCTGTCTTTGTACTTCAGTCTGGATATTTTCATCTGTTTTCCAGGTTATTAATTTCTTCCCTTGTGTTTCTCATCTGCTGTTAAACCCATCCACCAAGTTCTTAGTTCCAATTTTTATGTTTTTTAGATTCTCGCATTTCCATATGCCTTAAAAATTATTTTTTTTCTTAGTTCCTTGCCAGTGTTCTCGGTTTCATCTTTTATTTCCTTGAGCATACTGAGCATAATTATTTTAAAGGCTCCGTCCATTAATTCCATGATCTGCATCCCTTGAGGGGATTGTTTTGTGTTGTCTGTTGCTTCTCTTGGGTTTTGATTACATGATCTTGTCTCTTTGTATCTGAGTTATTTTTGATTGAGTTCCCAGCATTACATATGAAGAATTAAAGAGAAAATTTGAAGCTGATATATTCCCTTTGAGAGAATCTGTAATTGCCTTGGAAAAATGGCTAACCTAGGGGTGCTGGCAATCCTGGATCACTGTGATCCAATTAGGGACTAAGATGATTTGAGCTGAGCTTCAGTCCCAGGGAGGCTGGCTTAATCCCAGCTCATCCTTCCTTCTAGTGTCCACAGAAAATCTTTTGGGCCAAAGCACAAAATCTGGAGGATTTACTAGGATCCCTTTCCCTAGGCAGGCCCTAAATTCCAGTTTTGGTCTTTCCTACCTCTGCAAATCTGTTGAAACCTCAGCCTGTCATTTCTCGGCTGCTTGTTGTAGACACTTCTCATGGTTCCAAGTGCTGTGTTCGCCTCTCTGGGTTTCTGTCTCCTTGAAATTGGCCTTGTAATTCTTCTCTGCTGTGGTAGCTCTACGATGCTTTCAAAAATACATTTTTAACATTTCATCAAGGTTTTCTAGTCAATCTCTCCAGAAAGCTCAATCTAAACAACTTAGTTTGTCATTACCAGGAGTAAAAACCTGATTTGTGCTTTAATAAAATACCTAACTGCAAGAATAGCCATCTCAATATTCTAGATGAGAGACGAATGCTGGCTTGGGTCAGAGTGGTGGTAAATAATAACTAAAATTTTCAACACCCTCTGTTGACTTTGGGCAATTCCAGATGACCCCACCTTCTCTCTCCATCTTCCCAGCATAGTTGTATCACCATTTCAAAATCATTTATTATTTCCCTTCTAAAATCCTAAACTTTAAATAATACACTAACCCCTTTATAATTTCATTGTGAACTATATTCTTTGATTCTCCATTTTAAAAGGCAAAGGTCTTCACATATCCACCCTGCTTAGTTTCCTCTTCAAAATTTTATTACCTTTTTGTTATCTGAACTTTTCATTTTGCATTGTCTGCGTTGATAATATTTATTTATTTTTTTCAAAAACAGAATTATGCTTTTTATGCTTTGTCTGTAAGTACATTCTTTTTTTTTTTTTTTTTTTTTGAGACGGAGTCTCGCTCTGTCGCCCAGGCTGGAGTGCAGTGGCCGGATCTCAGCTCACTGCAAACTCCGCCTCCCGGGTTCATGCCATTCTCCTGTCTCAGCCTCCTGAGTAGCTGAGACTACAGGCACCCGCCTCGTCGCCCGGCTAGTTTTTTGTATTTTTTAGTAGAGACGGGGTTTCATCGTAGTAGCCAGGATGGTCTCGATCTCCTGACCTCGTGATCCGCCTGTCTCGGCCTCCCAAAGTGCTGGGATTACAGGCTTGAGCCACCGCACCCGGCCTGTAAGTGCATTCTAAAAGTTAAAAATTATCAATCAAGTATACTGGGGAAACGCCTTTATTATAACTACAAACATGAATGCTAGTTTAGCTGGGTATAAAGGTCTAGCTTGAAAGGAAGTTTCCTTCAGAATGTTGGAGGCTTCGTTTCATTGTTCTCTAGTATCTAGTGTTTCTTTTGAGAAGTTTGAGCCATTCTTACTGTCAGTCCTTTGTAGGTGACCTGACTTTTCTCTATGGGAGCTTTTGGAAAATTCTCATTCCTGGAAGTACAGTGTAAGAGATCCTTTTACTAGGATGAAAATCTTGTGGGCTCTGTCAACCAAGACACTCATGTTCTTCAGTTTAGGGAAATTTTTCTTTTATTTCTGGCAAATTTCTATTTTATTTTGTCTTCTGGAACTGGTGTTAATCAGATATTGAGCCTCCTGGAATGTTTTTGCTATATGTGTATATATATAAAAAACATATTATATATATATATACACACACACACATGTTTTTTCTCTTTTTGTCTCTTTTCTAGATATTTTCATGGTGTATCTTCCTACTGTTATATGTATATTTTATATGTAACATGAATTGTATTAATTAATATAAAAAATTACATTCATGGACCTCCCAACATCACCACATTGAGGATCAAATTTCAGGGGGGACAAACAGCATCCAACTCACAGAAGATGATAATGGGGATTGTGGTTATGTTTTAACAAGTTGTATTTTAGAGATAGATATTGAAGTATTTAAAATGCTATATCTGAGATTTGCTTCCATCCTGTGTGTGTCTGTGTCTGTGTCTGTGTGAAGTGTGTGGAGGTGACAGGAAATAGGACTGCCTCCATTTGGATAATGGTTGAGGGTGGGTGACGGTCGTTTGGTGATTCATTGTATTACTCTGTCTACTCTTGTGTAGTTTGGGAATTTCCACAGTAAAAGGGAAGAGGAGGAGCAGCCACAGGACACCTGGGCTTCTGGCCTTGGGGGACTGCCCGGCTCCCGGGCTCCTGGGCTCCTGTAGTCCCAGGTCTGGATCTTGATGACTTTCACCCATGGTATCTGCATCTGTCAGAGCATCTGTGCCCCTGGAGGGTGGGCACCTCAGAACCGCGGTCTCAGCCTTGTCACAGGTGGGCACGTCTGGGTCTTGGGGTGTCAGAAGGCATTGGTAGGGAACTTGGCCTGGTTGCCCCTGAATTCCTCCTCCACCTCCTGGTCCATGAAGCAAGGCCCTGCCTGATGGGGCTGCCATCTTTTTTTGGGAAGCTCCCCAGCTGTGGGGGACCAAAGCCCTCAGAGGACCAGCAGGAAGGCGGGAAGCTGGATCAGGGTGAGGCCGGGAGGGAGAGCGAGGGCCTTGTGTGCCTGATCTGTGTGAGGGGTTGGGGGCCGCACCCACCTCGAGGCTGAGTAGGGCATGAGTGACCAAGGTGAACACTCAGGACACGTGAGCCAGCATTGCTTCTGCACACAGAGCAGTTCGTATCTGTTAGGACAGGTTGAAATCTCTTTTCCTTAAAATAATTTTTTTTCTCTTTTTTTTTTGAGATGGAGTCTCGCTCTGTTGCCCAGGCTGGAGTGCAGTGGCACGATCTCGGCTCACTGCAAGCTCCGCCTCCCGGGTTCATGGCATTCTCCTGCTTCAGCCTCCCGAGTAGCTGGGACTACAGGCACCCGCCACCACACCCAGCTAATTTTTTGTATTTTTAGTAGAGAAGGGGTTTCACTGTGTTAGCCAGGATGGTCTTGATCTCCTGACCTCATGATCCACCCGCCTTGGCCTCCCAAAGTGCTGGGGTTATAGGTGTGAGCCACCGTGCCTGGCCAACACATTTTTTTTGAGATATGGTCTCACTATGTTGCCCAGGCTGGTCTTGAACTCCCGGGGCCAAATGATCCTCCCTAAGTGCTGGGATTATAGGTGTGAGCCACCACACCCGGCCTGAAGCCACCACACCCGGCCTGAAGCCACCACATCCCGCCTGAAGCCACCGCACCTGGCCTGAAGTCTCGTCTCTTCTTGCTACAATGCCAGGGACACGTGTCTTCATTTCCCCTCACAGATAAGTCCCAGTGAGGTCAAGCAACTTACTAAGGGTCACACAGCACTCTAGGAAAGGAGTGTGCTCAGCTATGGTCCCCATGAGTTGGGCTACCTGGTGTGGCCTTAGGACGGGGACTAGGCTCCTGGGTTCTCCAGGCTGCCTGGCACTGCTGATTCCTGCTTTTTCCTCTCCCTCCTCCCTACGCCCTCCTCCCTTTCTCCTTCCTCCTTCCCTCCTTCCTTCCTCCCACCCCTTACTTCACCCTTTTCCCAAAGAGGCAGAATTGCAGCAAGAAAGGGGCTCAGCTCAGGGCCAGGTGTGTCCTCAGACCACAGAGCCCCCCCGTCCCTGGTCCTAAGCCCACCTTTGAGGGTGGTGGAGGTCAGTGTTTAGGCTGCAGGTTATGCAAACAGAAGTCCTCCAGGTGCAGGAGGAAAGGCACATCTGCCCTGGTGGGACTGAAATGCACAGGCTAAGACCACGCCGGATGCATGAGGCTTAGAGTGGCTGAAGAGCTGTGGACAGTGGTCGGTGCACTTGTCTGTGGGCAGGAGCAATGTCTGCAGGGGTGGTGCGTCCTGCCATCCACAGCTCAAGGCAGGATGGGCTTTGGAGCAACCCCAAGCCACGTGGAGGACACAACCATGGTTGTTGCACGGTGACTCGGGGCTCAACTTCCAGTCCCCTCCTCCCAGCAGACCTCCAGGTGCTTGTCATCTCAGCCTCCATAAACCCCACGCCAGTTCAGCCTCTCACCCACTTTAAAAAGCAAATTAAAGTTTTAATTTTCAGATAATTGTGGATTTACAGGCAGTTATAAAAATTACCCAGACAGCCTCACTCACTTTATTTTTCAATGTCTCACAAAACTGATACATACACAGAAATGTTGACAGGTTCTCAGAAACTACGACTCTAGGTGAAACCACTTACAGCTGGTTCTTTTTTTTTTTTGTAGGGACAGGGTGTATTAGTCCATTTTCAAACTGCTATAAAGAACCACCTGAGACTGGGTAGTTTATAGAGAGGTTGAATTAACTCACAGTTCCTCATGGCTGGTGGGACCTCAGGAAACTTATGATCATGGCAGAAGGCGAGGGGGAAGCAAAGCCCCTTTTTCACAAGGCGGCAGGAAGGAGAAGTGCTGCGTGAAGGGGGAGGAGCCCCTTGGAAACCCATCAGCTCTCATGAGAACTCCCTCACGATCACAGGAACAGCAAGGGGGAAACCGCCCTCATGATTCAATTGCCTCCACCAGGTCTCTCCCTGGACACGTGGGGATGATGGGGGTTACAATTCAAGATGAGATTTGGGTGGGGACACAAAGCCTAACCCTATCTCCAACTCCTGCGTTCAAGCGATCCTCCCACTGGGCCTCCCACAGTGTTGGGATCACAGGCGCGAGCCCTGTGCCGGGCTACAACAGCCAGGTTCTTACTTCCTTTCTGTGTTTTCCTCTCCCACACAGGAAGAAAACAGGCAGATTTTGGCGCGGCAGAAGTCGAACTCACAGTCGGACTCCCACGATGAGGAGGTGTCGCCCACCCCCCCGAACCCCGTGGTGAAGGCCCGCCGCCGGCGAGGAGGCGTGAGCGCCGAGGTGTACACTGAGGAGGACGCCGTGTCCTATGTCAGGAAGGTGAGGCTCACGGGGTTCCCGTCCCCAGGCCTCGGCATGTGGCTGTCACCCGTGAGCTCCCTGGACCCCCACAGGGCACCCTCGTCCTCCTGAGGCCTCAGTGTCATTTTGGTTGGAGGGAGGACTACGTGGGTGATGGCGGACGCAGTTCTGGGCGGGATTGGTTTGTTACTGTCTTTGCCAGATGAGCTGAGCTCGAATTCATGGGAGCAGCTCTGTGTGGGGTCTCTGCAGCCCCAGGGCGGCTTTAGGATCCTCGCAGGCTCAGGGAAGGGAAGGGACTCGCTAGCACCCAGGTCCTTGGAGTCAGCAGAGACACTGTCCTGGGCTGTGTGCCTCCCATGCTCCTGCAGCCTCTCTCGTCTCTTCTTATACAGGCACAAATCCCATTATTCAGGGCCCTCCTCTCATGACCCCATCCAACCACAGCCACCTCCCAAAGGCTTCTCTCGGAATACCATAGCTGGTTAGGGCTTCCACATGTGAATTTCTGGGGAGACACAAGTCAGTCTCCAATACCGTCTTAGCCATTTCTGAGTGCATGGTTGAGTGGCATTAAGCACATTCTCATTGTTGTGGAATTGTCACCACCACCATATCCAGAACCTTCTTACCTTGCAGAACTGAGACTCTGTTTCCTAAACACGCACACCCCATTCCTTTCCCCAGTGCTTAATACTTTTTTGTTTGTTTGTTTGTTTATTTATTTATTTAGTTTTTTGAGACAGAGTCTCGCTCAGTCGCCCAGGCTGGAGTGCAGCAGCACGATCTTGGCTCACTGCAAGCTCCGCTTCCCGGGTTCACGCCATTCTCCTGCCTCAGCCTCCTGAGTACAGGAGCTGTACAGGGGACTACAGGCGCCCGCCACCTCGCCCGGCTAATTTTTTTGGTATTTTTAGTAGGGACGGGGTTTCACCATGTTGTCCAGGATGGTCTTGATCTCCTGACCTCGTGATCTGCCCGTCTCGGCCTCCCAAAGTGCTGGGATTACAGGCGTGAGCCACCGCGCCCAGCCCTTAATACTTTTATAATCAGCTAATTAAAGCTAGCACAAGCACTGTTAAACATTTATTAGGGCACTCCGCCTCTGGGGTCTTCTACCTCCCTGAGACCCAGAACCTCAGTCTAACCATGAGAAGAACCTCAGATAAACCCAAATTGCAGGACGCTCTGCAGAATGCCTGACGAGCCCTGCTCGTGTCACATGAGGAGAGTGTGAAGAACTGTCGCAGACCAGAGGGCACAGGGGAGACAGGACAGAGTCCTGGGAGGCTGAGGCGGGAGGAACACCTGAGCCCAGGAGGTCTGCAGGGAGCTGTGATCAAGACTGTTTAAAAAAAAAATAGTGGTGAAATACACATTAAACTTCAAATTGCATGTTTGTACCATTGCCTGATAACGGCAAGCTGAGGGTGGAATAGGGAGATTTCAGGCCGCGTCACAGCATCAGGCCAGGGTGGCTCACGTGGTGATGTTTTGGTTCTGCTTCAGGTGATTCCCAAGGACTACAAGACCATGACTGCACTGGCCAAGGCCATCTCCAAGAATGTGCTCTTCGCTCACCTGGATGACAACGAGAGGAGGTAGGCAGACTCGTCCCCCGCCCCGGCATCACCGCCGCCCTCCCCGGCCTCCAGGAGGTGGGCAGGCCCTGTTGCTCGCCCAGGAATCACTGCCGCCCTCCCCAGCCTCCAGGGAGGCTTTGCCATTTCTCTGACTCACGGGCCGTGGATCACGGAATGCTCGGTGCCAGGAGAAACGTGTCACAGTTCTCTGGAAACGTGGGCTCGCCAGGCAAGGGTGGCTTCCCAAAATACTATGCTGCGTGCACCTGCCCTGCTGCCGAGCTGAATCCTTGCTCTGGGAGGGCCCGGCTGCCTTCCTCAAATACTGGGTCTGGATCTGCGGTTCCCCCGCGCGCTATACCTAGAAAGGCACGGGTGGTGTGATTACTGTGGGCTTCGTGTTCCGGCCTCTTCCGCATGCATGGACGTGCCTTGCCGTTGTTAAGCTCACCGCCTCGCGGGGGAAATGGGGCCAGGATGTACCTTTCCTGAGGCTCCTGCCCGTGCCGGGAGCTTGGAGGCTCGAGGCAGGAGGTGACAGCAGATGAGGTCTGCAGGGTCACAGTGAGGGGACAGAGGAAGTCAGGGTTATTCAGGGAAAGGACTGAGTGTGAAGGGGCTTGGGTGGCAGTGAGGGGACAGAGGAGGTCAAGGTTATTCAGGGAGAGGGCCGAGTGTGAAGGTGCTTGGGTGGCAGTGAGGGGACAGAGGAGGTCAGGATTATTCAGGGAAAAGGCCGAATGTGAAGGGGCTTGGGTGCCATGTGTAGGGATGGTGATCATAGACATAATTGGAAAAATCAGAAAAGTTTGGAAAGATTAAGAGCAAAAATGTCTCCATCTGATGCCTAGAGATAATCCTTGGGGATATTTGGGGGGTAGTCATTAAGGATTGACCTTGTACACAGATCCCGTCTGTAATAGCATCTCATTCTACACTGTTTTCTTACACTCAGGGCGTCCTTAACATCTTTCCACGCCAGTAAGGGTTCTGCAGTGGTCTGTGCTGTTAATTTCTGTGTGAATTCAATGTTTTCCTATTGTGGCTGTTTGCATTTTTTAAATCTCTGTTATTATTATTATTTTAGACAGAGTCTTGCTCTGTTGGCCAGGCTAGACTGCAGTGGTGTGATCTCGGTTCACTTCAACCTCTGCCTCTCAGGTTCAAGCAATTCTCCTGCCTCAGCCTCCTGAGTATCTGGGACAATAGGCGCTTGCCACCACGCCCGGCTAATTTTTGCATTTTTAGTAGAGATGGGGTTTTGCCATGTTGGCCAGGCTGGTCTCAAACTCCTGACCTCATGATCCACCTGCCTCAGCCACCCAAAGTGCTGGGATTACAGGCGTGAGCCACTGCGCCCGGCCTGCATTTTTAATTTTATGAACATTTGGTGGTCATCCTTGCGTTTTCATCCTGGAGTACTTGTTCATTTCTTTCTTTAAGGTAAATTTTTTGATGTGATCAAAGGATGTATAACATTGAAAATTCTCTCTTTTAAAACAATTATTTGACAAATTATAATTCTTTATTAGATTGAGACATTTTGATACTAGTCCTATATAAAATCTAAATGACCTCCATATGTATCAAATACAAAGAGAAGGTGTCTGTTTCTCCCTCTCCTGGAGGGCGACCGTGTGGTGGTCCAGGGGGGCTCCAGCCTCCCTGTGTGTCTGCAGGTGTGTGCCCAAGAGCGCAGGTGGGGACCCTGGGAACACACTAGACACGTTGTTCTCTGCTCTGCTCCTTGCTGGTGACGGGTCTAAGAAGTCCTTCCGTATAAGTACAAATCTAATTGTTGTGAGTATCTGCACAGTGTTCCATTGTAAGGATGAATCAGAGTTTATTAACTGCTGCCTTTGCCAAGGTCACGTGGGAGGATTCTCATTTCTCTGCGCTGCGATGTTTCTGTGAGTAGTAACTCTGCGGTTAGGCAGGAGACTCCCGACATTCCGGTGGCTGGGTCAGAGATTGGCCTGTTAAGATCGTGATGGGTGTTGGTGTGCGTGTTTGTCATGGGCTTTTGATACATTTTGCTGGAATCTCACTCAGAAAGGGTGGCAGGGGCTATGCAGAGGAGTGGCCTGCAGGGGCCTTGGCTCCCAGCCGCTCACATCATGCTGAAATACCCTATCTCATCCAGAGCATGTGCCCGGTTCAGGCTGGATACTTTGGGTCCAGGGTGCCCAGTTACCCCAAGCAGCAACACCTGCTGCCTCTGTAGTTGAGCAGTGGTTAGAGTGGCTGAGCATGGCTGGGATAGCTCTGTGTGGCTGGAGTAGCTAGGCATGGATAGAGTTAGCTGGGCATGACGAGTGGCTAGATGTGGCTAGAGTAGCTGGGTGTGACTGGAATAGCTGGGTGTTGCTGGAGTATCTGGGTGTGGCTAGAGTAGCTGGGTGTGGCTAGAGTAGCTAGGCATGGATGGAGTAAGTAGATGTGGCCAGAGTAGCTGAGTGTGGCTGGAATAGCTGGGTTTGGGTGGAGTAGCTGGGCATGGTGTGAATAGCTGGGTGTGGCTGGAATAGCTGGGTTTGGTTGGAGTAGGTGGACATGGTTGGAATATCTGGGTGTGGCTAGAGTAGCTAGGCATACATGGAGTAGCTGGGCATGACTGCAGTAGTTAGATGTGGCTAGAGAAGCTGGGTGTGGCTGGAATAGCTGGGTGCAGCTGGAGTATCTCATTGTGGTGAGAGTCGCTAAGCATGGATGGATAGTTGGGAATGACTAGAGTAGCTAGATGTGGCTAGAGTACCTGGGTGTGGCTGGAATTCAGGATTAGCCTGGACATGGTTGGAGTAGCTGTGTGTGGCTGGAGTAGCTGGGCATGGCTACTCCATCCTGGGAGGTGTCCAGGCTCCCCAAGATACCCACGTCCTTGTCTCTGGGACTTGGATGTGTCATCTTGAGTGGCAGAGAGAGACTTTGCAGATGTGATGAAGTGAGAGGTGGGCGGGTGGCCCTGGGTTTCCCAGGAGGGCCCTGATACTGTCACATGTGCCTTCTAAGGGGAGGCAGGAGGAGATTCCACACACACAAGGGGAAGAGGCCATGTGACCGCAAGGCAGGAGTTGGTGAGATGTGGCCACAGGCTGAGGAGGGCCGTAGACACTGGAAGAGGCGAGGAGGGGTCTGCCTGGGGCCTCTGGAGGGCATGACTCTGCAGCACCTTGATTTCCACCTGCTAATCCTGGATCTGGATTTCTGGCCCCCAGAACTGCAGAGACAATACACTTCTGTTGTTTCAGGACCTGCTGTACTTGCTCACAGCGGCCCTGGGATACACGTACAGAGGTGTCCGCCTGGCAGTGGTGAACCTGGTCACCAGGAGGAGCCAGATACTGAAGAGCTGAAGACTATTTTAACTTGAATTTATTTTAACTTGAATTTAAACATCAATTTACAATGCAATTGAAATGTCGTTTTTGAATGGATGTTATGTTCACCTGGTTAAAAATTCGGTTTAGAAGATTACGGAGGGACCCTGAGGAAGAGAGAGCCCTCTCTGGTCCCAGCCGTGCCTCGCTGGAGCCTCTGCAGCTCCCTCTTTGCAGACAGACTCAGCCCTGAGGCAGGAGGTCCCTGGTCCACAGCTGCTGGCCACACAGACCAGCTGTCTATTCTTTTTTTTTTTTCTTAAGACAAGGCCTTACTCTGTCGCCCAGGCTGGAGTGCAGTGACACCATCATAGCTCACTGCAGCCTCGACCTTCTGGGCTCAAGTGATCCTCCTATCTCAACTTCCCAAATAGCTGGGACTGCAGGTGTGCACCGCCACACCTGGCTAATTTAATTTTTTTTTTTTTTTTGAGGTGGAGTTTCACTCTTGTTGCCCAGGCTGGAGTGCAGTGGTGCCATCTTGGCTCTCTGCAACGTCCACCTCCCAGGTTCAAGCGATTCCCCTGCCTCAGCATCCCAAGTAGCTGGGATTACAGGCGTGCGCCACCACACCTGGCTAATTTTTGTATATTTAGTGGAGGTGGGGTTTCACCATGTTGGCCAGGCTGGTCTTGAACGCATGACCTCAAGTGATCCACCCGCCTCGGCCTCCCAAAGTTCTGGGATTACAGATATGAGCCAGTGCGCCCAGCCTTTAAATTTTTTGTAGAGACAGGGTCTTGCCATGTTGCTCAGGCTGGTCTCGAACTCCTGACCTCAAGCGATCCTCCTGCCTTAGGCTGTCAAAGTGTTGAGGTTACAGGTGACAGCCACTGTGTCCGGCCAAGCTGTTCATTCCTAACGCAGCTTCAAGTCCTCAGGAAAGGATGGTGGCTGATGAGGCTGGGGTCCAGTGTGGTCCTGCGAACCTGCTCCTTTGTGCCGACTAGAAGGGAGTGCTATGGGTGGACAAAGCACTGTGGACGTACAGCTAGGCTTCAGCCATGCTCACCTTGCATAACGATGGGTAGCACATCCTGGGACCGTCATCGGTAGGCAGGAGACAGATCACAGAACCATGACACCCTTGAATGCTGGGGAGGGAGTTCCAAGGCAGGGTGGTCGTGATTTGGGCAGGCACCCTAAACGTCGGCTGCTGTGCTTAGAAGATTTTTTTTTTTTTTTTTGAGACGGAGTCTCGCTCTGTCGCCCAGGCTGGAGTGCAGTGGCCGTATCTCAGCTCACTGCAAGCTCCGCCTCACTGCAAGCCATTCTCCTGCCTCAGCCGCCTGAGTAGCTGGGACTACAGGTGCCCACCACCTTGCCTGGCTAGTTTTTTGTATTTTTTTAGTAGAGATGGGGTTTCACCGTGTTCGCCAGGATGGTCTCGATCTCCTGATCCCGTGATCCGCCCGTCTCGCCCTCCCAAAGTGCTGGGATTACAGGCTTGAGCCACCGCGCCCGGCCCTTAGAAGATTTATGTCTGCGTTCTGGCCTCAGTTTGCAGAACGGGCCCGGCAGGTGGCTGGTCTGCACTCAGCTGTTCCAGGAATGGGCTGCAGGACCAGGACTCTGGTCTGGGTGGGCACATTGTTATTATTGTTTATTATTTATTATTATTATTTTGAGATGAAGTCTTGCTCTGTCGCCCAGGCTGGAGTGTACTGGTGCAATCTCGGCTCACTGCAACCTCCACCTCCCGGGTTCAAGTGATTCTCCTGCCTCAGCCTCCCCAGTAGCTGGGATTACAGGAGCCTACTACCACACCTGGCTAATTTTTGTATTTTTAGTAGAGACGGGGTTTCCCCACGTGGGCCAGGCTGGTCTCGAACTCCTGACCTCAAGTGATCCTCCCGCCTCGGCCTCCCAAAGTGCTAGGATTATAGGCATGAACCATCGCGCCCAACTATTATTTTTATTTATAGCAACTGTAATGATGACTGTCCAACATTCTCTTTTTCTGGCTCAAATATTCCCACATGTGGGAACAGTACGGTGGGTGGAGCACAGCTTTGCACCTGAATTCAAAATTGGTTCAACAAGGCCGGGCGCGGCGGCTCACGCCTGTAATCCCAACACTTTGGGAGGCTGAGGTGGGCAGATCACTTGAGGCCAGGAGTTCAAGACCAGCCTGGCCAACATGGTGAATCCCCATCTCTACTAAAAATACAAAAATTAGGACGAGCACAGTAACGCCTGTAATCCCTGCTACTCAGGAGGCTGAGGCAGGAGAATCGCTTGAACCCGGGTGGCGGAGATTGCGGTAAGCCGAGATCGCGCCACTGCACTCCGGCCTGGGCAACAGAGCAAGACTCCATCTTAAAAAAAAAAAGTCCGGGCGCGATGGCTCACGCCTGTAATCCCAGCACTTTGGGAGGCCGAGGCAGGCGGATCACAAGGTCAGGAGATCGAGACCATCCTGGCTAACACGGTGAAACCCCATCTCTACTAAAAATAAAAAAATTAGCCGGGTGAGGTGGCGGGCGCCTGTAGTCCCAGCTACTCGGGAGGCTGAGGCAAGAGAATGGCGTGAACCCCGGAGGCGGAGCTTGCAGTGAGCCGAGATCGCGCCACTGCACTCCAGCCTGGGCAACAGAGCAAGACTCCATCTTAAAAAAAAAAAAGGCCGGGCGCGATGGCTCACACCTGTAATCCCAGCACTTTGGGAGGCCGAGGCGGGTGGATCACAAGGTCAGGAGATCGAGACCATCCTGGCTAACACGGTGAAACCCCGTCTCTACTAAAAATACAAAAAATTAGCTGGGTGAGGTGGCGGGCACCTGTAGTCCCAGCTACTCGGGAGGCTGAGGCAAGAGAATGGCGTGAACCCTGGAGGCGGAGCTTGCAGTGAGCCGAGATCGTGCCACTGCACTCCAGCCTGGGCAACAGAGCAAGACTCCATCTTAAAAAAAAAAAAGGCCGGGTGCGATGGCTCACGCCTGTAATCCCAGCACTTTGGGAGGCCGAGGCGGGTGGATCACAAGGTCAGGAGATCGAGACCATCCTGGCTAACACGGTGAAACCCCGTCTCTACTAAAAATACAAAAAATTAGCCGGGTGAGGTGGCGGGCGCCTGTAGTCCCAGCTACTCGGGAGGCTGAGGCAAGAGAATGGCGTGAACCCTGGAGGCGGAGCTTGCAGTGAGCTGAGATTGCGCCACTGCACTCCAGCCTGGGCCACAGAGCGAGACTGTGTCTCAAAAAAAAAAAAAAAAAAATTCGGTTCCACAGAACTCCACAGAAGTTAAGATGACAAATACTTTCGGAGCATTCATTGTGTGCCAGGCTCCGTGCAGGGTGCTGGGAACATAGACGGGGTGGGGAATGGGTTCTGTCCTCGTGGGGCTGGCTTTCCCGGGGAGCAGGCAGCCCACAGTCATTAAGCACATACGTTTTCAGAGATGGTGTGTGGTGAAGGACATCGAGAGAGGCCTGCACGTCATAGAATGAGATGGCTTCACTCAGGATGGGCAGAAAGGCGAGAGTCAGCAAGGCTGTTGCAGGCATGGCAGAGCTGCAGCAAAGGGCCTGGGGCCCATTCCAGGCATGGCTGGGGCAGGGGAGAGCTGGTGAGCACATGGTAGGGCAGCTTTGTTCATTTCAGCAGGAACCTGCTGCCTGTGGGGGTGCTGGGGCCACAGGGAACATGGCATTGCTTGGAGGGTAGCCAGGAAAGTGGAGATCTCAGAATCTTCCTGGGATTCAAATATGTGTTTTAGCCTGGGCAACATAGTGAGACCCCATCTCTTAAAAAAATTAGCCGGGCCTGGTGGTGCACGCCTATATCCCAGCTACTGAGGAGGCTGAGGTGAGAGCAGTGCTTGAGCTCAGGAGTTCAAGGCTACAGTGAGCCGAGATCACGTCACCACACTCCAGCCTGGGCAACAGAGCGAGATCCTATCTCAAAACAGAAACAAAAACAAAACCGCAAAAAACCCACCCAAACACCCAAATGTGTGCTTGAAGTTCCCAGCGGTTCTGGTGCTGCTTTGGAGCTCACCCGTCCCTCTGTGTGGCTCGTTCCTCTCGAAGTAGCCGCAGTGAGCGGCAAATGCTCTGGCGTGGGGAGGCCCCTGAGCTGTTCCCTCCAGAGGCAGCCTGTGAGCTCAGAGCTTATCAAAAGCCCGGCTGTGGCCAGATGACATCCACGCCCACCTTCAGAATCTGAATTCTGCAGAGCTTGGGGAAGGCCACGGAGGGACCAAGAAGTGGGGGGTTCAGGGCCCTTTAGAAACCCTCAGGTCCTCAACCTGAGGAAGAAGGAGGTGAACGGTCGCCTCAGTTCCTGACCCAGTTGTCAGACAGAACCACTCACACGAAATCTCTGTGTCCCATCTTCTGGCCGATGAGCCTGGGGTCATTGAGAGCACCAAGGATGGGAAAGCTCTGGCTGAGGATGGGCTGGGATGTGCTGCAGCCCAATCATCTCCCGTATCTGCGGTCGTGAGCCCCTCTGCCGGATGCCGTGGTGTGGGGGAGCTGGGAGGCCGTCCTTGGTCCTGAGACCTCTGCCGGACGCCGTGGCCTGGGGGAGCTCAGAGGCTGTCCTCAGTCGTGAACTCCTCTGCTGGATGCCGTGGCTTGGGGAAGCTCGGAGGCTGTCCTCTGTGCTGAGACCCTCTGCCGGACGCCATGGCGTGGGGGAGCTTGGAGGCTGTCCTTGGTCCTGAGTCCCTCTGCCAGACACCATGGCATGTGGGAGCTCAGAGACCCGGGCTGTCTAGCTCTTGGGCTCGGCTGTCAACACAGGCTTGCGTGTTCATGGAGGCACAGGCTTGTCAGCAGCTCATTTCAGAAGTGTCACATGCCACAGGCGAGCACGGGCCGTGACTGGTCCCCTGGCCTGGCGTGGTTGCAGGGACGCTGGGCAGAGTCATTCCCTGGGCGCCTCGGGAGGAATATGAAGTGGGGTTTCATGAACTTGTAGCTCCATCTCATTTCCAATATCTGTCCTCCCTGCATGTGCAACGTTTACATCCAAACCCTAAAAAAATGGCACGTGGACCTGCCCACCAGCCTTCTCTCTTGCTCTTGTTTTCATTGTGGCAAATACATATCACATAAAGTTGGCCATTTTAACCTTTTCTTTTTTTTTTTTTTTGAGATGGAGTCTCACTCTGTCACCCAGGCTGGAGTGCAGTGGCGCTATCTCAGCTCACTGCAACCTCTCTCTCCTGGGTTCAAGCGATTCTCCTGCCTCAGCCTCCCGAGTGGCTGAGATTATAGGCATGAGCCGCCACACCCGGCTAATTTTTGTATTTTTAATAGAGATGGCCAGGCTGGTCTCGAACTCCTCACCTCAGGTGATCTGCCCGCCTCAGACTCCCAAGGTGCTGGGATTGGATTACAGGCGTGAACCACTGCTGCCCGGCCCATTTTAACTATTTTAAAGTGTTTAATTCAGTGGCATTAGTTATATTCACAATGATGTGCTGCCATCACCACCCTTTGTTTCAAAAATTTTCATCATTCCAAATAGAAGCCCCAAACTTACTCAGCTGTCAGTCCTATCTCCCCCTATAACCCCAATCTACGTTCTCTTTCTATGAGCTTGCCTATTCTAAATATTTCATATAAGTCATTATAGGACTTGAATGAACCATGATATATGACCTTTTGTGATGGGCTGTTTCACTGAGCACAGTGTTTTCAAGGCACATGCACAGCACAGCATGTGTCAACACTTTCTTCCTTTTTCAGAGCCGAGTAATATTCCACTCCATGGCCACACCCCGTGTGTGTATCCATTTGTCTGCTGATGGCCACTTGGGTTGTTTCTACCTTTTGGTTATTGTGATTACTGCTGCTGTGAACATGGGTGTGCAGGTGTCTGTTTGAGTCTCCTGGGCAAATGCTGATGGATGGAATTACTGGGTCGTATGGTAATTCCATATTTAGCTTTTTGAGGAACCACAGATGCTGCTTCCCTTCCTGCCTGACTGAACTCAGAGCCTCCCATTCCTGTCTGTGCTGCCTTGGTGGCAACTGTGTTTCAGCTAAACTCCTCAAATCCTTTCTGGGCTCCTCCCCAGCTCCCAGGCTCTAGGCAGGTTCAGTAAAGCTCTTACTTTAGGACCAGGCTGGACCCTGAGTGTGAGCTGAGCCAAATGATATCTCTGGGCCGTCCCAGCTATTTGTGTCCAGGAAGAATCTGTGCTGGGTCTTGTGCCCTTGGCCCTGAGAATCAGAACCACATGTGCCCTCCATCTCTGACCCCTCTGGATCCTAGAGCTAGGTGGATGCGAAACAGAGGAAGCAGATGGTTGGCTTAAAAACTCCTCTTTGTAAGGCTGGCTTGAAAAGGAAGCTGTTGCACAGGGTGTGTGTGTCTGTTTCAGTTCTTTTGTTTTGCACATAGGAAAACTCACTTTCCATATCGAAGCCCCAGTGGGCTCCTTTTTCTGGCCACGGTCTCTAAAGAAACAGCCTGATGGCTCAGGAAACCGGTTCCAGGGGGAGCGGGCAGGGGAGGGATTGTCTCTGGACCTTTCACGTGATGTCTCCCCTGTGCAGCATCCAAATCCTTTGCTTTTTCCAGTTTACTAGAAGCTGAGCTTCATAGCTTTGCCTCTGCTCAGCTGTGGTTTGGCGAGTAGAGCCAAATTCCTTCCAAGTTTGCAGGGCGTCTGGCACACCCCTGGCTTTGAGGCTGCCTGCTCGTCTTTTCTCTGCTTCCCCACGTAGGAAGAGTGCGGCACATAATCCTTTGCAGATAAATCCACCTGCAGGGTGTGCACACCTGCTGGCCTAATGACCCCTCCATCCAAGTTCAGGTTCAAGACAAGTATCCTTGTCGTCACAGGCGGTGTGACTTTGCTCTTGTCAATCGGTAACAGTGTGGGAGATACGTAAGATTGTGCGGGAGATATGTAAGCTTCGAGAAGTGTGAAAATTATGTTCAAGACCTTTAATTTAAAGGAAGATAGTACAACGTGGTTGTGAGGGAGGCTGCCCCTCCCCCAGACCGCCTGCTGTCCTTCTAGGATGGTGGTATTGCTAGTTGGCCTTGATCGAAGCGTTTCCCTGGGCCTTTACACAGGATCCTGTGAGAGGCATCGTGTCAACCTCACAGCCTCAATTTCCTTCCCTGTCCTTGTCCAAGGCCCCAAAACTCCTCAGGGGCAGAGCTAGTGTTCCAGCTTGAGTTCTTGGGCACCTAAGCTTGTGCTTTCTCCCCTGTGAGGACACATCGCCCACACCTGCCTCTACCCTGCCGCCTGGGGAAGGAAGATTGAGAATGGGTGATTTAGGCATTGTCAGTGTGCAGGGTCCATAGTGTCCTGTGGTGAACTGCAGCTGCATGGAGACGACTCGGGGGAGAGATGGGACCAGGAATTCCCATCACACAGGTGTTGGGCTGGAGTGGTCTTATTCCCAGGCACGCCTATGCACACAGTCATGCACACGCAATCTCACTCAGGTACCACAGAATTTAAGGTGTGTTTAAAACATCTTTTGAAAGGAGAGCGTTGTGGATGTCATTTGTAAGTAATAATATTCTCTGAGCCTAAGTTTCCTCAGGTGTCAAATCAGGATAATAAAACCTACTTTGAGGTTGTTGTGAGAATATAAAGCAGGAATATCTATGTGTGTACTGTTGTCATCACCACCATCACTATCATCACCATCACAGTCATCACCATTACCATCATCACCATCCCCACCACCACCATCATCACTGTCATCATCACCATCATTATCATCATCACCATCATCACCATCACCACCACCCTCCTCATCACCACCATTGCCATCATCATCATTACCACCACCACCATCATCACCATACCCAACATCACCATCATCACTGTCATCATCACCATCATTATCATCATCACCATCATCACCATCACCACCACCCTCCTCATCACCACCATTGCCATCATCATCATCACCACCACGATCATCATCACCATCCCCACCATCACCATCATCACTGTCATCATCACCATCATTATCATCACCATCACCACCACCATCCCCATCACCACCATCATCATAGCCATCATCACCATTCTAATCACCATCCCCTTCACCATCCCCATCATCATCATCACCATCCCCACCATCACCATCATCAGTGTCATCATCACTGTCATCACCATCATCACTATCACCACCACCCACCTCATCACCGACATCACCATCATCACTATCACCACCACCCTCCTCATCACCACCATTGCCATCATCAGCATTACCATCATCATCACCACCATCATCATCACCATCCCCCCACCACCATCACTGTCATCATCCCCATCATCATCAGCACCATCCTCACCAGACTCACTCACCCATCACCATCCCCATCACCATCCCCATCACCATCATAATCACCTTCATTACATCACTACCATCTCCATCATCACAATAATCATCATCACCATTCTCTTCACCATCCCCGTCACCACCATCATCACCATCATCGTCATCATCACCATCGTCACCATCCCCATCACAATCACCATCACCATCATCACCATCACCATCATCACCTTCATCACCACCACTATCATCATCACCACTCCCATCATCACCATCACCACCATCTTTACCATCATCACCATCGCCATCATCTTCACCACCATTATCTTCATCATCCCATATCTTCATCTTCATCTTCACCATCACCATCATCTTCACCTTCATCATCATCATCAGCACCATCGTCATCACTGTTGTGGTCGTTGTCATCACCCTCTTTCTGTGACCCTTTGGCTGAGTGGCAGTGGAGTCCATGAAGAGGCGTCTTCCTGGGTGGTGCCTTGCCCTCGGAGGCTGGCCCAGCTATCTAGACAGATCCTGCAGTCAGGCCCCACTCAATACTTGGTCTGAGAAAGACGCTGGTGTAGCCGTGAGTCATTCTCTGCTTCACCCTGGGCCTGAGTTGACAAATAGGCCGCTCCGGGCCTCCCAGCACCCACAGTCAGCAGGAAGATCCCTAGGAGGCCACCTTGTCCCCACCTCACTGTACCGAACAGAGCTCTAAGACCCAGTGAGAGGGGGCCTTGGCCTGTTGCACTGACCCACACAGCAGGTGTCCAGCTGGGGCTGGAGTGCGGTGTCCTTATCCCCTGGGATGGCACCCGCGTCAGCCGGGGCTGGAGTGGGGTGTCCTTATCCCCTGGGATGGCACCTGCACAGCCCCTCTGCAGAGTTGAGTAGCTCCCAGTGCAGGCCGTGGGGTGGTGGTAGGCGCAGCCTTCTCACCTGGTGTCAGCTATTGGACGAAGCAGACTCTGCATCCTACCTGGGGTGCCCGTGGCAGTTGCACCTTGGCCAGGGACCTCAGCAGCCTCAGGAAGCAGCGCCACGTGCTCTGGAGCCCTGGGATGTGCTAGGACCGGGAAGGCTGTCCCTGGAGGGTGTGTCCCAGGCCTTGGGGAGCAAGGAGGAGGCCTTTAGGTTTCTTACCCTGGTCCCCTCCCGGCTTTCCCTGATTAGGGCGCCTGGAGGGGGAGCATCGCTGGGCTCCTGGGAGCCTAGAAGCGCGATAATTGGGCGGCACTGTGTGTGTTTGCGGTGTGCATCGGGCCTCCGGCGGGGACCTCATTACTGGAGCCGCCAGACGGGTGCGGGCGAGGGCACCTCACCCTTGGGGCGGCCTTCCTGGCAGCGGCTCCAGTTCTCTGCTGCTCTAATTAAAACACAGGCCTCTGGCTTGAGCAGCACCACTGGCCTGCGCAGCAGTCTCTGTTATCTGTCGCTGTTTCTCTTCCTCCCACCCGCGTATCTCTGCAGTCTGTTTTTCCACAAATTGGCTCGGATCCTCAGGTGATGGGAAAAACAAGCCCTTCTGCCGAATTCATGGGCAGCCGAAGGGAGCTGTCTCGTGGCTTCTCCGAGCCTTCGCGGCCCCCCTCCCCGTTCTGGCTTGGGCTTTGGGACTTTTTGCTTCCCTTTCGGGCAACATTAAAAAAACAAAATTAGCATTTTGGAAAACACAGGGCCCCGTCTGAGGAGATGCTTAATGGTTTGAACATGCAAAGAATTTGATTTCCATTTGCAGAAAGCCCGGCTGGATCTCGGCAGAGGAGACCTTGACGTTAGCAAAATCAGGGGCCACGTGAGCCCGGGAGGCTTTAGAAGCTGAATTCAGCAGAGGCTGAAGCCTGAGGTTTGAAACTCCATCAGATGCATGAGTAATGGCCGTGAGCCTCAGGCATGTTGTCTTTCTAGAGCTCCCCAGTGGCCCCGGGGCTGCCGTTTGGCAGGGGAGGCAGAGAGAGGTTAAGCAGGCTGCCTCGGGCCACACAGCTCAGAGTCAAAGAAGCTGGGACTTGGACCTGGCTGGGATGTGGCTGCTCCGGGCCAACCTGCCCACGGTGAATGCACACACAGCTCATTAACCTGCCAGGAAAAGGCAACAAGCTTTTGAAGGGAACAGTCATTTTCCACATGCCTCGCATTTTCCAGCTCATAACAAGTCTCATGGCCTGGGCCTGGAGCTTCAGGGCAGTTGCAGCTCTCCGTGGAACCTGTTTGAAGGGCTGGCACTGTCTAACACCACAGTGACAACAAGGCCTCTTGCTTTGTCTGATTCGTGGGTGGAGAGAACTTCAGGACCTTCTTACCCAGGAGGTGATCGCAGCCATTGTGGATCTTGCCTGTGGTCCTGGCTGTTTGGTGCCCTAAGGTTTTTGTTTTTGTTTTTTTGAGACAAGAGTCTTGCTCTGTTTCTCAGGCTGGAGTGTAGTGGCACGATCTTGGCTTACTGCAGCCTTGACTTCCTGGGCTCAAGCAATCCTCCTGCCTCAGCCTCCGGAGTAGCTGGGGCCACAGGCATGCAGCACCATGCCCAGCTAATTTGTTTTAGTTTTTGTAGAGACAGAGTCTTGCTGTGTTGCCCAGGCTGGCCTTGAGCCTCTTGGGTTCAAGCGATCCTCCTGCCTCAGCCTCTGGAGTAGCTGGGGCCACAGGCATGCACCACCATGCCCAGCTAATTTGTTTTAGTTTTTGTAGAGACAGAGTCTTGCTGTGTTGCCCAGGCTGGCCTTGAGCCTCTTGGGTTCAAGCGATCCTCCTGCCTCAGCCTCCGGAGTAGCTGGGGCCACAGGCATACACCACCATGCCCAGCTAATTTGTTTTAGTTTTTGTAGAGACAGAGTCTTGCTGTGTTGCCCAGGCTGGCCTTGAGCCTCCTGGGTTCAAGCGATCCTCTGGCCTCAGCCTCCCAGAGTGTTGGGATTGCAGACGTGAGCCACCACACCCGACAGCTGCTGTAACATTTTGAAACTTGGGGAATTTGGTGGTGTGTGGTCTCCAGTACCACAGCTCCTGGACCCCAGTCAGTCACATTTTGTCATCACTGACAAGCCCCACTGCAGACCTGTGGGCTGAGATGCTGTACATGGCCTGCCTCCAGCACCCAGTATGTGGATGGGGACCCGAGGCTCAGAGAAGGTGCAGGGAGGCCCGCTGCCCCGGGCAGGGACTGGTGCTGTCCTTCAGACAGAAGGTGCCAGGTCAGAGGCTGCGTTCATGCAGGCCCGAGGCTAAGCCCTGGTGCAGCACTGGCCGCTGTGCTGTGTTTGGCCATGGGGCCCACGTGGCGACCGGAAGGAGGGATGCACCAGCTTTCACACTCTGATGCGTGCCCTGGGTCCTGGCATGGCTCCGTTCTTGAGTCCTGGTCACTAAAAATAGCCCTGTCGCCTGCCAGCGGGTGTGAGGAATTCACCAGCTGGCTGGGGATGGGGGTCTGCGGAGAGAGGCCAGGCGAAGGGAAGGTCGCGTCGGGGGGGGGCCCTCCCTGGAGAGGAGTGTAACCGTCAAGCTGGTCCCAACCCTGTGGGGTTCCTTGCAGTGAGAAGTATATTGTCAGTATTTTGGTGACCCTGTTCCCACTTGTCACGGGGGGACCCTGAGGCTCAGACACAGTGGGGGGTTTGCCCAGGTCACACGGTTTCCTTGGGAAAAGTCAGCCCTCCTGAGGTGAGGCCCTGTACAGCCACCTCTCTGCTCCCTGCGGAATGAGGCAGCCACGCCCGCTTGGGATGCAGGTGCAGTTAACGCTCCCTGAGCTCTGCCTGAGGTCAGGTGTGTGGCTGAGAGCTGTGAGTGTGCTGTCTCGCTGTCCTGACAGCAGCCCTGAGGGCATGTGGTAACGTCATCCCCAAGGTCCAGGTGCGGATCTGACACACAGACAGCTGTGACCACCTGCTCTGGGCCACCGCTGCTGCCCAGACCACCACATGCACCCTGGTTGGACCACGGTGTGTGTAGGGCCAGGACCCTGGGACACAGCCGTCCTCTCTTCTCCTGACCGAGAGCCTTTTCTAGTAGGGACCCGTATTTTTAAAGTGGATGGGCCGAGCATGGTGGCTCATGCCTCTAATCCCAGCACTTTGGGAGGCCGAGATTGCTTGAGCCCAAGAGTTTGAGACCAGCCTGGGCAGCATAGCAAGACCCTCTACCCTCTTCCTAAAAATTAAAAAATTAGCTGGGCGTGGTGGCATGCACCTGTAGTTACTCAGGAAGCTGAGGTGGGAGGATCGCTTGAGCTGGGAGGTTGAAGCTACGGTGAGCTGTGATTGCACCACTGCTCTCTCCAGCCTGGGTGACAGGGCGAGACCCTGTCTCAAAAATAAAAATAAGTAAAAATAAACACACATAAATAAAAAGTGGATTATTGTCCGGTTGTCTCGTGGGTGTGTTAGCTGCTGCTGGACCACTGAGGAAGTGACCGATTCCCCCGGCAGGTGGACCCTTGTTCACCAGACCCAGTGAACCTTCAGCCACATCCCCAAGGTGCGCAGGATTTTCCAGGCAAAGAAGACGGGGGGACTAAGTTCCTGAGTGTCCTGGGGCCTCTTTCAGGACTCCGTCCTGTTTGTTCATTGAACACTCTTAGATCTCTCCTTGGTTTCAGTCTGTTTCAAAGCATCAGAAAACGTTAGGAAGGAAGAGGGTGATGAACTGGGTGGTGTTTCTGGAAGGCCCCCCCACCTCCCCGCGTGGCCGCTCTGAGGGTGAGAGCCTGGGCCCCAGGTGGTGGGGGAGCTTTGGAGGCTGGGGCTCAGGACTCAGCGTTGCTTAGAGGGTGTCCCAGGAGATTTGCTCAGGTTCTGCTGTGGGCGCCCGTGGGGACTGGCAGCGAGCTCAGGTGTGGGGAGAGTAGGTATTTGGACCCGTTGGGGTGGGGCCTGTGGCATGGCGGGAAGAGTAGGTATTTGGACCCATTGGGGCGGGGCCTGTGGCATGGGGGGAGAGTAGGTATTTGGACCCGTTGGGTTGGGGCCTGTGCCATGCGGGGGAGAGTAGGTATTTGAACCAGTTGGGGTGGAGCCTGTGCCATGGGTGGGGAGAGTAGGTATTTGGACCATTTGGGTGGGGCCTGTGGCATGGTGGGGAGAGTAGGTATTTGGACCAGTTGGGGTGGAGCCTGTGCCATGAGAGGGAGTAGGTATTTGGACCCATTGGAGTGAGGGGACCGTGGCATGGCGGGGAGAGTAGGTATTTGGACCTGTTGGGGTGGAGCCTGTGCCATGAGAGGGAGTAGGTATTTGGACCCATTGGGGTGAGGGGCCCATGGCATGGCGGGGAGAGTAGGTATTTGGACCTGTTGGGGTGGAGCCTGTGGCACCCGGGGAGGTGTTGAGAGGCAGCAGGCTCACAGACTTGGGCCCTGTCGAGCTATGGTAGACGGGAACTCGGTGGACCCATATTCCTGGGGAGACTGAGCAGGGAGGTGACGCCACGCCTGGGTGGAACCAGAACCCGGAACGCAGAGCTCGGAGAAGGCTGGGGTAGGCTCGTGGGCTCCTCCCCTCTCTGCAGGAGGGAACTGTCCTGGGGAGGGGAGTCTCTTCCCCACTGGCGCGGAGCAGGGGATGGAGAGCCCAAGGCAGCCGCACCTCTCTCCTGCTGGGAGAGCCTAGAGCCTTTGTCACTAAAGGGAGAGAGGCCACTGGCTTCTCATGCCTCAAGGGCTGAAACATTTTCTGCTCACGAGGGAGAGCTATAGGACTGGGGGCAGCTCCTCCTCCCCCTTCTCTTTCTTAACATTACATTTTTTATTGTAATAAAAATCCAGGAATCTGGGCCAGACACAGTAGCTGGAGCCTGTGGTCCCAGCTACCCCAGAGGCTGAGGTGGGAGGTCACTTAAGCCTGGGAGGTGGAGACTGCAGTGAGCCGAGATCGCGCCACCGCACTCCAGCCTGGGCGACAGAGCGAGACCCGGTCTCAAAAACAAACAAAAACAAAAAGCCCCCACGAGGCCCGTGCGTCTGGTGGCGCAGAGCTGTGGAGGAAGCACCCTCTTGCTGTCCTGCAGGCGTCCATGGTCACAGCTGGGGGTTTCCTCCCTGGGCTGGTTTTTGCAGCCGTCATCTTCCTGCCTCGCCAGCATTGTTGGTTCTGCTTCTTCCCGTTGGCTCCCAGCTCCCTTCCTCACAGCCGCCTGTGTGTGCAGTATTCCGGCTCGGGACAGCGTGTACGGCCGCCACGTGGGTGCCCTCTTCTCCCCCTTTTGAGGTCACTTTGGTGCCTGTGGGCTGAAGCTGCAGAGACCAGCATCTTAGGATTGTGTCATCCTCGTGGTTTGTGATCCGTCCTGCACATCTCTGCAGAGCGTCTGCTGTATGCGTGAGGTTTTTATTTGACTGGTGTCATGAGACCCATGTTGGTAACTCTTTCTTAGCTTACAAATGGCTACAAGATTTTTTTTTTTTTTTTTTTTTTGAGACAGAGTCTTGCTCTGTCGCCCAGGCTGGAGTGCAGTGGCGCCATCTCAGCTCACTGCAAACTCTACTTTCTGGGTTCATGCCATTCTCCTGCCTCAGCCTCCCAAGTAACTGGGACTACGGGTGCCCACCGCTACGCCTGGCTAATTTTTTTGTATTTTTAGTAGAGACGGGGTTTCACCGTGTTATCCAGGAAGGTCTCAATCTCCTGACCTCGTGATATGCCCGCCTTGGCCTCCCATAGTGCTGGGATTATGGGCGTGAGCCACCGCACCCGGCCGATAATATTTTTTTGAAAACATTGTAGGCCAGGCACGGTGGCTCATGCCTATAACCCCAGCATTTTGGGAGGCCTAGATGGGTGGATCACTTGAGGCCAGGAGTTTGAGACCAGTCTGGCCAACTTGACAAAACCCTGTCTCTACTAAAAATACAAAAATTAGCCTGGCGTGGCGAAGGGAGCCTGTAGTCCCAGCTACTCGGGAGGCCGAGGCAGGAGAATCGCTTGAACCAGGGAGGTGGAGGTTGCAGTGAGCTGAGATTGTGCCACCACACTCCAGCCTGGGTGACAGAGTGAGACCCCATCTCAAAACAAAAAACAAAAAACATTTTGTTGTGGAAAACTTCACAAGTATATGAAAGAAGAGTGGTTCTCGTGAGACGCTGACTTCCGCAGCAGGAGGCCATGTTCAGGCTGCTCTCATCTCTCTTCCCTCCCACTTTCTCCAGACCTGGACCTATTTTGAAGCAAGCCTCAGCCATCAGATCATTTTGTCTGTGAATATTTCAGTGCAAGATGCTAACTTTGTTTTTCTTCTGAGACAGGGTCTCCCTCTATTGCCCAGGCTGGAGGGCAGTGATGCGGTCATAAGTCACAGCAGCTCCCACCTCATGGGCTTCAGGGATCCTCCTGCCTCAGCCTCCCTAGTAGCTGGAACTACAGGTGTGGACCACCATGCTTGGCTAGTTTTTTTTTTTTTTTTTTTTTTGTAGAGATGGGGTCTCGTTATGTTGCCCAGGCTGGTCTTGAACTCCTGGCCTCAAGCAATGCTCCCTCCTCAGCATCTCAAAGTGCTGGGGTTACAGGTGTGAGCCACCGGACCCCGCCAAGTTGCTAATTTTTGATCCAGTTTCTTGTCTTCATAATCACATCACTGTGGATAGATGAGGTTGGGGTCGCACATTTGCCATCCAGACGCTGGCTCACGGAGCTGCTGTCTGTGGCCTGTGTTTCTGACGTGGGCCTTGCCTGTCGGGTTTGCATTTCTCTCTGCATTTAACTGGGAGCCTCTTTAGAAGGCGGGTCTGCTTCTGAGCCTCTTTCTGCTGCTG
The DNA here is from genome assembly GCF_009764315.1 of Trachypithecus francoisi. Classification (NCBI taxonomy): domain Eukaryota; kingdom Metazoa; phylum Chordata; class Mammalia; order Primates; family Cercopithecidae; genus Trachypithecus; species Trachypithecus francoisi. The sequence continues at coordinate 109,997,701 of NW_022681469.1, forward strand.
CAGAGTGAGAATTACGCAAGCCTCGCTGGTTCATAAGGAGGTGGAGGCTGTGAGAAGAAATAAAAGCACCCCTGAGCCCAGACAATGATTTTCTTCTTGTTTTACAAGCCTGTTGCTGAAGACTTGACATTTTCTGCTTTACGTCTTATGCAGTGACAGCTGGTTCATGCTTGTCCTTCAAAAAAAGCAACAGTTGCTAAGAGTCTCACAAACAAAGATGTGCTTTGACTCCCAGGAACAGCTGTGGAAGGACAGGGCGTCCTGTCAGCTGCTAAGTCCAAATACTCAGACTGCCCGAAACGGCGCCTCAGCCCCTGGCGCCGCTGGGTACTGCCCCCCATTCCTGTCCACCACCCCCATAGCTTCGTATTTTCTAACGGTGAAAAAATGCTTTCTTGCTTCTTGACTGGAGACACGAAGTCCTCTGAGTTAACTGAGGCTAAATCTGGGATATTGAGGGAGAAGAGGTCAGCATGAATCATCCATCCATCCATCCATCCATCCATCCATCCATCCATCCACACATTCACTCATGCATCAATTCCTTCACTCACCCATCCGCACATTCACTCATGAGTCCATTCATTTGTTCATTCATCCATCCATCCATCCATGCATCCATCCATCCACACATTCACTCATACATCCATTCATTTGTTCACTTATTCATCCATCCATCCATCCATCCATCCACCTACCCACACATTCACTTGTGCATCAGTTCCTTCATTCACCCATCCACGCATTCACTCATACATCCATTCATTCGTTCATCCATCCATCCATCCATCCACACATTCATTCATGCATACACTCATTCACTCATCTATCCACACGTTCGCTCATGCATCCATTCCTTTGTTCAGACATTTATCCATTCATTCATTCATTCATCCATCCATGCATTTACACATCCATCCACTCATTTGTTCACCCATTTATCCATCTGTTCACTCATGCATCCATTAATTCATTCATCCACTTATCCATCCATTCACTCATTCATTCATCTACGCATTCACTTATGCATCTATTCCTTTGTTCACCCATTTATCCATTCATTCATCCATCCATCCATGCATTCCCTCACTCATCCATTAATTCCCCCCTTATCCATTCATTTAGTCATCCATCCACACATTCACTCATACATCCATCCAGTCACCCATTTATTCATTCATTCACTTATTTATCCACTCATTCATTCACCCACTTACCCATTCATTTATCTCTCCATTCATACATTCACTTCTTCATCTATTCATCTAGCCATTCATTCATGCATCTATACATTCACCCATGCATCATCCATTCATTCACCCATTCATTCATTAGCTCATTTATCCACTCATTAATTCATCCATCCATGCATTCACCCACCCATCCACTCATTCCCCTGTTTATCCATCCATTCAGTCACTGATTTATCCATTTATTCATTTTTCCATTCATTCATTCACCCCTCCACACATTCACTCAGGCACCCATCCATTCATTCACCCATCCAGTAAATCCTGGTTGGATCTTCTCTGTGCCCAGTGCTGGAAATCGTGCTCAGAGATGTAGACACAAGTGGGAGGAAAGCCCAAGGAGAAAATGACTCTCTAAGGAGGTGGAGGTGGATCTTTGTCTTTCAAAGGCTCATAAATGGATTTTTCTGACTCAGTGACAAACCGAACCACTCATGCGGGGGCAGGCCTTGTATCCCAGAGAGCAGCCTTACACGCTGTCTCGTGTAACTCCCAAATGGTCCCACGCAGTAGGGGAGTCATTTGCTCTGTTTCACCCAGAGGGAAACTGAGGCCGGAGAGACTGACTTGGGGCACGCTCTCGTCAATCAGGGAACCAACTCTGAATCATACGTGGCAGTTGGATGTGCTCTGCTAGGATAGAAGCTACACTCACTCGTTCATTCAACAGATGTTTAGTGAGCATCTCCTTCAGGCCAGACCCTGCCCGAGGGGCTGGAGATACCACATGCGCAACACAGACCACCTTCTACCCTACCTGGCTTTACTCAGCCGTTTTCTAATGGAAGAGACAATGAGTAAATGAAATAGATTCTTAGAATATAGGATGAGGCAGTAAGAGGTGCCAAAAAGAAACACAAGATGGTGCAGGGGGTGGGGATGCAGTTTTGAAGAGGGGCCTGGAAAGGCCATGAGAAGGGAAGATTGAGGAAATACCTGGGGAAAGAGGAAGTTAACCAGGAATGTGTCTGGGGAAAGAGCATTGCTGGCAGCAGGAGGGCAGGTGCAAAGGCCCTGTGGTCAGGTCCATGCCTGGTTGTCCAAGAATCAACAAGGAGGTCAGTGAAGCCAGAGCAGAGCCTGGGAAGACGCCAATGACAGGCAATGAGAACACAGAGGAACAGGTGCCAAATCTTGTAGGACCTTCTGGGTCACTGTAAGGACTTTGGCTTTTACTCTGAGATGGGAGCCCCTAGAAGGGTTAACATGTTGGCTCTTACATGTTTTATTTAGCAGGGTCTGTCTGGCTCTCTGCTAAAAATAGAAGGTAGGGGGACAAAGGCAGAAGTGGAAAACCCAATTAAGAGGTTGTTTTGGCCGGGCGCGGTGGCTCAAGCCTGTAATCCCAGCACTTTGGGAGGCCGAGACAGGCGGATCACGAGGTCAGGAGATCGAGACCATCCTGGCTAACACAGTGAAACCCCATCTCTACTAAAAAATACAAAAAACTAGCCGGTGGGCGCCTGTAGTCCCAGCTACTCGGGAGGCTGAGGCAGGAGAATGGCGTAAACCCGGGAGGCGGAGCTTACAGTGAGCTGAGATCCGGCCACTGCACTCCAGCCTGGGCAACAGAGCGAGACTCCGTCTCAAAAAAAAAAAAAAAAAGAGGTTGTTTTGCTAATTCCGGGCAGGAGATGCTGTTGTCTGGGATCAGGGCAGTACCACTGGCAGTGGTAAGTGGTTAGCTGATTCTAAAGAAAGGGGCTGTGTCTAGCCTGAGATGGTTCAGCTATGAGGTTTGCCTCCAGTGCTGGACTCCTCTCTTGGTTATGAGATTCCTTGGAGGCAACAGCAGTGATAACAATGATGTTGATGGTGGTGATGGTGATAATGAGTGTTGGTGGTGATGATGATGGTGATGTTAAAGTGGATGGTGATGATGATGGTGATGGTGATAAAGACGGTGATAGTGATGGTGATGGAGATGGTGACGGTGAAGGTGATGAGAATGGTGGTGATGGTGATGAAGATGGTGATGATGAAGGTGATGATGGTGAAAGTGATGAGGATGGTGATGATGGTGATAGTGATGATGGTGATGATAGTGATGAGAATGGTGGTGATGATGATGAGGATGGTGATGAAGATAGCAACGATGGTGATGGTGAAGGGGATGAGGATGGTGATGGTGAAGATGGTGATGGTGATGAAGATGGCAATGATGGTGATGATGAAGGTGATGAGGATGGTGATGGTGATGGTGAAGGTGATGAGGATGGTGATGATGGTGAAGATGGTGATGAAGATGGCAGTGATGGTGATTGTGAGGGGATGATGATGGTGATGATGGTGATGGTGGTGACGATGGTGATAATGATAAAGATGGCAGTGATGGTGATTGTGAAGAGATGATGGTGATGATGGTGATGGAGATGAAGATGGTGATGAGGATGGTGACGATAGTGATGAAGATGGTGATGGTGATGAAGATGGTGATGATGGTGATTGTGAAGGTGATAAGGATGGTGATGATGATGATGATGGTGGTGAAGATAGAGATGGTGGTGAAGATGGCAATGATGATTATGAAGGGATGATGATGGTGATGGAGATGAAGATAGTGATGGTGAAGGTGATGGTGAAGGTGATGATGATGATGGTAGTGATGGTGATGAAGGTGGTGATGTTGATGATGTTGATAATCATCCTGGTAATAAGGGTGATGAGCACTAGTTATAACACCACATTAAGTGTATGTAACCCATTTGACCTTTTGTTGTGCTTTCCTAGAAATCATCTGCGATGGATGTTGGGGTTGATTCTCCATTATTCCCACCCCTCCCCAACTGTGTAGCACCATGTGGTTTTGGAGGAGATTGAATCTACCATGAGCTTTTGGAGTAGACCTTATTTTAGCCCATTCTGGGTGAGTCCATCCATCGACGACTGTGACTGGATCAGGTAACCCAAGACTAAGCCAGCCAGCTGAGGGCAGTTCCTGAGACCCTGCCCAGTGGCCAGGTGGCCTTGCTTAGCAGTGGTCCCATGAGAAGCAAAGAGAGTTTACTAAAGTCTTCTGGGAAAGGGGCCTTGCTCCCTGGGGAGAACTACACTTCTGGAAGTCAGCCCTCACTTTCCTTCTGAATGATGAGGTGGGTGAATGGGAAGCTTGGAAGAAAGTGTTGGGAAGAGGTTGCTGCTGCAGAGAACAGAAATAGACAGAACCTGGATCTTTGAAGGCCTTGTTGAATTCCCGAATTCAACCCACCCCGAGGTTCCCTATGGTGTACTTGACTTTGGTGGCCCCCAAAGAGCCTTAGATGCTGGCCTGGCTGCCTGCTTGTGTAGTTCCTTCTGTATTGGCTCTGGGCCTGGCTGTGTGGCTGGATTTGGCCAATGGTATGTTAGCAAGTGTGATGCAAGCAGAGGTTGGAGAAGCACTTTTCCGCTGTGGGAGGATCCTTCTTGGCACCCAGCTGCCATGCTGTGGGGAAGCCTAAGCAGTCATGTGGAGGAGCTCCTTGGGGTAGAGGTGGAACTCCTGGCCAAGTGGCACCCCTGAGTGCCAGGCCGGTGGCCACCACCAACCATCCTATGTGGAAAACAGCCATCCCAGCCAACACCTCTAGAGGGAGGAGGCCTACTGCATCAACCCACAGAAGCATGAGGAAGAGTGAATTATTTTATCAAAGCACTCTGTTTGAGGTGGTTTGTTATGTAACAATAAATAACCACAACACCCTAGTACCAGTTAGTGGAGCTGAGAAATCCTTATTGAATGGGTTGGGAATTGTCTGTAGCTCCAAATCTCTATCCCTTCCAGTGACCTTGGACAGCAAACTGGGAAAATGAGACACTTCCACTTCACAAATGGGGAGCCTGGGCTGCCAGTCTCTAGGGCAGAACCTCCAGATTTACAAAACAGTCTCCTGTGTGAGTGTGAACTGTCTCCCGAGAGGGATTTTCCCAGGTTCCTAGTGCCATGTGGGTGTGAACTGTCTTCCGAGAGGGGTTTCCCAGGTCCCTAGTGCCATGTGGGTGTGAACTGTCTTCCGAGAGGGGGTTTCCCAGCTTCCTAGCCCTGTGCGGGTGTGAACTGTCTTCCAAGAGGGGGTTTCCCAGGTCCCTAGCGCTGTGCGGGTGTGAACTGTCTTCCGAGAGCGGTTTCCCAGGTCTCTAGCGCCGTGCGGGTGTGAATTGTCTTCCGAGAGCGGTTTCCCGGGTCCCTAGCGCCGTGTGGGTATGAACTGTCTTCTGAGAGGGGTTTTCCCAGGTTCCTAGCACCGTGCAGGTGTGAACTGTCTTCCGAGAGGGGTTTTCCCAGGTTCCTAGCGCCGTGTGGGTGTGAACTGTCTTCCGAGAGGGATTTTCCCAGGTTCCTAGAGCCGTGCAGTGTGAACTGTCTTCCGAGAGGGGGTTTCCCAGGTCCCTAGCGCCGTGTGGGATGAACTGTCTTCCGAGAGGGGTTTCCCAGGTTCCTAGTGCTGTGCGGATGTGAACTGTCTTCCGAGAGGGGTTTCCCAGGTCCCTAGCGCCGTGTGGGTATGAACTGTTTTCCTAGAGGGGTTTCCCAGGTTCCTAGCGCTGTGCGGGTGTGAACTGTCTTCCGAGAGGGGGTTTCTCAGATCCCTAGCACTGTGCGTGTGTGAACTGTCTTCCGAGAGGGGTTTCCCAGGTCCCTAGCGCTGTGTGGGTGTGAACTGTCTTCCGAGAGGGGGTTTCCCAGGTCCCTAGTGCCATGCGGGTGTGAACAGTCTTCCGAGAGGGGTTTCCCAGGTTCATAGCGCTGTGCGGGTGTGAACTGTCTTCCGAGAGGGGGTTTCCCAGGTCCCTAGCGCCGTGTGGGTGTGAACTGTCTTCCGAGAGGGGGTTTCCCAGGTTCCTAGAGGAGGTGTTTAGTTGACACGTGAAACCTGTGTGATAAATACCACAGGGGCCTGGGAGTCGGAGATTGCTAAAGCCTCGTTGAAGAGCTCTGGAAGGCATCCTGTGTTTTGGGGTCCTCTCTTAAGAACATGGAACTTATATGAATTTTCAGGCTGGCTTTGTCAGTCAACATGGATCAAGGTTCCTCCATGGCATGCGCCCAGATAGGCACAGCCTGTTTTGTCTCAGGCATGCTGCATGCACAGCCTGGTTTGTCTGTTGCAATCACGCCTCATGGCGGGTCCCTGCGGACTTGAGGGCCAGAAGCACCTAGGAGTCTGGCTGTGTGCTGCGTCCCTTCTGGGTGCCTGTAGGAGGCGAAGACAGGGGACAGGGCAGAGTAGATTTACCACCTGCTCTTGAGCAGCCCCCAGATTCCAGACCTGGGAGAGTTTCAGCACCAAAGCAGGAGCCCAGGGAACCTTCTAGAAGGCAGCAGGGCTTGAACCGCTTGGACTAGCCTCCGTGCCTCTGAGCTTCCTGGTCCAGAGAGGTGATGACGCTAGGGACCGTTTTGCTGCACAGAAGAAGTTGAGTCGGGCCTCTTGGTGGCTGGTGAGCCAGGGGTGCTCCAGGGTGAGTCCCGCAGACATCCGCCAGCACAGGCAGGGAGGGAGGCAGCAGCTTTGCCTGCCTGCTGGCTGCGGAACCTTGGCAAATGACGTGACCTCTCTGAGCTTCAGGCCTGTTCCCTCTGTCCTTGAAGTTGGCGCAGTCAAAGGCAGGAAAGGGGCTGTCCCCAGGCAGAGCCCCCACCCACCGCCATTGTGCCTCCATTCCACGGATGCCCCACGCTGTTTTGGTGGCAATGGCGGAAACTGTGCAGGGGTGGGAGACTGTGCCAGAAGTGTGCCAGGCAGGCAGTGGGTGAGGGCACCGCAGCCAGGAATGGCTTCCAGAGGAGGGGGTGTTTAAAGCCCAGAGCTGGAAGTCCGGAGGTGCAGCCAGTGTGAAGGCCGGAGGGCCAGAAAGAGCCTTTTGTGGTTGGAACTGACCAGGTGGAGTGAACAGGGAGGGAGGGAGGGAGAGACAGGCTGAGTTGGGGTGGCGGTGGCTTTCAGGGCTGTGGTTTTCCAGCAGGGCACACAGACCTTTGGGATGCAGACCCTCCAGGGTCACTCAGACAGGGGCCAGGGCCCCAGGTCTGCATTCTCAGAACTGCCATTGAGGCCACCTGTCCTCTCCTTCAGAGAAGGCACACTCACTCACACACCTGGGTCCTACACGGATTGCAGTCATACAACAACGGCACAGCCAGATGCTTCTCATAAACAAGGCACTACAGGCCGGGCGCGATGGCTGATGCCTGTAATCCCAGAGCTCTGGGAGGCTGAGGCAGGGGGATCGCTTGAACATAGGAGTTTGAGACCAGCCTGGGCAGCAAAGCAAGACCCCAATCTCTACAAAAAATAAAAAGTTAGCCAGGCCTGGTGGCTCATGCAGCTATTCAGGAGGCTGAGGTGGGAGGATTGCTTGAGCCTGGGAGTTCGAGGCTGCAGTGACCCGGGGCGTCACTGCAATCCAGCCTGGGCAACAGAGCAAGACCCTGTCTCAAAAAATAAAAAAATAGATTAGCGAGGGGCGGAGCAAGATGGCCGAATAGGAACAGCTCCAGTCTCCAACTCCCAGCGCGAGTAACACAGAAGACCGGTGATTTCTGCATTTTCAACTGAGGTACTGGGGTCATCTCTCTAGGGAGTGCCGGACAATCGGTGCTGGTCAGCTGCTGCAGCCTGACCAGCGTGAGCTGAAGCAGGGCGAGGCATCGCCTCACCTGGAAGCGCAAGGGGGAAGGAAATCCGTTTTCCTAGCCAGGGGAACTGAGACACATAACTCCTGGAAAATCGCGTAACTCCCACCCCAATACTGCGCTTTAAGGAAACAGGCACACCAGGAGAATATATCCCACACCTGGCCGGGAGGGTCCCACGCCCACGGAGCCTCCCTCACTGCTAACACAGCCGTCTGCGGCGATCTATCCGCAAGGCAGCAGCGAGGCTGGGGGAGGGGCGCCCGCCATTGCTGAGGCTTAAGTAGGTAAACAAAGCCGCTGGAAGCTCGAACTGGGTGGAGCTCACAGCAGCTCAAGGAAACCTGCCTGTCTCTGTAGACTCCACCTCTGGGGACAGCCCACAGCTGAGGTCCAATAGGGAAAGCAGCGGGGGCGGTGCAGAGGCGAACGACTCTGTCTGACAGCTTTGGGGAGAGCCGTGGATCTCCCAACGCGGAGGTTGAGATCCGAGAACGGACAGACTGCCTGCTCAGGTGGGTCCCTGACCCCTGAGTAGCCTAGCTGGGAGACATCCCCCACTAGGGGCAGTCTGACACCCCACACCTCACAGGGTGGAGTCATCCCTGAGAGGAAACTTCCAAAGGAAGAATCAGACAGGTACACTCGCTCTGCTCAGCAATATTCTATCTTTGGCAACCTCTGCTGCTGATACCCAGGCAAACAGGGTCTGGAGTGGACCTCAAGCAATCTCCAACAGACCAACAGACAGTCCTTCTGACTGTCAGACGGAAAACTATCAAACAGGAAGGACACCTATACCAAAACCCCATCAGTACGTCACCATCATCAAAGACCAGAGACAGATAAAACCACAAAGATGGGGAAAAAGCAGGGCAGAAAAGCTGGAAATTCAAAAAATAAGAGCGCATCTCCCCTGCAAAGGAGCGCAGCCCATCGCCAGCAACGGATCAAAGCTGGTCAGAGAATGACTTTGACGAGATGAGAGAAGAAGGCTTCAGTCCATCAAACTTCTCAGAGCTAAAGGAGGAATTACGTACCCAGCGCAAAGAAACTAAAAATCTTGAAAAAAAGTGGAAGAATTGACAGCTAGACTAATTAATGCAGAGAAGATCATAAACGAAATGACAGAGATGAAAACCATGACACGAGAAATACGTGACAAATGCACAAGCTTCAGTAACCGACTCGATCAACTGGAAGAAAGAGTATCAGCGATTGAGGATCAAATGAATGAAATGAAGCGAGAAGAGAAACCAAAAGAAAAAAAGAAGAAAAAGAAATGAACAAAGCCTGCAAGAAGTATGGGATTATGTAAAAAGACCAAATCTACGTCTGATTGGGGTGCCTGAAAGTGAGGGGGAAAATGGAACCAAGTTGGAAAACACTCTTCAGGATATCATCCAGGAGAACTTCCCCAACCTAGTAGGGCAGGCCAACATTCAAATTCAGGAAATACAGAGAACGCCACAAAGATACTCCTCCAGAAGAGCAACTCCAAGACACATAATTGCCAGATTCACCAAAGTTGAAATGAAGGAAAAAATCTTAAGGGCAGCCAGAGAGAAAGGTCGGGTTACCCACAAAGGGAAGCCCATCAGACTAACAGCAGATCTCTCGGCAGAAACTCTACAAGCCAGAAGAGAGTGGGGGCCAATATTCAACGTTCTTAAAGAAAAGAATTTTCAACCCAGAATTTCATATCCAGCCAAACTAAGTTTCATCAGTGAAGGAGAAATAAAATCCTTTACAGATAAGCAAATGCTTAGAGATTTTGTCACCACCAGGCCTGCCTTACAAGAGACCCTGAAGGAAGCCCTAAACATGGAAAGGAACAACCGGTACCAGCCATTGCAAAAACATGCCAAAATGTAAAGACCATCGAGGCTAGGAAGAAACTGCATCAACTAATGAGCAAAATAACCAGTAATATCATAATGACAGGATCAAGTTCACACATAACAATATTAACCTTAAATGTCAATGGACTAAATGCTCCAATTAAAAGACACAGACTGGCAAACTGGATAAAGAGTCAAGACCCATCAGTCTGCTGTATTCAGGAGACCCATCTCACATGCAGAGACATACATAGGCTCAAAATAAAGGGATGGAGAAAGATCTACCAAGCAAATGGAGAACAAAAAAAAGCAGGGGTTGCAATCCTAGTCTCTGATAAAACAGACTTTAAACCATCAAAGATCAAAAGAGACAAAGAAGGCCATTACATAATGGTAAAGGGATCAATTCAACAGGAAGAGCTAACTCTCCTAAATATATATGCACCCAATACAGGAGCACCCAGATTCATAAAGCAAGTCCTTAGAGACCTACAAAGAGACTTAGACTCCCATACAATAATAATGGGAGATTTCAACACTCCACTGTCAACATTAGACAGATCAACGAGACAGAAAGTTAACAAGGATATCCAGGAATTGAACTCATCTCTGCACCAAGCGGACCTAATAGACATCTATAGAACTCTCCACCCCAAATCAACAGAATATACATTCTTCTCAGCACCACATCGCACTTATTCCAAAATTGACCACATAATTGGAAGTAAAGCACTCCTCAGCAAATGTACAAGAACAGAAATTATAACAAACTGTCTCTCAGACCACAGTGCAATCAAACTAGAACTCAGGACTAAGAAACTCAATCAAAACCGCTCAACTACATGGAAACTGAATAACCTGCTCCTGAATGACTACTGGGTACATAACGAAATGAAAGCAGAAATAAAGATGTTCTTTGAAACCAATGAGAACAAAGATACAACATACCAGAATCTCTGGGACACATTTAAAGCAGTGTGTAGGGAAATTTATAGCACTAAATGCCCACAAGAGAAAGCAGGAAAGATCTAAAATTGACACTTTAACATCACAATTAAAAGAACTAGAGAGGCAAGAGCAAACACATTCAAAAGCTAGCAGAAGGCAAGAAATAACTAAGATCAGAGCAGAACTGAAGGAGATAGAGTCACAAAAAACCCTCCAAAAAATCAATGAATCCAGGAGTTGGTTTTTTGAAAAGATCAACAAAATGACAGACCGCTAGCAAGACTAATAAGAAGAAAAGAGAGAGAGAATCAAATAGACGCAATAAAAAATGATAAAGGGATATCACCACCGACCCCACAGAAATACAAACAACCATCAGAGAATACTATAAATGCCTCTACGCAAATCGACTAGAAAATCTAGAAGAAATGGATAATTTCCTGGACACTTACACTCTCCAAGACTGACCAGGAAGAAGGAAGAAGTTGAATCCCTGAATAGACCAATAACAGGCTCTGAAATTGAGGCAACAATTAATAGCCTACCCACGAAAAAAAGTCCAGGACCAGATGGATTCACAGCTGAATTCTACCAGAGGTACAAGGAGGAGCTGGTACCATTCCTTCTGAAACTATTCCAATCAATAGAAAAAGAGGGAATCCTCCCTAACTCATTTTATGAGGCCAACATCATCCTGATACCAAAGCCTGGCAGAGACACAACAAAAAAAGAGAATTTTAGACCAATATCCCTGATGAACATCGATGCAAAAATTCTCAATAAAATACTGGCAAACCGGATTCAGCAGCACATCAAAAAGCTTATCCACCATGATCAAGTGGGCTTCATCCCTGGGATGCAAGGCTGGTTCAACATTCGCAAATCAATAAATGAATCCAGCATATAAACAGAACCAAAGACAAGAACCACATGATTATCTCAATAGATGCAGAAAAGGCTTTTGACAAAATTCAACAGCCCTTTATGCTAAAAACGCTCAATAAATTCGGTATTGATGGAACGTACCTCAAAATAATAAGAGCTATTTATGACAAACCCACAGCTAATATCATACTGAATGGGCAAAAACTGGAAAAATTCCCTTTGAAAACTGGCACAAGACAGGGATGCCCTCTCTCACCACTCCTATTCAACATAGTGTTGGAAGTTCTGGCTAGGGCAATCAGGCAAGAGAAAGAAATCAAGGGTATCCAGTTAGGAAAAGAAGAAGTCAAATTGTCCCTGTTTGCAGATGACATGATTGTATATTTAGAAAACCCATCGTCTCAGCCCAAAATCTCCTTAAGCTGATAAGCAACTTCAGCAAAGTCTCAGGATACAAAATTAATGTGCAAAAATCACAAGCATTCTTATACACCAGTAACAGACAAGCAGAGAGCCAATCAGGAATGAACTTCCATTCACAATTGCTTCAAAGAGAATAAAATACCTAGGAATCCAGCTTACAAGGGATGTAAAGGACCTCTTCAAGGAGAACTACAAACCACTGCTCAGTGAAATCAAAGAGGACACAAACAAATGGAAGAACATACCATGCTCATGGATAGGAAGAATCAATATCGTGAAAATGGCCATACTGCCCAAGGTTATTTATAGATTCAATGCCATCCCCATCAAGCTACCAATGAGTTTCTTCACAGAATTGGAAAAAAAACTGCTTAAAGTTCATATGGAACCAAAAAAGAGCCCGCATTGCCAAGACAATCCTAGGTCAAAAGGACAAAGCTGGAGGCGTCACGCTAACTTCAAACTATACTACAAGGCTACAGTAACCAAAACAGCATGGTACTGGTACCACAACAGAGAAATAGACCAGTGGAACAGAACAGAGTCCTCAGAAATAATACCACACATCTACAGCCATCTGATCTTTGACAAACCTGACAAAAAAGAAATGGGGAAAGGATTCCCTATTTAATAAATGGTGCTGGGAAATTGGCTAGCCACAAGTAGAAAGCTGAAACTGGATCCTTTCCTTACCCTTATACGAAAATTAATTCAAGATGGATTAGAGACTTAAATGTTAGACCTAATACCATAAAAACCCTAGAAGAAATCTAGGTAGTACCATTCAGGACATAGGCATGGGCAAGGACTTCATGTCTAAAACACCAAAAGCAACGGCAGCAAAAGCCAAAATTGACAAAGGGATCATTAAACTAAAGAGCTTTTGCACAGCAAAAGAAACTACCATCAGAGTGAACAGGCAACCTACAGAATGGGAGAAAATTTTTGCAACCTACTCATCTGACAAAGGGCTAATATCCAGAATCTACAAAGAACTCAAACAAAATAACAAGAAAAAACAAACAACCCCATCAAAAAGTGGGGAAAGGATATGAACAGACATTTCTCAAAAGAAGACATCCATACAGCCAACAGACACATGAAAAAATGCTCGTCATCACTCGCCATCAGAGAAATGCAAATCAAAACCACAATGAGATACCATCTCACCAGTTAGAATGGCAATCATTAAGAAGTCAGGAAACAATAGATGTTGGAGAGGATGTGGAGAAATAGGAACACTTTTACACTGTTGGTGGGATTGTAAACTAGTTCAACCATTATGGAAAACAGTATGGCGATTCCTCAAGGATCTAGAACTAGATGTACCATATGACCCAGCCATCCCACTACTGGGTATATACCCAAGGATTATAAATTACTCTACTACAAGACACATGCACACGTATGTTTATTGCGGCACTATTCACAATAGCAAAGACTTGGAATCAACCCAAATGTCCATCTGTGACAGACTGGATTAAGAAAATGTGGCACATATACACCATGGAATACTATGCAGCCATAAAAAGGATGAGTTTGCGTCCTTTGTAGGGACATGGATGCAGCTGGAAACCATCATTCTTAGCAAACTATCACAAGAAGAGAAAACCAAACACCGCATGTTCTCACTCATAGGTGGGAACTGAACAATGAGATCACTTGGACTCGGGAAGGGGAACATCACACACTGGGGCCTATCATGGGGAGGGGGGGGAGGAGGGAGGGATTGCATTGGGAGTTATACATGATATAAACGTTTGCACATGTACCCTAGAACTTAAAGTATAATAAAAAAAAAAAAATAAATAAAAATAAAAATAAATCAAATAAATAAAAATAAAAAAATAAAATAAAAAAATAAGGCACTACATGTAAATCAGTATAAATATAAAACTCACAAAATGATGTATTTCCAAAATAGTTTTACTTCTTCAAATTTTTTTTTTTTTTTTTGAGACAAAGTCTCACTCTGTCGCCCAGGCTAGAGTGCAGTGGCGCCATCTCGGCTCACTGCAAGCTCCGCCTCCCAAGTTCATGCCATTCTCCTGCCTCAGCCTCCTGAGTAGCTGGGACTACAGGCACCCACCACCACGCCTGGCTAATTTTTTTATATTTGTAGTAGAGACGGGTTTTCACAGTGTTAGCCAGGATGGTCTCGCTCTCCTGACCTCGTGATTCGCCCGCCTTGGCCTCCCAAAGTGCTGGGATTACAGGTGTGACCCACCACGCCCAGCCTATTTCTTCAATTTAATAATTACTTGTCAAAAATATTAATGTATAAACTTTTAGTCAACTATCTGCTAATACTAACAAGAAATCATGAAGAAAAATGTAATGCTTATAACCTTGTGTTCACAGGGAAAAAAATTGCAACATTCAACACATCTTTTACGAGGAAGCATGGTAGGGAGATCAAAACATTTTAAGATACGTTTTAAATTAAAATTTTTTTCGTTAGGATAAATTACGTGGGAAATGGGCTAGAAATACCCATTCGAGGAGAAAAGGAGCAGTGGAAACATTCTAAATGTTAAGAGCTTTAAAATTTTTATTTATTTATTTTGAGACGGAGTCTCACTCTATCGCCCAGGCTGGAGTGCAGTATCATGATCTCAGCTCACTGCAATCTCTGCCTCCCAGATTCAAACAATGCTCCTGCCTCAGCCTCCTGAGTAGCTGGGATTACAGGTGCCCCCCACCACGCCTGGCTAATTTTTGTATTTGTAGCGGAGACCAGGTTTTACCATGTTGGCCAGGCTGGCCTTGAACTCCTGACCTCAGGCGATCCACCCACCTTGGCCTCCCAAAGTGCTGGGATTACAGGTGTGAGCCTCTGCGCCCAGCCAAATGTTAAAAGTTTTAAAATTTTCTTCATAATATCTTGTTTTGGTGAGTGTCCAATCCATATGGGTTCATATTTCTTTTATTTATTTATTTATTTATTCATTCATTCATTCATTCAGATGAAGTCTCACTCTTGTCTCCCAGGCTGGAGTGCAATGGTGCAATCTCAGCTCACTGCAACCTCTGCCTCCTGGGTTCAAGTGACTCTCCTGCCTCAGCTTCCTGAGTAGCCGGGATTACAGGCACTGCCACCATGCCTGGCTAATTTTTTTTTTTTTTTGAGATGAAGTCTCACTCTGTTGTCCAAGCTGGAGTGTGGTGGCATGATCTCGGCTCACTGCAACCTCTGCCTCCCGGGTTCAAGCAATTCTCCCACCTCAGCCTCCTGAGTAGCTGGGATTACAGGCACGCAGCACCACGCCCGGCTGATTTTTGTATTTTTGTAGAGATGGACTTTTGCCATGTTGGCCAGGCTGGTTTCAAACTCCTGACCTCAGGTGATCTGCCTGCCTCGGCCTCCCACAGTGCTGGTAGATGACAGGCGTGAGCCACCGCGCCCGGCCTGTGGGCTTATATGTCATTGGCTATGTTTAAAAGAGAGAAGGGCAGTTAAAATACTAACTTTCACAATAGGCCAGAAATTACTCCTCTTTGTGACTATCTAAACTTGTAATGAAACATTTCAGATTCCTCCCACCTCAGCCTCCCAAGTAACTGGGAACACAGGTGCGCACCACCACACCTGGCTAATTTTTAAAGTTTTTGAGGCTGGACATGGTGGCTCACGCCTGTAATCCTGGCACTTTGGGAAGCCGAGGTGGGTGGATCACCTGCGGTCCAGAGTTCGAGACCAGCCTGACCAACATGGAGAAACCCCATCTCTACTAAAATTACAAAATTATCGGGACGTGGTAGTGCACACCTGTAATCCCAGCTACTCGGGAGGCTGAGGCAGGAGAATCGCTTGAACCCGGGAGGCGGAGGTTACGGTGAGCCGAGATTGCGCCACTGCACTCCAGCCTGGGCAATAAGAGCAAAACTCCACCTCAAAAAAAAAAAAAAAAAAAAAAAAAAAAAAAAAAAAAATTGTAGAGCTGGGGTCTCGATGTGTTGCTCAGGCTGGTCTCAAACTTCTGGGCTCAAGCGGCCTCCCAAAGCACTGGATTACAGGTGTGAGCCACCATGCCCGGCCATAACGAAGCATTTTAGGTGCTGACTTAAAAACATGTGAGGAAGTATGTGGTTTAAGAAAACTCTTCAGGTAGCAAATGGGTGGTTAGTAGTGGTTATGCGATTAAAGACCAGTCGGAATGGGAGCTGCTGGGGGTGTTGGGATCATGGAGGGGACATGAATGGGAGAGGCCAAGGAGGCCGTGGGGCACCGGGAGAGGCCAGGCGAGTTGTCCTGGCCACAGGTGATGCTGGCTCTGGTGGACTGGAGACGGGACAGTGGACAGACTGGGTGACGGCCCCAGGTTGGACCAACGGGCTTTGCTGGAGAACTGGCATGGGAGGGTGAGGACGGGAGCAAGGAAGGCTGATGCGTAGGCTGGAGGTTGCTGGTGCCTCCAACCCCGGAGGAGGTAGGTGGCAGGCTGGTTTTGGTTACAAGAGTCTGGGTGCCCTGTGGGACGTGGGAGAGAGGGGACAGGTGGTCGGCTGTGTGGCTCTGGCTGGCCACGTTGCCTCCCATGCCCGTTTCTTCCCCACCTCCTGGTGGCCCCTTTGGTCTCTCACTTATGGGGAAGCCGAGCAGCCTGGGCCAGGCTTGGGGGGGGCAATGTTGTCCCTACCAGGGCCCCCGGCTCCCCACCAGGTGTACCGCAGCTGCCCTCAGCCCAGGGCCCTTCGCCTCTGATCCTGCAGGGTATGAGCTCAGCTAATGGCCTTTTTGGATTTGAACCCTCTTCCTGTTATGATTAGGCAGATGGCCAGTTTAAGCGTTTAAATCTTGGTTTTAATTTAGTTTGGTTAAAACGACTTGGTCTTAATTACCTGTGCGGTAACGGCCCCATTGTAGGGTGCTGATTTCATCATCGCACGATTTCATCATCGTGCGATTTTATGCATCTCGTTGTGAGTTCAGGGCTTCGGAGGGAGAAGCACGAAGCCATTTCCAAGTGATATTTTCACTGGAAATAAGGTTTAATCGTGTGGAAATAACCATGATTCTGCAAGCAGCCCCGTTAGGAAAAGAGCTCTGTTCTTCTTTCAGTAACTTTGGAGCTGTCATGAGCTCAGGCCCAAGAAGAAGGAAGAAACATTTTCTGTGTCTTCCTGCCCCACCATCGAGCTGCTTGGCACTTGGAATTGCAGAAGCAGAAAAGTTTATGACTTTGGATTTCCTCAGGTTTAGAATTTATGCACCATCCTTCTAGAATCACTGAAGGTGTTCTCTTAAAAAGCAGTACTCAGGCCAGGCGCGGTGGCTCACGCCTGTAATCCCAGCACTTTGGGAGACTGAGGCGGGAGGATCACTTGAATCCAGGGTTTGAGACCAGCCTGGGGAACATAGGAAGACCCCGTTTCTACAGGAGATTCAAACATTAGCTGAGCGCCGTGGTGCAGGCCTGTGGTCCCAGCTACTTGGGAGGCTGAGGTAGGAGGATTGCTTGAGCCCAGGAGGTTGAGGCTTCAGTGGGCTATAGTGGCACCACCACACTTCAGCCTGGGAGGCAGAGCAAGATTCTGTCTCTTAAAAAAAGTAATAGCGTGCAGTCAGGGTTACCGAGCAATGCGTTAGTGACGGAGGAGCCAGAATCTCAGCCGCGGGCCTTGTTGGGTCAGGTGCACACTTGGACCTTGCTGTCCTTTCCGGGTACCCTGGCATCGCTGCTCTGAAAGCAGGGACCAGACCAGGGCTGGGCCACAGAGCCCCAGAGGGGTCTGAATGGTGAGTGGACGACAACCTGCCTGCACCCCCTGGGGCTCAGGGAGCACCCCCAATGCCGACTGCACGGTCCCTTCCCAGCAGACACACATCTGGGATCCGAGGGTTCCCCTGAGAGCCCCAGGTCTCTCCTCAGGGCACTGGAACACAGGCCTGGAGCCTGGAAGGCTTGAGATTCATCTCACTGCCTCCCAGGCCCTCCCAGACTTTATTCCCTGAAGAGCTTCACAGAAACAGCCTCTTCCTCCGTGATGGCTGCAGGACTGGCTTTGAGTCTTGACCTCCCAGGCTCGAGTGATCCTCCTACCTTAGCCTCCTGTGTAGCTGAGACCACAGGGGCTCGCCACCACACCCAGCTGATTATTTTTAATTTTAGTAGAGACAGGGTTTTGCTATGTTGCTTGGGCTGGTCTTGAACCTCTGAGCTCAAACAATCC
The DNA here is from genome assembly GCF_009764315.1 of Trachypithecus francoisi. Classification (NCBI taxonomy): domain Eukaryota; kingdom Metazoa; phylum Chordata; class Mammalia; order Primates; family Cercopithecidae; genus Trachypithecus; species Trachypithecus francoisi. Next base: position 110,015,838 of record NW_022681469.1, read on the forward strand.
TCCTGCCTCGGCCTCCCAAGGTGCTGGGATTATAGGCGCGAGCCACCGCGCCAAAGTAGAGTGAGTGAGATTGATCTTTCTTCTAGGAATTCTGCATAGATGAGATTTTAGAAGCATTGCAGCCTGGCTCAGAAACTCCCGGGTCTCGCCTGTACCTGGATCCTAGGAGTTCTGCATAGATGAGATCTTAGAAGCATACAGCCTGGGTCAGAAACAACTGGGTCTCGCCTGTACCTGGATCCTAGGAGTTCTGCATAGATGCGATCTTAGAAGCATACAGCCTGGCTCAGAAACTCCTGGGTCTCGCCTGTACCTGGATCCTAGGAATTCTGCATAGATGAGATCTTAGAAGCATGCAGCCTGGCTCAGAAACACCTGGGTCTCGCCTGTACCTGGCCTAGGAATTCTGCATAAATGAGATCTTAGAAGCATGCAACCTGGTTCAGAAACACCCGGGTCTCGCCTGTACCTGGATCCCTCCTGTCGTGTCTTGGGCTTTCCCTGCTCCTTTCTGTAGGAGGGAGAGGACCCGGGCTTGGGTGCTGCGGGCTGGGTTCTCGTGCTGTCCCGGCTGCCTGCCGAGTGACCTTGGGCGGCGCTGCCGTCTCTGGCCTCTGCTGGGGGCGGGAGGGGAGGATGTGGTGGAGGAGGCGTCCCTGCCAAATTTCTCTTCCTCATTTCTAAATTAGGGATCTGCAATGAATCACACAGCCCTTTGCCGTCACTCGTCCAAACTGCACCTTATTTATAGAGGCTGAAGAGATGGCTCATTGTGGAGAAGAGGCTTGTGCTGGGTCACCTCTTCAGGGTCACATTTCCCCATCGTGAGACAGGGCGGCCTGGGCAGCCTCTGTGCAGGCCTAGGGCTCAGCTCTGCAGCACACGGAACCCTTTGGCCGACGGCACTGCCTGGTCCCCCTCCTTGAAGTCCACTTCCTTGGAAGGCTTTGGGAGGTGTCTAGGGAAGGGTCTGGTCCTGGTGCCTGCCCTCTGGGAGGGAGAGCTGGGCTTGGCCCTTTGGTGGGCTGTGGTCCAGCCACCCAGGCCCTGGTGGGTTGAAAGTCTCCCTGTCCGGGAGCCTGGAGGTGGACACTCAGCTGCTGAGGCTGAGACGGCCCTGCATTGCTTCCTTCTGGTGGTGGGCACTCCCATGGCCAGGCTGGTGCCCCCTCAGTGCTGGGAGGTCTCCCTGGCAGCGGGGAGCAGAGGGTGGGCCCTTGGGGAGGGATGCTGGACCCCAGGGTGGCGTCCGAGTGGGGCTTCACTCCTGATGTGAGAGCCTGCAGGCAGAGAGGGCCTCCCGTGGAGACCCCCTCAACCTCTGCACACCCAAGTAGCCACACCCCATTCTGAATGTGTGCGCCTCAGTTTCCCCACCTCAGTGTGCACCTCCAGCTCCTCACAGTGTGGGGCGGAGCAGGAGCCGGGAGTGAGTGATTCCAGCAGGATTTTAAGAGCATCATGGACATTGCAACGATGCCTCGAACAGGGGAGTCTTTCTGTAATCTGAGGGTTCATCTCGATGCAGGTTGAGCGCCCCGCCTGTTGGTGCCCTGTGCCGCCTGCCTGTGTAGGTGAGGGTGCAGGAGGGGGTGCAGGTGGCCCTCGACTTAGTGCCTCCGTTTGTCTGCAAGACAAAGACCCAGGAGTTAGCATGGCGGGCCGTGTAGCAGCCGCCCCTAGCTTGGTGGCACTGGGCAGCCGGCATTTCGTCATGCTCACGGGTTTGTGGGTGGGAGTTCAGACGGCACAGTGTGGATGGCTTGTCTCTGCCCGGTGATGTCTGGGACCTCAGCTGGAAAGGCTGGCATGACTTGGGGTGACTGGAGTGACTGGAGGTTGGATAATATGGAGGTGCCACTGGGCACTCTGAACCCTGTGCATCTGTGTGAGGCCTCCCGGGGGCTTGGGCTTCCTGACAACATGGCCGCCTCAGCTGTCAGACCTCCTGCCTGGCAGCTCCGGGCTTTAGTAGCTGGTGTTCCAGGAAGCTGCAACTTTTTTTTTTTCTTTCCAAGATGGAGCCTCACTGTGTTGCCCAGGCTGGAGTGCAATGCTGCAATCTCAGCTCACTGCAACCTCTGCCTCCTCGGTTCAAGTGATTCTCCTGCTTCAGCCTCCCGAGTAGCTGGGATTACAGGCACCCGTCACCATGCCTGGCTAATTTTTGTATTTTTAGTAGAGACTGGGTTTCTTCAAGTTGGTCAGGCTGGTCTCAAACTCCCGACCTCTGGTGATCTGTCCGCCTCGGCCTCCCAAAATGCTGGGATTACGGGCATGGACCCCGGGGTGGCGTCCGAGTGGGGCTTCACTCCCGTGGAGACCCCCTCAGCCTCTGCACACCCAAGAAGGAGCAAAACCCCATTCCGAATGTGCGCACCTCAGTTTCCCCACCTCAGTGTGCACCTCCAGCTCCTCACAGTGTGGGGCAGAGCAGGAGCCGGGAGTGAGTGAGATCGTCCGGCCAAAGCTGCGCCCGGCCAAAGCTGCGACTTTTTATGAGTGAGCTGCGAAGGATCATCCAATTGTTTGCACGCTTTGCTCCCTGAAGGACACAGGGTCCAGGTTTTATTCCTTTAGGGATTCCTCGTGCCTCGCGCTGCCTAAGCTCACGGTTTTAAAGTGTGTCCTGGGAGGTGGAAGATGTGAGTAAGTCTTGCAGTGTTTCTCGTCCAAAATTGTAAACGTAAATTGTCATGTCAATGCAGTTTGAAGGTGGCATGAAAGAGTGACTGAATATAGTGTCGGGAAATTTAAAATTAAAAACTGTTGTGTTTCTCTTTTGCAACGGCAGAGTCTGATTATTTTCAAGCTAATTATAGCATTCATACCAACAGCCAATGTCCTCGGCACTTGATGGAATACCAGCTGTGTGCCAGGCTCTGCCGTACGCATAATTCCAGGTACCATTGCACGTCCCAGTGAAGTGCAGGGTTAGCACCATCCATCCTTTACAGAAGGGGAAACTGAGGCTCAGACTGGCAAAGTCACTGCTCAAGACAAGGTGGCAGGATGGGGATTTGAACCCAGGACAGATGACTGCGACCCAGTGTCTCACTGCCCCCTCCATTTCCTGCTGTGGTGAACCGAGTGTGCTGCCTGATAAACCAGCTGGCTTTTAGGAAATGGGGTTGACCCGGGTCTTGTAGCAGGAGGCAGAGTTTGTTTGTTTGTTTCTTTTTTTTTTTTTTTGGCAGAGTCACGCTCTGTCGCCCAGGCTGGAGTGTAGTGGCCGGATCTCAGCTCACTGCACGCTCTGCCTCCCGGGTTTACGCCATTCTCCTGCCTCAGCCTCCCGAGTAGCTGGGACTACAGGCGCCCGCCACCTCGCCCAGCTAGTTTTTGTATTTTTAGTAGAGACGAGGTTTCACCGTGTTAGCCAGGATGGTCTCAATCTCCTGACCTCGTGATCCGCCCGTCTCGGCCTCCCGAAGTGCTGGGATTACAGGCTTGAGCCACCGCGCCCGGCCTGTTTGTTTGTTTCTTAACGGAGCTTTATGGAGATAGATTCACCCTCTGTAAGTAACCTATTCGGTGACTTTGAACGAATTTACAGAATTATGCCGCCATCACCGTGATCCAATTTTAGAGCGTTTCTATCATCTCAGAACGTTCTCCTGTGCCTGTTTGTGGTTAGTCCTCACTTCCACCCCCATCCGCCATGAATCTGCCTGCCTTTTCTGGACATTTGAAACAAACAAAGTCGGCCGGGCACGGTGGCTCATGCCTGTCATCCCAGCATTTTGGGAGGCTGAAGTGGGTGGATCGCTTGAGCCCAGGAGTTCAAAGCCAGCCTGGCCAACACAGCGAGACCCCATCTCTACAAAACATACACAAAATAGCTGGGTGTGGTGGTGCGTGCCTGGAGTCCCAGCCACGGGGAGGAGGGAGGAGGGAGGATCCCTTGAGCCTGGGAGGTTGAGGCTGCAGTGAACTGTGATTATGCCACTGTGCCCTCGTCTGGGTGACAGAGTGAGACCCTGTCTCAAAAAAAGTGATAAAAGTAAATAAACACATAAATAAATAAAGGAGTCATTCAATATGTGACTCTAAAAATAAAAAATAGTGATAATAAAAGTAAATAGCCGGGTGCGGTGGCTCACGCCTGTAATCCCAGCACTTTGGGAGGCCGAGGCGGGCAGATCATGAGATCAGGAGATCGAGACCATCCTGGCTAACACGGTGAAACCCTGTTGCTACTAAAAATACAGAAAATTAGCCAGGCGTGGTGGCGGGCGCCTGTAGTCCCAGCTACTCGGGAGGCTGAGGCAGGAGAATGGCATGAACCCAGGAGGCAGAGCTTGCAGTGAGCTGAGATCGTGCCACTGCACTCCAGCCTGGGCGACACAGTGAGACTCTGTCTCAAAAAAAAAGAAAAAGAAAAAGAATTGACTCTTTTCCAAAGTGGCTGCACCATTTTGCATTTCCACAGCGATGGATGAGGGTTCTAATTTCCCCACATCCTTGCTGGCATTTGGTATTGTCTGTCTTTTGTTGTGGTCATTCTAGTGGGTGTGAAGCGGTATTTCGTTGTGTGTGTGTGTGTGTGTGTGTGTGTGTGTGTGTGTGTTTTCTTTTTTTGAGACGGAATTTTGCTCTTCTCACCCAGGCTGGAGTGCAGTGGCAGGATCTCAGCTCACTGCAACCTCCTCCGCCTCCCGGGTTCAGGTGATTCTCCTGCCTCAGCCTCCTGAGTAGCTGGGATTACAGACATGAGCCACCACGCCCAGCTAATTTTTGTATTTTTAGTAGAGATGGGGTTTCACCAGGTGTGCCAGGTTGGTCTCTAACTCCTGACCTCAGGTGATCCACCCACCTCCGCCTCCCGAAGTGCTGGGATTACAGGTGTGAGCCACCGCGCCCGGCCTCTTTGTGGTTTTGATTCACATTTCCTGAATGACTAATGGGGTTGAACATCTTTTCAGGTGTTTCTTAGCCATTCGTATAACTTCTTTGGTAAAATGTCTGTCCAAATCGTATGTCTATTTTAAGATTGGGTTCTTGGTCTTACTGTTGAGTTGTAAGTGTTCTTTTTATGTTGTGGATACAAGTCCTTTCCCAGATGTAGGGTTTACAGATATTTTCTCCCAGTCTGTGTTTGCTGTCTTCATTTTCTTAATGGTGTTTTTTGAAGTGCAAAAAATTTTATTTTGATGAAGTTCAATTTATCAGGTTTTGTTTTTTTAGTTTTTTTTTTTTTTTGAGACGGAGTCTTGCTCTGTTACCCCGGCTGGAGTGCAATAGTGTGATCTCGGCTCACTGCAACCTGTGCCTCCTGGGTTCATGCCATTCTACTGCCTCAGCCTCCTGAGTAGCTGGGACTACAGGCGCCCACCACCACGCCTGGCTATTTGTATTTTTAGTAAAGATGGGGTTTCACCATGTTGACCAGGCTGGTCTCAAACTCCCGAGCTTGTGATCTGCCCACCTTGGCCTCCCAAAGTGCTGAGATTACAGGCGTAGGCCACTGCGCCCAGCCAGTTTTTTTTTAATTTATTTTATTTTTTTTAAAGATGGGTTCTTCCTCTGTTGCCCAGAGTGCAGTGGCGCGATGATCATGGCTCACTGCAGCCTCAAACTCCTGAGCTCAAGCAGTTCTCTGCCTCAGCCTCTTGAATAGCTGGGACTGCATGTGTGCACCACCATGCCTGGCTAATTAATTTTTTAAACTTTTTTGTAGAGATGGGGTCTCACTCTGTTGCCCATGCTGGCTGTGAACTCTTGGCCTCAAGCGATCCTCCCACCTGGGCCTCCCAAAGTGCTGGGATTACAGGTGTGAGCCAGTCCACCTGGCTGTTTTTTCTTTTTCCAATTCTGCTTTTGTGGTTACATCTAAAATCTCTTTGCCTAACTCCCATTAATGAAGATTTTCTCCGATTTTGTCTTGTGAAGGTTTTAGAGTTTTAGCTCTTCCATTTAGGACTGTCATCCATTTGGAGTTACGTTCTGTGTGCGACGTGAGTACGTGTCCAAGTTCATTGCTCCTGTGTGGGTATCCAGTTGTCCCAGCACGATTTGTTGAAAGCACACTCTTTTCTTTCTGCATTGACTTGCCTTGGCACCCTGGTTGAAAATCAGTTGACCGCAAATGTAAGGGTGTATTTCTGGCCTCTCAGTGCAAATCCGTGGCACTAACACCACTGCTGTCTTGATTATTGTGGTTTTGTAGTAGGTTTTGAGATCAGGTAGTGAAAGTCCACCTGCTCCTTCCTTTTCAAAACTGTCTTGGCTATTTCCAAGTGCCCTTGCATTTCTGTTGCATTTATTTATTTATTTGTTTATTTTTTTTTTTGAGACAGAGTCTCGCTCTGTCGCCCAGGCTGGAGTGCAGTGGCTGGATCTCAGCTCACTGCAAGCTCCGCCTCCCAGGTTTAGGCCATTCTCCTGCCTCAGCCTCCCGAGTAGCTGGGACTACAGGCGCCCGCCACCTCGCCTGGCTAGTTTTTTGTATTTTTTTTAGTAGAGACGGGGTTTCACCGTGTTAGCCAGGATGGTCTCGATCTCCTGACCTCGTGATCCGCCCGTCTCGGCCTCCCAAAGTGCTGGGATTACAGGCTTGAGCCACCGCGCCTGGCCGTTGCATTTTATTTTTTAAAATTTTTATTTATTTATCTATTTGGAGACAGAGTCTCGCTCTGTCGCCCAGGCTGGAGTGCAGTGGCACGATTTTGGCTCAACCTTCACCTCCCGGGCTCAAGCAGTTTCTCCTGCCTCAGCCTCCCAAGTAGCTGGGATTACAGGTACCCACCACCACATCTGGCTAATTTTTATTTTTGTAATAGAGACGGGGTTTCACTATGTTGGCTAGGATGGTCTCGAACTCCTGACCTCAAGTGATCCACCCGCCTCAGCCTCCCAAAGTGCTGGGATTACACGCGTGAGCCCCCGCGCCCGGCCCCGTGTGAGTCTTAGAGTCAGCTTAGCAGTCGTAAGAGTGTGTGTTGAATTGATAGATCAGTTTGGTGTCATCTTGTCAATATTGAATCTTCTCAGTAAAGATTATATTTAGATCTTTAACTTCTCAGGAGTATTTCATAGTGTTCAGTGGAGAAGTCCTGCCCGTCTTCTCGTAAATGCTTCCCCTGCATTTCATTCCTTTCAATGTCATTGCGAGGAAGACAACGTTCTTAGCAGGGCCGGCTGGCTATGGCATTGAGGAGGGGTCTCCGGTGGGCAAGAATGTCTGTGCCTGGCGAGGAGAGAGCCCTGTGCCCCGTGATGTGTCCAGGAGACACCCTCAGGGAGAGGCAGGTGGCCGAGAGCATGGAGGAGTTGCTTAGCAGACTTCACCTGTCCCGAGGCCCCGGGGGGACGATCCGTCAGCCCCAACGATGCTGTTATCTCCTCCCAGGGAGCTGGGGGAGCTCTCCAGACTGGTCTTTAATTATGTGAAATGTGTTCACCACTGACTTCAGCAGGATGCCTCCGGGACCTGATTAGGGGAAAGGCGATTCCACAGCTAAACGTTCGCTTCCCCGTTTATCCGGGCGTGAGGCTGAAATTCAAACTAAAACGTGCCAAGTCGAAGAACTTGCAGGGGTTTCTAAAGATATTTTAGGCTTTTGCTCCCAGGCTCATTCCGAGGTGTTTATTAAGTGCCTGCTGGGTGCCCACGTGGGCCTGGGCCAGACACACAGACACCGCTGGTGCTTGCCAGCTAGGTGGGCACGGGGTCCTGCCCCATGTCTTCTCCTCCAGGGGGGGCAGGATGAGAACAAGGGGCACGATAGGAACAGGACACACTCGTCTTTGTCATGCACTTCAGAAGCTACGGAAGACAATCTGTGGGTGTCCACGCGGAGCTGCCCCCATGTGGGGTTCTCATTGTCAAACACAAGCTTTGTGCCACCTGTTTTAGCCCCCATCTTCCCCGTTATTTATTTATTTATTTATTTATTTTTTAAAGATGGAGTCTCGCTCTTGTTGCCCAGGCTGGAGTGCAGTGGTGCCATTTTGGCTCACCACAATGTCCGCCTCTCAGGTTCAAGCAATTCTGCTGCCTCAGCCTCCCCAGTAGCTTGGACTACAGGCGCCCGCCACTATACCCGGTTAATATTTTGTATTTTCAGTAGAGACGGAGTTTCACCACATTGGCCAGGCTGGTCTCGAACTGCTGACCTCAGGTGATCCACCCACCTTGGCCTCCCAAAGTGCTGGGATGACAGGCGTGAGCCACTGCACCCAGCCTGAGCCACTGCACCCAGCCCATTATCTGCTCTTGATTCTTTGAAAGGTGCACTGAAGATTTACATGTATCAGGAAATGAACATTTTATTTTTTCCTTAAAGACTGTATAAAGCATTTTAATAAAAATGATTTTTTGTTTGCTTTTTTGGGACAGAGTCTTACTCCTTCACCCAGGCTGGAGTGCAGTGGTGCGATCTCGGCTCACTGCAACCTCCGCCTCCCAGGTTCAAGCGATTCTCCCGCCTCAGCCTCACGAGTCACTGGGATTACAAGTGCACCACCAGGCTCGGCTAATTTTTGTATTTTTAGTTAGAGACGGGTGTAGGCCAGACCTCCGCCTCCCAAGCTCAAGCAGTTCTCCCTCCTCAGCCTCCTGAGGAGCTGGGACTACAGGTGCCACCACCAGGCTCGGCAAATTTTTGTATGTTTTTGTAGAGACAGGGTTTCGCCCTGTTGCCCAGGCTGGTCTAAGCTCAAACAGTCCACCTGCCTTAGCCTCCCAAAGTGCTGGGAGTAGGCATGAGCTACCACACCTCACCTCCGTTAAGGTTTCTGACTGGTCCCGGAGCTTGGCCCGTCCTGGCACTCCCCACTCCCCACCTTCAGCACCTGGCCCTTCCCTCACGGTTGTTCTTTCACACTCGCCGTGGTTTGGGGGTCACAGTTGTTGGGGCAGTCGCAGACCCCCGGGAGCTGCTCTTGATAGCAGGGAGTTTGGTGTGCAATGCGCATTCCTCACCTGGGAGGGAGGGGCATGCAGGTGCAGAGACAGAGAGAGATGGACTGACCATCTGGTCCCGCCGGCCCCCTCCCCAGCAGACTTCTACAGCACAGCCTCTGTGAGGATGGAAATGCTTGTGTCCGGGCTGCTGTCCTTACAGTGGCCATGGGCTGGGGAGGTGCTGGCCACCTGGGGTCACTGTGCTCCAGCAGTTGAGAGAGGCAGAGCATTGGCTGTGAGAAAGGACCATTCTGGGTGGGGTAGGAGGGGCCCCAGGACCAGCCCTCGTCGGCAGGGCTGGCAGGAAACCCCCCATCCTTGGTGGAGGAGCCCCGGCATCTGCTGGGCACAGTGGGCACAGTCCAGTGGAGGACGTACAGGCGCTGTGCTGGTGGAGGACGTGCGGGTGCCATGCTGGTACTTTTTTTTTTTGTTTTTGAGACGGAGTCTTGCACTGTTGCTCGGGCTGGAGGACAATGGCGTGATCTCGGCTCACTGCAACCTCTGCCTCCCAGATTCAAGCGATTCTCCTGCCTCAGCCTCCCTAGTAGCTGGGATTACAGGTGCCCACCACCACGCCCAGCGAATTCTTTGTATTTTTAGTACAGACGGGGTTTCACTGTTGGTCAGGCTCGTCTTGAACTCCTGACCCTTTGAGCCGCCCGCCTCAGCCTCCCAAAGTGCTGGGATTACAGGCATGAGCCACCGCGCCCCGCCTCATGCTGGCACTTTTACCATGCTTTGTGAACGTGCTGTCTGTAGCACTGTTTCACAGATGGGGAAACTGAGGCTTGGCAATTAAGTGACCTGCTGAAATCATCCAGCTAGTCAGTGTCGGGGCTGTGATTTGCACCTAGACTCCGGGCTCCAAAGCTCATTCACCTCCTTACCTTTGCATTGAGCTCCAGAAAACCTGAGTCTTCCCGTCTCCCTCGCTGTGCCTTCTCTCCCCTGCTCAAAGACAGTCCTGCAGCCATCATGGAGGGAGAAGCCCTTTTTTTCTAAGCTATTCACAGGATAAAGTCTGGGAGGGCCTGGGAGGCAGTGAAGGAGTCCCAAGCCTTCCGGACTCCAGGCCTGCATTCCAGTGCCCCGGGGAGAGGCCTGGGGCTGCCAGGGGGCCCTCGGGTCGCCGCTGTGTGTCTGCTGGGAAAGGACTGTGGAACTGGTGTTGGGGGTGCTCCCTGAGTCCCGGGGGGTGCAGGCAGGTTGCCGTCCACTCAGATCCTTCCGAGGCTCTGTGGCCCAGGCCTGCTGCTCCGGCCCCTGTTTTCAGAGCAGCGATCCCAGAGCCCATCTGGGCACCAAGATGACATCTGGCCCAGATCCAGAACGTTCAGGGCCAGGTTGGTCCCGAGATACAGAGGCTGCCGGGTGAGGGCTGGGCCTTGGGGCCCACAGAGACCCCTGCCCAGCTGGTCTCCAGCCTGTGGAATGTGGGTCCCAGGGTGTCAGATCTTGATTTTTCCGAAGAAGCTGAAAGTCTGTTTTTTTTTTGGATGAAATCTCCTAATTTTATTTATTGTTTTAAATTTTACTTTGAAGACAGTTCACACAGAAATGTTGGAAGGAGAGTGTCGTGAAGCCCTGTCCCTTTCCCACACCACTCAGCGTTTCGGGACATATTTGTGCTGCATTTGCTTCCTCAATTCTTTCTGTCTTCTACATTTACATACTGTTTTTTTTTTGAGACGAAGTCTTGCTCTGTTGCCCAGGCTGGAGTGCAGTAGGTGGATCTCAGCTCACTGCAAGCTCCGCTTCCCGGGTTTACGCCTTCTCCTGCCTCAGCCTCCCGAGTAGCTGGGACTACAGGCGCCCGCCACCTCGCCTGGCTAGTTTTTTGTATTTTTTTAGTAGAGACGGGGTTTCACTGTGTTAGCCAGGATGGTCTCGATCTCCTGACCTCGTGATCCGCCCGTCTCGGCCTCCCAAAGTGCTGGGATTACAGGCTTGAGCCACCGCGCCCGGCCTACATACTGTTATTTTTACTCTTTTTATTATTTGGATCATTTGAAAGTAAGTTGCAGGCTGGGCACAGTGGCTCACGCCTGTGATCTCAGCACTTTGGGAGGCTGAGGCGGGCGGATCGCTTGAGGTCAGGAGTTCGAGACCAGCCTGGCCAACACGGTGAAAACCCGTCTCTACTAAAAACGCAAAAATTAGCCAGACATGGTGGCGGGTGCCTGTAATCCCAGCTACTTGGGAGGCTGAGGCAGGGGAATCGCTGGAATCCCGAAGGTGGAGGTTGCAGTGAGCCAAGATTGCGCCATTGCGCTCCAGCCTGGGTGACAGAGCGAGACTTCATCTTAAAAAAAAAAGAGAGGCCAGGTGCGGTGGCTCAAGCCTGTAATCCCAGCACTTTGGGAGGCCGAGACGGGCGGATCACGAGGTCAGGAGTTTGAGACCATCCTGGCAAACATGGTGAAACCCCGTCTCTACTAAAAAAATACAAAAAACTAGCCGGGCGTGGTGGCGGCACCTGTAGTCCCAGCTACTCAGGAGGCTGAGGCAGGAGAATGGTGTAAACCCGGGAGGCGGAGCTTGCAGTGAGCTGAGATCTGGCCACTGCACTCCAGCCTGGGCGACAGAGCAAGACTCTGTCTCAATCAAAAAAAAAAAAAAAAAGAGAAAGTAGGTTGCAGACACCAGGACCCCACGCCTTAAATGCTTCAGTGCATGTCTCCTAAGAACAAGCAGGAAAATCATCACAGGCACAGAACGCACCCTGCACGCAGTACCCTGAGCTGCTGACCCCCACCCGGGTTCAAACTCTGTCCCAGTTTTTTTTTTTTTTTTTGGAAACAGGGTCTTGCTCTGTTGCCCAGGCTGGAGTGCAGTCATGAGATCACAGCTTACTGCATCCCCAGCCTCCTGGACTCAAGTGATCCTCCCGCCTCGGCCTCCTGAGCAGCTAAGCCACTGCATCTGGCTAAGTCTAAAAAAAATTTTTTTTGGGACAGGTGTGGTGGCTCACATCTGTAATCCCAGCACTTTGGGAGGCCGAGGCAGGCAGATCACAAGGTCAGGAGTTTGAGACCAGGCTGGCCAACACAGTGAAACCATGTCTCTACTAAAAATACAAAAATTAGCCAGGTGTGGTGGTGCATGCCTGTAGTCCCAGCTATTGGGGGTGCTGAGGCAGGAGAATTGCTTGAACCTGGGAGGTGGAGGTTCCAGTGAGCCAAGTTTGTGCCACTGTACTCCAGCCTGGGTGACAGAACTAGACTCTGTCTCAAAAAAAAATTTTTTTTTTCTTTTTTTAGAGATAGGGTCTCACTGTGTTGCCCAGGCTGGTCTCGAACTCCTGGGCTCAGGCAGTTTCCCTGCCTCAGTCTCCCAAAGTGCTGCGATTACAGGTGTGAGCCACTGTGCCTGGTCCAAATCCCTGAGGAGCCCAAGGCAGGTGGTTTACAGGGTCTGGGGTTAGCCTGTTTCCTGTGATTTCATATGGTCTCCTTGCTTTTGCTGGGAAGGCCGTCAACAGGAGCTGTGTCCTCACTGCTCCCCTCCCCGACTTTTTCCAAGGTTGGCAGCTTGTTTAAAGCACCTCAGGAACCTGGGAGCATTCAGCTGGGTCTGAGCTTAATAAAATCAGGACTACAGGCAGGCACCACCACACCCACAGCTAATTTTTAAATTTATTGTAGCGATGGGGTCTTGCTGTATTGCCCAGGCCGGTCTTGAACTCCTGGCCTCAAGGGATCCTCCCGCCTCGGCCTCCCAAAATGTTGGGATTACAGGTGTGAGCCACCACACCCAGCCTGTATTACTTTTTAAATCTGATTTTGGTTTGTATAATTACATAAAATACTAATATGGCTCCCAAGTCGTGGGATATTACAGACGTCTTGGTGTCTCCCGGGGTCCTGTCTCCTGTACACAGAGCCCCTCCCTTTCACCTGTGGGTTACTATTTTAATATTTTCTCTATCGATTTGCCTATGCGTGGTTTAAATAAGCAAATACTCACATAGAGTCATGGCCCCTCCTGCCTGTCTTAGACGTGTGCACCCGAGACACACTTTTCTCGACTTGGCGTTTTTCATTTGACATCACGTCCTGGAGATCACGTCTTTGCTGTTTATAGTGATATCTGGGGGAGGATTTTGACAGCGTGAAGGGTTTTTGAGCGTATTCCAGAGTCAGAGCAGCGGTGGGAGCAGAGAATGAATTCACATGCATGGTGTTGGTACAACATGACTCCGTGGAGCTGATCTCACTACGACCGCGTGCCTGGCTTCCCTCTGCCCGTGATTTAGAGGAGAAAGTGGAGGCTTGCCCGAGCTCACCCGGCAGGCAGGCAGGCGGGCGTCGGAGCCGGCCAGGACCTGGTGTCTGCTTCCCGGGCAGGCACTGTACGGCCCCAGGCTCGGGACAGCTGATGGGTGCTGGCCGTCAGAGGTTCCTTGAGGCTGTGCCTGTGGCTGGGCACACAGCCCTGTAGAGTGCCAGGCCTGTTGTGGGTGTGGTCCATGGAATCCTCCTGATGGCTCCGTAGCTTGTATCATGTGTGACCGGCAGTGCCGGGGGCTCGGGAACATCCGGTAGAGAGTGCAGCCTCCGTGGCATTTCTGTGTGAGGAAGAACCGGAGGGAGCTCAGCCTCGCCCTGTGCTCTGCAGAACAGACATGCGGCAGAGTCGTGATGGCCACCGTGTCCTGAAGGCGTGGGTCCGTCCGTACCAAGGCAGCCCCACCCAGCGTGCTTGGAACACAGGGGGGTCCCCACAGATGAGAATCGCTCCTGGGAGCATCAGTGCCATGACCCGGCGGGGGGGAACACTGGTGGTTTTCAGACGCAGTGGCCGTCCTGACCCGAGCCAGGGGCAGTGGGAAGACACCCGGTAGACCCTGCAGCTCGGGGGGCTGTGTGTTGGCGGGGGCAGTGGATGGACGAGACAGCAGCAGGAGGATTTGTCTAGAGTCTGGGTGTCTGCAAAGTCGGTGCTGGCCACAGCGAGGCGGGTGGTCTTCACGCTCCTTGAAGTTGAGTAGACGTGCGCCTTCTGTGGGACCGAGCTGCAGGGTGTCTGGCAGAATTTCAGTGTTTAAAAGGAATGATTTTTAATGAGGAAACAGAGACACAGGGTTCACTCCACACCAGACAAGGTGGAGAGAGATAGACAGACCCTGGCCGGCACCTGCTCCCCGCAGGCTCATTCCATGTGCTCAGGAGGGTCACGCAGAGACACTGGCTCACACGTGAGCTTGGTCTTCCTGGGGGCATGCTACACACGGCTCTGCCAATTGCCTTTTTCTCTTTACAGTTTCTCCTGGAGATTTTTCTAGATCAGGACACAAGGTGCTCTCCTCCCGCTGCTTTTCTTTTGAGACAGAGTCTTGCTCTGTTGCTCAGGCTGGAGTGCAGTGGGGCCATCACAGCTCACTGCAGCCTCGACCTCCTGGGCTCAAGCAATCCTCCCACCTCAGCCTCCCGAGTAGCTGGGACTACAGGCGCGTGGCACCACGCCTGGCTAATTTCTAATTTTTTTTTCTTTAGAGATGGGGGTCTCTCTATGTTGGCCAGGATGGTCTGGAACTCCTGGGCTCAAGCAAACCTCTGCCTCAGACTCCCAAAGTGCGGGGATGACAGGCGTGAGTCACCGCCTCTGGCATCCCCCTTATTTTGGAGTCTCACAGGACCCCCTGGTGTGCTCGGAGGACAGTGGACTGGGTTTGCGTGGTGGGCCTGCACACCGTGCCCTGGCTTTTCCATGCAACACCTTTGCAGGGCCATGTTTTCTCTCCCTTGGGCTGTGTGTGCCGGGCCGTGAGATTGGCTTCTGTCTGGCTGCTCACTGACCCTGGAACTGGCCTGGCCAAGGTGACCGACTTCTGCCTGTTTTCCTTCCTGAGTCTTCCCAGGTTAGGTGCTGAGTGGCTTTGGGCTGGCGACCACCCCTCTCTGGGCCTGAGGTGACATATCTGTAAGGCCTATTGCATGGCATGGCAAGAGGTGGGCCGCTGTCCGCTCCTGGCCGCTCTTACCTTCCATCTTGTTGTTTGAACAACTGCTCTTGAAAACCAGTTTGAATCAAGCCAGTGCGGCGGCTCACACCTGTCATCCCAGCACTTCGGGAGGCCAAGGCAGGCGGATCACTTGAGGTCAGGAGTTTGAGACCAGCTTGGCTAACATGGTGAAACCTCATCTCTACTAAAAATACAAAAATTAGCCAGGATTGGTGGGGGCGCCTGTAATCCCAGCTACTTGGAAGGCCGAGGCAGGAGAATTGCTTGAACCAGGAGGTGGAGGTTGCAGTGAGCTGAGATTGTGCCACTGCACTCCAGCCTGGGTGGCAGAGCGAGACTCTGTCTCAAAAACACAAGTTCTGAATCAGCCACAAGCACTATGTGGAAACAGGCGATGGTAGAGGAGCTTTTATTTGAAAGCTGGAAGGTCAAACTCGTGGGCCCTGCTCCACCTGGGCAGTGGTGCTCCCTGCGGACAGGGGTTGTGCTCCCCATCCCTACACCTGGCTGGGCCCGTGGGTGGCTGAGTTTGCAATCCCTCTCTGTCTCCTTGGCCCTGAGGGCGCCTCCAGCTCTGGGGACGCAGTGCCTGAGGCTTATTCCCTGGGCGCCTTTAACATGAGCCTGGCAGTGAGGCCAGGAGGGAGGCATTGGATCCCCCCGGCCCAGCCTCACCTGTCTGGTCTTTGGAAAGCTATGTCTGTTCACTTAGAACAAAGGTTCAGACCCAATTAAAACAATAATAACAAAATCAAGTGCATCTGAGTTTGTACAGGGAGCCATGGGACCCCCAGGGCGATGGGATAGGCCACCCCTGGGTACCCACAGGCCTCAGATGCAGGCTGACCTTGCACCCCCAGCCAGGACCCCTGCCCGCTGCCGCCTACCACCTGCCCGCTGACTGCCAGCCACCTGCCAGCACAGGCGCGGTTTGGGCCTCTGTTTTCCAGCTTCTGGCCGGCCAGTTTTGACAGCAGGACCACCTGCCTGAGGGTCTGCCCCTCTGATGGGGATGACCGAGCCCTCAGGTACATCTCAGCTGCTCATCTGTTGGGAGCCACAGTCACCTTCGCCTGGCCTGGCCCAGCCCCCTCCACACCTTTCAAGTGCCCTGGTCCTGGCAGGGGGAGGTGGGGGTATGCCCGGCTCTTCTACTACACTCCACTTCCAAGGCCTGGCCTGTGCTTTGAAGCAGCAGCAGTGGAAAGAAAACATGTGTTGCAGCCCACAGAGCCCCGCTGCTGCAGCATTTTCCAGCCCTGGGGTGGTGGCGCCCTGCGGGGCTGCAGTCCAGCTCCTGTGGCGTTTTCCAGCCCTCGTGCTCGGAGCCACGGTCTGAGGGCTACAGCGGCACCGGCTGCCTGGAATCCTGTGGCTGCGCCATGAGCATGGTGCCTTTCACTCTGGAAAATGTGCCCTGTCCTGGGAGGTGATGGCTGAGGAAGGCAGCCAGACTTGGGAATGGCTCCAGGGCCTCTCATCTTCTGCATGGAACGGGTTCTGTCACCATCGGCTGTAACATCCGACACATTAGCGGTGTAGTGATGGCTTCCCGCCGCGGCAAGGCGGCACGGGCTCGCAGGACATTGCAAGCACCTTGGAGTCAGAACATGAGTGCCTGCCGTGGGCTGTAAAGCGGGCACCTCCACCCCATCCCCGACGAACCCTGAGGGGTCCTTGTGCCTGACTTGGGGGGTCCTTGGGCCTGACTTGGGGGTGGGCAAGGAATTTCAGAGGATTTCTTGGAAAAGGCGAGGGAGGGAGATGATCAGGGGGGTGAAATGGACAAGGCTGTGGGCTCTGCCAACTCTGCCCGGGTCAGGCGGAGTTGCTCCACTGTGCACCTGAGACACTGAGGTCTGGAGAGTGGGCCTGCTTCGCCCGCCATCGCCTGGCTGGCCTGACCCAGGTTCAATACCGACAGCCCCCCAGCTGTGTGGTTTTCCTGGACCTGAGTGAGCGACTGGTCCCTTCGAGCTCCTGCCGGCCTTTGCTGTTTCTCAGATGGGCCTGGGCGTAGCTCCGGCCCCACAACCCGGTTTGGTGGCAGACAGCTGGGGCTCTTTTCTTCCTCCAGGAATGAAATCCTTGGAGAAGAAAGATCCTGCATCCAGCCTGGAGAGAGGCCTCTGGAGGGGACCCCGCCTGCTCTTTGCTGACCTGAGCACGCCTGGGCTGTTGGTGGCTCCCGCCTTGTGCCCTCTTTCCCCTTCCCCGTGGCTCCACGTCCCCGATGTTGACTTGCTCGGCACAGGGAGGTTCTGACGAGGTTTCCAGCTCCGGGCTGGGTCCGGTGTGTGGGACGCAGAGGTGGATCCGGTGCCCACAGAGCCCATCGCTGAGTCTGGTTGAGCAAATAGCAAAACCTGTTTGCCACCACAGGGGTGCCTGACGTGGCCCGAGCCCCGGAAGCCGCATGGCCACGGATTGCTGGTTATGAGGCGGTACAGGTCCCTTTCGCATGGTCTTTGGGGAGATGAGTCTGGGGGGCCTTCGGTCCCACTCCCCCTCCCACTGTCCCCTGTGATGGGACCTCGGCCTGTGTTTGTTCAGTGAGTGACTGTCAGTCAGAAGGGCCCCACCCATTCGGTGTTCACCCCTGTTTTGCCCGGTGCCTTTATGAGACCGGGGCTGTGTGTGCCCCGTTTCCCGGTGACTGGCGCCCAGCACAGACCTGCCTATACGTAGCGGGACCTCGGAAAATACCGGTGAGGGCCGAGTGGAGTTGAGCACTGGCGGTCATGGCATGGATCTTCCAGGCTGCCTGAGCCTGAGTGGTGGGTGCTCACCTCCTCCCCCAATGCCCAGGGA
Source organism: Trachypithecus francoisi (assembly GCF_009764315.1). NCBI lineage: Eukaryota > Metazoa > Chordata > Mammalia > Primates > Cercopithecidae > Trachypithecus > Trachypithecus francoisi. The sequence goes on from NW_022681469.1 coordinate 110,033,525, forward strand.
GGGCAGGCGTGAGCTGGGCGGGGGGCTCTGGATGGAGAGCACCCAAGTCCCTGCCCACCCTGGGGGGTATTGGTGCCCTCCTTAGGAAGGGACAATTGGAAGCGCCCTCTGCTGTCAAGCTCAGTACGGGGGTGCCCCGGATGGTGTGATATTCGGCCTTTCCCTCCTGACGGATTGGGGGTCAGCCATGTAGAGTGCCAGATAGGGTTGGCCATTGCTGTCTGACCACCTGGGTCCGCACCTGGCTCTGTCGTTTGCGCGTTCTCGGGCGTGGGGGAGTCATGACTTCGTCTTGGCCTCAGTGTCCCGTCTGTAAAACGGGTGTTGTAAAAGTTCCAGGTAGAGTGAAGCCCTCAAAACCCGCCATGAGCTCTTAGTGAACCCCAGATCCCTTGGCTCCCACCGCTGCCCTCTGTCAGTGCTGATTAAAATGTTATCTTTTGGGGCCAGATCCTGTGGCTCATGCCTGGAATTCCAGCACTTTGGGAGGCTGAGGCGGGATGATTGCTTAAGCCCAGGAGTTTCAGACCAGCCTGGGCAACGTAACAAGACCCCATCTCTACAAATAAATAAAACCTCCTGTAATCCCAGCGCTTTGGGAGGCCATGGTGGGCGGATCACGAGGTCGGGAGATCGAAACCGTCCTAGCCAACATGGTGAAACCTCATCTCTACTAAAAATACAAAAATTAGCTGGGCGTGGTGGTGGGTGCCTGTAGTCCCAGCTATTCAGTAGATTGAGGCAGGAGAATTGCTTGAACCTGGGAGGTGGAGGTTGCAGTGAGCTGAGATCGCGCCACTGTACTCCAGCCTGGCGACAGAGTGAGGCTCCATCTCAATAAATAAATAAATTTTAAAAAAATGAGCTGAGCATGGTGCTGCACCTGTAGTCCCAGCTACTGGAGAGGCTGAGGCGGGAGGACCACTTGTGCCTAGGAGGTCAAGGCTGCAGTGAGCTATGATCACGCCGCTGGAATCCAGCCTAGGTGACAGAGAACCTGTCTCTAAAAAAAAAAAAAGTTTGCTTTACCTTTCCTTTTTTTTTTTTTCCTCCAAGATCAGATTTTTTTCTTTTCTTTTCCTTATTCTTTTTTTTTTTTTTTCTTTTCTTTTGAAATGAAGTCTCACTGTCACCCAGTTTGGAGTGCAGTGGCACAATCTTGGCTCACTGCAACCTCCCCCTCCTGGGTTCAAGTGATTCTCCTGCCTCAGCCTCCCGAGTAACTGAGATTACAGTCGTGTACCACCACACCCAGCTATTTTTTTCTTTTAATTTTATTAGAGACATGGTTTCACTGTGTTGGTCAGGCTGGTCTCGAACTCCTGACCTCAAATGATCCACCTGCCTTGGCCTCCCAAAGTGCTGGAATTACAGGTGTGAGGCACCGCGCCTGGCCAGATTAATTTTTTTCTAATTATGAAAGTAATACATGCCAATCATAAGAAAAATCAGAGACTACATTATTCAGTCTACTCCATGGGCAAACATATATATATATATAAAATGTACCATGATTCCCAGGCCACCCTCTATGCCCCGTGCTGGCCACACTGTGGTGCGTAAATTTCCATTTACCGCAACTGCATATTTATTTAGGGAAATCTGAGTGTACCACTGTATTAGTCAGTTGCATGGCTATAAAGAAATACCTGAGGCTGGGTAATGTATAAGATTGGTCTAATTGGCTCACGGTTCTGCAGGCTCTACAGCAAACATGGTGCTTATTTTTTTGTTTGTTTCATAGATGGTGCTTTTGATGTTGTATTTAAAAAGTTGTCCCCAAGGCCAGATGTGGTGGCTCATGCCTGTAATCCCAGCACTTTGGGAGGCCGAGGTGGGAGGATTGCTTGAGCCCAGACGTTTGAGACCAACCTGGGCAATATTGTGTGCGATCCATCGCTAAAATAAATGAAAAATAAATGTAGTTGTCGCCGAACTTGAGGTAATCAAGATTTTCTCCTACGTTGTCTTCTAGAAGTTTTATTGTATTTAGTTATGTCTGAGATCCATTTTGAATTAGCTTTCTGTAAGGTCTGTATCTAGATCTGTCCCTCTCCTGTGGATATCCAGTTGTTCCAGCATTGTTGAAGAGACTTTCCTTTCTTTGTTAGTTTGCTTTTGCTCTTATGTCAAAGAACAGCTCACTATATTTGTGTGGCTCTACTTTTGGGCTCTCTGTTCTGTTATATTGATTTATTTGTGTATTTTTTCATCAGTATCACACTGTCTTGATGACTACAACTTTATAGGAAATCTTGAAGAAGTCTTTTAAAAAAAATATTGTAATTGTTATTCCAGGTCTTTTGCCTTTCCGTATAAGCTTTAGAATCAGTTTGTTGATGTGCACAAAATAACTTTCTGGGATTTTGATTGGGATTGTGTTGAATCTGTTGAGAAATTGGAAAGAACTGACATTTTGACAATATTGAGTCTTTCCATCCATGAACATAGACTATCTCCTCATTTACTTAGATCTTTGGTTCCTTTAGCAGAGTGGTTTTGTAGTTTTCCTCATATACATCTTTTGTATATTCTGATAGTTTTCTAACTATTTCTCTTTTCCGGTGCCAATATAAATAGTGTTGTGGTTTTCATTTCCAATTTTAACTGTTGATTGCTTCCATAGGAAGGCAACTGGCTTTTGCATATTAACCTTGTATCCTGTAAACTTGCTATAATTACTTATAAGTTTCAGGAGGTTTTTTTGGTTTGTTTTTTTGTTGATTCTTTTGGATTTTCTACATAAACAATCATGTCATCTGTGAAGAAAGACAGTTTTATTTCTTTCTTCCCAATCTGTATGCCTTTTATTTCCTTTTCTTGTCTTACTACATTAGCTAGGACTTCCGGTATTGATACTGAATAGGAGTGGTGAGAGAGGACATCCTTACTTTGTTCCTGATCTTAGCAGGAAAGCCTTGAGTTCTCACCGTTAAGTATAATGTTCCCCTATAATCCTAGTTTGCTAAAAAAAATTTTTAAATCATGAATGGGTATTAGATTTTGTCAATGCTTTGTCTGCATCTATTGGTATGATCATATGGTTTTCTTTCTTCAGCTTGTAGATGTGGTGGATCATGTTAATTGATTATTTATTTATTTTTAGAGATGGAGTCTCACTCTGTCACCCAGGCTGGAGTGCAGTGGTACAATCTCAGCTCACTGGAACTTCCATCTCCTGGGTTCAGGTGACTCTCCTGCCTCAGCCTCCTGAGTAGCTGGGATTATAGGCATGTGCCACCATGCCAGGCTAATTTTTGTATTTTTAGTAGAGATGGGGTTTCACCATGTTAGCCAGGCTGGTCTCAAACTCCTGACCTCAGGTGATCCACCCACCTCAGCCTCCCAAAGTGCTGGGATTACAGGCATGCATCACCATGCCCAGCTGGTAATTGATTTTTCAAACATTCTGTCATCCTCGTATACCTGGAATAAATCCCACTTGTCCATGTTATATAATTATTTCTATACATTGTGAGATTCGATTTGTGAATACTTCGTTGAAAATTTTGCATCTATGTTCATGAGAGATGTTTGCGCTATATTTTTTCTTTCTTGTCTGTCTTTATTTTGTTTTCGTGTTAAAGCTGTCATAGAATTATTTAGGAAGTGTTTCATCTGCTTCTGTTTTCTGAAAGCTGTTGTAGAGAATTGGTATTATTTCTTCCTAAATAATAGAAATAACTAGTGAACACATCTGTGCTTAGTGCTTTTTTGTTTTTATTTTTATTTTTTGTTTCTAAGAGACAATGCCTCTCTCTGTCATCCAGGCTGGAGTGCAGTGGAACAATCATAGCTCAATGCAATTCCCAACTCCTGGACTCAAGTGATTTTCTGGCCTCAGCCTCCCACGTAGCTGGGACTACAGGTGTGCACTACCAGGCCTGATTAAATTTTTTTTTTATTTTTAATAGAGATGAGGTATTTCTGTGTTGCCCAGGTTGCTCTCAAATGCCTGGCATCAAGTGATCTTCCTGCCTCAGCCTCTAAAAGTGCTGGGATTACAGGTGTGAGCTGCTGTGCCTAGCCTGGGGTTGATGCTTTTTGTTTTGGAAGGTTAATAATCACTGATTCAACTTCTTTAATAGATACAAACTTGTTCAGTTTGTCTATTGCTTCTTGTGTGAATTTTAGTAGATTGTGTATTTCAAGGAACTGGCCCATTTTATCTAAGTTATCAAATGTGTAATCATAGAGTTTTTCTTCTTCATTTCTTTTCTTTTTTTTTTGAGATGGATTTCACTCTTGTCATCCAGTCTGGAATGCAATGGCATGATCGCGGCTCACTGCTACCTCTGCTTCCCAGGTTCAAGCAATTCTTCTGCCTCAGCCTCCCCTGTAGCTAGGATTACAGGTGCCTGCCACTATGCCTGGCTAATTTTTTGTATTTTTTTACTAGAGATGGGGTTTCACCATGTTGGTCAGACTGGTCTCAAACTCCTGACCTCAGGTGATCTGCGTGCCTCAGCCTTCCAAAGTGCTAGGATTACAGACATGAGCCGCCGTGCCTGGTCTCATAGAGTTTTTCATAGTATTACTTTATTTTTAATGTCCATAGGACCTGTAGTGATGCCCCTTGTCCATGGGACCTGTAGTGATGCCCCTTGTCCATAGGACCTGTAGTGATGCCCCTTGTCCATAGGACCTGTAGTGATGTCCCTTGTCCATGGGACCTGTAGTGATGTCCCTTCTTTCATTTCTGAAGTTAGAGATGCTTTGGCTGCATTGATTTTCTCTAGTATTTTCCCATTTTCAGTTCCATTTATTTCTGTCTTAATTTTATTCTTACTTTTCTTTTTGTTGCTTTGGAATTAATTTCCTCTTCTTGTTGTAGTTTCCCAAGATGGAAGCTTGGGTTGTTGATTTTGGATATTTTCCTAATGTATGCTTTCAGTGCTATAGATTTCCCTCTAAACTTTGCTTTTGTTACCTCCCGCACTTTATGATAAGCTCTATTTTCATTTTCATTTCATTCAAATTGTTTTTCATCTTCTCTTGAGCCTTCTTGTTTGACCCATATGTTATTTAGAAGTATGTTATTTAATCACCAAATATTTTGGGATTTCCTATCTATCTTTCTGTTACTGACTTCTAGTTTAATTCCCTTCTGGTGTGAGAGCATGCACTATGTGATTTCTGTTCTTTTACATTTGTTCAGGGATATTTTATGACCCAGAATGTTTTCTTTCTTGGTAAATGTTTCATGTGAGCCTGAGAAGAATGTGTAGCCTGATCTTGTTTGATGAAGTCTGTAAATATCAATTAGATCCTGTTAACTGATGATACTCAGTTCATCTGGGTTCTTACTGATTCTCTTTTTTTATTTCCTGTGTGTAATTTTTCAAACTAGATTACTGATTTTCTGCCTGCTGGATCTGTCAATAACTAGCTGAGGGGGCATTAAAGTCTTAAACTATAATAGTGCATTTGTCTGTTTCCCTTGCAGTTCAATCAGATTTTGCCTTATGACCCATTTTTAAATGTAATCGACCTATAGTGACCATCATCCAATCTCCGTGGATGTGTCTCCACATCACTGTTTTTAAATACCTCCTTGTATTCAATTCTGTAACTTAATTAACCAATCACCAACTATTGCATATTTCAAACCTTCATGGCTACAAGCAGCTCTGTGATAAACAGCCTGCTAGCCACATCTTATGTATTTTTAAAGTTGCTTCTATAGAGGAAATGCTAGAGGAAAAAAACCCATTGAAAGAGCATGCACTTTTTTTTTTTCTTTTTGAGATGGAGTCTTGCTCTGTTGTCTAGACTGGAGTGCAGTGGCATGATCTTGCTCAGTGCAACCCCCACCTCCCGAATTCAAGAGATTCTCCTGCCTCAGTCTCCTGAATAGCTGGGATTACAGGCACATGTCACCACACCCGGCAAATTTTTGTATTTTTAGTAGAGATGGGGTTTCCCTGTGTTGGCCAGGCTGGTCTCAAACTCCTGACCTCAGGAGATGTGCTCGCCTTAGCCTCCCGAAGTGCTGAGATTACAGGCGTGAGCCACCGTGCCTGGCCAGCATGCATATTTTTAAGGTAAAAGTTTGCTTTTGCCAACCTAAACCTGAAGGTGCTGGTCTCCACCCAAAGTGGATTCTGATTCAGAAGATCAGGGCTGGCCCGGGTATCTGGAGATACTGTGAACATCCAGGACTGGACGCCATGGCCAGAGGCATGGATTGGCGATTCTCACTGGAAGCCCAAGAATGTATAGAAGGAATTTGCCATCCTCCACCTCCTTCCCTAGATCCACAGGGTAGAGTGGACACTTGGCTTGTACCTCCCTTCTGGAATTCCATAGATTCATTCCGAACCCTGAACCCTGGCCATTCACGTGCTTCTCTCTCCAATGCCAAGAAAATGTTGTTCAGTGACGTGTGTTAAAGCATGGTACGGAAGACTTCGTTCTGGACCATTGCACTAGGTACAGGGACCATTGCAGTGGGGTCTTGAAGTGGAGGAAGGAGCTTGGGCTTGCCTCTGAATATGAGATGAGAACATGAGAATTTCCACCCAAGTGGCAGTGGATGGAAAATAAGCAAGAGAAAATACCAAGGGTTGGGGGGTTCTGGTTACACTGACCCAACAGGATTCTTGTTGAAGACAGGCCAGGGTGACCAGACGTCCCCTGTGGGGTGGTAGGGGTGAGGAGCCTGATCAGACACTGAGGATGATCAGATATCAAAGATGATCAGATATTGATCATGGTGGGTGATCAGTTCTGGCTGAACTGATTTGGCAGGATTATTTTACAAGGAAGCACAGATGGGCCTAGAAGAAGGTTCTGGAACCTGACTAAAGTTTGGCCAAGGAGAGAATTGTTGTTACCACACATTTGTGATTAGGAACCAGACCCATAGTCAAGAGTGTGGCCGAGGGTCCCTGGGGGTTTGTGAACACCATGCTGTTGACGCCCCAGCTGGGAGCAGGAGCTCTGCTTTCCATGATGGCCAGGACTTACTTATTGCTATTTAGAGAGAATTATTTGGAAACTTGGAGTCAACAGAGACACGGAACAAGCCTTCACCTAAACAGTGGAAGAGGCTAAACACAAGCCAGGATGCTGTGTCTGGGGTGCTGGGATCCCAGCAGACGGGAACCCTGGGTCGTGGGTGGGGACAGAAGAGATAGGACCGTGATGCCAGCACCCAGGGTCTGCCCAGGGGTTTAGGCCACTTCATTTCCTTAAATAATGTTGACCTAAGGTTTAAATCATCAATGGAGAGAGGTTCTTCCCCGGTGAGGGCAGCATGTCTAGGAATTTCAGAACCACTTCTAAAGGAGGATGAAGACTCAGCAAGCCTCTCTTTCCCCCGGATAGTGTCATGTTGAAAAACATGAGAAGTCAGAAAAACATATTAGTATGCACTGGAACAAGTGTTCTGCCTTCAGCAAGGTCCTTTTTTGTAAATGTTCTGTTTTCTTCACTCGTCATTCCCGTCTGCTCCTTGTCAATACACATATGTACATTCTCTGCAGACCTACTGTTGGTGCATATGTGCCTCTGTGTGTTCTGCTCTTTGACATCATGGGAGGGGGAGTAACAACCCGTGTCCTGGCTCTGGCATCCCCCTTCTATCCCTAGGAAGGTTCAAAGATTTTCAAAATAGAGAGTTAAAAAAAACTAAAGATCAGAAATGTTGGAAGTGCTAATAACTCAGTTTGCCTTCTTTATTACTGGATACAATCCTGGCACATTCATGTTCTCCCAGGTCAATGTCATGATGCTTTTGTTTAAAAGTCACAAAAATTCTTTATTTTTTTTTAGCCTCAGGCAGACATTTCTAAGATGCAGAAATGCAGATTGTTGGAGCGGGAGGAGGGAATGGGAGGCCCTGTGTGGTGCGGTGGGGAGCGGGGGGCAGGCCTTGCTGCAACCCCCCACCTCACTGCACTTCTGGCTGCATCCCCAACCTTGGCAGGCACCTGGTGCCCAGGTCTGAGGTGCAGCTTTGAGGGTCTGTGGGCGCCCACCCTTTCTGCTGTCCGTCTCAGGTGGCCTCAGCCCTGAGAACTGGCCGAACCTGTTTGCTTTAGCAGGTTTCTTTGCATGGGTGAGGGCAGGGAGGTGTTTACCTGTCAGGCCACCTCCGGCTGCAGCAGTTCCACAATATATTAGCAATGTAAGCCAATAAAAAGGAATAAAAAGCTAGAACAGTGATGAGACTGGCTGAGATCGGGGCTCAGGCTGCTCCATTTGCATCACTCCTGGGGGATTCTGGGACATGTGTGACCCTTCTAGCAGCACTGGGGGAGCGGCTGCATGGGGTTTGGAACCAGCAGAAACTATGACAGCAGCTGCTGAATATGGGAGCCCCTTATTCTGCCGAGTGCTTCACAAGCCTCATGTAGTGCAGCTGAGCATATTACTGTGTCCATTTTACAGATGGGTTAACTCTTCAGAGACTCAGTCCCCTGGGTCCCTCCAGGCAAGGTTGGGACTTGTACCAGATATGATGAGGTGACGGCCAGGAAGCATCTGTCATGGGGATGACTCCACCCCCTGTGACATCACCCCACATAAGCATCTGTCACCCCTGCTCAGTAGTGAGCCCCTTAGGGAAGGGTTGCAAACCCGGGATCCTGGGGGTTCAGGAATTAAGTGGAAAACGTGGAGTCCTTGGGAATTGTGGCAGATTGGAGAGGGTCATGCTCCTTCCAAAGTGAGGGTGAGCTGAATTCTTGCTTTGGGATTACAAGGTCCCTGTGTTGCCAGACTTTTCTTTTTATTTTCTTTTTTCAAAGGAAAGCCAAAATTTGGATTTTATGAATTTCCTTTATTTTTAAATGTTGGGAGATGGTTTTGAAAATAGCATTAACATTGGCATGTGAAGAAAATAGAAAACCTGAAGAGATCTAGAAGCATTAAGTAAGTTGAAACGATAACCAAAGACCTTTCCTCCCAAAGGGTTCTTTCTGATGGTTCCACTGGTTGAATTCCTTCAAATATCAGCAAACTGTCTGTTCTTACTTCTCAAATTGCTACAGAAAATAGAAAACAAGAGGAAGCTGCTTGATCATTATATGAACTGTACTTGATCAGGTAGAGTTTATCCAGAATTCAAGGATGGTTCAACCTCAGAATACTCCATATAAATCACCATATTAGTAGATTATAGAGAAAGAGCATATGACATGTCACATAGGTGTTGGAAAAGGTTTTGACAAAGCTCAACAACTATTGCATAAATTCTTAGCAAACTAAGAATAGGGTCACTTCTTAACTTGGTAAGGGTCATACATACCCAACACAGAGCAAACATCCTAATGGAGAATCTTTGTCTACATGCTCTTTAAGGGAGGGACCACATTGAGGCTCTAATGGCTTTCATGGTTTAACTGTGCTTGAGAGGTCCTGGCAATGCTATAAAGAAAGAAAAATAAGAGGAGTCAGAATTGGAAGGGAAAAGAGAAGACAAATTTGATCATGTCTATGGAAACCAGAGTCGAATACACAGAACAACTCTTACATTCTTATGAATGTTCAGCAGGGTTGGTGCAAGATCAACTTACAGAAATCATCATTAAGAAGCCCAAGGGATCCATACATAAATATACACAATTTTTCTTTGTCAACTTATAGAAAATAAAAAAGTGGATTCCTTCCCATCACAATGAAGATATTAAATCTGTCTCAACAGAAAGAAAGAGAGAAAAAATAAAGAGCCCAAGGGGCTGGGTGGGTACAGGGAATGAGAGAAGACACAGGCAAGAAGTAACTGGAGAATAGAATTTGAAAGGATGCCATTCACAAGGGCAACAGCCACTGAAGACGGGAATGTGCATGATACAGATTACATGAGACTCTAGGGAGAAAGTTTTAAACCTCTATAAGGACATAAAACACGATCTGAATAGGGAGAGGCGGTCTGTATTCTTGGGTGGAATGACTCAATGTGATGATGTCATTTCTCCCTCACATTAATCTCTACCTTCAAAGCAGCCCCACTTGAAATTGCAGCTGGAATGTTGTGAGGTGGTAAACACGTTTGGAAATGTGAATGAGCCGGGTGTGGTGGCTTATGCCTGTAATCCCAGCACTTTGGGAGGCCGAGGTAGGAGGATTGCTTGAGCCCAGGAGTTTGAGACCAGCCTGGGCAACACAGACACACCCTATCTCTAAAAAAAAGAAAAGTAGCTGGGCATGGTGACACGTGCCCGTAGGCCCAGGTACTCAGGAGGCTGAGGCCGGAGGATCACTTGAGTGCAAGAGTTCGAGGCTACAGTTAGCTGTGATCCCACCACTGCACTCTAGCCTGGGTGACAGAGTGAGACCCTGTCTCTAAAAAACAAACAACAACAAAACCAAAAACAACAAAAAGAGAAAGGAAAGGAAAGAATAAAATTTGCAAATAGCGAAGTCATCTTTGAAACAGAAGCACAAAGAAGGGGGACTTCTCCTACCAAGAGCTGAGGCTCAGCAGGAAGCCCTGGTCATAAATGGAGCCAGGTGCCCTGCAGGAAGGGACGGCAGAACAATGGCATGGGACAGAGAGCTGAGAGGAGGTGCAGGCACATATGGGAGCTCGATATTTAATAGATGCAAGAGTCAGTTTAGTACAGTGGTTAAGACAAGGACTCTGGAGCCAGATCACCTGGTTTTGAATCCCAGCACCACCATTCCTTAGCTGTGTGACCTTGGGCGGGTTCCTTAACCTCTCTGTGCTTCCGTCTTGCTCCCACCTGTATGTGAGGATAAGGGGAGTAATGATCATATATGCCACAAGGTTGTTGGGAGAATAAAATGAGCAACTATGTGTAAAACACTGTATTAGGTTCTAGGGCTGCCATAACAGAATGACAAATTTGGCCTTAACAGTGATCTAGCGTCTCATGCTTCTGGAGACCAGAAGTCCAAGCTCAAGATGTGGGCAGGGCTGGTTCCCCCTGAGGGCTGTTTGTGGGGATCTGACCTGGCCTCTCCTTGACTTGTAGGTGCCGTGTTGCCTTCCTGCTGTGCTTTCGTCTGACTCTTCACTCTGCATGGACACCGTGTTCTCCATGTGTGTGTCCAAGTCTCCTCTTTTTATAAGGAGTACAATCATATTGAGTTAGGGCCAACCCTACTCCAGTAGGACCTCATTTTTTTCTGAGACAGGGTCTTGCTGCCAGTCTGTGGCGCTCTGTGATGGCAGCCCAGGCAGACATGTCGGAGAGTATTTCATTAGTTGGTTGTGGGAAAATACTTTCTTAAAACCCACAAAGCACAAACCATAAAGCAAAAAAGAGGTTATATCAGATGAAAGACATCTACTTAATTAAAGAACATCATGGAAAAGTTAACAGGTCACTACCTGTAAGAAAATAGTTGCAATATCTAAACCCGATAAGCAACCAGTATCAAAAACACACAAGGAATTTCTGTAAATCAGCGGGAAAGAAGGTACCAACGCTTCTATCAAGATGGGCACAGGATATGAACAGGAAGTTTACAGAAGAGGAAACACAACCAGAGAAGAAGCCCTTGAAGAGCAGCTCAGAGCTTAGAGATCAGGGAAATGTAAATGCAAACAAAACCGCAGTTCAAAGCCGCAGCCCCAAAGTGTCAGGCAATGTGGTGACATGGGTAGATCTAGGGTATGTGGACTCCATGAAGAAAAGAAGAAACAGCATGAAATCTGCAACAGGATACCATTTTTTGGTTAAATGCACATAGCTTATGATTCTGTGTTTTAAGAGAAAACATACAAACGAAAGGGGAGACCTCAAATATAGCAATTGCCCACGGACTGAGAGGGCGATGGGAAGACAGGAATAAATGTATAGATAAAACAAGAACAGATCACAGAACGTCATGAACTGAGGGCTCCATATTTGCATCTGAGGTTTAAAGAAAAGATGCTGAATAGGATGTCCCACAAAACACAAGTGTTGCCAAATGCATGGTCTGTGGCCCTGTCGGGAACAGCGGGGTTTGCTGCGCCGTGGCCCCAGCAGGACCCAATCTCAGTGTCGTGGCCACCTGTGAGCTGAGCAGGTGGCTGAGTGCAGGGATATGGGTCTGCGGGCTGTGTTCCTGGACCTTGCCTTGCCTCTACCTCTCACAACCCTCACTCCTGCACTTACGGCTGGTGGGGAGGAGCCTTCACTGGTCCTGGGTTGGGTGGGGGTGGTGAGGGGTCCCAGGAGGAGGGTGGGGGAAAGTGGGTGGGGCCTCTGCTTCCCTGGAGCCCTCCTGGTTTGGGGAAAGTGAACACAGCTCAAGTCCATATTTTAAGAGAAACTGGGGGTGTCTGTGCAGGGGCAGGGCGTCTAGGCTTCCCTATACATCCCTTTGCCTGGAGAGAGGCTGCGAGTTCCACCTGGGTGAGTGCTACGCGGGACCCAGGAGGGGTTTGCTTTCTATTTGACCTGCCACACCCTGGGCTCTGTTCTGGGAGGGACCTAGTGCCTGCTGCCACCCCTTGGGTTCACAGGCCCAGGCTCTGCCTCCTGCCAGGATGGGGGAAGCTGATGGAAAGCTGGGGCTGGGAGAGCATCTGGAATGGACCAGGGTGACAGTCGGTGACAAGACCCATCACCCAGTGTGACTGTTCTTTCCTACAGGGCTGAGTGGGACTCGACCAGCTGGCCTGATATTAGTGTGGTCTGAGCAAGTGGCTGACCAATAGGTTGTGCCCAACACATTTATTTGCACACCAAATATTAGCTTGCTTTTAAAACGGCACTTGGTTAGTTGGGGGTGGTGGTTCGGGCGGATGGTCCCATCTCCTTGGGAGGCTGAGGCAGGAGGATTACTTGAGTCCAGAAGGTTGAGGCTGCAGTGAGCTGTGATGGCACCACTGCAGTCCAGCCTGGGTGGCAGAGTGAGACATGGTCTTTTTTTTTTTTTTTTTTTTTTTTGAGACGGAGTGTGGCTCTGTGGCCCAGGCTGGAGTGCAGTGGCCGGATCTCAGCTCACTGCAAGCTCCGCCTCCCGGGTTTACGCCATTCTCCTGCCTCAGCCTCCCGAGTAGCTGGGACTACAGGCGCCCGCCACGTCGCCCGGCTAGGTTTTGTATTTTTTAGTAGAGACGGGGTTTCACTGTGTTAGCCAGGATGGTCTTGATCTCCTGACCTCGTGATCCGCCCGTCTCGGCCTCCCAAAGTGCTGGGATTACAGGCTTGAGCCACCGCGCCCGGCTGACTCGGTCTTTAAAAAAAAAAAAAAAGAATGGCACTTGGTCTGGCACAGTGGCTCATGCCTGTAATCCCAGAACTTTGGGAGGCCCAGGTGGGCAGATCACGAAGTCAGGAGTTCGAGACTAGCCTGGCCAACACGGTGAAACCCCGTCTCTACTGAAAATACAAAATTAGCTGGGCATGGCAGCGTGCGCCTGTCATCCCAGCTACTCGGGAGGCTGAGGCAGGAGAATCGCTTGAACCTGGGAGGCGGAGGTTGCAGTGAGCTGAGATTGTGCCGTTATACTCCAGCCTGGTTGACAGGGTGAGACTCTGTCTCAAAAAATAAATAAATATATGAATAAAAGGCGCTTGGGTGGTTGGGTTTAGATTTTAAAATAAACAAGAAAACCCCAACTATTCCTTGTTGTTTAAATTACCCGGGATGAGCACTTGGCTGTTTTTATTGGGCGAGGAGTAAAGGGCCCGAGGCGCTTCACCCCATTTGCACTTTTTTCTCCCAAAAATACATGAGGTTGGGATTCATGGGTGGCTTTTGGCCTCAAGGCCCGATCTTGTCCTGAATGTGTCTTTGAAAACATCGATGCCGCGGGCAGAACTGGGAACCACACCTTAGAGCTGGGTGTGGAGGGAAAACGCTGGGCTCTGAAGTTGTAGCTGTCAGCAGGGAGGGAGGCAGACAGACCCTCAGCCAAGGTGGCGTGTGGCGCTGGGATCTGGTGGCCGGTGAGGAGCCGCTGTGCGATGGCTGCCACAGCAGAACCGAGTAGAGCGTGCTCCTGGGACCGCAGCCTGAGGAGGCCAGGCCGGCCTAGCTCAGATGAGTCCTGCCGGCTGGCAGGACGTGGCCCCGGAGAGACCCTGGGCTACGTCACTGTTTCCCAGCTGGTCCCCTGGTCCCCCAGATCAGTGAGGACAAAGTGAGCCAGGGAGGCCTGGGGGGCACAGGTAGTGGCTGCGTTTGGCCAGAGGTGGAAGCGTGACCCTGGGCAGGTGGAACGGGAAGGAAGGCCCTCCATCTGTGGTTGATGGAGATCTCTGACCTCTCCAGGCCCTGAGAGTCTGTCCGGGGAGACCTCGTTTTGCCAGTGAGAGCCAGGGGGGCAGCCTCCAGCACAAGGGGCCAGGACCTGTGGCGAGGACTCACTGCACCAGACAGGGCCTGTACCTGCAGCCAAAAGGGGCTAAGACCCACCCAGTGTGTTCTGCGTGCAGGGCTGGGCCTGGGTGGGTCTTGTCAGTGGTGAGAACACAGCCCCTGCCTGGCCTCAGCCTCAGCCTCAGCCGCTTGCTTGCTTCCTGTCTCTTTTTCTCTCCCTTCCTTCCTTCCTTCCTTCCTTCCTTCCTTCCTTCCTTCCTTCCTTCTTCCTTCCTTCCTTCCTCCTTCCTTCCTTCCTTCCTTCTTCCTTCCTTCCTTCCTTCCTTCCTTCCTTCCTTCCTTCCTTCCTTCCCTCCCTCCCTCCCTCCTTCCTTCCTTCCTTCCTCTCTCTCTCTCTTTCTTTCTCTTTCTCTGTTTCTTTTTCTTTCTTTCTTGTTTCTTTCTCTCTCCTTTGTCTCTCCCTCTTTCTGCCTTTCTCTCTTCCTTTTTATTTCTCTCTTCCTTTTTCTCTCTCTTTCCCTCCCTCCCTCTCCCTCTTTCTCTCTCTCTCTCTTCTTCTCTCTCTTTGTCTCAGTCTCTCTTTCTGCCTCTCTCTCTCCTTCTTTCTTTTTGTTTTTAGAGACAGGGTCTCACTCTGTTGCCCAGGCTGGAGTGCAGTGGTGCAATCTCAGCTCATTGCAGCCTCAATCTCCTAGGCTCACGTGATCCTCCTGCCTCAGCCTCCTGAGTAGCTGGAATCACAGGTGCATGCTACCATGCCCAGCTACATTTTTTACTTTTTTTTTCTTTTCTTCTTCTTTTTTTTTGAGACGGAGTCTCGCTCTGTTGCCCATGCTGGAGTGCAGTGGCGTGATCTCAGCTCACTGTAACCTCTACCTCCCAGGTTCAAGTGATTCTCCTGCCTCTGTTGGTCAGGCTGGTCTCGAACTCCTGACCTCAAGTGATCCACCTGTCTCAGCCTCCCGAAGTGCTGGGATTACAGGCATGAGCCACCATGCCCAACCAATTTTTTTACTTTTTATAGAGACAGGGTCTTGTTATGTTGCCCAGGCTGGTCTCAAACTTCTGGGCCCAGTGATCCTTTCACCTTCTTGCGGTACCCAGCCTCCCAAAGTGCTGGGATGACAGGCATGAGTCAGCCACCACATCCAGCCCGCATCAGCTTCCTAAGCCTCAGCTTCCTTTCTGTGAAGTGGGGCAGCAACAGGGCCCGTGGCGGTGAAGTTCAGAGGAGAGGGTGTAAATGGGGCATTCCCTTGGGTGGAAGGCATTCAACCCAGCCTTTTGTCAGAAGACCTGGGTCTTTGCCGTGTTCCACCGTCTCGGAGCTGATGAGACAGGTTGAATTTGTCATTCTGCACATCCTGTCATATATGCTGCTGAGTGTTTTGTGTGCAGATAGTCCTGAGTGGCTGAGGTTGGGCAGTTGTAGCCGGACTGTGGACAGAGGCTTCCTGTGAGTCTGCAGAAGTGCCCAGCCCTGCGTTGGCCTGTCCTGGTCGGGCACGAGGGGTGCAGAGACTGCAGGCGTCTGCTGTCTGGGCCTGGCTCCCATCCCCTCTGTGGGCCCCACACCTCCTGCCCGCCATGCTGACCTGAACCTCACAGTCCGGTTCCCTGGGTGGTGGACGAGTCCTTGGGTATCTCCCACCCGCTTGGTGGCAGCCCTGCTTGTCCCTGTGGGGACCTCACGGCACTGCACCCACTTGGCTCCGCAGGCCTCCCCGTCCTGGGGCTGGGAGAGGTCTCTGCAGGCTGGGGAGGGGCTTCTGGAGACATTCTCAGGTGAGCATTCCTGTGCAAGTCCCGACCTGAGCTTGTCTTGGCTCGGGAGGCCCAGAGCAGCTGGAGGAGGAAGGAAGTGGCATTTCTAGGAGATGATGGTGTTTTCCAGGCCAGCCTCGGTGCACCATGTCGGTCAGTGGGCCCTCGTGGTGGGAGCTGGACCGGTTTCTGCAGGTATTGGAGCGGATTCACAGAGCAGAACGACGGGCTGAGTTACTCACGTTCAACCCCGCGTGTGTGATTTCAGGGGCTGAGCTTGGCGCGCTGTCTCCTCGCCTTTTGAAGGCGAGTTTGGCTGTGAACAGAGCTGCTGGTTCCGATCCCGTACGCTTCCTCAGGCGTTGTGGGCTTGGAGTCTGTGCCACACGCAGAAAAGCACATTTTCATGTTTTAAAGTCTACATTTTGCCTCTTTTGGTTATTTTAAAAATGTTAAGAGCCTTAAGTCTGCCCTTAAGGAGTGCATGTAGTGTTTTCTCCAATGATGAACGGCCTCATTTTTAAAATTATACAGATTTACAATTTAAGTATAGAAAATTAGCAAATACAAGTCAGTACAAGTAATCCAAAAAAAAGAAAAAAGAAGAAAAGAAAAAAAAAAAAACACGTTAAAATGACCCAACCCCACCGCCTCTCCACCCCACAGTTGCTATTAGCCTTACGATGCATAGCCTCTAGGTTCTTTACTTTACGGTTGTGTTTTTAAATTGTACAGTTTCATCAACACCCTGTTTTCACTGGCAACAGTGTGAACACCTTTATTCCTTGTTACATGTATCTACAGCACCATTTTTAATGACCACACAGTGTTAGGTTGTTGAGAAGGACTGTGATTTGTTTACTAAAACCTCTATTGCTGGTAGTGCTTCAGTGAATATTATTACAATATTTTTACATCTTTTCATAGTCATCCAGTTGTTTCTTCAAGTTCCTAAATGTGGAATTGATGGTCGCAAGGGTGGCTGCTTCAACAGCTTTTGGTATTTGTTGCAGTGCCCTTAAAGAGACAGTGCCATCCTTCCATTTATCCTTCCAGGCATCTGTTTTTTCATTCACTTTTCCCTCCTTCCCCTCCTCTATTAGCCACCCATCCATCATCTGTCAGTCCACCTACCTGTCCATCCATCCATCCATTCATCCATCATCCATCCATCCATCCATCCATCCATCCATCCATCATCCGTCCATCCGTTCATCCACTCACGCACCTGTTCATCCACCCACCTGTCCATCCATCCATCCATCCATCCATCCATCATCCATCCATCCATCCATCCATCATCCATCCATCCATCTACTCACCCACCTGTTCATCTATCCACCTGTCCATCCATCCATCCATCCATCCATCCATCCATCCACTCACCCACCTGTTCATCCACTCACCTGTCCATCCATCCATCCATCCATTCATCTACTCACCCACCTGTTCATCTACCCACCTGTGCATTCATCCATCCAGCCACCCACTCACCCACATGTTCCTCCACCCACCTGTCCATCCATCCATCCATCCATTCATCTGCTCACCCACCTGTCCATGTGTCCCTTCATCCACCCACCCATCCAACCATCCATATTGTGCTAAGGACCTTCTGAGTCAGACCTGGGCTCGGCACTGCAGCCTGCAGTGAACATGTGGTCTCCATCTCAGAGCTCAGTCAGCTTTGGGAGGCGGGGAGTCAGCCGTGGGGGCGGAAGCCATCCGCAGAGTAAGAAGTACAGGAACTGAGGTGTTGCAGGAGGGGGAGGCATCAGCATTGGGAGTGGTGTAGGTGGGGGCTTTCGAAAGATTTGTGATCTCTGAGCCACAGGCCAGGTGGGACTGGAACCCCAAACGGGCCGTTTCCTGGAAATCGTCCTGACTGAGCACCGCTGGCCAGCCTCGACCCAAACAGCAGGGCCTCCTTACTGGGCTCCTGCCCAAAGAGATCTGGTGGTGTCCATCCCAGATGCCCAAGTCCTCAGCCCCCGGCTTAGAGACCAGTCCAGGGCACGGATGGAGACAGAGACAGAGAGAGGGAGGGAGAGGGACAGAGAGAGGGAGGGGTGGGTGAGAGGGAGGCGTGTGTTCTGCTCGGAGGAGGACTCTGCACCTAGGGAAGCCAGACAGTGGAGGAGCGTTGATGATCCGGGCTTCAGCCTGACTTTGCCTCTTCCTGGCTTCTTGACCTTGGGTGAAGTTACTTTGTGTCTTGTTTCCTTATCTGGAAACTGGACAGAACAGCAGTGCTGACCTCATAGGGGCGGGTGAGGATGGAGCGAGAGACAGACCAGGGGCTCTGCCCTCAGCCCCCGCAGGAAGGGCTGGCTGGAATGTCTTCGTGTTTTTCTTTCTCTTACCAGGCCTGAGTGCTGGGGGGCTTTCCGTGTCCCCGGAACCCAGCACAGCCCCTGATGCAGACGTGCTAAGCTGTGTTCGTTGATGGGGTGGGGGGGGCACCCCCATGTGAGACGATTTAAAATCTGAGCCAGCAGCTTCACTTAACCTTCCAGAGTGATTGCTGGATTAGAAGAGAAAACTGTTTTTCTTTTTACAGACAGAAGAGGCCAGGGCCTTTTAATTCTATTAAGCGCTGAGAGAGAGGAAGTCATGGGGGTTTTGTGTGAAAGGGGCAGACGGTGGAAAAGCAGGGTGAAGCCGTGCAGTGGGCAGTGTGGGCAGGGCTGACCACAGCTCGGGGCTGTTGCCTGGAGACGTCTGTGTTCAGGCCTTTGTCGGAGATGAGCTGGCGACATTCGGGCATTAAAGTTTCTTCTGAAGAAAAATGGGGCTTCCAGACCTTTTTGGTAAACGAGGCTGGGCTCTCTGGGCTCTGCTGATCACAGAGCTGGGGACTAGGCTTCTCTGCAGGCGCACACCTGGGGAGATGAGGGACACCTGTGTGGCCAACAGAGAAACCCAGTGAGGCTCCTTTAAGAGGCGCTCCAGGAGGGGCTGCTCTGGACGGGACCACGCCCAGGCACCTGGGTATGTGGAAAGTTGACTTTCATTGATACTAAGGACTGAACAGCCCCGTCTGGATATCGAAACCTTCCAGGAAAGGTTTCAGCTGACCCCTGCCTTTGTTCAGGCTCTGGTAGACGCACGTAAGTGGAATGTGAGCCTCGAATCATCGGGGTGCAGCCTCCTTGACCTGCCCCCTCTTCGTGGGGAGTTCTGTGGTGTCCATCGTGGTCCAATATGTGTTGGCAGGAACCAGAAGCACTGGAAATGTCCATCTGGGCAGGAATGGGTGAAGGAACGAGGGTGTTCGTATAGAGAATGCCAGGTAGGGCGGTGCAGCGGCTCACCCCTGTAATCCCAGCACTTTGGGAGGCTGAGGTAGGAGGATTGCTTGAGGTCAGGAATTGGAGACCAGCCTGGGCAACATAGCAAGACCCATCTATTAAAAAATAAAAAATAAGCAGGTGTGGCGGCACGTGCCTATACAGTCCCAGCTACTCGGGAGGCTGCGGTGAGAGGACACCGTGAGCCCCGGAGTTTGAGGCTGCAGTGGACTGTGGCAGCACCCCTATACTCCAGCCTGGGCAGCAGAATGAGACCCCGTCTCTTCCAAGAAAAGAATACTAGGCAGCGTAAAAGGAGCAAAGAAGCTTCAGGATTTGTGTTTTCACCCAGGTGCATTTCAGAAAATAAGTGTCAGGAGGGAGAATAGAATTGCGAAAGGGTATCTTTATGTCAGTGACATGCAGTGATGCAGACACCCCTGGCAATGCACGCTTTTCACGGGTGCACACGTGTGATCACGGATGCCCGTGTGCGAAGTGGTGACACAGAGCAAGCGTGTTGGAGGCGGCACTTGGCCTCCACACCTGGGCCCCAGCAGTGATGCTGGACAGCTTCCCAGGAGAGAGCCGTGGAGGCAGCATGGTCCTGAGCCGGGTGGTGGGGGGTACACAGTGTCCATTTGATTACTTATGGCATTTAATGGAATATTTTACCATTATAAGTTGAAATATTTTTTTTTTTTTTTAAAAAGAGGGAGGAATTGTAAAATGATTTCTTAAAGATCTGTTCATTCTGAGAACCCATTCTTTTGTGGTTTTGAAGAAATGCAGTTTAGAGCACAGTGCCAGGACGGCTCCTGCAGATGTGCACCAGGGAGCCTGTGGCCAGGAAACGTCCCCACCGGGGCCAGGTGCCTGGGACTGGGGCTGGGGCAGCATGGCCAAGCCCCACCACCCAGGTGGGCAGACAGTGGAGGCCCCCAGCTCTCCCCCAGCCCTGCCACCCACTGACCCCTCCCCAGGTAGGAGGACAGTGGAGGCCCCCCAGCCCTCCCTACAGCCCTACCACCCACTGACCCCTCCTGCAGTTCTGCCCCCCTCCCGGAGGAAACAGAAACTGAGTTGCCCAGGAAGTGGGAACAAAGACTCAAAAAAGAAGCATTTCTTAAATAGAGAGAAAACAACCACTATTTTAAGAATGCCTTATTCATGGGCCCTGGAACCAGGAGGGTCAGGGCTGTCTGGATCTTTGATTTTATATTTGTTTCCTAGGTGGTTCAGCCCCCACCCCGTGAGTCAGGGTGCACCTGTGGGCTGGCAAAGGTTTCCCAGAATCTCCTTTTTAAGTCATCAGGGTGGGCAGGAGGCTGCCCTCGGAGCGTCCCTGTGGGTCCACTCCCTGCCTGGGCCTCTGGTTTCTCTGCATCACATTGTGGGCTAAGTGCTCGTTGAGGGGTCCAGTCTCCGAAGGTGGTTATTGCATCTATTAATAAGAGTGGGACGCTGGCAACATGTTCTGGGGCAGGTGCCTCTCTACCTTTCTGGTCGACAGGTGCTTCCCCACTTTTCCCGGGCACCTCTGCTGGCTCCCCCATGCCCCTTGGGTCCTATTTGCATGGTCCATTTCACATCCAGATTTGGAACACTGGACAGTCAGGCTGCCCGGTTGGCACAGCCCCAAGACTCAGCCTCACCAGCTTCGAGTTTGCGTGTCACGAAGGGTCTGTGTTTTCCACAGAGAGGCTCTGAACCTCCCTTCTGTGTCAAGGGTCCCAGGATTCTCGTTCGACTGAAAGTGTTCTCCCTGAAAGGAAAAAAATGCAGATTGCTGGTTGTATTCTAGTAGAATTGTATTTACTGGCGGGAGAATGTTCACAATCTATTGTTACTTTTGTTTTTCTAAATGGAGTTCAAAATGCACGTATGGTGTGACCCCATTTCTGTAAAAACCAAAACAGCAAACTGCGTCTGTGCACAGAACAGAAATGGGGCTGGGAGGCTGCATGCCCGGGGTTCGCAGTGCCATCTCCGGCCCTCAGGTCATGAAGGATTTTGGTTTTCTTCTTTGAACTCTCATGGATTTTCTCATTTTCCCTGATGACTGTGAAGTGATTTTTGTGAAGTGAGGGGAGGAAGGGTTTAAATGTCCCCACGCTGCCTGCAGCCCTAATTTAGCGTGTTTTGCTTTTCAGTGACATATTCGATGCCATGTTCCCTGTCACTCACATCGCTGGGGAGACCGTTATACAGCAAGGTACGTTCTGCCTGCTCCTCTGAGCCAAAGCCCAGAGGGGAAAAATGGACTATGCACTTAAAAAAAAAAATAGTATAAGGCCAGGCGTGATGGCCCACGCCTGTAATCCCAGCACTTTGGGAGGCTAAGGCAGGCGGATCACCTGAGGTCAGGGGTTCGAGGCCAGCCTGACCAACATGATGAAAACCTGTCTCTACTAAAAATAAAAATTAGCTAGGCATGGTGGCGGGCGCCTGTAATGCCAGCTACTCCAGAGGCTGAGGCAGGAGAGTCCCCTGAACCTGGGAGGCGGAGGTTACAGTGAGCTGAGTTCGCGCCATTGAACTCCAGCCTGGGTGATAGAGTAATACTCTGTCTCAAAATTTAAAAGTATATATATATACTTATACATACATACACACATATAATATGCACATATGTGTACATATATGCATGTATATGTGCACACATGCATGTGTACATGTATATATACACATATATACATGTGTATGTATAAAATAGATACATGTATGTATAAACTAAGTAAATATAAAATAAAATATACACATGTATGTATAAAACTAAAGTAATATAATAGAATTACACACACACACACACATACATGTATAAAACTCTCATTGTTAGGCTGGGTGCAGTGGCTCACGCCTGTAATCCCAGCACTTTGGGAGGCCAAGGCAGGTGGATCACCCGAGGTCAGGAGTTCGAGACCAGCCTGGCCAACATGGTGAAACCCCATCTCTACTAAAACTACAAAAAAATTAGCTGGGCGTGGTGGCACGCCTGTAAGCCCAGCTACTCCAGAGGCTGAGCAGGAGAATCGCTTGAACCTGGGAGGCGGAGGTTGCAGTGAGCCGAGATTGTGCCACTGCACTCCAGCCTGACTCCATCTCAAAAAAAAAAAAAAAAAGAAAACACAACAAAAAACAAACAAACAAAAACACCTCTCATTGTTTACAGAAAATTCACTAATGAAACGTTATAACAGGCTCTTTAACGAGTTATCTCAGTGTTTCCATAATCTTGTCATTAAAAAAGAATTGATGGCACCCAGGATGTTGCCTGAGGAAGGTCTATGCAACAGTGTTGCAATAGTTGTTTGCAAGAGAAAGGGTAACTTCTATGTCTCCATGTACTTTGTATCTGTTGACTTTCTTCTTTTGTTACAGGGAATGAAGGAGACAACTTCTATGTCATTGATCAAGGGGAAGTGGATGTGAGTATCACTGTTTTTGGAAAATAGTGCGTCTTTGCGTGTCCTGTGTGAAGACTTGCCCCTCTGTGCAGCACCAGGCCCCCAACAAACACTGCGCTGAGGTGCCATATTTCTAGGGTTTTAATCCAGAAATGTAATTGCTGTATCTTAGAAGAGAATATGGGAATATCAGAAGTGCAGAGGGAAGCAAGGGTGATGCTGGTAGGTGGCGGCAGCGGCCCCAGGTCTTCCAAGGCCGCTGTCTTCTGCTTGCCCCTGGGGTTGGGACTGCTGGGTGCTGGCCAGGGTGGTGCTGTTTGACTCAGCACCATCTCCAGATCTGAGGCCGGTGAATACACCAGGCTCACCCACCACATGGGATGTTAACGTCTCAAAGTGGGTGGGAGAGTGGTGTGCTTATAGACCCCATAGGACTGATGACATCTCGGTCAAACAGCGGCTGCCTTTTCCACCTGTGTTCGGCTCCCCACTCAGAACGTCCAAGCCATGAGTTGGGTCTCACTGTGTCATCTTCCCACACTTGTCTCAAGAGCAGAGGGACCCATCCTTTTATGAGATGCTCCCACTGTTTTGGAAGGAGAAGCGTCCCCTCCTCTGGAGACCCTGTCTCGTGCCCCATGGCCAGGCCGGGATGCCGGCATCACCCCTGGCCCTACAGCCGATCTTGCCCAGAGCCTCTGGCTCCCATCTCGTCCACCGCCTGGTTTAGAGCCCGGGTGCTCTGGTGTGAAGCTTTGAGGTCCCCTCATCCCCCGCTGGGCTCCCCGCGACGGCAGCCTGACCTTGCCAGTGCCGAGCGGATGGCGCGGCCTCTGGGAAAGCACCTCTAGGAGTTTGTTTCCCTTTGAATCAGGCCCGAGCCCCTGACGCAGTCAGCGGGGAGGACCTCAGTGACACCATCCTCCCTTGGTTCCTGGAATCTGCCTGCACTGGCAGCCCCAGGGCCTTGGTGTATGGCCCCTGCTCTGCTGGGAACCCCGTTAGCTCCTGCTTCTCCTTCTGCTAAATGTCACTTCCCAGTGGGCGTCCGCAGACATGTCCCACGCCTCCCTCGAAGGACCCTCTGCGGCTCTTGGTGATAACCTCTCCTGAGACCGTCTCTTTATGGCCTTTGTGCACACGGCCCAGATGCCCACATGGTGCAGGGTGCTTTGAGGGTCTGTGATACCCGAGACAGTCACTGCTTCCCAGGCTGGCTGAGTCGTCTCTGGGTCTGGGATGCCTGCCCGCCGTTCTCCTTGCCCACCTGCCCTGGGAGGCGGCCTCCGCGCTCTGCTGTGCAGGCAACGCCACCCCCCGCTGCCCGGCATGAACTATTTCGGGGTTTGTCCTCCGGTGGCTGTGCCTCTGTCCAGGCCACGCTATTCTGGGGAGGGCATTTTCTCATTTGTTTCTGTGGCAGCTGCAGACTCTGTCCCCCATCGCGCCGTGTTTCTGGGAACCTGAGCAGGCCCACTCTGTTCCGGAGCTGATAGCACAGGAAATGACTCAGGGGTCCCACCTCCCCGCGAGGGGCACGAGCTCAGGCCCGGCCCGCACAGGCGGGGAAAGAGCTGGTTTCTCTTCTCCCTGGTGTGCTCTGTCCTGAGCCGGAACCCACAGGCTGGGCCCCTAGACCGGGCCTCTGGGGCAGACCTTTGTGTCAGGGAGTGGGGTGCTCCTATCTCCCACAAAGACGGAAACTGAGGCAGGTGCCAAAGGTCCCGGGGACTGCCCAACCTCAGAGGAAGTGTGGAGGGGGAAGACTGGAGGGCGGCACTGGCGGGTCAACCCTGGACTCGGCTGCCAGGCCACAGAGTCATCTCCTGCTGGCTTTGCTTCGAGTTTAAAAAAAGCCCAGCCCAGGAAATAGAGAAGACAGAGGAGGATGCGGCCAGCATCCCAGCCGGGCATCGTCCTGGGGCCTGGACTCATCCCAGGAGGTGGCCCCGTTGTGCCCGGCGTCCAGACACCAGGGCCTGATGGAGGGCTGCAGGGAATGGGGCTGAGCCCCCAGCAGACGGGGCAGGGCTGATCCCAGAGAGACCCTGGCAACCCAGGCCTGCCCAGCGGTCAGCAGTGCTGAGGGCAGAGCCGCCTCTGTGGGAGGTATGGGATGGGCGGGTTCCTGACTGCACCCACCGCTTTCCCCAGCCCCAAATCTCATGCTACTCACAGCCCCTCTTCCAGTTCACACACCGGCTCCTGGTTTCACCGTGTCACCTCCTCCCCTGCCCTCTTCACTCTGGGTCCCGGTGTCACCTCCTCCCCCATCCCCTCTACTCTGGGTCCCCGTGTCACTTCCTCCCCCATTCCCTCCACTCTAGGTCCTGGAGTCATCATGTCACCTCCTCCCCTGCCATCTCCTTCCTGGATGTTTACTGAGTGCCTGCTTTATGCCTGGCACTTGTGACAGGGAGGACCTGGTGCCTGCTGTGGTGTGGGGGAGGTTGTGGCTTAATGGGGAAGAGGGACCAAGAACAGGAAATTAGCCAGTGAATGTCCTGACTCTGGTTCTGCCTCTCCTGTCCCCTCTGCTCTCATTCCTGCTCTGCCTCACGAACTCCTACGCATCCCACAAGACCCCGCCAGGCCCAGCTTATCTTATCTGCAGCTGGGCTTCGATAGATACTGACCTCGGCAGATGACCGGGGACCAGGTCTCCCCGCAGTGGGCCTGAGAGCCCCATAGGTCCCCACTGAGGCCCTTCCTCCCCCGTGGAATGCCTCTCCCTCTTCTGTGTCTCCCGATGTCATTCACATCTTCCAATTAAATTCCAAAGACGTCTTCAAGGTGACAGTTTGCATCAGCAGAGCTTGGGGTTGAGGCCACCCACAGGAATTCTGTTCTCCACATTCTTTACTTCTCCTAAATGAACAGATGTGGAAGAGACAAACCCTTTACCCAGAATTCCCTTGCGGAGCCTGAAACCCACATGGGGCGCCCAGGGTATGTTCCCGCCTAACTTGTTGTGTCTCGAGGAGGGTGGTGGATGGGTCAGGACCGCGTGGACTCGGGACTCAGAGGACCCAGGCTGTGTTCTTTGCTGGCCGTGACCTTTGCCCAGGCCCTTGTGTGGCTGAGCTGTGCCATTTCTGTATTACTCAGAAAAACGAACAGAGCTCACCGCTGCCGGGAAGACTGAGATAACCCTCCTGAGGTTCTGCTCTTGGCACCTGCTGTAGGGTGATGGGGCCTCTGTCCGTGCGGCTCCTTGCCCCTTCATTCAGGAACCCATTGGCCGCCTGGCAGCTTCCCCACCCCATCTCATGTCCCCAACACACGCACCACAAGAGCCTTGTCGGCCCCGAGAGGAAACGCCCACCACCCATGCCCCAGGCTTGTCCTCATCCTCAGTATGCGTGGCCACCCTCCTGCCCCAGCGTCAGGCCCCAGCCGGCAGTGTGCTGAGGACTTCCTGGGAGAGGCGAGGGTGTGAGGGGCTGGGGGCTGGGACTGCCAGAGGGATCAGGTCCCCATCTTTCCGCTGTTGGCCTCCAGGCTCCTGGGAGCCCCACCTGGGCCAGGACCTCAGCAAAGGGGCCGGGAGGTGTTGCTGTCCCAGCCGACCTGGCACTCGGCATATTGGGGGAACCTCCTCCTCCTTGCAGAATCCCCATCCACCAATTCACCTCTGAACTCAGTGAGGCATCTCCCTTCCCTCCGTCCTTCCAGCAGGACAGACCCCCCTCCCCCCTGCCCCCGCCGCCATCTGTAACTTGTTCGTACATGACAGGGCAGTGGGAGAGGCCAGTCCCGGAGCCACTTCAAAGCAGGAACCGTTTCCTCCAGCCCTGAGCTCACAGCATCCCCTCCCAGCCCCAGCCCTGGCCCTGGCCCAGTTAGCGTGGGGTCGGGGCTGAAGCCTGAGTGGAGGGGAGATGGTTTTCTCTCAGACACGAGGCGTCGTGGCATCCTGGCTGGCTTCTTTCCAGGCTTGGGGACATTGGGAGGCAATTTTGAGAAAGGAAAGAGTGAGGTCACCCTGGTGTAACTGGAGTTCCCCAAATATATTGTCCTGGCAAATCCCTCCCCTTCCCCCTCCCCGCCACCGCCCGTCCCTGCCCCTTCCCCAGCCCTGGGTCAGGCACAAAGTCAGCTTTAAGGCCCCCGCTGGACCCGGCCCGCCAGAGCCAGGATGTCTGAACCCCGTGGGTGGATGCCCGCTTCCTGGCTACAGGCTAACGTGGGACGGCTGGGCCCCCCGCGGGAACCAGCTGTGACTTGTGGGGACCGTCCCACGAGTCCCGGGCGGCTGTGCGCGAACACCAGGCACCTCTGTCAATCTCAGAATTTCCAGCCAGGGCAGGGGTGGGCGGCAGGGAGTGCCCGGCGGGGCCGGTGGGGCCGGGCGCAGGAGCTGCCTGCAGGGGCCCCCTGTGATGTGGGAGGCCCTTCGCGTGCAGGGTAAACCCACAGGGCCCGTGTGGGTGAAGCCCACATTTAAGGAAATCAAAGGATGCTCAGTAAGGAATCTGGAATAAGAAAGTGGCATGTCGGGTAGCCCGGGTGAGTTATGGGCATATGTATTATAATAATTACTGTTATTACAGCACCCAGGGGAACAGCCGCATGGCAGCTCCAGGCAGCCCTGTCCAGCTGCTGTGTGAACCCTGGGTGCTGCGTTTTGTTTACTGGTTTCTGTCAATCGCCTCCTTGGGGCAATGGAATCGATATACCCGGAGTTCGGGGCTGCAGGAGTAGGGCTACCCAGGGTCCGAGTGGGTTCCTGAGGCTAGCGGGACCCTGGTTTTATTCCGGGTGGCAGGAAGGGATGGCCGGTTGCCGTGGGCATGTCACTGCACCCGACCAAATGCCCGAGGCCCAGCAGGAAGCCGTCCTCTCAAGGACCCGGCCCTGACCCTTTAAGCCAGCAGGGCTTGGAGGTGGACGTCACCCGCTTCTGCAGGGTGGACACTGCCCTCTGACCAGCGGCGCCTCAGGGGGACGGCCAGGTGACCAACTGCCAAGAGCACCAGGTTCGGTTTAAATTATGGTTTTCCAGAGATTCCAAAAGTGCCTGCTGCTATCTGTGTGTTGCCAAGAGCTATAATCCATTTTTCTAAGTATAAAAATATCTTCCAATGTATTTTATTCATGGAACATAGCATTTCTGCTTGAAAGGACACTCAGCTGCTGACTTCATGGGCCCGGGAACGTAGCTCCCTTCCAAGCCCTGTCTGGGGCTCGATTCTTCTCCTAATTGTTTTTGGGCCCCTGTTGTTCCAGGACTCCCTCCTTCTGCTCCCCATCCCTGGCGTCACGTCGTCCCCGCTGACGTTGGCCATCCCGGGCTTCCCTTGGTTTCACACAACACGTCTGGGGGAGGAGCTGTTTCCGGGGGGCCAGGTTGCACCGCCAGGCAGCGGGGCGTACCCTGGAGCAGGGTACCTCGGCTTGGTGATTCCAGAGCGGTGCGCCTCAGCTTTGCGATCTGATCGGATGTTATTCAGGGTGTGTCTTGTGTTCTGTGTTTTTAAACTTCTTTTTTTATTTTTTTGAGATGGAGTCTCGCTCTGTCGCCCAGGCTGGAGTGCAGTGGCACAATCATAGCTCGTTGCAGCCTTGAACTCCTGGGCTCAAGCGATCCTCCCAAGAAGCTGGGGCTACAGCTGTGCACTGCCACGTCCAGCTAATTTAAAAGTGTTTTGTAGAGGTGGTGTCTTGCTATGTTGCCCAGGCTGGTCTCAGACTCCTGGCTTCAAGCAATCCTTCTGCCTGGGCTTCCCAAAGTGTGTGATGACAGGTGTGAGCCACCACCCTCGGCGCTACTTTAATTGTAGTAAAAGACACACATTGACCATTCTAACCATTTTGCAGTTCAGTGGCATTAAGCATGTTCATGTTATTTTATAACCGTCACCACTGTCCATTTCCAGAATGTTCTTGTCTTCTTAAACTGAGGCTCTGTCCACATTACACACTCCCTGCCCGTGTACCTCCCCCAGCCCCTGGCATCCCCCACCCCACCATCTACTTCTAAACACAGGGTGAGCGAGTGAGGGTGGGCGGGGGCAGGGCAGAGCCGGGTGTGAGCTTGGCGCTCAGACGGAGAAGCTGCAGTGATGGTGGAGTGTAAATGCTGCCTCGCAGGGGACCCCCATCGTTTCTTCTTTTAAAAGAAGAGAAGGCGGGCGCTGTGGCTCACGCCTGTAATCCCAGCACTTTGGGAGGCCGAGGCGGGCGGATCACCTGAGGTCAGGAGTTTGAGACCAGCCTGACCAACATGGAGAAACCCCATCTCTACTAAAAATGCAAAATTAGCCGGGCGTGGTGGGGCAGGTGTCTGTAATCCGGGAGGCTGAGGCAGGAGAATGGCTTGAACCTGGGAGGTGGAGGTTGTGGTGAGCCGAGATCTCACCACTGCACTCCAGCCTCGGTAACAAGGGCGAAACTCCGTCTCAAAAAGAAAAAAAAAAAAGAAGAGAAAACAAAAAAACTGAGACACAACAACATGAAGTAGCCCTATGCGTACCAGCTGGGGTGGAGCCCGCACTGTGCCGGGAGCGGTGACAGTGACCAGTGTCCTGAGAAGGATGGCCCCTTTGTCCTCCGGGCGGCTGAGCACAGTGTGGCCCTGGCCGTCTGTGGGACCCGCACAATGGTTTCCTCTGAGGCTGTGGAGGGAGCTCTCGGAGGCCATGGGCTTCTCCGGGCCTCATGGGCAGCACGTCCTGGCCCAGCTTCCCCAGGTCCTGCCTGCAGCCGCAGCAGCCATGGATCCCCCTTTGGGGCAGAACCCCAGAAAGGTGGGAGGCGCGGCCGTCCCGGGCTGGCTCTGCGCAGACTCACTCTTCTCTGCTCTCAGGGCCCCGTGCTCTTTGCCAGGGGAGGGGAGTGTCCTGCCACTTGCCTGGGCAGCCATTCGAGAGGGACCCCTGAAGGGGCCAAGAGGCTCACTCACCTCCTTGGGCATAAGATGTCACCCGCCTCCCTGGCTCTCCCGTGTCAAGCAAACCCCTCCTGACCTCAGGTTCACATCTTCTGTGTCCACACTGCTTTCATGGCTCAGCAGGAGGCCCCTGCGTCAGAACAGAAGCGCGGAGGGCGCTGGAGGGAGGGGCCTCTGTTGGAACGGTGTTTAGTGCGGAGGGTGCTGGTGTTTGGTGCGGAGGGTGCTGGAGGGAGGGTGATGGTGTTTGGTGTGGAGGGTGCTGGAGGGAGGGTGATGGTGTTTGGTGTGGAGGGTGCTGGAGGGTGATGGTGTTTAGTGCGGAGGGTGCTGGAGGGAGGGTGATGGTGTTTGGTGTGGAGGGTGCTGGTGTTTAGTGCGGAGGGTGCTGGAGGGAGGGTGGTGGTGTTTGGTGTGGAGGGTGCTGGAGGGTGATGGTGTTTGGTGCAGAGGGTGCTGGAGGGTGATGGTGTTTAGAGGGTACTGGAGGGAGGGTGATGGTGTTTAGAGGGTGCTGGAGGGTGATGGTGTTTGGTGCGGAGGGTGCTGGAGGGAGGGTGATGGTGTTTGGTGTGGAGGGTGCTGGAGGAGGGTGATAGTGTTTGGTGTGGAGGGTGCTGGAGGGTGATGGTTTAGTGCGGAGGGTGCTGAGGGGAGGGTGATGGTGTTTGGTGTGGAGGGTGCTGGAGGGTGATGGTGTTTGGTGCGGAGGGTGCTGGAGGGAGGGTGATGGGTTTGGTGTGGAGGGTGCTGGAGGGAGGGTGATAGTGTTTGGGTGGAGGGTGCTGGAGGGTGATGGTGTTTAGTGCGGAGGGTGCTGGAGGGAGGGTGATGGTGTTTGGTGTGGAGGGTGCTGGAGGGTGATGGTGTTTGGTGCGGAGGGTGCTGGAGGGAGGGTGATGGTGTTTGGTGTGGAGGGTGCTGGAGGGAGGGTGATGGTGTTTAGTATGGAGGGTGCTGGAGGGTGATGGTGTTTGGTGTGGAGGGTGCTGGAGGGAGGGTGATGGTGTTTAGTGCAGAGGGTGCTGGAGGGTGATGGTGTATAGAGGGTGCTGGAGGGAGGGTGATGGTGTTTGGTGCGGAGGGTGCTGGAGGGTGATGGTGTTTGGTGTGGACAGTGCTGGAGGGAGGGTGGAGGTGTTCCCTGTGGAGGGTGCTGGAGGGAGGTGCCCCGTTGGAACAGTGTTTAGTGCAGAGGGTGCTGGAGGGAGGGTGATGGTGTTTAGTGCAGAGGGTGCTGGAGGGCGACGGTGTTCAGTGCAGAATGCCTGCTGAAGCTGAGCCAGCAGCAAGTGCCACCCCAGGCGTGCATGTCAGTACGGGGATGCTCCTGGCTGCATAATGTGCTGTGCACCCTGGAGTCCGTCTCCCACAGCACGGACAGACACCGTGAGACCCACCGGGGTGAGCTCCGGATCCCTCTGGGGAAGAGTCCCCTGGGAGTTTGTGGAGCACCCCCCCCACCTTTTGAGTGATATGAAACTCACCGGGCTGCACACGAGGTGGGCACGTTCCTATTTGCAAGTTCTGCCTCCATAAATCGGTTTTTACAAAAACTTAGGCACAGTGGGAGTGTCCGCCATAAGGTGGGAGGCCAGACTGTGCCCAGAGGCCATCACAGGCCCTTTCCCAGCTCTGGGTCTCCTTTGAGAAGCAAGAGGCAGAGGTTCTGGAGGGCATTCTCTGAGGTCCCCTCACCCCTGAAACGCTGGAGTTGCTGCCCCCTCCACATATCCCTGCACGCCCAGGTGGGCGCTCCCTGGCTCCGTGGAAGGACGGCCGTCTTCTGATTCCTGGAGGGGATCCCTGGGGGGAAGCTGGTGTTTCTTCTGCCCTGTGTTCCTGCTCTAGCCTCCCTCCAGGAGCTGGGGAGCCTGGTGGGCCAGGTGGAGGTGATCGCCACATCCCCGCCAGGTGGAGTCTGCCTTTGCTCAGTGGTCATCCCTGTGCCCACGAATGTTCGTGGTTGACCAGTTCTCCCCAGCGCTTGCTTGCACCTAATTGTGGAGTTACACCTGCGTGGTCTTTTCTTTCAGATAGAAGACTCTGTGCCTCAGTTATCATCCAGATAATGAGTCATTGATTTCAGTAAGAATTGATTCCATGATTCATCGCAATCCATTCTTTCCCGATATGCAACCAATGGGAACTGCTTTGCCAATGGGAACTATTCTTTAAGCTCATTGACACACAGAGGGGATAAAGCGTGTATTGTGTCAATTTATAGTCACCGAATCTGCATAATCACTGCATAATAAACAATCTGCACTATTCTTGCATGGACCCGACTGTGATGGTCAATGCATAGTAGGCGCCCTGTGTGGGGGTGGCGGCCCACGCGGGCTGAAAGGGAATCTTGTCTGGGCTCCTTCCCAGGCGCAGCTCGGCTGCGGTGCACAGCCATAGGGCACCCATTCAGACTCCAGCCCGAGGAGCTCAGGCACTGTCCGTAGGGAGGGAGGCCCTGGCAGGAGAGGTCTGCACTTGAGGCCGCCCAGCTCCGTCAGGACCCAGTGGTGTGTGCCGATGGAGGGGGAACAGAGGAATGGCCTGGGGTGGAGAGGAAGCAGACGGGGCCCCAGAACAGAGCCCCGTGGGGATCACAGGCTCCAACTCATCACGGTGCAGCTCGGGAAACTGAGGCCCAGACAGGCTAAGTGAGAAGTTGACGAATTGAATCAGACACTGCCTGGGAGGCAGGCTGGGGCCGCAGTGCTGCAGAGCGGGGACCGGGTGCTTCCGCCTCTGGTGTGGTTGTCTCATCGGCACTGGCGCCTTGGGGCCTTCCTGCCGTGGGGGTCTGATGCTGTCCCACCGTGGCTCTCAGCACTGCTGGGGGTGGGGTGGGCACTGGGGTCCATAGGCCCATTGCTGGGGAATCCAGGGTTCTGCCCACAAGCAAAAGGATTTGTGCCCCTCCCTGCAGGAACCCCCTTCTGGGGAGAGCTAAGGGGGGCTTGCTGCACGGGGTGCAGAGGAGCTCACCCTGCCTGGCCTCCGTGACGCTTCTCTCTCTTGCTCCCCAAAGGTGTACGTGAACGGAGAGTGGGTGACCAACATCAGCGAGGGAGGCAGCTTCGGGGAGCTGGCGCTCATCTATGGCACCCCCAGGGCCGCGACCGTGAGAGCCAAGACAGATCTCAAGCTCTGGGGGATCGACCGGGACAGCTACCGCCGCATCCTCATGGTGAGTTGGTGCCCGAGCACAGAGAAGGCCAGCGCCCACCTCGGACAGGCGTCCCTGGGAACCCTGGCTCTATTCCAGGTGGGGATGCACCTGCAGAAAAGACGCTTTCCAGCCTCCCTGACAGATCTGGCCTGTGAGAGGAGTGGAAAGGGGTGGAGGGATTCTGGAAGCTTCTTAGAAGATAGGCAGGTGGCCGGGGAGGCCCCTTCACCGTCCTCCCCTTTCTCCTTCCCACTGTCTGGACTGTGGTCGTGATGGCTGGCGCTCCAGCTGCCACATTGGGCCAGGAGGTGACTTTGAGCGTGAAACCCACTCACCATGGTGGCAGAGCAAAGAGGTGTGAGGAGCGTGGCTGCCTGCTGACACGGTGGCTGCTCACCCCTAGGCTTCCTGTGTGTGGGGGCTGACGCTTGGGCTTTTAGCTTTTTTTTTTTTTTTTTGTATATGCAGCCAAATCTACTCTGAGCCGTGTACCCTGTACAGTGTGTGTTGTGTGCACACGCGTGTGTATGCCTGTGCTTGCTGTAGGCAGTGGGGGGCTATGGGCCAGTTCAGCTGCCACGTCTGGTGTTTGCAGGGGCTCCTGGAGGTGAGCTCTTGGGGAGCCGGGGGAGGACCCTTTCCAAGGAGAGAACCCCCTACGCCCTCCCTGCACACACCCCACCTGCCAGGCCCTGTTCTGGGTGCAGGTGCATGGGGATCACAGGCAGGGCAGCTGGAATCTTGTCCTGGTGGAGGTGGCCATGAACACCCAGCCCCAGAGGACAACGCTTGCAGAGAAGGACCACACTGAGAAGCAGATGGAGGCAGACAGAGTGCTGGGCGGGGCTGCTGTTCCATGGAGCGGCCTCAGAGACCCCCTGATAAGGCGGCATTGAGCAGAGCCTTGGGGCAGGACGCCCGAGTGCCGGAAGCAGCTCAGGACCACTAGGGTTGAGGAACAGCAGCACAGGCCTGGGCCGTGGCTGCGGAGCGTGTGTGGATGAGGAGGCCTTCTCGGATGGGGCAGTGAGGTGTTGTCCAGAGAGGGCGGGGAGGGCTCCAGGCTGAGGACCCGCAGCCTCTGCAGGAATCATGCTGTCAGAGTGCACGGGAGCCATGGTGGGAGCTTGGAAGCAGCAGTGACCAGAGCTGACGTGGGCCCAGTTCCCTGGGCCAGCCTGGGGCCATCCAGTGAGGGTAGCCTGTGAGGCCATTTGTGCTGGGAAGCTCTGGGCCTGCCACAGTGGTCTGGGGGTCTGGGCCTGATGGTGTGCAGTACCCTTGTAGTTTGGGGTCCCCTTGTGGTTTGGGGGTCTCCTCATGGTCTAGGGGATCCCCTTATAATTTCGGGTCCCCTCATTGTCTTGGGTCCCCTCATGGTCTGGGGATCCCCTTATGGTTTGGGGTCCCCCTTTTGGTCTAGGGGATCTCGTCATGGTCTGGGGGTCCCCTCATAGTTTGGGGTCCCCTCATGGTCTTGGGATCCCCCATGGTCTTGGGGTTCCTTCATAGTTTGGGGGGTCCCCTTATGGCCTCAGGTCTCGTCCTCAGCTCCTTCTGTCCCATCGCTGGGCAGAGGCCTCCAGGAGCCAGCACCTGTGGTTTGGATGGCCGCACCCCTCCACTCAGTCCTTACCCAGCCGTGACTGCCGGGCCGGGGTCCCCTGAGCTGGTTGGGGGTGACGCAGCAGAACCTGGTGGCAGTGGGTTTATTGCCGAGGCAGCCCCAGACAGCGTCTGCTCTGAGCCCTCTCCTTCGGGGCTTGGGGTCCTGGGGTCCAGCCCGGCCGAGGAGGGGGTGAGCCAGGCGGGTGTTGCTGGGGTCCTCGGCCTCTCCTCCATCCCCTCCCTGGGATGATTCCCTCCACTCCATGCCCGAGGCCAGCCTGGTTGCTGTGACAGGAGATGAATGGCCTGGTGTCTTCTGGGGGGCTTGGCTGTCTCCCGAAAGGCCAGCCTGGGCCGGTGTGATTCCTACGGAGGGAGCCGCAGTTCCAGGACGCCCGAGGGGAGGCCTGGGGAGAGTCCCATGGGGTGGTTTAGGACAAAGCCCCGTGAGCTGGGAGAGCAAGTGCAGCCCCGGGATTCCCTCTCAGGAGTGCGGCCTCTGATTGGGGAACGAGGATTTGATGGCCATGGGCTGGCTGAGAGACTGTGTCCTGCTGGTGCCGGCCTGTCCCGGCCCACGGCGATGCTGGCGCTTGTGTTTTGTGGATGGCGTGTTTGCACAGTCTACGGGGCCGCTGTTTCATCAGGCTCTGCCCCTCATGAGCTCCTCATTCATGCACCTATGGGGCATTGCTTGGGTACCCGCCCTGGGCCTGGGGCTCCCGCACTGCTGGGGATACCTCGGAACACAGAGCAGATGAGATGCAGCCTCCTCAGAGGAGTCCCATGCTCTCTCTTCTGTCTGAACCCGCTCACTCCTGCCTTCACCAGGAGGCCTCTGTCGCCGCCTGGGAGGGGTCCCCTGAGACACCCTCCCTCCGAGAGGGGCTGGAGCGGTTTTGGGGCAGGAAGAGGGCACAGCGGTTCCCGTCTCCTCTGGGCGCACCTGGCCCAGCGTTGCATAAGCCGTTTCCTCGCCATCCTTGACGCCCTGTCGCTCCCGGCTGTGGGATTTTTGTGGTTGGAACCTTATATTCAGGGAAGTTCCCAAACCGCGGAGGGAGCTGGCGCTTCCTCTGTTTTAATTTTGGGTCCTGTGCGCTAAGAATAGCTGGCCGCGCCGGGCCAATTTGGATGGGAGCACTTGCAGGATGGTGTCCGTTTCTGTCTCGGCCCTGAGCTCCTCACACGGCTCCTGTTTCTGCCTTAGCCCCGAGCTGGGACGTGGTGGGACGTGGGGAACACGGGAGACCTGGTCCGGTGTCTCCAGGAAGGAGATCACCGTCTGAAATGTGAACTCTGACTCCGGTTTAGGATCCCAGAGTGTCTGATCTGGGAGGCTCCCTGATGCCCATCTGTTCCCTCCGCCGCTTCCCGTTTTATCCGAGGAAGGATGGGGTTGACCCCACCTCTAGGCTCCCAGGCAGGGGCCCAGCCCGGAGCCAGCACTCCCCAGACTTGCTTTTTCTTTCTTGCTTTTTTGCTTTTTAATTTTTTTGAAATAGGGTCTCACTCTGTCACCCAGGATGGAGTGCAGTGGCGCAATCTCGGCTCACTGTAACCTCCGCCTCCCCGGCTCAAGCCATCCTCCCTCCTTAGCCTCCCAAGTAGCTAGGACTACAGGCATGTGCTACCACGCCCAACTAATCTACAAAAATTTTTTTTTTGTAGAGACTGGGTCTCACTATGCCACCGAGGCTGGTCTCGAACTCTTGGGCTCAAGTGATCCTCCCACCTCAGCCTCCCACAGTGCTGGGACTATAGGTGTGAGCCACTGTGCCCTGCCTGGTTTTTCTTTCTTGTAAACTTTGGGGTCCTCTGTTCACCCCGATCCTTACCCGGGACCCCAGCGTTTGGAAGCAATGGATGTAGAATTCTGAGGTGGAGGCTGTGCTGGGGTATCCAGAACCCACCTGCCTGGGCAGCCTTAGTCTGGGGCAGATGTTGGACCCTCCCTGCCCCTCACCCCCGCTGACCGGTATCCGGAGTGACCCCGCACAGCCAGTGTGGCCAGGAGGGTACGGGGCTTCTCCGTTTCTCAGCACAAGCAGGTTGTCACTTGTAGCCTTGAGGACGCTGCTAAGGTCATGGAGGGTCCCCAAGCCTTGACCCGGGCTTAGTACCCTACAGTGTCCACGTGAGGCCATGGCAGCCCGGGAGGGCCTGGGCGCACCCTCACTCAGGGGCAGGACGGCGGGCTCAGGAGCTCCGAGGCAGACGTGACATGCTGAGGGTCCCACAGTGCGCACGTGGGAGACCCTGATCCATGGGGGGACCAGAGCCGGGATCTGCCTGGCATGTCCACTTCACGAGGCGCTGGCGGGAGGGAGAGTGGGCGCTGTTCACAGCTCGAGACCCCTACTCCGCCTGCCTGGGCCTCTTCCTCTTCTCATTGGCCCTGGGGTCTGCCATGCTGGATTCCACAGCGGTGCCTTCAGACTGAAGTTGCTGCCCCCACAGCCGTGTGTGGGAGCTGGGACTGGCTTTCTGGTGGGCTTCACCTCACGGCTTTGGGGGTGCGTGGCTGTGGTGTGACTCTGCTCCTCCCGGCTTTGAAGTGTGAGGGGATGAGGCCGTGATACAGCCATCGGGGGCCATTGTGGGGACGGCCAGGCATCACCAGCCATGTCACCCCACTGTCAGTGCATCTGCAGGCTACAGAAGGGGCCAGCCACGAGTGGCTGCTGTATGTATTTTTCTTTTCCATTTTTTTTTTCTGTTAATAGAGGTGAAGTCTTGATATGTTGCCCAAGCTGGTCTCTCACGAGCTCAGGCGATCCTCCTGCCTTGGCCTCCCAGAGTGCTGGAATTACAGGCCTGAGCCGCTGCACCTGGCAGCCACTATCAATGCTCCAGTTTTCCAGGCTTTCTGTGTGAAGGTGCTGGAGAGATTCCCAGGCCCCTGGAGGGCTGTTGTCCACCCTGCTGCCACCCAGGCCACAGCTCTGACACCTCCAGCTCCTGGGGTGTGGAGAGAACAGGGACATTTTTGGAGACACCTGGGGGAGGGCGGTGAGGGGGCGACTGGGGCCTCCCTTCCACCTCTGCTTCTGAAGTTTGGTCGGACTTCCTCATTACAAGCTGTGGGAGCCGAGGCCAAGCAGGTGCTGGCGAGACGCGGCAGAGCTGAGATTGCAACCCAGGCCCTGTGCCCCTGGGCTGACTCCTGGGAAGTGGGTGAGACCGGTGTTAGGAACCTCACGTAGGGGTCCGGGCACCCACCAGCCTGCTCAGAGGCCAGCTCCCAGCCCCGCCTCACTGACCGTCTCAGCCACAGAAGGAACATGATCCCAAAAGGGGCAGCCTTTGGGGCCGGGTCCTCCCCCGGGGGCCCCTGGCAGCCTTCAGCTGTCTCCCCGCTGCGAGAGATGGATGGGCGCACGCGGCTTTAATGTCTGAGGTTCCCCGGGCAAAACACGCTTGCATTCCTCCGGCTGGGCGTAATTGCTGGGCAGTCAGTGTGAATTATAAATTATTTTTCAAAAGAAGTGCTTTTTTTATGGCTCGCGGAAATCTAAAATGGCCTGGGCTGGGTCATTGCGCCTGCTGCTGCCCCGGGCGTCCGGCCCGCTCTCCGCTCTCTGGGGCAGACACGCGGCACTTTCTGCTGCCGACGGGCCTGGGCTCGTCATTTCCGAAAAGACCGTTGTCACTGAGGAAGCCCCGTTTGTTCAGGCACCCGCAGCGGGCGGAGAAGTGCTGTCTACACTGTCTCGGTCTTGGGCCAAGTTCCTGAGGTTTTCTTGGACCTCCTGGGCTGTGGGCTTTTGCCACAAAGAGGGGACCTTGGGGAGGGCTTTGGCAGAAGATAGGACACCCCCAGGACGCTGAAATCGGGGCTCCCAGCCATTTTAGTGCTACTCTGACCCGGAGCTGATGGAGAAACTGAGACCCGGGTATGGGGAGGGCTGGGTTCATGCCTGTACTTCCTGCATCTGCGTCTGCTGTGACTTGCAAGGCCTGGGGCTGTTTTCTCCCCAGGTGCCGGCTTATCGGGGCCCCGCCCCCACCCTGCTGGTCTCTTGGTCCCCTGGACTGGGCACGCCAGGGCCACACATTGGAGGGGCGAGGTCAGTGTCGCCAGGCCAGGTTTCCGGTGGCTGCATGGGCAGCTGTGCCGACCAGGCCCGCAGCCGTGTTCAGCTCTGTGCTCTGAGCCGCGGCTCCTCTCTCCTGCACACGCCTTGGGCGACAGAGTCCCGCCGTGCTGTGCCGATGTGTGTGTATTTCAGGGCAGAGTCCCCTTCTGGCTCCACACCCTTTACCGGGCCGGGGGTGCTCAGGGCCGTGGGAGCCGCGCTCCTCTCAGAGTGTCTCAAAGGGTGCGGGGCTGTACAGCAGAGTGCCAGAGCCACCTCTGTCTTCTGGTCTCCAGGCACCGGGGGAGGCAGGACCCGGGGACCCAGGTCGCTGACGTTTCTGGTTCTCTCTGCGTGATGCTGGGCCCCTTCTCCCTGCAGCAGATTCCGTCTGAAAGCAGCCCCGTGCCATGGAACACGTCCAGAGCTGCCCCAGCTGCCCGACCGTCACAGGGCCGTGAGCTTGGTGTTGGCAGCATGAAAGTAACACCCGGGCCTGGACCGTCTCGGCTCCTCTCTCTGTCCCGGGCAGCCTGGGCACGTTGCATGCTCTGAGCTGCCCTACTCCAATCTTGTGTGAGGATGGAGAATGATGATGTGTGGTGCTGTGCACACAGTAGGTGCTCTGTGGATGCCACTTCTGTTCTTCCAGAGCAGACAAAGTGCTGAGTGTGTGCGTGGAGGTTCAAGGTGACCTTGCTGTCTCCAGGACAGTGTGGAGCCTGGCCATGCGAGCATCGATTCTGGAACAAGATTGTCCCGTTTCAGTTCTTGGCCTCACCGCTTGGCAGCCCAGTGAGCACAGGCAGGCCACACCGGCCCTGAGCCTCTGTTTCTTCCCTGGAGTGGACATAATAGTAGGCCCAGCTGAAGGTGTGGATCTCGGGAGGTGCCTGGTCGCTGGGAAACATTCAGCATAGTGAGCCGTGCTTATCGTCATCACCTTCTGGGAGGAGCAGGAATCTTGGCAGTGGTGGAGGCTGCTGAGGACTAGGGCTGGGTCAGCAGCTGTTTGCATGGGTGTCTAACCCCATTTCTGAGCTCAGGGACCTGACATCTCCCTGGAAGTCAATGGGAGGCAGACAAGGGCCAAGGTGGACACGGCACCAGTGGAGCAGTGGTGAGGAATTTGGGGGGACAGAGAAGGAGCCCAGGCCAGAGACACAGGGAACAGCTGCTCATTTCAACCACTCTTCTCACGGGGAAACCGAAGACCAGACGGGACAAGACTAGTCCAAGGGTATGGGGAGTCATGGGCAGGCTGCGGTCGGAATTGCAATGTCCTGACTTTCCCCATCAGCACACTTTTGTGTACCCAGTAAGAACCACTACCACCATCATCATTGCCACCATCACCACCATCGTCAGCACCATCATTACCACCACTATCACCCCTGCCATCACTATCATCATTGCCAACATCACTACCATTATCACCACCACCATCACCACCATTATCACCATCACCATCACTGTTATCACCATCCTCACCACCATCACCATCATCACCATCACTATCACCATCATCACCACCATTATCACCATCACCATCACTGTCACCATCATCACCACCATTATCACCATCACCACCACCATCATCACTATCACTATCACCATGACCATCATCACCATCACTATCACCATCATCACCACCATTATCACCATCACCATCACCACCACCATTATCACTATCACTATCACCATCATCACCATCAGTCACCATCATCACCACCATTATCACCATCACTATCACCATCACCACCATCCTCACCATCACCATCCTCACCACCATCACAACTATTCTCACCACCATGAATATCACCATCATCACCACCATTATCACCATCACCACCACCATCACTATCACTATCACCATGACCATCATCACCATCACTATCACCATCATCACCACCATTATCACCATCACCATCACCACCACCATTATCACCATCACTATCACCATCACCACCATCCTCACCACCATCACAACTATTCTCATCGCCACCATTCTCACCACCATGAATATCGCCATCACCACCATCACCATCCTCACCACCATCACCATCATCACTACCATTATCACCATCACCATCCTCACTACCACCATTATCATTATCACCATCAACATCCTCAATACCATCACCATCACCATCATCACCACCATTATCACCATCCTCACCATCACCATCCTCACCACCATCACTATTCTCACCACCATGAATATCACCATCATCGCCACCATTATCACCATCACCACCACCATTATCACTATCACTATCACCATCACCATCATCACCATCACTATCACCATCATCACCACCATTATCACCATCACTATTACCATCACCACCATCCTCACCATTACCATCCTCACCACCATCACAACTATTCTCACCACCATGAATATCACCATTCTCCCCACCATCACCACTACCATTATCACCATCACCATCCTCACTACCACCATTATCATTATCACCATCAACATCCTCAATACCATCACCATTATCACCATTAGTATCATAACCACCATCACCATCATTATCACCATCAGCACCATCACCGTCACTGTCACCACCATCATCACCACCGTCACCATCACTATCCATCACTATCGCTGTCCTCACCATCACCACCATCACCATCACCATCATCACCATCACCACCACCATCGTCATCACCACTGTGGCTATCCTCACCAACATCACCACCATCACCATTAGCAGGAACATAACATTTGTTGAGACTCAGTTCTCATCATGACCCAGCAAGGCAGAGATTTGTATGGTCTCATTTCACCAAGGTCCAGTGATGCAGGTGATGCATTCAGACCTGTACTTGTCCACATTGAGTGAACTTCCTACGGTGTCCTCCATGCTGAGGCTCTGGAAGGCAGGGGAGGGTGGGTGTCCTTAGGGTCCTCATCCCCATCATGGAAGTTGGGCTCA
Organism: Trachypithecus francoisi; assembly: GCF_009764315.1. Taxonomy (NCBI): domain Eukaryota; kingdom Metazoa; phylum Chordata; class Mammalia; order Primates; family Cercopithecidae; genus Trachypithecus; species Trachypithecus francoisi. The sequence goes on from NW_022681469.1 coordinate 110,074,911, forward strand.
AGCCACACCTTTGCTGGGCTCAGTCGTCTGATCTGTGAGTGGGAAGCTTGACGCAGCTCTAGGAGTCTGTTTCTGGACATTGACGGAGGCTTGGGAGTGAGTGGGGAGGGCCACGCTACCGGAAATGGCCTTTGCCCATGGGAAAGGTCAGCCTCGCCACCAGGGTCCAGAATAAGCAACTGGAAAAAACCTGGCCTGAGCCCCACACAAGTCACCGCTGTGCCTCAGGGACTTGTGTACCATTCCTCCCCCATTTCACTGGAGCTTGCATTTTTGTCATAGTTTTCCAGGGACAGGCATTTAGCATCACGTGCCTTTCCTCCAGCCCTTCCCCCTTGAGCTGTTTTCCTTCCGCAGCAATCCATCTCCCTTCCTTCATTCTCTGCTCTGCTCCTGCAGGGCCTCCTGCCCCAGTAGCTGGAGTCCCGCTCCATCCTAGCCAGGAGGGCTGCACAGGAGGGCTGCGGGCTGCCTCCCCTATGCTCACTGTGTCCCCAGGGCTGCTCTTCCCCACCCCCAACTGTGGAAGAGGCTCTGTGGTGGCCCCTCATTTTCCCATGTGATGGGGCCACTTTCAGTGTGCCCAAGGGGTCCCTTTTTAAGGTAGATATAAGCAAGTTTACATCTGGCTGTGGGTGGCATCAAGAGAAGGAAGAGGGGCCAGTGAGTAGGCGCAGGCCCTGGAGACCAGGCTAGGGCAGACCCCCACTTCACCACGGCAGTGGGTAACTTCAGACGCACTCCTCCGAAGCACTCACCTCCGCTTTCTCCTCCTCCTTGACCCTCTGAGTTGTGACATTGTGATGGGCACAGCCCTGAGCACAGCCCCTGCCCCTGTCCAGGGTGCTCGGTAAACACCAAGTGGTGTTTGATTGCAATTTCTGTTCCTGTGAGTGACTGGAGTGGATGGGAAGACGCTTTGAACAGCAACCCTCAGGAGAAGAAAGTTTGGGGAGACTGACAGGCATTTGGGAGGCTCCTCTGAGTGTCAGGGGTCTTGCTTCTCATGTCTGGTCTATCTCTCTTTCCTGACATCTCCTTCCTATGTAGGTTGTTTAGAAGGTGGGATAAATGACTCTCCTTCACCATTGCCCCCCAGCATTGTGACAGCCGGGAGGGTCCCTGGCAGCAGGGTGTTATGCCAGACGCCTGCAGGACTCAGAAGAGTTTATAGTTTTCTATCCTAACCTAGGTTTCCTAGCCTATCCTAACCCTTAGGATTAAATTTTGCTGGATGTATTAGTTAGCTGTGGCTGCGTAACAAATTCCCCTCAAACTTAATGACCTCTGTCAACAATGTTACATTTGTTCCATTTCCCGTGGGTCATGGAGGAAGCAGCTGCACGGCTCTGGCCTGGAACACTCCTCGGGCTGTGGGATCAGAAGGTCTTATGGGGCAGAGGAGATGTCTGTGGTGGCTTCCCCCCACAGGGCTGGAGGGTGGCGGGAAGGCGCTGCTCCTCCTCTGAGCTTCTCTGCAGCCGAGCGATCCAGGAGAGAGCAGGGCAGGAGCCACAGTATCTTTTACAACCTGGCTTTGCAAATCTCAGGCTCATTTCCTTAGCATTCTCTAGTTGCATCTATCAGCCCTGTTCATCGTGGTGCAGACCACACAGGGTGTGGACACCAGGAGGCGAGTGAGGATCATTGGGGGCCGGCTGCTGCTGTGCCAGGTGTAACAGAAATACTCAAAATAACAGTGTCTTAAACCATACGGCTGTTTCTCATGCTCTGGAAGGAGTCTGTCTAGGGTGGGTGCATTGTTCTATGGGGCCCAGGGAACTAGCTTTCTCTTACTGATGCTCCTCAGGGGCCCAGGATGGCTGCTGCAGCCCCAGCCATCATCTCCACATGCCAGATAGCAGGAAGGAGGAGAGGGGAGGGACATGTTCAGAAACTGCACATACTACTGTGTCTGTGTGCCCCTGGTCAGCACATGGTCAGTTGCACAGGTGGGAGGCACCTGGTAAATGCCGCTCACTGCGGTTTTCTGTCTCAGGGTGTTACGGGAATTCGTGAAACAGCATGTCAGGAAGGAGTAAAATACGTCCCCGTTTGACAAGTGGAGAGGTAGAGGCAGCTTTGGGGCTTTTAGAGCCCACTCCAGGCTTTCCTTCTTGGTTCTGTGGTTCCTGTCTAGGGCAGTCACTCAGCCCTGCGGAGCCTCAGTTTCTGCCTGTAGAAAATAAGGATAAAAGTATGTTCCCCTCACAGGGTTATCTGTTGCAAGTTCAATGTGCGTCAGCGTGTCCAAGAGCCCCCCTCCCCAACCTGGAGTAGGCATTCAACACAGCAGGTTCCCTCCTCTCTCCTCTCTCCGCACCCCAGGGGACTTATCTAGGGTTATGAAAAAACCTCGTCACTAGCATGTCGTCTCTTGGTCCAACTCACATCGCGGCATACACCCTACTCGAACGCATGGCCTCTGTCAATGGATGATACCATTTGAATTTCAGCAGAATCGGGTTTGCTGCTGTCCGGGTGGACTGTGTGTCTATGTTTTCTGAATGTGCGGTGCTGAATCGTGTCTACCATGCGGCTGCTGTGTACAGTTGTGGAGTTTGTGCACTGAACAAAGGCCCAGGCAGAGGGCTGAGAGGGGCTGAGACCCAGGCTGCTTTCTGCGCGCCAGGCTGGAGCCAATTGCTTGGAGCAGGGGCCTCATTCCTGTCTGCACTGGGGCCCGTCAGCTTGCTGGGATGTGTGCTTGAAGAAGGGGTGTGTTTTTCTAATTCACATTTATAATCCTGGTTTCTAGAATGAATTCTAATTTCTAATTCACATAACGCAGACAGGGCCCTGTGTGTTGGTGTTGTATTATTCAGCATGCTTTTCCCAGGGGTGAGGGAAGTCAAGCTTTAATGGGTAAGGATGCAGCTTCAGGCATGGCTGGATCCAGGGTCTTAGCTGATGTCAGCAACACTCTCCCTTCTGCGTCATGTGCTTGAGTGTCTGTGTTGGCCTCAGTTTCTCAAGATGTGTTTATGAGCCCCCTCCCCTTCATGGCTAGAAACCTGGGTTCAGGCTCTGGCTGGCTGTGTGCTCACTGCGTGGACCTACCACTGGCCCCGGCTGGGTGGGGAACTCTGCTGCCGGCCAGGACACTTAGCAGCCACGATGGGAGCTTTTCCAGAAGCCCCCCAGGAGGAGGGAGGCGGGGTGCTTAGGACACCGTGGCAGCTCACACAGCCTTCGGGTCATTGAGGACTTTTGGGACTTGGAATGCTTGGAGGGTCTCCTTAGTAGTTGAGAGTCGTTTGGGGAAATCTGGAAACGTCAGGATGATCCAGGCACAAAGATTCACATTCTTGTCTGTTTTTCCTTTCTCCCGAACAGGGCAGCACGCTGAGGAAACGCAAGATGTACGAGGAGTTCCTCAGCAAGGTCTCCATCCTAGGTCAGTGGCTGCACCCCTGCCCAGCTGTGTGTCCCGACATCTGGGCACCTGCTGGCCACCCTGGCCTCTTCCCCATTCCCTGTGTGTCTGGCAAGTTGAGTGTTGTTGGTATTATGGAAGTTTGGGGCGCAGCACACAGACGTGCCCACACGCATACACGTGCACACATGACACTGTCACTTGCTGGCAAACCCCAAGAGCCCGCCTCCTCTCCCGTGGGCAGGGCTGCCCTGCTTGTCAGCGTCTCTGCCATCCTGTGCATTTCCTGTCTGCTTCTCCCTTTGCTGTCAGAACCGCGCCCCCAGCCTTCCCTCCACACCAGTCCGTGTAGAGCTGAAAGCCGGTGTTGGCTCCCGGTACACGTGAGAGCTGGGTCGAGCTGCTTTCCCTGACTGTGCTGGTTCCCTTCTAAGCGCGGTTTCTCTGGGAGCTGTCTCTGCCCTTTCTATGCCACCATCATCGCTCTCAGTTCCGGGAAGGATAACAGGGCAGGCCAGTGTTTCAGGTGCGCCTGGAGCCTTTTCACCTTTGGTGAACCTGCTCAACGGCCTGGCGGGGAAGACGCTGGTGCAGCCTGAGTTACACGCAATGGTGCCGGCCGGGCCAGTGGGGGCTCCTTGGGCTAGAGCAGGCAGAACCGTGCACATGTGTGTGGGTGAGTGTGCACATGGGCGGTGTGTGTGCGTGTGCATGTAGAATGTGCATGTGTGCGCATGTGTGAGGGTGTGTGCTCATGAGTGTGCATATGTGGCTGCATGAGTGTGTGCATGTGTGCGTGGGTGTGTGCACGGGTGTGCATGTGTGTGGGGGCATGTGTGTACATGGGTGTGAGTGCACAGGTGTGTGCACGTGTAGAATGTGTGCATGTGTGTGCGTGGGTGTGAGTGCACAGTTGTGTGTAGAATGTGCATGTGTGTGTGGGTGTGAGTGCAGAGGTGTGTGTGCATGTGGGGGTGTGTGCATGTGTAGAATGTGTGAGTGGTTGTGTGTGCACGTTTGTGTGCATGAGTGAACGTAGAATGTGCGTGTGTGCATGTGTGTGGGGGTGTGAGTGCCTGGGTGTGTGTGCGTGTCGGGGTGTGTGTGTAGAATGTGTGTGAATGGGTGTGTGTGCACGTGTGTGAATGAGTCCACGTAGAATGTGCGTATGTGCATGTGGGGAGTGTGAGTGCATGGGTGTGTGTGCATGTCGGTGTGTATGTGCGTGTGTAGAATGTGTGAGAGGTGTGAGTGTGCATGTGTGTGGATGTGTCTGTGTGCATGTGTGTGCACACGTGTGCGTGGGTATGAGTGTGTACGTGTGTGATAGTGGGTGTGAGTGTGCCCGTGTGCACGTGTGTGTGTGCAGTATGGCTGTGCCTGCGTTTCTTGGGGAGGACTTTGACCCCTGTTCTCTCTGAAATCCTTCTGCGGAATGTCGAGAAGGGAGCGTGCGGTTCTTTCGATTGTGGTAAAATGCAGGTCACATCAAGCTGAACATTTTGACCTTTCCCGGAAGCGCGTTTCAGGGCCGTCGAGTCCACACATGACGTCATCGGCCCCGCTCGCATCCCAGAGCCCCGTCCTCACCCGAGACAGAGCCCCGTCCCTGTGAGCCGTCACCCCCACCCACCCTCCCAGCCCTAGCAGCCTCTGGACGCTGCTGGTCTCTGTGGGCTATTTGCCTGTTCGGGATGTTTTGTGGGAATGGAATTGCCCATGTGGCTTCGTGTCTGGTTTTAATTCTAGTGCCTTTTAAAAATGTCATACTTGGAAAAACAAAACGAGTTGGTCCCCCAGATTTTATAGGGGCCGAGAGGGAGACATTTGATCCCTATGCGAAATCCCAAACGCAGGGCCTCTGCCGTCCTTCTGGGTTCCTTTTGAGGCAGAGCTGGGTGGTCCGGGCCCTCGTGCCCACCAGGCACCGGGCACTGAATAGTCAGCCCTGCCCCACAGATTTCTTCATTCCCCAGTGCTGTCGAGGCAACAGTTGCTGCAGGCCATGAAGGACGAGACCCTCTCCCTGCTCCAGGCGAGCGCTGGTGACCCCCGGCTGGAGGTGGCTTCTTGCTTCCTGCGTCCCGGGCTCTTAGGGGTGGTCAGACACCCTTGCCGCCTGGCCTCCGTCCGCCCAGTTATGTTCCTCTGATTAATGCAGCAGCCAGCAATGTGACCGGCTTCTCCCATGGCCTCCCAGAAGAGTAACAACGAGACACGATTCCCTTTTCCTGCCCAGTCACCATCAGCACAAAGTCCTCCAAAAAGGGCTGGCGGGACGGTGCCTCCACAGGTGGCTTGGCAGGAGGGATGGCCCTGGACGAGGCTGAAGCTGTGGGCTTCGACATTCCTGTCCCCACACCAGAAACCTGGCAATGGTGTTTGTGCCTTGGTGCTCCTGGGACTCTGCTTTCTCCTCCTGAACGCGCAGGGCTTGGCCCCCTGGACAGGAGGCCCCGTAGTCAGCACGGTCCGTGTGGGAGCTGCAAGTCTGCAGAATTCCAGCTCAGAGCTTGGAGATGGCTTTCCCACTGGGGCAGGTGCACGCAGCCTTGTGCTGTGGCTGCAGGCTGACCTTGTGAGGTGCTTTTTGGGACACTTGGCTGCATTTATTCTGCATAGTTTGCACAGTGAATATAAATGGATCCCATCTCTACAAAATAAAAAATTAGCTGGGCGTGATGGTGCATGCCTGCAGTCCTAGCTACTTGGGAGGCTGAGGTGGGAGGATCACTTGAGGCCATGAGCTTGAGACCAGCCTGGGTAACAGAGCAAGTTCCTGTCTCTCCAAAAAAAAAAAAAAAAAAAAAAAATTATACGGGTGTGGTGGCTCATGTCTGTAATCCCAGCACTTTGAGAGGCTGAGGTGGGAGGATCGCTTGAGCCCAGGAGTTCAAGGCTGCAGTGAGCCATGATCATGCCACTGCACTCCAGCCTGGGTGACAGAGCAAGACACTGTCTCTTGAAGAAAAAAAAAAAAATGGGGCTAAGAGTGCCATCTCCCTGTGGTTTCTTCTGTCAATTTTCATCCAAGATTAATGTAGCCAGGAGATAATTTTTGTTTTGAGAACTCAGAATACTACACATTTCAAATGTAATAGAGGAAGCATTTGCTGATCAAATATGTGGAAATGAACTTCCTAACTGCAACTGACTTCTGAAATGAAATGCCTCGTGTGACTGTCCTTGTAAGGAAACCAGTAAACAAAACACTCCAAATTCATATGCTGATCTCCTTCTGCACCCTGAACACAAACCATAATTGCACTAAAAAATCAACCTGCATCATTTAGTTGCCAGATGTGCACTGATGTGTTGACCTGCTTGGGAGCACACCCAGGTTCTGAATTATTCAGCAGCTTCTGTCTGGTACAGACCCTTCTTTTTTTGAGACGGAGTCTCACTCTGTCGCCCAAGCTGGAGTGCAGTGGTGCGATCTTGGCTCACTGCAACCTCCGCCTCCCGGGTTCATGCCATTCTCCTGCCTCAGCTTCCCGAGTAGCTAGGACTACAGGCACCTGCCACCACAGCCGGCTAATTTTTGTATTTTTAGTAGAGATGGGGTTTCACCATGTTAGCCAGGATGGTCTCCATCTCCTGACCTCGTGATCTGCCCGCCTCGGCCCCCCAGAGTGCTGGGATTACAGGCATGAGCCACCGCGCCCGGCCGGTACAGACCCTGTTTTTAGGAAGCTGGTCAAGCAGCTCTGGTAGCGGGGGCCTCACCCACCTTCCCTGTGCTGCAGAATCTGCCCCGGCCCTGGGGTTTGCAGGAAGCATTTTCCTTTGCAACGTACGGCATCAACAGGGATTTTTAAGGAGAGAAATCTCCCTCCTAACCTAGATCTAAAATAAATGCTTTGCTTTTTATTTTTAGCTTCTGACCTACATAGGTAGCATCTGATTTGTATAGGACAGGAAAGATTTTTAGTGTGTGTGAAAAAAGAAACAGTTAATCAGGTGATCATTATTTTCTTATAAAATCTGATGTTAGTAATTTTTTTTTTCCTTCCAAGGGTTAGGGATGAATAAAGACAGGGAAGGGAAGACCTTGTGAGAAGGGCGGAAAGATACATTGAATTTGCAAGCATTTAAAGATAAACTTGGCATGGGAATTAAGCATTTTGACCCAAAAGAGTAGAAAGTATACTATACCTTAATCTTGCAACATAAATGCAGTTCCATGTTCTTTGATCAGTTCCCTGATGAAGTGTTTCTTTTGGATGGGCAGTTACCATTCTGAATTATTTTGTTATTCACGTATTTTTTTTTTTTTTGAGACGGGGTGTTGCTCCATCTCCCAAGCTGGAGTGCAGTGACGTGATCATAGCTCACTGCAGCCTCGACCTCCTGTGCTCAAGTGATCCTTTTGCCTCAGCCTCCTGAGAAACTGGGACCACAGGTGTGCGCCACCATGCCTGGCTAATCTTTTAATTTTTGTAGAGACGAGATCTCACTATGTTGCCCAGGCTGGTCTTGAACTCCTGGCCTCAAGTGTTCCTCCCACCTCAGCATCCTGAGTAACTGAGACTACAGGTACACACCACCATGCCTGGCTAATTTAAAACATTTTTTTTTTTTTTTTTTTTTTGTAGAGATGGAGTCTCATTAAGTTGGCCAGGCTGGTCTTGAACTTCTGGCCTTAAGCGATCCTCCTGCCTCAGCCTCCTAAAGTCTTGGGATTACAGGCATGAGCCCACTGTGCCTGACTTCTGAATTATTTTAAACCACTTAGTAGCCTTTGTGCTTAGCTGCAACTCCATTGTTTGCAAAAATGTAAGCAGCTCTATTCTTTTGAAGATAACAAAAGTATTTTCATACTGAGTTAACCTGGAGTCAGTTTTCACTGCTGGGTATTTACATTAAGCCAGGGATAAGTGTCAGAATAGCTCCCTCCGCACCTGGTGAAGAGGACACATGAGCTGCATGCGTCTGGGAACTGCTGATTGCAAGAAAACCCAGGCTCCCTGGCACAGAGGTGCTAGGGGACAGTGTCACGGCCTCGTCTTACGCAGCTTACTGGTCATGGAGCTGGTGCTTCTGAGGACACCTTTCGGGAAGAGTGGTGGCCCTTGTCTTGGACTGTGGCTGGGGAGGCATGAACCCCGGGATGACCTATCCTCCTCCTCCCCTGACAGAGTCCCTGGAGAAGTGGGAGCGTCTGACCGTGGCGGACGCGCTGGAGCCCGTCCAGTTTGAAGATGGAGAGAAAATCGTGGTCCAGGGAGAGCCTGGGGATGACTTTTACATCATCACAGAGGTGAGACGTGCTTCCCACGTGGGCGCTCTGGGTGTGTGCTCGGGTGGGGACACTTCCTACCTTCTCCTCTTCCACTGCCCGTCTCATCCTCCCTCTGGAGTCAGTGCTGCTCTGTGACCGCACGCCTATCTGGGGCCTCTACGGGGTGGGTGGGCCATGGCCTCACACTCCTGCCACCGAGGTTCCTCTGGTCCTCTAGCATCGAAAGGCTCCCTTCTTAGAAAGGTGGCTGGTGCCTGATCTGCATGTGTGATGAAACTGCATGAAACTGGCCGGGCGCAGTGGCTCACGCCTGTAATCCCAGCACTTTGGGAGGCTGAGGCGGGTGGATCACCTGAGGTCAGGAGTTCGAGACCAGCCTGGCCAACATGGCGAAACCCCGTCTCTACTAAAAATACAAAAATTAGCCGGGTTTGGTGGTGCATGCCTGTAATCCCAGCTACTTGGGAGGCCAAAGTAGGAGAATCGCTTGAACCTGGGAGGTGGAGGTTGCAGTGAGCTGAGATCGCACCATTGCAGTCCAGCCTGGGCAACAGAGTGAGATTCCATCTCAAAAAAAAAAATTTAAAAAGTAAAATAAAAAACCTGCACGAAACCTGCACACAGGGCGTGCAAGGGCGGGCAGAGCTGAGGAAGGGAGTGGGGTCGGAAATGGCACCACGTCTGCATCCCAGTCGTGGCGTGGCGCCGTGTGTACACAGCAGGTCACTGTTGGGGGCATCGCATACATTCAGGGTGCACAGGATCTCTCTGTATTATTTCTCACAGCCTCACTCAAATCTACAATGATGGCAAATTTAAAAGTTTAAAAAGACGGTGGCAGCTTCTCTATCTGGACGTAGAGTCATTTTTGTGAGTCATTTTTGCTGTCTCACACCACGGCCCCATCACGGGCAGGTGACAGGTGGCTCTGTGGAGCCCCCGGGACATGCTGGGGCCGCAGGCCATCATGGCCGTACCCAGACTGCTGGGTGGGCTGAGCAGCTGTCCTGAGGACAGGGCAGGAATTCGCGTGTGAACCCCCATTCCGGGCGCTGGCGAGGGACTCCGTGCCTGTGAGCTAACAGGTGGGACTGGAAACCGGAGGTGGGGCTCGGACACCGGACCTAATTGAGGACTGGCCAAAACAGGGCCAGGGTGCAAGCCCCTCTCCATAGCCACGCCCACCAGCGCACCACGTCAGTTTACCATTGCCATGGCAATGCCCAGGAGCTCCCGCCCCTTTCCATGGCAGCGGCCTGAGGACCCGGAAAGTGACCACCCTTAACCAGAGATCTCTGTATCATCCACCCCTTAATGTGCATATAATTAAAAGTGGGTGTAAATGGGACTGCACAGGTGCCCTGAGCCGCTGCCCTCAGTGCTCTGCCTGGCAGTAGTGGCTAGAAGCTGTAAACCCAAACACTGCCGCTTCAGTAAAGCTGTTTATTCCACCTCCTGCTAGCCCTCGAATGCTTTCCTGGGCAAAGCTAAGAACCCTGGCAGGCTAAGCCCCACTTTGGGGCCCACCTGCCCTGCATCACCTGTGCCCCATGGTTATTTGAACTGTGGCCTGCCTGGTTATCTGGAGCCCTCTCCCTTCGGATTAATGCTGGAGGAACCGGGCTGGAACCCCAGCGCGCGCAGTGCGTCCGTTGGCCGGAGGCTGTGCCTGGGTGGTGGCCTCCCTGAGAGGAATCCCCTCCCCAAGTGGCCCCGGGCAGGAATGAGTGACCTGTCCAGGCTGCGTGGTGACCTGCCTGGCTCTGCAGAACCACACGTATGCTCCTGTGTGTCTGACATGTTCCCCACATCTCTGGCCCTCAAGGGTGAGCAGGATCTCATGCTTGCATGTGCCCTAAGCTCACACCCCAACTCTGTACCTGCCATCGGGAAATGCGTGCCTCAGGGGGTTGGAGTTTAAGGTCCCGCCCTCGCCGAAACACCCACAGCTGTGGGCAGTGACAGAATCATTCTGGGTCCAGAAGGCGCGCACCTCCCTGCCACGCGGGCTGCTGGGAAGAAACAGAGGTCAGCAAAGAGCTCAAGCCCTGGTGGATGTTTGGTGACTTCAGCGAATTCGGGAGCCAGCGTCTTGGTTCAAAACAACAGTAGCCCAACAAGGTGGCCGGGGCCGCTGATGGTGTTGGAAGATGCTCACTGCCACCGAAACACAGGCGGAAAAGCAAGAGGCTGGAGTAAGATCCTGCGGGAAGGAAGTGTGTGATCGCTGGAGACCCAGGCTCAGGCCCCCACACCTGCAAATCCTCATTACCCTTCTCTGAGAGGCACGTTCAGGGCCTCTCCCGCCCTCATCCCCAGTGCTTCCCACTGCGGCTTTACCATAAGGAAAGACCTGGAAGGCTGGGATAGAGCAGGAGAAACAGCAGAGGCCGGAGGAAGCCAGGCCGGCTGGGGTGTTGGAGGCGCCGGGAGATTTCTGCTGACCTGGAAGAAGCACCAAGGCAGGTCTTGAGGGGACAGCCACCTTCACAGAGCTCCACAAGGTGGGTTTGGGATTCTGGGACCTGAGTCACTTCCCTCTCCACGTCCCAGAATGCTCGTTATGTGAATGAATTAGTGAATGCATGAATGAATGATGCTTGTTTCCAACCTAAAGGTACCGCAGGCTGTACGGACATTCAGGAAGGGAGGTCCCTGCGGGGGGGCCGTTCTCAGGCAGTATTTCTGGTCAGTAGAGTAGGGGACTCATTCAACAGTAATGCTTCTTTAAAAGGAGAAGAGGAGGAGGGAAAGGATGAAACCACAGGCAGCCCAAGTGATGATTCTGGCCAGCATTGGAAGGAGGCTCTGGCAGGCCCTGAGAGGGAGTGACCCCAGCCATGATTCCAGCGTGCACGCCCACCTGTGAGCAGAGGAGAGGCTGCCATTGTTCACGCTTGCCCATGTGCAGAGGAGGGGATGCCAGCGTGCACACCTGCCCGTGTGCAGAGGAGAGGATGCCAGCGTGCATGCTTGCCCATGTGCAGAGGCGAAGATCACAAACCCACCACTGAAATCTGCTGTATTAAAGGCGGCTGTGGCCGGGCGCGGTGGCTCAAGCCTGTAATCCCAGCACTTTGGGAGGCCGAGACGGGCGGATCACGAGGTCAGGAGATCGAGACCATCCTGGCTAACACGGTGAAACCCCGTCTCTACTAAAAATACAAAAAACTAGCCGGGCGAGGTGGCGGGCGCCTGTAGTCCCAGCTACTCGGGAGGCTGAGGCAGGAGAATGGCGTAAACCCGGGAGGCGGAGCTTGCAGTGAGCTGAGATCCGGCCACTGCGCTCCAGCCTGGGCGACAGAGCGAGACTCCGTCTCAAAAAAAAAAAAAAATAAAAATAAAAATAAAGGCGGCTGTTGGGTGGTTGTTGGGCACAGTGGCTCATGCTGTAATCCCAGCACTTTGGGAGGCCAAGGTAGGATGATCACTTGAGCCCAGGAGTTCACGACCAGCCTGGGCAACATAATGAGACTCCATCTCTACTAAAAGTTTAAAAATTATCAGCACCATAAGACAGGGGGAAAAAATTAGCTGGGCGTGGCGGCACCCACCTGTAGTCCCAGCTACTTGGGAGGCTGAGGTGGGAGGATTGCTTGAGCTCAGGAGTTCAAGGCTACAGTGAGCTATGATTGCACCGCTACACTCCAGCCTGGGCAATAGAGAGACCCTGTCTCAAAAGCAAAACCAAAACCCAAACCAAAAAAAGATGGCTTCAAATTCTTGGCTGTCTTTCCCGTGGAAAAGGGGAGTCTAACGCCCTCCCTTTGATGCTGAGCTGGCTTAGGTACACACTCGATGGACAGAATACAGTGGAATGATGTTGCAGGGTACCCAAGACTGGGTCCTCCAAAGCCTCACAGCTTCCACCACAGCCTGTGGGAACCTTGCTCCCGGGATGCTCTTCTTAAAGCCCAGCAGCTGTGCTCTGAGACGCCCACCCAGCCTGCACAGCCTCAGCCCCAGCCCCAGCCAGCGCAGCCGTGAACGCCCAGTGTCAACAGCTGCCACATGACTATGCCATCTTGGACGTCCTGCCAGCTGAGTCTTCCAATGAGGTCATCCCTGCCTCCATCTGGATGCAACCCCAGAGGAGACCCCGAATGAGAACCGCCTGGCTGAGCCCCTCCAACCCCGAACTGTGAAGCATAACAACAAACAGTGGTTTAAGTCGCTGACTTCGGGAATGGCTTCTCAGTTCTCACCGGTTATCGCTACTGAAATAAGTACATAAGTAGAGCCCTTCCTTGCCTAGACAACAGAGCCGTGGCGGTGGCTCTGCCAGCCACTCCACCTCCAGCAGAATGACTGCGGTGACAGGTGGAAAGGCATATCCACCACCAGCAGGATGACTGCAGTGACAGGTGGAAAGGCTGATATCTTTAGTTGCTCTAGGTTTTACATCCATTGACAAGAAACTGGTGCTTACAGGCTGAATCTGGCCCAGAGACAAATTTGTGTTGGCCTGTGCAGTGTTTTTTTAAACATTTGGATTACTTGTTGTTATTTTACAGTCAGGAGATTTCACATAAAAATCTAGGTCACTGGCCAGGCACGGTGGCTCACGCCTGTAATCCCAGCACTTTGGGAGGCCGAGGCGGATGGATCACTTGAGGTCAGGAGTTCGAGACCAGCCTGGCCAACATGGTGAAACCCTGTCTTTCATAAAAATACGAAAATTAGCCGGTCTTGGTGCAGATGCCTGTAATCCCAGCTACTGGGAGGCTGAGGCTCAAGAATCACTTGAACCCAGGAGGCAGAGGTTGCAGTGACCTGAGATCACGCCATTGTACTGCAGCGTGGGCCGCAGAGCAAGAGCCTGTCTCAAGAAAATAAAATAAATCTGGATCTCTTACTTCTCTTTAAAAATCTGACATCCCACCACACTGGACCTGTAGCCCTGTCTGGCTGTACCCAGCTGGAGCTGAGAGGCAGATGGCTTTTCTGGTGTGAAAGGCTTCCCAGTTTCCCGAAGCCCCTGCCCGGCCCTGCTCTCGGCTCCTCAGCCATGTCTGCAGGCACTCGGGGGCTTCTGAGTTGGCAGCCTCGGTTTCAATGGTCTTGAAACTGAGAGAATGAGTAGCTGTGGCTGGTTCGGACAATCACACATTATTCTCTGTGGACCAAGGCCCCCTCCTAGCTGAGGCCAAGGCCCTGTGTAGGAAAATCATGAAAATGTGTGTGGGGGGCATGGATCGCGGGTGTGTCTTCACAGCATCTTCATGGCGTGCGTCTTCACAGAGAGCAGATCATAAAAATGTGTGTGGGGGGCATGGATCGCGGGTGCGTCTTCACGGAGAGCAGGTCAAGGCAGCACACGCAGTGTTCTCACCCCGGAACAGAGAACAGAGGATACAGCTTCACCAAGCCGCGCGGCGTGTTCTGAGTGTTGAGGATATGCTGAGCGTCCTGGGAGCCCCCCACGCACACGGTGTGTGACCCAACCGCACCCCAGCGGGGGGCTCTTCCGGCCGTGCCCTCCACATCCACGCCGGGGTCGTCAGCTGAGGACAGGTGCGGGACTGGCGAGGGGCAGACGCCACCTCCCACAGCCAGGAGGCTCCGCGATGCCTTCACCATGGCTGTGCCCGACTGTGCGATCCCAGTCTCGCGAGCGCAACTTCCGGTGTTTTCTGCCGTCTGCCCCTCTGTCCACTCCCTGGCTGACAACTCGGATTTTACCTTCTTGTGTGCTTTACCGGCTCTGGGAGCCAGGCCCCGCAGTGGTGCATCGGCTGAAGGCCGTCACAGCTGATTTTCGTGATCTTGAGGGGCTCATCCAGCTGTGCATCAGTGTGGTTTTGTGTTGGGGACAGCCGAGGGTTCTACAGGCTCCCTGCAGAGTCCCCAGGAGGGGTGCTGGGGTCAGACGCTGGCTGCCCCCTCCCCAGGAGCCCCCATGCGCTGCTGCACGGGTTTCCCAGAAAGGCTCTGAGGAAGGGATTGTGGGGAGGGGCCCGCCGGCGTCTGTGGGGAGAGCGGAGCGCTATGCAGGGTGCCCTGACCACTGACAGAGTGTGTGTGGGGGTCGGGAGGGGAGGAGAGGGGGACTGTGCAGATTCACATAAAACAGCGCCTTGCACGGCCTCAGGAGCGAAACTCAACCTGAGACGAAGGTATCGCTTTCACAGCACTGCAAAATGTATTTGAAGGGGTCTCCTTGGCAACCTGGATTTTTTTCGCTTTTCCTCTGTGATCAGCCAAATTTGGCAAGTCACAGTGCAACCCCAGGGTGCAGGGATCAGAGGCTCAGAACTGACATGCTTCGGAGCCTTTTGCGGTTTCCAGCTGTGGACTGTGCGGCCAGAGCGGCCACCGACAGCGTCAGACAGGTGCGGCGGCGCCCGGCCGGTGGGGCGGCTTCTCGGCAGGCCCCGGAGGCTCGGTGGCTGCTTTCGTGGCCGCCGTTTGTTTTCCTTGAAGCAGCACGTGGAGGAGATGCCTGTCCCCTACTCTCCCTGGGGCCGGCGTCCTGCCCTGTCTGGTCACTGTCCTTCTTCCTCCAGCAGTTTCTAAAGCACATTGTTTTGTAAATCATGGCCTTGGCGGGTTGAGGACGCCCTGTGCATGAGGCCTCATCCCTGTAGGGCCACGGAGCTCCCGCCTCACCCTTCTCTCCTCCCGCTCGCCCTTCACCCAGGGCGTCCTGCTCCCCTCGGCTCTCCAGGGTGGACGCCAGTGAGGGCCGGCCCCGTCTGCAATGGCAGCCTGCGGTGCCTTGCTCCCGCTCTGCCCGAAGATGCGATTGTTTCGGGAGCTGATTTCCCTCAGGTGTGGGGACCCTGGCCCCGCACAGGTGTGGAAACCGCCCCTACTCACACCTGTGAAGCATGAACACCTGCAGGCCTCGGGCCAACTCCACGGCAGAGCTGAGCCGGGCACCACGGAGGCAGCCAGGAAGGCAGGGCCGGGCTGCAGGACCCTCAACTCCCGGGACCCCCGCGGGTCTGTCTGCAGGAGCGGGGCCTGTCCCGGGTGGAGGCTGCTTTTCCTTGCCCCCGACCCCACAGGGTCACGCCCGCTGTCTCTGAAGCTGTGGGGACCTGCCAGCCCCTCAGACACCCGATCCCCGCAGCTGTTGGAAAATATTCCCAGCAGACTGGAGCAGTCACTCCTCTGCAGGCCTGTGGGTTGTGAACCTGGGAGCTGCAGATGTGCAGATGGAAAGCTGCGGTGCCCACCGCACCGTGTGCATCAGCGGGAGCCCCGAGCCCCAGGGCCTGGGCGTCCTGCATCCTTGTGAGGCCTGCACCTGCCGTCAGCCTTGGGTTGAGGGGAACCGGATCTTTCTAGGGGCCCTTACCAAAGGTTGGGGAACAGCCCCGGGCCCCAGGAGCTCTAAATGGGGACAGAGTCCTCGGTCCGGTGGCCATGGGAGCAGAGGTGTTATTTCTGTGCCCGGCTCGGGTGGACACCTGGCTCGCTCCCCAGGGAGAGCAGCGTCTGGGGCCTAGCAGAGAGGCGGCAGCATGTGCCAGGGCTGCGCGGGCTCCCGGAGGCGGGGACCGTCCAGCTGTTCCGTCACCTCACCGCAGGTGGGAAAGTGGAGTGGCATTCGGCCAGGGCTGGGTGGGGCATTGCGCGCCCGGGCACCAGCTCAGGTTCCCTCCACGCATTCCTCCATGGGGGCTGCACGCGTGCTTTTCCAGGCCCCTGGAGTTCCCCTCCCAGAGACCTCCCCACAGCCTGGGGGCAGCGGGACCCTGGGAGCCGGTTCCCCGTAAAAGTCCCGAGACCAAAATTCCCCAGCTTGCTCTCATCCAGGGCAGCAGTGGCCTGGGAGGCGTTGCCATTGGAATGCTGGATGGAGTTTATCTCCTCTCTTCGCAAATTAATTTTATGAATGTCCACAACGCTGAAGCAACTGCAGAACAACACGTTGCAAAGCTGTCCTTGGGCCTGGGAACTTTTCCTGGCTCATCAGAGCCCCGCACCCCCTCCCTGCCGACGCCTGAACCAGGGGATGGCCGATGGTTCAGAATCCACTGGTCACTGCTGGATGCTTTTAGGAAGGGGACCCCTGCAAAGCAGGACCCCTGGGGAACCCCGTGCTTGCCCCATGGTCATGTGGGGTCAGCTGGGACCTGGCCTGCGCCGCGAGGCTCCTGGCTGGGGTATCAGACAGACCCGGTCTGCGCCATGAGGCTCCTGGCTGGGGTTTCTGGGACAGTGCCGGTGCCATGCCACATTCTGAAGCGTTGCTTATGGTGCTGCTTACTTATGGTGGCCCTTTCGGTTCCTACATGTCTCTCTTTTGGGGTCGCTGTCTGGAGGAGGGTCTGCAGGAGACACAGGGGTCTAAGCCATACATGTTTCCCAGGCATCAGCTCCGGTCCTGGGGCTGGAGAGATGCTGTGGACTGCAGACACACCCTGTCCTCTTTCCTGGGCTGTCGTTCTATGGGCGTGAGGTGCTTTGGAAGGATGTGAGGGCTTGGAAGAGACATGAAGCAGGACCCGACGCAGAGAGTGCATGGAGTGATGTCGCTTGGGCTGCAGGGAGAGTGGAGGGGCCGTGGCCCTGCGGTGGCCGTGGGGCAGGGGCCTGGATACCGGGAGGGAGGGGGCTGCAGGCAGCGGTCTAAGGTGGGAGAATGGGCAGGGCGAGTCTGGGGGGCTGTGGTTGCTGAGCTCTGCTGACCAGGGTTGGAACACCGGTGTTTCTCTGGGTGTGACGGCCGCAGTGGCAGGAGTTGGAGGCTGATTTGCAGAGGAGGGAAATAGTCCAGCTGCTTTGCCAAAGGCCGTGCTGTGTGAAGACGACACCTGACAGGAGTAGGCCGGCCACAGCGCGGGGCAGTCACCCTGAGGGGATGGCGGGGGATGGGGAGGGCTCGGGGACAGCTGGGCGGTGGAGGGGACCGGGTATTGAAGTAGGAGTAGGAGTCCCCAGATGGAGGGCATTCTGACAGCTGCAGGGACACAGGAGCTCACTTGTGGAGGAGGATGGGGTGAGGCCGCAGGAGAGCGGAGCTGCAAACCCCGGGCAGGGTAGGGTCCCACGCCCCCTGAGCTCCTTGACGAGGGGTGTGAAAGTTACTTTGGAACATCCTGCCCGGACACTGCAGCCTCTTCCGAGAGCCAAATGAGAAGTGCTCAGAACCACGTCCCGGGCCCCCACCCCGGCTTCCCCCTGGCCTTAGGGCCCCACCAGGAGCCTGCGGTCCACCTTCCGGAGGCCTAGGGGTATCTGCCTGTGGGGGAACCTGCACCGGCCATGTGTCCTCCTTCCTTTCGCGGGTCAGGGCAGGTGAGGCCCACCAAGGCGCCTGGCTTGGCCTCTGCCCAGTGGTCACTGTGCGTGGGTGCCAAGTCTTCCCTGTCTGAGGGAAATCTCAGAGCATCTTGAACAGGAGCCCATTTGGCCTGGCCTCTAGCAGGAAAATAAAAACATTCCTTCTGGGCTGGACTGGAAGAAACGCTTTTCCAGAACCTCAGGGCTGGGCTCCGAGCCCTCCACCTGGGCCCCGTGTGGACTGTGTGCATGCGGACATCTGCGCGGGGACAGTGGAGGTTCCAGGGCCCTCGGGGTCTGGCCCTGGGGTGGCCCTGTCCGTGGGGCCCTGTCCCTGCCGGCTGGGGTCATTACAGGTGTGAGAACTTTTTCACGGCTTAGAGGGGTTCTGGCCTCACCCTGCCTGCTGTCTGTGGTGCCAGCATCCCTCCCCCAGGCTGCCAGTGCCCCTGCTCCACTGAGATCCTGCTGGGGCGGGCTCCTGAGTGCTCCCGTGGCCACAGCCCACCGAGAGGGACACGCAGGTCCACCCGGCTCTGACCCGCATCCCTCTCGCTGCAGGGCAGCCTCATCATCCCAGGAGTAGGGGAGGGGGCTGCGTACCTCCCACGCCCCTTTTGTAAGCAAAGCTCCCCCAGGGCCTGTGCACAACAGGCTGTGTCCCGGGCACATCACGGCTGCCCTCTCCCAGTGAGCTGGACATTTGGCCCAGCAGCTTGGGGGCCGGGGAGAGCTTCCCAGCGTCTGGCTGAACTGTGAGATGTCTCGAGGGAACAACTGCTGTCCCAAAGGCATGGGACGTCTTCACTTGCCTTTCAGCCTAAGTGAGTTTCCATGTGAACTGGGGCAGCCGCAGGCTGTTCTCCGTGTGGATAGAGGGCCAGGTGTGAGGCTGAGGCCTTGGTCAGCTCACGCTTGGAGCTTCTGCTCTGAGAGACAAGAACCTTCAAAGTAATTCTTCAAGTAAAATGCCGCTTGCGGACGGAGACAGGGACGCTGACATGTCTTCAGCAAAGGATGGTCCCATTTGTGTGGTTCCTTTGACGAGTACCTTTGCCTTGATATTTTCTCTCTGATGTTTTTGTTAATGTAAGCAACATTATAAAAAGTTTAACACCCTCTCCCTCACCAAAAAAAAAAAACCTATAAAAGGCACCATCTTTCTCCTTCCCCTCAACCCTCCCCTCCCAGAGACCAAACCACCCCCCGCGGGCCCCGGCTTTCCATTGCAGACATTTCCAGATCTTGTTTCCCACCCGTATCTCGGGGCACTGCCGCGCAGGCGTTCCCAGACGAGACAGATGTGGAATGCAGTGGCCGGTTCCAAGGTCCCGGATTACCCCGACCAGATTCCTGGCAGCAAAATGAGGAGAGTTAAGCACCATGCAAAGACCATCGCCGTAAAGACGGATGTTTTGGCTGGGAAAATCCTAACAGATGCGCAGTTCTGGACAAATCAATTTGCAGCACCCCACGGTCGTCCACCCACTGAAGCGGGGGCTGGCCTTGGTGGCCGTGGTCATACAGGCAGTGGGTTGTGGACATCCCCTGCCTTGTGGGGGCGGCCCCTCTGCTCCCCTCCTGCCAGACCTTCTGATGATGTTGAGTGGGGCCGGAGCCCTTGGGCACTTGGTCCTTCTGGGAAATCCGCACGCCCGGGGAGGGCCAGCTCCAGGTGGTGAACAATGGGTCTCTGGGAGGAAGTTGTCCTCCTGTGTTCTAAATTTGGCCACGCATGTCTCTCTGATTCAGCAGCCAGGTTCTTGGTCCCACAGCTGTGGCCTCCTGGCCCTGCTGTCCCTCCCCAGCGTCAGCCGCCGGAGGAACTTGGTTAAAAGGTTCCTGAGGAGGCAGCTTCCCCACAAGCAGAACACAAGGTCACCTACCCTGTGGCTCGGCCACGCCTCCAGGACGGGGCGGGAACATGCGGGGCCAGACCGAGGGGGTGCTTAGCAGCACGGGGGGCTGTGGCCTCACCCTGGCCATGACCCCCAGCATGGGTGAGACTGTGGGGCAGTGTGAACTGAGGCCATAGGTGGAATGAGTTAAGGTTCCAGTGGCCAAGCCCTTTTAAAAATGTTTTCTTTTAAAAAATTGTGATAACATACAGATAACATGAAATTTACCATCATAACCATTTCTAGGTGTACAGTTCAGTGACATTAAGCAGGTCACATTGCTGTGCAGCCGTCACCACCATCATCTCCAGAATGTTTCATCTTCCCAGGCTAAAGCTCTGTCCCCAAAAAAACACACACTCCCCATCCCCCTCTCCCAGCCCTTCTAGAAAGTAGAACCATCCTTCTGCTTTCTGTCTCTATGAGTCTGAACTCTACTGCCTGGTATAAGGGGGATCCTACAGAATTTGTCCCTCTGTGACTGACTTATATTGCTTGCATAGTGTCCTCAAGGGCCATCCATGTTGTTGCTAGCAGGTGTCAGAACATCCGTCCTTTTCAAGGCTGAGTAATATTCCATTGTTTGAATGGCCCACATTGTGTTTATCCAGCCAAGCCTGTTTTTTATTTTGCTGCTGCTGCTGCTGCTGCTGCTGCTGCTGGTGATGATGATGGAAGTGATGGTGATGATGATGGTGATAGTGATGATGGTGATGATGATGATGGTGATGATGGAGGTGATGGTGATGATGGTGATAGTGATGATGATGGAGGTGATGGTGATGATGGTGATGGTGGTGATGGTGGAGGTGGTGATGATGATGGTGATGGTGATGATGGAGGTGATGGTGATGATGGTGATAGTGATGATGGAGGTGATGGTGGTGATGGTAGAAGTGGTGATGATGAAGGTGATGTGATGGTGATAGTGATGATGATGGTGATGGTGATAGCGATGATGGTTATGATGAAGGTGATGGTGATGATGATGGTGATAGTGATGACAACGGTGATGATGATGAAGGTGATGTGATAACAATGGTGATGAAGGTAATGGTGATAATGGTGATGGTGAAGGGGATGACAATGATAGTGATGGTGGGAGGTGGTGGTGTTGATAATAGTGAAGATGAAGATGATGGTGATGATGAAGGTGATCATGATGGTCATGGTGAAAATGGTGATGATGGTGATGGTGATGGTGATAATGATGGTGGAGGTGATGAGATGGTGAAGATGGTGATGAAGGTGATGGTGATGAGATGGTGAAGATGGTGATGATAATGTGATAGTGATGATGTGGTTATGATGAAGGTGATGGTGATGAAGGTTACGATGGTGGTCAAGGTGCTGATGATGGTGATGATGATAGTGATGAAGGTGATGGTGATAATGGTGATGGTGAAGGTGATAACAATGATGGTGATGGTGGAGGTGATGGTGATGGTGGTGGCAATGATGATGGTGGTGATCATGATGGTGATGAAGGTGATGATAGTGAGGATGATGACGATGTTCATGGTGAAGATGATGATGATGGTTGTGATGGTGATGGTGGTGGTGATAGTGATAATGATGGTGGAGGTGGTGGTGATGATGGTGGAGGTGATGAGATGATGAAATGGTAAATATGGTGATGATGAAGGTGATGGTGACGATGGTGATGAGTTGGTGAAGATGGTGATGGTGATGTCGTGATGATGAAGGTGATGATAGTGATGATCATGATGGTCATGGTGAAGATGGCCATGGTGGTTGTGGTGATGGTGATGATGGTGGTGATGGTGACAATGATGGTGGAGGTGGTGATGGTGATGGTGGAGGTGATGATGGTGGTGGGGGTGATGATGATGGTGATGATGAAGGTGATGATAGTGATGATCATGATGGTGATGATGAAAGTGGTGATGAGTTGGTGAAGATGGTGATGATGTCATGGTGATGATGAAGGTGATGATAGTGATGATCATGATGGTGATGATGATAGTGATGAAGGTGATGATGGTCATGGTGAAGATGGCCATGGTGGTTGTGGTGATGGTGATGATGGTGATGATGAAGGTGATGATGGTCATGGTGAAGATGGCGATGATGTTTGTGGTGTTGATCATGATGGTGGTGATGATATGACGATGGTCATGGTGAAGACAGCGATGATGGTTGTGATGGTGATGGTGGTGGTGAAGGTGATAATGATGGTGGAGGTGGTGATGCTGGTGGAGGTGATGAGGTGATGAAATGGCAAATATGGTGATGATGGTGATGATGAAAGTGGTGATGAGTTGGTGAAGATGGTGATGATGTCATGGTGATGATGAAGGTGATGATAGTGATGATCATGATGGTCATGGTGAAGATGGCCATGGTGGTTGTGGTGATGGTGATGATGGTGCTGGTGGTGATGGTGGAGGTGATGATGATACAGTGAAGGTGGTGATGGTGAGGATGGTGATGATGGTGATAGTGATGATAATGGTGGTGATGATGGTAATGGCAATGATAAAGATGGTGGTGGTGGTGACTAACACTTTTTTAGCTCTTACTCTGTTTCAAACATTTCCATATTTAACTCATTTAATTCTTACGAGTCTCCAAGGTAAAGACTATTATTCTCCCAATTTGTCTGATGAGAAAACACACTGAGAGGAAAATTCCATGAGTTCAGACCTCACCAGCTGATAAACCTCAGCCTTTTGCAGAGGTAATGCCCTTGGTAGTGTTCCAGGGGTACCCACATCCTTGCCTAAATCTCCCCAGAATCTGGTGGATTCTGGATGTTTTATTTTACAGTGGGGAAACTGAGGCTTGGAGAAGTGAGGTAACATGTCCTCAGCCACCCAGCTGAGCCAAGTCTGAAGTCCAGACCCTCATGGAGCCCGAGCTACCCCAGTCAAGCACCGCAGCTGTAGAGGGGCCCAGAAAACGTCCCATGTGCCTCATCGGTCCTGCTGAGTCCTTCAGAAACTCCCCACAATCACCAGACCAGTTTTAAATAGCAATTCAGGCAAGATAAAAATCAATTAATTTGCTGCCATGGAAGGTTTCTTTCACCTTTTGCTCAGCTCTTCTGGTTGGCGACGGAAACTCTTGACTGTCCGGCATGTATTTATAGCCTCTCTGAGCATGAGACTCTCCCTGGGTGGACGGGCAGTGTCCGAGGAGCTGGTGCGGTGTTGGGCCTGGGCTTTGAAGGGGGCTGAGGCAGCAATGCATTCTGCCCTGAGTGCTTCATGAGGGACTCCAGGGAGGTGGCAGCTGGCTGTGGCTGCACCCAGGTCACCTGCTGTCCTTTAGATCCGAGGGACACATTGCTTAGTAGTAAGACTAGTGTTCATGCTCCCCCTTGGTGTCCCAGATTTCCAGAAAGACCTGCTCCTAGAGACATCCAAGCTGGACACCTTTGGGACCCCAAGAACACCTAAAGGCTGCCCTAGACCCCAGCCGGCTCTTCAGCATCCAAGAGTGCATGTGGTCC
This sequence comes from Trachypithecus francoisi, assembly GCF_009764315.1. NCBI lineage: Eukaryota > Metazoa > Chordata > Mammalia > Primates > Cercopithecidae > Trachypithecus > Trachypithecus francoisi. The sequence goes on from NW_022681469.1 coordinate 110,098,136, forward strand.
ATGAGCGATGGTCGGAGCGTCTGTTGGAATTATTCTGGTCTTATTCCCACCTCCTGCAAAACCCTGAAGGAATGAAATGAAGCATGTGGTTAGGTTTACCCTCCTTCCAGTCCTGGCTGAGCAAGTTCAGATCACTCCTCCTTGGGTGGAAGCTCAGGAAGCCGCCAGGCAGGTGAATGCAAACAGCTGTCACTTGTCACTCCTGGGTTCCCAGACAGTGGCTCCCAGGACGGGCAGCTCCATAAATCTCCACTCAGGGACGGTGGAAAAATACCCCTGAGCTCCCCTCCCTGATGCAGGGTTGAGGGGCATCTGCCTGCAACACTTCCTCCCTCTAAAGCTGACATGCTTGTCTCAGGAGTTCACTCTGGAAGTGCTTTCAGGGGCCAGTGCCCCGGGCCCTGGGTGTGTTGGTCTGGCTGGCAGATCCCACTATCCCTGAGCTATGAGGATTTGTAGATGCATCTGGGCACTACCAGAGCCAGTGCTGGCACCCTGGGCAGTTTCTGGGAGTGCTGCGGGAAGAGGCCCAGGAATGCCCCTCCAGGCTGAGGGAACGGTGTGTGCAGAGGTACAGAGGTGTCCCTGTTGTTGGAGTCGAGGGCCTGAGTGCGGTGGAGTGGGGACCTGAGTGTGTGACTGCCCACATGGAGAGGATGTGGGCTTGCCTGGAAGGCGGTGGAAAGCTTCGCGTCACGGAGACAGGGCCAGGATGGCTGGGAACACAGAGTCCTCCCAGAGGGAGCCACGGTGGATGTTGAGGCTGGCTCAGGACCTGGGAGGAGGGCTGATGCTGGGGGTGGTGGCATGTGTCTCACCCACCTCCCATCGGTCCAGATTCCAAGTCTCAGGTTCCCACAGGGGTGTCCAGGAGCCACGGCTCTGGCTGGACCTGGAGGGGCCCACTGGGCTGAGGGGCAGGTCCAGAATGATGGGGTGGTGGCAGCATGGGGTATGATCTCTGTGGGGAAACTGAACAGGGAGGGAGGAGACCCTTCGGGAACACCAGGGTCAGAACAGGAAGTGGGGAGCGGGCAGAGGACAGCTACTGAATTGTTAAAGGAGGAGGCTGGAGCTGGGCCAGGCTCGAAAGTGCTTTCCACCTCTTTAGAACATAATCAGCAAGTGTGCACCCGTGCACACCAATGCACACACATGCACATATACGCACCCACAACCCACGCACACACACTGATCCATGTGCACATGGACACAGGCACACCTGTGCACACACACGTACACACATCTCAGTGCACACACATGCATGCCTGTGCACACCCTGACCCGTGCACACCCCACACTGACACACACCTGTCCACACACCCATGCGCACTGACCCATGGACACATGGACACCTGCACACGTCCACACCTGTGCATACACCCACACATGTATACTCATAACAGTTAACACACCTGCACACACACATACCCAGGCACACACGCATGCATGCACACCTGAGCACACACATGTACCTACACAGTGCATACAGACCCATGCACACACACAGACATGCATGCATGCACACCTGAGCACACACACGTACATACACAGTCCACAGAGACCCATGCACACACACACGTACACAGACATGTATGCATGCACATCTGAGCATGCACACGTACATAGTCCACACAGACCCATGCACACACTTGCACATTGCACAGATATGCATGTATGTGCACATGCACACGTACATACACAGTGCACACAGACCCATGCACACACATGTACACACAGACATACATGCATGCACACCTGAGCACACACGTACATACAGAGTGCACACAGACCCATGCACACACACACACATGTACACACAGACATCCATGCATGCACACCTGAGCACACACGTACATAGTGCACACAGACCCATGCACACACACTTGCACACACTGCACAGACATGCCTGTATGCACATATGCTCACCCGGACTCCTGTGCATACACACATGCACACAGACATCAATGCATACACATACCTGTGCACACAACACACACACACCTGTGCACACATTCACACGTGCATACACTCATGCATGCCCATACACGCAGCGTGCAGAGGCTGCAGAGGCTGGAGCAGCTTGGGGCCCTCTGGGGTTGGGACATTGTAGGTCTTGGCTTACCCAAGCCAGGGGGTTGTTGGACACCTGCTGAGTGGACAGCGCACAGCCTGGGCTCTCAGCAGTGGCACCCCTTCCTTTCCTCTTCCTTCTGGCAGAGGGAATGGTGTCTGCAGAGGCAGCCTGTGGAGGGTTTTCAGGCTCATTGGAAAAGAAAACTGGAGTATCCCATGGAGGGGGGTCCTGGGGCGGACATACAGCCTGACCTGGCAGGTGCTCTCAGAGGACCCTCAGAGTGGGGGCCGAGGGCATGGGGCATCAGCTCCGGGTTGGGTCCAGGCGCCTGCCCACCTGCAGCTGCCCTGGGTGGCTGCCTGGAGGGCTGGGAGCACGTTTGATCCCAGGAAGCAGAAGCTGTGTCCATTCCGGGCCCAGGCTCTCCTGGGATGAGAGGTGCTGGTGTGTGGATAGAGTCAGGGTTGCTGCGAAGTCACAGTGGAGATTTCATCAGCACTCATTAGGTGTCTGGGGTCCAGCACCCTAGTCGGTACCTGGAAGGGCTCAATGTCTGTTCATCCAAAGATTGAAACTTGGCTGAGAACGTCACAGCTGAAATGGCAGACTGGGGTCTGGGCATGTCCACTGGGGTCAGGGCATCTCAGCTGGGGTTAGGACATCTCAGCTGGGTCAGGGCATCTCAGCTGGGGTCAGGGCATCTCCACTGGGTCAGGGTATCTCAGCTGGGGTCAGGACATCTCAGCTGGGTCAGGGCATCTCAGCTGGGGTCAGGGCATCTCCACTGGGTCAGGGTATCTCAGCTGGGGTCAGGACATCTCAGCTGGGTCAGGGCATCTCAGCTGGGGTCAGGATGTCTCAGCTGGGGTCTGGGCATCTCCGCTGGGGTCAGGGCATCTCAGCTAGGGTCAGGGCATCTCCACTGGGTCAGGGTATCTCAGCTGGGGTCAGAACATCTCCACTGGGGTCAGGGCATCTCAGCTGGGGTCTGGGTATCTCAGCTGGGGTCAGGGCATCTCTGCTGGGGTCTGGGCATCTCCGCTGGGGTCAGGGCATCTCCGCTGGGCCAGAGCATCTCAGCTGGGGTCTGGGTATCTCAGATGGGGTCAGGGCATCTCAGCTGAGGTTTGGGCATCTCAGCTGGGGTCAGGGCATCTCCGCTGGGGTCAGGGCATCTCAGATGGGGTCAGGGCATCCTGGCTGGGGGTCCGCATGGCTGGGGGCAGTCATGGTTAGGGGGCATGGACCTCAAGGCCTTGCAAAGAAGATCCAGGGAGGAAGAGAACAACTGGAGGGAAGATGACATGCTGCTGGCTGAGAAGCTGTGATGGGCAGATTGGTTGTGATCTGTGTGTGACACAGACCCTGTTAGAGCTCTTTCTGGAACTGGTGCGACCAGGTGGATGGAGGGGCAGTGATGGAGGAAAGGGTGTGAGAGGCCCTGGAGGCCAGGGCTTGGCCCACCTGCAGGTGATCGGTGCAGGCCTGGTGGAGAGGGCTGGAAGGGATGCATTCCAGGCTCTGCAGGGGGCAGAATCCTCAGTGCTGGTGACCCCTGGCTGGGAGGTGAGGCCCAGGGAGGTGTCTGCTGTCATCTGGGAGGAGTCCTTTGAACAGAGATGCCTAACTGGGGCAGACGAGGAGCTGGGCTGTGCCTGTGGAGCTGGAGGCGACAGGGCCCTCACTCGGACGCTTGGGGTTGAAGCCACACGAACCTCAGGCAGGGCTGTGACAGGCAGTGAGCTCCCACGCCCGCCCCCCCACCACTGAGAGGCGCCTGGGGCTGGAGCAAAAATGACTGCCCCCACCTCCCCGCCTGGCAGGCAGCAGGAGCCTCTGTAGCTTGGGGCCTGTGCTCGCCCTGGTTCCCCGGAAGCTGCAGAGACTCCCACACAGATGGTGAGGAGTCACTGGGCCACGGAAGGGCATTGAGAGCAGGGCCCGGGCAGCCACATGCGCCTCTCCTTCCATGCTTCTCGCCTAACCATGGGAGCTGGCACAGCCGCAGGCATGTCGCCCCCACCGGCCGCGCCAGGAGCACCCATGGGCGCTTCCACGACAGCCCCGTAGGTCCCGGGATGGACAGTGCCTGGCTGCAGAGAGAACCGAGGAAGGGAAGGCTCTTCTCACACGGGGCCAGGCCTGCCTCACTCTGGCATGCAGGCGGGGATGGACACAGCCCTGCACCTGTTCCCGCCCCAAGCCCTGGCGCCGAAATCCGCGGGAACAGCCTGTTTTCCCACAGAAGCTGCTGGGCCGTGCCTTTGCCGGGCCCCAGACCTCATGGATGATCCATTAAACGTTGGCACAGGAGCTGACCTTGGGCAGCTCACCCGCTGAAGTGTGTTTTCCCTGTTGTTCCAAGGACAGTTTGCAGCCCAGGGTGTGTGACGTACATCAGCACCGTCTCAGCCGGCCAGGCCTGAGGAGCGGGCAGGGGATGATTGCAGGGAAGTAGCTCAGGCTCCCGAAGCAAACAGCGGAGGAGCAGCTCGGCCGCCTCCAAGACACCCGGAGCCGCACGCAGCTCAGGAATGCTTCGAGGAGTCACCGCCTGAGGGAGCAGAAAGGGATTTGGGTGGAAGGAGCTTTGAGTGAAGTTGCCTTCCATGTGGAAAAAACAGTTATTCCAACAATTGCTTAAAAAAACATAAAAATGCATCCATGGGGTTTATTCAGGAGAAATCACAGAGTTACCTGGGAGTGCTTTATAGGTGGGGGCTGGTTCCATCTGTGTAGATGTGTGCATGTGTGCTTGTGTGTGTGCCTGTGTGTGCAGAGGTGTGTGTGCCCAGGCATGCGTGCCTGTGTTTGTGTATGCACGTGTGCAGAGGTGTGTGTGCACAAGTATGTGTGCATAGGCACGTGCCTTTGTGCACAGGTGTGTGTGTGCCTGTTTGTGCATGCGTGCACAGGTGTGTGTGTGCCTGTGCTTGTGTTTGCCTGTGTGTGGGGTGTGTGTGCATGTATGTATGTACCGTGTGTGTGCACTGGTGTGTGTGTGTGCAGGTGTTTGCATGCACACGTGTGCATCTGTGTGTGTGTGTTCACATGTGTGTGCATGTGTATAGGATTCTGCTTCTGCCTAAGTCCAGAAGCGCACAGGCAGGCAGTGTGTGCACAGGAAACAAAGGCACTGGAGTGAGGCTGAATTGTCCAGGCTCTGAGGAGTCTCACTGGAGGGAGGAGTGTGTTGTGGCCACTGAGGCTCTGAGAAGGCATTTGGTGTCTGTCCACTCTTAGGTTCACTCACGGTCACAACCCTTGTGATGACTGTCTCGTTGGACGAGCTGGTAACTGGGCCTCACCGCTGCACTGTAACATTGGTTGGTGTTGTCCCATTTAACAGATGAGGTAGCTGAGGCTGGAGAAGTTACGGGCCTTGCCTGAGACTGGCTGGCGCATTGCAGAGCTGGGGCTGGACCCAGACTCTTCAACTCTTGGTTTGCAGCCCGATTTTAGTGCCGATGACCCGGCCCAAAGTGCAGGACAGGAGCCTCCGCAGTCCCATTTGTTCCGGCCAGGAGGAAGCCTGGGTTGAGCTTGTGTGTTGAACACGTTTCCAGCTCCTGCCTAGCTGTGCTTAATCTTTTAGTTACTTTTAATTTATGGAAAGGGATGGCAGTTTCCGTTTATGGGAGTGACACTAAGTTTCTTTTAAAATATTTTTATTATTATTCTTTGTATTAGTTTATTGTCATACTGCTATGAAGAAATACCTGGGACTGGGTAATTTATAAAGAAAAGAGGTTTAATCGCTTGTGATTCTGCCTGGCTGGGGAGGCCTCAGGAAACTTACAATCATGGTGGAAGGCACCTCTTCACAGGGCAGCAGGAAAGAGAATGAAAGCTGAGCAAAGCGGGGAAATCCCCTTATAAAACTGCCACCCCCTGCCATGATTCAGTTACCACCCCCTGGGTCCCACCCATAACACGTGGGGATTATGGGAGCTACAATTCAAGATGAGATTTGGGTGGGGACACAGCCTAACCATGTCATTATTAGAGACAGAGTCCTGCTTTGCCAGCCCGGCTGGTCTCCAACTCCTGGGCTGCAGTCATCCTCCTGCCTCAGCCTCCTGAGTAGCTGGGACCACCAGTACCACCATGCCCAGCTAATTTACTTTTTGTAGAGATGGGGTCTTGCCATGTTGCCCAGGCTGACCTCGAACTCCTGGGCTCAAGGAATCCTCCTTCCTTGGCCTCCCAAAGCATTGGGATTACAGGTGTGAGCCACCGTGCCCAGCCTAAAATATTTATTTAAATAAAATGAATATATTTGCCTCCTGTAGAACTTTACATAAGGGACTTGGGGTGCGCGCCTTTTCCTGGCCTCCCTGACTCGACAGTGTGCTTCAGGACTCTGGCTCACTGCCTGCACATGCGCGTGACGTCCCACATAGGAAGAGACGGGCGTCCTCACATGTCTCCTCCCGGGGGGCGTCCAGACGGTCTCTGGTCTGGACTATGAGCACAGTGGGCTTGGGCTCTGGTGCCTCCCTGGCATCAGCCCCAGATCGGGGTCCTCTTATATTGGGGAGCCATTCCTGTACCCCTCAGGGCTCCTGCCAGGCATGAGGAAGTGTGACCACCAGCCCTGAGACGGAGTAGGCCCCTACTGACTGCCCTGAGCCCCCGTCCCGGCCCTGCCCCCTGCTCCAGCCTCTTCTCCTCCCAGCCGTGAAACCAGCCCCTCTCTCGGCCTGGGACACAGCCCCCAGGTCTTCTCTGGCTGGCTCCTCGTGCCCTTGAGGTCTCAGCTCAGAGGTCACTTTGCTGGTGGCTGGGCCTTCACTGGCCGCCCCCCGGACTGATTCTCGACTCTCCCGGTGTCAGGCACCTGTGGCCTTGTGGGGTTGCGTCTGCCTCCCCTCTGGATGCCGAGTCCTGGTCTGGGCAGGGATGTGGCATCCTCGTTCACAGCTGTAGTCCCAGCCCCAATGCAGTGGATGAGTGACCGAAGGCGTGCCTGGAAGAATAAACAAAAGGGAGACGCCTCGGCAGCTCCGAGGAAGGCCAGTGGTCTGTGTCCACGGGAACCTGGCTGGGACAGGGCCGCCGTCTACGCCTGTGGCACCAGGTTCTCCCTGGAGCACTGGCTCCAAGGGGAGGGACCCTTCTCCCCGTCTGTCCCCAGTTCTGTGATCCCACTGAACTCTGAACCGAAGCATTGGAGGGTCACAGCTGGGCAAGGGGGGCTGTGACAAGGGACAGGAAGCTGGAACCCCTTCCAAGGGGGCTGATGCTAAGACCTTGGCTGGTTTTCCTCCTCCTCCTCCTCCTGCTCCTCCTGCTCCTCCTCCTTCTCCTCCTTCTCCTCCTTCTCCTCCTCCTCCTCCGTCTCCTCCTTTTCTTTCTTCTTCTTTCTTCTTTTTTTTTTTTGAAATAGACTTTCTCTCTTGTTGCCCACGGGAGTGCAGTGGCACGATCTTGGCTCACTGCAACCCCCACCTCTGGGGTTCATTCAATCCTCCTGCTTCAGCCTCCCCAGTAGCTGGGGGGGATTACAGGCACGCACCACGCCCAGCTAGTTTTTGTATTTTTAGTAGAGACGGGGTTTCACCATGTTGGCCAGGTGGGCCTCGAACTTCTGACTTCAGGTGATCTGCCCGCCTCGGCCTCCCAAAATGCTGGGATTATAGGAGTGAGCCAGCACACCTGTCCTGGTCTTCCTTCTGATCAAAGTCATACCTGCCCATTGTAGAAAATCAAAAAGTTGATTTTGGTTTCGATTTTATAGGAAATTTTAATTGTCTTCTTCTTCTTCCTTCTTCCTCCTTCTTCTTCCTTCTTCCTCCTTCCTCCTCCCTCTTCCCTCCTCCTCCTCCTCCTCTTCCTTCTTCTTTCTTTTTCCTTCTTCCTCCTCCTTCTTCCTTCTTCCTCCTTCCTCGTCCTTCCTTCTCCTCCTCTTCCTCCTCTTTCTTCTTCTTTTTTTTTTCCTGAGACAGGGTCTCGCTCTGTCACCCAGGCTGGAGTCCGGTGGCACAATCACAGCTCACTGCAGCCTCAACCTCCTAGGCTCAAGCGATCCTCACACCTCAGCCTCCTGAGTAGCTGGGACTACAGGCAGGTGCCAGCAGACCCCAGCATTTTTGTGTTTTTTTCTTTTTTTAAGAGCTAGGGTCTTGCTATGTTGCCCAGGCTGGTCTCAAACTCCTGGCCTCAAGCTGTCCTCCCACCTCGGCGTCCCAAAGTGCTGGGATTATGGGCGTGAGCCACCATGTCTGACCTGATTTTGCAGGAAATTTTAAAAAATCAAAATAGTTGCAAGGAAAATGAATCCTTTATGATTCCCCTGCTGCGGACAAAATGGCCAGGACAGAACAAAACGGCCGGGGCAGGACGTTCTGCGGTGTCTCCTCCCAGGTTTGTGCCACTGGGTTATTTTTAGAGTCGGGTTAGAATCAATAAGTGAGAAAATTTGGGGAGTATGACCTAGAGTTTTGGCAAGCATGTTTTTCCAGCCCAAAAAAACCCAGACTCTCAATCCTCCTGAGAGCGTCTGTGCTGCCTTGCGGCAGTCTGGGAAGTGGAGTTGGACAGGAGCGTTTATTTCCAGAGCTTTCGACAGCTTGAGAGACCATGACGCGTCTCAAGCTGGGCCTCCCGGAAACTGAGGGCACGTGGTGGTTATGGCAGCTGCCCATGTCGTGGGAGTGCTGGATTCTGCCAGCTGGAGGTCGGCACCCCTACCCCTCCTGGTCCATGTCCGTCCTGTTGCTCCTTCCTCTGCTGTTCCCTGTCTTTCTGCTCTTGGACTCAGGCGTCTAGCACAGATGCCCACGGGTGGGCAGGCACAGGACGGGGACTGTCACCACCATCAGTGTGCAGGCGTATCAGCTAGGGAGAGAGGCCGAGCTGCTGTAACAAACAGTCCCTGCAACAGTGCAGTGGAAAGAACAGAGAAAGGTCTCCGTTTCTTGAGAAGCGGTGGTTGTGTGTGTCAGGTGGGCGAATGTCTGTCCCGTATGGCGCTCCCAACGCGTGGCTCCACCAGGGGCCTGGCCATGGGTGTCATGTGGCTGAGACGTGGGGAGGGGATTTGAACCCAAGTCTGCTGGACTCGGAGGGTCCTACCTCTTTCCCTCCTTGGCTGCTGATCCCGGTGGAGATGAGAGGGCAGGAGGAGGGAGTCCCATGGCCACCAGACTCTGCCAAGGAGACCACGCTCCCCTCCTCCTGGTTCCTCCCTGACTCTGGTTGGAAACGGAAGCTGCCCAGCCCAGGCCAGGGGTGGGAGAGGCCGTGCCTGGTTCTCTGCAGCTCGGGCGGTCAGAGGTGGGGGTCGGCTGTGGGAGGGCAAGGGGCAGCTGAGTGGCCGCGTTTAGCTCACGTGAACTTGGTGGCTTTGCACGGGGACCCTTCAGTACCCTGGGAGCTGGGGGAGGCACCTGTGTTTTTTATGACCCAGACTTTCCCAGCCCCAGGGACAGAGGCAGCGTCCCCCTCGCCATTCCAGAAACATGGCGTCTGAGCTCAAGGCACAGCTCTATTGGGCGTGTTTGGAGAAGGCAAAAGGATGAATTTGGCCTTAAAGATAGGGGGTCGACATGCTGGAGGCGCGGGGGGACTGTTCCCAATCCCTTTGCCTCACCGGTGGGGCTCCTGCCGGCTGTCTCGGCAATGACTCCTAAGAATACAAATTCCAAAAGTGGAGTGACCGTGTGGAAGGTTGTTCTGCGTTTTTGACAGCATTTTATCCCGTTTCGTGACTGCGTTCCTGGACGTCCCCAGAGGCCCTTCTAATTATCTGAAGGCCGCCTGTTGCAGGGTTGCGTTCGCATCAGACAAACCTGCGTCATAGCGGAAACTCGGTGAAGCTGTGTTTGGGGGTGACTGGGGTGGGGGCTGGCAGGTTTGCTTTGGTGGCCTCTGGGGTGCCTCTGAGGGGTCGGTTTCCAGAAGTTTCCTCCGTGGCCTAAAACGGTGCCTGGCATGTGATGGGTGTCCAGTCACTCTTGATGGGAAGCAGGAACGCGCCCACCCGAGTGGTGTTGGGCTTCATGGTGGTTCTCACAAAGGCTTCAGGGGTGCAGGGGGCTCTGGGGGTGCCTGGGAGCTCGGAGACAGCCAGGAGCTGAGCGTCCTCGCAGCGAAATTCGTGCTGGCCGCTCCCGGGGCAGATGCAAGAGGGAGACGGGGGCCTGGAGGGGGCCGTGCTGCTGGGATGAGCACAGGAGGGATGAAGACAGCTTGTCCCTGGCTGAGCCCCCGGAGCAGGGGCACCTGGGTTTGCCTCGAGGAGGGCCTGGCTGCAAGCCCACGCCTCCTGGGTCTGCCTTGCAGGCTCCCCTCTGCCAATCCGCAGCACCCCTCCTGCAACAGGGCCTGTGAGCCATGTGTGCTGGCCACCACCATGGGTGGCCGCAGCCTTCAGGTGGGGCTGGATGTCATCTGCTTGTAGAGGTGGCAGGACTCTGACTGGCTACACCTCTGTGTGGCCTTGGCCAAGTTGCTCAACCTCTCTGGGCTTCTATCTGTGAAGTGGAGAAATTCATGCCCCCCACAACGTGCAGGGGCCCTGAAAGAGGGGGCGTGTGAAGGTCTAGGGTGCAGCACCTACCTCCCTGGCCGGGCTGGAGGGAAAGACGGCAGAGGTTTACAAACCACATCTCTCCAGATCCTCAGAGAAGGGTCCAACCTGAAGGTACCCAAGCATCCTTTCCTATCAGGGCGTGTGAAGAATGAGAACGTCCCCAATTTAAAAAAATCATCTGTGTGGTCATTATGCCGCCCATTTCTAAATGGCCTCTAGGAAATGCCGCCACTTAGAACTGGATTCTGGAGACGACCGAGCACGGCCAGTGTGCTCTTGCATCCAGACAGCGTGACAAGGGACAAAGTGTGGCGTGTCCGGGAACAGTTGGCACAGCAGCCCCGTGGGGGCTCCCCGGACCCATCCCTGCCTCTTCCTTGCTGGCAGAATCCCAATCCTCAGCCCCTCCCCAGAGCGGGGCACGTCCAGTCCCACGGGTCACATTCCCCAGCAACTGGCTTAGGGCAAGCGTGAGACCCACTGTGGCCAGTGAGGAGCGAGGGGCTGTTTCCAGGAGTTTCTGGAACGGTTTCCCACTGCTGAGCAGAGAAGTGCAGGAAAAAGAGGCAGGTTCTCTCTTTCTGATGATGGTGTGGGGGTGGCCTGCGGTGACTCCTGGAGCCATGGCAGCCTCTGTGCCGCCCTGAGGGAGCTGATGGAGGATCTTGCACCTCCCCGAGGTCCCAGAGCAGGAGGCGAGAGCAAGGCTGGGTCCCTGCCACCTCCAAGCCATGGAATGGGCCTGGGAGCCCTCTCGTATCTTCTGACTGTGGGATCCGTGGCCCCCATCTTCTGGTTCTGTGGGATCCGTGGCCCCCCATCTTCTGGCTCTGTGGGATCCGTGTCCCGCCATCTTCTGGCTCTGTGGGATCTGTGGGATCCATGGCCCCCCATCTTCTGACTCTGTGGGATCTGTGGGATCCATGGCCCCCCATCTTCTGACTCTGTGGGATCTGTGGGATCCATGGCCCCCCATCTTCTGACTCGGTGGGATCCGTGGCCCCCCATCTTCTGACTCTGGAATCCGTGGCCTCCCCATCTTCTGGCTCTGTGGGATCCGTGGTCTCACCTATCTTCTGGCTCTGTGGGATCTATGGCCCCCCATCTTCTGACTCTGTGGGATCTGTGGGATCCATGGCCCCCCATCTTCTGACTCGGTGGGATCCGTGGCCTCCCCATCTTCTGGCTCTGTGGGATCCGTGGTCTCCCCTATCTTCTGGCTCTGTGGGATCTATGGCCCCCCATCTTCTGGCTCTGGGATCCGTGGTCTCCCCTATCTTCTGGCTCTGTGGGATCTATGGCCCCCCATCTTCTGGCTCTGGGATCCGTGGGCCTTTATTTGACCTTAGCAGCTTCAAGTTGGGTTTTCTGCTGTTTGGGGTCAAAAGCACCCAAGCATTGCTCCACGTCCAGGTTTCACCAGGTAATCCCGTGAACCAGAGGCCATCAGGTTCATCGCCTGGATTCTGAAAGGAAAATAATCCCAGCTGTAAAACAGAAAGCTGTTAAAAATGGCACAAAGGGCGCATCAGTGGCATCCGTCCGCATCTTGTCCGGACAAGGCTGTCCAGACAAATAATACCACTCACAGTGGCTCTCCTGTGCGGGGGCTTGGCCTGCTCCAGACGGCATCTCACTATGTTTTCTCGCCTGCTCCAGACCCCGTCTAACCAAATTTTCTTGCACCGAATTCTCAGAGTGGCCACAGCTTTGAAGACCAGGAAGCAGAGAATTCTCACCTCTGGGAAGGCTGGGGCCGGTGGCTTCAGAGCCCACGAGTTTCACCCTCTACCATCTGCCCCCGCCTGGGCCTCAGAGCCCAGAGCTGTGCCTGGGACTGGTCTGAGCCAGTGCCAGGACCGGGAGGAGGGCTGGGAGCTATTCCCATGGGTGGGGGCCCAAGGAGTCTTGAGGGTGTCCGGGGTCTGAGTCTGTGGGCACCTGGCTGGGGGCACGCTCCCTGTCTCCCCCTGCCCACGGTGACGGCACTCGGCCGCCCAGTCTGTTGTTTACACATCCGGCTCATCCCTCAGCTGGATTCATAAACACGGCCGAGGCCTGGGAGCCGAGTGGCCCCGTGGCCGGATCAGGGGCCCGGGCGGGGGTCTGGCTCTCAGAGGGGCTGCCAGTTGGTGCCTGGAGATTCCAGGCATGGTGGGCACCAGCAGGGTCTCCTGACCCACAGTCTTTCCCAGACTGTGGCAAGGTGGGGAGTTACTCATTAACCCAGGCACAGCCTGGCTGGCATTTGATGAGGCTGGGTCTGGGTGAGCCAGGGTGAACGGAGCCCACCTTGAAATGAATTGTTCATTCTCCACGAGCGGCTGCTCTGAGAGGGCCGTGGTCTGCTAGGCCGCCTGGGGCTATGGGGACGTGGTCCCTGGTACCCTAATGGTGCCGTCTTTGGGCCCTGGAGGGCCAGGCTGCAGGTGCCGCCACCTTCCTGGGCCTCAGCTTCTGCGGCTGTAAAATGGGATGGTGACCTTCCTCATGCAGGTGCACTTCTGCAGCAGACGCAGGGCCCTGCCTCTGCGGACTCGGGACGGGTCAGAGCATGGTGCTGAGAGAGCTGTTCAGAGTGGCATTTGGGAGGTGTCTGAGGCCGACGGCATGCAGGGCCGGCCATGGAGCTACATTCATAACACCTGTTGGGGGTGTTTGGTGTTGAGAACGGACCGTTTCCCTGGCTGTTCAGAGGAAGCCTCTCTAATGTGTCTTCACAGCGACTGTAGGTGTCAGGAGAAGTCCTAGGTTCCCAGCAAGGGGAGTGTCAGGTGGGGAACAGTGACATGGCAGTCCCATCTGGCCACACAGTCCACACTCTCCCTGTGCCAGGCCATGGTTTCCACACGTGGGGCCCTGGAGGGACCAGAGTCCAGGGGACATTTAGCTACTCCGGCCCCGCCGTCTGCAGGCTGGATCTGTGCGTGGCACGTTCTGCGGCGATGCCCTGTGATATTCTGCCCACGGCCTCTGTGTTAATCATTGATCTGGGCAATCCGCAGACCCCTCCCCACTTCCCCATGTGGGGGTCAAGAGGGTGCTTAGGGGGCGTGTGACCCTGAGCCAGCGCCCCATTCCCCCGGGGAGGCCTGGACGAGCTCCCAGTCCTTGAGAGTGGATGCAAGGTCAGCTCAGAGCCCGGCAGCCCCATGACAAAGATACTGACCCCCAGGGAAGGTCCCAGCGCGTCCCCACTCGGCTCCTCCGCTCGCCTTGGCAAAGGTGCGGGAGGCCGGTGAGTTCCATTTCGAGGAGCTGTCTGTGTGTCTGAACAAAAATGGGAGCTGGGCCAGGCCGGACAGCGGTCTCTGGGCAGGTCCTGCGGTGGTCAGACGCCCTGGCCGCAGGTGCCAGGAAGGGGAGAAGCAGCAGCATTGGATGTGCTGGTGGCAGTGGCTCCGAGGGAAGGAGGCGGGTGGGAGGTGGGGGTTTGGGCACTGACCCCTTGCGTCCGTCCCACCCTGCACCCGCCTGGCTGGCGCTCACGTCCCTCCTCCTCCACCCACAGGGCACCGCATCCGTGCTGCAGCGCCGGTCCCCCAATGAGGAGTACGTGGAGGTGGGGCGCCTCGGGCCCTCTGACTACTTCGGTGAGTCCAGTGGGTGTCCCCTCCCTCACACGGCTGTGGCTGTCTCATTTGGGGTCCTGGGAAGGGCCTGGAGGCGAGGAGCTACTGGGGGGCCTCCCTGGGGCCTTGTAGCGGGGCTTGGTTGAGCCCCAGTGTGGCTGCAACAGAAGGCTCAGTCCTGTTCCCCGAAATTGAGGTCCCAGGGCTGGACTTGGATCCCCAGAAGCAACCAGCCCTGGATGTGGGGTCCCCAGAGGGCATGACCTTGGGGGAGGCAGCCTCCTGCTTCTGGGATGAGGGGGCACAGTGTAGCCCTCAACCACCAGCATTCCCGCAGCTGGGGGTGGGTGGGCTTGAGGGAGGCCCAGGCACACCTGGGCACACCTGGGCATTCCTGCAGCTGGGGGTCGGGGTCCTGAAGGAGGCCTGGGCACAGGTGGGCATTCCTGTAGCTGGGGGTCAGAGTCCTGAGGGAGGCCTGAACATACCTGGGCATTCCTGCAGCTGGGAGTTGGGGTCCTGAGGGAGGCCTGGGCACACGTGGGCATTCCTGCAGCTGGGGCTTGGGGTCCTGAAGGAGGCCTGGGCACAGGTGGGCATTCCTGCAGGATTGCCCAAAAAAGTGCAGGACAATGCCTAGCTGAACGTGAATTTCAGATAATAAACAATTCATTAGCATAATCTATATATCCCAAATAGTTCTCAGGCTATACTCATGCTACAAGTTTGTTTGACATTCGAACGTGCCTGGCACATCCTACCCTTGAAAGGGAGCCGATTCCAGGGTCCGGGGCGCAGCCTTTCCCTGCTGTGACCTCAGGACCCCCAGGCCCCCAGGCCAGGCCCTGACCTCTGTCTTTACCCCCAGGGGAGATCGCGCTGCTGCTGAACCGGCCCCGGGCAGCCACCGTCGTGGCCCGGGGGCCCCTCAAGTGTGTGAAGCTGGACCGGCCCCGCTTCGAGCGCGTGCTGGGGCCCTGCTCCGAGATCCTCAAGAGGAACATTCAGCGTTACAACAGCTTCATCTCCCTCACCGTCTGAGCACAGCCCCCACCCTGCAGCCGCATCTCCCCATTGTGGTGGCCGTGCCGTGCTCGTCTGTGTCGGGGCCCGGGAGCCGCCGTGTGAGGTGTGGGCCAGGTGGGGCTGGGTCCCGGCAGCCTGAGGACTGCCCCTTCCCCGGCGTCGCGTTTTGGAATAAATAATCACCTTGTGCATTTCCAAATCAGAGGACAACGGACAAAGCGCATCCCAAGAGCAAGGAAGGGACAGGCCAGCTTCCTCCCCACACACCTCCCCGGCTGCCTCTGTGGGCTTGTCCTGGGGGGCCCATCCCATCCCTGCCAGTCTCCTGGAGATGCTTGAGGATGGGTCCTGCCCAGAACCAGGCCAGGATGTTGCCCCTGGGGCCTGGAGACCCTGTGAGGTCAGGTCCCCCAGATCGAGGTCCGAGTGTGGGCAAGAGTATGTCAAAGGGGGCTGCCCCCCAGGGGAGATGAGGCTGAAGAAAGAAGTCGAGGCCCCTTCCGCAAACATGTGCCCTGCCCTCTCCACCACATCCCACCGCACCCCCACCTCCCCAGGGGGCCCTGCTGCGGATGCTGGAGTGGGAGAGTCTCCGGGCTGTGAGATTGATCTTGCCTCTAACTGGAGAGGAAGCTGGGCACCGAGACACACAGGGCTTCTGCCTTGGGAGCCAGGGCTGCGGCCGCAGGTAGACCCCGGTAGGGGGGCCGGACTCGAAGTTCCATTGGGAGGGGCTGGTGGGACTCCAGCAGCCTGTTCTCACCTTTTTTAGAAAGTCCACCCAGGGCGAGTTGATGTTAGGGAAAAGTAGAAGTCAAGCCAGCCACGGGCCCCACTCTCCCCAACCCGCCCAACCGACTTGTCCCTTAAATGCGTCTTGGGTCCTGCAGTGATGATGGGAGCCAGCCAGGCCCGAAGGGGTGAGGCCAGTGCAGAGAAGCTTCCCAGGGGGCTCCTGGGTGCCCCGAAAGACAAGTGAGGCCATGCAGTTCACCCGATGTTGCTCCCGTCCCTTGTGTCCCGGGGAAGCTGTCCTTGGTCCGAGGTCACACGTTGCAGCCCCTCCCCTCCTGGCGGTTACGATGCGTGGGGCCCCTCCCCGCCCAGCCCCAGCCACGTCGCCGTGTCCCGCCTGTGCCTGTGGTGTCCTGTGGACCTGTGAGCCCTCCCCCCCTTATCTCTGCTCTGAGTGCTGCATGAACCATTAAATGTGCAATGAAGTACCTCTTCCCGCCTCGGGAGGCCTTGGTCTGAAGTCTTTTGTAGATAAGGGTTTTTTCCTTTTTCTTTTTTTTATGGTGCTAAAATACACATAACACAAAAGTTACCATTTTAACCACTTTGAAGTATCCAGTGCAGTGGCGTTATCCACACCGTGGTGCAGCCATCACCACTGTCCACGTCTAGCCCTTTCATCTTCCCAAGTGGAAACTCTGCATCCGTTAAACAGCAGCTCCCGCTTCCAGCCCGAGGAGCCACCTGTCCACACTCTGTGGCCCTGTGTATCCAGACATTCTCATTTCAACGCTGTCAGTATACATGAGGGTCCGTGCTGCCCACCGCTGTGTCCCAGTGTGGCCAAGTGGACGGGGCCCAGCTCCCTGTCTCTGCACTGCAAGGGTCCACGTCCTGCCGTGGTCCCAGGTGGCCCTGTTCCTTGTGACTGTTTTGTGGGCCCTGACACGGACACCCAGATCCCAAGGCTGCCCCGGGAGGGGTCAGTGTGTGCCAGGGCCAGGGTGCCCTGGACCTCTGGATGGGATGGTAAACTCGGGTTCCAAGGGCAGGCCCAGCCCACTCATGCACCTCAGGCCCCCGGGATCTCTTTCGGCTGGGCACTGAGTAGGCCTGCAGGAAACATTTCAATAAATAAACAACAGTGAATAAGGGTTGCAGGAGAGAAACTTGGGGAGATTCAGGCTCTGACATCCACAGGCCAAACACAAAGAAACTTTGACCCAAGTCTCACACCTTATGCAAAAATTAACTCAAAATGGATCACAGACTTAAAACTGTAGGGAAACTGTTCTTAGACTTGACACTGGTCCATGAAAAGGAAATCTGATAAATTGGAATTCATCAAAATTAAAAACTGGCACCTGCAACAGACCTTGTGAAGATGAAAATACAAACCACAGACTGGGAGAAAAGATTTTCAAACCACATGTATCCCAGAGAAGACTCATACCTAGAATCGATCAAGAACTCTCAAAACTCGGCCGAGCGCAGAGGCTCACGCCTGTAATCCCAGTGCTTTGGGATGCTGAGGCAGGCGGATCACAAGGTCAGGAGTTTGAGACCATCCCGGCCAATATGGTGTAACTCCGTCTCTACTAAAAATACAAAAAACTTAGCCAGGTGTGGTGGCACACACCTGTAATCCCAGCCACTTGGGAGGCTGAGGCAGGAGAATCGTTTGAACCCTGGAGGCGGAGGTTGCAGTGAGCTGAGATGGCACCACTGCACTCCAGCCTGGGTAACAGAGTGAGACTCCACAAACAAACAAAAACAAAAACAAAAACACTGTGTCCTATAGAGAAACAGGATCAGTCAGACACTGCTTATGGGAACATAAGATGGGGCAGTCAGTCTGGAAAATAGCTCATAGTTTCTTTTTTTTTTTTTTTTTTTGAGACAGAGTCTCACTCTGTCGTCCAGGCTGGAGTGCAGTGGCCAGATCTCAGCTCACTGCAAGCTCCGCCTCCCGGGTCTACGCCTTCTCCTGCCTCAGCCTCCGGAGTAGCTGGGACTACAGGCGCTCGCCACCTCGCCCGGCTAGGTTTTGTATTTTTTAGTAGAGACGGGGTTTCACCATGTTAGCCAGAATGGTCTTGATCTTCTGACCTCGTGATCCTCCCGTCTCAGCCTCCCAAAGTGCTGGGATTACAGGCTTGAGCCACCGCGCCCGGCCAGCTCATAGTTTCTTAACGACACAAAAAATACTGAACTAAGCGTGTGATTATCGTACAACACAGCAAATGGCATTCTTGGGCATTTATCCCAGAGTGAAGACACAAACCCGCACACGCACGAACACAGCAACTTGACTCTGAAAGCCTCAAGTTGGAGACAACCGTGGCATCCTTCAGCAGGGGGAACAAACCGTGGTACATCCGTGCCCCGAAACGCTACTTGGCACCGAAAAGGAGCTAGCGGTGTGCCCAGCAACCGGGATGGAACTGTCAGAGAACGATGCTGCAGGAAAGAAGCTGTGTACTCGACGATTCCGTTGACACGACATTCTGCGGATGCCAAAATCGGGGCCAGCGGTTGAGGAGGAGGTGGTGTGGCTCTAAAAGGGCAGCTGGGGCTGGGCGCAGCGGCTCACGCCTGTCATCCCAGCACTTTGGGAGGCCGAGGCGGACTGATCACCTGAGTCAGGAGTTTGAGACCAGCCTGGCCAACATGGCAAAACCCCGTCGCTACTAAAAATACACAAATGAACTGGGCGGGGAGGGGGGCGCCCATAATCCCAGCACTGTCGGAGGGGTGGGTGAGTCCCCTGAGGTCAGGAGTGTGGGACCAGCCTGGCCAACATGGCAAAATCTCATCTCTACTACAAATATAAAATTAGCCAGGCATGGTGGTGCATGCCTGTAATCCCAGCTACTTGGGAGGCTGAGGTGGGGGAATTGGTTGAACTGGGGAGGTGGAGGTTGCAGTGAGCCAAGATCGCGCCACTACACTCCAGCCTGGGTGACAGAGTGAGATTTTTGTCTCAAAAAATAAAAAAAGCAGCCGGAGCTGTTCTGTGGCTCGAGCATCAATGTTGAGATCTGGCTGTGGTGTGCTGGGGTAGTTTAGCACGACGTTACCACTGAGGGAAACTGGGTGAAGGGTGCACCCATCTCTGTATTTTGGGGTGATTTTTTTTTTGAAACAGGGTCTCCATTTTTCGCCCAGGCTGGAGTGCACTGGTGTGATCACAGCTCACTGCAATCTTGACTGCCTGGGCTCAAGCAATCCTCCCACCTCAGCCTCCTGAGTAGCTGGGACCACAGGCATGTGCCACCTTGCCCAGCTAATTTTTTAAAATTATCATTTGTAGAGACAGAGTCTAACCATGTTGCCCAGGCTAGTCTCAACCTCCTGGGCTCAAGTGATCCTCCCCCCTTGGCCTCACAAAGTGCTGGAATTACAGGCATGAGCCACTGCACCTGGCCAGGACATGTGTTTTCACTTGCCTTGGGTCAATACTGAGGCATGGAAGGGCTGGATCGCATAGTAAGTATGTGTTTCACTGACGAGAAATTGCTGAACGCTTCTCCAAAGCGGCCCACCACGTTGCCTTCCCGCCAGCAGTGTCGCGGAATTGCAGATACCCCGCCTCCTCACCAGCACTTGGTGTAATCAGGCTTTCTAATTTTGGCAGTTCTGATGGGTGCAGTCGTATCCCGCCATGGTTGTAATTGCGTTTCCTGATGACGGACGACGTGGAGCATCTCTTCGTGTCTGTAGCGACTGCAGATCTTCTTTTGTGAAATGTCTGCTCAAATCTTTTGCCCATTTACAGAGATGGGGCTGTCTTCTTCTCACTGGGCTGGAGGAGGTCTTTGTGTATTCTAGACACAGCTCCTCCGTCAGACGCACACATTGCAAATACTTTCTCCCAGCCTGCAGCTGGCCTTTTCATGTTCTTAAATGATGTCTTCTAAATAGCGAAAGTCTTTAGTTTTTTTAGAGTCCAATTTATCCCCCCTTTTTTTTGTGGTTCAGTGTCCTATTTTGAAAATTGCTGGGTGAGGTGTCTCATGCCTGTAATCCCAGCACTTTGGGAGGCAGAGGCGGGAAGATTGTATGTGGCCAGGAGTTCGAGCCTGGGCAATGTTGTGAGACTGTATGCCTTAAAAACAAATTGTTTAAAATAGCCAGGCATGGTGGTGCACACCTGTAGTCATGGCTACTCAGGAGGCTTAGGCAGGAGGATTGCTGGAGTCCAGGAGGTCAAGACTGTGGTGAGCTATGATCATGTCACTGCCCTCCTGGGTGACAGAGTGAAATCCTGTCTCAGAAAAATAAATAAATAAAAATAAAAATAAAACATCATTGCCTGCTCCAAGGTGGCCAACCAGTGTGCACGGAACTCCTGATGTGCACCTGGCACTGAACTCAGCCCTAGAGATACGGCAGAAAACAGCTGTCTTGGCGCTGACGTTCTAGTGGGGGCACCCCCTTCTCTGTCCTGAAGCCCCATGGAGGCCCCTTTCCAGCCCCTGTTCCCCACCACCACCCAGAGAGAAGTCCTGTGGGCCCCACCAAGTTTCCCTCTGCCCTTGCTGTGTGAGCTTAAAGGTAAGCCCTTTGGTATCTCCGTGCCTCGCCCTCTCCACTCTGATATAGCCTGGGAATGCACATCTCCCCTCCACAGTATCGGGAAGAGAACCAAGTGGGAACCTTACCTTACCCAGGAAGCCTTACCTGGGGTGGGCTCAGGTGGGGCCCAGGCAAGGACTGCGTCTGGGGGCTGTGATGTGGGAGGAGGGGGTGACCTGAGGCAGACCCACCCCCAGAGAGAGTCAGAGGCTGCCCTGCCTGGGGGAGGCTGCCCGGGAGCCTCGGACCCCTTGCCTACCCTGAGCAGCCTGACTCCCAGTGTCCTGCGGGCCAAGTGTGAGGCTGCCAAGTAGCAAAGGGCCCCGTGCAAGGAACAGATGAGGAAACAGAGGTTCCAGCATGCAGAGGTTGGCCTAGGGTCACCCAGAAGGCAGGTGCAACTGGAAACCCTGCTCCTGGAAAGGGCCAGCCTGGGCCCCACCTGCCTGTCAGGTGCCACCAGCCAGGTCTCTGACGGACACAACAGACACTGGGCCCTGGGGTGGGTCCCCAGGACGCAGCCTGGAACCACTGAGAACATCCAGGACGGGCACCCTCGCTGGCCTCTGCCCCTTGCTGGCTGTGGAGACAGGGAAACCCCTTCCCCTGGGGCAGGAGGCAGAGCAGTGGGGACTCATACACCTGCCTGTCCTGGCAAAGCACTGGCTCATTTGTTCATCTGTTGACTCATTCATTCATTCATGAACCTGCTCATTCATTCGTTCATGAACTTGCTCATTCATTCATTCGTGTTTGTTCATTCATTCCTTTGTCAGTCCATTCATTCATTCATTCATTCAGCCATTCGTTCATTTCTTCATTCATTAGTTCATTCCTTCATTTCTTCACTCATTCCCTGATCCCTTTTACAGTCTGAGCCCTTTTCACACAGTCCTGGCAGTTGGGAGGTGGCCTAGCTCTCCCCAGAGAGACACTTTCCTGGAGGTTGGAATTCTGGCCAAAGGATTCCAAGGAGGACGGACCTTCTGTTGGGCCCAGAAGCCAGCAGGTGACCGTAGGCTCCTGTCACTATTCTAGATGCAGGGGCTTTGCCTGAGGCTGCCCAGCGCTGCCCAATATGGGCCCCAAGCCTGGACCTCTTGGGGCCTCAGCTTTCCGGTCTGTAAGATGGGTGTCACGGCCCATCCAGGCTGTTGGTGGAATGAGCTAATTACTGGTGGGAAGAGGCTTGGCAGGGGTCTCAGGCTGAACAGTGGCACTGGCCCACACGCCCTGCTAGGGTGAGCTGGCCTCCGGGGACTGGCCTTGGCCGAGGCCCCTCCAGACCACGGACAGTCCTGGCCTCACATCCCCTGGCTCAGAGTGGCTGAATCAGCCGGCGGGGGTGACTCACTTTGAGGCCAGGCAGTTTCCTCCCGGGCCCCCCGGCTGCCACGCTGGGGAGACAGGCAGGCCCCGCCATATGGGGCCTGGGACTTGGGGGTGATTTCATGTCTGGAGGTTGGGCCAGGAGGCCCTCGGCAGGGGTGGTTCTGGGATCCTGGGCCCCACCCTTCAGAGCTTCATTTGGCCACAAAGGTTCTGGTCTAGGAGACTCCCAGTCCAGATGCGCCCTGGGCCTGCCCTGGCCTCGTCAGAGTCCAGCTCATCCTTGCCCCTTCCAGAGCCACCAGCCGCGCTGACCTCTCGCTCCCCTCTTGGGCCGCTCTTGCCTCCTGGAATGTGACCAAATTAGGCGGCTGGTGACTAACTTTCCTGCCCGAGCTCCACCTCCAGTTGGTCAAAGGATTTCCCTTCCTTGAGGGCTCCTCTAGTTCGGTTCTAACTTCTCCCCCAAGTGCAGGGAGGTCCTCAGCTCGCCTCGCGATCTGGGCCTGCCCCTGGCCTGCTTGGGGGCCACCAAGGCTCTCGGAAGCTTTTCATGGGAACAACTTTACAGTCGAATTTTGCAGGCACGCAGTGGGTTTTTAAATGCACGCATAGGGCTTTTCTTCAGCCAGGCAGAAGGTCACGGGGTTGGGTTCCACTGATCCCAGCAGGGGGTCCGCTTGGGGATGGAGCTCTGTGTCACTCCACTGGAGATGCCCCTTAGAATTGAGACTGTCAGCCCTTCACCAGTCTCCTTAGCCAGACAGTGTTTTTACTTTTGCAGTTGGGGAAATTGGGCTGTTGTATTTCAGGAATGCACTTGAAGAGGAGCCTGGTGATCCCTGGCCTGGCACGCTGCGGCCCTGCCTGGGCTGGCATGTGCTGTGCCGGGTAAAGCACAGAATTACACGGTCACCTAACGTGGCTCAAACCCTGGTCCAAGCTCCTCCTCGCTGTGTGGCCCCAGGCATGTTCTTTAACTCTTCTGAGCCTGCTCGCCTCATCTCTAAAGTGGGGGTCATAATGTCCATCCTGTGGGGTGGGAGGTGAGTGTGAAGTGAGATTGCACAGGTGGAGCTGGTGGCATGGGGTCTGGTGCAGAGGACATTCATGGCTGTGGAGCTGCTGTCATGTATGACGTCTCTGTCACACCCAACCGTGACGGGAACCGGGCCCTCCACACCCCGACACGTGCCGCCCGGAGCTTCTGCCGTGTGAGCCATGTCCTTCGGCTCCCAGTGGGCCTGGTGGGCCTGCAGTCATCCTGGAATGCTGCCTCCTCCTCCCCTTCAAGGCCCTGAGCACAGGAGCTAGAAATGAGGCCTCCCCTCCTATCCTCCTATTCTCTAAGCCAAGCGTCTCCCCACCTGTGGCTGGCTCCTGAGAACTCCCTGACGAGGGACGCCCAGGTGCCTCTCAGCAGCCCCCAGTTTTGGAAAAGTGACAGACGTCCCCATGGACGCAGCCTGCCCTGTGGCCCTTCCTCGATCTGCCGGGCAATTGCTGTGTGCATCACACTCCAAAACCTGGTGGCATGAAACAGCCGCCTCATGTTCACTATGGACGCTGCGGTGCAGACCTCAGACGGGGCCAGTGAGTAGGGCTTGTGTGCTCCCTGATGCTTGGGGTCTGGGCTCAGTGGGCTCCCTGGGGGTGAGGGTGGGTAGGGGGCTCAGCGGGCTCCCTGGGGGTGGGGGTGGGTGGGGGGCTCAGCAGGCTCCCTGGGAGTTGGGGGTGGGGGGTGACGGCACCTACACCCTGTGCGTCTTAGGCTTCCTCCCAGCGTGGTGGCCCCAGCAGAACCAGACTTTCTTCAAGGCAGCTGAGGACTCCAAAAGCCGGTTGGTTCCAGCCACCCAGGTGTAAGGTGCGTGGCGTTTTACGACCGAGTCTCAGAGGCCACAGAGCGTCACTTCCAGCAGGTTCTATGGTTGATGAAGTGCCAGCCCGACTGGATCCAAGGGGACACAGACCCCCACCTGCTGATGTGAGAGATCAAGGGACTGGTGATCCTGTTTTAAAACCACCACGCCCTCCTGGGTCCAGGAACTCTTTTGACCCGGGTGGGCTTTGGCCGGGGGCAGCGGGCATCAAGCTAGTCGTGCTGTGCACAGCACCTGCTTCGCTCTCTAGTCCTAGGGACAGGCTCCGCTGTCCATGACATGGACACAGGCCAGCTAGTCCCTCTGTACCAGAGGGTGTATCTTGCCACACTGTGCCAGGCACACAGTGGGCACTCAGAAGTTTGATGAATGAATGTACAACCAACTCTAAACCCAGACAGGACTCTCACAGAGGCAGCTGGGTCAGAAGGAATGGAACTGCTGCATCGAGGAGCCCCAGAGACCTTAGCGGGGGTGGGGAAGCTGAGCCTCGGAGACAGCGGGTCTGGCTGGGGTGCCAGAGCTGAGGCGGGAGAGTCCCCCTGGACCTCTCACACTTCACCCCTCCAAGCTACCCAAGTCAGAAGGAGTCTTGTCATTTTGTTTTTGGGCTGATTATCGTTGCTGTCGATACACTCAAGGAAACTACACGCTTCAGAAGGACGAGGTCCTGGTCACACGCTGGTGCTCCTAGGAACCCACATTTATGTTTTTCTGTTGGCTGAAGAAGTCACAACAGGAAGCTTTCACGAAGGTAGACAACCCTGGCACCAACTCTCTGCATTGAAGGAGGGCAGAGATGCTGTCCCCCAACCCCGAGGCGGTGAGGGGCCCCTCTGGAGGGGGTGAGGCTTGGCCAGGGACGGGGTGGGGGTGGGGGTGGGGGACCCTCTGGAGGGGGTGAGGCTTGGCCAGGGATGGGGTGGGGGTGGGGGCCCCTCTGGAGGGGGTGAGGCTTGGCCAGGGATGGGGTGGGGGTGGGGGCCCCTCTGGAGGGGGTGAGGCTTGGCCAGGGACGGGGTGGGGGTGGGGGCCCCTCTGGAGGAGGTGAGGCTTGGCCAGGGATGGGGTGGGGGTGGCCTCTTGGTGCCCCCCGCCCAAAGACTGACCATGCCTAGGACCAAGCTCTGGGTACTCTGGGACTGGGGCCCGGGTACCTGAGATGGGGTGGGGGAGACTGGCCCAAGGGCCCATAGGGAGCGGGGGGAGGCAGGCTGGTTCCACAGACCCCCCCTTCCCGCTCCCACTCTGGGATCCTCTTGTACCTGGCTCGGGGTTGGGATCCAGCCCGAGCTTGCCCCGCCAGCCTTGCCTGTCACTGGGCCATAAACCCCTCCTGTTTATGGGCCAGGCCGCCACCCCAGTGGAACCTGGCCAGATTCCTCCTAAGAGGGCAGACTCACTGCCTCTGGGAGTCCCCTCCACACCACACTGGGCGGCCGCCGGGAGGCCTGATGAGGTGGCTGGAGGTGTGGGAGGCCCTATGAGCAGTGGGTGGTCCCCCTGGGGGGACGGCGGCTGCAATTCTCAGGCCCCAGGCTCTTCCTGGGCCTTAGGAGGCCAAGTGCATCCAGGCAGCCCTGCACACTCCCTCATCACCCACCCAATCCCGGTGCAGGGGAGGCCTGTGCAGGAGGCCCCGTACCTGTCCACCTCCACCTCTTGGCTGAGAACCCAGGACAGGAGGGGCGGGGGCCCCAGCGTAGGGGGCCTGGGCCTGTCCCCACTATACGTGTAATGTGCACGCGGAGTGTTGGTTTAATGCCACAGATGCTCCCTGGTGCCTCCTGTGTCAGTGTTGGGGACTCAGCGGCCCTCAGAGAGTCCCTGTTTCAGCCGGCAGGTGGGGACTGCCGCTGCCTTGGAGAGTGTGGGCAGGTAGAGGAGGGTCGCCCTGAGCTCCAGGAACCCACTCACTGGCCTCAGGAGGCAGCTGCACACCCGGCCCCCACCCAGCCCCCTCCCAGTTCTGCTGGCCCCTGGGACAGGCCGCAGGGCTGGCCAGGAGTCTGGCTCCACACCGGCCCCCAGAGGTGGTGCCTCTGCTGGCAATGAGTGGGGGGCACAGGGTCTCCTCATCAAGTCTCCACAGGCGCAGCCTAGACACTGTCCCCAAACGGGAGCCCCCCACCAGCTAGGAGGGGCCTTCCAAGTCGGGGAGGCAGAGAGGAACCCCTGTGCAGGCGACAGAGAGGGCAGCTGCTCTGAGCTCAGGGCCTGGGGAGGCGACTGTGTGGCAGGCAGTGTCTGTGTGGCAGGCGGGGTCCCGTGTGGGGAATGCCCAGAGCCCTGCTGACTCCACTGGGTTCCGGGCATCCCTGGTCTGACCTCCAGGTCGGCTTCTGGGACCCCACCAGTCTCAGGGATGGGGAAGGAAGGGGTAGGACGGGCAACCGTGCTGGGGAGGGAACCCCAGCCCTGGACTCTGGCTGGCTCGAAACATCTTGGGACCACGTCCACCTGTCCAGTCTGGCCGTAGAGAGGCTTGGAGGAGCCACCAGAGTGAAGGGGGGTCGCCAGCATCTTTAGAAACCGCGGGATGCTGATGCCCCCGGAGCCCCCGTTGGCTCGGTCGGGGAGTGGGGGCCCTGGGGGGATGTGTGAACTGAGTCCCTCTCAGCAAGTCTGGCTTCCCTGGGGCCTGGGAGAGGACACTGAGGGCTTTCTGTCCCCATGTGGGGGTTGCAAGGTGAGCCTCTCAGGAGCTCCTCCCTCCTGTCTAGGGGGTGCCCCCTCTCTCCCCCCACCTTGCTGGGGTGACAGGGAGACCTGGAAGGCCCCAAGATTCTCTGAGGCCTGGGGGCTGGCCTGGCCGGCAGGGTCAGGAAGTGAAGGGCTGGCATGGGGGAGGGAGGGGAGGACTGGAAAGTGCATTCCAGGAGGGTGACACAGCCTGTGGCCTTGGGGCGGGGCGGGACCAGGCTGGGCTGCCCTTCTCGGGAAGGTCCCTGGGATCCAGCTCCCCGGGGAGGCAGATAAGACGGGTGGGGCCTGGCTGCATGGGAAGAGGAAATTCCAGGCCTGGGACAGTTGCTGCTGTCCTTCAAGGCTGGATTGCAATGCCACCTCCTCCCGGAAGCCTTCTCAGATTCCTCTGCAGCCCCTGGACAAAGGGCGCCTCCTCCAGGGACCCTGGCTTCCCTGGGCTCTGGTCCGGTCAGCCCTGTGCTGGGCCCTCCATGGCCCTGATCCACTGCAGCTCAGTGCACCCCTGCTGTGCGCCCTGGAACCTAAGCAGGGCCTGGCCGGGCCACCCACACACCCACAGAGCTGGGGTGGGTGTGTTCCCTGCACCCAAGCCCCACAGCCAGGCATGGAGGGAGCGGGTGTATGAGTGAGGGCCGCGGCCTGGTAGGGGAATTGGTGGTATCCTGCACTGGGTTTCCTGGTGCTTCCTGTGCCCAGCGCTGTTTGGAGCCCTCTGCATGGATGAACTCAGTCTCTGTTCCTAATTCCGTTTGAGTGTAGGTAACTCAGCCCCATTTTACAGCCGAGGACACTGAGGGCAGTCGTGGTAAGGCCAGGTCCCTGGCAGTCCCTCTCCCACCTGGGGCAACCTGGGAGCTGGGTGTCTTTTTTGGGGGGGGAACCCCTCAGGAGAGTGAAAGCCAGGCTCGCTGTCCCTGGGGACTTCCACCGCCGTGAAGGGGTGTGTACCTCCAGCCCCTGAACAAGACCCCCCTCCACCACACCCAGGCCCCCTCAGTCGCTGCTTCCCCGGCTCGGCAAGGCTCCACGGAGCCCGCTTCTGGGAAGTGAATATGGATGCGTTTAGGCCCCTGAAAGTCTCCTGAGCAGAGGCTCGTGGTGCCCAGTAGCAATAACCACCCCCCCATGTACCAGGCACTGGCATTGGCTCATTTCATCCTCACCGCAGCCCGAAGTCAAGGGGGGGCTGCCAGCCTCCAGGTGGGCCCCGAGGTCCCACCTCCCGATGTCTGTGCCCTCCCGTAGTCCCTCCTGCATTGACAGGGTCCGTGCTGGAGTGGGGCCTCCCAGAGTGGTCAGAGAAGACACAGGGGCTTTGGCCTTTTGCTGTTTGGGCCTCTTGCTCCCCAGGAAGCCAACCGCTGTGCTACGAGGACACTCACAACAGTAGCTGTGGGACGAGACCGACGCCTCCTGACAAACACGGCCTGGCCCACGGGGTGCCAGGGAAGCCGTTTCTGAGTTCCTGACCTGTGACACCGTGAAGTCATGAATTTGTTTTGTTTTTGTTTTTTGAGGCAGGGTCTCACTCTGTTGCCCAGGCTGGAGCACAAAGGTACAATCACGGCTCGCTGCAGCCTCAATCCCCCGGGCCCAACCCATCTTCCCACCTCACCCTCCCAAGTAGCTGAGACTATAGGCACGCACCACCACGCCTGGCTAACTTGGTAATTTTTTTTTTTTTTTTGAGATGGAGTCTTGCTCTGTCGCCCGGGCTGGAGTGCAGTGGCCGGATCTCAGCTCACTGCAAGCTCCGCCTCCCGGGTTTACGCCATTCTCCCGCCTCAGCCTCCGGAGTAGCTGGGACCACAGGCGCCCGCCACCTCGCCCGGCTAGTTTTTTTGTATTTTTAGTAGAGACGGGGTTTCACCGTGTTAGCCAGGATGGTCTCGATCTCCTGACCTCGTGATCCGCCCGTCTCGGCCTCCCAAAGTGCTGGGATTACAGGCGTGAGCCACCGCGCCCGGCCGGTAATTTTTTGTAGAAATGAGGTCTCTCTATGTTGCTCAAGCTGGACTCAACCTCCTAGGCTCAAGTGATCTCCCGCCTCGGCCTCCCAAAGCGCTGGGATCACAGGCGTGGGCCATGATGCCCTCCATGAGTCTTCACTGTTGGGTTGAGAGTCTGCGTTTGGAGGTAGTTGTAGTTTATCAGGCAGCAACAGGGAACCATGGCAGTGAATGTTATATCATTTCTGGGATACTAAGGATAAGTGTGGTTGTCATCCAGGAACTCATCCAGGAACAGGCTAAGAGGAGACTCTGGACCCCGGGCCGTCAGGGCTGAGTGACCCTCATCTGTGGGACCTCACAGCCTCTCTGGAATTCCAGGATCTCTGTTGGACACTCTGGGTGACACCCTGCAGTTCCTGGAGGCCCCTCCAGCCTGGTTTCACACAGGGCCTTGCTGACGGGCCAGAAGACCGCGATGGCTTTGAAAAGTGAGAGCGGGCAGTGCTGTCTCCTGAGGGCTCTCTAGGGACCGGGCCGGGCCGGCTTGGGCCTAGGCCAGACCTAGCCCCTGAGGTTTGCTAATGGAAAGTGGGTCTGGGCTCTTCCCCCATCAGCTCCTCCAACAAGAGCCCGGGTGGGGAGGACAGAATTATTTATAACCTGTGGACTGCCAGGGAAGGGCTCTGTAACTCAGAGAAGGCCCCAGACTTGGCAAGGGCGGTGCCTTCGGGAGCCAAGCCCCTCACCTCTCCTGCCAGGGGCTCCTTTTAGCGTCTTAAGGTGGATTTCCCCATTCCCTGGACTTTTTGGGTAGCCAGGGAGCAGAGCTGTGACCCGACTGGCTTAGGTTTTTGTTTTTTTTTTGAGATAGAGTCTCGCTTTTGTCGCCCAGGTTGGAGTGCAATGGCATGATCTCGGCTCACTGCAAACTCCGCCTCCCGGGTTCAAGTGATTCTCCTGCCTCAGCCTCCTGAGTAGGTGGGATGACAGGCATGAGCCACCCCGCCTGGCTAATTTTGTATTTTTAGTAGAGACGGGGTTTCTCCGTGTTGGTCAGGCTGGTCTTGAACTCCCAACCTCAGGTGATTCACCCGCCTCGGCCTCCCAAAGTGCTGGGATTACAGGTGTGAACCACCGTGCCCTGCCGACTGGCTTAGGTTTTAAAATTAAGGCTTACTCTAGGACTGTAGGGAGCCAGGGAGAAGGCTGAAGGGAGGCCACAGTTATCCTGGGAGAAGAGGTGGGACCAGGTGGAGATTCTACCTGGTTAGGTTTGGGAGAGGCTCAGAGGTTGAGTCAACAAGGGCTCCCCAGACCAGAGGCACCAGGTGAGGGGGAAGGTGCAGGCCGGCTGGCCTGGGCAGCTGGGAGGTGGTGTCATCATTGCCTGGGGGACAAAGTTTGGGCTGTGGGTTTGGGGCTCTGTTTGGGCCATATTGATATCAGCTTGTCTATAGACACCCATGCAGAGGTGTTGAGCAGAGCTGGTCCTGAGTCCAGGTGTCAGGACGGAAGCAGCATTCCCTCCATGAGAAGATGGCTGAGTGAGCTCTGGGCTCTCCTGGGTGAAGAGAAGGAGCTGGGCCAGGCACTGTGGCTCACGCCTGGAATCTCAGCACTGTGGGAGGCCTAGGCGGGAGGATCACTTAAGCCCAGGAATTCGACACCAGCTGGGTAACATAGTGAGACCCTAACTTTACAGAACATACCAAAATTAGCCGGGTGTGGTGGCTTGCACCTGTAATCCCTGCTACTTGGGGGGCTGAGGTGGGAGCATCACCTAAGCCTGGGAGGTGGAAGTCGCCGTGAACTGTGGTTCAACCACTAGTTCTGCAGCCTGGGGAACAGAGCAAGACTCTGTCTCACAAGATAAAAATAAAACAATAAAGAAAGGAGGAGGAGCCCAGGATGGCGATGGGAAGGAGTGGCTGGGGTTGACTCCAGAACTCAGGGCTGGGGGTCCTGGAACAGGAGAAGAAGGCTCGTTGGGGGGCAGGTGCGCAACACTGCAACAATGTCACATCAGATAAGGAGAGAGAACTGAGCAGAGGGGTCAGCGCCAGTGAGGCCGTGGCACGCCTCACAACGGGAGATCCGTGGGTTGGACGGCAGTTCAGGCGTGAGCATCTCAGCCCCTGGCCAAGGACTGCGTTCTGAGAAAGCTTCATTGATCTTACCGGTAGGCGGATGGGGTGGTTCTCACTCTTTCTTGCTGACGTGAATCAGGGCTCTCCAGCCGCTCCTGGCAGCCATCTTGTCACCATGAGGGAACCCAAGAGGAGGGCAGAGAGGCAGAGCCGGACCCTTGATTGGACCCCTCCTGAATCCCGCCTCTGGGCTTCCCAGTAAGATCCCTGACTGTTTGGGTTGAGTTTCTATTTCCTGGAGCTGGACGCATCGGCTGAAAGAGACGGACTGTCCGACAGGCAGGTTAAGTCCCTGATTCACGTGTTTGTCACCCATCCTCACCTTCTAGATGGCCAGTCCCATGCGGGTGGGACTGTGTCCTTACTGTGTCCCCTGACTAGAACGGGGTGCACATGGAGTACACAGTACGTGCAAAATAAATACTGTTGCATGCAGCTGAGTGCAGTGGCTCACTCCTGTAATCCCAGCACTTTGGGAGGCTGAGACAGGAGGATCACTTGAGGCCAGAAATTGGAGACCAGCCTGGGCAACTTAGCAAGATCCTGTTGCTACAAAAACTTAACAAGAAAATACTGTTGAATGAAAGTATCTTAAGTCACACTATCAAAGCAAGTGGGGGTGGGGGAGAGAGAGAGAGCCAGAAAGAGAGAGAGAGAGAAATGAAGAGATGGAGAGAGACAGAGATAAACAGAATGGGGAGAGAGAGACAGAGCCAGACATGGGGAGAGATGGAGAGAGAGGGAGGCAGAAACAGAGATACAGAGATAGCGAGATGAGCGGGGAGACAGAGGGACAGGCCCTCTCTGATAATCCCACCCAGAAGTTTACAGACAGCAGATCTAGGGATCATTTCGGACCCCAGAGTTTGCTGTGTGGATTATTTCAGATTTCGAGAGTGAGGGATGCACTGTGGTCCTGGCTGCAGCTGAGGTCCTGGAAGGTCTGACTTGTGCTAGGTGGGGTCACGGGCACCTGCGGCGCAGGGGGCTGCCTGCCGTCCAGCCCAACAGACGAGGCTGTGAAGAGCAGGGTGCTGACCTGGCTCCTGCCCCACCAGGGTGGGGTGGAATCGCTCCTGTTCACTGGGCACCTGCTATGTGCCAGGCAGTGGGTCTATGCACTCCTCATCACACGCAGCCCTCTCCCCCAGGCCAGGGCGAGTGCCAGCTGCCCGGGGCTATGCACCAGGTCTGTGCTGAGCCTGTCCTGGTGTTCCCGTAAACAGCCCTCATGAGCAGCCACGTGGGCTGCATTGCCTCTTATCACCTTTAGGCCACGGGAGCTCAGAAAGGAAAGTAACCCATCCGAGGTGAACAGCGGCCAGCGGCAGAGCTGCCGCCTCCCTCCCTCCCTCCCTCCCTCCACCCACGTCTGGCGCCCAGCGGGACTGGACGTCACGGGCAGTGGGGGAAGCCTGGTTTCTGCCATTTCCACGCAGGGGCAGGGGGATACTCGCCTGTGCTATCCCACCAGAGGGGAGCCTCTGCCACAGCCCAGAGGTGCACCTCGGGTCACAGCGAGGCGAGGATAAGATTATCTGATGTCCTTTGCTCTCGCCTGTCCAGAAAAACAGCCCCAGGCCGAAATGGCTTCTCCAGTGGTCCAGGCAGGGAGGGACCTCAGAGCTCACCCACTGCTCACCAGGACCCTCGCTCAGAGGCCAGGGGGTGAGACCTCAAGGAGGACGAGTGTGCCGAGGTCACTCAGAGTGGAGGTTTGAGCCCCGGGTCTCTCCCACCCCACTCGCCAGTGCTCCAGCTACGTGCTCGCCAGCTAAGTCAGGGGTCACAGTTGCCAGGGGCCACAGGTCGCCCAGCCGGGACAGTGCGGGAGCTACAGCTGGGTGAGGACAGAGAAGTCCCCTCAGGCAGGCCTGGGAAGGGAGGGGCGTGGTGTTCTCTTCTGCCTGGAGGGCTGGGAGCCATTTCTCACTGGTGACCCTAGGAGTCCTGGGTGCTGTGTCCAGACCTGGCCAATCAGACCATTGTCCCCGACCATGGTCACTGACCTGGGGCAGCACAAGCCCAGACTTAGCCAGCGAGATGCAGTCTTGCAGCTCTGAGTCTGGGGACGCGAGGGTGTCAGTCTTCCGTCCAGCTGCTGTGAAAGGGAGATAAGGGCAGGACATAGCTCCAAAGACGTGGGCCGAGTACCTGATCCAGTCATGCCTGAAGCTGCTCACTCCAAGAGTCTGGGGCAGTGAGGGTGTTAGTCTGCTGTCATGCTGCTGTGAAAGGGAGATGAGGGCAGGAGACAGCTCTGAAAACATGGGCCGAGAGCCCTGATCCAGCCATGCCTGAAGCTGCTCACTCCTGAGCCTGACAGGTACGTGGACCAATGCATCCTCCTGCTTCTTTGGGCCAGAATGCGTTGGGTTCTTGTCATTACAGCCAAGAGTCGTGATGTCTAAGGATAGACCCAGGCCGGGTGGGCTGTGACTTTCTTCCTGTCTGGAAACTCACAGATAGGAGATGACGGGCAGCCAGGTCCTCCTGCACGAGGCTAAGCAGTCAGGCCATCGACCCCCAACGCAGCACGTCAGCAGCAAGGACTCGAGTTCCCCCACCTGGCCTCTCCTGCTGAGCTCCCAGGCCAGGGCTGCCGCGGGCACGGACGTCGATGGGTCTCCTCACCTGCATACTGGAGCTCGATCTTGCACCTGCAGGGCTGACTGGGGAATCCTGTCTGGCTTAGAACACCTGCGCACGTCAGGTCCTGTTTGGGGGTCAGAGAGATGGTGTCTCCATGTCCCATGGTTGGCACCATGCTGGATGTACGCAGTCCCGTCTGCTGCAGGAACGTGAATGTGGTCCTGACGGGCACTGGGGCGGGAGGACCAGCTCCTGCCTGCTCCCTGCTTGGGCTGAGGGGAAAGATCAGCCACAGAGTGGGCATGGGGCTGGGGTGGGGCTCGGGGCTTCCCTCCCTGACTCTCACCTCCTCTCTCTCTCTGTCTCTCTTACCTCCTCTCTCTCTCTCTCTCTCTCTCTCACCTTCTCTTTCTCTTTTACCTCTTCTCTCTCTTATCCCCTCTCCTGTCTCTCTGTCTCACCCCCCGCCTCATGGCTCACCTGTCCCCCTCCCCTCCCCTGTCTCCTCCTCTCTCTCTGTCTCACCCCACCCCGGGGCTTACTTCCTCCCTCATCTCCTCTCTCTCTGTTTCACCCCCAGCCTCGTGGCTCACCTCCCCGCTCACCTCCTTTTCCTCTTCTTCAGTTTACTGTCTCCCTACCAACTCTCAGCTCCTGTTTCCTCAGCATGGTTTGGTGCCCACCCCAGGGTGTTCGGACTCTGTTTCACAAGAAAGCCATTTGCCCCACACCTCACTTGGCCCCCAAGGGCAGTGTGGGTGAAGCAGTCTCTCTCAGTCAGGAAAGAAGTCACCCAGACATTCCAGCCTCCCCTATGGCCAGCCCACCTAGCCATGGCACCATCACAGGACAGCCACGCCCCCAGTCAGCTGACCCGCTGAGCCCCAGCCTGCCCCTGCCTGACCCGGCTCCCAGGCCTGGGGAAACAGGGACCAGGCTGGTGGCAAGTCTGCAGGGGCTGGGGGATGGGGGGTTCTTTAGCACCGCTTCTGTTTTCCCCTTCACAGCAACACTGGAACGGCGGCCATCACATCCCAGGCAGGTAAACTGAGGCTCAGGGCCACAGTGTGAGTCGCTTGAGGTCACAGAGGCAGCAGGAGGTCAACTCTGAAGTCCAGGTCTGCCAGCCCAGAAATGGTGGTGGGAGCCGGCCTGTGTGGTCAGGGGCGCCCCCAGGCAGCACTGTCCGTTCAGAGGGCACCCAGAGGCCAGAGCCGGGCAGGACCCACCGGACACACAGCCCCACCAGAGCCACAGCTTCTCACACCCCGGCGCCTCTTATAAAAGAGAAGCAACAGCGTTTCTGTGGCCGGGCGCGGTGGCTCACATCTGTCATCCCAGCACTTTGGGAGGCCCAGGCGGGCGGATCAAGAGGTCAGGAGATCGAGACCGTCCTGGCTAACACGGTGAAACCCTGTTTCTACAAAAAATACAAAAAATTAGCCAGGCGTGGTGGCGGGCACCTGCAGTCCCAGCTACTTGGGGAGGCCGAGGCAGGAGAATGGCGTGAACCCGGGAGGCGGAGCTTGCAGAGAGCGGAGATCGCACCACTGCACTCCAGCCTGGGCGACAGAGCGAGACTCCATTTCAAAACAAACAAACAAACAAACAAACAAACAAACAAAACCCAGAAGCAACCGTTAGAGAAGTAACATTAACACATCACAGACCATCCGGACGCTGGGTGTTGAGGAAACCTGACAAGCCCCCGCAAGCTCTGATGCCTCGGTGGGCAGGTGTCGTGTGGCACACAGAGGACAGGGGAGCGCCGGGCGAGGCCGTGGAGAAGAACAGGGCGTGGAAGCTCTAACCCCGGTGCTAGGAAACTGTCTTTCTGTCCACCCATAAATGGAGCCGCAATTTCCAACAGTGAGAGAAGGGGTAAGAACACAAGGGCCATTTGTGCCTGGGATTTTATTTTATTTTATTTATTTTCTGACATCTTGATCTCAGAGCACCTGGGATCTTAGGTTGTTCCCAGTTGTTGCTGTTTTAAATCGTGCTGCTCTGAGCCCTTGAAGCAAACGTGTCGTTTTCTTAGGCTGGGTGCCCGGATGTGGGATTACAGGGTCGGGGCCGCGGCCACACTGATGGCTCCTGGTGCCAAATTGCCTCCAGGTTGGCTTGTGACTGCCGGAAGCTCAGAAAGTAGCCTGCGCTGCCTGGGCCTCTCCCGGGGTGCGGCGGGGGGGGGTCCGTGGTTGGTGGTGAAGGAAAACGTCCTTTTGTGTTTCTTCCCAGCTGTGATTCTCCTGCACATCGTCAGTGGTTTTCTGAGCATGAGCAGAGACCCTGACAGATAAATGTGCTTTAAAAATGTGGCAAACATATCATTCTACGTATGCAGATAAGAACACAGGGACACTGGAAATTAAGTGTAACACAAAACTGAAGGGTTCCATTTGTTTAGATTTTTAAATTTTTACAAAATATTTTGATTGTCTACACTGTCAAACCCAATTGTCTTTTTTTTTTTTTTTTTAAGTTGAAACATGAAACGCCAGGCGCGGTGACTCACGCCTGTAATCCCAACACTTTGGGAGGCTGAGGCGGGTGGATCACCTGAGGTCAGGAGTTCGAGACCAGCCTGACCAACATGGAGAAACCCTGTCTCTACTAAAAATCCAAAATTAGCCAGGCGCGGTGGCGGGTGCCTGTAATCCCAGCTACTCGGGAGGCTGAGGCAGGAGAATCACTTGAACCCGGGAAGCGGAGGTTGCAGTGAGCCGAGATCGCACCATTGCACTCCAGCCTGGGTGACAAGAGTGATACTCTGTCCCCAAAAATAAAATAAAATAAGATAAAACAATAAAGGCTTGGAGAACCTTTTTAAAATAATAATAATAATAATAAAACATGAAACATAACACTCCTAGTCTTTTATTTGAGGTTTGCTCTATGCCTTCTAAGTTCTGAACGTTCTCTCCATTTTAGAAGTTTGATAAACTATGGGAAAACTGGGAAATAGGAATTAGCTTTTTTTCATCACTTTTTGTTTTAAAAACTTCAGTTTTACAGAAAAGTCATAAGAATAGTACAATGAACAGCTGTATACCTCTCACCTCATTCACCTGTTGTCCCCATTTTCTCTCTCATTTCTGTCCATATCTATCTCTATATTTATCTACCTGTATCTATCACTCTACCATCCATCCATCCATCCGCCCACCTGTCATCTATCCGTCCATCCACTCATCCATCCGTCCATCCATCCATCCACCCACCCATCTATCATATATCCATCCATCCATCTTCTATCCATTCATCTACCCACCTATCCATCATCTATACTTCCCTCTATCATCCATCTATCCATCCATCATCTATCAATCCCTCCATCCATCCATCCATCCATCCGCCCACCTATCATCTATCCGTCCATCCACTCATCCATCTGTCCATCCATCCATCCACCCACCCATCTATCATATATCCATCCATCCATCTTCTATCCATTCATCTACCCATCTATCCATTATCTACCCATTCCTCCATTATCTATCCATCAATTCATCCATCATGTATCTGTCCATCCATCCATCATCCATCCATCCATCCATCCATCCATCCATCCATCATCTATCAATCTCTCCATCTACCATGTATCCATCCATCCATCTATCATCTATCTATTCATCCATCATCTATTCATCCATTATCTATCCATCAATTCATCCATCATGTATCTGTCCATCCATCCATCATCTATCAATCTCTCCATCTACCATGTATCCATCCATCCATCCATCATCCATCCATCCATCCATCCATCTATCCATCCATCCATCTATCATCTATCTATTCATCCATCATCTATCCATCCATCTATCCATCCATCATCCATCATCTATCCATCCAATATCTATCCATCCATCCATCATCTATTCATTCATCCATTCATCATCTACCCACCTGTCCATCATCTATTCCTTCATCACCTATCCATCCATAATCCATCCTCCATTCATTCATCTATGCATCCATTCATCCACCATGTCTCCATTCATCCATTCATTATCTCTCTCTCTCTCTCTCTCTCTATCCATCCATCATCCATCATCTATCCATCCATCTATCCATCATCTGTTGATCTCTCCATCCATCATCCATCCATCTATCCTTCATCCATCCACCCGTCATCTATCTATACATCCATCACATATCCATCTATCATCTCTCCATCCTCCATCATCTTTCCATCCCTCCATCCATCGTCTATACATTCATTCATCCATCATCTACCCATCTGTCCATCATCTATTGCTTCATAACCTATCTACCTATCCACCCATAATCCATCCCTCCATTCATCCATCCATCATCTACCCATCTGTCCATCATCTATTCTTTCATCATCTATCCATCCATAATCCATCCCTCCATTCATTCATCTATGCATCTATTCATCCACCATGTATCCATCCATCCATTCATTATCTATCTATCTATCATCTATCTACCCATCATCCATCATCTATTCATCCATTATCTATCCATATGTCCATCCATTTATCATCTATCTATCCATCCATCCATCATCTGTTTGATCCCTCCATCCATCATTCATCCATCCATCCTTCGTCCATCCACCCATCATCTATCTATACATCCATCATATATCCATTTATTATCTATCCATCCTCCATCATCTCTCTGTCCCTCCATCCATCATCTATCCACTCATTCATCCATCATCTACCCATCTGTTTAT
Source organism: Trachypithecus francoisi (assembly GCF_009764315.1). Classification (NCBI taxonomy): domain Eukaryota; kingdom Metazoa; phylum Chordata; class Mammalia; order Primates; family Cercopithecidae; genus Trachypithecus; species Trachypithecus francoisi. The sequence goes on from NW_022681469.1 coordinate 110,135,983, forward strand.
CATCTATTCCTTCATAACCTATCTATCTATCCACCAATAATCCATCCCTCCATTCATCAATCCATGATCTACCCATCTGTCCATCATCTATTCTTTCATTACCTATCCATGTATCCATCCATAATCCATCCCTCCATTCATTCATCTCTGTATCCATTCATCCATCATGTATCCATCCATTCGTCATCTATCTATCCATCCATCCATCATTTGTCATCAATCCATCCATTATATATTCATCCATCTATCCGTTTATCATCTATCTATCCTTCCATCATCCATCCATCCATCCTTCATCCATCCACCTATCATCTATCTATACATACATCATATATCATTTATCATCTATCCATCCTCCATCATCTTTCCCTCTCTCCATCCATCGTCTATCCATCCATTCATCCATCACCCATCCATCCATAATCCATTCATCCCTCCACCCATCATCCGTCTATCATTTTTTTTTGTTTTTTTGAGATGGAGTCTCACTCCATCACTCAGGCTGGAGTGCAGTGGTGTGATCTTGGCTCACTGCAACCTCTGCTTCCTGGGTTCAAGCAATTCTCCTGCCTCAGCCTCCTGAGTAGCTGGGATTACAGGCACACGTCACTGTGCCCAGCTAATTTTTGTATTTGTAGTAGAGTCAGGGTTTGGCCATGTTGATCAGGCTGGTCTCGATCTCCTGGCCTCAAGCGATCCACTCACTTCGGTCTCCCAAAGTACTGGGATAATAGGCATGAGCCACTGCGCCGGGCCCATTCATCATCTTTTCATTCATTCATTAATCATCCATTCGTCTATCCATCATCTATCCATTTATCCATCTATCCATCCATCCATTCATCCATCATCCATCCATCATCTATCCATTCATCATCTATCCATCCATTCATCCATCATCCATCCATCCATCCATTCATCATCTATCATCCATTCATTCATCATCTATCTATACATCCATCACCTATTTTTCCATCCATCTATCCATCCCTCCATCAATCATCTATCTATTCATCATTTATCTATCTATCCATCATCTATATTCACTCCCAACCATTTGAAAACAAACTGCAAACATCATGACACTTTACCCCAAATGCCATGGCATCACAAGGAGGTCCTACTGCACCACCATCACACCATCAGCACACCCAAAGGACTCAACAATGATACAATAAAGTAATCTAATATTTCCCCAGTGGTCCCAATCAGCCTTTGACTTGCCTGCTGGTTTGAATGTGGGAGTCCATCAAGAATGGAACATGGCATTGAGTTGTCAGGTCTTTTAAGTCCCTGTTAGTCTAGAACAGTCACCCTCTGGTGTTTTTCTCATGGCAATGATGCTTTTGCAGGTCAGGCCAGGTGTTAAGTGGAATGTCTCTCAGTCTGGGCTGTCTCCTTGTTTCCTTGAGGTCAGATCAGGGCTAAACATCTTTGGCAGGAATGCAGCAGGGGATGTGTGCCTATCCTTGCTTCACGTGGTACAAGTTTATCCCTGAACCTTTTTTTTTAATAACAACTTAATTTTTTTTTTTTTTTTTTTTTTTTTGAGTGGAGTCTCGCTCTGTTGCCCGGACTGGAGTGCAGTGGCCGGATCTCAGCTCACTGCAAGCTCTGCCTCCCGGGTTTACACCATTCTCCTGCCTCAGCCTCCCGAGTAGCTGGGACTACAGGCGCCCGCCACCTTGCCCGGCTAGTTTTTGTATTTTTAGTAGAGACGGGGTTTCACCGTGTTAGCCAGGATGGTCTCGATCTCCTGACCTCGTGATCCACCCATCTTGGCCTCCCAAAGTGCTGGGATTACAGGCTTGAGCCACCGCGCCCGGCTAACTTAATTTTTTAATATATCTGAAGTTATTTAGTGTGGGGTAAAGTGAGGATTTCACAAGATTGGTTTTTTAGAACAGTTTCAGCTGCATTTAACACACAATCCTTTCAATGTCTTTTAAAATTCTTCATCTACAACAGAGCCTTTTCTGGGGTCTCTGATCACATGGGTGCCACTCTGTTTTGATTATTGTGGCTCTAAAATATGGTTGGCCTTGTGGTGGTTCATGCTTCTAATCCCAGCACTTTAGGAGGCTGAGGCAGGCAAATCACTTGAGGCCAGGAGTTCAAGACCAGCCTGGCCAACATGGCAAAACCCTGTTTCTACTAAATATACAAAAATTAGCCAGGTGTGGTGACACACTCCTGTAGTCCCAGCTACTTGGGAGCTTGAGGTGGGAGAATCACTTGAACCTGAGAGGTAAGGATTGCAGTGAGCTGAGATCATGCCCCTGCACTCCAGCCTGGGTGACAGAGAGATACCCTGTCTCAAATGAATAAATAAAAATACAATATGCTTAACCTTCCTCCTCCCCCTCCCACCCCTATACTTTCCTTGTTCTAGATGTTTCTGTGCTTTCCATGCGCACATGCATGTGGCTTTCTGGCTGCCCTTCTGTCCAGCCTTGACAGGCCACTTCCTTTCTCTGCCCCATGAGTCGGGTCCCCTCTGCCTCGGCCCTGCTGGTGAAAGTCAGATTTGTGCTTCTGCTCAAGGGAGGTGCTGGTCACCCTGATTTGGGGTCTTTTCTATGGGGCAGAGCAGAGGCTGAGGAAGGTCAGGGGCACCGGAGCTTGGCCTGGCTCCTTCGCCTCTCCCGACGTCTAACCTGCACCTTTTGACGAGGGTGAGGTCCTCAAAACTGGATGGAATGAGGGACCACAGGCTGCTCCCAACCTGTCCACGGTCACAAGAGGAATAGAGGCTGTGGGCAGCACCCAGGGGAAGAGCTCTGGGCTTTAACTGGGTGACCCCAGTGACCCCAGTGACCTGCCGGATGATTCAGGCCCGCACCTGCCCCACCTTGGAACCTGGAATTCATATCCAACATGCAGGAACTTGGGCCTTGAGTCTGAAGCCCTTGGGTGTGGGAGGGGTTTGCGGCTTTGGCCTGGGAGGGGCCGTGGTCACTAAACTTCAGGCTCCCTAACGCCCTCACTCCCTAGCCCTGCTCTGCCTGGCTGCTTCTCAAAGCTCAGTCTGCCCAGCCAAAACATCTACTAGGAAAATGTCTCTTCCCAGCCAGATCACCCCCTGCAGGGGTTGGAGAGAGGAAGGGAGAGGAGGGGGCGAGGTGGGGAGGGACGGGGAGAGCAGAGACCCTTGAGGACCTGTTCTCGGCCACTCCCTTCCAGCTGCCCTGGGGAGTGACTCTGTTTCTATGGGAGCCAACTGGGTCTGTATTTCTGTGTCTCTCTGCTGAATCCCACAGCTCCCAGGCAAATGGCAGGCCCCAGAGAACAGAGATCTGGGTTCAAATCTCACCACCACCACTACTTGTAATGCCAGCCTCCTCACCTGTACAACGCAGGTGTCAGATGTAATGACCTTCATTTCTTTTTTTTTTTTTTTTTTTTGAGACGGAGTCTCGCTCTGTCGCCCAGGCTGGAGTGCAGTGGCCGGATCTCAGCTCACTGCAAGCTCCGCCTCCCAGGTTTACGCCATTCTCTCGCCTCAGCCTCCCGAGTAGCTGGGACTACAGGCGCCCGCCACCTCGCCCGGCTAGTTTTTTGTATTTTTTTTTTTAGTAGAGACGGGGTTTCACTGTGTTAGCCAGGATGGTCTCGATCTCCTGACCTCGTGATCCGCCCGTCTCGGCCTCCCAAAGTGCTGGGATTACAGGCTTGAGCCACCGCGCCCGGCCATGACCTTCATTTCTAGGTGAGATCAAGATGCTTCCCTGGTTTTCTCTCACTGCACAGGATGGGAGATGCCCCCTGTGAACCCCAGGTGGCTGCCAACGGGAACTCTGGAACAGGGAAGGATCTGTGGGGACGGACGGCAGGGAGACGGGGCTGACTCAGCTTCCGAGTTGCTTTCTTGCTGTTTTAAGGGCCAGACCCAGTGGAGGCAAGGAGCATAGCCTGAAATAGTGACAGTGGGAGTGTTTACACCCCAGCAATTGGCAAGTGCTAAGAATTGAGTGTCTGCAGCTGCCAGGAACCTGCTGAGCCTTTCAGAAGCCTTACCACATGCATTCTTCTTAACGGTCTCCACTGCAGCCATCTGGAAGCCCAGATACCCTCATATCTCACCCAGATGACTGCACACCTCCCTGTCCTCCTGCAGCCCCTTCTCCATGAGGGAGCCCCGTGAAACCACTAAGCAGTGTTAAAACCTGCCTGTGCACACCTTGGCGCTCCCTCTGTCTGGGATGGAGTTTCTGTGTCCCCTCCTCCAGAGTCCAGGAGGGCTGGGGACAGCTTAGGCTGAGAGTGTACAGAGGCGTGGTGCTGTGCACAGGTACTGCTAGACTGGAAAGGGTGTATTGCCTCCACTGAGGGCGTGGGAGCATGCACACAAAGCCCTCTGCCATCCCAGAGGCAGCTTGACCCTGGAGGCCTCCATGCTGTGAGGAAGCCCACGCTGGCCCCCAACAGGCCACGAGACAGAGTTGAGCCCACCTGAAAGTGGGGGATGCTGGCCAGTCCCCCGTTCCCCAAAACCCACCAGCTCTGACCGTAGCTGCAGGACAGATCTGGAGCCTGAACCTGCTGTCTGAGTCCATCTTGAATTCAGAATGTGAGAAATCGAGAGAGAATAACATGATTATTGTTCCTTTATTTATTTAGTTTTGAGACAGAGTCACTCTGTCACCCAGGCTGAGTGGAGTGGTATGACAATAATTCACTGCAGCCTCAAACTCTTGGGCTTAAGCGATCCTCCTGCCTTTGTCTCCCAAGGACCTGAGAACTTAGGCACATGCCACCATGCCTGGCTAATTTTTAGAGTTTTAGGAGAGACAGGGTCTTGCTATGTTGCCCAGGCTGATCTCGAACTCCTGGGCTGAAGTGATCCTCCTGCCTTGGCCTCCCTCCCAAAGTGCTGGGATGACAGACGTGGGCCACTGTGCCTGGCCCTGTCTTCCTTTATGCCACGACATCTTGTGTTCCTGCCTGAAGCCCTCCAATGGCTTCCACTGCCCCTAGAATAAAATCCAGAGCCTTCCTTTGGTCCCAAGGCCAAGCAATCTGCCTCGTTGTTCCATGAACAAGCCACGCTGGTTCTTGTCCTGGGGCCTTTGCACCTGCTTTGTCGTGTCTGCCTGGAATGGCTGACCTAGATGTTCTAGATGTTCTCAATCGGCTTCTTCTCAGAATCCTCAGACGAGGCCTTCCTGACCTGGGCCTGAAATCCTTTACCTGAAATGCTGCACCTGCGCATGTCTCTGGCTTACTGTTTCTCCTCAGAGACTGAGAGCTCTGTGAGGGCCTGGTCTTAGCGCTGTGTCCTCAGCACTTAGCACAGAGCCTGGCACATAAACCCGTGTTGAAAGAATGTGTGGGTATTTCCTAGAGCAACCCTCTGAGCTGGCTGTGGCCCAGAAGAGCAAGACAAGCCTCCGGGAGGCTAACAGCGAAATTCATTGTGATCATGTTTATTTAACTCCATGTATCCAAAATGTTTTTTCAACCTGAAATTCATACAAAAATTCCCAATTGAGAAATTTCGCTTTCTTTACTAAGCATTTGAAACCTGGTATGCGTTCTGCACTTACTGTACTGTGCAGTTTGGACCGGCCACATCTCTCGTGCCCAGCGGCCACGCATGGCCGTCGCTCCTGGGCTGGATGGTCCTGGTCTAGCTAGACTCTCGGCTTTCGTTTCTTGAAGCTGCCAAACGTCCTTTCATACATGTCTTCATTCACAAAATGTTCACACGACAATTGTGGGCTCGTGTGCTATTTTCAATTTCATTTCTATTTGTGTGTTTAAAAGAAAAAAATGATTTAATAGGGAGTTAAAGCAACGTGGAGGGAGAGCCTTCCCACCTGCTGGCGGGGGGTGGGGGTTATCTCCCTTTCTGGAGAGTGTGAACTGGAAAGGCCTGATCCCTAGTCGCTGGGGCCCTGAGATAATGACTTGATTAACGCCTGCGCTGGGCAGTTTTGATCTTCATGGAGTCCAGCCCACTCGGCTGGGGTTGCTTTTGGATTAATTGCCTAGAACGAAGAAAGCCTTGCCCAGAGATAAAGGGAAACGTCATTACAAGAGGTTTCGTCATTACAAATTGTTCTGAAATCTGCCCTGGCACTGGGGGCAGCAGCCAGGATTTGGGTGCCCAGCTGCCCCCCTACCCCCAACCCAGGCGCAGGCAGGCGGCCAGCAGGGCCCTTGCCCAGGGCACCCCAGTGCAACTTTTCCTGGGCAGGTGGGTGGGAGGGAGGCTTCCTGACAGTGGAGGCAGCTGGCGCAGTGACGGCTGTCCACCTCCCGCTTTTCAGATGAGGCAAGGGACACCCAGGGCAGTCTAGGGACAGATCTCACCAAGGCCAAGGTCAAGGGGCAGAGAGCAGAGGAGGGAACTTGCCTGTGCCCCCTCCTCGAACCTTGGAACTGGGGATCGGGAGTGTTGACTGCAACCACTGTTCCTGGGTGGCCACCGCTTCTTTCCTGTTCCTGCCTGTGCACCCCACGTACAAATGCCCCCGCGAATTGAGGATGGTCTATATTTACCGAGGTTGCAGAGGTGTCCCTGGGGTGGTCAGCCCTCCTGCAAGTCCTCGCTTTGCGTTGATGTGTGAGTGTAGGTGAAATTATACAAGGAAAGAGCTTAGCACCTGGCGCCATCCACGTCGGCATAAATGTCAGCCCTTACTACTACTACTAAATAACGACGACAGCGATCGCTGCGCGCCTGCTGGTGCCAAGCCCCGGAGGGGCCCCGTACATGCAGCCTGGGTGGGGATGGGTATGAGGGGGCAGCGCTGGGCTCGGCGAAAGTTTCTTCCCCTCTCCAGCCCCCTACCCTGAGGAATGGCCAAGGCCCTTCCCGCTTTCCCTGGGTGCCAGGGTCTTGGGGAGGGGCGGGAGGGAACAGCCAGGGGCAGACGTCCGGCCACCCGCCCCTGCTGCGCGATGGTCCTCCTCGCTCGGCCTATTTGGGGCACCTGGCTCACGGTAATTATGGGCCCGTGGGCACGTCTGGGCGCGCCGGGAGAGGCCGGATGCACCGGCTCCGGGGGCGACCGGACATCCCGGGCCGCCAGGTGCACCTTGCTTCCCACCAGCACCTCCCCGCACCCGCCGGGAACTCCCCGCTGCTTCCGCCAGGGGCCCCGGGCTCACCTCGGGGCGCCCACGGCCTCCCAGACGCGCGCCGCAGCCTGGGGTGGGAATGTTTCGGGGGCGGCGCGCGGGGCGCGTCTCCCTCCCGCACAAAGCCAGCCTCCGTCCCCGGGTCCGCGCCTCTGTCTCCTGGGCCTGGGAGGGGACGCCCCGCGGAGCCCCGAGCGCAGTGCCCACGCGATCGGGCCGCCCACGCCTCCTCCGACGCGGGAGTATATTTAGCCTCATTATCAAATGTTTGCAGTGAACTGTGTGAACCGACTAATAGCGGCTGGAAGTGAAACTCGATTCCCGGCCAGAAAGAAGCATGTGACCGCCCCCATCTGCAAGGATCGCGGCAGGGCGGGCGGGGCAGGTGCTGCAGCTTCCGCGGGCAAAACCCGCCGGCGGGGCCCGGGTCGCACCGTCCCATCCTGCGTCGAGCACCTGAAACCCACCTTCTCCCTCCGCCCACTCTCCAGGGGCTGCAGTTAGGACGCTGGGAGTTTGAATGGAAACGAAGGCCGGGGAGGGGGCTCCCCGCGGGCGTGGGTTTTCATCCAAGTCGGCGACCTCTTGGTTAAGTCAGCCCCACGGTTTCAACGCCCAATTCCCCCCCAAAAAGCCTGTGGGGGTCCACGTCTTCTTTGTTTCTTCGGGGATCCGGCGGAGAATGGGGCGGGGCCGGGCAAGGGGGTCCCTGTCCCACGCCGGGCGCGCCGTGCCCCGAGTCTCCCCAGAACGTGGCTGTCGCGCGGCTGCACAAGTTTTCGCCTCCCTCGCTCGGCCGCTGTTGTTGTGGTCGCCATGACGACGGGTCGCGGTTTTATTTTTAATAGAGGCCGGCGATTAGAGAGATGTCTGCACCGCTTTCGCTTAAGCTCTGCGTCCCGCGGGTGAAGCACCCACGCCCCGCCCCAGCCCCCGCCTCGCTCCAGCGCCCCTTCCACGTCCCCAGGTGGCCCTAAACTCTAGCTCGGCGCACCCGTAGCTCCAGGCCCGGAGGGGAGCCCAGGGAAGCAGCCATCTAGGCCCTCAGAGGCGGCGAGGACCCCCAGGACCCCGGAAGCCGGGAGGGACGGGTACCCCACCCCCAATACAACGCAACCTTCCTTCTTGCTTTCCACACCGACACACCGAGTCCTCTAACCCCACAGAGGTCACCTCGGGCCCCCTCTGCCCGGAGGAGTCCGAGGCCCAGGACAGGATGCACGCGACTCCAGGATAACTGGCCGAGGAATGAGGCCGGGGTCCGGCCTGCGTCCTGACTCTGCGAGTCCGGCTCCTTCCAGAAGCCATCCAGTGGGTGTCCCCTCCCGAGCGGCCCAAGTTCCCCCTGGAGGGACAAGACTTGGCTTTCAGGGGCTTCTCCACGTTTCCAAGGCTCTCCTGGTTCTGTCCCGGTCCGGCTTGGTCCTGACCACCCAGAGGGCTTGCTTGACCGCGGGGGTCGCGGTGTGGGACTGCAGACAACGGAAGGGAGAAAGCTGGGGAGGGGGCCTGCAGGTGTGTGGAAGGGCGCGTGTAGAAGCGACCCACTGGGAGCGGAGGGAGAGGCCCCTCCCCCCCATATTTGGGGGAAGGTGAGCGCCCCCGAAGCGCTCTCTGGACTCGGCCTTTGAAATGCTAGAGCTGGACTAGCTGGGGATGAAAGACCGCCCGCAGGGCTGCGCTTTAATGGCCTTTGTCTGGAGGGAGGGCGACCGCGGCGGGGGCAGGGGTTTAATCCACAGGGTTGGGGGTGACGGCTGGGACGGGCTGAATTCTGCTTCACTGCCCACCCACGGGAGCGTCTCCTGGTTTCCAGGGGCCTAGGCCGTCTAGCCTCGGGGTCTGCACAGCGCGCCACCCTGCTGGACCCAGTACGAGGGCGCGTAGATCCCCTGGCACGCACTGACGAGCACCTGGAACCGTAGTCAGGGTCCAATTCCTCCTGGTCTAGGGAGGCGAAATCCATCCCGCCCGGGCACACCCGCCCTTTCTCGGCGTGGGAGCCGTCTAGCCACGCTCAGACCTCGGCCTCCGCGCGCGTTCCTCCCCCGCATCGCGCTCTGAGCTGCGCCTCGGCCGGAGGTGGCGCTCTGTGCGCCCCGCGGATCCCGACGCGGGAGACTCAGAACCCGGGGGACCCTCACCCGTGGCTCCTTTCCCTTCCATCCCCTCGACCTCCCGGCTCAGGGCGCGGCCCTGCCTTCCGCGCGGGAGTGGGGGACTGGGGGGCGCGGGTCCCAGGGTGGGGACGAGGCTGGCTGCAGGCCCGTCCCCCGACCAGAGCTCACTCCCAAGTGGAAATGTGGGTGGAGGGTCCTCATTCAGATGCCCCAGCTTCGGATCCTGGGCGGGGGCGCGTGGCAGCCGCCAGGTGAGTGCCCCAAACCCGCCCCCCTCCTTTCCCAAAGACTGACTCCCCCTCCTTTTATGGAGAGGGTAAGGCTGGGGCCCTGGATCCGAACCGTGGAGAGCGGCCGGAGCGCCGGGGCGGGGGCGGGGACCGGCTCTCTCGCCCTTTTTGGCGCAGCAGCTCTGGGCGCTGCCCGCTGCCGCCACTGGGGCCCGAGAGAGGCGAGCCGGCGACGGCGGCGCTTCTGCGGCGGCCTCCTCCCTCCCCACCCGGTGCCGCAGGATTGCAGCTGGCACTGGAGGGTGGGCAAGCTCGAGGGAGGGGCGCGGAGCCCCGGCGCGGAGCCGGGCGCGGGGCTTTGATGGATTTAGCTGCTTGCGCGAGCGCGTGTGTGCTCCCTGCCGCGGCGGCGGCGCCCGGGCCCTGCCGGGTCCGCACGAACCCCGCGCGCTTCCGAGGTGCGGGTCCCGGCCCCGGAATCCGGGGGAGGCGGGGGGGAGTTGGGGGAGGGGCGCGGCGGCGGCGCTATAACCCTCTCCCCACCGCCGGCCGGCTCCACACGCGCGCCCTGCGGAGCCCGCCCAACTCCAGCGAGCCGGGCCTGCGCCTCCTGCTCCTCCTCCTCCTCCTCTCCCGGCGGCGGCTGCGGCGGAGGCGCCGGCTCGGCCCTGCGCCCGCCCTCAGGCCCGCGCGGGCGGCGCAGCGAGGCCCCGGGCGGGTGGCGGCTGCCAGGCGGCTCGGCCGCGGGCGCTGCCTGGCCCGGGCGGGCGGAGGGCGGAGCGCGGCGCCGGAGCCGAGGGCGCGCCGCGTTGGGGGTGCTGGGCCGCGCTGTGCCCGGCCGGGCGGCGGCTGCGAGAGGAGGCCGGAGGCGAGCGCGGGGCCGGCGGTGGGCGCGCAGGGCCGCTTGCAGCTCGCAGCCGGGGCCGGGCCAGGCGTCCGGACAGGTGATCCGTGGTGGTGGCAGCGGCGGCGGCGGCCCCAGCTTCCCTCCGGAGTTCTTCTCGGGGCTGATGCCCGCAAATATGCAGAATTACCGGCCGGGTCGCTCCTGAAGCCAGCACCGGGGAGCGAGCGCGGCGGCGGCCAGCACCGGGAACGCACCGAGGAAGAAGCCCAGCCCCCGCCCTCCGCCCCTTCCGTCCCCACCCCCTACCCGGCGGCCCAGGAGGCTCCCCGCGCGGCGGGCGCGCACTCCCTGTTTCTCCTCCTCCTGGCTGGCGCTGCCTGCCTCTCTGCACTCACTGCTCGCGCCGGGCGCGCTCCGCAAGCTCCGTGCTCCCCGCGCCACCCTCCTCCGGGCCGCGCTCCCTAAGGGATGGTACTGAATTTCGCCGCCACAGGAGCCCGGCTGGAGCGTCCGCCCCGCGGCCTCGCCTCTCCGCCGAGCCGCCAGCGCCTCGGGACGCGATGAGGACCTGGGCTTGCCTGCTGCTCCTCGGCTGCGGATACCTCGCCCATGCTTTGGCCGAGGTTGGTGCCGCCCCCGCGCCCCGTGCCTGCGCCGGCTCCTCCGGCGCACACCCCCCGGTGACTGGGGCGCCGCGGGCTCTGCAGAGAGCGTTTTGGTTTCTGCTAGGGTGGTCGATGTTTAAATTTTCCCAACTGGTTTCTATTTTCTGCCTTGCCTAAGTGTGTGGGGGGAGTTTCCAGCGTGTTGCGTCGCTTGCTCTGCCTTGGGGGGACTGGGAACAGCGAGGAGGACGAGTGGGGAGAAACTTCGGGGGACGCAGGCTCCTCTCCGGGGAAGGGGAGCTGGGGCGCAGCGGGCGCTGCAGCAGCGGGGTGCGGGGAGTGGGGAAGGGGGTGTGTGTATGTGTGTGTGTGTGAGCCGGCGAAGCCTGGGGAGGAGAGAAGGGCGGCCGATAAACAGGTAGGGGCGGCTGTTGCGGAAGCCCCTGGCCGGGCAGGGTAGGCAGCGCCAAGCCGCAGCCCCCGGTTCCCAGTCCCCAAGCCCGGCGGGGCGCAGGGCCGGCACAGTCCCGCCCGCCCGGGCCTGCTTACAGGTGGCTAAGCCAGGCGAGCTGGGGCCGGGCCAGGCGTCCGCACCCTCCCACCGCGGCGTCCCCGCCCCCCCATCCTCATCCCGGTCCCCGGGAGTTTTGCTGTGATGAATGACTTTCCGCAGCCCCCGTCGTGGGAACTTAGTGCTTCAGGCTCTCCAGCGACCCCCGACTCTCCTTAAAAATCAGGGAGGGGAGTGGGGGAGGCCAGAGGTGAGGGTGGTCTCCGCAGGGCCCGGAGAGCTGCGCGAGGTGGAAGTTTAACCCTCCCTCGCTTTCCCTGGAGGTTTCTTCTCCCGGCCGCCGGCTGGATTTGGGCGTCTTAGTCGGCGCTAGGGCCGCGGCTGGGCCGGAGCCCGGGGTGGGGCGAGTGTGTGAGTGAGATGTGTGTGCGCGGGTGTGTGTGTGCGCGCGCGTGCGTGTGTTTGTGAGACGGAGAGACCTCTCCACGGGTTCGGCCCGGGATTCCGGGGCGTGAAATTTAAGCCCTGCCTGGATTAAAGTGTTAGGGCTGCCGTGACTCTCGCCGACCCGTGACGCATTTTAACTTGATCTTTCTAGATGTTGATCTCACTATTAAATCAGAAACTCTCGGCCCCCTCGCTGCCCCCAGACCTTCTGTAACTGACACCCCGGGCGGAGGGGCCGGAGTGCGGGGGCTTTTGTCTGAAAATATAAAGGGAGGGAGGCTTTGATTTTGCAAAGGGCGGAACATGGATGGGGTGGAGAATTTGGGGTCTCTTCCAGCCCCACCCCCGGCTTCTGGTTCCAGGGCCGGGGCGAGGGCTCCGCAGGGGCTGGGGCGGGGACTGCGGCCGGAGCTCGCGGGGTGTCCTCGGGCCCCGGGCGGCGGCACTCCTGGCGGCCGGGGGCGCGTGCCGGCGGGGTCGGGGCCGCGGGCACTGACCGTGTGGCCTCTGCTTGCAGGAAGCCGAGATCCCCCGCGAGGTGATCGAGAGGCTGGCGCACAGTCAGATCCACAGCATCCGGGACCTCCAGCGACTCCTGGAGATAGACTCCGTAGGTAAATCGCGCCCCTTCCCTCGGCGCGCGGGGAGGGCGCGGGCGGGCGGCCTGTACGCCCCGAGCTGGGGCCGGGCGGGGCGCCTCGCAGGAGCGCACCGAAAGGTCAGAATCCAATCCCCGGCCATAAGCGCCCGGGCGGATGAGTCAGGAGTTTCTCTTCCAGTCTCCACTTTCTCTCCCAGCGGCGGCCGAAGGCTGCTCGCTCGCCCCAGGATTGTTTTCGCCTTTAAGGAAAACGCCGCGTGTGTCATACAAAGTTCAGCCGCGGCCCCCGCCAGGTGTGCGGGCCCCGCGCCTGCCCTCTGGCCGGAGGAGCGGCGGGATCCGGCCCAGACCCTGGGCGCAGAGCCCTGGCCCGTGCGCCGGGCGGGCAGCCCGCTGAGTGAGGCCCCAAGGACAGGCGCAGCTCCCGGTCCGACGGACGGGCGGGCGGGGCCGGCCCCCGGGTCAGGGCCCGGCCCCTTTGTAATCCCTGCGAGCTGGTACCGCGTTCTTGCCGCAGGGCTGGGCCTCCGTGGTTGCAGAAGCCGGTGTCTTACTGTTTTCACGACCCAATAAAAAGCCTTAGACGCATCTGCTGCCTGGGGCTATTTTTGCGGCTCACCCTCGGGCCCTGGGGCCGGGCCAGTAGAGAACACAGTTTATTTGCAAGCACAGAGTTTTGGGGCGAATGTCAGCTGCGGAGTTGGGCCCGGGTTGGCAAGGGTTAAAGGGGCTTCTCACCCCGGGGGGACCACGGGTGGGTGGGAGGGGCGAGGGTGTAGGGTGGCCGCCCGCCCCCTCAGGGCTAGAGAGCCCCTTCCTAGAAGGCGAGGTCTCTCTTCCAGGCCTTTGTGGCGCCCTTTTCAAAATGCGCACTCGGCCTGGGAACTCCAATCTGAGCCTTAACCTGGTTAAAAAGGGGGTCTGCGATACACTTGTTAAAAAGTGTAATTAAAGGCCGCAGAATTGGAAGAATTTATATGACATGAAGATTTTCTCTCCCTGCAAAGGACTCTGAAAAAGGGGGGGGCATGGAGGGATTAAGTGAAATCACATGGTCTAGTCATTTGGAAATTTGTACCTAATTATGGTGGTGGAGAGGCATGAACTATTTTCGTTTCATGCCAAAACCATTTTCTAACAAGGCCGATGGTTTCTGTAGTTTCTTGACCCAGGAAATCCCTGGGCTGATCCTTATCGGGGGCGGGGGCGGTAGAGTTTCACTCCTAGAGCACAGCTGGGCGGGGGGATTTTGACCAGGTCCCTCCGTGGGTAACTCTGGGGAAAGGGATTTGGCACTGGTTTGTGGCGGGGAACCCTTGCCTGAATCTCGCTGGTCCCGGATGGGTTTGGAAAAGTGGCGGGGGGGGGGGGGGGGGGCGGCTTCCCGGAGAAGGTTTCAGGGCTTTTTGGGGGGGAGTGTGCTAGCAGAGGGGGGCCTGTGGGGAGCTGGGCCTCCTCGTAGGACTGGCTTTGGAAGCCGCAGGGAAATGGGCCATTCACTTTCTGCTGGGACTATTCTTATTCTGGTCTTGGCGCCCCGCCTCCTCCACCCCCACCCATTATCGCCTTTAGCATTGCAGCTCCGTGGCGTATGCTGATGGCATTCCTGACCCGGGGGCTTCTAGGTTGTAGGGTCCAAACAGAAAAAACAAGGATGCCCTAAGCTAGTCCTCCTAGTCGGTTTCAAATTCCCCCTGCAGCCATGTGCCGGGAGCACTTTCCTCCTGCTCCAGGGAATGCAGAGAGCGCGGATCTCAGCCCTCCTGTCTTGTGAGAGGTTTTGGGGTCTGAATAGGATTCTCCTAGTGTCTGGGAGGCTTTGGGTGTGAGAATATGGGGGTGGCATCTACCTCCTCTCTTGCCCCCAGCCTTGCCCCTGGTGGGGGGACCTTTTGTAACACAGCGGGGCCTCCTTCGTCCTGTTCAGTCCCCTCCCCAGGTGTGGCTGGAAATGGAACCAGAGGGACCCACAGTCTCTCGCCTGAGGACAGGAGAGGCAACGGCTGCTTCTCCAGCTTGTAGGGGGTGCCTTTTCCTTAACTCAGGTTCTGTCTCCTAGGGAGGGTTGTAAACTGATTAAGGTCAGTTCTCGTGGGGTGAGCGTCCCTCCGGGTCCTGTACTCCCTTTTTGATCTAGAGGTGCTTCTGGTGTCTTAGGAGCAGGGGACAGTGTAGGGCTCACGAGGAAGGGGCTGGAGAAACGCAATGTAACGAACTTTCCCTCGGGGTTCCTTTATAACCCTTCCAGGCTGATGTTTTGTAGGAAGTAGAAAGAGGCCTGGAGGAATCCCAGGTGTGCGCCCCAGCTATGCTGACTCCTCCTCCAGGTGGGTGGGGCTTTTTGACTGGCATTTGGCTCCTCCCAGCATGCAGCCTGCGTCCCATTGTACAGTTAAGGAGACTGAGCCAGGCACTGTCTGGGGGCTTGGCCGCTCCTTGGCTGTGGCTGGAGGAGCAGGGGTAGTGGGATTCCTCGCCATCCTCCCGGAACCCGAGCATTTCATTCGGAGGGTGTGCTGGAGGGAAGAGTGAAGGTTTTTCACCTGTGGCTTTTAGAGCCGGAGGCCAGCATGTGGTCTTTTAATGACCGGCAGCCGGCGTTTAGGGCCTGTTTGTCCCGTGTGCAGTGGCAGCTGAGGCATTTTGTTCCCCAGAGCAGTCTGGCCCGGTGCCCATGGTTCATCGAGCGGCTGATAACATAAATATCCCCATCCCCATCTCGGGCCAGTCAGACCAGGATGGGTGGCTGGGAGATTCTCCCTGTCCTGGAGTTGTCATTGGGACATCTGTGCCTAAAAGACAAAAGGGAAAACCTCCTGATTAACTGTCCTGGGAGCAGTTTTAGGGGTGATTCTGGCCGGCCAGGCCGCCTGGGCCTGGTCCTGGGCTGCTCGGAGCTGTGTTTGCTGGGCTGTGGGCGGCTGCTGCCCTGAGCCATGTCTCAGCCAGTAGATCGGAAGGGCGGCTTTGGTGAGCATGGTCCACTCTTGGCATCTTGAGCTGGGGGCAAAGGGTGGGCTTGTTAGACTGGGAGCCGTTCCCCTTCTGTCCCTTGTCTCAAGAAATTCTCCAGCTCAGGTTTTCTCGGGGTCAGTGAACTAGCAGGGCTGCCGTCTTCTCTGTTTATTAAGCCAGGGCTAGAGGGCCCATGCGCTGTGGACGCAGACCACAGAGGCTCCTGTGAGCCACTCCTCCTTGTCTTGTTTTATTTCTCTGGGCCTCAGTTTCCTTGGATGTAAAGAAGTGATAGCACCCACCGCACACACAGAAACTGTCGTTGGTAAAGTGGCCGATGCAAACGTGGCTATCGCAAGGCATCGGAAAATGGGAGCGGGTATTACGATTGAATTTTCTCCTACGAGTGGCGAGTGGACCAGTTGCTCCTTGGTTTTGGCCATGGCAAGATGGGCACCACCAGGATGTGACTCAGAAGTGTCACTTTTTCATGAAAAGAAGTGCTGCTTGTAACAGTTGGTTGATGGGAAATTCCTACTGCGTGAGTCGTTCTGTTCTGATCTTATTTTGAGCCTCAAAAAAAAATTAGTGTCATTGGAACATTGAGTCATTTTCGGTAAAAAGTTGGGCTCTGGGCGGGCTTCATCTTTGCCTGCCACCTTCTGTGAGGTTTGCGGGACTTAATTTTAAATCTGCAGGTCTCAGGCTCCTTGGGGTGCGGAGGAAGCTGAGGTGTCTCCGGTTGGTTTTTGGATGCTCACGGATGCCTCAGTGGGCTGGGAAGAGACACTTCAGGCTGCTAGTCCTGAACCCAGGAGGTGCAGAGCCTATTAGCTGTCTGGGCTGGTGACCGGGACGTCCCAAGCTTCCCAGGAGGGGGTGGGGAGATCTCTGCCTCTGGGGCACCCTGGCTGTGAGGCTCACTGTCTCGGCGCCTGTTCTCCCTTGGTTATATGCTAGAGAGGCAGGATGGAGGGAGATGGGAAGAGACCCTCCAAGCTGGGACCAGGGGGCCAAGTCAAGGAGGCCTAGAGCCACCCACGGTGTCCAGGTGCGGGCAGTATCCATGGGCAGGACTGTGGGTCCTCTCCCTGCTGCAGGAATCGGAGAGACCTGAGACTCCCCCAGCCTGTCTGCCGTAGCCATCAGCGCCTGTGAATGGGGTGGTGTGTGCACTGGGTGGGGCGACGGGGATAGGGTTCTCAGTTCTGCTCCCCGGTCAGTGCTGGTCTTGGCTCTGGGCCACTGCCCCACCTGCACCTGGCCGCCTCGCTGTAAACACGGCTGGCAGATGCCAGCTTCTCTCAACCCCTTTCCGCAGGCCGCCTCCCTCTGTCAGGCTGCAGGAACTCCTCAGTGTGGGCTCCACGAGAGGCCACGTGCCCTCCTGCCTCTCCTTATGGCCGCTGGCCCTGGAGTAGACTCATTTCAGGAATGAGTGGGGTCTGGCCCACAGCCCAGTCTGGCTGTTTTCAGTGCCCCTCAGAGGTTAGGCCACTTGTTCGGGGACTGCTTCAGTGAGGGGGAGGGAGGGAGACGTACAGGCACCTGCAGAAATCTCAGCGGCCTCTGCTTCTCCTTTGCTCCAGCCCCCAGACAGAGGTGGGGCCTGGCTTAGCCCTGTGCCCCTCGGAGAGGTGCACCGAGCTGGGCAGCCTCAAGCCCCTCCTGACCCGGGGCAGCCCTCACCTGGGCTACCTCGGAGGAGGCACCAGAGGAGAGACTGCCTGCAGCTTCTTCCCCGAAGGGCCCTCAGCTTCGTCGCTGGCCCCTGCGTTTGGGGCTCTCTGTGCTAATTGGGCGTTTTCCGCAGTTTCAGGCATTTCATCTCCTGCATATCTGAAAAGCCCTGGTGGGAATCACGGTTCTCCTGGGGGGCCCCCTGCCCCTCATGGCAGGGAGCTGTGGGGGGCTGTGCTGCCAGGTGCCTGTTCCCCAGTGGCTCCCAAAGCTGGTCTGTGGGAAGTGTGGCTGGACAGGCCCAGGGCACAGCGCACAGGCCTGGAGCAGTCACGGTGCTCTCCTTCTGCCTTCAGGGAGTGAGGATTCTTTGGACACCAGCCTGAGAGTTCACGGGGTCCACGCCACCAAGCATGCAGCTGAGAAGCGGCCCCTGCCCATTCGAAGGAAGAGAAGCATTGGTGAGTGGAGGAGGCCGCCATCGGCAGGGCAGGGTTGGGTGGGGAGGAGCTGCTGACTCTCCCAACACAGTGGCCTCAGGCGAGCGACTGGTTCCCTCCTCCCTAAAATAGGCCTGGCCCTGGTGCCTCTGGCTCTGGCCTCTCCCGAGGCCTCCCTCCATCGGGGGTGTCTCCTGCCCCAGCCCGCCTGCTCCTTCTGGAGTCCTGGTCTGGGCCAAGAGAACTTCCAGGGGAGAAAAGCCATCATAAATTCCTTAAGTGCTCTGTCTTGTTGGGGCCTGTCCCCAGGAGCCTTGCTGGAAACGTGGTCGTGCTTAATTTCGCAGTGTGGGTACTGTGCTCCCGCACCGGCTGTTGAACTGGTGGGGATGCGTGTGCCCCAGACGTCCTCGCCACACCCTGCATGCCCTGCCCCACTCACGCCTGGCTCCACGGCTCCACCCCCGCGTCCATTTGGGGGATATTTTGTCCCTTCTCACAGGGCAGCCCCATGGCCCTCCAGCCCCCTGAGGAGGAACTAGCAGGTTTGGGAGGTTCTCCTGGGCCAGTCGCTGCTTTCTACCCCAGTCCCACGTCCTCTGCGGTCCCACCTGATGGGTTTGAGCCCTGGTGCTGCTCGTTGCTCTGTGGCCCTGAGCAGGTGGATCCCCTCTCTGAGCTGTGGTTTCCTCCATGAGGATGGATTTTGTATCTTCCACCTTAAAGTGTGATGTGTGGGTGGCTGGTCCCAGCTGATGCAAGCAGGCCCTCCCCAGGTGACATTTGCTGTGGGGGTCTGCATTTTGCACCCTTCAGACCAGTCTTGAAGGCCAGAGCACCCCAGTGAGTGCTGTACAATTCTCTGCTAAGTCTCGCTCTGCCCCCCCAGTCACTGGCCCCACCTGTTCAGGTTCCTCCAGCCTGCAGGCACCGGGCTGGGCTCCTTTGGATGTGTGGTGCTCCTGCCCACCCAGCCCCTGAGCCTCTGCTCCCAGCTCAGCCTCTGCTGCCTAGGAGGAATCCTGGCCTGTGGCACACCCTGGTTGCCCTCCAGGCCCAGCTGGAGCCGCCCCAGCCCTGGGGTGGGGCGGTGGTCACAGAGGCCAGTCCCTGCTCACTGTGTCCCTGCCGTTGCAGAGGAAGCTGTCCCTGCTGTCTGCAAGACAAGGACGGTCATTTACGAGATTCCTCGGAGTCAGGTTGACCCCACGTCCGCCAACTTCCTGATCTGGCCCCCGTGTGTAGAGGTGAAGCGCTGCACAGGCTGCTGCAACACAAGCAGTGTCAAGTGCCAGCCCTCACGCATCCACCACCGCAGCGTCAAGGTGAGCCCGGCCCCTCCCTCCCCACCCCAGCCCGAGGGCCGCCCCTACCAGGCAGCCAGGGTCCCTCCCAGGTGGCCACAAGGTGCACTTGGCATGGCTGGTGGGGGGGTGCACGGCTGTGCTCCCATCTCCCTGGCAGGTACACTGGGGCCCAGGGAGGAGAAGGAGCACCTGGGGGTATGGGAAAGGCAGGGCCGGCCGGGCCCTCCACTCTGATGCTCTGGGGATGAGTCTGACCTCCTTTCCACGCTCTAGGCCACAGTGCAGGGGCTGTTGCAGGAAGCTGTCTGGCGTCCCTGGGACCTGGAGAGTCCTCTGCAGGCTCTTCAGTGGGGGCTGTGGTGCATGGCAGGGGGAGTGGGGGGTGGGTATTCAGAGCCTGCATTGCTTCTGGAAGTGCCTGACCTTTGGAGGGTCCCCCGGCTTCCCCCATAGAGCAGCCCAGGAGAAGGAGAGGGAGTGCTTGG
The DNA here is from genome assembly GCF_009764315.1 of Trachypithecus francoisi. Lineage (NCBI taxonomy): Eukaryota > Metazoa > Chordata > Mammalia > Primates > Cercopithecidae > Trachypithecus > Trachypithecus francoisi. The sequence continues at coordinate 110,155,297 of NW_022681469.1, forward strand.
GGTGGGCTCGAGGCCAGATAGCGGACTTCCCTCTGCAGAATCCCAGGGTGAGCCCCGCTTTCATTAAGTTGGGGGTGGTGCCTGTCTTTTTCAGGTTACTTTAGCAGAATTCCATCCACTAGGAGCTGATTAGCAACAAAAGTACTTCTCAAAGTTCTGGAGGCTGGAAGTCCAAGATCAGGGCGTCGGCAGACTCTCTCTGCTGGGGCCGTGTTTTCTGGGTTCGTAGATGACGCCTTCTCGCTCGGCCCTCAGTGTGAGGGGCGGGGTGAACAGCCTCCCTAGGCTGCTTTCTAAGGCACTGATTGCATTCATGAAGCCTCCATCTCTAGAACCTAATCAGGCCAGGCGAGGTGGCTCACACCTGTAGTCCTAGCCACTGTGGAAGGCTGAGGCTGGAGGATCGCTGAGCCCAGGAGTTCAAGACCAGCCTGGGTAACATGGCAGGACCCCATCTCTACAAAAAATACAAAAATTATCTGGGCGTAGTGGCACGTGCCTGTGGTCCCTGCTACTCTGGAGGCTGAGGTGGGAGGGTCAGGGTCACCAAATCCTCAGCCGACTTGAACCCAGGGGGTCTAGACCAGGCTGGGCAACACAGCGAGATCCCCAACTCTACAAAGAATTTTAAAACTAGCCAGGCGTGGTGGCGTGCACCTGTCGTACTCGGGCGGCCTAGGTGGGAGGATAGCTTCAGTCTGGGAGTCTGAGGCTGCAGCAAACCGGTGCAGCCTCGGTGCACCAGTGCAGTCTCAGTGTCTTAGAACGCAGTCGGGAGGTTGAGGCTGCAGTGAGCTGTGATGGAGTCCCTGCATTCCAGCCTGGACAACAGAGCAAGACTCTATCTCTAAGAAAGAAAAAAAGGACTTAATGCCTTCCCTAAGACACCCGCCTCCTAATGCCATCCCCTTGAGCTGAGATTTCAGCGTAAGAAGCCTGGGGGCATTGGCGTTCCTGCCACAGCAGGGCCTTCCTCCCTGGGGTTGCGCTGGGGGAGGAGCAGCACCCGGGTGAACTTGCTGACGGTCTTCTTTGGTTGCTCAGGTCCTGGGGCCAGGGCCGCATGGCTGGGCATCTTCTCCCTGCGTTCAGGGAAGTGTGCCCGGAGACCTGCGGGATACAGCGCCCTGGGTGGGCTGGCTTTGGCCTGCGTGTTTTCCTCCCATGTGCAATGGGTCTGAGGCAGGGCCTGGCCCTTCTGAGAGAACTGGGGCTGCTGCCATCCTGTTTGCAAGGGAGGTTTCCTGCCTGTTGGGGCATCAGTCTCCAGTTTTGGGGACGGGGTTGCAGGGTGAGTGTCTAAGGTATCGTCTGGCTTCTGTGAGGCCTGGCACCTCCCCAGGGCTCCCATCTGGGAGGGGTGGGCTCTCTTAGGGCTCCTCTCCCTGGAAACTGTCTTCAGTTGGTTTAAAGTGCTGGTAATGCTCCCACCTGACCTGCGGGACCCACGCGTTTGAGCAGCGGGTGCAGGCGGGCGCGGCCCCCCTAGTCCAGGAGGCTGTTGCTTTGACTCGGAGCCTCCTGGCTCTGAGGATTTTTTTTTTTTTGACATGCGGTCTTGCTCTGTTGCCCAGGCTGGAGTGTGGTGGTGCGATCACGGTTTGCTGCAGCCTCGGACTCCCAGGCCGAAGCTATCCTCCCACCTCAGCCGCCCGAGTACGACAGGTGCACGCCACCACGCCTGGCTAATTTTAAAATTCTTTGTAGAGTTGGGGATCTCGCTGTGTTGCCCAGCCTGGTCTGGACCCCCTGGGCTCAAGTCAGCTGAGGATGTGGTGACCACTGAGCCTGCTCTTCCTGGAATATGGGGTCACTGAAATTATGTTTGAGGATTTCAGTTTTGGGGTTACATTAGTAACCATTCTTTGACTTTAGAAAAGAATTATTTCACATCCCCCACCCCCCACTGTTGTGACTCCAGGCCCTGGAGGGAGATGGGGCAGGGGGAGAAGGTTCTCCACGAAGGACTTTGCAGCCAGTCGGGCCGTTTCCTCGTCACACGACTGGGCACTTTAGACCCATAACTGAGAATTATCTTGGCCTCTGGGGACTTGGTCCTCCGAGGTGCCTGGGTATTGAGTAAGCAGATTCCACATCTTACTCCCTGGGATCTCCAAGGCCACACGCTCCCCTTTCAAAGCCCCGTTTTTCCCAGGGCCCTGCGGCTGCTTGTCTGGGGCATTCTTCTGTCCTTAGAGGATATTTACTGCCAGGGGGTCAGGGAAGGAGGGGAGGGGAGGGCCTGACTCGGGCCTCCAGGTCCCCCGGCTGTGAGCCCAGCACCGTCCCCTCTGTCCTGTGTGCCTCCCTGGGGCACAACCTCTACCTTTCTGTGGGCCTCGGCATCCTCCCAAGTTATATGTTGGAGGCCCTTGTAAGCTCTGAGTCTGGGATACCTGTGATCTTGTTCTCATTAGAGATTCTCATGTCAGTTCTGGGTGTTGGGGGAGCCTTGGAGGTGTGGGGAGAGGCTCTCAGCCCATGGCTCAGCCTTGGGCAGGCCCCACCCTTCCCTCCCTGGCTCGTCATGGGGTGAGGATAGGAGGGCTTGGTCCTACAGGGCCGTGCTGCCTCCCTCCCCCGGCCCCTGGAGCAGGCTGGGTGGGGTCTAGAGGCTTCCAGCACCCTCTGGCCGGTGCAACATTGGGGATGAGGGCCAGTTCCCTCTCCAGGAGTGGCCCCTGCTTTGCTCTGTGCAGTGGTGGAGCCGGGACTAGGGCTCTGCCTCTGGGTCTCATCTGGTGGGACAGGGTCCTGGTCAGCCCAAGTAGGGACAGGGTGTCCTAAGACCTCAGGGCTGTGTCCTGCAGCAGAGCCGGGCGGCCCAGTTCCCACCTCCTCAGACCCAGGCCGCCCTCATGTTCCCACTTCTGGGAGGCGTCTTCTCCCTGCCCACCCATCCGACTCTGGACACGGGGCTTTGGCTGAGGGGACAAAGGTCAGAGGAAACAGGAGGCCCACTGTGGAGGCTGAGCCAAGGGGCTGGTCCTGCCACTGCGGATGGAGGTGGCTGTCAACCTAGTGAGAAGGAGATGGGCCCCAGAGCCTCAGACTCCATGCCTGTGAGTGGGCATGGGGTCAGCCAAGGTCAACGAGGTTGGGGCTGGCCGGGAGGGGCCCCCACAGTCTGTCCACCCAGGCTGGGCGTGACACCTCCTGTTTCCATTTTTTATGCCCTTCCAGTCAACATTCAGATGTCTCTTGTTAGAAGATGGTAGTGAAGCCGGGAGTGGTCACTGCCCGCCACAGGCCCTGCTGGAATCACCAGGATGTGACTGACTGGCAGCCTCGGGGAGAGACTGGCTGGGGTCCCCAGCTGGGTGGGCGTTTCCTTGCACTCTGCCTGGCACAGTCAGCTCTTGGTCCCTGGACGCCCAACTCTTCCCCCAGACCCAAGCCTCGTGGGTAGGACAGGAGTGTGGGCCTGGACGTGGACCATGGGGATGAGATGCCAGCCCAAGGGCTGCAGGGGTCTAGCCAGGATGGAGCTGACTCTGAGCCCTTGCTGGGCTGGAGGCTTCCACAAGGTGTGTGCTCACCTGTTGCTCGGGATGGGCCTCTGCTCCCTGGAATGGAGTGGCTGGGGTGTTCTGGGTGAGAAGCTCCCAGCCACGCCTCTGTCCACTCCCTGGGGTCTGGTGCAGGAGTCTCTAGGTGGGCGGAGTTGGGGTCCTCTTGAGCCAGGCTGAGCAGGGGCCTCTTACACGAGCTTGAGGCCTGGGCATTGCTTCCATTCTTAGTGGATGTGGGGGCGGTGCTGAAGGAGGCAGGATCTTCTTTTTTTTCTTTTTTATAAAGACTGGATCTTGCTTTGTTGGCCAGGCTGGTGTCAAATTCTGGGGATCACAGGTATGAACCTCCTCCATGCCCGATTTGAGGGATTTTGTTCTGTTTTGTTTTTAAAGACAGAGTCTCACTTGTTGCCCAGGCTGGAGTGCAGTGGCCTGATCTCAGCTCACTGCAACCTCTGCCTCCCGGGTTCAGGTGATTCTCCTGCCTCAGCCTCTCGAATAGCTGGGATTACAGGCACACGCCACCATGCCGGGCTATTTTTTGTATTTTTTAGTAGAGATGGGGTTTTGCCATGTTGGTCAGGCCAGTCTCGAACTCGTGACCTTAGGTAATCTGCCCGCCTCGGCCTCCCAAAGTGCTGGGATTACAGGCGTGAGCCACTATGCCCGGCTGGGATCCTCATGACCCAAGTCAGCATCTGGATTGAGTGACATTCCAAGTCTCTGTTGAGAGACCCCCTGGTTGGGCTGTGGGGCAGTGGGGCTGGGGCTCTGCTCTTTCGGAGTTTAGGCTTCCTTTCTGTGAAAGAGGTGAGAAGGAGTGCAGGCTAGGAATGGAGATTCAACACTGTGTGACCCTGGGCTTGGGGCTTCCCTCGTCTGTGCTGTGTGTTCTCATCTCTAAAATGGACCACGATGGCGTCCTCATAGGGTGACTGTGAGGGTTACAGTGATGGGCGTGTGTGGTCCAGTCAGGTGTCTTCCATGGCTGATATTCTGTCTTGGAGCTTTGAAAGGGTCAGGACATAACCTGGAGTGGGGGTGGGGTCCCCTGCAGGGAGTGACTGTCCCAAGCCCTCCTCAGAGGGTGTCTACAGCCTCTGGGCTTTGTAGCAGCAGGGACTCGGCATCCCAGGTCTAGAGGGGTGACAGTGTCCCTGCGTTATAGTCTCGGGTGAGTTCGCGCAGGGAGTGTTGCGTTGGGGTGGCTTACGATGCAGGTGAACTCAGCTATGGGGAATTGGAATGTCTGGTGTGCTAAGGTGCAGCCCACATCTCTGGGACGGAAAAAGGGGAGGGACATGGAGACCCCTCCACCCCCATCACTTGGGCTCCGTCTTGGGGTCTGGGGGCCGGGCCACCTACCGTGGGAGTCCTGAGGACATCGTAGTCTCTGTTCTTTGGCCTTCTTTTATGGAGGAGGTTTTTGTGAGAATCCGATATTCATTTTGTGTTCTTGGGAGAAAAATGCAGCTATTTCCTGGCCAGACAGAGGTGGTGGAACAGCCCAGAATCCTGGCATACTCAGAAACAGGTGCAATCGTAAATCGCTGTTTGTTTTTGTTTGATAAAAATGGGCTTGTCTGAGGAGACAGTGGGTTCCCAGACGAGCGGCCGTGCCGTGTGCCTTTCGCACGGTGCCCAGAGGGGCGGCATTTCTGATGTGTCCTGGGAGCCCACATACCCGCGGCGGCTGGCCATCTTGAGTGGATGACAGCGAGCCTGCCCCTCACCTGGGCATCTGGTGTCTGGCCAGATGGGCCTGCGGTCTCTGCTGAGCCGGGCCCTGGTATCTGCCCTGCCGAGGGAACTAGGTGAGGCTGCTTGTTGACCAAAGAGGCTGTGCCACCCGGAGGGTCAGGGCCGGGAGCAGAACAGGGCGCCCTACCTGAGCCCATCCCCACGAACCCATATTTCAGAGCCCACCTGCCTCATGCCTCACTTGGCCGCCCCTGCAGAGGCTGAGGGTGGGTGGGAGCAGCACAGTAGGGGTGCTTCAAGCCCGGGAGGTGGCAGGATGTGAGGCTGGTGCTGTTCCACCTGCTGGGACCTGTGTCCAGGGCCTCCAGGGGAGGGGAGGAAGGAGCTCGGCCCCTGTCGAGGCAGGACGGGGCTGGGTCTGGTTTTGTGCACTGGGATCCCTAGTTACTTACTACCTGGCAGTTCTTGACTCAGGGAGGGCTAAGGACACGCTTGGAGGGCTGGGGTGGCTGAGGTCCCAGGCGGCCCTGCCACTCCTCTTGAGGCTTTGCTGCAGTTCATCCTCAGGCTGGGCCTCTCCCACCCCAGGCCCTCAATAGGAGCGTGACTCTAGACCTACTCTCTGCCTGTGGTGGGTGGGGGGTGGTACTGTGCTGAGCTTGGGGACCAGGGGGTGGGTTGGTTTCGAGGCTCTGTGTTAGAATAGACGCCAGTGGCAGCCCACTCCTGAAGGATGGCTTTGTCTTCAGTTCTGGGGGCTTCTGCGTGTGCAGCCTCATTCCTCAACCCCTGAGTGGGTGTGATCGGCTTCCCTTTTACAGATGGGAGGTGGAAGTGTGTGCACAGCTGCAGGTCTCTCTCTGGAGGATTCTGTCCTGGGGAAAGGGGCAGATTGCTGCAGGAGTTGGGGGACTGGTCTGAGGCCTCCCGAACAGAAAGGAGCCCCATCCAGGAAGCGGCGGTGTCCCGGCCGCTTTCTCTCACGCTTTATGACGTAGCGAAACCTCCCAGGCCAGGTCCTGTTTCTGAGCTGGCTCCTGACCCCAGGCGTCCCACGCCCTGCACCTGTTGAGCTCATACTTGGCTGTCTGTTCATGCCCCAGGCAGGCCAGACCACTTCACACGCCTGCAGGCACCCTTTGCACTGTGGGTTAACCATTAACTCAGCCTGGGACAAGCTTGGTCCCCAGTGCCTTAGGGACTGGCTTACCTTCGGAGCCTGCCTGGTCCCAGGGTGCAGAGCTGACCTTCTGCCTGGGGGTCCTGCTGATGCCCAGTCTCCAGAGTCCCCCACCCTGCCCCCTGAAGAAGGTTGGGAAACATTCCCCTCCTCCCTCCTTTACCCTCCTGACCACCTGGGAGGCAGGGCCACTGGGCTGGGGGCATCTGACCTTGTGCTGAGGTCTCCTCATTCACCCAGCAGCGTGCATTCCCCCACGCCCCTGTGCTCAGGAGGTGACCCGGCCTCTGTTTCCTTTCTAGCCTCAGTTTCCCCATGAACCGTGAGGGTGAAGTGGGGGCTGTTCTTGGACTTAGACCCTGTATGCGGCAGGGCTGGTTCCATGGGCACAGATGGGGCGCCTGCTGGGTGCTCAGCTCCCCAGGGCCTGGGAGGGCAGGAAGGTGGTGGCTGTTCCCTGGCATGTGCCCCAGGGGGCAGGTGGGACAGCCTAGCAGTTAGCGACAGGTTTAGTTAGGGCTTGCCTGTGCCTCAGTTTCTTCTATAAGTGGAGGTGCCAGTCGTGCCTCCTTATGGGGTGGTTGGGAGGATGACATGAGTGCTGGGGTTTGGGCTGGGAGAGCCGGTGCTCGACTCACGCGGTCCCTGGCCGTGCATTAGGGGTCTGTTGATGCCAGGTGTGTGTGTAATAAGATTCCCATAACGGGGCCCATGTGTACATTATGCCTGCATGAATGTGTGTGGGGGGTGGAGTTGCCTCCCCATGACAGGGTATGTGTGTGCATTATACAGGTGTGTGTGTGGGGTGGAGTTGTGTTCCCATGATGGGGCTTGTATGTGCATTATGCATGTGTGCATGTGTGTGTGTGTTTCTTGCCTCCCTTGTTGAATGCCTGAAGCTCCCCTCTCTGGCCTGGACTGGGCCATTGTCTGCCTTCAGCTCCTCCGGGAAGGGGCTGTGGAGGCAGGACCCCTATGTTGTAGAACCACAACATACTGCCTGGAGAATTAAGGGCAGGTGTGGCTCGCAGACAGGCAGAGTCCAGTCTGAAGAGGGACACCCGGCTGAGGTCTGGTTCGTTTTTGAGCTGCCTGTGCCTGACAGCCACAGCCCGCCAGCCTGTGCTCCTCCCGGTTCATCTTGTGGAGCCTCAGTGATGGCCCAGCGTTCCTGGCCCTGGTTTCCGAGGTCAGGCCTCTCTGTGCCCAAGGAGAGCCTCGGACCTGGGGGAGCCATGAGGGGACCCCGGTTGTAGGTCTGCTGGCCCTGCTGCCTGGGGGCTGGCAGGGAGGTGGGGTCCTCATCAGGCCAGCAGCTGGGATTATCATCTGGACTTTCAGGTCCACAACAACCTCGGGCTAGGATACAGCCACGAACCCCCCATTCCTAGGCCATGGCTTTAAATTTTTTTTTAAATTAATAGAGATAGGGTCTTGGTGTATTGCCCAGGCTGGAGTGCAGTGGTATGATCACAGCTCACTGCAGCCTCAAACTCCTAGGCTCAAGTCATCCTCCAACCTCAGCCTCCTGAGTAGGCTGGGACTACAGGTGCCACCATGGCTCGCTAATTTTTAACTTGTTTTTAGAGACAGGCTCTTACTATGTTGCCCAGGCTGGTCCTGAACCCCTGGAGTTAAGTGATCCTCCTGCCTTGGCCTTCCAAAGTGCTGGGATTACAGGCGTGAGCCACCATGCTCAGCCTGGCTTTTAAAATGTATTTAATAACAACATGATCATTTGAAAACATTTTCCGGCTGCACATCCACACACAAGCAAACACTTTCCCTGGCCACCTGCACCCCAGAACCCGCAAACTCCCACACCTTAGCAGTGTGCATCCTTCAGACCCCTCAGGCACACGTGAACCTTTGGGTTTATTTTAAACAAAAATAGGATGAATCTACAAAATGCCATGCTCCAATGCCAGGCGTGGTGGCTCTCGCTTCAAATTCCAGCACTTTGGGAGGCTGAGGCAGGAGGATCACTTGAGTCCAGGAGTTCAACATCAACCTCGGCAACATAGCGAGATCTCATCTCTACCAGAAAAAAAAAAATTTAAAATTAGCTGGGCATGGTGGCCCGTGTTTACAGGTGGGAGGCTGAGGTGGAAGGATCATTTGAGCCCAAGAGTGCAAGGCTGCAGAGAGCTATGATTGGCCTGGGTGACAGGGTGAGACTCTACTCAAAAAAACTAAAACACACACACAAAAAACTGCACTGCAACTTGTAGGTTTTTCACCTGGTACTCCTACACTCCCCACCACAAGGTAGCGTTCCTGGGAGGAGGTCAGAGGTCAGAGGTCAGGCTGCTCTCTTCTCCCTCCCAGCCTGTCCCTGACTCCCAGCACGTTGTGATGTCTGAAGCTCCATGCAGGCATTCATGGCTGGGCTGTGTTCTGTCGGGCAGGTGGCCAAGGTGGAATACGTCAGGAAGAAACCAAAATTAAAAGAAGTCCAGGTGAGGTTAGAGGAGCATTTGGAGTGCGCCTGCGCAACCACCAGCCTGAATCCGGATTATCGGGAAGAGGACACGGGTGAGTGGCTGCCTTTGTTGGCATTGGTGTTCGAGAACAGATCCTCGGAGCCTTGCTTTTGGGGTGTTAGGTGGCCCCCTGGAGCGCGATGCTCACTACTGTGTGCATCTGGGCTGCTGTTGAAGGACTTGTTGGCCTGCTCCTGGGCCAAATGCCTGCTGAGGAGGCAGATCCCACGCCTGCAGGTGTCCGGTGGGGAGGGCAGCCCAAGCCGCGGCACTGACAGGAGAGGAGGTTCAGGCCTCACTGAGAGGGGCTGGGAATGCATAAGATGCCCAACTCATCAGTGGACCACGGGGCTGAGATGAGAAGAATCTGAAGAAGGGCCCCTGCCGGGATGGGCGGGAGGAGCAGGTTCGAGGACTACAGCTGCCCTGGCTGGCTGGGGTCTCTCCTTCACCCCACCGGGCGGACTCCACCCAGGAGCAGAATGGCCTCTGTGCCCTGCTGTGTCTGGGCCCTGAGAGCACGAGGGGACTCAGAAGTTTCTCCATGCCAGGGTGCTGGCCTTCTCTTCTGGAAAGATAAATACCATAGGTATTTGTTGGTTCAGTTCTTCACCCCGACGGCCATCCCTTGGCCCACTCACTGCCGTGCCCTTTTGTTAACAGGAAGGCCTAGGGAGTCAGGTAAAAAACGGAAAAGAAAAAGGTTAAAACCCACCTAAAGCAGCCAACCAGGTAGGACCTGTCCGCCGGACACGCTGAGTCCTGCAGGGCGGGGAAGTGCAACCAACTGATCACACCAGCAAATCACGCTTCCTGTCTCGCCGGGTGCGGCGGGGACGTGGCCCTGATTGGCCTTCATGGTGTCTGCTCGGCTTGGGTCTCCTTGCTCCCCGTCTGCTCCTGCCTCGCAGTACGCCCTGGCCCGCGGCTCACTCCCACTCTGGGAGCCTGCCTCCAGCTTTGTCCTTCTCTTTGTCGTTGATTGGGGACGCAGGAGCATTGCACATGAATGGAATGGATTGGGCGACCTGAGCAGCGGTGGGGCAGCTCTGACCGCCTGACCACTCTGGGATCACCCACCCCATTTGACAGATGAAAAAACTGAGGCTTAACGGAGATTACAGATAAGGACTGTTGGAGGCTGAATATATCTGGAAATCCTTTATAAACGCGCAGGGCTGTTGGCTCCTGTGTTGGAAATTGCATTTGGCTGCTAGTGGCGCCAGACAGCACAGGGATTGAGATAAGGTCGAGCTTCGTGATTTTCATCTAAAGGTGGGCTTGCAGAGCAGGGAGGGTAGTCTTGAGGTATCATCAGGGTCTCCCTTCTGTCTGGCTAGTGGCATCCATCTGCAGTTGCCTCATGGCCCAAGGTGGCTGCGAAAGCTCCAGAAACCACATGTGTGCTCCAGGCTGGAAGAAGGAGTGAGGGGGGAAAAGAGCAAAATAACACCCTTAGAGAGTGATCCTGGAAATTCCACCCAGTGACTTTTGTGTTTTTCTCAGCTGCCATCCCTCCACGGCAAGGGAGCTTGGGAAACGTCTCCTAGCAACACACATCACTTCCCAGATGGAAATGGGACCTAGGCAGTCGCTGTCATCACGGAGGAGGCAGTTTCAAGCCTTCCTGGTCATTGGCATTGGCCCGCCTGGCTTGGGAAAGTTGGAGCCCTGTCTGGCCTGGTTCCTCCTTCTGGCACGTGGGACTCCATGGCGGCCAAAACAAATAGTTTCTTTAGAAGAGAGGAGGCTCTCAGAGATAGGGTGTCTGAGAACCCTGGCTCCTGTTTGCAATGTGGGACTTGGGCCTGCGGGTGAGGTCCATTCATGAGGAGCCTCTTGGGAGGAAAGTATCCACTTGGGCGGGTCTTTGAAGTAGTCCAGGACTGTTGGTCAGCCAGCCTTGGCTTCATTTGCCCAAAGTGTGGTGTGATGGGTGGTTTCGTGCCTGCCTGCAGGTCCTGTTTCTACAGAGCGTTAGGCTCTGGCCTCCATGGGCCTGCTGGTGACAGACCCCATGGTGAGAGGCTGGCACTCCTGTTGTCCCATGCCTGGCTGGCACTCATGCTCAGACTATAGGTGGCCCAAGTGTTGGAGTGTGCGAAGGAGCAGCAACATAGGATGTGGAAGAGTTGTTCTTAAAGAATCAGCATAGGTCTGCCTAGGTGCAGACTCTTCTGTCTGGCTGGTGGCCTCCATCCTCAGGATTATCTCATGGGCCAAGGTGGCTGCCAGAGCTCCAGAAATCACATCTAAGCCCTAGGCTGGAAGAAAGGAAGGCAGGGAGAAGGGCAAATGAACCATTCTTGGCCTCAGTTTCCCCCATCTGTACAATGGAAGAATGGGGCTCGGTCTCTAGACATGTCCTGTGAGATGCTGGGAGCCTAATCCCAATTCCTGTACTGCAACATGGGTACTGCAACATGGCTAATGTGGCAAATGTGATTCTGGAAATTTCATGAAAACTTGAAATCCATGTGTACCCCTGATTGGGTTAAATGTTTTCACGCTGTTTGCCTCCTATGCAGTGATGTGTGTGCTGGGTGGTTCACTTGGTCGGTGGTCTCAGTGTCTGTCTTTCCCTTCTCCCTGCAGATGTGAGGTGAGGATGAGCCGCAGCCCTTTCCTGGGACATGGATGTACATGGCGTGTTACATTCCTGAACCTACTATGTACGGTGCTTTATTGCCAGTGTGCGGTCTTTGTTCTCCTCCGTGAAAAACTGTGTCCGAGAACACTCGGGAGAACAAAGAGACAGTGCACATTTGTTTAATGTGACATCAAAGCAAGTATTGTAGCACTCGGTGAAGCAGTAAGAAGCTTCCTTGTCAAAAAGAGAGAGAGAGAGAGAGAAAACAAAACCACAAAACATGACAAAAACAAAACGGACTCACAAAAATATCTAAACTCAACGAGATGGAGGGTCGCTCCCGTGGGATGGAAGTGCAGAGGTCTCAGCAGACTGGATTTCTGTCCGGGTGGTCACAGGTGCTTTTTTGCCGAGGATGCAGAGCCTGCTTTGGGAACGACTCCAGAGGGGTGCTGGCGGGCTCTGCAGGGGCACGCAGGAAGCAGGAATGTCTTGGAAACCGCCACGCGAACTTTAGAAACCACACCTCCTCGCTGTAGTATTTAAGCCCATACAGAAACCTTCCTGAGAGCCTTAAGTGGATTTTTTTTTTTTTTTTTTACACCATAAAGTGATTATTAAGCTTTCCTTTTTACTCTTTGGCTAGCTTTTTTTTTTTTTTTTTTTTTTTTTTTAATTATCTCTTGGATGACATTTACACCGATAACACACAGGCTGCTGTAACTGTCAGGACAGTGCGACGGTATTTTTCCTAGCAAGATGCAAACTAATGAGATGTATTAAAATAAACATGGTATACCTACCTATGCATCATTTCCTAAATGTTTCTGGCTTTGTGTTTCTCCCTTAACCCTGCTTTATTTTTTAATTTAAGCCATTTTGAAAGAACTATGCGTCAACCAATCGTATGCCGTCCCTGCGGCACCTGCCCCAGAGCCCCTGTTTGTGGCTGAGTGACACCTTGTTCCCCGCAGTGTACACCTAGAATGCTGTGTTCCCCGCGCGGCACATGAGATGCATTGCCGCTTCTATCTGTGTTGTCGATGTGCCCTGGTGCCGTGGTGGCGGTCACTCCCTTTGCTGCCAGTGTTTGGACAGAACCCAAATTCTTTATTTTTGGTAAGATATTGTGCTTTACGTGTATTAACAGAAATGTGTGTGTGGTTTGTTTTTTTGTAAAGGTGAAGTTTGTATGTTTACCTAATATTACCTGTTTTATATACCTGAGAGCCTGCTATGTTCTTTTTTTGTTGATCCAAAATTAAAAAAAAAATACCACCAACAAAACCCATGGACGTGAGAAGCGTTTTGTGGTACGTTTTTCTAGCACTGATTCTAGACCCTGGTTGCCAGGTCATGCGGTGTTTTGTTGGGTGGAAGCAGAGGTCAGAGCTTTCTGGGTGGGGTCCCTGGACCTGCCTCCATGGTTTAGCACCTACGGGGCTTAGGTCAAGGGCATCCTCCTGCAGGCTCCACTCCCTGGAGCGGATGAGGAGTGTCAGAGTAGCCAGAAGACCATGAAGAGTTTCATCCAAGAAGGGAGCCCACCTGACCTGGTGTGTCCACGTGCGGCGCCCACCATACCCTGCCTGGGCTGGCCCCTCCACCACCTCCAGGCCCACGAGACAAACCATCGAGGTCACTTTCAATCTTGACCCCACGTTCTCCGTGGACCATCTGTGGACCGGCGGCTGGCTGGCATCTGTTGTCCATGTGCTGATGGAAGGTTCCTATGAAGGATTGTCTTCAACAGCTTATCTTCGTGGTGCTGTTTTCAGCCTCATCAGGGCAGCCTGGAGGCTGGAGGGGAAGTGCAGGGCCAGGTGGTTGCAACCTGGCTCCTGTTCCTTGGAAGCCTGCTGGGGCCCTGCCTGGGCCTGTGGGCTGCTGTCCAGCTCTGCACTGGTTACAGCACCTTGCCCAGGAATGTGCATTGGATGTGACGTGTGACAATGTAACATATATTTGTTTCCGTGAGATGCTGGTGACAATGCTCCATTTTTCTTTTTTGTGTAAAGTCGTCTGGTGTAACACTGTGTCCATTAAAGTGATGGGGCAGAAAAGCCAGGTGTGCTGTTGGGGAAGAGAGAATTCCGTAAGAATTCCATAGGTCTCGAGCTCAGGGGTGGCCGAGGTAGCAGTAGAGGTGGGAACTCAGGCCTCCTTTCTCTCCCTCCTTCTGTCCTTCCCTCCCTCACTCCCTCCTTTCGTCCTTCACTGGTTCATTCATGCAAGTGAGGGCCCTAGTGCCAGCTCCTCCTGTCCCTGCATGGGGAGAGTCCTGGGGAGGGGCAGGCAGGGTGGAGGCCACTCCAGCCAGGAAGGGCTACAGCACGGTGGAGGCTGTGGTCTGAGGCTGGATCCTTTCCGAGCCTCTCCACCCACGTGGGCCTGCAGCCTTTGTTGCGGCTCTGCCCTGCATTCCCGGGATTTCTGCTTCTGCCTGGGCCCAGGAAGACGGCTTTCTGCCCAGGGTCAGCTCTTCATGTCTTGTGAGCCCTGTGCCCTTGACCGAGGGGCCTCCATCCGCATCTCTACATGCACATCTGTGAAATGGAGCTGCAGCTCAGGCAGGGTGAGGAAGTCACGCCATTGACACGCCTGGTGCAGGTCTTGTCTGCTGCCTCCTGCTGGAACTTCACGCCAGCCTGTAGTATTTCTAGGCCCCAGTATGGCATAGGACAAAGCCCTTGGGCACAGGGATTGCTGGGCAGTGATGGTGCCGCCTGTGAAAACGAGGTTCCTGCACCTGCCTGGACACCTGAACGCACCTGCTCGCACAGTGCCATTGCCAGCGTTCATGAGAGCTGGGGTCCAGCCTTTGCTGGGCTTCTCCTTTAGCTTGGGGGCATTTCCTTTTCTTCACCCAGGCCTCCATGTCCTGGCTGTGGAGGGGGTTGGAACTGGCTGGGAGAGTCAATGACTGCAGGTGGTCTCCAGCCCTGGGTCCCTACAGCTATCTTGGGATTCCCAGCGGGGGCTGGGTCTGGGCCAGGAGGGCCTGGGTCTTTGCCTGGGTCCTGTGCACAGAGCAGTCGCTGGGCTGGGCCAGGCTTGGAGACCCAGCTCTGCAGAGAAACCCTTCTGGTTTGTTCCCTCTTGTCAGGCACAAGAAGCCGCGGCCCTCCCGGGGGCTCCCCGGGTTTTTTGAGCTTTTCATACTTAGCCACGGGTTCCTCCAAGGATTCTAGGGGTGGGAACTTGAGGGCGTGGCTCCCATTTTAAAGATGAGGGAGCTGTGCCCCTGGCATGCTCTGAACGCCCGGGGGACTCCAAGCAGAAGGCTCGCAGGACACAGAGCGGCAGGACTTGTGCTGTGGTTGGGCATCCAAGGGCCCTTCCATCTCCTGGGCCTTGACTCTGCCCCATCCCAGTTGTGTGCTGGGCCCCAGACTCTGGAGGAGCACTGGGGCTGGAACTCCCAGAGTGCCTGCAAACAGCAGGGCCAGCCAGGCTCTTCTGGGGTTGTGTCCTCGGCAGGTGCCGAGACTGACACTGAAGGTCCTTGCCCTGCAGCTATCACCAAAGGGCCAAGATTCACAGAGAGATTTGCCTCTGCATGCTCACTGGAAATGGGGTCAGGATGGATCAAGATATAGACCCCAGGGAAGGCATGGCCTCCAGGTCCAAAAGGAAGAGCAGGGATTAGAACTCAAGTGGCAAAAATCACAGAATCCCTCCACCCCACACACAGAGCCCCATTCCCTCACAGAAGCCCCCCATCCTCTCACAGAACTCTGCTCCCCTCATAGATCCCCTGTCCTCTCACAGATCCCTCATCCTCTCGCAGAACCACGGTACCCTCACAGATCCCCCGTCCCCTCAAATCCCCTATCCCCTCACAGATCCCCCTGTTCCCTTACAGATTCCCCTGTCCCCTCACGGATTTCCCATTCCCTCACAGATCCCCCTGTCCTCTCACAGATACCCCCATCCTCTCACAGATCCCCCATCCCCTCACAGATTCCCCGTTACTGCACAGATCCCCCTGTCCCCTCACAGACACCCCGGTCACCTCACAGATGCCCCCATCACCTCACAGATTTCCCGTCCCCTCACAGATCCCCCATCCCCTCACAGATGCCCCCCTCACAGATCCCCCATCACCTCACAGATCCCCCATCCCCTTGCAGATCCCCCATCACCTCACAGATCCCCCATCCCCTCGCAGATCCCCCATCACCTCATAGATCCCCCCATCCCCTCACAGATGCCCTATCCCCTCACAGATCCCCCCTCACAGATCCCCCATCACCTCACAGGTCCCCATGTCCCCTCACAGATCATCCCCCATCCCCTCACAGATTCCCCCATCCCCTCACAGATCCCCATGTCCCCTCACAGATCCCCCCGACCCCTCACAGATCCCCCCTCACAGATTCCCCCATCCTCTCACAGATCCCCCCTCACAGATCCCCCATCACCTCACAGATCCCCATGTCGCCTCACAAATCGCCATGTCCCCTCACAGATCCCCCCGACCCCTCACAGATCCCCCTCTCCTCTGTACAGCCGTTTCCAGCGGGTCCTGGTCCTGAGGTCTCCGGGTTTCCGGGATGGGCAGCGGGAGGGGACACAGGCCCAGGGCTGAGAACGGGGACCCCAGGCTCCTGATGCTCGGACGCTGCCCGGGGCCAAGGCTGGACCGGAAGTGGCAGGTTCCCGCCGCCTGTGGGTTCCGCCGGTTCCCGGGGGGCGCCCGGCGAGGGTAACAGGCCCCGGGAGCGCTGTGACCGCCACCCGTGCCCAACGATGGAGTGAAGGTAGCCTTCTCCGTTTGCGGGGAGAATTTTGGTTCAAGGCTCCGGGGCCCCGGGGACAGGCGGGCTAGGAGGGTCGGTGCCGGCGGAAGGAGGCCGGGCTCTCGTGGCTCCGGTGGACGGGACTCTGGAGGTGGGCGCGCCTCAGCCCCCAGCCCCGCGGCTGACACCGGGCTCCTCCCACGGCCCAGCCAGCGCCTCACAGCCTGGTGGCCCTGCCCGTGCGGCCGCGCTGGCCGCCTCCTGACACCCCAAAGCCTCAGTTTCCCTCTGGCCATGGAGGCGGGTGCCCCGCAGGGTGAATACGTGGCTGTGGCAGCCTCAGCCCCTCCTTCGTTCCGGCAGCTCGGGAGGACGTGGGTCCCCAGAGTGCCCAGCGGGGAGGAGAGTCCTGAAGAGTATCAGGGAGGGGTCGCCAGCTCGGGGAAGTGGTGGGGCCTCTGAGCCACCAGGGGGCCGAGTCCTCTCCCGCGACCTGTCCGGGGCGGTGCTTGGTCTGCGTGGGGTCCGGCTTCCGGGTGCCTCCTTACCCCCGCGCCTCTCCAAGCTGACAGCGCCAGGTGCGGGTCCTGGTGCCGGGCCTGTCATGGCTTCCTGCCTCCTACTCCGAGGTCCAGGTGCGTCGTGAAGCACCCCCCAGCCCTGCCGCGGGCTCGTGCCGCACTGTCCAGAGGACTCGCCTGCCACGCCCGGCCTTTCTTTTCTTTTTCGAGACACAGCCTGGCTCTGTCCTCCAGGCTGGAGTGCCCTGACACGATCTCTGCCCCCCGCAACCTCCCGTCTTTCGGGTTCAAGTGATTCTCCAGCCTCAGCCTCCAGAGTAGCTGGGACTACAGGCACCTGCCACCATGCCTGGCTAATTTTTTGTATTTTTAGTAGAGACAGGGTTTCACCATGTTACCCAGGCTAGTCTCCAACTCCTGGCCTCAAACTCCCGTCTCAGCCCCCCAAGGTGCTGGGATGAGAGGCCTGAGCCACTGTGCCAGGCCCCACCTTCCACCTTGGCTCCATCCCAAGTCCTGGGATTGGCTGGGTCTGAGTCCCATGTACCATTTCTGTTGTTAGATAGATTTCCATCAGAAGCACAAGACAGAAAATGGAGGAAGACGGGGTTCCCCAAGGAAATCAGGGTGCTGTTCACAGAAGGGACTAGTAAGTGGGATGCTGGGGGTGCTTTGGCCTGGGTGCCCCAGAGGCAGAGCCTCAGAGACAGAGTTGTGGGCCTATGGTTTGTGGGAGGGCCTAGGATGTGAAATGGTCAAGTGGGAGACCTCACTGAGTCAGCTCCGGGTTCCGAATCCTGGGACCTGGAGCCTGCACACATGAATGCCGGGAGGTTCCAGGATCCCCCCAGAAGCTGGGAGAAGGCCTGGGTAGGAAGCCAGGTGGCAGAGGCAGGAGCTGAGCAGAGGTGGGCAGGAGGATGCATGCAGGCCGAGGGCAGACCACGCCTATGCATGGCCCCCACTGTGCAGGGCCCTGCACCAGCCTCCCCATGGCTGGCTGCTTCTCATCTGGACAACCTTGTTGCCCACCCATCTGGCGTGCTGTCTTCCGTCACCTGCTCTCCCAAGAGCAGCCAGGGTCATCTTCCCCAAACCCAAGACCACCCTGCTCTCCCTACCTCTCCTAGAGCCCCTGCTGCTCTGTAGGCTTAGAATGAAGTTGAGAAGCTTTCAGGGCTCTGGGCCCTGCCTGACCCCAACTGTTCCAGCCACACCCTGGCCCCTGTCTGCCACCTCATGACCTCAGCTGAGCTGGCTTGGTTGTGGCATGGGGGAATCGGAGCAGGCGGGGCTGCCGAGGCTGAAGAAACAGGGTCAAAGGGCAGGACTTTTCTGATGGGGCGGCAGCTGAGAAAACGGAGTGGCAGGGGAGGGCTGTTTATGGGATGGCCGTCTGCAGGGCCTTGGCAACCACAGCCCTCTGTCCAGGCCTCCAATCTTGCCTGGTGACAGGGCCCAGTGTGAGCTGGACCACAGGTCCAGGTGGGCCTGGTCTGGAATGGGGTCAGGGAGGCAGAGTACTTG
Organism: Trachypithecus francoisi; assembly: GCF_009764315.1. NCBI lineage: Eukaryota > Metazoa > Chordata > Mammalia > Primates > Cercopithecidae > Trachypithecus > Trachypithecus francoisi. Next base: position 110,173,553 of record NW_022681469.1, read on the forward strand.
GGAGACAGGTGCCCCCTCCCAGGTTCAGCCAAGCATGGGGCAAGAGAACTGGGCTCTGCTGGGCTCTGCCCAGCTGTTTGATGTTGGACAACCTCACTGTGACCTTGGGCTGCACCACTGCCCTGGTTGGAAGAGAGGGAGGCTCGGTGGGGTGGGCTGAACTCCAGGACCGCCAACCCTTGCCCCCCTTTGCCCACCTGTGAGTAGCTTCCCTAATGGAAAGACTGAATGAGGGGACTCCTCAGCGGCCGGCCCTTGTGGGGGCACAGAGCTGCAGAAGCTGCGGTGAGGGCCAGGACCAGGCAACCTGTAGACCCCAGGCTCTGTAAGCGTCCCTGCCTGCCCTCTCTGAAGGACTTCCCAGGCCACCTTGCCCTGCCCAATGCTGGGGACTGAGTCCTTGTTGGGTACCGCAGGTCACGTGGCAGAGTCCCTGGCCCTGAGCGGGCACTGAAGGAGGCCCTCCCACTTTGGGGTCCCTGGATCCTTGCTGTGAGCATTTGAGGCTGCTTCCATTCACCCTGGGGTGGGAGGCAGGACCCAGCATGGCCTCAAAGGTAACTGTAGCAAGAAGGAGCTGGCCTGCCCCCTGGACTCCCACCCTGGCCTGGCACAGCTGGAGTCCACCCCCACTCCCTGAGGGTACTCAGATGAAAAGTGTGTGGTTTCTACAGAATAAAACAGCCACTGTTTCTACCCTGGCCTTTGAGCCACCAAAAAATGTGCAGTATTTATGATCCGGCCCCCAGCTGCCCAGACACGCACCAGCATCCAGTGGCCGAGGCCCCTGCTCGCCCCTCCCTGGGTGGTGGAAGCCATCCTGGGCCCTTCTGGCTTCTGAGCTGGAGCCTGGTGGCCTCGAGGTCCCAGGCATGGGGCTCCACCAAGGCCCTTAGTTGTCTGGTGTGCAGGACAGAGAGACAGACAGAAATACCCCTCCCTGACTCTGACTTCTAGGCAACCCCAGTCAGGCAGGGAAGCCCACTGCAGGCCCTAGACCCAGGCTGCAGAAACCACTGCCAACAGGCCCGCCATCTCCCGCTGGCCACGGAGCACCAGCTGCAACCCCCACCTGTCTCCCTCAGGGGACTCTGGGAGGAAAGAGCCCAGAGCACACACGGGTCACGGCCAGCCTCACAGCGTCTGTCCTCCACTAGGGCCATTGGTGCCAGGACTGTGGCACCCCTTCCGGAGAGGGCTGGGAGATGTGGCTGTGGGGCAGAGGCTGGGTTGGGAGCCCCATTTTGGCACTTTCTGCTGCCCTTCCATACCTCCTCACCAGGGAGGCCTGGCTGGGAACCTTTCCATCTAGATGCTCCCAACGCTGAGGCTTCCTTGTCCCGGCTCAGCCCCAGCAGGTCCCCAGAGGCACCCGGGGAATGGCACAGGTATCCCCACACATAGTCCCCAGCACACCTGCCCCAGTGTTTCTGAGGTCTCACTGAATCCCCAGGGAGGGGTCAGCCGTCAGAGCTTTGGGTCTTTCCCTACAGCTGCATTTCAGAAGGGAATGTAGCCTCTCTGGCGTGCTGGGGCTTGTGGTCCAGAGAGGCAGCTGCCACCTGGCGTGGGAGGCTTCTCAAGCTTGTCAGGCAGAGACTCATAACTCAGTGGTGAACCCCACCTGACCTCAGGACCACCTGCCTGTCTCTAGTCCAGGCTCTGCCCTGTCCTGGGCTCCCCTGGACTCCCCTGGCACAGGCTTGTGCTACTTAGCATCCACTGGCAGGGTCGATTCCCAAATCCCCTCTCCCAGGAACCAAGAGCTAGGACTTGTCCACACAGCCAGACCTCCAGCCCTGATGGATGGAAAAGCCTAGACCCTGCACTCTGGACGGCAGGGAGGACTTATGACTGATGGGTCTCAAGAAGTTCACTTGTTTATTTTTATATGTATTTATTTGAGACAGGATCTCTCTCTGTCGCCCAGGCTGGAGTGCAGTGGTGCGATCATGGCTCACCGTAGCCTCGACCTCCTGGGCTCAATTGATCCTTCCAGCCTCAGCCTTCTGAGTAGGTGGGACTGGTGTGGCCTTGGAGCTTCTCTTTGTTGCCCAGGTTGGTCTCAAAGTCCTGGGCTGAAAGGATCCTTCCACCTCAGCCTCCTAAAGTGCTGGGATTACAGGCATATGCCACTGCACCCTGCCAAGAAGTTAATTTGTTTGTTCATTCTTGGTTCAGCAGAGAGTTGTGCACCAAAATGGCTCAGTGAGTTGGCTTGGTGCAGGAAAGGGAGGGGTGTTCTGAAGGTCATTTCTGTTCCTGGTGGGTCAGTGACCTCCTTCAGCAGAGCCTCACCCCTCTCTGAGCCACAGTTTCCTCATCTGTAAGGCCGTTGAAATGTTGGCTTAAACCAGATTAGACTAGAGTTGCTCGGAATTTTGTACGCAAGATGCATTCATGAAAGTTTGTGACTATGATATTTTTCTAAGAGTTTTATAGCTTAGTTCTCATATTTAGGTGTTTGATCTACTTTCAGTTCATTTTTGTATGTGGTGTGAGGCAGGGGTCTACCTGCATTCTTTTGCATGGTGGAAATCTAATTGTCTCAGCACCATTTGTGGAAGAGACTCTTCTTCCCCACTGAGTGGTCTTGACACCCTTGACAAGTCAATCAACCACAAATGTATGGCTTTTTAAATGAACTCTCAATTCTATTCCATTGATCTGTATTTCTATCTCTATGTCTTGGGTCTTCCTTAGTGACATTGTGGTAAGTTTGAAATCCGAAAGTGTGAGTCCTCCAGCTTTGCTCTTTGTGAAGACTGTTTTCTTTTCATTTATAATTGCCCTGGCTAGAAAGTACCTCCAGTAGAATGTTGACTAGAAGTGGCTGAAGCAGACATCTTTGTCTTCATCCTGATCTTAGGGGAAGAGTTCTAAGTCTTTTGCCTTAGCTAGCTGTGGGTTTTATATAGATGTCCTTTATTAGGGTGAGAAAGTTCCCTTCTATTCTTAATTGTTGAGTGTTTATTTATTTATTTTTATTATGAAAAAATATTGGATTGTCCTTTTTTGCATCAATTGAGATGATCATGTGATTTTTATTTTTATTCTGTTAATATGGTGTATTACACATTTTTTTTTTTTGTATGTTGAACCACCTTTGCATTCCTGGAATAAATCCCACTTGGTCATGGAGCACAATCATTATTTTTGTATGTTACTGGATTTGGCTTTTTAATATTTTATTGAAATTTTGTAAGTCTATACATGAGGGATATTAGTCTGTAGTTTTCTTTTCTTGCGATGCATTTGTGTGGTTTTGGTGTCAAGATATGACTGGCTTCACAGAATGAGTTCTTTCCTGTTCTATTTTTTGGAAGAGTTTGGGAAGCATTTGTGTTAATTCCTTTTTAAATATTTGGTAGCATTCAGTAGTGAAGCCATCTGGTCCTGGGCTTTTCTTTGTAGGACATTTTTTGATTACTAATTCAATTCCTTTGCTTATTATAAGTCTTCATATTTCTTCAGGCCTCTTTTTCTTGAGTCAGTTTGTGATTCTAGGAATTTGTTCATTTCATCTAGGTTATTTAATTTCTTGGGGTACAATGTTCACAACATTCCTTTATTATTTTTATTTCTGTAAGGCTGATACTAATGTTCTCTATTTTCATTCCTGATTTTAGTAATTTGATTATTCTGTCTATTTCTTGGTCAGTGTAGCTAAAGGTTTGTCTATTTTATTTTTTTTCAAGAACCAACTTCTGGTTTTGTTAATATTCTCTATTGTTTTTCTATCCTCTATTTTTAAAATTTATTTCCCCTGTAATTTTTTTTTGAGACAGAGTCTTACTATGTTGCCCAGGCTGGTCTTGAACTGGACTCATGTGATCCTCCTGCTTCAGCCTCTCAAGTAGCTCTCTAATCTTTGTTATTTCATTTTTCTGCTTGTTTTGGGTTTAGTTTGTTCTTTTTTCCATTTTTTAAAAAAATATGGAAGATTAAGTTACTGATTTGATATCTTTTCTTTTTTATTTTAAAAATTTAGGAGTTTCTAGCTATAAAATGTCCCTCTAAGCACTGTTTTAAGCTGTATCCCATAAGGTTTGTTGGTGAGTTTTCTTTCATTTCAAAGTATTTTCTAGTTTTCATTGGGATGTCTTCTTTGACTTATTGGTTATGTAGGAGTGTGTTGTTTACTGTCCACATATTTGTGAATTTCATAAATTTTCATCTATTAATGATTTCTAATTTTATTCCATTATGATCAAAGAACATACTTGGTACGATTTTAATTATTTTGAATGTATTGAGACTTCTTTTACGGCCAAATATATGGTCTATCCTAGAGAATGTTTCACATGCACTTGAAAAGAATGTGTATTTCTGGCTGGGCGCAGTGGCTCACGCCTGTAATCCCAGCACTTTGGGAGGCCAAGGCAGGTGGGTTGCTTGAGGTCAGGAGTTTGAAACCAGCCTGGCCAACATGGTGAAACCCTGTCTCTACTAAAAATACAAAAATTAGCCAGGCATGGTGGAGTATGCCTGTAGTCTCAGCTACTCAGGAGGCTAAAGCATGAGAATCACTTGAATCCGGGAAGTGGAGGCTGCAGTGAGCTGAGATCACACCACTGCACTCCAGCCTGGGTGACAGAGCAAGACTCCATCTCAGAAAGAAAAAGAATGTGTATACCTTTATGGTTGAATGGAGTGTTCTGTAGATGCACATAAGGTCGAGTTGGTGCATGATGTTGTCCAGGTCTTCTACTCCCTTGTTGATCTTTGGTCTAGTTGTTCAATTTCAATTTGTTTTTGTATATCGTCCTTAGATCCTGTAACCTTGCTAAATTCACTTATTAGTTTTAGTAGAATTTTTTTGAAATTCCTTTGTATTGGCTAGGACATCCAGAACAAATGGAAGTGACAATAGAATGGACAATCTTGCTTTATTCCTATTCTTAGTTAGAAAGCAATGAGCCTTTCAACATTGAGTAAGATGTTAGCTGTAGCTGCTTTGTAGATGCCTTTAATGAAGTTGAGGAAGTTTGCTTCTACTATTAGTTTTCTGAGAGGGATTTTTGTTTTTTTTTTTTAAATCATGAAAAGTTGTTGAATTTTGTCCAGTTTTTCTTGCATCTATTGAATTTTATTGTATGGTTTCTGCATCTATTAAAATTACCATGTGAATTTTTTCCACATTATTCTGTTATTATTGTGAATTACATTGATTAGTTTTTCAAATGCTACATTAACCTTGCATTCCTGAGATTAACCCACCTTGGTCATTAAATATTTTTCTTTTTATATTGATTCTACTTGTTAATCATTTGTTAAGGATTTTTGTGTCCATGCTTAAGTAGGAAATTGTTCTGTAGTCCTCTTTTCCTGTAGTATCTTTGGTTTTGAATCAGGGTTTTTGGAGAGTCACAGAAAGTTGCAGCCACACAGAGACAAACACATAAACACAAAAACACATGGAGCACCACACACATGCATGCACAGGCACACACATTCACATACAGGTTCACACATTCACACACAGGCTTGTGCATTCACAAGCATTCACACTCAGGCACACTCATTCACGTGCAGGCTCACACATTCACACACAGGCACGCACATTCACACACAGGCTCACACACTCACACACAGGCACACACATTCACACACAGGCCACGCATTCTCATGCAGGCTCACACATTCGCACATTGGCACACATATTCATATGCAGGCTCACACATTCACACACAGGCTCATGGAGTCACACGCACACACATGCTCAAGCAGGCACACACAGTCACACGGAGGCTCACGCAGGCACACATAGGCACATGCAGTCACACGCAGGCTCACATATACACGTGCATCACACACAAACATGCATTCACACACAGGCACACACATTCACATGCAGGCTCACATAGACTCACACAGGCATGCACACATTCACACAAAGGCACACGTATTCACACATACGCACGCACACATTCACACACAAACTCACACACAGGCTCACACACAGGCTCACATATACACCCTCGAGGATGCTTCAGTCCAACGCGAAACAGGAGCTCGGACTCACTGAGGACCCTGCTATGGTCTGCACCTGGACTCATTTATCAGCTGGGACAGTGTGGGGTGCTCCTTGGATGCTGTCTGTTTTTGCCACTCTGAGAAGAGCCCTCCCCCGGTTACAAATTCTTCATGACCTTGATTTCTGCTGCTTCCCAGGAGTCAGCAGGGTGCAGCGGCCCCGCCTCCTGACAATGCCCTTCTGAGGCCCTGTGCCTGTTCTGTGGATGAGGACACAGCCTTCCAGGGGTGGGGCCATGCATTCCGGGGCCCTTATCCTGTCCAGCCACCCCTCCCCGCCCCACCTGGCATTGGCCCCGACCCCCAGCGCCCTTCTTGGTGGTGGGTGTGGACTGCACAAGCTCGTGGTGATGGAACACTGTGCTGTGGCCAGCCTTGGTGAGAGGCCACGAGCGCTGGCGCTGACGGGCCCTCACCATGGGAGGCCCTGCCAGGCTCCTGGGGCTATGTCCCTCCTGCAGCTGTCCCAGCCCCACAGACGGCGATGCAGTGTGTGTGTCCCGCGGTTCCTCACCGCCTGGCGAGTCACAGCCTGCCCTGTGTTGATTTTGCTGCTCAGAAAGGGGTGTGGGCAGATAGTGTCACAGTTATGAGGAGGCAGAGAACCCCAGGCAGAAGCGAGTCTTGGGGAGGCTAGACGGAGCCTCAGCGTGGGAGCTGTGCCTTGCTGGCCTACGACTGTGGACCTCTGCCCCTGGGGGCCCTGGAAGCCTGTTTCTTCACGATCAAAGGCCATGTTTTGCGAGTATTTGCAAGGGAGGAAGGGCTTCCTGCAGGATCTTCCTGTGTGATGTCTGTATGGGTTTTCTCCTGGGACAGGGACCCACCCAAGTGGGAAGGGAGGGTGGTGCTGTCCGGGGAGGTGGGTGAGGGGACCACAGTCTGAGGTCCAAACTGCAAAGGGATCACACCATTGCCCCCTCTCTCCTTCATCCCCTCCTTTCTTTTTTCCTCTCCCTCCTCAACTCCCCATTCATGTTTTTGGAGCTGCTGGGGCTGGGGACCGGAGCTGCCTCCTGGGATTGGGGCAGCCTTGGAAGATGGGTTCTCCAGTGAGAGCCTCAGGGGGCTGGGAGGAGGGGCCCAGGGTGCCGCAGTCCCAGTCCCAGGGTCATGGGGGGCCCTCGAGCACTGGGGACCCCAGGGCCTCTGTGCAAAGGATGGCTTTAGGGCCCTGTGCTGATGGAGGACTCTGTGTTTACCTAATGCGGGGGTGCACGGGGATTGGCAAACAGCCCTTGACTGCTGGCAGAGGCTGTCGGCTTGGGTGGCGTCCAGAGGCCCCTCAGCCCTGCATACCTTCCTCCCGGGCTGCAGTCCCGCCTCCCCCACCTTCTTGAACACTGACCTGCAGCGACCCTGAACAAAAGGAAATCCCTAAAGCTAACGTCCTTGGGGGTTGGGGGGAAGTGAGCAAGAGTGGGGGTGGGGTCAGGGCCCTCGGAAGCCGGGCTCATGCCAGGGTGGGAGTGTCCCCTTTCCCGCCCCAAGCCCAAGGGGAAATACCTGAGTGAGCCCTGGCCTGTAGGAGGCGCGTGAGGAATGTTCCGAAAATCCTAGGCTAAGTGAGTGGGGCGCTCATCCAGGGAGGGTCTAGGGCCAGAGACAGAAAGGCTTGTCTGAGGGCACACTGGGAGCCAGCCCGTCTTTGGGTGACCCCAGACGTCACCCCAACCTGGATTTCCAAACCAGGTCCCCCAAGGCTGTGGCCCTGAGCAGGTGGAGGAGGGGAGGGGCAGGCAGACACAGTGTGGGCTGGGGGGAATGGGGGTGGGGTGCGGTGGGGGGACGGTCCCACATCTAGAGGCCAAATTCATGACAGCCTGAAAAACACCCTCCGGGAAAAGCAGTCCAAATCATCTCATGTGCTACAGAAATTCTGGCATTTTCCTCCTCAAAATCTGTCCTAGTTATGCTTGAGATCTCCTGACCCCAGAATACTTTTATTTATGACAGAAAATTCATCTCCATGGCAACGCCTTAGGAAGCTGCAGCCTCAAGATTATAACTTCCCAAGCAATGAAGACAATAAATGGATTTTTCACAAAGCGGTTAAGAGCGACTCTGGAAAGAACCGGCCCCTCTTTCGGTCTCGGGAGGGGGCTTTGGAGTTGGGTGAGGGGTGAGGGGACTGAAGGAGGGCCTAGGGCTGAAGTAAGGCCCACCAATGTGGTGGGTCCGAGGGAGTAAGTCTTGCATTGTCTGTCTTCCGGCTTTTAAAGAGCAGCGCACTTAACCCCTTCATCAAATCAAACATGACCCTGGGCTGCCCTAGAGGCCCTGAGTGAGCATCACCACATCAGGCCTGACAGGCACCTTCTCACTGCAGTGTCTGAGGCCCCCAGCCACCTCTAAAGCACACATCTGTGCCTCATCTTCGCTGTCTGAGAAACAGGCATGGAGGATGGAAGAGGTTTCCTTGTCCTAGGGAACCACAGGAGCCTCTCTCTGGCAGCCTTTAGGGATCCAAGGCTGGAAACCCCTCTACAAATAGCTTGGAGCAGCTTTCCAGGCTCAGCCCAAATTCCACAGTGAGGGGGCAAGTACTGGCCAGTTCCAGCGGAGATACTTCCTCGAATCAGATGGAGCCCATTGCAGGGGCCTCAGTTGGACATCAAGGTGGAGCCATCCCCCTAGTCCTAGATCCTTCATCCATCCATCCACCCATCCAACCATCCATCCATCCATCCATCCATCCATCCATCCATTCATCCATCCATCTATCCATCCATCCATCCATCTATCCACCCATCCATCCATCCATCTATCCACCCATCCTACAGTCCATTCAACCATCCATCAATCCATCCACCCATCCATACATCCACCCATCCTATCATCCATCTATCCACCCATTCATCCATCCATCCATCTATCCACCCTTCCTACTATCCACCCATCCATACATACATCCAGCCATCCAGTTAGTCACATGTCCAACCATCCATCCATCTATCATCTATCCATCCATCGAACTATCCACCCATTCATCCATTTATCCATCCATCCATTCACACATTTATCCATCCATCCATCCATCCCTCCATCCATCCAACCATCTATCATCCATCCAACTATCCACCCACCTACCCATTCACCCCTCTGTCCAACCATCTATCATTCATCCAACTATCCACTGATCCACACAGCCCAAATTCCACAGTGAAGGGGCAAGTACTGGCCAGTTCCAGCAGAGATACTTCCTCAAATGAGATGGTGCCTATTGTAGGGGCCTCAGTTGAACATCAAGGTGGAGCCATCCCTCTGGTCCTATGTCCTCTCACCCATCCATCCACTCATCCATCCATCCACCATCCATCCATCCACCATCCATCCATCCATTCATTCATCCACTCATCCATCCAACTATCCACCCATCCTACTATCCATCCATCCATCCATCCATCCAGTCTGTCATGTGTCCAACCATCCATCCATCATCTATCCATCCATCAAACTATCCACCCATTCATCCATTTACCCATTCATCCATTCACACATCTATCCATCCATCCATCCATCCATCCATCCATCCATCTGTCCAACCATCTATCATTCATCCGACTATCCACTGTTCCACCCAGTCCAAATTCCACAGTGAGGGGGCAAGTACTGGCCAGTTCCAGTGGAGATACTTCCTCAAATCAGATGGTGCCCATTGCAGGGGCCTCAGTTGGATATCAAGGTGGAGTCATCCCTCTGGTCCTAGATCCTTTCATCCATCCATCCACTTATCTGTCTGTCTATCTATCTATCTGTCTATCCATCCAACTATCCATCCATCCATCCATCCATCCATTCATCCATCCATCCATCCATCCTCTATCAATCCAACCAATCATCTATCATCCATCCAAGTATCTACCCACCTACCCACCCACCCATCTGTCCAACCATCTATTATTCATTCAACTATCCACTGATCCATCCATCCATACATCCATCCATCCATCCATTCATGTGTCCAACCATCCATCCATCTATCATCTATCCATCCATCGAACTATCCACCCATTCATTCACTTACCCATCCATCCATTCACACAACCATCCATCCATCCATCCATCCATCCATCCATTTATCAATCCATCCAACCATCTATCATCCATCCAACTTTCAACCCACCTATCCATCCACCCATCTGTTCCAAACATCTATCATTCTTCCAACTATCCACTGATCCATCCATCCATCCATCCATCCACCCATTTATCCATCCATCCAACTATCCACTCAATCACCTACCCATCACCCATCCATTTATCCAGCCATCAATCTGTCCAGCTATCTATCACTCATCCAACTACCCACCTATGCCCTTATCCATCCATCCATCCATCCACCCATTCATCCATATGTACATCCATCCAACTATCCTTCATCCAACCATCCATCTATCCATCCATCCATCCATCCATCCATCCAACGTAAGTTCTTGAGAACCTAACAGGGACCTGTCACTCTGCCAGACACCATGAAGTTCTTGCCTTCCATTAAGAGGGAAAGTTAGGCATTAATCATACACAAAAAGGAACATAATTGTAGACTGAAGTAAGTGCATGAAGGAAATGACAGCAGTGACTAGTGCTGCTTGGAGGCAGATGGTGTGTTAGAGGCTTCAGGTTTTAATTCTCACAACCACCCATGGGTAGGTGCTGCCACAGCCACAGACCTATGCTTCAAAAATGGAGAAGTTGAGGCACAGGCTCAGGAAGGATCTTACACCAAATCTTGTAAGTGGAGGAGTCAGAATGTGAACTTGGCCCTTCTGAGTTTTTAATCTCTAGGCTATTCTGCCTCTCAGGTGGGTGGGGAGGGTCCATAAGGTGCCCTGATCTGGTCTAGTGGGATCTCTGGAGACTCCCCACAGTGTTACTGAACCCAAGGACCAGCAAGAGATGCAGGTGAAGCACAGAGAAGGTGGGCCGGCAGGAGGACCAGAATGTGGGCAGCGCTTGTTCAAGGCGGGAGGGCACTAAGAAGCAGGACTGGCCCCATCGGTGCGGAGAGGAGGAGGGTGGGAAGGGAGGCAGGGTAGGGATGGGAGGAGGGTTGCCCACCTTCCTGACCCCCCAGAGGCACCAAGCCCTGCAGATGAGCTGTACATGAGAAGAAGGACAGAGAGATTTGTTAAGAGTGGTTTGCCATCAGTATCCAAACCGTTACAAGTTAAACAGAGTCGGTCTTCACTGGAGCAGGCATTCCTGGGCCCAGCTGCTTTTCAGAGCCTGCTGGAAGTAACTAATTAGCGGAACCAGGTACCTGTGTCCTGCTGGGCTGGCCCTGCCTCGGCCTTCCTCTGGAGCTCCTGCAGCCCCAGGGAACCTGTCCCCAGCTCACGGGTCTGAGATCCGCAGGGGCTCACGCTTAAACTGTGGTGCTCTCTGACCTAGTCCGATTTCCATGGGGCCCCACGGCCTGAGGGGAGAGGAACGACGGTGCCAGACTTTGGAGAGGGGCTGTTTTCTTTTCTGGTTCCCTGGAGCCCTGGCCGGCTGCCTCCCCTCCCAGGTGCTACCTGGACTTCTCTCTGCCCTCCGCAGGACCCTGCCTGGCCCTCTTTTCCTATCAATCAGAAAACAGTGACCTGGCCTGAAAGGTGAATATGAATAATTCACCTCTCTACTTGCTGTGCTCCTCAGACATTTTGGGGTCAGGAGAAATGGCTGAATTAATTTTGTGTTTTTTTTTTTTGAGACGGAGTCTTGCTCTGTCGCCTGGGCTGGAATGCAGTGGCCGGATCTCAGCTCACTGCAAGTTCTGCCTCCCAGGTTTACGCCATTCTCCTGCCTCAGCCTCCGGAGTAGCTGGGACTACAGGCGCCCGCCACCTTGCCTGGCTAGTTTTTTGTATTTTTTAGTAGAGACGGGGTTTCACCATTGTTAACCAGGATGGTCTCGATCTCCTGATCTTGTGATCTGCCCGTCTCGGCCTCCCAAAGTGCTGGGATTACAGGCTTGAGCCACCAAGCCCGGCCTTAATTTTGTGTTTTAATGTGATGAAAACAGCAGCAAGGCCGGGCGCGGTGGGTAACGCCTGTAATCCCATCACTTTGGGAGGCCGAGGCAGGTGGATCACCTGAAGTCAGGAGTTTGAGACCAGCCTGGCCAACAGGGCAAAACCCCATCTCTACTAAAAATACAAAGATTAGCTGGGTGTGATGGTGGGTGCCTGTAATCCCAGCTACTCTGGAGGCTGAGACAGGAGAATAGCTTGAACCCGGGAGGCAGAGGTTGCAGTGAGCCGAGATCACGCCACTGCACTCCAGCCTGGGTGACAGAGTGAGACTCCGTCTCAAAAAAGTAAAACAAACAAACAAAAAACTCCCACAAAACAAAAAACAAAAACAAAACAGCAGCGAAACAGCGCTGTAGTCCCCCTACCCAGCCACACATGTAGGCTCCTCCCCCACGGCCGGGTGGAGGGTCTCACTCAGCCCCTGACCCCCCTGAGACACGCACCCAGGGTCGGAGGCAGCTGGAACATGCCCTTCTCCCAGGGACACACACCGGGGGGCCCAGCTCCGCTTGCCCTGTTTTCTCTGAAGCCCACGCTGGCCACTGGCACCACTCTCCTAAAAGAGCCCCAGGGAAGCTTGTGATGCCTCCTGCCACCGTCCGAGGGCTCGTGCCCCAAGCCCGGAAACCTTTTGCCTGTGTCGTTGGGACTCGTACAGAAAACAGGGTGGTCAGCAATGTCCTGGGAGCAGGTGAAGCAGCGGCGGGCCGAGCGTGTGGCCTGTGCAGTGCTGAACCCAGCACCGTGGGGATGGGAAGGCAGATGTTCTGGAGGCCTCTGAGAGATGGATTCTCTCACGTTCTGAGGGCCACAGGTCTGGGGCCTTGGTGTTGCAGTTGAGGGAGAATCCGTCCCGGCCCCTCTCACTGGATTCTGGATGGCCGTCATCTCCCTGTGTCTCTTCCCATCTTCTTCCCTCTGTGTGAGCCTCTCTCTGGGTCCAGGCTCCCCCTTTCCATGAGGACAGCAGTCCTACCAGATCGGGGCCTCCAGTGACCTCATCTTCCCTCGATCTCATTTGCAAGGGCCCTGTCTCCAAATGAGGTCACATTCAGGGGCCCTGGGGGTTAGAATTTGGACATATTTATGTTTTGGGGGGCACAGTCCAGCCCATAAGAGACATGAGGTGGGGGACAGTGGAGTCAGGCTGGAGCCCTTCAGAGCACCTGGCATGTGTCCATCTTGCTCTCTCGCCACCTCCTTAGCCAGGCCCCTGTAGGACAGCCCGGCCGTTGGCTGTGGAGCATACGTGCATCCGGCCCAGGGTGCTGAAGGGCTGCCGGGTGAGGCCTGCAGGAGCCGGAGGTGCTGGCCGCTCTCCTGAACCACCCAGAGGACCAGCACACCCGCCCATAAGGCCCATACCCACTCCAGACACCAAACGGCAGCTCCTTCTCTCAAGTCCAGGCCACATCCTCCTGTGGCCAGCCCTGACCCGGAACCACGTTGGGAAGGTGCTTTGGGAAATATCCCAGCTTCTCTGTGCTGCCGTGGCCTCCCACCCCGGCATCCCTTGGTGCTGGTGCTGTAGCCTCCTGCCTCGGCTTCCCACAGTGCTCTAGCCTCCCGCCTTGGCCTCCCACAGTGCTCTAGCCTCCCACTCTAGCCTCCCTTGGTGCTGGTGCTGTAGCCTCCTACCTCGGCCTCCCACAGTGCTCTAGCCTCCCACCTTGGCCTCCCACAGTGCTCTAGCCTCCTGCCTTGGCCTCCCACAGTGCTCTAGCCTCCCGCCTTGGCCTCCCACAGTGCTCTAGCTTCCCACCCTGGCCTCCCTTGGTGCTGGTGGTGTAGCCTCCGCCTTGGCCTCCCACAGTGCTCTAGCCTCACCTCCTGGCTTCCTGCAGTGCTGGTGATGTAGCCTCTTGCTCCGGCTTCCTGAAATGCTGGTGGTGTAGCCTCCCGTCCAGGCCTCCTGTGGCTACACCACCAGCAGCATGGGAGGCCGAGGTGGGAGGAATGCTTGAGCCCAGGAGTTTGAGACCAGCCTGGGCAACATAGTGAGACCCTGTCTCTACAAAAGAGTAAAAAATTAGCCAGGTGTGGTGGCGCATGCTTGTGGTCCCAACTACTCGGGAAGCTCAGGTGGGAAGATTGCTTGAGCCCGGGAGGTTGAAGCTGTAGTGAGCTGAGATTGAGCCACTGCACTCCAGCTGGGGCAATAGAGTGAGATCCTGTCTCAACAATAAATAAATAAAAATTCAGAAAGATGCACAGGGTTTGCACATCCTCAGTAAGGAAAACATGGCATGCGTGTGCCATGGCAGCTCCCCGGCCTCCCTCAGTGCTGGTGCTGTAGTCTCATGCCTGGGCCTCCCTCACCCCCCGACCTCCTGCAGCACGGATACTGTAGCCGCTGCACCTGGCCCCTTGTGCATCTTGTATCCTCTCCCGGATCTCAGGTGACCCAGCTGTGCTGCACCCTCCCCAGCCTCGCTGAGAAGCCTCCACAGAGCCAGGGCCAGAGCGTGTGATCCTAAAGCTCCCAGAAGAGTTCCAGGTCAGTCTTACTTCACTGACCTCCTGTCCGCCGGGGCTCTTAATTACAAACTACGAGAGTAGATGGTGGTGGATAATGGGACGGCTGACGGCAGGAGGGCTGGGGAGGTGGCAGAGCCACATGACGCCCGGCGTCCCAGCCAGGGTGGGGTCGTCCCCCGGGTGTCTTTAGGACGACACTGCTGTTGCTGTGAATAATTTCTAAAGTGACCCAGAGCCTTCATCTGTCCCTCAAGATTCAAACCCCTGGACAGAAGCACGTGAGTGCCCATTCCAGAGAGAGAGAGGGAGGCTCCATGTCCGAGGGGAAGCCCAGCTCCTCCTGCCCCCCACGCATGCTCCATGTGCGTGGCCAGAGGGCTTGGGTGTGTTGGGAGGCCAAGACCTTGACAGCCCAACCGGCAAAATCCCATGCTTGTGTGGCCAACCTTGATCCTCCCCCTCCCGCTCCTAACACACATCCTGCATGCTGAGTGCGCTTCCTGGTTGCCTGACCTTTGGCCTCCGGCGCAGCCATGTCCTTGGGCTTCAGCCAGTGGGATTTGGGGGATTTCCAAGCCTGGCCCTACTCCTGCCCCCACCATGATCCCTCTTTCTCTGTCTGAGTGGAGAATTCAGAGGGGCCTGAGTCACGTAGAGCCTGGATCCCTGCATGACCACGTGGACTCTGCCCACCATCGGGGAACAATCCAGGTTGGCCTTCCCCTGAGTGAGAAATAAACTCTACTGTGTCAAGCTGGGGAATATGAGGCTCTATTAGAACAGCTAGAGTTACTCACCTCAACAAACACAACTCGTGAGCCAGCTAAGGGCACGATCCACTTTATGGATGAAGAATCTGGCAATATGACAATTCTTGTCTTCAAAAACTATCACATAGCCAATTCGTGGGAAAGGTCATACCTAACCCCGGTCTCAGGGTGCTGGAGCGTGGGCTGGAGGGGACAGTGGGGGAACCCTGAAGCAGAGGGTGCAGGCACAGCCAACTGTCCCCAGAACTCACTTTGTCCTGGATCTTCTCAGCAGGACCTGGGATTGCCCCAGAAGGAGCCGAGCCCATGTCTTTGAATTCAGATCCTGTGCTCTATGGACAAGAGGACTTCTTATCAAAAAGTTAAGGTTTTTGATTGCAAAAGAAATACATATTCACTTTAGACAGAACAGCACAACGAAAAAAACGACAAACTTCCTATAATCCTTCTAATCCAGAAATCATTATTGTAAACATTTTTGGGTATTTCCTTCCATGTCTTGTTTCTTTCTTTTAGAGATGGGGTCTTGCTATGTTGCCCAGGCTGGAGTGCTGGTGTGCTGTAGTGCAATCACAGCTCACTGTGACCTTGGAGCTTAAGAGATCCTCCTGCCTCCACCTCCCCAGCAGCTGGGACTACGGGCATGCACTACTATGCCTGGCTAATTAAAAAAGGGTTTTTTAAAAGAGATGGGGGTCTCACTATGTTGCCCAGGCTGGTCTTGAACTCTTGGGCTCAAGTGATCCTCCTGCCTTGACCTCTCAAAGCACCGGGATCACAGGTGGGAGTCACCGTGCCCAGCCCAGTCTTTTCCGTATCAGTCTCTTTATCTCTGTTTCAGGCATTTCTGGTTGTTCCCCGAATTCGACGCCCTCCCCCTTGCTGACTGATGGACTCCTATGGTCATTTCGTCAGCTGTGGGGTGGGGCATGCGGTAGACATGGGGCTGAGCTGCCCAGAGCTCCTTGAAGGAGGGCAGGCTGTTGTTGCCCGGTTGCTGGGCGGCGTAGGCACCTCCAGGATCCTTGGCTGCAAGGAGCTTCACGCCCTTCCCAGGGCCCAGCAGTCCTGGCCCAACCCACTTGCAGCAACCCCTCCAGCTCCTAGCCTCAGAGCTTCTTGTGGGCAGGCTGCCCAATGTTGGACCTTCCTCGCTCACCCCACCTCCTCCCTCACTGCCATGGGTGCTGACTGGGGAACATCCTGACACACCTCCTGGCTGCTGGGCTGCACCTCGGTCTGCCTCCTGGACCCAGGGACATTCTCAGCTTGCCCGGGCCCCTGTGCAGCCCTGTGGGGCAAATGCCAAGCAGTCCAAAGCAGCAGCCCCGGTAGCTCCATTTGCCTGGCCTGCCACCGACTCACACGTGGGCAGCAGACAATTCTGGCCACGAGACTGGAGAGAAGCCTACCCATGGCTCCTGGGAGCATCTTCCCGGCTCTCAGAAAGGGTCCCAAGGCCAGGTGCAGTGGCTTCCGCCTGTAATCCTTGTACTTTGGAAGGCTGAGGCAGGAGGATTGCTTGAGGCCAGGAGTTCGAGACCAGCCTGGGCAACATAACGAGACCCCATCTTTACAAAAAAAAAAAAAATATATATATATGTATTTATATAAATAAATATAAATATATTTATTTATATATTAATATGTATATATCCAGGCTTGGCAGTGCATGCCTGTGGTCCCAGCTACTCAGGAGGCTGAGGTGGGAAGATTGCTTGAGCCCTGGAGGTTGAGGCTGTAGTGAGCTGTGACTGTGCCACTGCACTGTAGCCTGAGTGACAGAGCCAGACCCCCATCTTTAAAAAAATAAAATAAAAATAAAAAATCATAAAAGGGGCAGAAGGCAGGGATGCCTTTAGAGGGTGGTGGATGAGGATGTGATGCCCGGAGCTATGGCAGTCCTCTTGTGACCATGAGGAGACAATGCTGAGGTCTGAGGCCAAGTGAGAACGGCAGGGTAGAGAGGAGGAGGAATCCCAGCTCCTGTGGCGTCACGGAATCGCTGAGCGCACACCCTGAATTTCTTGTCATGTGACACAACGCACCGCCTTCGTGTAAGGCCACCGTGCGTCAGTGCCTCTGTATGTGTGTGCGTATGCCGCGGCTTGTGTGCAGATTCTCTGCTTAACATCGAAACAAGCCAAAGGTTACTCCTCCTCAGGGGTAAGGCTATGGAAAGGCAGCTCCGGGAAAGGAAGCGTCAAGATGAGGGGGCCGGGGGACCCGTGCTGAGTCCCTAAACCCCAGGCCCGCCCAGCTCCACGAAGATGGCATGGAGGGCGCCTGTAAGCTGTGTCCCCTCCTTGTCACCAGGGACAGTTCAGGGCGGGCTTCAGGGCTGCTCACCAGCTGCCAGGTGTCACCGCCCGGGTCCCTCCCATGCCTTCTCCCTGGGCTGCAGGAGCCACGAGTGAGCCGGGGCCTGTGGGGTCAGCCCTCTGGCCGACGGACTCTTTCCCACAGAACTTTGGGAAGGGACTGACTCAGCAGAGCTATTTCTGCTGTTTTCAGTCACTGGAGTCACTATCTTAATTTGTAAGACATAGTTTATGCTCCTTCGAAACTTGAGCCTGCCCCGGGAGTCCCTGGGGAGCTGCCAGGACAGATTTTGCACCGGCTCTGGCCCTCCCTTCCCTTGGAGGGGGAATGCGGGCCCGGCCTGGACAGGCAGTGTGAGGAAGTTCCAGCGACCGCTCCCACGTGGCTGCGTTCCGGAAGCTTCCTGGGCAGTCAGCTGCAGGCTCCATCAGGCCCCCTCTCGTTCCAGCCCCACTGAAAGCCCCTCAGGGACAGGCAGGAGTGACGAGGTCCCCAGAATTCAGCACTGCACCGATCCAGCCGGGCCACCCCTCTGATCAAATAGCTCAGTGCAGCGGGTTCCCCAGGACTGCTCAACACAGACGCCCCTGGCTGTTGCATGGCTCGTGGGCTGCTGGGGAAGACGGGGCCGGAGCTCTTCTGTCTCCCCTGCTTTGATGCCTGCCCTTGTCCAGGGCCATCTGGGAGACCTCAGTGATCCCCCATAGACCCTGGCCACGGTCATATCTGGCCCCCACCCAGGTCAATTGGAAAGGTGATGGGGAAGAGAGGGCGGTGCGGGGAGCTTCCCGTAGTACAGATGAGAAATGGGGGCTTGATGGGTGAATGGGCTTGGCCCTGCCAGCATAGCTAGGCCTCCAGCCCAGGCCCAGCTCACGCCATGACACCTCCCTGGACCCAGAACGCTCCTGTTCGAGGCTGACACCATAACTTGGGAAGTCAGACCCTGTGTTTCCTCGTCTGCTTGTCCGCCGAGTGTGCCCAGGCTGCGTGTGTGCAGGGGTGCACAGAGTCCTGGAGGTGGAGCCAAACAGTCAACAGATGGACACACCCCCAACAGCATGAAAGGGGAGAAGGGGCACGGGGAGCTACGGGGTGGGGGAGGGGTGTGCTGTGGGCAGGGGGGATATAGGGTGGGGAAGGGGTGTGCTGCGTTGAGCTGTCCCCCAAATTCATGTCCACCTGGAACCTGTGATGTGACCTTATTTGGAAATAGTGTTTGCGCTTGTAACTAGTTAAATGCATGTCTTAAATGAGATCACCATAGATTAAGGTGGACCCTAAACCAGTGACTGGTGTCCTCATGAGAGACAGAAGAAACTCACACACACAAGGGGTGGGTGAAGACAGAGGTGGGATGGCAGATGCACCTGCAAGTCATGGAACACAAGGAGGGCCGGCCGCCACCAGAGGCTGGAGAGAGGCCGGGCAGACTCCTCAGAGCCTCCAGAGGGAACCAGCCCTGCCGATGCCTTGATAGCAGGCTTCTGGCTCCGGAAGGGTGAGAGTCCGTTGCTGTGGTTTAATCCACCCAGTCTGTGGTCTTTGTCATGGCAGCCAGAGCCAACTAAGACAGCATTCGGACTGTCAGCTCTGGACCCCACCACAGTCCCGCAGGGCTCCCAGCCTGTGGACCAGTGCTGGCCGATAGAGCTTTCTAGGATGTACCTTGGATCTGCACCGTACAACATGGAAGCCATCGGCCACATGTGTCTACTGGGCACCAGACATGTGGCCGGTACAGCTGAGGGTCTGAACGTTTAAAATGTCATCCAACTTTAATTGAACGTAAGTACCCACACAGGGGTTCATGGCTCTCCTATTGGACCAGCCACCCTGGAGTCCCCTGTGAGACACAGTTATGCAGGGAAGTTAGTTCCCAGAACTTTGAGAGGTGCCCACGTGGGGAGGGCTGTTGGGTGGGAGCTCAGCCCTTGGGCCTCCCATTCTCCATGGCACTTGTGCCCATGCGTACCGGTCACTGGGACACCCTGGGCACTCCCCACAGGCCAGCCTTTCTGCTCGTATCGGTGTCTTCAGGCCCAGGCAGGGTCCCAGACAGAGGAAGGAAGTCCTCGGCTGAGCTTTGTGGAGGCGATCTGGCTTTCCTGACATCCAATTTTTCTTTCTCCAGTTCACAATACCCCAGGGCTTCGCCGAAACCTCCGTCTTTACTTTGCAGGCTGCCCCAGATCCTAACAAGCATACACTTCCCAGGGATTTGCAGAATTGTTTTAAATATAGACTCTACCACCAACCCCATAAAAAGTTTTATTGGTGGTAGTCATTCTTCAGCAGGCCGGTCATCGTGCGAGACTTCCTCCGAGGGTTACGTAAGCGTGAGTGTGGGGTTCTGGGAGTGGGAAGTGGCCCCTGTGTCAGTTCTGCAGGCCGCCAGGGTGCTGCGCACCAGTCATGCAATCACTGTAAAGTTAACACCTTTGACTTCATTAGGAAA
The DNA here is from genome assembly GCF_009764315.1 of Trachypithecus francoisi. Classification (NCBI taxonomy): domain Eukaryota; kingdom Metazoa; phylum Chordata; class Mammalia; order Primates; family Cercopithecidae; genus Trachypithecus; species Trachypithecus francoisi. The sequence continues at coordinate 110,193,636 of NW_022681469.1, forward strand.
AAGGAGGAGGTTCCAGATATGTGTGGCTTATGTAGAGGTTTGCAAACAGGGTTTCAGAAATGACTTTTAGCTAGGCTTTCGTTGACCATGTCTCAGCAACTGAGGATAGGGCCTTTGGCCAGGGGCCTGGTGGGACTGTAGGACCCGGGACAGAGGGGAGAGAGCATACAGTTGGCATCTGAAGACCTGGGCTTGAGTTCAGGGTCTTCTGCCAGCCTGGTCCTCAGACACTAGAACACTCACCCGCATCTCACTAATTAAGGAAATAGGCTATGAGGGGGGTGATGACAGCGATGACAGTGATGTGGCAGTGGTGGTAGGACAGTTACAGGAATGACAGAGACGGTGATGATGACAGAGGTGATGGTCGTGAGGAGGTGATGGCCATGGGAGGCGATGGTCATGAGGAAGTGATAGTCATGGGAAGTGGTGGGAGGTGATGATTATGAGAGGTGGTGGTCATGAGGAAGTAATGGTCATGAGGAAGTGATAGTCATGAGGAAGTGATAGTCACAGGGGGTGGCAGTCATGGGAGGTGATATTTGTGGGAGGTGGTGATGGTTGTGGGAGGAGGTGATATTTGTGGGAGGTGGTGATGGTTGTGGGAGGAGGTGATAGTTGTGGGAGGTGGTAATACTTGTGGAAGGAGGTGATGGCCATGAGGAAGTGATGGTTATGGGAGCAGGTGATGGTCACAGGAGGTGATGTTTGTGGGAGGAGGTGATGGTTGTGGGACGTGATGGTTGTGGATGGAGGTGATGGTTGTGGGAGGAGGTGATGGTTGTGGGAGGAGGTGATGGATGTGGGAGGTGATGGATGTGGGAGGAGGTGATGGTTGTTGGAGGAGCTGATGGTTGTGGGAGGAGGTGATGGTCACAGGAGGTAATGGTTGTGGGAGGAGGTGATGGTCACAGGAGGTGATGGTTGTGGGAGGAGGTGATGGTCACAGGAGGTGATGGTTGTGGGAGGAGGTGATGGTCACAGGAGGTGATGGTTGTGGGAGGAGGTGATGGTCACAGGAGGTGATGGTTGTGGGAGGAGGTGATGGTTGTAGGAGGAGGTGATGGATGTGGGAGGAGGTGATGGTCATGGGAGGTGATAGTTGTGGATGGAGGTGATGGTTGTGGGAGGTGGTGATGCTTGTGGGAGGAGGTGATAGCCATGAGGAGGTGATGGTTGTGGGAAGTGATGGATATGGGAGGAGGTGATGGTTGTGGGAAGTGATGGTTGTGGGAGGTGGTGATGGTTGTGGAAGGAGGTGATGGTCATTAGAAGTGATGGCTATGAGGAGGTGATGGCCGTGAGGAGGTGATACTTGTGGGAGGAGATGATGATTGTGGGAAGTGATGGTTGTGGGAGCAGGTGATGGTTGTGGGAGGAGGTGATGGTTGTGGGAGGTGGTGTTGGTTGTGGAAGGAGGTGATGGTCATGAGAAGTGATGGCTGTGAGGAGGTGATGGCCGTGAGGAGGTAGGATAATCTTTGTAATACTCTAGACTTTCCTATATTTTTCCTGTGTCAGCAAGGGCCAGGGAGCCCCCCTCTAGTCTGAGGGGGCTGATATGTTTTTCCCTAATGTCACATGGCTGGGAGACCTGGGGTCAGCTCTTGGTCTCCACCTTTAAAGACCTATTGTGACACCCTTGGCCTGAGGCTCAAGGTGGACTGACATTTGAGCTTGGCCTGAAGGGCCCCCTGCCTCACCTCTCTGTTGTGTAGGCAGCAGTGGTCAGCCCATTCTCCTCAAGGCCGGCCTCTGCCTCCACTTTGTTTCATGATTTGAGGCTCAATGGAAAGAGGGATGATGGTGAGGGAGGAGGGTGAGGGAGGAGGGCAAAGGAGGAGGGTGGGGGATGAGGATGAAGGTAAGGGATGAGGGTGAGGGAGGAGGGTGAGTGAAGGAGGGTGAGGGATAAGTGTGAGGGAGGAGAGTGAAGGAGGAGGGTGAGGGATGAGGTCAAGGGAGGAGGGTGAGGGTGGAGGGCGAGGGAGGAGGGTGAAGGAGAGTGAGGGAGGAGGGTGAGGGAGGAAGGTGAAGGAGGAGAATGAGGGAGGAGTGTGAGGAAGGAGGGTGAAGGAGGAGGGTGAGGGATGAGGGTGAGAGATGAGGGTGAGGGATGAGGGTGAAGGAGGAGGGTGAGGTAGGAGGGTGAAGTAGGAGGGTGAGGGAGGAGGGTGAGGAAGGACGGCAAGGGAGGAGCGTGAGGGAGGTGGGTGAGGGAGGAGGGTGAGGGAGGAGGGCGAGGGAGGTGGTTGAGGGAGGAGGGTGAGGGCGGGGGCGAGGGAGGAGTGTGAGGGAGGTGGGTGAGGGAGGATGGTGAGGGAGGAAGGCGAGGGAGGTGGCTGAGAGAGGAGGGTGAAGGATGAGAGTGAGGAATGAAGGTGAGAGAGGAGGGTGAGGCAGAGGCTGACATTCCTCAAGCATCTACCTGGCTTTCCCGGTAGTCTATTGAGACAGAATTTCCACGTGGTCAAATCTGTGAACCCGCGGGTGTGGCTGCAGGGCCTCTTCCTCAGGTAAACACCTGGGCCACCACCTTTCCGGGTCAGGCAATAAAAGTCTTCCTAGCTCCCAGAAAGCTTTCTCGGCCCTTAGAACAGTCCCCACGTGGAGGATGCCGCTCTCCTGCTTTCTGTCAGCACCGGTTAGCATGGCCTGCTCCCGAACACCGCGGTGGAGGAATCCTGCAGGTGCACGCTTTCAGTTTGGGCCTTGTTCATTTGCCATAATCCTTTTGAGGTTAACCCATTTTGCATTTATCAATAGGTTAGTCTTTTTTAAATCGTTAGTGTACTGTTCCACTGTACACCAGTTTTTTCTTGTTGTTGTTGTTTAGAGATGGAGTCTCACTCTGTGGCCCAGGCTGGGGTGCAGTGGCACGATCTCGGCTCACCACAAGCTCCAACCTCCCGGGTTCAAACGATTCTTCTGCCTCAGCCTCCCGGGTACCTGGGAATAGAGGCACCTGCCACCACGCCCAGCTAATTTTTTGTATTTTTAGTAGAGACAGACATTGGCCAGGCTGGTCTTGAACTCCTGACCTCAGGTGATCCGCCTGCCTCGGCCTCCCAAAGTCCTGGGATTACAGGGGTGAGCCACCGCGCGCCCGGCTGTACACCAGTTTTTAAGTCCATGCGCTTCCAGATGGATGTTGGGATTTTGGACCCTTATAAACAGCGGATGTGGATACTCTTGCATGTCTGTTGGTGCTCATGGGACACTTTACCTCTGACATCTTTCATCTCTGTGGTGGTGGAGGCCACAGTCGGTCAGGATTGTGGGAGGGGCTAGGAGCCCCTTCATGCACCTGTGAGGGTCTCTGGCATGCAGCAGGGTCTCCGTGGTGGTCTGCTGAACCGATTCGTGTGTGTGCGTGACAATGTTATGTTCCACGGCCCTGCGGTTCGCCTCTCAATAGCCCGGAGCATTCTATTGTCAGAAACGGCCAGGATTCCAGCATTCCGCAGAAGCAGGAGCAAGCTAGCTGAGAGATGGCCTCAAAACACGTGTTCGCAGCCAGCAGTGCACAGCTGTTTCCTCTTGTGGCGTCCGCAGCCTCAGACGATTGGTTTTATTAGAGGAGAGTTGTGTTTGCTACCGACCGGCAGCCCCGGCGGCCCTGGGGAGGCGGATGCCTGGAAACCCTCCTAGGCCCTGGTCCTGTTTATTCTATGCGTGTGGATGGTTGGGGCATTGGGCACTGGGTGGCTGGTCAGCCCACTTCAGCACTGAGCCACACAGGGGTCTGCAAAGAGTCAATCCACCTGGTCTCCTGGGGACACACACGTGGGGGCCTCATTTGGTCACTGGGAGAACCAGGCCTACATCTGCCAGTCTCCTTTACACAGCTGAGCCTGAGGATGGATCTGCTGGAAACTCAGCCCCCTCTAGCCCCCCCAGGGCCAATGACCTGTGTCCACTCTGCAGGGACAGCCGCAGAGGAGGTAGGGCAGCCCCGAGGTGCCAGGGCAGGCAGGAGTGCTGGGACAGAGGGAGTGGCTTGGTTCGGGGCCCTGTCTCTCCGTTTCTAGTTGGGGGCCTTGGGCAAATTCCAGTTTCCCAGGCTCTGAGCCTCCATCTGCCTAAGACATGGTCATTCCTACTGTGCAGGGTGAGGTGAGCCCGGCATGTGGCAGGCCTGACACCTGGTAGGAGTGCAGCCGCTAGACCAGCCGTGGGTCCCCGCGGCCTGCAGAGGAGAGGGGCCACCCCGGAGACGCCGGCTCTGCGTTGCCGAGGGCTTGGCTGTTGTTTTGGGGATGAGCCCCTCCTGGTGGCTTCAAGCCCAGCTCCTAGTGCTCGGCTCAGCAGCATGGCTGGGGCAGTTTCAGCTCAGATGTGCAGCTGTTTTTGAAGAAGACGCTTGTGGGTGCCGCCCCGCCCCCCACAACCCCGCAGTACCAGGGGTCGTTTGGTGTACCTTCCAGGGCAGGGTGGGGTGAAGGTGGGCTGTTGGGTGGGGCTGGGGGCACCAGATGGACATGGTTTCCTCCGATGTTGGGGTCAACATTGGCTTCAAGTGCCTGTTTCAAATATTTAACTCAGAAGTGGATTTTAGAACGTGTATCGGCTTTCCTGGTGGTGTGAACCCTGCTCAGAAAGCTGGATTTGAACACTGTCTGGGTTTGGCGTTGGCCCTCAGGGCCCGGCGTCCTTCCCCAGTGCTGGGACCCAGGCTCTGCAGAGCTGTGAAGCCCTGCAGTCTTGTGGCTCCGGGGAACCGAGACCCGGCAGCCGGGGACACGGCAGCACCTGCCTGCCTGGACACAGCCACGCCTGCCGAAATCCTCCATTTCATGCTCCCTCCCCGGCTGCGGACGCCAGCAGAGGGTGTTCCTCAGGAATCGCCCCCGCCGTGCCCACCACAGCTGCCGTGCACCTGGCTTGATGGGAAACTGTGAAATGAGATTTTCTCAGGATTCTTTTTTGGGGGGGGGCCGGGATGGGGAAGGGCTGGGAGGAGCCTCCTGTGACACAGTGAAACCCCCCAGTGGAAGGATTTACTGCATAAATACTGCATGAATGCTCCGGCCATTAAATCACTGTAGGAGAATGTGTCAGGGCGCTTTGCTCCTCTCCTCTCTTCACGCTGGCACTGGCTGGGCCTCGCCCCAGGCTGGCTGGCCTGGAAGCTGGCCTCACATGGAAAATCTTCCCGCTCACCCCCTGGGTTCGGGAATCCTCCTGGAGGGTGCCCGGCAGGGAACGAGTCCTTCCTTACCGCGTTCTGTGTTCTCCCGGCTGCCCGCAGTGGGGCCGGGGCCACGGGAGATTCGCTGCCCTTCCTGGAGCCCCCACTTGGCTGTGCGGGAGGGCACAGGCCCGACCGAGTGGGTGAGCAGGAAGAGCAGAGTGCTGGGCCCAGCGTGGGCGTGACCTTGGGCCACCCCGTCCCCTTTCTGGGCTTTCGTGGGTCCCGCGTCTTCCCAGCGAGTCTTGTGCTGTGTGAGGCAGCGTTGTGATCCCGCTGGGACGAGGTCATTGGTGTAACGGGCAACAGGGTTCAAACCTGCAGACACCCCGCAACAAAAACAGCACCCCCATTTCAACCCCGTGGCCGCCTCCCTGGGCCCTTCTGGGCTGGCCTGGCCCGGGGCTGCCTGGGGGCCGTTTTGCCAGAGCAGGACCCCACTATATCAGGGCCAGGCCAGGGGGTGCCTCCCCTGACGGCTTTTCCTCCGGCTTGTGGGACTCACCGGGACGCAGCTTTAGGAACTGCACCGAGGAGGTGGGGGCTCTGGCCCGGGTCTCAGGCTGCAGGAGCCATCAGGTGTGTTTCTCAAGGGTCAGGTCCACCCCACCCTCCCGGGAAGCCCCCAGGCCTTAGCGTGCTCCTGGAGGGGTGGGCGGCCGGGGCTCTCTCACCCATCCCCGGAAGCCCAGCTGGTCTCCTGCATCCCAGGGCAGAACCGTCGGCCTCATCGGACATCATGAAGGGTCCTTCCTGGCAACTGCAGGCCCAGGCCAAGAAGGCACCTGGATCGGGTGAGCACCGCCCACAGCCACCCTGTCCACCGGGCGTCACGAGTGCGCAGAGCTATGGGGCCAGCTCCCTCCCACCGCGGGCTGGGCTCTCAGCTCCTGGCAGCAGACCGACTCCAGCTACTTGAAGCCAAAAAACCATAGATGGAGGGTGGGCCCTAGACTCTCTGGATAGGGCTTGAACAAACCCTGGATACCCTGCTGGGGGCTCCCTAGGCCACAGCCGGCGCCCAGCCTGGACATGTCCATGGACCTCGGGAGGGGGCCTTGGGCCACAGCCTTCCCCAGAACCAGGTTCCTGCACCCACCTCCCCGTAAGAGCCTGTCTGGTTGGAAGAGCTGGAAGGAGCCGCCTCTCTAGTGCGAAGAAGGCTGGGGAAGCCCTCGTTTCATCCTGGGGACCCCCGCGGGCATTAGGCAGGACATCCCCAAGCCTAGGGAGGGTGTCCTGCAAAGAAACAAACTTGTCCTCTGCTGAGTGTCTGACCACTGCCAGCCTGTCCCTGGATCTGCTCAGGTCGGTCCACTGCTGGGGAGCTGGGCCTGCTGGGGAGCCGGCCTCCGAGTGCGGGGACCTGGAACAGGTCAGTGCCTCCCGTCTGGGCTGGTCCCGGCTCCAGGCCTTTGCTCACACCTCACACGCTCCCCTTCCTGGAATCCCTTTCCCATGTGTGGACCCAGCTCCCTGCAGGGAGTGCTTGCGCCCCAAGTGTCTGCAGGGAGAGCCCATGTGCCATGTCCTCCCCTGGCCGTGTCTCATGTCTGAGAGGGGCTGGCACACGGAAAGTGCTGCCTATGTGCCCACTGAGGTTAGGCGCACAGCTGGGGTCTCGGCATGGGGGCTGGACCCCGGGTGACCCCCGACCCTGGCTCTGCCCCGCTTCCTCACCCTTGGGCCTCTTGGCTCAAGCAAGGGCAGGACTGGGTCCATGCTGAGCTGGCAGGACAAGGGCCGTCCTCTGTCCTCCGGTCAGCACAGGGCAGGCGGCGGGCAGAGACCGGAGGTGGCCCGGGGAGGAAATGTTGAAATTTGCAGCCAGGCAGGAAATGGACAGATTGTTGAGGAGGAGTTGGAATGCCATCTGGAATGCCGCCCCCTCGGTGCCCCCCGTTCGAGCCCAGAGTCAGGAAGTGCCTGGTGTCTTGGCTGGAGGAGCTTGTGCCCCCGCTGGGAGGGTGCCTGCCCAGTGCTACCTCCGGTTCCCAGCTAGCGGCATTGAGGGGGAAGTTTGGAAACAGACAGGGGGCCGCAGGGCAGAGGAGAAACTGGGGACTGGAGCCAGGACAGTGAGGTGCTCCCTCTGCTACTGCCCGTGTGGGGCTCCCTCTGGGCTGCCCTGCTGGTGAATGAGGAGCTTGAGAACTGAGTCACGATGTGCATGGGATTCTGCATGCTCTTTCACACTTTGCACATGGCCTTCTCCACATGCAATGCTCTTCCCCAGTAGAAAACTCCTATTCAGTCTTCAAAACCCAGCTCTGGCAGCAGCTCCTTGATCAAGCTGTCCCTGAAGCTCCCCACCCTCACAGGTGCTTTGTCCCCACCCATCCAGTTTCACAGGCCAGATCCATGCCTTGGGACCACCCACCCACTCTCTGTCTTTCCGACTAGGCTGAGGGGTCTCTGTGGACAGAGGACCTGTCTGACTTCCTGTGTCCCCACACCCCAGCACCCAGTGGGACACACAGTTGGCCCCCGGTGTTTGCTGGGCTTGGAAGTGCAGCTCTTGAAATTTCAGCAAACTTCCCCTTGGCCACCCGGGAGATGGCTGTTGGGGTCAGGGCACACTTCCCAGCCTCCGGGGATCTGTGTGGACTCAGCCTTCACTGTACACAGTGGCTGTTTCTGACATCACCCTCCCTTTGAGTGGGAGGTGCTTGAAACCCCAGCCTAGAAGTCAGGAAGCCTGCATTTAAATCCTGGCTCTGCCGCCCTGAGCTCTTAATTTTGGCTCCCGAGCCTCGGTTTCCCCTTCTGTAAATGGGCCTGACAGGCCAACCTCAGAGCAATGTGGAGACCTGGAGATGGAGAGGGTGGTTCAGAGCCTGGCCCTGCAGGCACCCGGCCATGTGAGCTGTTACCATCTATCCCTCAGAGGCACTCTCGGCCCTGGAGAAGGGAGGGCCCCAGCGGCTGCGGATCTCCAGGCTGGAGTGGCCCCCTCGCAGGATTCCTCTGTCCCTGAGGGGGAGGTAATTAGCATTCCAGCCCTGGAAGGACAGTGAGCTCCTTGGAGTGGCCCATACATGAAAGTGTGCCCAGCGGTTTCCTCAGGCCAACTCCTCCCGCCTCCTCCTGCCTGCCCCACCGTGGCTGAGCCCACGCCCAGAGGAGACGACACCTTCTGGGGAGCTGCTGGTCCTGGAAGCTGTGGGAGAATGGTTTCCCTCGGGATGGTGAGGAGTCAGGTTCACCCTCAGAGCCGGAGAGCCCAGCTGGGAATAATTCAGCCCTGGAAGCAGCTCCAATCACCTGGGGCAGGAGTGCGGGGGCAGCTGGTGGGACCCAGGGGTCCGGTGGAGTCTGGACGGGTGCACAGTCACAGCCTCTCTGTTGAATATTGTGGTGCAGACAGGCAGGCTCAGTGTGGTCTGCGGTCACCTGTCAGCCAGCAGGTGAGCCAGCTTCTCTCCTTGGGCCATCCTGGACCTATTATCCTGTGCTATTGTGCACAGGGGCTGGGTTCCTGTTGAGGCTGGCGAAGGGGAGGCACTGATCCTGTTGAGGCCAGTGAGAGGCACCAGTCCTGTTCAATCCAATGGGAGGCATCAATCCTGTTGAGGATGGCCAATGGGATGCACTGATCCTGTAGAGGCTGGCTAGTGGGATGTACTAATCCTGTAGAGGCTGGCCAATGGGAATCACTGATTCTGTTGAGACTAGCCAATGGGAAGCACTGATCCTGTTGAGACTAGTCAATGGGAAACACTGATCCTGTTGAGACTAGCCAATGGGAAGCACTGATCCTGTTGGGACTGGCCCCAATGGGAATCACTGATCCTGTTGAGAGTAGCCAATGGGAAGCACTGATCCTCTTGAGACTGGCCAATGGGAATCACTGATCCTGTTGAGACTGGCCAATGGGAATCACTGATCCTGTTGAGACTGGCCAATGGGAATCACTGCTCCTGCTGAGACTAGCCAATGGGAATCACTGCTCCTGTTGAGACTGGCCAATGGGAATCACTGATCCTATCGAGACTGGCCAATGGGAAGCACTGATCCTGTAAAGGCTGGCCAATGGCAGCACTGAGTCAGAGACTGGAAGGCGGGAGGAAGAGAGGTGAGGGTATTTCTTCCTCTGCTCTCTCTGCATCTTGGTTTCCCACCATAGCCCTGTGTCTCTAGGATGCATCTTCTGTTGACTGATGCTCTTACTAAGGTAATGGCTTCCTGCTGCTGCGGGCCCTAGGCTTGTCACTCCTGGGTGCTCCCTGAGCTGCCCAGGCAGCATGGAGTCTCTTCTGTAAACTCCTCCACCCCAGCTGAGCCAGCCTCTGCTCCCTGTTGGGCCTGGGTCACACTAGGTGATGCCCTGGTTGGAGCCCTGGGTGCAGTGTTTGGGGAGAGGGGTGCCTGGCCAGGTGAGAAACCAAGGCACAGCACAGCAAGCCCACAGGAAGCCTCCGGATCATGGGGGGCGGGGGTGGCCACTCACACACACAGCCTCTACTCCTGATGGTCAGGTCTCCAGTGTCTGGGGACAGCTAGGCCTGTGGGAGCCCCATCCCTACTGTCCAGGTTCAGCCCACGGAAAGCCCCATCCCTACTGTCCAGGCTCAGCCCATGGGATCCCCATCCCTACTGTCCAGGATCGGCCCATGGGATCCCCATCCCTACTGTCCAGGATCGGCCCATGGGAGCCCCATCCCTACCATCCAGGATCAGCCTGTGGGAGCCCCATCCCTACTGTCCAGGCTGAACCCAGGGAAGCCTCATCCCTACTGTCCAGGCTCAGCCCACAGAAGCCCCATCCCTGCTCTCGAGGCTTGGCCTGGGGGCCCCCACCCCCACTCTCTGGGCTCAGCCCAGGGTACCCCCGTCCCCACTGTCCAGGCTTGGTCCAGGGACCCCCCGTCCCCACTCTCTGGGCTCGGCACAGGGGATACCCATCCCCACTCTCCACGCTCGGTCCAGGGGATCCCCATCCCCACTGTCCAGGCTCAGTCCAGGGACCCCCATCCCTACTGCCCAGGGGACCCCCAGCCTTAGCGTCCAGCAGGGAGGGCGGGATGTGCGCTCACAATTCCTGACGTTCACCGCCGGCCATGAGATGCGAGTTAAGGAAACATTTATTTTAAATGTAGACTGAGAGCAGCAGAATTCCTGGATGGGCTCTGTGGCTGCAGCCTGTGGACCTGAAGCCAGGCGGTATAAATAGGAACAGTTGTCGCTGCTCTTAACGCAGAGGGGCCCCTGTGGACGGTGGGGCCTAGGGGAGGGCCGTACAGGCAGTGACGTCCCGGCGGGGCAGGGTCAGACTCCGACCCGTGGCCCTCTCGACCTCACCCTCACACCCCTGGGAGTCGGCGGGAGGACAAGGCCCCACTGCTGTCCCCAACCCCTCATTCGAGGGCTGGTGCTGAGTCCATTCTACCCGCCTTCAGTTCGGGAGTGCCCAGCAGCACCCAAGGCCCCTTGTGCTCCCTCTGCCTCTTCGAGGAGACAACTCCCACCTCACACTGGGAGTCCAACATCAACACAGTGCCCCCACTGCCACCCTTCTTCTGTGGACCCCAGAGGCCTGGGGGGCCCGGTGTTGTGGTGGGAGGCCTGGGGGTCCTGCCATTGCATCGCTGACTCTCCCTGACCCCCCTCCTGCTCTGGTCTCTCCCTTCCCAGTGGACCCAGCGTCATCAGAAACAAAAGCCAAGAATGCTGAGGGCCCCCCCGGGGCCAGTGACAGCGACTGGCCGGGTGCCAGAAATCACCACAGGCGAGTCGGGGAGCTGGCGGGCGGCCAGGAAGTGTCCCTACGTCTGCCTGGTGGGCGTGTGGGCGGCCGGGCGGGCGGGCAGCCCAGGGAGCAGGCTCCTTCCAGGGGAGCCCACCGGGAAGCAAGGTCACCCTCAGACCCCAGCCGGCCGTGCACGTGTGGGCGTAGGGGTGGGGGGCACAGGGAGCCCCACTCAGAGGTGGGGAAGCTGAGGCTCAGCAGGGAGCAGCGACTGCCTGTGATACTCACAATGGCCCCTGTGCTCCCGGGGGCAGGGTCACAGCTGTCCCCACATCCTGAGTCCAGCCCAGGCCTGGCACAGGGAGGAGGGAAGGGCCAGGTGCTATGAGAACCCCGTGTGGTGAAGCTGCCCATGGCCTCGGGTTTAGGTGGAGGCTGCCCATCGTACCCACGTGGAGATGGGCCCCAGTGACGCTCCAGGGCGGGAACCTGGCTCTGGGCTCAGACCACTCCTGACTTGTGAGCTTCCCACCTGTCCGGGCAGGGCCTGTGTGGGCCGGTGGAGGTCAGGACAGGCAGAGCTGGGCTGGCCGGGACCCCGAGGTCACATGGGGGACAGGGTGGATGCTGACCTGGGGCCCGCATCTTGCCCAGGCTGGGCCAGTGGAGAAGGCCCTGGTGGAGGCGTCCATCCCTCCTGGGTCCCCAGGGCACCTCCCCATCTGTGGCCCAGCGGACATGCAGTTCTGCCCCAGCACAGGGGCTGTAACCTCGGCGCTCGGACGGACTCAGGATAGACGCCGGCAGACCCACGCCTCACTGAGGGCCGGGTGATGAGGCCTCTCCACCAGGAAGGCCTCCCTGCTCTGGCTGTGTGGCACAGGCTCAGCAGCCCCCGGCAAAATTTTGTGGGTGCTGTGGGTGCTGTCTCGGGGGAGACGCCTGGTGCTGCTGTGACCTGGGGCAGCTCCTGGGAATGGAAACACTGCCCAGGATGTCGGCCTCCCTCTTACAGACAGGGAAACTGAGGCCTGCCTGCAGCTGTGACAAGAAGGGCTCTAGAGGGACCCATGCATGAAGGTGGGGGCCTGGCCACCCCAGCTGGTTGAGCTCCCACTTCATCGGCTCCGCAGGACCAAGGCCCAACCAGGTGCAGGAATACTTACCCTGTCCTCAGCTGGTCATGTGGATGCACGGGGAAAATTCTGACTTGGAGTCTGCATAGAGTCAGAACTAGGATCTGCTACCAACTTGGGGAGCCTCTTCCCCGACCTGGGCTTGTTTGCTCAGCTGTTGGGGGCAAGAGACCCCTCGCCCCCCGGTGTGGGAAGGCTGGAGGATCCAGGGGTCTCCCAGACCTGTCACAGCAGCACAGGACAGCGGCATCAGGACCACGAGGGTGGTGGGCGCTCCTGTGCTGGGTGGGCATGCTGAGGGGGTGGCGTTCTCCTCTCTTCCTCCCCACAAGAGCCTGAGGAGCACTTGCCTGCGGGGCCTGGAGATGCAAGACAAGCATCGTTTGACTCAGGGACCAGCAATGCCGGCCGGGAGTGCCCATCCATGGCAGGACAAGCATCGTTTGATCCAGGGAACAGCAATGCCAGCTGGGAGCACCCGTCCATGGGAAGATGCTGGAGACTCGACGTGATTCCCGGTCCTCCTGCCCCGTCAGGACCTCAGAGGCCCCTGGAGTATGTGCCCATCCGACCCCAGGCCCTCACCTTCCACAAAAAACTCAAAATGAAAACAGGACCAAACCATACAATAAAAACATGCCATTTTAACAGCGGGGGAGCTTAACGTGGACTGAAGGGGTGGGCTGCCCGGGGTCGGATTCCGGGCCTTTCCTTACTAGTCACATGACCTTGGGGACGCTGCATCCATCTCCCTGTCCTTGATTTCTCTGTCTGTGGAATGGGGAGATCACAGAACCTCTGTCAAGGTCCCTGCAAGTGTGTTCATAGATACCCTTAGAACGACGTCTGGCATTAGAGAAAGTGATCAATACTCAGGTGTCATCATTGAAGGTGAGGCACGGAGTGCGTGTCTGCTGGAACGAAAGCAGGTTCGTTCTGGGTTCAGGCTGCTCGTGAGTTTGCTTTGTGATCTGGACAGTCCAGGCCTCTGGGGCCTTTCCCCAGGGCTCCAGCTGGATGATGGTGGACATGGCACAGGGGCAGAGGGTGCTGGCCGGCCTCAGTGCGGCAGGAAGACCTTCTACCCAGAGAATGGGGACGCCTGAGCCACGCCATATCCTGCCGGGAGAGCATGGCCGGTGCAAATGCAGCTTCTCTACGGAACGGTGCCCACCGGGGCCCCAGCCCCAACTCAGGTCCTCATGTTTCCAAGCCACAGCCAGAAGCCCACCTGCAGAAGGTTGAAAGCACGGACCCCCTCCTGGCCTGCCCTCTTCCCTCTGCCCAGGCATTTCCCGAAGCCCCAGTGCCTCCCTGCGGGTGGGAATTCCCCCTCCAACCCCCGGCTCGCTGGAGCCCCGGGCCGTCCTGCAGGAGGGACCTCTGACACCCCCGTTGTCTTTCTGGGGCCCAGGGAGGGCCAGCTCAGCAAGGAAGGATTGAGGGAGCAGACGGAGCTGCCAGGCCTCCTCCCTCTTGCTGACCCTTGACGGGGCTGAATGGCCTCAGAGGGTGGGCCCTGCTGGCTCAGGCCCTGGGGATATTAGCAGTGATCTCCACAGACTCTTTGCTCCCTTGGCAAATTCCATGCAACCCCACCCAACCCTTCGAGGTGGAGGCTGAGGACCAGTCCCGTTTTACAGATGCAAACACTGAGGTGCAGAGGCGTGAGGCAGCTGACTGAGGCCACACTGCGCACAGCGCGGAGCTGGGGCGAGGCGCTGCATCCCGACTGCCTCGGCATGGCTGTGTGGCCTGGGACAAGTCCTGGAAGCTCTGCACCCGGGGTCCTGGCTGCCAAGAGTGAGGATGGTCCCTCCCTCGCTGGGGCGTGGGGCCGGGAGCCACAGGAATGCAGTCTCCCCCGTCCGAGGCCAAAAGTCCAGTTTCCGAGTGCACAGGGCTGCATCCCTTGGGGCTCCGGGCAGGGCCTGTCCCTCCCCCGCCTCCCCTGGGCTTCACAGGCTCCTTCCCTGAGCCATTCTCACAGGCTCCGGGGGCTGCCCCCAGCAGAGCCTGGTCTTCCGGACGTTCTTCAAGTCTCCGGTGGGCTTCAAAGGCCCGGGAGCCGTTGCCTTCTGTCCTTCCCTGGCGTGGTTTCTGGGCATGACGGGGGGTGGCAGGCGGCCCTTTGGGGCTATTTCGGGATCACCGCAAATCTCGCCTTCCTGTGAATGGGGAACTTTTCCTCCAACGTGGCTGAGGAGGGGGTGATGTCACTCCCAAATTACAAGGGAGTGGGGCCAGGTGGGGAAGGGTGTGACCTCGCCCTCTGCTCTTCGGGCCGGAGGCCTCGGGGCGGTCACCTGTGCTGGGCTCTGTGCACAACGCTGCCCCCAGAGACCCTGGGGCCGCTCCGGCTTCAGTGTGCGTCTGGGAAAATCAGAAACTGGCGGAATGTTTGTTTGTTTCTTTGTGGCGGGCGGGGGAGTGGCAGCTGGATGCAGCTCTGATTCCAGAGAAATGACCGAACCTGCCCTGGTCACTTCCAGGGAGGCCCCAGCCACCCTCGCCTAGCAGCCCCGCGGGGAGGGGGTTCAGCGGCCCCTCCGGAGAGGGTGGAGAGGCAGGTCCCATTTCCAGCCCTGCTAGGGTAACTCAAGCTCTTAATTAGTCCCCTGGCTGCTGAGTGATGCTGTGAAGGCACCTCCGGCCCAACTGACCCTCCTCTGGGGCCGAACAAAGCGCTCAGAGACCTCATTCAGCTCTCCCGGGGCAGCCACACCCCGCTGGGAACAGAGAGGAGACAAGAGAGAGAGGGAAAGAGATGGAGACAGAGGGAGGGGGAGAGAGAGGGAGAGAGACAGATAGAGAGAGAGAGAGAGAGAGACAGAGGGAGACAGAGAGAGATAGAGACAGAGAGACAGAGGGAGGGGGAGAGAAAGGGAGGGAGAGAGAGAGAGGGAGGAGACAGAGACAGAGAGAGGGGAGAGAGGATAAGAGAGAGACAGACAGAGACAGAGAGAGGAGAGAGAGACAGAAGAGAGATAAACAGAGAGAGAGGGAAGAGAGACACACAGAGAGAAGAGAAAGCATAAGAGAGAGACAGAGGGATAGAGGGGAAAGACAGAGGGAGGGAGAGAGATGGAGGGATGGGGAGAGAAGGAGGGGGGGGAGAGAGACAGAGGGAGGGGGAGAGAGACGGAGAGATGGGGAGAGAAGGAGGGGGGGAAAACGGGGGTGCAGAGAGAGAGATGGAGGGGGAGAGATGGAGGGATGGGAAGAGAAGGAGGGAGGAGGAGAGACAGAGGGAGACAGAGAGAGAGGGAAAGAGATGGAGACAGAGGGAGGGGAGAGAGAGGAGAGAGAGGAGAGAGAGAGGGAGGGGGAGAGACGGAGGGAGGGGGAGAGATGGAGGGAGGGGGAGAGACGGAGGGAGGGGGAGAGATGGAGGGATGGAGAGAGACAGAGGGAGGGGAAGTGAAAGATGGAGAGGACTTGAGTGGGGCAGGAGGGCAGGAGCAAGGGGGGAGGAGAGGCCCCTCTGAGGCAGTGGTGGGTGGGAACCAGGGCTCTGTGGCTTCAGGGCCCTCCTGGTCATGAAGTGTTGGCGGAGGGGCGTGTCCTGCAGCAATGGGAGGCCGTCCAGACTTCGTGGAGGCAGGAAGGGGACTAAAGCCGACTTCCAGGCTGTGGGGAGGCTCACTCTGCTCACTCATTCATTCAACAGACACCCCTGGGCACCCGCTCTGGGCCTCCCACGGGCTGTGGATCCTGCTCCATGCTGTGGGGCCGAGGTGCAGAAGCTCTTGTCACCATCCGCTTGGCTGTGGCTGCGGGTGCCTGGTCCAGCGGGAAGCTGCCCTTGCCAGGCCCCTGCATGCAGGTGGGTGGGGGTGTTGGGGGAGGAAAGCTTGTGGGCCGATGGCACAGCCATGCTGTGTGGGCTCTGCTCCCCAGCTGGGCCCTGCGGGAGGGGCTGGGGGTGGCCACCCTGTGGGCTCCATGCAGGCGGGGTGGGCAGAGCAGGGTCTCAGAGCAGGAGGGTGCCCGGGGCCAGGGAGGGACCACGTGGGGTTTCTAGAGTCTGGCCACAGAGCCCGGGAAGAGCTGCTTTAGGGAGAACAAGAGTTGAGAAGGAAGGGAGGGGGGCTTCAGCTTTGTTTTATCTTTTACATTTTATTTGCTTTTTAATTTTCTTTTATAGACAGGATCTCACTCTGCCAAACAGGCAGGAGTACAGCCCACTGCAGCCTCAACCTCCTGGGCTCAAGCCATCCTCCTGCCTCAGCCTCCGGAAGAGCTGGGACTACAGGTCCTCGCCACCACATCCAGCTAATTTTAACATTTCCTTATAGACAGCGTCTCATTCTGTCATCCAGGCTGGAGTACAGTGGTGTGATCACAGCTCATTGCAGCCTCGAACTCCTGGGCTCCAGCGATCCTCCCACCTCAGCCTCCCGAGTGGCTGAGATTACAGGCGTGAGCCATGGTGTCCGACTGAGCCTCAGTTTATCCCACTGTGGTGTGAGGGTGTGGCCTGATTTGGGTTCCTAAATTTCAGCCACTGCCCGGCACCCTTCTGACTTTCACTGCCTGACCTGCCACGATGTTGGTTTTGCTGTTCACTCCGTGTGTTTAAAATAATTAACTCACTTTTTCCTCCTTTTCTTAAAAATTGCATTCTCCCTCTGATGTAAAATTAGGTCACTTAAAAAAACTTAAATAATTAAAGAGAAATGCAATATCTCTAATAAAAAACCCCAGCATCTCCTGCCATGAATTGAGGTTAATTTGAGCAACACACACGGACAAAATGAAGTGCTGGTACCAGCTTCCGGCTGCTGCTCCTGGAGGCAAGGCCCTTAGCTCCTGAGTGTTACTGGGTTGATGAGCACCCAACAGCTGCGTTCTCTGTGAATAGGAACTTCCTCACTCTCGAACTGTCCTGGTGTCTCCTAAAACCGTCTCTCAACCCCCACACATTTGTCTCCTGTTTTGGGAATCGCAAGAAAGCAGAGACAAGGCTTCGATGTCAGGAACCAAAACGCGAGCTCATCAGACACAAAGTAAAGAACTTTGTTAAGTAAGGAAGGAGAATGTGACAGGGCTGGGACCCCGGGGAGCGCACAGTAGGAGGGGGGACCCCGGGAGTTCACAGTAGGAGGGGGAACCCGGCGAGTGCACAGTAGGAGGGGGAACCTGGGGAGTTCACAGTAGGAGGGGGAACCCGGGAGTCCACAGTAGGAGGGGGAACCCGGGAGTTCACAGTAGGAGGGGGGACCTGGGGAGTGCACAGTAGGAAGGGGGACCCTGGGAGTTCACAGTAGGAGGGGGAACCCGGGGAGTGCACAGTAGGAGGGGGAACCCGGGGAGTGCACAGGAGGCCTGTGGGCACCTGGGAGTGAGTGATGGCCAGCGAATGCTCCTTCTCGGAAGGGTGGGTGCCTGCAGGTGCAGAATTAGCTGCTTGGTCCCCAGTGTGCCAGTTTGGGGGACACAGAAAATGGGAGGGTGATAGGAAGGTTCCAGCCAGGCTTGGAGAGAGGGCTGTGCTTTCTTCCTTCTGTAGTTTTCCTTCCTTCCTTCCCTCCTTCCTTTCCTCCTTCCTTCTTCCTTCCTTCCTTCCTTCCCTCCTTCCTTTCCTCCTCCTTTCCTCCTTTCCTTCTTTCTTTTCTTTTCTTTCTTTTCTTTCATTCTCACTCTTGTCACCCAGGCTGGAGTGCAGTGGTGCAATCTCAGCTCACCACAACCTCTGCCTTCTGGGTTCGAACAATTCTCCTTCCTCACCCTTCCGAGTAGCTGGGATGACAGGCCCGCACCACCATGCCCAGCTAATTTTGTATTTTTAGTAGAGATGGGGTTTCACCATGTTGGACAGGCTGGTCTTGAACTCTTGACCTCGAGTGATCTGCCCGCCTCGGCCTCCCAAGTGCTGGGATTATAGGTGTGAGCCATCGTGCTCAGGCCCTTCCATAGTTTCCTCATCTGAAAAATGAGGAAGTCCAGGTTGGTGCTGTGTGATGGAAATAAAATCTGAGTCGCAGGCATAATTTTACATTTTCTAGTAGCCACAATAAAAGTAAAAAGAAACAGGTGAAATCAGTTTTAATAATGTATTTACCAAGCCCAATATAGCCAAAATGGTATCATTTCAACATGTAATAAAAAAAAAAATTTGGTAATGAGATACTGCCATTCTTTTTCAACACAAAGTTTTCAAAATTTGGTGTGTATTTCACACTTACAGAACATCTGAATTTGTACATGACATTCTCATCGGAAATACTCTACCTACATTAAGATTTCATAAAATTTATAGTTGAAAAGAGGATCACTTAGCTGGGTTGCCTGAACTATACTCAAAACATTTTCTAATCGATTAAAATGCCAACATAAAAAATTAATATTCACACTTCCATGGATAAAATTGCTTCAGTTTAAAATTCTTCTACTTGCTTTTTTTTTGAGCATGTTTTCATATAATTAAAGGACACTGGAATTTTCCTTTTCTGTTATTCATTTCTTTGGGCCATTTTAAAAAATAATGTTTGCCTTTTTCTTTATTTGTAGAAACTATTAATACGGCAGAGCTATTAATCCAAACCCGAGTTTGGCCATGACACAACTTGAAAATGTTTTCCCATTTTGTCATTCATCTCTTTAATTTCTTATCTTTTTTGTAAAAGCAAAAGTTGTTTTTAATTGTATTTAATTAATTACTTAATTTTGAGACAGAGCCTCACTCTGTCGCCCAGGCTGGAGTGGAATGGCACAATCTCGGCTCACTGCAACCTCCGCCTCCTGGGTTCAAGCGATTCTCGTGCCTCAGCCTCCTGAGTAGCTGGGATTACAGGCATGTGCCACCACGCTCGGCTAATTTTTGTATTTTTAGTACAGACAGAGTTTCTCTATGCTGGCCAGGCTGGCCTCAAACTCCTGACCTCAAGTGATCCGTCCGCCTCGACCTCCCAAAGTGCTGGGATTATCAGCATGAGCCACCGCGCCCAGCAAAAGGTGTTTTTTAAATATAGAGAATATAGCAAAGGCCATTCTTGTTTCCTTCTAGGCCTTCATGCTTTGCTCATCCATTTCAAACGCTTTTTATTTGGAAATGGTTAGAGATTCCCAGGAAGTTGTGAAAATGGCACAGGAGGTCCCTCCTTCCCCAGTGGTGGCGTCTTGGGAACTAGAGGCTGAGTCACAGCCAGGAAATCGTCACTGGGATGACTGCGCAGTTCTGTGCTGTTTTTCACCACGGAATCCAGACACAGAGCTGTCCCCTAGCACAGAGGACGCCTCCTGTGGTTTCATGTCATTTTATGTTTCTATGTCTGATCCATTCACATTAGATCTCTGATAATTCACATATATTTCTGGTGTAAGGTGTAGGAAATTAATCTACGTTAACCTTTTTTTGCTATGACTACTGTCTCATTTCAGTTATTTCTGGTGTAAGGTGTAGGAAATTAATCTACGTTAACCTTTTTTTGCTATGACTACCGTCTCATTTCAGTATCACATTTCTTTCTTCTTTTTAACTTTTTTTTTTGAAAAACAGCTTTATTGAGTCGAAATTGTCAAACAACAAGCTGCACATACTTAAAGAACATAATTTGATATATTTTGACCTAAGGGTACACTGTGAAACCATCACTGAAATCAAGGTCAGGCAAGGTGCAGCGGCTCACGCCTGTCATCCCAGTGCTTTGGGAGGCTGAGGCAGGAGGATCACATGGGACCAGGAGTTTGAGACCAGCAACATAGTGAGACTCCATCTCTACAAAAAATAAAAAAATTAAAAAATCAGCTGGCTGTGGTGGCATGGACCATGGGTGTCAGCTACTTGGGAGGCTGAGGTGGGAGAATCCCTGGGGCCCAGGAGGTCGAGGCTGCAGTGAGCCGTGATCTTGCCACTGCACTTCAGCTTGGGTGACTGAGCGAGGCCCTATCTCAAAAAAAAAAACCCCAAAAGAGCAACAAACACAATAGCAACAAAAACAAGCCCAGCAGGCCACGTGTGCTGGGGCGCCAGGGTCAGGGAAGGAACCTGGGCCTGGGCTCCCCGGTGGCAGCACCCACTCCTCGGGAGGCAGCTCCTCAGTGCCCAGTCCTGCGCTAGGTGATGTGGGGCCCTCGCTGACATCCAGGGAACCATGCCAGTCACGCGGGCACACACACCGTTGGCGCCAAGTGAGGCATTTGTCGCTGCTGGACCAGTGCAGTCTGGGTCCTTGGCTGGTGCAGGGTAGGGGGGGTAGGACTGGGAGGCCTTGAGGAAGGCGTGATCCACCTGAAACTGCCCAACGGAACAATCGGGCTGGGTGGGCCAGACAGAGGGCGTCTGAGCCCAGGGCACCAGGGGCGGAGGACAAGAGAGTTGGCACGGCCCGGGGCTGCACGTGGAGCCCTCCCTGCCTCACCGAGGGCCATGGGGAGCCATGCAAGGTTCTGGGAGGGGGAGAGGCAGGTGGAGGCTGACCCCGAGCCCCCCTCAGGGCTCACATCGGAGGGCACCGTCGACCGGAAGGTCAGGGAAACCCCAGAACGTGGGATTTATTTTTCTTACGAAGCTTCTGCAGCTGGGGCTGAGCCAGGCTCTGACTTACCTCCCTGCACATCCAGGCCCACGAGGCAGGGACATGGGAGGCCCCTGCTCTGCTCCTGTGCTGGGGCCATTCCTGTCATCCTGGGGCCTTCCCCTCAGCCTATGGAATCCAACCACTTCCGGTTCCCCTGGCCAGGGTGTCCCTTTGCTCCCCTGGGACAAGAGGATCCGCTCTATTGAAGTAGTCCTCCCTCCCTCCATTTCTCCCTCCTCCCCCTCCCTCTCCCTCCTCCCTCATTCCTCTACCCCCACTCCCTCCTCCCTCCTTCTTCCTTTCCTTCTCCTCCCTCTCTCCCTCCTCCCTCTTCTCTCCCTGCTCCCTCCTGCCTCTTCTTTCCCTCGTCCCTCTCTCCCTCCTCCTTTTCTCCATCTCCCCATCCTCCCTCCTCTCCCCCTTCTTCCCCCTCCATCTTTTCCTCTCCCTTCCCACTCATTCCCCCTCTCCCCTCCCTCCCTTTCTGTTCCTTCCCAAATGCTCAGGTCACTCATTCCTGCATCCCTGAGCAGATTGCAGCTAATGCTCAGGGCACTTTGCCGCTGGGCAGATTGCAGGCTCCGGTTGCATGCTCTGTTGGGCTCTGGGATGCGGCTGTGGCCGTGAGGGAGGTGGGGCCTCAACAAGTCCAGACCTGGGCCCAGGCCCACAGTGGGGAAAGGGTAGGCTGGGGGCTGCAGAGAGTGAGGTGGGGCCTCAGGGGGCTCTTGAGGGGACATCTGAGCCAAGAGCTGGAGGATGAGGATGGGGTCTAGGGCAGTGACCAGGACAGCATGCCAGGCAGGGGTTGGGGGAATGGGGACCAGATGTTAGAGTGTTTGGCAGGCCGGGGAAGGGTGAGGGTCTTACTCTGAGTCCAAAAGGACCCACTGGAGAACCTGAAAGGTCACTGTGCGTGCTGAGTGGGGAGAGGGACCCAAGGGGACAGGGCAAGGACACGAAGGGTGACAGAGTGCTGGCTTGTGGGCCAGGCTGTCTCTCCCTGGCACAGGCCTGCCTCGCCCCTGCAGCACGTCATGGGTGCACTGGCCACTCTGGCCATGGCGTGTGCAGGGCAGCAGGAGAACCACGGTCACTGCCGGACTTGCTTGGCTCTTGGAGACTCCAGGCCAGCTGGAGATTGGGGTGCCCCCAGCCCACCTTGGCTGACCCCAACCTCTCCCCAAACAAGCAGCTGCTGCCCGGAGGCACGGGGCCTCGCTCCCTGCTGGAAGTGGAGTCTGTGTGTGGTTGGGTGGAATCAGGACCCCGGTGACCCTGGCTGGGGGTCATGCCCCTTGGATTCCGGGGATCTCAGGAAGAAACACTGAGCCCATTTCTGGGGGTCAAGACTCAAGGCTGAGCTCGCAGAGGGAGAAACACTCGTAACTCAGAGGAGGCCTCTTGATGGGGAGCCAGCGACTGCATTTTGAAGAAAGGAAAGGGAGAAACTTGGAAGGGCCTCAGTGCCTCTGGGGCTTGCTTCTCAAGAATTGGCAGCAAGGCTAAAGACAAATCCCGTTTATAGCTCCCGCTGGCCACGCCACCTCTGCGGAGCTGGGCCCCAAGGAGGACGGACGGTTCTGACTCTGGCTCTGTGAGTGCAGGGAAGCTTGGGGCGGGGCTCCAGCCCCTGCGTCAGGGTGGAGGGCCCAGGACCCTTTGGTATCTGGGACCTGGGAAGCTTTGAGCTGACCCTTAGCTGACGGCCCAGGCTTCATGGGGTTCCACGTCTCTGCGTGTGCCTCTCCCTCATGCAAAGGGTACTGAATATCCCTGGAACGTCACAGGGCTCTGGCAGGTGCAGCCTCCTGGTGTGGAAGTGGGTGGAAGGAAAGGGGAGATGTTTCTCAGAGCCCACCAGTGCAGTCAAAGATCCTGTTTCAAAGGCCCAGGGAGGGTAAGGGCTGCCTTGGGGCCACCCCAGATCCTAACTCAGTGGCCAAGAAGGTAGGTGGTGGCTGCAGGATGGACAAGGCAGGCAGTGGCTGCAGGATGGACCACAGGCTCCTCCGTGTAAACAGGATAAGAGTCCCCAGCAGGCTGTGCCGTGCAAACAGGATGACAGTCCCCAGGAGATCCCCTGCAGGGTGCTGTGTGCCCACTCCTGTGGCACAGGGAGCATGCAGTGGGTGCCTAGGGAGCAGCAGGGAGTTCTCCCCTGTCCCTGGAGCCATTAGGAGAGTGTGGAGGGACGGGAGGTGTCCATCAGGAGAGTGTGGAGGGACGGGAGGTGTCCATCAGGAGAGTGTGGAGGGATGGGAGGTGTCCATCAGGAGAGTGTGGAGGGATGGGAGGTGTCCAGCTCACCTGGGCTCTTTTCCCTCAAGGAGAATCTGCTCAATTTAGATACCGAAAGCGGGTTGGGGGGGGTGATTTGGGGAACTGACTTTCCCAACTGCAAAGAAGGGCCTGGGACTCCTCAGAGAAACAGAGGCTAAGAGCCCAGGCTGAGAAACCTCTCCTCCAGCTGCCCAGCGGAAGGGCTAGAGCCCATGTGGGCTACGCCAGCCTGTCCACATTCATCCACCCATCCATCCATCCATCGATCCATCCATCCATCCTCCCATCACCATCCACCCACCCACCTATCCACTCATCCATTCACCCACCCACTTTCCCATCCATCCATCCCCCCCATTCATCTATTCACCCACCCACCCATCTACCCATTCACCTACTCATCCATTCACCCATCTCCAATCCTACATCTACCATCCATCTATTCACCATCTATCCTCTATCATCCATCCATCCATCCATCCATCCATCCATCCACCATCTATCCACCATTCATCCTCCATTTTCCATCCATCCATCCATGCATCCATCATCCATGCATCCATCCATCCATCATCCATCCATCCATGCATCCATCCATCCATCCACCGTTCATCCACCATTCACCATCCATCCACCATCCATCCACCATTCACCATCCATCCATCCATTCATCATCCATCCATCCATCCATGCATCCATCCATCCATGCATCCATGCATCCATCCATCCATCCATCCGTCCATCCATCCATCCATCCATCCACCATCCATCCACCATTCATCCTCCATTCTCATCCGCCCACTATCCACCATCCACCATCCATCCATCCATCTATCCATTCATCCATCCATCCATCCACCATCCATCCATCCATCCACCGTTCATCCACCATTCACCATCCATCCACCATTCATCCTTCATCCACCATCCATTCATTCACCATCCATCCACCATCCACCATCCACCATCCATCCATCCACCATCTATCCTTCATCCTCCGTCATCCATCCATCCATCCATCCATCCATCCATCCATCCTCCATCCATCCTTTATCTGCCATCCATCCATCCATCCATTAGCCATTGTTACCTCCTCTGAGTCAGATGTGGCTCTAGGTGAGGGGATGCAGTGACAAGACACAGCCTCACCCTATGAGGCTGATACTCCAGTGTTTTAAGGCTCTGGGGAAATCAAGCGCAGAAAACAGAGGGATTCACGAATATTTTGCCCCCAGGGCTGGGGGCCCTGTGGGGGCGTTTCTGAGTGCCAGGCATTGTTTCACAGAGCCCTTGAGACTGTGGCAGGCAACAGACTGGGAGCCACATTTATTGCGCACCTGCTGTGCACCAAGCACACTTTGGGCTCCTCACCCAGCCATGAGCTCACCTGAACTCCTGTAAGGGAGATTCCACTTTGCAGACAGGAGAAGAGCTGGGGGAGGAACCCACACGCTGGGGAGAGGCCATCTGGGGTCTGAACCCAGGTGATCAGTCTCCCTGCTTCTGTTTCTCAGCAGGGAGCTGCCCCAAGGGCTGGGTGGTGGCCGGGTGCTGTGGGTGGACACCTGTGAGTTTCCTGGAGTCCTGCTTTCATTCAGAAGCTGGGTTGGAACAACAGGAGACTGGACAGCCACCCTCAGTGTGACCTTTTATCTCGGCAGCCTTGCTGGCCCTGGCCGAGGTGGTTCTCAATTTCTTTCTGGCCTCCACCGGAATTACTTAATGGATAAAAAATAACCACGTCCAGGGCTCAAATAACAACTGCGGGAACAGCCAGCATCGGCGGCCAGGGACCTCTCGCTGCCCAGCCAGCTCCGGAAAGAGCCTGCTCCTCCTCCGCACAGCTGGCTGTGTGTGGGTGTAGCAAGGGTTAGGGGGTGGAAGGAGCACCAGACTTGGAGTCGACTTCACCCCAAGGAAGTCAGCATGACTTGAGGTAAACCAATGACCCTTTCTTTAAAAATTGGCCAGTGAGGGCTCAGTATGGATCACCGTGAGGGTCCAATGAGGTGACCCAGGTGGGACCAGTGGCGTCACTGTCATTTTCTCGTCTTCGTCCTCCTTCCTTCCCCCTCAGCAGTGCAGGGTGTGATGGCTTCCTTGCCTGATGGTGACACAACCAGCCCCATCGTGATGGTGGGCGCCCACATCACACAGGCCATGCTCCAGCTTCCTGGGTACCCACCTGTTTATGAACCAGTCTCATCATGGTGGTGGGCACCCATGTCACACCGGCCACGCTCCAGCTTCCCGGGTGCCCACGTGTTTATGAACTGGTCCTCCTGGTGGTGGGCATCCATGTCACATCGGCCACGCTCCAGCTTCCCGGGTGCCCACGTGTTTATGAACCAGCCCCATCGTGGTGGTGGATGTCCATGTCACACAGGCCATGCTCCAGCTTCCCGGGTGCCCACGTGTTTATGAACCAGCAGTGAGATGGACGTGTCTCCCAGGGCCAGCCAGGCCTTCTCCAGCTCTTCCAACCTCGTTATGTGCTGCGGCCTGGATACACTGGAGCTTTTAAGTAGAGTAGTTCCACTCTAGCATTTGATTCTGTTACGAATGGAATGGCATCTTCCAAATTCATAGGTGGAAGCTGTATCCTCATGTGACTATATTTGGAGACAAGGCCTTTAAGGAGGTAATAAGACTGAATGATCCCATAAGGTTGGGGCCCTAATCCTAATCCTGTAGGACCAGTGTTCTTACGGGAGGAGGAAGAGGCACCAGGGATCCCCGCTGTCTGTGCACAGAGGAGAGGCCGTGTGAGGATCTGGGGGAAGGCTGCCATCTAGAAGCTGAGGAGAGAGGCCTCTGGAGAAACCAGCTGTGCTGGCTCCTTGATCCAGCCTTCAGAGCTGTGAGAAATAAATGCCTGTTGTTTATGACCCTCAGTTTAGGGTTTCTGTCACGACAGCTGCCGTACCCTAAAATACTTTCCAAACTCCATGACAATGTGGGCCCCATCTCCCGTTACCACTCAGGAGTAGGAGAATGAGAAAAGAGGGCTGGCAGGGGCTGGGGATGGGCGTTCTGGGATACTGGGCCCTAGCTGGCTTTGGACCAGTCTCTTTGGTCTCCTCACTGTAAGAAGGGGACCTTGGGCCCAATGGTCTCTACACGATTCTCCACACCAGAAGTTCTCTGGCAGCTTGGGTCTGGGGCCACTGCTCAGTGCAGGGAGGGCTTAGTCTTGGTAAGGGCAGCAGTATACTCTCAGAGCCCAGGACAAGGCCTGGTGCGTGAGCTGGGCCTTGGACCAGAAAGAAGGATTATTCTGACCCCGGCCTCCTCTTCACCTTGCCTTCTGCAGTGATCGTGGCCAACACCCAGGGCTCCAGTCCATTCCTGGGGCTTGGGGGCATGGGGACCCACAGAGAATGCCCAACTGGCTCAAATGAGGGTTATTGCTGCATGACCACTGTCCCTGAGATGGTCGCCCCCCGAGTGTGCAGAGGACACTCTCAGTACCACCAAGTTCCAGCCTGCCCGGCAGGAGTCCCCAGGATAGTCATCCTTGCCTTCATCCTGAGATGTCTCTGCCTCAGGGCCAGGCTCCAGCCCCCGAGAGCCCCTGGTGGCTCAGCCTCTTCCCCACAGCCCTGCCCTCCATGCGGACGCTTTCGGCCTTTGGGGCTCTCTGTGTTACGGATTGATAGGGCTGTGCCCTGGGCCTGGACCTAAGGGGGTCAGGAGCAATGTCTGGACTTCCTGCCACCCTCAAGGTGCATAGACAAGTATGTGTGTGTGTTCAGGATGGTGTGTGCACTCAGGATGATGTGTGTGCTCAGGATGATGTGTGTGAAGGGAGCTTAGTGGAAACTCCTTGCAAATAAACCTCTGAGATCCTACAGACCTCAGGAGGATGCCAGCAATGGCCTGAGCCCACTTCTCAGTCTATAGATGGAGAAACTGAGGCTCAAAGAAGGCTCTGGCCTCTAGGTATGCCCTTGATTTCTGACCCTTAAGAGAGGTGGAGACGCCGAGGGTCCCGTATCAGTCAACGCCCTTCATAGGGAGAGAGACAGAGACACAGACACAGGGAGATCGATTTAAGGAGCTGGCCCATGTGATGGTCCAGGCTGATGACTCTGAAATCTGCAGGGCAGCCTGCAGGAGGGCAGGCTGGGAGCCTGGGCAGGGTTTGATGTCGCAGTCTTGGGGCCAAGGTCCTTCTCCAGGAAGCCTCAGCATTCATCCTCAACTGCAGCGGAGGCCCAGCCACGTCTCGGAGGGTGACCTGTGACACAATTAGCCGACTGCGCGTGTCGATCACATCTGCAGCACGGCCACAGCGACATCTGGACGGGGCTTGACCGCACCGCTGGGCACTGCGGCCAGCCGAGTGGACATGGGGGAGTGTCCATTTCCATGCCCATGCTGTTGTCCTCTGCTGGCCGTTGTGGTGGCAGTGCCAGCTGACCTCCAGCCGTTGGCATCTGCAAACTGCAGCCAGGGCTCTCCAGAGATCTAGAGCCCTGGGAGCAGCCTGTGACCTCTGGCCCGGCTCTCATGACCCTTGGGTTGGATGATTCTGAGGGTCCCGTGCTGGCCCCCTCACTGGAGCAGTCCCCCATAGTGGTGACAGCAGCTGCCTCAGCCCTCATTCCTGCAAAAGTTTCCTGGGATGGCCTCCCCATAAACCTGTTTCTGGGTGACCCCAAGTTAAGACAGCCCTGAGGGAGAGGGGTATGTGGAAGGTGTGGGAGGAGAGGGAGCTCCTGGGGTCAGGGACCATCCCTGGCTCCGGCACAAGGGCTGCCTGGGCCCCTCCAGGGAAGGGGAGCCTCCCTCAGTCTCACAGCTTTGGGACACTCCAGATGACCTGGAGCCCGCCGCCTGCCGGGTGGAACGTGGGGCCAGCCTCTCCTGGTCTCTGAGCTCAGGGCTCTGTGCATCCACAGCTCCGAGCTAGGTCCAGCAGAGGAGAGTTTCCAAGCCTCAAGCTCAGACTGTCTCGTAGATGGACGAGTCAACATGACTCAGTGAAGGCAGGTGGGGCATGGCCCCAACTTTGCCACCTGAGGCGACCTGGATCCTGAGGCCGGCAGCCCGCAGGACCAGGGAGGAAGGGTGGCGGGAACATGCAGAGAAGCGATCTCTGGGAGCACCTGCCAGGTTCTCCTGCCGTCCTGGCCAGCAGGGGCTGCGGGGACACAGAGGGAACTTGGGAATGAGGTCGTGGGGGCAGCGCCTGCCCCACGCACTGACTCTTCCTAGCCCTTGGTGGGTGCTCAGGGCTGGACTCTGGACTCAGTCACTCTGGGGCCGGCTTTGCTTCCATGCAGCTGGGGCTGGACAGAGAGGAGGACACCCCCTTCTCAGCAAGCCTCTGTCTGGGCGTGTGATTCTCAGAAGGAGCTGGGGTCTGGTTGGAGCAGGCTGGTGAGTGTCCGTCTCGCAAGGCACCTTTCACTCTGACCCAGGCCTCTGCCAGTGGCCGGTCTCACGTGGACCCCCGTTCCCTCCTGTGTGTGGTGGAAGCGGCCGGGCATTTGGAGCAAAGCTGCTTTCCTCTCAGAGCCTGACAGTGATGGATAAGCCGGGGCTCTGGGTCGCTGCTGGTGAG
This sequence comes from Trachypithecus francoisi, assembly GCF_009764315.1. Lineage (NCBI taxonomy): Eukaryota > Metazoa > Chordata > Mammalia > Primates > Cercopithecidae > Trachypithecus > Trachypithecus francoisi. Next base: position 110,222,026 of record NW_022681469.1, read on the forward strand.
GGGTGAGCCTGCTTCACGCGGGCCCCGGAGAAGCTGGACGCCGTCCCTGGACTGAAGGAGGAAGTTCCGGGGGGAGCGCCTGGGCAGGTGGACGCTTCTGCTGAATCTGGCGTTTCCGTGGTTATTTCAGTGAGCAACCGGCGTGTCTCTTTCCTCACGCCGGGTCTTGCTAAGAAAGAAAAGGCGCCTCACACAGCTGCGTCTGCCAACGGCCAGGCGGCCGCTGCCACCGGCCTCAGCGTGTGCCCATGGTGAGGCCTCCTGGAAATGGCTGGACTGGGCAGTGCGGTTTAAAGAAAAACCCCAGAGAAGAAGGCGTCCATTCCCTACCCCCATGTCCTTGCAGCCTGCCCCAGAGGTCACCTGTCTCTGGAATTTGATTCTTCCCAGCGGTAACCCATTCTCCCTCCTCTCACTCATTAGCCCCTGCAGGGCCAGGGCTTTCCTCCTCAGTCTTCCTCTCCTCAGCAGTAAAACAAGGCGGCCATACTAGGTCATAGCTGCCCGGCAGCCTCATGCTTGGTTTAAAATCTGCTTGTGCCACCTGAAAACGTGTAAAAAAAAAAAGGTAATATTTAGTTTTGAGCCTATATTTTAACTCCATCAACCCAACATTGCTATCACAATGTGCAGTCAATGTAGAAATTGCTGGTGAGAGTCAGTCATGAGTCATCGCCGACTCCCTCCCTGCTGTGGCTGACCAGGACACGCCCCAGGTGCTCCGTGGATGCTGGGGCCTGGGGGCCTTGTGGCTGGCACAGCTCTCCACCTTCCATGATAAACCTTGCACCTTTAGTGGGCCTGGCTCAGTCTCCGAGTGAGTGCAATGGAGGCCCCAGGTCAGAGAGAAGCGGAGATCCCCGGGCTGGAGATAGAGACGGGAGGGCCTGGATGGGGCAGGATGGGGCCATGTGGAGGGGTCGCCATGATGCAGACTGTGGGGCCCTCGGTCTATGCACCCTGGGCTGCCTGAGGCCTGGAGGTCGGCACTGGGGTGGATCTGGCCTCTGGTTCTGCCGTGTCCACTGGGCCACGTGGTCTGGGTCTCCAGGGGCTGGGGAGGTCCCCCTCACCCACTCTCAGGCACGGCCCCCGACTGGAGCAGGCCATGGTGGCAGAAAAGGGTGTCCACGCTCTCAGACTATAGGGACTTGCATGGCAGCAGGCTCCCCGCAGACCACTGAGGGTGCTGAGACCCGGGTAGGTGGGAAAAGCCGGGCCAAGCCTGGCTCCACCCCTGGGTGCTGCTGCCTCCGGCCTTACTTCCCTCCGGCCGACCTCGGCTGTTGGGGGTGGTATCACCGCATGGACGGGCACAGGGGCCTCCAGGGCCTCACACGCCGGACGTGACCAGCAGAGACGGTCCCTGCAGCCTTGGCCCTGGGATGCCTGTGCCGGGAACAGGTGGCTTAGTGGGGCCTGGCTGTGGCCTCCTCTGTGTCCAGGCCTCCCGCCGCCCTGGGCCCTTGGCCCTCATTCTGGGGCGCGTGGGCCAAGCTCCCTGTGACCCCTTCTAATGGGCAGCCCCTCCTGGAGCCCTTTCATCTGATCCGCAGAGTGTTTCACAAACACTGACTCATTCACCTCCCACGGCCTCAGAGGTAACTCGGTCCATTTGGTAGGAGGGAAACTGAGCCACCTCACTGTTCAGGATTCACTGCCGGGCCACCCAGCAACCCATCCTAGCCTCCTGCCCTCGAGACCCCAGATGCAGGAATTTGGCTCGGAGGAGCAGGGGGGCCCCCTGCCAGAGGGCCAGGTGGAAGGGCCAGGCCAGGCTCTGAGCTGAGACGGCTCCACTGTGCGTTACAACGAGGCAGCGGCTGCTGTTCCACACTGGGATGTGCCATTGCCAGACACTTGCTCACTCATGTCGCTTTGTGTGTGTGCAGCTGAACTCTCACCCGAGTCACAAGTCTTCCAAGTAAGTTCCGCTCTCCCCCCTTTTATAGGCAAGGACATAGAGCTTCAAATTCAGCTCTTTCGGCCCAGGTAGTGCCCAAGCCTGAGAGCTACTGAGATCAAGCCTGTCTGGCCCCCCAGGGTCAAGCTTTTCATTGCGCGTACGCCGTCACCACAGAGGGGCATCTTGTTTATGAACTGCCAAGCATGAGGTGAGGGTGTGTAGTCAGGATCCACGGGGAGCAGGCATAAGCAGAGGAGTGAGGTGGGATTGTCCAAAGAGGAAGGTGATTGTGGTTGCTGAATATTACCGTTCCTTCCTCTCAGTTTCCATCTCAGCGAAACTGTAATCAGACTTCGTTACAGCTTAGACGGCGTTTAAAGGGAAAAGCACGGGGCCAGCGATCGCTGTGCCTGTTAGTTCCTGCTTTGGGACCTCCTGCCAGCCGAGCGGGCCTTTCTGAGCTGGGGAGCATGCTCGTTCTTGCCTGCCCACCTGTGTCTGCTTTGATAACCCGGACATTATCCCGGCGCTCCCCAAGCCTGCCTGTCAGTCAAGTCCTTTGTGAAGTCACTTTCATTCAGACACTTCTGCTTCTCCGACTCAGGGTAAAAACGTGTCTTCTGTGTGACATGGAGGGAGTTGGAAATTACTATGTGCATAGAAAACTGTAGGTTACACAAATAACCTGTCACCGGAGATCAGCAGCCGAGCTTTAAATCAACTCAGGGGCAGCCAGGGCCTTCGTGTGCCCTGGGGCCACTCACCCTGCACGGGGGCGCATTGCAAAATTCCGCCTCCCTCCTGGTGGCGGCTGCGCAGAGCTTCCGTCTGAAGCTTGTCTAACAATGTGGACATTCTCCCCCCGCTCTCTTCAGCAGGTTCCGTGCCCCAGGAAGGTGGGGGAGGACCTGCCCAATCTCTCCAGAGCCCGCAGGATGCACAGCAGAGCTCAGAAGGGCAGCTTCTGATTCCTCAAGCAGCAGCGTTTGATTTTCTGTCACCGCTGACTCCAAACGGCTGCTTTTCCCCCTCCAGGTGCTGCTGATCTCCAGCCAGCATGCGCCAGATTCGGAGGGGACAGCAGCTTGAGCTCATAAAGATACAATGATAATCGTAAGGAACAAAGCAGAGGCCGGGCGCTGCGGCTCCTGCCTGTAATCCCAGCACTTCGGGAGGCCGAGGCGGGCGGATCACGAGGTCAGGAGATCGAGACCATCCTGGCTAACATGGTGAAACCCTGTCTCTACTAAAAATATAAAAGATTAGCTGGGCGTGGTGGTGGGCACCTGTAGTCCCAGTTACTCGGGAGGCTGAGGCAGGAGAATGGCATGAACCCGGGAGGCGGAGCTTGCAGTGAGCGGAGATCCGGCCACTGCACTCCAGCCTGGGTGACAGAGCAAGGTACTGTTTAAAAATAAAATGAAATAAAATAAAATAATAAGGAGCATAACAGTGGCAGATGCCGTTTGGTTGTTGAGTCCCTGGCTGAGCCTTGAGGGACACCACATTCGATTCTTGCCGTCCCAGGAAGCAGGTCTCGGTGTCCCAGGGAAGTGCCTGGGGAGAGGGCAGTTGGCCTGAGCTACACCCCGGCCAAGGGTACAGGAGGCTTCGAAATAGTTTTCTGAGACCTGGCCTGGCCCGAGATGGCTCCGCACTAAGCCGGACATCCAGTTTCCTGTTCAGGAGACTGGCCCCTCAGTCATGCAGGGGGTGGGGACAGTGCTTCTGTGTTTGGGGAGGAGAGATTTGGAAATCCATTTAAATGAAAAGCCACTGGGGTAGACAACGTGCACTGGGGCCACGTGAGGCCTTCTGAGGTAGGTCACTGGGTCTGGGGTTCTCTGTGTGGGAGGTTGAGGGGATGCCGGGCACTGGGGCCGTGTGAGGCCTTCTTAGGTGGGTCACTGGGTCTGGGGTTCACTGTGTGGGAGGCCCCTCAGCAGCCAGTGCCAGGGCTGTGGGAGTCAGAGGGTGCGTACCAGACCCTGCCGGTGGGATCCACCGCCCCGTTTTACAGGTAACTCGGGAAAGTTGCCGGCACCAGGCTGTACGCCTCCCCTCCGCACACGGAGCCCCCGCGGGGTAGGCTGCTGAGGTTTGTTGAATGAACTTGGACATTCTCTGTGCCCCACGCCTTGGCCACCTGGGCCGGGGGGAATGGGTGAGCCTGGGTGGTCCCAGGGCGTCTGGGGAGGCCTCTCCCAACCCAGTGCAGGGCCCGGCTCTCCTACCTGGCTGGCCTGCAGGGGCAGCAGCTGTCGTTGGAAAATATGTTACCCAGCAACCTGAGGCCTGGAGTCGGGGTCTGTGTGCCCGGGCAAGGGCGGCCGCTCTGCTCTCCAGGGTCATTTCTCCGGTCGGCTTAAGCTCCTGGAAACGGGTACCCATGTGCCTCCTGTGGAAGTGAGGGTCTGGGCCACCCCGGAGGTTCTGCTGAGCGGGGCCTGGCCCGTTCTTTAGCCATCAGGCCTCAGCCACCAGCGCTGGTCTGGGAGCTGCTGCGTCACCTGCAGGTGTCACTCAGCACAGATCCCAGGGGAGCCAGGTGCGGGCGGGGGCGGGGGTCGCAGCCACTGGCTCTGAGCCAGGTTCCTGGGCAGGGGGAGGGAAGCAGCGCTCTGGGGCCGACTGGGGCTGAGGTCCTGTGTCCACCAGGCACAGCTGGGAAACGGGGCACTGATTTGCCCAGAACCACCAAGACCATGCTCAGATTTTTCCACGCCCGACGCCCGCAGCCTACTGCAGAGAAGCTGCCCCCTTCCAGTTCCTTGCCACTCCCCAAGGATGCCAAGAAACCCACCAGGGGCCGGGCGCGGTGGCTCAAGCCTGTAATCCCAGCACTTTGGGAGGCCGAGACGGGCGGATCACGAGGTCAGGAGATCGAGACCCTCCTGGCTAACACGGTGAAACCCCCTCTCTACTAAAAAATACAAAAAACTAGCCGGGCGAGGTGGCGGGCGCCAGTAGCCCCAGCTACTCGGGAGGCTGAGGCAGGAGAATGGTGTAAACCCGGGAGGCGGAGCTTGCAGTGAGCTGAGATCCGGCCACTGCACTCCAGCCTGGGCGACAGAGCGAGACTCCGTCTCAAAAAAAAAAAAAAAAAAAAAAGAACCCACCAGGAAGGTGCCACAACTGTGGCTCCTGCCGACCTGCGGCTGACCCAGGCAGTCCCTCCTTCGCCCATCTGGATGGTTTATGTGCCCAGGATGGGGTGACCCAGGAGGAAGGAGGGCCTAGTGTTTCACTGCAAGGAGGGCGCTGGGGTCCTCCAGACGGGCTGGCTCCAGGCGGGCACCGACATCCTGTCACCCCTGCCAGGACTCCCTTCTTCCCCCCAGCACCCAGCCCAGGCCCTTCCTTCCTTTTTCAAATTAAAATAAAAAAAATTCTTTTTTGAGGCAGGATCTTGCTCTGTCACTCAGGCTGGAGCGCAGTGGTGCGATCATAGCTCACTGCAGCCTCGCCCTCCCTGGCTCAAGGGATCCTCCTGCCTCAGCCTCCCGAGCGGCCGGGGACTACAGGGCATGCCACCACACCCGGCTAATTCTTCTATTTTTTGTAGAGACGGGGTTTCCCTATGTTGTCCATGCTGGTCTTGAACTTCTGGGCTCAAGCGATCCTCCTGCCTCAGCCTCCCAAAGTGCTGACCTCACAGGCGTAAGCCACTGCGCCCACCCCTTTCCTTCCCTTTTCCCTTCCTCACCTTCACTTCCTGAGCTGGACGCCGCAGCATCTGAGGAACTGTGAAGTGCTGTGCGTGGGGATGTCCCCCGTGGTTTTTCTTGGTGGGTTTTATGAAGTCAGTGAGAAGGATAGCGGTTGTCAGGTGACTGCCCCAGCACTGCAGGATCCAGGTCGAGCCCCGGTACGGGGCTGAACCCCACCCCCAGCCCAAGGAGCCCCTGGGATCCTGCCTGGAGCCCAGCCTGGGACTAGGGCAGCCGTGGCCGGGCGGCCTGGGTGGGCATGTTCTCCACACTTTCAGGAGGAAGCGGCTGGAGTTATCGGCCCCATTTTTAACCTACGAGGCTTGGAGTGGTTACATGGCATGCCTGGGGTCACACTGCTGGAAATGACAAGGGGCGGGGAGTGGGGACCTGACGTGGGGTCTCGTGGGGTCCTCTCCCCACGTCCCACCTCCCCCTGTCCTGGCGAGGCAGGCTGAGAAAGAGCCGGCTTCCGTGGGGCGACAAGGCTCTGCCCCTCAGAGACCCTTCCTCTGGGTTCGTCGTGTGGCTACTTGGTTTGTGTCTTTGGAACAAGGGTGGGGGCACTGTGGCCTTGGGAGGGGCTCCAGAGGGCCCGAAGATTCTGGGAGGGAAGAGAGGAGCCTTCGACCCAAGATGCAAGATGAGGGGGGCAAAGAGGCAGGGAGAGATGGCAACCCCAGGAGGCTGTGCTCAGGTACAGCTGCAGAGGCGTTCAGGAAGCCTGCAGAGCCACAGACAGACCAGGCTGCATCCTAGCAGAGGGTGTTAGCAAGGACTCTTCAGATCTGGGTGCTGGAGACCCGCTCAAACTGATTGAGGTCAAGTGGGTATTTACAAGGTGGGCATTGCTGGCTCCTGCCAGGAAGTGCAGGGTGGTGGGTTTCAGGTACGGCTGGATTGAGGTGCTCCAACAGCATGGTCAGGGCATGGACTCTCCCACCTCTGGCTCTGCTTTTCTCCACCTGGGCTCCATTCCCAGGCAGGTTCCCCACACTCTGGTGGCCCTGTAGGGAGGGGCCTCTTTCTGAGCGTCCCAGTCCCAGAGCCTGAGTGACAAGGCCTGGGTTGCTGTCCAACTCTGGGACAATCACCGGGGTCGGGGCCAGCCCTGGGTGGAGGGCCCACTGGGAGCCCAGGGGTGGGAGAGTCCCCAGTCACACTGACTGAGATCGAGGAGTTTCCCAAAGGAAAACCAGAGTCTTAGCTGGAAGGGAAGATTGAAGTTTGATCAGCAAACACCACAGAGGGCTGAGTACCCTCTTGTTTACCTCCCATGATGGGGAGCTCATCACATCTGAGGACACTTCTTGCTTACCTCCCATGACGGGGAGCTCATCACATCCGAGGACCCCTCTTGCTTACCTCCCATGACAGGGAGCTCATCACATCCGAGGATGCCTCTTGCTTACCTCCCGTGATGGGGTGCTCATCACATCTGAGGACGCCTCTTGCTTACCTCCCGTGATGGGGCGCTCATCACATCCGAGGACGCCTCTTGCTTACCTCCCATGACGGGGAGCTCATTACATCCGAGGACCCCTCTTGCTTACCTCCCGTGACGGGGAGCTCATCACGTCTGCGGACCCCTCTTGCTTACCTCCCGTGACAGGGAGCTCATCACATCCGAGGACCCATCTTGCTTACCTCCCGTGACGGGGAGCTCATCACATCTGAGGATGCCTCTTGCTTACCTCCTGTGATGGGGAGCTCATCACATCCGACGATGCCTCTTGATTACTTCCCATGACAGGGAGCTCATCACATCTGAGGAAACTTGTTCATGGAGTCCCTGAAGGGCGACGGCCACCCTGTGGCCGGTGGGGGCAGCCGGCACTCACTCCCTTTGCAAACCCAGCAGTCTGTGCTCAGCCCCACCCTGCAGAATGAATGATGCTTTCTGGCCACAAGAACTCCCCGGGCCCCGGGTGAGAGGAGCTCTGGGAAAGGCAGGAAGAAGATGGTCTTGGGCCTTCGTGCCTGTCTGGGAGGACCCACACCTCCCAGGCCGCTTGGTCTGGGTGCCTGTGCAGGTCACGGCTCGTGTGTGGCCTCCTGTGTCCCAAGGCTGAGCCGCACTGCCACCCACACACACCTGTCTATGATGGGTGCCCCCGCCAGTCTCCTGGTGCAGGCCCAGCCCACTGTCCCCCGTCCCTAGGACACCCCCACCTCCAGCTTCCCTGAGGGCTCACAGTGGCCCAGCCCCAGGATGGCAGGGCCTTGCTCTCAAGCCAGTGCTGGCCCCGCTGTCCATCTTCCAGCTCTGAACTCCCAGTCTGCCAGCCCCAGAACCTCAGCCCTAGCCCCTGTCTCCCAGCCCACCGAGTGCTGGCCACAACCCCCACACCCTGCCTCCACCCCACAGCTGCTCCCAGGAGCCTGCATCCCTTTTCAATTCCCCAGCTTTCTCTGGGTCCTGGGCCCAGGCCTTTCTTTCCCCAGGACCACGGGACCAGGCGAGGCTGCCCAGTCTGGGGGAGCGGGCGCCGGCCTCCCTGGAAGGCCACAAGGCACTCAAGCTTGGGGCCAGAGATGTGTCTGGAAGCCGCTGGGGACAGGGCCAAGGCTGTCCAGCCCAGCTGCTCCTTTGTTCCAGCCCCTGCCCCCCACACCCCCGGCCATGGGGCTGGCCTCAGCAGCACTCTTCGGCCAGCTCTAGGCTGGAGAGGAACATCCATTGTGGCTGCAAGGCCTCACCCAACCTCACGGCAGCTGCCCGGCCCCACCTCCTCTTCCTTTGGTTGGGACATTTGCTGACCATGGCCTTTTCGGTCCAAGGTGGGTGGCCACAGGGAGCAGAGGGTTGGAGGTACAAAGCCCAAAGGCCCCCGGGACCCAGACAAGCTGAAGCCCTCAGACAGCCCATGTCCAGCCTCTTTGCTTTCAGATAAGAACTTAAAAGAGAAAACATCCTACTGAAAAGAAGCTCGGCTTTTCCCCGCTGCTGGCTGAGTGGGTTTTTCCTCCACCCCAGCAGCGCTTTTCAGCAAGGAGCATCTCCGTCTCCGTGGAGGGCAGCCTGGAATGGGGGAACGTGGTCAGGCTGCCATTGCCGTGGCCTGTGTGGCTCGGAGTGGGCTGGCGACCGTGACCACTGGCTCCAAGGAAGAAAGAGCCCAGATGGGGAGTGTCTGCCAGTACCTGTGGTGCAGATGCTCCCACCGGGGCTGGCTTCGAGCTGCCAAGGGGACACACTGCAGGCCGGGGTGGGCACCCTGCGGTGACCCCACGTGACCCAGCCTCAGACAGACACAACACACGACCAACCTCAGGAGCCTGGAGGAGCGCACAGGGCCACACCGCGAGAGGCAGGGGCGAGTGCTGTGTTCAGCGCTTCTGTGTTTAGTGACTCCTCTGTTTATAAGTTCTTATGATTTAATTTGTTTTTGCTCCATCACTCAGGCTGGAGGGCCGTGGCGCAACCACAGCTCACTGCAGCCTCAACCTCCTGGGCTCAACCTCCTGTCTCAGCCTCCTGAGGAGCAGGGACCGCAGGTACACGCCACTGCATCCAGCTTATTGATTGACTGATTGTTTTTTGAGATGGAGTCTCGCTCTGTCGCCCAGGCTGGAGTGCAGTGGCGCGATCTTGGCTCGGTGCAAGCTCTGCCTCCCAGATTCACGTCATTCTCTTGCCTAAGCCTCCCGAGTAGCTGGGACTACAGGTGCCGCCACCACACTTGGCTAATTTTTTTGTATTTTTAGTAGAGATGGGGTTTCACCGTGTTAGCCAGGATGGTCTCGATCTCCTGACCTTGTGATCCACCCACCTCAGCCCCCCAAAGTGCTGGGATTACGGGCATGAGCCACCGCGCCCGCCCAATTTATTTTATTTTATTTTATTTATTTTTTTTTTGAGAGAGAGTCTTGCTCTGTCGCCCAGGCCGGAGTACAGTGGCGTGATCTCAGCTCACTGCAAGCTCCACCTCCCCAGTATACGCTATTCTCCTGCCTCAGCCTCCCGAGTACCTGGGCCTACAGGCGCCCGCCCCCACACCTGGCTAATTTTTTTGTATTTTTAGTACAGACAGGGTTTCACCATGTTAGCCAGGATGGTCTCGATCTCCTGACCTCGTGATCCGATTTATTTTTTTATCTGTAGAGATGAGGCCTTGCTGTGTTGCCCAGGCTGGTCTCTCACTCCTATCCCCCAGCGATGCCCCCTCCTTGGTCTCCTGGCATGCTGGGATTGCAGCATGAGCCCCGACGCCCAGCTGATTTCATTTTAATAGTGCTGCGTATAATGGGCCAGCTGACCCGATTCCAGGACATGAAGGCTCAACTCTCATGAGCTGGCTCTGCACACCACCTGTGGGATGGCTCCAATTCACACCAGACCCCAACAAGACCTAGGCTTTGGTCTGAGCCTGAAGGCCCCACCCTTAGCCTCAAGCAAGAGGGGTCATGTGTTCCCCTCCAGTTCAGCTGAGGCCTGAGCTGCCTTTGCGACCCCATGCTGAGTACCCCAAGGCCCTGGGATTCCTGCAGCTCCCACGCCAAAGGTCCCACGAGCACTCCGTGTCTTCCTCTTCCACGTCCTCTGCCTGCAGTGCTGTGCTCGGTGTGGGGGCAGCCAAGGGCACTCCGTGCAGGATGTGGACGCAGCATGGCCACTCGGACTGCGGGCCCAGCAAGAGCCCAAAGCCCCTTCCCATGAGGGTGAAGCCGGAGGCGAGGGAGGGAGGCAGGGGGTGTGGCCGCGTTTTGTCAGGAAGAGGAGATTTCTAACCTTGAGTCTGAACGTCCAGGCTGGTGTGAAGTCTGCCAAGGCGGGAGCACGGAGCGGACTCTGCGAGTTCCACGGAGCATCAGCCGGGGCGGTGATATTTAAACCGTGCGTTCCACAGGGCGTCAGCCGGGGCGGTGGTATTTAACGCCAGGACCCGCAGTGCGTGGGCCTCTCTTGAGCTCCGGGCCCTGCCTGCCTTAGGGCATCCGCCGGGTGGGCTGTATTTAAATGCTTGCACATGGCCGGGCGCGGTGGCTCAAGCCTGTAATTCCAGCACTTTGGGAGGCCGAGACGGGCGGATCACGAGGTCAGGAGACCGAGATCATCCCGGCTAACACGGTGAAACCCCGTCTCTACTAAAAAATACAAAAATCTAGCCGGGCGAGGTGGCGGGCGCCTGTAGTCCCAGCTACTCAGGAGGCTGAGGCAGGAGAATGGCGTGAACCCGGGAGGCGGAGCTTGCAGTGAGCTGAGATCCGGCCACAGCACTCCAGCCTGGGCGACAGAGCGAGACTCTGTCTCAAAAAAAAAAAAAAAAAAAAAAAATGCTTGCACATGTGGTGCCTGGGCCTTGACAGAGCTCCAGGGCCTGCCCACAACGGTGCAGCCGCGTTCTAGGTGAAAACACACCCGGTGAAGGCTGGAGGAGGGAAGAGTGAGCTTTCCCTGCTTGGGAGTCTCTGAGGGGTCCAGACTGAGGGTTGGGGGTGCAGAAGGGGAGGCCCCAGGGCTCAGCGGATCCCAGGGTGTTCCCAGCGGGGTTCAGTGGGTTTTGTTGAGGAATTTGGACTCTGCTCCAGGGGTAATGGGAGCCAACAGGCCGGGGGTACCTCCTCCCTCCTCCCTGCGATCCGGGTGCTCAGAGGACCCAGGCAGCGTGGCTGAGGCCCCACAGGTGTGCGGGAGGGAGTGCAGAGCAGGGCACCATGGTGCCTGAGGACAGAAGGTGCTTCCTTTCCGGGGCAGCAGCCTCCCTGCAAGAAGGCAGCTCTCCAGGGCTGCCTGGAACGCATAACCGACAGCTTGCAATCTGCACCCTGTGATTTATTTATATGGGGTTGAAATACTGCAGGGATCCCATGCTGCTGTGTCAGGATTGGGTCCACGTAGGAAACCTAATGCACGGCGAACCATTCGCCTTACATGAAAAATGCACAATGGCGTCAGAAAGCCACTAGGAAGTTTCGAGATGTCTGTGCTGTGGTCCTCACATGGCCGACTGGCTGTCAACGCCCCGGTCCTGCCGCCCGTGTTGCCAATGGATGATCCACGTGTCCCTCGTGCGAGGTGCCTTGGAGAGCCTGCAGACACCAGGCCTCTAGCCAGGGAGTGAGGGAAAGGTCTTCCCCGGGACCCACGAGTTCCTCCTCAGCTCCACCTTCACCCACAGGCCACGAGGAGACCGTCTGGTGCAAGGGGCTCGGCGCACCACCAAGAGCCTTTTAAAAAGGCTTTGGGCAACACGGAGGAAGAAAACCCAGTTTTAAACACCAAATGTGGTTTGTGGGAACTTCCTAGGGTAGCACGTCCAGTGGGAGTGTCTGTGGAGATGGGAACGCCCGTGTCTGCGTGAGCCACGTGGTGGTCACCGGTCAGGTGGTGGGAACGCCCGTGTCTGTGTGAGCCACGTGGTGGTCACTGGTCACATGTGGCTGCTGAGCCCTTGAAGTGTGGCCCATGTAATTGAGGAAGTGTGGCCTGTGCAATCGAGGAGCCGGCTTTTAAATTTTATTTAATTTTAATGAATTTAAGTCTAAATATAAGCAGCTACAATATTAGACTGTGTCTAGGTTGATGACAATATTGTCTTTTTTTTTTTTTTGGTTTTTTAAAGTGGTTGTATCATTATTATTATTTAATTAAATTAATTTATTTTTGAGACAGGGTCTTGCTGTGTCACCCAGGCTGCAGTGCAGTGGGGCAGTCACAGCTCACTGCAGCCTCAACTTTCCATGCTCAAGCCATCCTCCCGCCTCAGCCTCCCGAGTGCCTGGGACTACAGGCACGTGCCACCACGCACGGCAAATTTTTTATTGTTGGTAGACACGAGGTCTCACTCTGCTGCCTGGGCTGGCCTTGAACTCCTAGGCTCAATTCATCTTCCCATCTTGGCTTCTTGCAGTGTTGGGATTGCAGGTGTGAGCCACCTGTGCCTGGCCTATGTTTTATTTGTAAATATAAGGGGTACAGGTGCAGTTTTGTTACATGGAAACACTGTGTAGTGGTGACGTCGGGGCTGTCCGTGTGGCCATCACCAGATAGTGTACATTGTACCCACCAGGAACTTTCTCATCCCTTGCCACGCCCTCCCAAGTCTCCATGGAGGGGTGTTCCCCACTCTGTGTCCACCCACGGGCACCCATCATTCAGCTCCCACCTGTAAAAGTGAGGACACGTGCTCTGTGTCCGGTTTCTGAATTGTTTGACTCGGTACTATGTTCTCCTGTTCCATCCACGTCCCTGCAAAAGGCACGATTTTGCACTTTTTCATGGCTGAATAGTACCCCGTTGTGCATGTGCACGGCATTCTTCTCCAGCCGTCTGTTGGTGGAGCCCTAGGCTGATTCCGTGTCTTTGCTATTGCGAATGATGCCGTGATGAACGAACACATGCAGGTGTCTTTTTGGTATAATCATTTCCTGAGTAGCTGCCCAGCAGTGGGATTGCTGGATGAGTTGTTTTTAGTTCTTTGATAAATCTCTTTACTGGGGCAGTGGGATTGCTGATGAGTTCTCTGTTTTTAGGTCTTTGATAAATCTCCGGGCTCCACAGGGGCTGACAATATTCCTGGTGAGGGTTTGGGAGACGCAAGTGTGTGTACTTCTCAGAACTCAGCTCGCGGGACCGTTAAGATCTGTGAATTCCACTGTAAATTCTACCTAAAACAAGAGAACTGTTGACAGATATTGGACTCTAGTTAATACTTCTGAAATATTTGTGTGGAAATATAACGATGTCTACAACTTCCTGTGAAACGCGTCCAATAAAGTGAGATGGGTTGACGGACAGGTGGAGGGATGGAGTGGTGAATGGGTCTACGGTGAAGACAATGAGCCCATGTTAATCGTAGAATCCAGGCGGAGGTGCCAGGCTCCATGATAAAATGCTGAAGAAGTTCCAAATACAGTCAGGGATGGAGCGTTCTCTTATTACTCTGGGCGGGTCATGGTGTAAGTTTCCCCCATTAGGAGAATCACAGAGCAATGGGAGGGGGTGGTGGGGAGTGGAGCTGCCTCTTGCCAGCTCCTGGGAGCCACCACATTCTCTTCTGCAGGGCCATGTTCGGCAACATCACAGGGGCAGCGTAAAGACAGCTGTGGCGGCAGCATTTACACCACGGAAAGTGGCAGTCCCTGCGAGTCAGGGTCTTCCTGGGTTGCTGACTGTTAGACGTTTGCTGGCACAGCACGGGGAGTAGCAGGGAGGCCGCTATCCCCCAGGGAGCATCCCTGATGACAGGGCAGCATCGAAGCAGCTGTGCTGCCTGCACCTGGCACAAGTCCTGGCCCAGAGTGAGTGCCTGGCCTTCGTGTGTGGACTTGCTGTGGAAACAGGACGGGTGCAGGACAGCGAGTGCTGGTGGAGCGTGGAGGGGAGGAGAGGGTGGGTCCAGACACCTCTTAATTTCCAAGCCTGGAACTGAGGGGCCCCTCCTTCTGCCTTCTCCACCCCCACAGGGGCTGTGCTTGTTCCTGGGGCGGCTCAGTGTGGCTTTTGAGCCCCAAACCCACCGGCTGGACGGTCCACAAAGGGCCACTCATTCATCAGATGGCTCAGGGCCGTTCGCAAATCAGGTCGCCACCTTCTAAAGTTTGTCTCCTCCTCAGCGGGCCCAGCAAGGGCGTTCCTCGGCTACGCATGTACAGAGGCAGGTGGCCAAACTCTAGCCCCATGAGGGGCCCTCCTCACCTGGTCCGAGGGTCCAGTCCCTCCTCGTGTCCTCACATGAGCAGCGGCAGGACAATTTCTGCCTCCAGGGACTGACCTCCCTCCCACGGAGCATTTAGAACAAGTCCTGGGCGTGGGAATGCATCCCTGGGCTTAGTTCCCAAGCAGGCTGGGAGGGGAGTGGCCCCGTCTGCCTTGACCAGAGGCCCAGTGGCTTCAGTCCACACTATTGCACATGCACACACACACCCTTGCACACCCTCGCACATGCACACTTGCACACACCCTCGCATATACCCTCCCACACCCTCTCACACACGCACACCCTCGTGCACACATGCACACGTGCACACCCTTACACACACATGCACACGCACACATGCACACACTTACACATGCATGCACACGCACACGTGCACACCCTTGCACACGCATACACACGCACACACACATGCACACACACAGCACGTGCCATGTTTAGATAAAAAGGGTTCATGGCCGTTCTGTTCTGCAACTTGTTCATCGTACCATTTCGACTCTTGCTGTCCTACTGTCCACACGTGGATGTGCCCCGACGCTGTGTCCTCTGCTGTGGGGTGTCCCACGGTGCTCCACACCCCTTGCCCGGTCCCCAGGTGTGCAGCCCCCATGCTGTCCACCTGCAGGCTCCTGCTGGATGACAGGCACCTGTACCTCAGAAGCATCCGCACAGCCCCCGCCAGGGTGGAGGCCTCTTTCTTGCATCTGCGTGGGGCTGGCTGCTGCTGGGCACTGGTGCCGTCCGCCGGGTGGGCTGGAGCAGCTTCAAGCTGGGTCTGATGTGCGCATCATTGCCGGTGTGTGAGGTCAGGTGTCTGGTCACTGACGGTGGCCTCCCTGCGTGTCCTTCTCTGGGAATCGCCTCTCCTCCCCTTTGAGAGAAGCATGCCTTCCATGTTACACAAATGTTCCTCCCGCTCCAGCCCTGCCCTCCCCAGCAGCAGGACACAGGCCGGTGCTGAATAAGCCCTTGTTGGCCGGGGCTGGGCACACAGTGAAAAGAGTTTGTGAACTGAGCCAGGGCCGAGAAGAAAGCAGCGGCCGCCCCTGGGGAGCAGGGACTGGGCCGGGGGCTTTGTGCCAGGGCACACTGATGTGCCAGGGCATACTGAGTCACGGGGCAGGGGAAGGTCCAAGGGGCCGCTCCCATCCCGTGGACGGCCTCGCTGGCTAGCGTGCCTACCCTTGCGGGGCCTCAGTTTCCCAGTGGGCAGGTTCCCCTCTGTTGTCCTGGGGTCAGGCTGGCTCACGTGCCCTGAGGGATGTCCCCTGGGGCCTGCCCTGCCCAACTCCCTGCCAACCAGATGCCCCCACTGTGGGGATATTTTCCACCAGGTGGGAGGCCAGATGTGGAGGTGGGGTGCTGCTTCCACGCCCCAAGGGTGTTCCCCATCCCTGACCCCCTTCCCCAAAGTCAAGGAGCAGCATCCAGATACACAGGGTCCACGCGGAATGGACAGGCCCTGCCCACCGGGCGGCTGAATGCCCTCAGTGGAATTGCCTTCTGCTGAAAGCAGGTGCTGACGTGCACCCAGTTTCTGTGACACCATCTGTCAGCGGCCTCAGTGCAAGGACCAGGCTCTGGCACAGACACCTTGCCTCCTCCCAGGCCCTCCTTCTCCTCTCCCAGTCCCGAGCCCATGAGCCCACCAGGGAGGAGGGAGGAGGAAGGAGGGAGGAGGGAGAAGGCTGACCTCCACTTCCTGGGGTGACTCCTGACTGGAGCAGAGCTTTGGTGGGGCAGAGGCCTTTCTGTCTCCAGCCCATGTGCCCACCCCAGCCCAGTCCCCTCCTTCTGAGGCTCCTGGGGTAGGATGTCCAGTGCCAGCTGCCCACGGGGCTGCAGGTCTGGGCTGCTTCTCCTGGAACTCAGGGTCTTGCAGCTGTGCTGGAGAGAGCTGAGCCTGAGCCCCACGGGCCTGGGAAGGGCAGAGCACATTCCTGGGCTCCATGCTCAGGGCTCCTTCCCCAGGGCCCTCCACATGCCTGATCCTAGGGGCGGTGTAGACAGCAAGAAAGGAAGTGTGTTCCCTGGGGGGCTGGAGTGTGGGCATGGCGTCACTGGCCGTGGTGCATGCCAGGAGGAGGTTGAGGGGAGTCCTGCAAGGCGGGCTGGGCAGGGGTGGGCAGCTCCCGATTCTGGATCTCTTTGGCCTGCAAGTGACGGAAACTCAGTCAATCTCAGCGAGAACGCTTAGGTCACAGGGCTGCAAAGTCTGGGGGAACATGCAGCTTCAGGTCCGGCCTGATCCAGGGACTTGGACATTCAGCCATGGTTGCACCCTGCCTCCCTCTCTGTCCTGCTGCCCTCTGGGATGGCTTCTGCTGTGGGGAGGCACCCACATTCCATGTGCAAAGTAGGTGTGACCTCCTTCATAGCTGCCGGGCTTAAGGATGCACGGCTCTGCCGGTGTTTCTGGAGGACAGCCTGGGCAGCACAGGTGGGTTCCCAGGGCCTCCTGCTCACCGTTGGCCACCGCTGGTCCTCTGGTAGGCCGGATCTGCAGAGGTGCCCACCTGAGATGGAGCAGGGTTGGTCCTCCTGGATTCAAGGATGAGGGGTCGAGGAGGGTCCCAGAGGGAAGTGGGGGGCCAGGCAGAGGGTGCGTTCTGGGCCCAGAGTGGCCACACAGCCCCCAAGGGGCCATCTCCACAGAGTTTGTGGGACCTCATCTTAGTCCCTCCGGCTGCTGGAACAGAAGCCTGTGCACTAGGCAGCTCATAAGCAGCAGAAATTCACCACTCACAGTTCCAGAGGCTGGAAGTGGAGACTCGGGCGCCGGCAGGTTCAGTGTCTGCTGAGGGCTTCCTGGGGCATAGATGGCGTCTTCTGGCTGCGTCCTCACATGGGAAAGGGGTGAGGAAGCTCTTGAAGCCCCCTTTTGTAAGGGCACTAACCCATCCACGGGGCTTCACCCCATCCCCTCCCAAGGCCCCGCTCCGAACACCAGCAGCTTAGGGGTGAGGATTTCAGAGCAGGAGTTTGAGGCACATTCAGTCCATAGCCCCCTAGGACCCTCGGTGGGTGGTCCCCATGGCCTTCTTGGGGGTGAGCAGGCTTGTTCCTCGGCTTGTCGTGGGGGCCACAGTGCGGTGCCTGAAGTCTCCTCCAGATCTCGTCAGAGAAGAGAGAAATGCCCCCACCCCCTCGTGCTTCTCCTAAAATTCTAGGAGGGTCCGGAGGGCCCTTAATCCCAGCCTGAAACCTGGGCTGGGCATCCGGTCCCGGGCGCCATCCACCTCGCCCTGAAAGCTCCCAGCAGCCTCCATGGGTGTCCCTTCCTCACCAGGCCCGGGGCGGCTGGCCCTCTGGGAACGCTGGGTCTTGGGGTGGACACGATGCTTTCTTATTCCCCTGAGGACTAGCCGGCCTGAGCAGGGGGTGCAGTGCGTAGGGCGAGGACCCCCTGGAGCCAACGCCCAGGCTCCATTAATGCTGAGAGTTGTGGGGAGTCTCAGGGTCTCCGTCCAATGCTGGGAGTGTTGGGGAGTCTTGGGGGTCTCTGTCCGATGCTGGGAGTGTCGGGGAGTCTCGGGGGTCTCTGTCCGATGCTGGGAATGTTGGGGAGTCTCAGAGTCTCCATCGATGCTGGGAGTATTGGGGAGTCTTGGGGGTCTCCATCAATGCTGGGAGTGTTGGGGAGTCTCAGGGGTCTCCGGCCTCAGCAGCTGCATTTGTCACATGGGAAGGAAGCCGAGTGCCTGGTTCTTGGGTTCCTGAGCCTCGGATGAGCTCAGATTTACAAAGAGCTGGAAGAGGCCTGGCCCCCGGCAGAAGCCCAACAGGTGTTTGTCCAACAGGGTCAGGCGATGCAGCCCCCGAAGCCGGCAGGCCTTCCCCTCTGGGCAGGTGGCAAGGAGCTGCCTCCATTCACAAAGCTCCAAACTCTCCTTTTCCTTCCCCCACGCCCGAGCTTAGTTGAGCGGAGGGAGAGGGGGTGTCAGGCACGCAGCCCCTTGTGGGAGCTTCCCCTGCCCCGCAGGCTGCGCGGTGTCTGAGAAGGACTCCTCTGCCGTGGGCAGGAGGCGTGCCCAGCACCCAGACCCTGCCCTGACCAGCTGTCCTGCACCCACATCCGCCTCCAGGACCCTGCAGCCTGTGGAGGGAAGCCCTTGGCCGTGGTGGGGTCCTGAGCTCCCTCATTACCCCCCACAGGGGCTCAGCTTTCCTTTCCCAGACCACCTTTCCCTGAATTAACTGTTTTTGGCATGGGGTCCCTTCCCCACGACTCGCCTCAGGCTCCCACCGTCACCCCCCAGGAATTCTTCAGCTTTTGTGTTGAAAAGACTTCAAAGAGTAAAGCTGGGGCCCTGCTTCCAAGACAGCTGGGAACCTTCCCATGCAAGGCTTAGGGTCCCCAGCGCTCAGGGTGGCCTGTCCTCCCCGGAGCATCCGTGTCCACTGGGAAGGAGGTGGCGGCTCTGGCCACATCAGGAAGCCTCTGGTGGGCATGGCCGGGCCCTGTACACGGGCCTGGGGGTCCCCTCCTGCAAGCAGGGCCCTGGCCGTGATGGACAGACAGGACCTCAGGAGGGTTCAAAGGGGGCTGGGGCCGCCCCTGTCCTGATCCTGGGCACCACACCTGATGACCACAGCTCCTGGGACAGGGAGGGCCGTCCCCAGGCTGCAGAGACTGAGGCTGACCTGTGGACTGTGGATTCATGGGGCCTGGCTCTCTCTTAGTATGAGTAGGGTCTTCTCCCAGCCAGAGGCCTCCAGCGGCTCCCGGGGCCCTTTCAGAGATGGCGGGTGGGTGGGACGTGGGGGCTGGGCTGTCGTCATCCAGGTGCACCTTGGGGAGCATCGTTCCTCAAGAGCTGGTTGTAGATTGGTCACCACTTAGAGGCCCTTAGGTCCCTGCAGGCAGGAGCCATGGGGGCCCCTTTGTGGCTGTTTCAGGACAGCCTTGCACCTGGATCCCACCACTTGGTGTTTCTTGATGGGGACAGGGGGGCTGTTCTTGGGCCAGGCTGCATAACGAGGCCCCCCTACCTTCACTGTGGAGTCACTGAGGTTGGAGGGGTGGGACAGGGGACAGTGGGTGGGGGACTTGTGCCCAGGGCTGCTGCTCCCCAGAGCCCCTTCAGAGAAGCCCCTGCACTGTCCCCCTGCCTCAGGGGCCTGGGCGGGTGCTCCTGGAGGAGGGCCTGGATGCAGAGACGCTGGCACTGACCTTCCGCTACCGTGAACTGCTCTGGGCCCCGCCCTGGCTGTGTCCCCCACTCCTTTTGAAGGGGGCAGGCCAGCCTGGAGCTGGCTGGAGGCCGTGGCTCCCGGGTTCCTCTGTGTCGGGTTTTTCGCCATGTCGGGCAGCACTTCCAAAGCAGAAACTCAGGACAAACACCAAGGACTCCAGAGTATCCTGCGGGAGCTTGGGAAACGGTGAGTTTTTGAGGGGTGGAGGCCCAGCCTGCCCTCGGAAGTAGTTGCTGAGATAGTGGCCTCCTCTACCAGCCACTGGCAGGGACCCAGGAAGCACCCTCCATCTTTGGAGCTGCAGCGAGGAGTGGGCAGCGGCCCCTGGACAGGGGGCACTGACCATAGACCCAGACAGTGGTGGGCCGCCCCTTTGTGCTGACTGGGCCCGGTGTCAGGCCCTGAGGTCCTCAGGTACCCACCAGGATTGACACTGCTGGTCTCATCAAAGGGGATGCCCCGGCCTTCCGGAGGGAGGGCCCAGGGATGGGTCTCTGGGGATTCCTGCAACTCTCACCTCTGTCCTTCGAAAGCCATCAGAGATGGCCAGACCTGGGGCCACCAGGGGTGACTGGGGGGAGCTGGGACTGTGAGGGCTGCGAAGGCTTTGCCTGTCCTGGGCGGGGCTGCACCTTCAGTCCCAGGGCCCGGACACCCCAGGCTTGTCCGGGGGATGGTGATGGGAAGGGCTGTCCTGGGGCTACTGAAAGTTAAGACAGGAACTGACGTGGAGAGAGCCCCTGGGCCTCCAGCTTCCAGAGTCAGCTCCCGCAGCCCCTCCCAGGCCACGCGCCTGGCCCAGAGCCTTCCCGCTCACTCCTGGCTGCCCCTCCAGGCCTGGACTTGAGCTTCAGAGAGGGGCAGGATTCCAGGGAGATGGAGCCAAGGGTTCTCTGGACAAAATGGAGTTGCCTCTGGCCAATTGGGATGCGATTCCAAAAAAACATCCTGCTCTCCTGGCCATCCTGGCTGGACTGCCCACATGGCCTCCTACAGACTGGGGGTGGGGAGGGGAGGTGTCAGCAAGGACCTTTCCTGCCAAGACCAGAAGAGGCCAAACGGGCAGAGAGAGCACTTCTGTCCTGGAATCAAGGATTGAGGCCAAGGCTGAAAGCCAGCTTAGCCCAAGGTCATACCAAGGTGAAGGAGGGGAGCTGCTGTGTGCTCATTCCCGAAATGGGAAGAAAAACCAAGTATTTTTTGCTAAATCTCAGTAAAATAATTATTAACAATAATAAGCCCATGACACATTGACATAAATAACATTTTTAAAGAAAGAACTATTTTCTCCAAAGTACAAAGTAAATAACATTTTTTTGCATTTTTGCAAATTTCTCTAACGTTTGAACTTGCAAGAGAGCAGTTGGATTCTTGTCCTTGTGTTTGCATTAGACCAATGAGAAAATGAGAGCCAAAAGGACAAATGACAGTTTAGTATTATTCATATGCATGTGATGGTTTGGACACTATGGATTCCCCTGAAGGGGTCTCGGGATGCCTCAAGGGTCCCCAGGTTACACTTCGAGAATTGATAATGTAAGATATTTGATTAACACCAAAGAAGGCAGGAAAGAAGAAGAAAAAACTCAGAAGAACAAACATACGTATGATACAGATAGGAAAAAAGTAGCAAAATGGCACACTTAAATCCAACTATTTTGATGTTTACAATAAACGTAAATGGACTAAACCCTCCTGCTTTGCCAGCCCTTTGGGGAAGGGAAGCAGCTCTAACGGTGGAATGTTAGACACGCTGGTGTGTGGCTGGAGACAATTTCTTTAGGAAAGCATGTTTTTCCCCACTGTTTTTTTCCTCAAATATTGTGAGCCCTTATATGCTGGGCCCTGTACAGGCCTTGGGGAGATGAAGATGATTCAAACATGGGCTCCACTCGAGGCCTCATGGTCTAGGGGATTGTAAGCTGGGCTCAGAGACCCTCTTCCTTCCAAGCACTAGTGATATTTGTTCAATATCTTCCCCATGCATCTTGCTTAGTCTCTTTGCAACCACACTGAGAGCTGGACCTCTGGATTTTTATCCCGTCTCAGACAGCGCACAGGTGTGAAAACAGGCTCACCTGGATCATCAACCAGCATTCAATGAGGTTCTAATTCAGTAGAGGTGGGTCATAGGGTTTGTCTAGAGCATCTCACAGGCTCTATTTTATAGATGAAAGAACTGAGGCCCAGGGGTGGCGGGTGAGAGACCCAAAAGGGGAGGCTGAATGGAGGCAGCAAGCTCAGGACCTCTCAGCTTGAGCACACTGCCTGTCTCGCATGTGAGTCCTCAGAGTGCTGTTTTGCAAGTGTCTCGTCAATCAGAATGCCATGTTGTTAGAAGACTGTGGCTTGGGAAGGGTGTAACCCTCCTGAGTCAGTGTCTAACCCTAACCTGGCTGAGAGGCTCAGCTCGCTCACCTCCTAGGTTTGTGGCTGAATTCAGTGGCTGGGCCTGTTTCCTCGTCTGTAGAATGGGCATAGGCAGCCTATCAGATGACTGCTGGGAGGATCCTGGGAGCAGAGGAGGGTCCAGGATGGGGACCAGGACTGCTGGGCGAGGTTGGGCTCCGAGACCAGCCTGCACCTGGCGGACAGGTCAGGGCTGAGGCTCAGGGGATGCTGGGTGAGGACTTTATGGATTCTCACAGAATGACCTTTGCAGCCTGGGTTGTGGTTCAGTCCTTGGAGCCAGTCTGAGGCCGGCATCACTGCAGGGTTCTATTTCAGCAGTGGCCGCTGGCTGCATCTGAAACCAGAGGCATCCACCCAGCGCAGGGGCTTCCTGTTGATTTCAGGTTGGCTCAGGAGCCTGGGGAGCAAACCCCAGGGGTTTTGACTTGCCACAAAGACAGCTGAGGAAGCCAGGAGCTGGGGGGCCATGGGGATCTGACAGGCCCCACGGGACCTCAGTCCTCCCTCTTCCCGCTCCGCGGCACCACCCAGGGTTTTGCACCCCCAGAACAACCCATTCCGTGGTTTCCCAGAAACCCTGGAGATGGTCTCGGTGGTCTGGTCTCCCAGGCAGTGACCTGCCACTGCGATGGACACCATACCACGGAGAAAGGCGGCTCCAGTGGGGAATCTGGCTTGGCGCTCAGCGAGGCCATCTCAGTAGTCAACCTGAATTAAGGCTTTTCATCAGCTACTTCTTCCAACCAAAACGATTTTTTTTTTGGAGACAGGGTCTGGCTCTGTCACCCAGGCTGGAGTGCAATGGTGTGATCTTGGTTCACGGCAGCCTCAACCTCCTGGGCTTGAGTGATCTTTGCACCTCAGCCTCCTGAATAGATGGGACTACAGGTTCACACCAGCACACCCAGCTAATTTTTCTATTTTTTACAGAGATGGGGTTTCACTATATTGTCCCAGCCGTAAAATGATTTTGATCATCATTTTCCTTTTCCCTTTAGTGTTCACTACCCTCTGGGGGCCAGACCTCAGTTCTAATATCCTTTACACCATTTTTTTTTTTAAATAAAACATCACATGAGAAAGTGGGCAAGAACTCTCCAGGCAGGCGTGGGTTTTGAAGCCCTCAGCTTCGAAGGGGTGAGGGTGACCCTGTGGGGGCTTTGCCAGGACGCAGGGGTGGATTGGTGTGCCAAGTCCCCTGGAGAGGCTGCTGGTTTTCCCTGGACAGGTTCCCGGTCTCTGCCTCCATGCTGAGAGCACAGGTGCAGGTGAGGTCCAGCCCCGTGGCGGGCAGGCTGCTCCCTGCGCCCCTCTCAGCCTCGGGCGCCCGAGTGCCTCCTCTCCCTCTCTGCCTCTGTGGTGTGAACGTCTGGAATCTCTGCTCCTGGGCAGCCCGTCGGCTCCGCTGAGTGTCTGGGAACGTTTCGCTGCCTCTCTGGCGTCCCCGACGTGTGTCTTCTTGTGAAGTTTGGGGTCTGGCCTGGGGTCGGCGTGCAGTTCCCTCACGGATTTCTGCTCTGTCTTCTCTCCCCTGCTTGGTGCCCCTTCAGAGCAGACCCTCCCTGTGGGACCCACCTCTGTGTCCCCAGCACCAGCCCGAGGAGGTTCCGGAAGGCACCAGGCTCTCCCAGCTCCTGGCAGCTCCCTGGCTAGCAACGGCGTTGCTGCAGTCTTCACCCAGCGTTCGCCCCGCGTGCCTGTGTCCCAAGCTCCCATTTGTGAGGGCACGTGTCATGCCGGATTAGGGCCCCTCTGATGACTTCATCTTGACTTAATCACCTCTGTGAAGGCCTCGCCTCCAAGTAAGACCACATTATGCCATGCTGGCGCCAGGACTCAGTGCGTCTTTTTTGGGGGACACGATTCACCCCTCACAGCTGGCTGGTGCCTCTCTCTGACCCCCACTCCCCTCCTCCCACAATTGCCCAAGGTCTCATCCCATCCCAGACCCTCATCCCATCCCATCCACAGGGCCCCACTTCCCTGGAGGGCGCCACAGGCTGGGGCCTCCGCGAGCTGGCCCTGTGACCTAATCCTGGAGGACACCGCAGGCCGGGGCCCCTGTGAGCTGGCCCTATGACCCAGGGTGATCCTGGAGGACACCGCAGGCCGGAAACCCCACGAGCTGGTCCTGTGACCTAATCCTGGAGGACACTGCAGGCCGGGGCCCCCGCAAGCTGGCCCTGTGACCCAGGGTGATCCTGGAGGACACCGCAGGCCGGGGACCCCGCGAGCTGGCCCTGTGACCTAATCCTGGAGGATACTGCAGCCCGGAGCCCCCGAGAGCTGGCCCTGTGACCTAATCCTGGAGGGCACCGCAGGCCGGGGCCCCTGTGAGCTGACCGCGTGACCCAGGGTGATCCTGGAGGACACCGCAGGCCGGGGACCCCGCGAGCTGGCCCTGTGACCTAATCCTGGAGGGCACCGCACGCCGGGGCCCCTGTGAGCTGACCACGTGACCCAGGGTGAGCCACACAACCTCTCCGCGCCTTGGTTTCCCTTCTGTGAAGGGATGAAAGCAGATGCCGGTGCCAGGTAATGTACACATGAGAGGCCAGCACAGGGCAGGCGCCCAGGAATCCACAGCCCTTGCCCAGCATGAGGCCCTGTTCCAGGGGTAGAGGAGATCTCCGTTTTCAGGTTGCTCCCTCCCTCCCAGCCTCAGTGTCTCAGCGACGCTCGTGGGGTCAGGAACACTCCAGTCACGCGTGCTTTCTCTGCCTGGCTACAAAGTGACCTGGGGTCTCCTCTATCTGTGGAAAGTGGCAAATCAGCTCCTTTCACACCACGGCTCCGGCCAGGGGTGACAGGTGGGAGCCCCACCCATGTTTCACACATGGGGTGTTGGGTGGCCCAGGTGCTTCACGGTGATGATGAGATGATGGTGATGTGACAACACTGGGGTAGGAGGAAGAGGAGCAGGAAGGGGAGTAGGGGGAGGAGGAGGGGAGGAAGGAGGAAGGGAGATGGAGAGGAGGGAGGAGAAGGCGGAGGAGGGAGGAGGGGGAAGAGAGGGAGGGGGAAGACAAAAGGAGGAGGAAGGGGAAAGAAGAAGGGGGAAGGGGAGAAGGATAGAGGAGACGAGGAGGGAGGAAGAGGGAAGGAGAGAGGAGGAAGGGAGGAAAGAGGAGGAGGGAGGAGGGAGGAGGGGAGGAAGGAGGAGAGAGAGGAGGGGAAAGAAGAAGAAGGGGAGGGGTAGGGGAAGGAGAGGAGGAGGGGGGAGGAGGAGAAGGAGGGAGAGGATCATGGAGGAGGGGGGAGGACAGAGGAGGGGGAAGGAGGAAGGAAGGGGGGTGGAGGCAGTAGGAGGGGGAGAGGGAGGAAGGGGGAGGAGGAGGGAAGGAGGGGGCAGGAGGGGGAAAGGAGGAGGGGTCTTCAGTGGTTGAAAATACAGGCCTCCCAGAGCCAAAGGCAGCCTCTGTGGGCTCCACTTCCCAGCTGAGGAAACCGAGGCGTGGAGAGGTGACCGGACGTACCTGTGTTGATATTGCTTAAAGGGGTGAGGGTGGGACCCCACCCAGGCTGGGGACCCCTTTACTGCCACTGGACAAGTTCGAGGAGCGTTTCAGCCTTCCGGCGAGGGCGCGTTCTCAAGGTTGCTGGGGCTTTGAACGGCTGGGGTGTCAGGAAAGGCCTGAGCACTGAGGCTTCGAGCTCCTCTTCTCCGGCGTGGCGTGGCCGTGGGAGACACTCACGGGGGCCACGGCCTCTGCTTGGCAGTTGGAGACGTGGATGAGCAAAACATGGGGCTGTGAATGAAAAATACCACGGAACGAACTCTGAGCGCTTGTGGACGGGCTCTTTCAAAACAAGGCGTTGGGCCGGGCGCAGCGGCTCAAGCCTGTAATCCCGGCACTTTGGGAGGCCGAGGCGGGCGGATCACAAGGTCAGGAGATCGAGACCATCCTGGCTAACACGGTGAAACCCCCGTCTCTACTAAAAATACAAAAAACTAGCCGGACGAGGTGGCGGGCGCCTGTAGTCCCAGCTACTCGGGAGGCTGAGGCAGGAGAATGGCGTGAACCTGGGAGGCGGAGCTTGCAGTGAGCCGAGATCGCGCCACTGTACTCCAGCCTGGGCACAGAGTGAGAGACTCCCTTCTCAAAAAACAAACAAACAAAAACAAAAACAAAAAAGGTGTCAGGGTCACCACCCAAGGGCTTTTTCCAATCCCCCTCCCTCCTGGACCCCTTGGCAGACTGCAGGCCTCCAGCACCTGGCTGTGGTTTATTTATTTATGTATTTGAGACAGAGTTTCGCTCTTCTTGCCCAGGCGGGAGTGCAATGGCGCAATCTCGGCTCAGCACAACCTCTGCCTCCTGGGTCCCGGTTCAAGTGATTCTCCTGCCTCAGCCTCCTGAGTAGCTGGGATCACAGGTGCTGCCACCATGCCCAGCTAAGTTTCATATTTTTAGTAGAGACGGGGTTTCACCATGTTGGCCAGGCTGGTCTCAGACTCCTGACCTCATGATCCGCCCGCCTCCGTCTCCCAAAGTGCAGGGATTACAGGCGTGAGCCACCACGCCCGGCCTGGCTGTAGTTTAGAGTGGAGCCGTTAACCACTTTCCCACTGATGCAGGTTAATGGATTCATCTAGAGTATGTCTGCATGCTACAGAGGTCAGAGAGAAAAGAAGGAAGTAGCTGTGATTTTAAAAATCAGACTTAAAAACAGCCTAGGTATTCCAAATATTCCCCCAAGTCCCCGCTGAATTCTGGGGTGGCAGGAGCTGTTTTGGTAGCGTGGAGAGCAGGCTACAGGCAAAGCTTGGCCTGCAGAGACGTCGCTGTGACAGGCAGGGTCACGTCTCACTGAACCAGGTGTCTCCGGGGGATGTGGGAGCCCTTTGGGGGATCCATGTCCTGCCTCAGCCGAGTTTCACCTACCGGGTGCAGCATGGCGTGGTGTGTCTGTGTGGTGTGATGTGACGTGGTGTGGTGTGACGTGGTGTGGATTGCCATGCTGAGCCTGGCACGGGCCCTGGGTTAGCTGTCACCTCTCTGAGCCTCCATTTGGTCACCTGAAGGGCTTGCCCAAAGACTCTCTGAGGAATTCTCCTTTTCTGAAACTTTCTGTGTCTGTCCTGCAGCAGAATGCGACGATTTTCAGTGACCGCACCTAGGCAGGCCTCTGGTCGCTGCAGAAGCAGCTGCCCGGGGCCTCGTTCCTCCAGGAAGTGGACGTGTGCGTTCAGCCTCCCGCCTGTTTCTGCTACTGGGCTGCTGCGTGGCCGAGGCGGTTCTCCGAGCATGCGCTCACCTCCGAGCACGTTCCAGAACCTCCGTCACACAGAGGCGGCTGCAAATACTCATTTAATTGTTCTCCACCTGACCCATGCTGGGGCCCCTCCCTGATCACCTGCTATGGTCCTCTAGCACCCACTGTGGGTGTCCGTCCTGGACGGCTGGGTGGGTGAACCCTCAGCGGCTGGAGAGGCTGCCCTGGGTGTGCGGGCCCTGGAGGTAGGTCTGCTGGCTGGGCCTTTGCAAGGTGTGGTTCAGAGCTGGGGCTGCAGGGAGGGCCATGGGGAGGACCCCTCCAATCCTTCACAGTGGTGACGATGACAGCAGGCTGTCTGCAGAATGGAGCCACAGACCCTGGTGGGGTCTGCCCTGCACGCATGCTGCTGCTTGCTGCAGTGAGGCCCGCGTACTCTGCCCCACTGCCACACACACCACGTGGCTGTCTCCTTCACTAGGTCTGTGTCTATGTCTTCCCTGCAGGATGCCCTGTCCTTGTGCCGGCCGGCCCACCGGCTCCCTCCTGCTCTCCAAGGTGGTGGAGATATGAAACGCCACAGGCATCCCTGCCACCTGCCGCAGGTCTGTGTCTCCACACATGGTGACCTGTCCTGGGATGTGCGGCTGCCCCTGCAGGAGTCACACCCCGCATGGCCCGGCTTGTCTTTCCCTGCTAGGCAGCCAAAGCTGTGTCGAAGGCCTGTGGCACAGCCCAGTGCCCTCAGATCCGGTGGCTCTGTGTCCTGCCGGCACCTGCGGTGGAGAGCAGGGTTTGCTGAGGTGGGGAGGTGGCTGCCTGGGCAAGGTGTGGCCCAGTGTGAGCTGGGAATGTCCACCCGAGTGTCCCCTCGGGGGCCAGAGGGTCAATGCATTGCTACTGTAGCCTGACCACAGCCTCGTCCTCCCCCAGGTTCATGCCTCCCTCCATTCCCTGCTTTCCTGCCCTGGCCTGCCCCTCCCTCCTCTTCACCCACTTCCCTCCTGAGCTTGCGCCCATGCTCCTGGGGTCACACTGCTGACAACCCCCTCCCCGGGCGTCCACAGGCCCAGGCATCCCAGGCCCCGGGAGCTGAGTGGGGCCAAGGTCCCCAGCTGTGCACAGAACACGGATTTCTGGTGGCCCAAGGAGCTCCTACAGGAAACCGTGGGACAAGCCTGGTTCAACATGAATTCTGGGTGTGTTTCTGCGTGGCCGAATCACGCCTCACACACGCCAAAGCACCACGCCTCAAAAGTTCTGAATCTGGAAGACTAAACACAGCCAGGGAGTGGGGCTGAGCAGGCCGGGTGTCATTCTTGGGGGCAGAGGAAGGGGTCTTGGGAGGCCAGGGAGGGGAAAGCCAGTTGCGGCTCTGTCCCCCCAGGCCTCCTGCAGGTCCCCAGCCCTCCTAGGATGCCACCTGCAGCCCTGCAGACAAGTGCCTTGAAAATCCCAAACCAGAGGCAGCCAAGTATGAAACCAGCTCCCAGAGATGGAAAAGAGGATAGGCCCCGCTCCTGTTTTATCCAATGCCAAAGGGGAGATCGCTTGACATTTGAGAAAACAGCATGTGCGGCTTACACGCCCACTCCTGGGAAGGCACTCACGCGTTCATCTGTGATGAGGCTCTGTTAGGGAGGGGGAGGCTGGAGGGTCCAAACAACTACAGGGTCCCCCAGCCGAGGTCCTGGCAGGGTGGGGTGGGGCCGGGGCGAGGTGGGCCAGGCTGGGAGCAGGCAGGCAGAGTGAACCGACTGGGACTGTGGGGGCTAATCCCAGATAACTGCCCTTTGGACACTTGGGGACGGAGCCGTCTCCTTTTTCTTTGACTGAGCGCAGTCTGAATGATCCTGAGAACACCTTGGTCTTCCAAGGTCCCGCACACATTCTGGGCTCTGGGAGAGCTGGGCCTCAGCGATCCGTCTGGAAACCTTCTCAGGCCCTAATTGTCTGGTGGGGATTAGCTGGCCCGGCGGCTCCTTCTCCAGGTGAGGGCTCCCTCAACCCTGCCAGGGCCACCCTCCTGGGAGCAGGGCTGCCATTGACCCTGGATTAGTTGAGGTAAAGGGATTCATCTTGGGGCCTTCAAAGGCTTCAGTACTCCCTGTGCCTCCTCCAGCACAGAGGGAAGGCCCTGGATACCCCCCATGTCTCACGTCCAGGTGGACAGACCCTGGAAGGGATGTGGGAGGAGTCAGTATAACGGAGGACGCGAAGTCTGGCCTGAGCTGCTGCCAGCGAACCCGGGGTCATGTGGTGCATCGAACCCTAGATAAGGGGCGGCTCCCCTCCCTCGCCTACGCGTGGTGCAGAGCAGGGCCTGGCAGTGCCTCCTTTTGACTCTCCAGGGGCTCCCACAGCCCTTCTTCCCGCCTAGCGCCTCCCTCACCCTTCCTGTTCCAGCTGTAGGCGCCGTCCTCTGCCTGCCTCCCTGGCCAAAGCCTTTTCCCCAGGCGGGAGCATCCTCCCTTCATCCCCACAGCTGCCGGTGCTGCAGATAGCAGCTCCAGGGTCCCCTCCCTACAGGGGACTCCCCCACCCCCACTGCTGTCCCCACCCCTCACCGCTTCTGTATCCTATTTTACTTTTGTGAAATGACTGCTCCCTTCTTCTGAGATCCTAGTAACCTGTTTGGTATCGTTTGTGTCACCTGCCTATTTACCTACCATGTATTCATCTTCCCCACCTGGGACATTTTTGGTCTCATCATGTCTGTGCTTCCAGCACAGAAGAATTTGATGAATGTTTTTTACATGAATGGGTGGATGTATGGGTGGATGGATGGATGGATGAATAGATGGATAAATGGACAGAGGGGTGAGTGGATGGGTGGATAGATGAGTGGATGGATGGGTGGGTGGACGGATGGATGGATTGATGGGTGAATAGATGGAAAATATGGATAAATGGACAGATGGGTGAGTGGATGGGTGGATAGATGACTGGATGGATGGGTGGGTGGACGGATGGATGGATTGATGGGTGAATAGATGGATAAATGGACAGATGTGTGGGTGGATGGGTGGATAGATGAGTGGATGGATGGTGGGTGGGTGGATGGATGGATGGATGGGTGAATAGATGGATAAATGGACAGACAGGTGGGTGGATGGGTGAATAGATGGATGAATGGATAGATGGGTAAGTGAATGGATGGATAGATGAGTGGATGGATGGTGGGTGGATGGATCGATGGGTGAATAAATGGATAAATGGACAGGCCAGTGGGTGGATGGTGGATGGACGGGTTGTGGATCGATGGATGGATGACTGGATAGATGGATGGATGGGTGGGTGGATGGATGGGTGGGTGGATGGATGGATGGTGGGTGGATGGTGGATGGATGGGTTATGGATAGATGTGGATGAATGGATGGATGGATGAGTGGGTAGGTGGATAGATGGGTGGATGGATGGGTGAATGATGGATAAATGGACAGATGCATGGGTGGATGGGTTGTGAATAAATGGGTGGGTGAATGGATAGATGGATGGATGGGTGGGTGGATGGATGGGTTGTAGATAGATGGATGGATGGGTTATGAATAGATGAGTGGATGGATGGTGGATGAATGGGTGGGTGGATAGTGGATGGATGGGTTGTGGGTAGATGGGTGGATGAATGGATGGATGGGGGGTGGACGGATGGATGGATTGATGGGTGAATAGATGGATAAATATGGATAAATGGACAGATGGGTGAGTGGATGGGTGGATAGATGACTGGATGGATGGGTGGGTGGACGGATGGATGGATTGATGGGTGAATAGATGGATAAATGGACAGATGTGTGGGTGGATGGGTGGATAGATGAGTGGATTGATGGGTGGGTGGATGGATGGATGGATGGGTGAATAGATGGATAAATGGACAGACAGGTGGGTGGATGGGTGAATAGATGGATGAATGGATAGATGGGTAAGTGAATGGATGGATAGATGAGTGGATGGATGGTGGGTGGATGGATCGATGGGTGAATAAATGGATAAATGGACAGGCCAGTGGGTGGATGGTGGATGGACGGGTTGTGGATCGATGGATGGATGACTGGATAGATGGATGGGTGGGTAGGTGGATAGATGGGTGGATGGATGGTGGATGGTGGGTGGATGGTGGATGGATGGGTTATGGATAGATGTGTGGATGAATGGATGGATGGATGAGTGGGTAGGTGGATAGATGGGTGGATGGATGGGTGAATGATGGATAAATGGACAGATGCATGGGTGGATGGGTTGTGAATAAATGGGTGGGTGAATGGATAGATGGATGGATGGGTGGGTGGATGGATGGGTTGTAGATAGATGGATGGATGGGTTATGAATAGATGAGTGGATGGATGGTGGATGAATGGGTGGGTGGATAGTGGATGGATGGGTTGTGGGTAGATGGGTGGATGAATGGATGGATGGGTGGGTGGGTGGATAGATGGATGGATGGGTGGGTGGGTGGATGGGTTGTGGATAGATGGGTGGATAATAGATAGATGGATGGGTGGGTGGGTGGGTGGATAGTGGATGGTGGATGGATGGGTGGGTGGATGGATGAGTAGATGGATGGACAAATGTTTGGCAGTTTTTCTGAGACCTGATTAGCAGGGAGGAAGGAGACCTGAGCTCCAGCTGTGCTTCTGTTGGTAACAAGCCCTGGGCCACTGGGGTCAGGAGGTTTCTTCTTTCTGACCACAGTTGCCTCGGCTGCCACCCTCGGTTCATACAGTGAGTCCCCTTCTCATTAGCTCCTTGCTGGTTGCCCTCCGTGAAGCAGAGGGTGCAGTTGTCAGGTTTTTGAGGAGAGACAAAGAGGCTCAGGGAGGGGCAGCCACAGCTCTGGGTGTAGGGGAGTGGTCCTGATGCGGTATCCCCCCATCCCCCAATCTTGTGCCCACTCTGCACCCATCCAGGTCAGTAGGGTGGGTGCGGGCACCAGGAGTGTACAACCTTATTCTTGTGATTGTCAGGACCCTTTGTGAAAATTCATATTTCAGAATGTGGGAGGAGAATCTCTTTATTTCTCTCTCTGTGTCTCCCTCTCTTTATTTTTATGGTAAAAACACATGTCATAAAATTTACTACCCTAGTAAGTGTATGGTTGAGTAGTGTTAACTGTATTGACGTGATTAGGCAACAGATTTCCAGAACTTTCTCACCTTCCAAAACTGAACTCTTAATTAAACATTAAACATGGACTCCCCATTCTTCTCACCCCAGCCTCTGGCACCCACCATTTCACTCTCTGTCTCTATTATGTGAGTTTCTCTTGTACCTGATATAAGTGGAATTAGATGGTATTTGTCCTTTGATGTCTGGCTTGTCTCACTGAATATGATGTCTTCAAGGCCTGTCCAGGCTGTAGCAGGGGTCAGAACTTCCTTCCTGTTTAAGGCTGAAACATTTCCACTGTGTGGACGGACGACATTGTGCTTCCCCACTCATGCCTTGATGGACGCTGGGATTACATTGTGAATCATGCTGCTGTGAACAGGGGTCTCTGACCATCTCTCCAAGATCAGCGGTGTCCGACCATCTCTCCAAGATCAGGGGTGTCCTACTGTCTCTCCAAGATCAGGGGTGTCAGACCGTCTCTCCAAGATCAGGGGTGTCCGACCGTCTCTCCAAGATCAGGGGTGTCCAACCGTCTCTCCAAGATCAGGGCTGTCCGACCGTCTCTCCAAGATCAGGGCTGTCCGACCGCCTCTCCAAGGTCCTGCCTTTGATTCTGTCGGGTGTGTCCCCAGCAGTACAATTCCTGGATCGTGCGGAATCTTATCTATGGAGTTTGCAATATCTAACTGTGGTTTTGATTTTCATTTCCCCACTGACGAGAGGTGTTGAACATCTTTTCAGACGGTGGTGGCCATTTGTCTGTCTTCTTTGGAGAAATGTCTACCCAAGCCCTTGGCCCATTTTTTAAAATCAGGTTGTTTGGTGTTGTTGGTGTTGCTGAGTTGTAAGAGTTCTTTATTTATTCTGGAGATTAACCCCTTATCAGATAGATGGTTTGCAAATATTTTCTCCCACTCTGTGGGTTTCCCTCTTCACTCTGTTGATTGCTTCTGTTGCTGTGCAGAGACTCTCAGGTTTGATGCAATTCCATTTGTCTATTTTTGCTTTTCTTGCCTGTGCTTTGGGGTGAGAAACTCTCTCCTTATCTGACTTCTACGGAGAGTGGCTGAGGATCCAGCTGGCTCTTCCCTCCTCCATGAGGGGCTTGCTAACAGCCAGACACTTAATTAGTTGGCACATGAGGTGTTTCCAAAATACCTTGCTTTCTGTTTTGATCTTTGGAAAACCTCGACATTCAAAGGAAGCCTCCATACACTGCTCTGTCTGAGGGCTTGTTGGAGAAGGTTTGACCGCACCAGGGATGGGAGGACCCCCGTGCTGGGTCTGGTTCTTCCTGCACCAGAGGAGTCAGGCCCAGGGCTGGTCATGCAAAAGTTTCTCCACCCCCAGCTGTTGGCGAAGGCAGGTTGGGTGAGTACCAGGGTGGTCTGGAGGTGGGAGGGAGAGTTGGGGGTGGCCCGCAGCCCAAGGGGTTTCTGGTGAGGGTGTGGAGGCTCGGCGGCTGGCCAGGCTAGGCCCTTCCCCTGGAGCTGCAGGTCCTCATTCTTTCAAAACACCAGCTGGTAGTCCAGCCCTTACCCTCTCCTGCTGGGTTCCAGAGACTCTGACAGCTGGCTCCTGCCTCATCTTTGGTCCCGGGCCCCCCGAGCATGGGAGCACGCGGGCTTCAAAGCTGTCTGGACTTCAGCTTCACAGAGTGACAGGCACAGACTCAGAGACAGATGCTCTGGGGGGGCCAGGCTCGGCCTCAGAGGGGAACAGCCCCTTCATGGAGGGTGTGGGGGTTCAGGCCCAGGGCCTGAGAGGCAGGAAGCGAAAGTAAGTCTGGAGCTCCTGCCATGCCTCGGAGAGCTGGGTGTCCCACAGACTCCCCTCACTTCCCTCAGCAGATGGGCTTCCCTGTCACCGCTCAGGGAGCTGCACTCAGGTCGATGGTGTGGTCCTGGGGTGGTGACGGGGTGTGGCCACGGCAGGTGCAGCTCCAGGAGGATGCTGTGGGCCAGGGGGCTGTGTGGCCTTCACCCTGGACATACGTGGCTCCCAGTCTAAGGCAGAACCTGCTTTTTGATTCTGTGGTTTTGAATATCCGTGTATCTCACACACGTGGAAAACTGCACACATCGCAGGTGCACAGCACAATCCTTTCGCTACAAAGTGAGCCTGTCTGAGGAGTCAGCACCACTCCGGGAAACAACACAGCCAGCACCCAGAGCCTGCCTGTCCCTTCCCTGACTCAGGGTGGCTGTCATCCCCACTTCTACTCATTGATTACTTTTGCGAGGCTTTTGATTTCATTCATTTGCTTGGCAGTCTTTTCTGGAAGTGGAATTTGTACTGTTCAGCTGGTTTCAACATAAGCCTATGAAGGCAGAACATGTATGTCCCCCTGTCCCCCTGAGGTTCCCGGTGAACTGTCCCCATCACCGGCCCTCCCAAAGCAACACTGAGCTGAGTTTTAGCTTGGCCAGTTTTGTGTGTGCTGGGATTTCACGTCTGCACGCCTGGCCCTTCACGCAGGGTGCTGCTTCTGGGACTCATCGTCTGTTGATGGGTCGCTGCTGGTTTCCTTCTCTCGCTGAGTGGTGATTCCGTCTTGCGTTCTATCCCGTGTATGAACTCATTCTCCTGTTGGGTAATTTCTCCTGTGCCCATCTAGTGTATGAACGCGTTCTCCTGTTGGGTAATTTCTCCTGTGCCCACCTAGTGTATGAACTCGTTCTCCTGTTATCAGACGTGTATTTTTTCCTGGCTTTGGCTCCTGTAAGCGAAGCTGATGCAGGACGGGTGAGTCCCACCGTGGAACTTAGCCTGTGAGAGTTGATGGCTCCACCTAGGAAAGAATTCAAGGGTCAGCTGGTGGTAGGGAGAAGAAAGCAGCTTTATGGAAGTGCCCGTGTTGCGGCTTTGTGGCGGCTTCTGCAGAGCAGGGCGACCCCGTGGATAGACAGCAGGAGCTCAGGGCAGTTTTGCAGCCATGTTTATATCCACATTTAATGTCACCCAGAGTAAAACGCAGTTTATGTGGACATTTCTAGGGAGGGGGTTGTAACTTTTGGGTCTTGGGTCATTGCCATGGACAAGCGCAGTCTCTCCCAGGTGTTGCCCTCGTGATGGTAAATTGACATGGTGCACAGGTGGAGGTTTCTTAGGCAAAGCTGCTTCTGCTCTGGCCCGTTTTAGCTAGTCCTCAATCAGGTCCAGTGTCTGAGGGCTGCCTCCTACCTCAAAGCTGGTATAAACATTCTCCTGCAGCTGTTATTGTGGCTGTCTGTCTTCATGTGTCTTGGACAGATATCCAGGAGTGAGATTGATGGGCTGGGGCTGACGCATATTGGACTTTTTAGGGAACCATCGCATGGTGCGTTCTGTACTCCCCGAGGCCTTTTTCCTGAGCCGTCCAACTCAGTGTGGCCCTGAGGCCGGCATCACAGGGAGCTGGCGTCCCGGGAAGCTCACTGTGTCTGTCTCCTCTGCAGGTGTGAGGACCCGCTTCCTCCAGTGGCACTGTGACGTCTTGAACATTTCTGGGCCTCCCCAACCCTACCCACCCCCATCCCTGCCACCCACTACTGTCCCCCTTAAACTGCTCAGACGTTCCCATGTCAACGTTTCCAAGTCCCTCAGCAGGAGGGAGTGTGCACGGGGCCCCAAGGATGGTGTTCCAGGATTCAGAGAGTGAGGCCCGTAACCCTACCCACCCTTGTCCACCCTGCAGGCCTGCCCTGCCCATGTATCTATGAATGGAACTGTTTCACCATCATCCTCTACAGAGAGGGAAAATGAGGCCTAGAGAGGCTGCGAGACTTGCTCCCAGCCATGGAGGTGGCAGAATGCACCTGTCTGCCCTGCACGTGTCCTGGGGAGGCCACCACTGCCCCCTCAACATTGCTTTGCTCATTCTGTGGGGGTTTTTTGGCAAAGAGTGTCTGACCCATTCTCCTTTACCCCAAGCATGAGTCCTTGGCGTGGACTTGGCCAGAGCTCTCCATATCCCTGGCAGGAGGGTCAGGCTGGGGTGGGTGGAGTGTGGACAGAAGCCTCATGCCCATACTCTCTGCTGAGCCCAGGAGAGCTCGGCCTTGGACTTGCCGTCCTCACTGTGCTGATGGGGGCACTTGGGGTGTGGCTGGGCTGGAGATGGCCTTGCTGGGCCCAGGCGGGGCTGTGACAGGGGGTTCTAGGTCTATCTCACTTCCGGTTCCCCCATCCCTTCTTCGCAGAGGCTGGGTACCTGCTCCAGGGGCTGATGCCGCCTTGGTCATCCCATCTGTTTCCTGCTCCTTCAAGACGGCTGTCCCACCCTGGCCCTGGGAGCAGAAGCCCCACGTCTCCCGCCCCTACAGCCCCTCAGTGCCACGTTGGGTCCCACCCTGAGCCTCACACTTGAGATTTGTGCACTTCATGTAAGTTGCATGTCAAGAAACACAGAAACACAGCAAAGCATACCACGTCTGTGCTGTTAAACGTCATCATTCACATGCTGGAGCAGATGGAATCGTTGGCTCACCTGATGGCTTCTCGTGGAGGCCACGCATGGATGGGTCTGCTGTCGTTTTTCTTCCTTTGTCCCTGGCTCAGTCCTCTGCCTCCTCCTCGCAGGCCTGCACTCCCTGGAGAAGCCCCCCCTCCCCTAATACACCTGGGTGGGGTTTAGCCGGTTCCCCCTCAACCCCCTCTCCACGTCCTCACAGCTGTGGCCTGATATGAAGCCACAGCCTTGGTGGTGGATGGGTTTAGCTCACTGCTTCTGTCTCCCTGCCCTATCTGCTCCCCCTGGCCAGGGCCCTGACGCCTCTGTCAGTCTACATTTGCCCTGAGGACCGTTCCGTTACACACGTATAACAAGAGAAAAGGAGGGAAATTAAATGAGGGAGAAAACTCTCAGCCACACAGTGGGTTGATCATTTACTGAGCACCTACTATGTAGCAAGTACTGCTCTAGGTGCTGGGAAGATGGGAGGAAATGGCATAGGCGTAACGCTCAGCCCTGAGATCATTGAGTTACAGAAAACTAGAGCAACCATATTTCTCCTAAACAACTAAATGTATGTGTGAGAACTTGTGTCACCAAGATGCATTGACAAGAGGACCAGATTTACCCTCCTATCAGAAACAACCTGAAAACAGACAAAATATATGAAATCATGGTCTTCAAGAAACTGGGCATCAGAAAGTGAAGGGTGGTGATCCTGGAGAGAAGGGAAGCAATGAGACAAGCCCTGAAGAACTCTCGTCTTCTGTAGTCACTGCCTGGGGACAGTTTCTGGGCTGTGAGGCAGGGATCGGGAAATGAGATGGAGCCCAGCAGAACCCCCGTGTGGAGGAGATACAGCAGAGAGTGTGGGGAGACCACAGTGGCTGAGTTCTTAGGACGCATAATTGCATGAAGGGAAACTCCATAAAACTGTGTATGGTCCTTAAATATTTAAGAGAGGACTGATTGGTGCTTGGTTGTTCAAGGCAAGGGGAAGAAAATCTACCTGAAATTATTAGAGGAAACAGTATGTAGCACGTACAAAGTCAGGAATTGAGGCTGTTTTTATCTGCCAAACTGGAACATCTTAGGATTGATGGAATGGGAGAGATTATTCAGAAGGTCTAGCCTCAAGTATGGACCATGTTACCGACAAAGCAAATTTTATAATGTGTGGCACCCAACAAAAATAGCAGCCATATAAAGACGTAGGAAAGTCTGACTCCTGAAAAAAGAAAAATCAATCAATTGAAACTGACTCAGAGCTGACATGGCTGTTACGATTAGCAGACAAAGACATTAGAATTGTTACCAGCATGTTATTCCACATGTGCAAAATTAAATAGGGGTATAGAAAATATAGGAAAAACAATCAAACCAAACTTTTAGAGATGAAAAAAAAACAATGTCTGAGATGAAAAACTCATTGCAGTGAAAAACAACAGATTAGACATTATGGAGAAAAAGATTAGCAAACTTGAAGATGTGTCAATAGAAACTATCCAAAATCAAACACACAGAGAAAGAAGTTTAAACATGAACAAAGCATCAGTGAACTTTGGGACAATACATAATATACGTGGCTTAATAGAAGTATAAGTGGAGTTCCTGAAGGAAAGGATAGGGAGAAGGGGACAAAAAATATTTGAAACAAAAATGACTGAAAAGTTTCCAAATTTGATAAAAGATAGAAATCCGCAGATCCAAGAAGGCAGTAACATATAAGTGCAAGAAACACAAAGAAAAGCACACCAATGTACATTATAAATTGCTCAAAACTGGTAATAAATAGAAAATCTTAAAAGCAGCGAGAGAGAAAACTATGATGCTCCACGTGCAGAGACAGCAAAATGTGAGGGTGACGGCAGATTTCCCACCGAGGCAGCAATGTGAGGGTGGTGGCAGATTTCCTGTCGGAAATGATACAAGCTAGAAAAGAGTAGAATGGTGTCTTTAAACTATTGATAGAGAAAAACCTTGTAAGTCTAGAATTTTATACCCAATAATACTATCTTTTTTTTTTAAAAGGTGAAGTAAAGACTATTCAGACATGCAAAAGCTGAGAGAATCCATCACCACAGCAGACTTGCATAATAAGAACGCCTTTAGGCAAACGTGTGTGTATGTGTGTGTGTGTGTGTGTGTGTAGATCACAGACATACACACACACAAAGTACCACAAATGGTAAACACAGGGTAAATCTGTAAGATTTACTCTTTTTTATGTTTAGAGTCATGATCTCACTCTGTCACTCAGGCTGGAGTGCAGTGGTGAAATCATGGTTCACTGCAGCCTTGAACTCCTGGTTTCTAGTGCTCCTCCTGCCTCAGCTTCCTGAGTTGCTGGGGTTACAGGCAGGTGCCATCACACTTGGCTAAGTTTTATATTTTTATTTTTAGAACTAGGTCTCGTGATGTTGTACAAGCTGGTCTCAAAATCCTGGTTTCTAGTGCTCCTCCTGCCTCAGCCTCCGGAGTTGCTGGGGTTACAGGCATGAGCCACCACACCGAGTTCTAGATTTACTCTTATTATTTAAGTCTCCTTAAAAGGTAATTGGGCTTTAGAAATGGCAGTGTGAGGAGTTTGGCAAAACCTCTTCCCCAGACAGACATCTGTTAGATTAATCAAAATAAACAAAGACAATCGTTTGAAGTCTCTGGAGACTGATCAAAAGGCTCACAGAAAAATTGAGCAGCATTTATTCAATAAAATCTATGAAATTTGCCAAGCATGATAGAAGGCCTTGGCTTCTGAGCCATGGGTTGCACACATCCCACTGGCTCTGCTGCAAAGGAGCTATTCCAGAAGGCTTGGTGGCTTAGTGCAAAGCTTCCACCTTTTCCAGCTCCCTGAAATGGAAGAGCCATTCCATGGGTGTATCCAATGGCCAGAGACTATTAGTAGAGAATTCTGTTCTGTTCTGTTCTGCAACATGCTGCAGAAGAGCTATACTGAGCAGGCAGCTGGATGAAATTATCTTTTCCCCCATCCCAGCAACTGCTCCATAGGAAAGATTGAGGCAGAGAAGATAACACAACACCCCTCCTCCTCCCCCAGGCTCTGTGCTGCAGAGGAGCTATCCTGGTGGGTTCAGCAGCAGTGTGGCAGCTCCCATCTCCTGGCGTCCTAGAGTGGAATAGCTACCTGGGGTGTATTTGGTAACCAGTGAACACTGGGAATCCCATCCTCCTTGGCTCTGTGCTGCTGAAGATATGTCCTGGGTGGTGGAGGCAGCCAGATGGTACATCAGTTACTGCTCCTGCCTTTCCTAAACCCTCACTCCATAGTGAGATCCGGTGGGGTGACTGGTGAAGAGTGAGGTCCCCACTTCCCAGCTCTCAGTGCTCCACGGCACAGAGCTTCTGCCCAGGGGAGGGTCATAGCAAGCTTCAAAGCAACATCTTTTCCA
This sequence comes from Trachypithecus francoisi, assembly GCF_009764315.1. Classification (NCBI taxonomy): domain Eukaryota; kingdom Metazoa; phylum Chordata; class Mammalia; order Primates; family Cercopithecidae; genus Trachypithecus; species Trachypithecus francoisi. The sequence continues at coordinate 110,262,081 of NW_022681469.1, forward strand.
GCCAAGTGATTCTACTTTGTTTGGATCAGACTATGGGCTGTGGAGCAACAATGCTCTAGGGCATTGCTCAAAACAATAGAGCAATCAGATGGTATCAACGTGGGGTGATGCCAATAGAGGCAGAAAAACAGAAGTTTATCATGGGAAATGGTGGAGACTCCAGCTAACACCATCATCCCTGGTGGTCCATTAGACTGTGTGCACGCCTAAGACTGCACTCTCTGAGGAGTGACGGGAGGAGCACTGAAACCTCTAGTCCCTGCCTGAATGTGGGGTAAAGTCATACACTCTCTGTGAGTGGTTTCCAACCACAGATAGATCCAACAGCGAAGGGTTGGGGGACCTCATAGGCTTAAGAACAAACTCAGACCAATTAGTGGCTGACCACCAAATTGTGTTAAATAAAGGGATGACACTTAGGAGTGGGTGAAAGATAAAAAGGAGGGGAAAAGTGTGAGCAGGGTGCATACTGCAGGAGATACGACTTCACAGAATTATTTCAGTCAAACCACTAAACAAACAAACAGGTGAACAAATAAATAACAATGATAATAAGCCCGTAGTTGGCAGATGAGGATTCAGACTTGCTACAATATCATGTTACCTGAAGTGTTCAATTTTCAACAAAATATTAAGATGTGCAAAGAAACAGAAAACTGTGATTCATACACAGGGGGGAAAAAAAAACAGGCAACAGAAGTCGCCTTCATAGGGGCCCAGATGTTGAGCTTAGTGGACAAAGACTTAAAAGAAGCTATTGAAAACATGAAAGAACTAAAGAAAACCAAACAAAAGAATGTCAAAGAACTAAAGGAAACCATGTTGAAAGAATAAAACAAAGGCATGATGATAATGAGTCATAAAATAGAGACTATAAAAAAGGATGAATTACCAAAAGAATCAAATGGAAATTCTGGGGTGTATAGTACAATAGCTTAAATAAAAAATCCACTCGAGGGGCTCCACAGTAGATTTGAGCTGAAGAATCATTGAATTGAGATAGATCAATAGAGATCATATCACCTGAAGAAAAGAAAGAAGAATGAAGAAAAATGAACAGAGCCAAGGGGTAGTGAGGGACACCATTAAGCACACCAACATGTGCATTTGCATAATGGAAATATAGAAGGAGAGAAGGAAAATATTTGAAGAAATAATGACTGAAAACTTCCCAAATTTGATGGATGACAACTATCTCCTTCCAAGAAGTTCAACAAGCTCCAAGTAGGATAAAAGCAAACAGATCCACACCCAGACGTATCACAGCCAAAATGTTGAAATCCAAAGATTAAGAGAAAAATCCTGAAAGCAGCAAGAAAAAAATGATTCTTCGTGTGCAAAGGAACCTCGAGAAAATTAACAGCAGACTTCTCATCTGAAACAATGGAGGCCAGAGGCAGTGAGATGGCAATTCAACGTGCTAGAATAAAACAAAACAAAACAAAACAAAAAATCCCTGCTAACCAAGAATTCTATAGCCAGGGAAATGATTTTTCAAAAACGGAGGTGAAATAAAGATATTCCTAGTAAATAAACAAATAAACAAACAGAAAACATCAAGCAAATTTATTGCTAACAGACCTAACAGAATTAGTCAAGGAGGCTTCTCAAGTGAAAAGGAGGGGCATCTGAGAAACTCCCTTGAGTATTTCAAATTCAAATTCAAATTCACACCAAAACACAAAGAGTGCCAGTGAAAGTGACCATAAAAGATAGAATAATTTCACATTTCTTCTCCTAACTGATTTAAAAAATGGTTGCAATAAAGCAATATCTTTACAGTTTTACTGTTGGACCTATAACATACAGAAATGTAATATATTTGACAGTGACAACACGAGGAGCCTGGAAGACATGAAGCTGTATCAGAGTGAGGCAATGGTGCTCAGAGGTGACTGGAATCCACAGTCACCTGGGTGAAACAAAGAGAACCAGACGTGGCAAATAAGGAAACTAACATGTATGTCTTAAAAACCTCTGTAAATGTATTTTCTCCTCTTTGCTTCTTTGAAAGGCATACAATGATTATTTCAATTTTTAAAAAATATTTTGTTTTTTTAGACAGAGTCTCACTGTCACCCAGGCTGGAGTGCAGTGGTATGATCACAGCTCACTGCAGCCTTGATCTCCCAGGCTCAAGTGATTCTCCCACCTCAGCCTCCTGAGAGGCTGGGATCACAGGCATGTGTCACTAAACCTGGCTGATTTTTGTATTTTTTTTTTTCAGAGATGAGGTCTTGCTATGTTGCCCAGGTTGGCATGAAATCATCTAAAGCAATAATTATATAACATGTTGGGCATAGATGTAACAATAAGAGCACAAAAGGGAGATAGAATGGACTTATATAGTAGTAAAATTTCTAGATCTTGCTGGAAATACATGACTACGAATCTGAAGTAAAAGTTACAAATTGCTAGCCCTAGAGAAACTACTACAAAAGTGAAAATGACTATAAAAGATAGTATAATTTCATGTTTCTTCTCCAAACTGATTTAAAAACAATTGCAATAAAGCAATATGTATACGGTTTTACTGTTGGAACTGTAGCATATAGAAATACAATATATTTGATGTATATAAAAATGTATAGATAGATAAAAATAATCTAAGGAATTAAAATGACATTGTCAAAAATTTCCACTAAATACAAAAGGAAGAAGTAAAGGAGGAACAAAGGAGCAAATATTAATGAGACATAGAATACAGAAAGTAAAATGGCAGGCGCAAATCCAACCATATCAGTAGTAACACTAAATGTAAATGGGTTAAACAATCCAATCAAAAGCAAAGATCATCCAAGTGGATTAAAAGGAAAAAGATCCAGCTCTACACTGTCCACAGGAGACACACTTTAGGTTCAAAGGTACAAATACACTGAAAGTAAAAAAGGACAGAAAATGATGTACCATGCCAAGAGCAGCCATGAGAAAGTCATGGTGCTTTTATTGACACCAAACAACATGGACTTCAGGACAAAAACTGTGACTAGAAACAATGCCTGAAATCTTCACTCTTGGGCCCTTTGCAGAAAGGTTCGCTGACCCTGCAGTGAATGCCTGTGTTAGCAGAGAAAAAAGGAGTTGAGTCAGTGGCCTCAGCTTCCACATGGGGAAACTAGAAAAAGGGCAAATTAAACATGAAGAAAGTAAAAGAGCAAAATAAAGATCAGAGTGAAACCAAGAAGTGGGAAACAGAAGAGCAATGGAGAAAACAAATGAAACAAAAGCTAGCTCTTTGAGAAGATTAAGAACATTTATATGAACATCGAGATAGACTGGTCAGAAAAGAGAGAAGACACAAATTACCAATATCAAAAATGCAAGGTGATGCCATCCTAGGTATTAAAAGGGATAATAGGAAGAATAAGAACCACCTTGTGTCATAAATTCAGTAACTTAGAAGAAATGGGTAAATTCCTTGAAGAACATAAACTACTAAATCTCACTCAAGAAGAAATAACCTAAATAACTGTCTATCTATCAAAGATGTTGAACTTGCAAATAAAATCCTTAAATTCATATAACATCACAAAGATCCTGGATCAGCTCAAACAACTTCACAAAAGAAAAACAAAGCTGGAAGGGGGACATTACATGATTTCAAAGCTTATTATAAAGTTACAGTAGTCAAGACAAGGTGTCAAGATAGACTAGGTTGGTGGTGCAGAATAAAGCCCAGAAACAGATTCCCATGTATGCGACATCTGATCATTAACAAAGGTGCAAACGCAATTCCATGAAGCACGGTCAGTCATTTCAAACCAGGGATGCTGGAGCAATCAGATATCTGTTTATTGATCGATGCAAGAGAACTTTGATCATCCATATCTATACAAGAAGTAACTCAAAATAGATTATAGACCTAAATGTAAAACCTAAAGCCATAAAACTTCTAGAGGAAAAAGTTTCCTGACCCAGACTTAAGCACAGATATTTTAGATATGACATCAAAAGCACAAACCATAGACAGTAAAAATGGATAAATTAGCTTCATCAAAAGTAAAACCCTCTGGGCATGGTGGCTTATGTGTAGAATCCCAGCACTTTGGGAGACTGAGGCAGGAGGATCACTTGAGCCCAGGAGTTTGAGATCAGCCCAGACAACATAATTTTAAAAATTAACTAGCTGGGTGTGGTGGCCTGTGTCTGTAGTCCCAGCTACTCAGGGGGCTGAGATGGGAGGATTGCTTGAGTCTGGGAGTTCAAGCTTGCAGTGAGCCATGACTGCACCACTGCACTGCAGCCTGGATGACAGAATGAGACTCTGTCTTTAAAAAAATAAAATAAAAAGAAGAAGGCCGGGCGCGGTGGCTCACACCTGTAATCTCAGCACTTTGGGAGGCCGAGGCGGGCAGATCACAAGGTCAGGAGATCGAGACCATCCTGGCTAACATGGTGAAACCCCATCTCTACTAAAAAATACAAAAAAATTAGCTGGGCATGGTGGCAGGCGCCTGTAGTCCCAGCTACTCAGGACGCTGATGCAGAAGAATGGCGTAAACCCAGGAGGAGGAGCTTGCAGTGAGCCGAGATCTCGCCACTACACTCCAGACTGGGTGACAGGGCTAGACTCCGTCTCAAAAAAAAAGAGTAATGGCTCTGTTCTGTTACTTTTCAACAGGCTCTGTTAAGAGAGTGAAAAGGAAAGTCACAGCCTGGAACAAAATCTTTGCAAGTCACATATCAGATAAAGGACTTGTATTCAGAGTATGTAAAGTCTCTCAAAACTTGATGATCAAAATACAAACAACCTCACAGAAAAGAAGATACAGAGATGGCAAATAAACACACGGAAAGATGGCCAGTGTCACTGGGTACTTGGTGAATAAAAATTGAAGCCACAGTGAAATAGCACCACACATTTATTAGAGTGGTTAAACAGACTGACCATACCAAGCATTCATGAGTAGATGGAGAAATAGTCTCTCAGACATTGTTGGTGAAAATGTAAAAAAAACAAAACAAAACAAAAAACACTTTGGCACCTGTAATTCCAGCACTCTGGGAGGCCAAAGCGGGTGAATCACCTGAGGTCGGGAGTTCAAGACCAGCCTGGCCAACATGGTGAAACTCCATCTCTGCTAAAGATATAAAAATTAACCAGGCCTGGTGCTGCACACCTGTAATCCCAGTTACTTGGGAGGCTGAGGCAGGAAAATCTCTTGAACCCGGGAGGCAGAGGTTGCAGTGAGCCAAGGCTGCACGATTGCACTCTAGCCTGGGCAATAAGAGCGAGACTCCATCTCAAAAAAAATAAAGTAAAATAAAAATAAAAATAAAAAATAAAAAATAAACACTTTGGGAGAGTTTCAAGGCCTACTATGTGATCTCACTATTCTACTTCTAGATATTCACCCAAGAGAAGTGAAAGCTTATGTTCATACAAAGACTTGTGCACAAATGTTTGCAGCAACTTTCTTTGCAGTAGTCTGAAACTGGAAGTAACTCAAATATCCACCAACAGGTGAATGTATAACAAGTTCTAATATGTTCACACGATGGAAAGGTACTCAGCAGTAGAGGAATGAGCTAAAGACACACACAGCCACATGGAGGAATCTTTAAGTAATTACATTGGTGAAAAGAAGCCAGGCAGGCCCAGCTACTGAGGAGGCTGAGGCAGGAGGATCACTTGAGCCCAGGAGGTCGAGGCTGCAGTGAGCCATGATAACATCACTGCATTCCAGCCTGGATGACGGAGTGAGACCTTGTCTCAAAACAAAACAAAACACAACAAACTAAAAAAAAAGATGTCATATGATATGATTCTGTTTATAGAATTCTAGGAAATGCAAACTAGCCTGGGGCGATAGATATATTCATTATTTCGTTGTAATGGTTTTGAAGGAATTCATGCATATGTCAAATGTATTGATTTTACCCTAAATATGCACAGTTTATTTTATGATAATTATACCACTATAAAGTTTTGTTCTTGTTGTTTTTGTTTGTTTGTTTTGTTTTGTTTTCCTTTTGAGACAGGTTCTGGCTCTGTGGCCCACGGTGGAATCGTAGCTCATGCGACCTCCACCTCCTGGGCTCAAGCCATCCTCCCACCTCAGCCTCCTGAGTAGCTGGGACCCCAGGCATGAGCCACCACGGCCCCTAATTTTTGTGCTTTTTGTAGAGTTCAGGTCTCACTTTGTTGCCCAGGCTGGTCGTGAATGCTAGAGCTCAAGCCATCCACTCACCTCAGCCTCCCGAAGGGCTGGGATTACCGTACCTACCCTAAAGTTGTTTTTAAGAATGTAATAAATCCTTAAAACTCACCACTTCCTAATCATTTTGCCACGTTTTGGTATCGCGTGTGCGTGGGCTTGCTGACTTTCTCTGTGAGGGGCCAGACAGTAAAGATTTTGTGCTTTTGGGCTATCGATCTCCTTCACAACCTCGCAACTCCATGCCTGTGGTGAGACAGCAGCCACAGACGATGCTCCAACCAGTGGGCGTCGCGGCGTTCTGGCAAAACCTTGTGTTGCGACGTAGGCCTGTATCTGGTCTGGCCTTGGGCCCCGGTTTGCACGCCCCCCGAATGCGTGTTCTGCTGGGTGAAAGCGTCCATGGTGGCTGCTGCACCCTTCTTCCCAAATCCGAACACTGCAGCTGGTGGACGTCCACATTGTGAGCTCAGGTCGCCTCGTGACTAGGCTTTGGCCGATCCTGGCTCGCTGGAAGCATCTGTTCTCGCTGCGGACTCTGTCGTGGGGCCTGATCGCACACGGGGTTCCTGCCACAGGACTTACCCAACCTCTTCCCACACTGAGTAGGCAGAGCTCCGGGGGCCCAGGTGCCAAGCCCAGGCGGCCCGAGGGGTGCAGAGAGGCGCTGGGAAGGGAGCCCCAGGCACACAGGTGGTGAGGCGAGGATCCCTCCCTGTCGTCGCCCAACTCATCCCTCCGGGGGGCTAAGGCCCCTGCCAGGTGCACGGCCGCCTCCCTGCCTGGCTCCGGGAAAGCCCCCTCAGGTCTCTGTGGCGAGAACGGCCCAGAGGTGAGTCAGAGCCCTGGTCTCAGGCCCAGGGCTGCCAGCTCAGGCAGGAGGCCCAGGACCCTGCCAGGGGCAGTGTGCAGGTGCCCCCGGGTGCTGGAGACTCAGTCCCCATCCTCGTCACACCCTCTATCTGGGCCCCTGCAGGGATGCTCGTCAGACAACACGCATTCCACAGCGGCGAGCGCAGGCCTGGCCTCCTGCAGCAGCACCGGGGCCTGTCCTTACTTGCGGTGGCAGCAGGATCCTAGCAGCTGGCGGCCGCTCCCTGCGTCTGCTGGGCCGCCCTGCCTGTCTGCTTCTGCACACACAGCCCCGCGCCTGGTGGCTTCAGCATCCGGAGCTGGCCTGGGTGAGCCTGGGAGTGGAGCCCACACACCCCACATCTGAAGCTGGCCTTGATGAGCCAGGAGGTGGAGTGCAGCCCTCAGAGACAGGGACAGAGCCTGCCCCCAGGAGCCCGCACCCTCCCCTAGGGCTGGGGACTGCCAGGGGATGGTCAGCTCCGGTCAGCTGTTCCCTAGCCACTTCCCTCAGGGCTCCTCAGGACCCCACTCTGGGCAGGGACACCAGCTGCGCGACACTCACCACCTTCCACGACTCCCCTGGGCTGACACTTGCTCAGGCCTCCCCGTCAGGCCCTGTGCTGACCGCCCACCCCTGCCCTTCAGGCCCTGAGCTGCTGGTGGTTCTGGGCTCACCGTCCTCCATGCAGGCCCCTCCCCAAGGAAGGCCTCCGAATAGGCCCAGGCTGCATGCAGCCCCCCAGCCCTCTCAGGAGGGATCTGTGTGTCTCTGGAGCTCCTGGAGGCCCCGGCTCTCACCCGCTTGCAGGATGGGTGTGAATGTCTATACGTCTCGCTGGTGAGTCCCAACTCAACCCCGGCCCCAGCCACTTGGTGAAAGTCACTCGGCCAGGACCGCCAGCCCCTTGCAGTCCCCAGACCAGCGTCCAGGCGGCTGCTACACCCTCTCCTTGGTTAGCCTGGACCCAGGCTCTGACCTTGGCCTTCCTGCAAGATTCTGTCTCTGCCTCCTGGACAGCCAATTCCTCTTTTGAGAGGAAAAAACTCCCCTCTGAAGTCTGATTCAGAAAGGCCTCATGCAGTTAGACAAATCCTCAGAGAAACAAGGGCTTTAGCTTAGTTCCTGAGACACGGGTCCCATAGCGGGGAGGGAGGAGGAGAGCCGGGGAGGGGCCTTCCCAGAGTCCTGCAGAGGCGCCTTCTCAGAACGCCGCTGCCTGCGGGAAGGTGAGGACCTCCTTGCTGGGCCGGGCCCACCCCTCTGGCCTCTCTCCCACCCTCCTGCACCCAGTGGACCCTGCCTTGGGGCTTTGCACACTTGAGCCCGTCGCCTCCCGGCCAGGCCCTCCCTGCTCACCTGGCCCCACCCTGCTGTGATTTCATCCTCACATCTGCCCGTTATTCCCCTTCCTCCTACCCTCCCGCCCTCACACCTTCCACCTTGTGCCTCCCTTCCTGGTCTGTCTCTCCCTGAGAGCACAGCCCTGCGTGTGCCCGGGAGAAGGATCTTGGCAGGTGTTCATCAAACAAATGAATGAGCCCCAGGCTCTCTTCTCTCTTCTACCTTCGGTCTCTGACCCTCAAATGGACTGCAGGTTGGGTGGCTCCAGCACCCAGCACATCTGGAGCAGGTGGGGCTGTGGGGCCGGAACCTGGTCCCCTGTCCCTCGGCTGTGGGAAGGCCAGAGCGAAGGCTTGGGGCTTACGGCTGCTGTCCATAGGAAGCCCAGCCTGGGCTCCAGTGAGGAAGAACTTGCGAATGTGGGGGTCGTGCAGCCCAGGGAGCCACTTCCTGCTGCGTGGCGAGGTGAGCTCCGCATGTAAGCAGGAGCTAAGACAGTGCCGATGTCAGGGCAGGGCTGACCCACGTCACGGACTCTAACCCCCCACATATCTGACAACACACTAGTGTGGCTCCGGAAAAAGACAGGGCATCGAGGGAATCCTGTCCCTTCTGACCGTCCTGAGACGCGGCCACTGACTGTGCTGTGAGTTTCGGCAAAGCCAGAGAGATGCCCCTGACCAGAACTCAGGGCAGAGGGTGGGGTCAGCTCTTTATGGGGCTGAAAGGCTGGCAGGGGCGGGCTTGGGGTCTTGCAGAATCTGGTGGGCCTTGGGGAGGAGTTGGGTTTACGCTTTAACCCTGGGTCTTCCTCGCTAACTGCACGCTTTGATTTCAGGCAATGCACTCCTGGACCTGGCTCCTTCAGGATGCGGGGACCTATCTCTCAGCCACAGGGTACTCTCACTGACGGGGGTCCCATGTAGCAGGCGTCTAGTGAGCATCTGTTAGAGAATGAAGAAGGGGCTGGTGCATGGCTGGAGGTTAGGGCAGGGTTGCAGGGCCTCCTGGAGGGGAACGGCCTGAGACTCACCAGCTGAGGAGTCAGCCCGTCAGAGAAGAGCACAGGCCCCAGCCCCAGGCAGAGAACTTGACCTGCAGGGAGCCCCAGTCAGGGTTACTCCAGTAGCTACTGCCGCGTGACAAACATCCCCAGGCTAGGGGATTGAAAGAGCGGCTGCTGCTCTGGCTCCCATTCCGACTCAAAATCCAGAGTGGGCCGGGCGCGGTGGCTCACACCTGTAATCCCAGCACTGTGGGAGGCTGAGACAGGCGGATAATGGGGTCAGGAGATCGAGACCATCCTGGCTAACACAGTGAAATCCCGTCTCTACTAAAAATACAAAAAATTAGCCAGGCGAGGTGGTGGGTGCCTGTAGTCCCAGCTACTCTGGAGGCTGAGGCAGGAGAATGGTGTGAACCCGGGAGTCAGAGCTTGCAGTGAGCCGAGATCGTGCCACTGCACTCCAGCCTGGGCGACAGAGCAAGACTCTGTCTCAAAAAAAAAAAAAAAAAAAATTCCAGAGTGGACCCTCGCCCGGGCGGCAGCTGCAGCGTTGCTCTCTGAGTGATTACTTTGAAAACAGGGTGTGCAGACGAGGGCAATGCCAGAGGCCTGGAGGCTTCCCACTCGTGGTGCATTTTGGAAGGGGCCATTTCCGTTTCCTCTCAGATCTCTAGACCCAGCAGCTGATCCCGGCTCCCCGGGTGGACACAGCCCTCATCTTCTGGGTAATGTGGATGCAGCGTCCCCATCCTGAAGCCAGAGGCCAGGATTTGAGAGGCCAGGCCGGGGATGGAAGAGCGGGGCCTCTCTGTGTCCATCTCCCTCCTGGCTCCCTGCCTGGGAGCAGGCTGGAGTGGGGTGGTGGGGAGCACTTCACAGGGAGACGGGGAATCTGCCTGCAAGATCGATGGGGCAGGATGGGGTCAGCCCTGGCAATGGCCTCTCGATCGGCTGGACTGCTGCAATTCCCTGCAGCTGCAGCCGGATGCTGAGGAGTGCCTGGTGTTCCCCGGGCTGCGCGCTGAGGCGCATGGGTTACCAGGGATTCCTGCATCCCCATTGTCCAGTCTCAGGACGGGGCCTGGTCAGAGCTCACAGCCCAAACGCCAGCGGCAGCCTCGTGAGCTGCCCTCACTTCTCCCGTGAAGAGCAGAGGCTGGTGATGCTTCTCGCCGACCTCCTCGTCCTCCCGCACGGGGCGTTGTGCTATATGAGGCCCTGTCCCTCCACTCCCAGCAGCCGGAGCCGGCTCTGTCCCCTTCTCGGTCCTTGTTATGTGGGTCCAGTCTGCCCCTCTCCGCTTTTCTTCCCTTCCCCTGTTGCCAGCCAGTCTTCCTTTGCAGGAAGGTAGACGACGAGGGGATGAGCCCCTGGGCTGCCTCTTCCTCCCTGAGTCTCCATCTCCACGACGGGCTCGGATCTGGAGGCCGAGGGACGTGTGGCAACAGTTCCCTGCCCAAGGTGTCCAGACATGCAGGAAAGGAAGTTGGTGGCTGGAGAGGCCATTTCAGGGCAGCTGAGCTGGCAATGGATCCAGGACGCCCCCCAGGTGGTGAGCAAGAGGATGCCGCTTACCTGGGACGAACATGGTGGAGGCCACTCTACACAACCTGTGGCTCGGCCAAACCTTGACGTTCTGCCACCTTGCGTCACATCTTGGTTGTTTCTGGGAAAGAGAACGTCCCACATACCGTTCAAACCGGCGAGGGTATTTTGGAAGTGAATGGCCAGCCCAGGTCAGGGTCAGGCCAAGAGACGGCCGCAGCCTTCTGATGTGGCCACCCTGGGCCTTCCACGTTCCCACAGTCAGCCGGTGGCCCTGCTGGGAGCTGAGCCTTCTGTCTGTCTACCCCAAACCAGGGATGGCCTTGAAGGCAGGGCACTGCCTCCCAGCCTAGGTTCCTGGCAGTTCAGCCATCTGTCCCCATCCACGGCTTGGAGCTGCCAGGAGGGACGTCCAGGTCCAGCACAGCCACGACAGTTTCATCAGGGGCTGAAATTCTGTTAAGAAATACAGGAAAGGCCGGGCGCGGCGGCTCATGCCTGTAATCCCAGCACTTTGGGAGGCCGAGACAGGCGGATCACGAGGTCAGGAGATCGAGACCATCCTGGTTAACACGGTGAAACCCCATCTGTACTAAAAAATACAAAAAACTAGCCGGGCGAAGTGGTGGGTGCCAGTAGTCCCAGCTGCTTGGGAGGCTGAGGTGGGAGAATGGCGTGAACCCGGGAGGCAGAGCTTGCAGTGAGCTGAGATCCGGCCACTATACTCCAGCCTGGGCGACAGAGTGAGACTCCTTCTCAAAAAAATAAAAATAAAAAAAAGAAATACAGGAAAAATGACACAACATCCCCCAGGGCTCAGGACCAGGGAAACTGAGGAAAACTTGGGCAGAATTCTGGACGGAGCCCCATTAGGTGCTGAATCATGGGCAGCCCTGTGCCCTTCTTGTGCCTCAGTTTCCCTATCTGTGAACCTGGAATTGTGTCCTCGCCTGGGGTCATGGAGGATAGAGGGAGGCGGCCAAGGGCTGGGGATGACGCCCGGATACAGCAGTGCCCAGAGCTCTTTCTGCTGCTTGTTTCTGGATTTTCCCCTTTATTAAGATTTGCTGCTGTTTGGGATCATTTCTGACCCAGAAAGCAGTCCTGCGTGTGTGCGCCACTGTCCACCTTTGGAGCCGAAACCCTCAGTGGTGCAGGACCCAACAGAGAGGGGGCCTGTTTGGAAGCATTCGAGAAGCCCCACGGCCTGGCTGCCGAACCTGCTGGGCGCTGGCCTCTGTCGCTCACAGTCCCGGCCAACTCTAATGCTGCATCCTGTGCTTGGCTGTGGGTTTTCAAACCAGCAGCATTTATGACGCTGTCTCCCACCTGGACGCGCATCAAAGTCACGTCACAGGTCGGGCGCGGTGGCTCACACCTGTAATCCCAGCACTTTGGGAAGCCAAGGTAGGTGGATCATTTGAGGTCAGGAGTTTGAGACCAGCCTGGCCAACATAGTGAAATCCCATCTCTATTAAAAATAGAAAAATTAACCAGGTGTGGTGGTGCGTACCTGTAATCCCAGCTACTGGGGAGGCTGAGGCAGGAGAATTGCTGGAACCTGGGAGGTGGAGGCTGCAGTGAGCTGAGATTGCACCACTGCCCTCCATCCAGCCCGGGCAACGGAGCGAGACTTTGTCTCAAAAAATGAAAAACAAACAAACAAACAAAACAAGAAAAACCCCAAAAAACAAAGTCACATCACAGAAAGAGCGCTACTGACGTCCATGGGCTGGGATTTTAGGCTTTTCTGGGCCATTTTTAAAATACATGTTTCAATTTTGAGGATCATTGTAGACCCATATTTAGCCGTAAGAAAGAATAGAAAAAGGGTGAAGAGGGCACTCCTGATTCCCTCAGCCTCCCACGACATCCGTAGTGCCGCCCCACAACCAGAACCTTGGCACTGTTTGAGTCTCTCGTTTACGTGTTGTCTGAGGCCATTCTCGTGTTGCTAGAAAGGAATGCCCGAGGCTGGGTGATTTATGAGATTGATTTGGCTAACATTTCTGTGGGCTGTACAGGAAAGGTGATGCTGGTATCTGCTTCTGGTGAGGGCCTAGGGGAGCTCCAACCATGGCGGAAGGTGAAGGAGCAAGACAGAGAGAGAATGGGGAGGCCCCAGACATTTTGTGTTTTTTTGAGACAGAGTTTCACTCTTGTCATCCAGGCTGGAGTGAAATTGCTCGATCTTGGCTCACTTCAACCTCCACCTCCCGGGTTCAAGCCATTCTCCTGCCTCAGCCTTCTGAGTAGCTGGGACTACAGGTGCCCACCACCACGCCCAGCTAATTATTTGTGTATGTTTTTAGTAGAGATGGGGTTTCACCACGTTGGCCAGGCTGGTCTCGAACTCCTGACCTCAGATGATCTGCCCACCTTGGCCTCCCAAAATCCTGGGATTACAGGCATGAGCCACCTTGCCGGTCCAGTCCCAGACTTTTACACAACCAGATTCTTCCTTGAACTAACTGGGCAGGAACTCGTCATCAAGGGGATGGTGCTGGGCCATTCGCAGGGGACCCACTTTTATGATCCAACACCTCCCAGCAGGCCCCACTTCCAACACTGGGGATCGGGTTTCAACACAAGATTTTTGAGGACAAGCATTCAAACCACGTCAGGTGTACCACACGTGTGTGTGTTTAGCCCCATTCAATCGATCACAGGTGCAGTTGGCTCAGCCCCCGCTGCAGTCAAGATGCAGACACGCGTCAGCACGAGAACCCCACTGCCTTTTAATAATCACCCCTCTCTTTGGAAACGCCAGCAACCACTCACCTGTTCTCCATTTCCACAGTTTTGTCATTTGCAGAATGTTATACACAGAGCATCACATAGTGTGCGACCTTTTGGGGTTGTTTTGGCTCAGTAACATTCCCTAGAGAGTCATCAGAGTTCTAGTTTCTCCCCTTTCTTTGCGGAGCCATATCCCGTGACGTGGATGCACCCAGTTTACTCAGCCACTCGTCTGCTGAAGGAAATCTACGTTGTTTCTAGTTTTTGGCTATTATGAATAAAATTGACATAAATGTCCATGTCTAGGTTTTTGTGTGAACAGAAGTGTCCGTTTCTCTGGATAAATGCCCTAGAGTGCAATTGCTGGTGATATGGTAGTTCATGTTTAGCTTTTATTTTCTGAAATGGAGTCTTGCTTTGTAGCTCAGGCTGGAGTGCAGTGGCGTGATCTCGGCTCACTGCGATCTCCGCCTCCCAGGTTCATGCCATTCTCCTGCCTCAGCCCCCCGAGTGGCTGGGACTACAGGTGTGCAACACCACACCCGGCTAATTTGTGTATTTGTAGTAGAAACACGGTTTTACCATGTTGGCCAGGCTGGTCTCAAACTCCTGACCTCAAGTGATCCTCCTGCCTCGGTCTCCCAAAGCTGGGATTACAGGTGTGAGCCACTGCACCTGACCCACGTTTAGCTTTCAAAGAAACTGCCACACTGTTTTCAGAGTGGCTGTTACATGCTACAGTCCCACCAGCAGTGGACGAGAGATCTAGCATCTCCACATCCTCCCCAGCATTTGGTGCGGTCACTGTTTTTCACTTTGGCCATTCTGATGGGTGTGTTGTGATATCCCACTGTGGTTTCAATTACCTAATGGTGATGATGTCAAGCATCTTTCAATATTCTTATTCGCCATCCAGATGTCCTCACTGATGAAATGTCTGTTCATGTCTTTTGCCCGTTTTCTAATTGATGGATTGTTTTTGTGCTGTTGAGTTTTGAGAGTTCTTAAGTATTCTTTATATAGTTGAGATACTAGTTCTTTTTCAGAAATATGGTTTGCAAACATTTCTCCCCAGTCCACATTTATCTTTTCATCCTCTCTATGAGGTCTTTTGCAGCACAAAGCTCTTTAATTTTGATGAAGTGCAATTTAGGAATTTTTCCTTTGGTAACGAGTTTTCAAACTTTGGTTTCAATATTACAGGTTTTGTTTTTTTTGTTGTTGTTGTTTGTGTTTTGTATAAGGTGTGAGGTTTTGGTGGATACTCATTTTTTGCCTATGGATGTCCAATTGCTCCAACACCATTTGTTGAAAGGCCATCCGTCCTCCAAGGAATTATGTTTGCACCTCTGTTGGAAACCAGCAGGGCATATTTGTGTGGGTCTGTGTCTGGGTTCCCTGCTGTTCCATTCATCTGTGTGTTCAAACCTCCTCTGATATGGACTTGGTGAAGACAGTAATCTTTTGTACCCAGCAGAGTAGCTCTTCATGCTTTTTCCAAGATTGTTCAGCTGAGGCCTACACCTTTCGATATAAATTTTAGAATAAGCTTGTCTAAATTTACAAAGAGACTTGCTGGGATTTAGACAGAGATTTCATTAAATCAATCGATCAGTTTCATGGTGGGTGATACTATGTTGAGTCTTCCAATCCATGAACATGGCATATCTTTTTTCATTTGTTTAGGTCTTTTTTGGTCCTTTCATCAGCATTTTGTGATTTTCAGCCTACAAGTACTAGACATATGTTATCAAGCTTATGTCTAAGCATTTCATTATTCTTGGAGTGCTTGTAAATGATAAGACATTTTAAAATTTTGTTTCCACATTTTCATCGTTAGTCTATGGAAACGTGATTGATTTTTGAATGCCGATCTTGTATCCTGTGATTGTACTGAACTCACTAATTAGTTTTTTGTTTTTTTGTACATTTGTTGGGATGATCCATGTGAACAATCATTTCCTTGATAAGCAGAGATCATTTTATTTCTTCCTTCCCAATCTGTATGTCTTTTATTTATTTTTCTTGCCTTAGTGCAGTGAATAGGACTTCCAGTGTGTTGAATGAAAGTGGCGGGAATGAATATCCTTATCTTGCTCCTGATCTCAGGGAAGAGCATTTGGTCTTTTACATTAAGTGAGGTTAGCTGCAGGGATTTTGTAGATGTTTGTTGACAAGTTAAGGAAGTTCCCTGCTACTTCTAATTTGCCGATAATTTTTATTAAGAATGTGTGTTGAGTTATGCCAAATATGTTTTCTGAATAGATTGATAAGGTTATATCATTTTTCTCTGTTTTTTAGCCCGTTAATCTGATGGGTTGCATCATCTAGTTTTTCAATGCTCAGCCAATCTCACATACTTGGTATGAATCTCACTTGTTCTTGGTGTATAATTATTTTTATACATTGTTGGATTATATTTGCTTATATTTAGTGGAGGATTTTTGCCTCTATGTTCATGAGAGACATTGGTCTGTAGTAGGATTTTAAAACTGTCTTTAACTAATTTGGTGTCATAGAGTCAGTTTCACAAAATAAGTTGGAAAGTGTTCCTTCCTCTTCTCTGTTCTGGAAGAAATTGTGTAAAATTGGTGTTGCTCCCTTAAATGTCTGGTAGAATTCTCCAGTAAAACCATCTGGTCTGAGAGATTTCTTTTTGGGGAACTTTTAAATTATGAATTCAACCTCTGTAATGGTTCTAGGACTATTCAAATGATCGATTTCATCTTGGTTGAGTTTTGATGGCTTATGTTTTTAAATAATTGGTTCATTTCTTCTAAGTTGTCAAACTCTTGAGTGTAAAGTTATTCATAGTATTTTCTTATGATCCTTTTAATGACCACAGGATTTGTAGTGATACTCCCTGTTTTATCTCTGACATTGGTGATTTGTGTTTTTTTATTTTTGTCAGTCTTGCTAGTGGTTTATCAATTTTACGGATTTTCAAAGAACCAATTTATGTTGACTGATTTTCTCTGTTGTTTTCTTGTTTTCAATTTCATTAATTTCTATCCTTTATCATTTCCTTCATTCTTCCAGCTTCTCATTTATTTTGCTCTTCTTTCTCTAGTTTCCTGAGGCAAAAACTTAGATGATTGATTTGAGATGTTTTCTCTTTTCTAATGTTAAGTATTTGGTACTAAAAATTTCCCTCTGAGCCCTGCTTCATACCACAAATTTTGATGTATTTTTATTTTCACTCATTCTGTGAATTTATGTTTTTCACCACATTTGAGAAGTGTTCAGGTATTACTTATTCAAATCCTCAGTCAGTCCCGTTCTCTTCCTGAAAATCGGATGAGATTTTGTTATTGTTCTACTGGTTCCTGAAACTCTGTTCGTTTTTTCTCCTTCTGTTCCCTCCTCCTTCCCTCCCTCACTTCTCCCGTTTTCCTCTCCTTTCTCCCTCCCTCTCTTCCTTCCTTCCTTCCTCCCTCCCTTTCTCTGGCTATGGCTCCTATTGGGCCCATTCTATTGCTGTGTCCTCATCACTGGCTGTGTCCTCTGCCGTCTTCACTTTACTTCTGAGTCCATCTGGAGAGTTTTGTTTGTGTTTGTAATTGTTAGCTCTGTGTATTCCCTTTGGTTCTTTTTGATAACGTCTGTGTCTTTGCCGAGGTCTTCTATTTCATTTGCTTCTGGAGAGTGCATTGCTCCGTCACAGTGCCTGTGGTGACAACCCTGGCCCCCTGGTCGTGTCCTCAGCCTTGAGCTGGTCCTGGCATTGGTGTCATTCATTGTCTTTTCTCATTCACGTGTGTGTCCCCTGGCTTTTGCTGTGATGAGCAGCTTTTGCTTGTATCCTGGGCATTTTGGCCCTGCTTAGAGACTCTGAGTCTTGTGGACATACTTTCTTTTCCTAGGCCACTGCCCTGTAGGTTGGCACCAGGTCCTGGCTGGTGTCATGAGCTGTGGTTCCTGACATTTTCACTCTTTGGATGGGTGGTGCCGTCTGGGTATCCTTGGTTGATCTGGTGCTGGCAGAGTTTCCATTGGAGCTTCCTGAGGGGCCGGGGGTTTCCCAGGCCACGTGGCAGCTCTAGGTGGGGAAGGAAGTTTCTACCCCATGGCCACTTCCTGTGCTGAGCCAGCACGCCCTGGGATTCCCCTACCGATGCCACCCCTATTTCTTGGTGGGGAGGAGGGTCTCAGGTCCACGGGGACCAAGGGACTTTCCAGGCGTGGTTTGCTGTGCTAAGCCCCCTGCTCCAGGACCCTGTTGCACCTGGAGGGGGAATGGGTCCCCCCAGCTGCCTTCTCTTGCTAGGCTGGGAGTCGGGAAATGCCCGGCCTGGGTCTCCTTCCTGTCACTGGGCTGTCTCTCCCACCTGGGCCCTGACCACTTGCATGCTTTGGAATTTTCTGTCCACTGCCTGTGCAATTTCCTGGATTTATAACAGGGCTTAGTGGGAGGCGCCTGGATAAATGAGCCTTGTCTGTGCCAGGTGTCTCCTGATGTCTCTTTTTAGGCAGAACTCTTGGTAGGTCCCTTCTCAGTGCCTCAGTGTCCCCACCTGTGGGCATTCCCCACTCCCCTCTGGGTGGTTTGAGCCAGTGCCATGAACGGCTCACCAGTCTACACAGCATGCATGCAGGCTTGCGGGGCTCCTGACACAGGTGATGCCATCCAGCATCTCCACACTTATGCGCTAGCTTTGCTGGCCAAAGCCCTGGACCCGCCAGGAGGTTCATGGGGACCAGGAGGCAGGGAAACTGAGGCAGAGGGAGGCTCACTCTGAGCTGAGGGCAGGGGCTTCCTGCTGCCTCGAGATCCAGCACCCACCCCGGCTCCCCCGAGCTGTGAGCAGGGGAATGTGATCCCCCAGGGCACTGCCTGGCCATCCTGCCCCTTCCTTCTGCGTCCCCGTCTCGGGGAGTCCTGGCCATCACCTGCCTCCTGAGTGAAGGCTGTTCATGGTGCAGCCTCTGCAGATGGGTCAGCAGCTTCAGCTCTGACCCAGCCGGATTACAGGGACGCAGCCTTCCAGGGCTTGCTCAGAGGAGTGAGTGACCTGGCTGCAGGTTTGCAGAGCTGACACCCCATGGCCCACAGTTACCAGTGGGACCTGGGAGATGAGAAGGGGCAGGCAGGTGAATTTCCCTCCCTGCCTCTCCCGGGGAGAGGGCTGGAGTCCCAAGTGGCTGTGGGATTGTCCCTTGTGGCTGGTAATTGGCTGTGCCTGGCCCAGGAGCTCACCACCTGCTGTTTTGCTCTAGTCCCTTCCCCTCCCTCCTTCTGTCCTCCTGCCCCCTCCCCTCCCTCCCTCTGTCCTCCTGCCCCCTCCCCTCCCTCCCTCTGTCCTTCTGCCCCCTCTCCTGCCTCCCTCCGTCCTCCTGCCCCCTTCCCTCCTTCTCTCTGTCCTCCTGCCCCCTCCCCTCCCTCTCTCTGCCCTCCTGCCCCCTCCCCTCCCTCTCTCTGCCCTCCTGCCCCCTCCCCTCCTTCTCTCTGTCCTCCCGCCCCCTCCCCTCCTTCCCTCTGTCCCGGCTGCACCTGCACGAAGGCGTCACTCAACTGGAGGCTTTGCTGGGGATCGGTTTTCCAGACCAGGCCCCTTGTCTGCCACTCTCTGTGCTGAGCATTGAGGATCCTGGGAACAGAAGCCGCCTCCACCGCCTCGCCTTCTGTACAAGAGCCTGTTATAGGCCGAGTCGTGTCTCCCCAAACCCACGTGTGGAGTCCTCACCTCTGGGGCCTCAGTGTGTGGCCATATTTGGAAGCAGGGTTGTTGCAGCTGTGATTCGTTTAGATGAGGTCACAGGAGTAGGGTGGACCCAGCGACCTCATAAGAAGGGGAAATTTGCACAGAGCGGGGTGGGCGTGGGGCACATGGAACAAGCCCAGAGTCCTGCTGACCTGCGGGTGGATCGTCCAGGGGGGCCACCGGGGCAGCTCCTCGCCTGCCTGGAAACCAACCCAGAGGCACCTGCCGCGGCCTCCTCTCCCCACACTTCCCTCTCCAATTCCCGGAAGTTCCTTTGGCTCTGACTCTGCTCAGCTCCTTCCTGCTGAGCCACACTTTCCTAGATGCTTATCTCAGCCCAGGGTCCAAGACAGCAGGACACTGGCCCCCACCCAGGCCACGCCCCCCAGAGAGGGGCTCCCAGCAGGGGCCGCCCCCACCCACTTCCTCCCCTCCCAGGCCCAGGCCAGTCGCAGGACAATGCGCCTTCCCCATGGGCTGGGCCAGGTCCTTTCGGCCATTGGCCTTGGGGAAACTGGGACTGAAGCCGGGAGGACGCCTCCGCGGTGTTGGGCAGCGCCTCCAACGCACGCCCAGTGCCCGGCGGGCCCTAGTCTCTGGTCTGCTGTGAGCCAGAGCCGCGTCCTCACGTCACAGACCAGGAAACTCAAGTGCAGGTGGCCCAGCCCCTAGGGATGAAACGAGTCCTCCTGGGGCAGCCGCTCCCCTGGGAGCCACGTGGGGCCCTCACCCCTCACCTCCTGGTCTCCAGATGGCCTGAGCCGGTGCCACAGTTACACCCACTTCACAGATGAGTGGACGAGGCTCAGAGAAGCAGACGGAGGTGCCAGCACGGGGCAGGAATCCTGCGGGTGGCCCCTCCCCTCCGCGGCAGCTTCAGAAGAGTCCGTGACAAGAGGTCCCGCCCTGGACTTCGAGCAGGCAGGACGTGGACAGCCGCGGGGCTGTGAAAGCAGGAAGCCTGGGCAGTGCCTGGCTGCCCACAGCCAAGTCCTCCAAGCCCTGTGCCCTCCCCAGACCTGCTGCCCAGCGTCCTGCACCTCAGGAGCTGCACCTGAGCCTTCCTGGTCCTGGGCCAGCCTTGTCCTCCGGGCAGGACAGCCTGGAGTGTACAGAGGTGGCCTCAGGGCAGTGGCCTTGTTCGCGGGACCCGGGCCCACCCGGTGCTTGGCTGTGAAGGAGCTCTCCCTGTCAGGCCACACGGGGAGAGGAGTTGCCCCCAGGCCCGTGTGACCCAGGGGAGAAGCCCGTGGGGCCCCAGCCCGGGACCTATAGAGGGGCAGTTGGGAGTTTCTCTTGGAGAAGAGGGCATTACACCCCCAGGCCTGGGGGTCCCGGCGCCTGCGGAGCTGTCTGGCGGGAGGAAGTGTGAGGATCCTGCCGCGTGGCAAGCACAGAGCCTGAGAGCGGGGACAGGCTGTGGGTCAGACCCTGGCGTCCAGGTAGGGGAGGCTCTTACCGGGTGTGGTCCAGCCACAGCTCTGCTGGCCTGGCTGGGTGACCAGGGCCCTTCCCTGCTTTCGGCCTTAAGGTTGTCATCTGCAAGGAGGGCGTCCTCGGTTCTCTACCTAGGACTGGTGTGGGGCTCTGTTGAGACCCCAGGTGTGAAGCAGTCCCACAATTGTGCAATGGGGGCAGACACGGTGACCTCCACGCCCTCGGACCTGGGCTGTCACGCACTGGGGATGGGCTTGTGAGCTCCCGAAACCTGTGAGCAACCGCAGGTGGCCGGGTTCAGGAGCTGGCACCACCAGCACCTCGCAGGGACTTGTGGCTGTCCCTGAACACCAGCGTCCTGTGTCTAACTCAGTTGTACCCCAGGGGCTTTTTGGTGAATGAAAAATAAATTAATGATGAAGATCATTGTTGCAATTCATCGTTTTCTGTGTTCCGAGCAGTGAGGATTTCCTGGCTGACTGTTCCCAGTGATTCAGGAGGTGGCTGTTACTGTCTTCCCATTTCAAAGAAAAGAAAACTGAGGCCTGGCCGGGCATGGTGGCTGGAACCTGTAATCCCAGTACTTTAGGAGAGCAAGGCGGGAGGATCACTTGAGTCCAGGAGTGCAAGACCAGCCTGGGCAACACAGGGAGATCTGTCTCTACAAAAAATAAAAACAGTAGCCGGGCATGGTGGTGCCTGCCTGTGGCCCCAGCTACCCAGGAGGCCGAGGCAGGAGGATCATTTGAGCCTGGGAGTTCCAGGCTGCGGTGAGCTGAGATCGCACCACTGCACTGTAGCCTGGGCAACAGAAGGAGACCTTGTCTCAGAAGAAAGAAGAAGAAAACTGAGGCCGGAGGAAAGTGAGTCCCCAGCCCAAGGCCACAGGGCTGCGGGTGGGATTTGGAGCTGGGTGTCTTACCGAGAGCGGTGTGAGCTGCTTTAACCTCTGACTTCTGTCCAGTAGCCAATGCCAGGAGCAGGGCCACATCCACACCTGGCAGGCAGGAAGGGGCAGGTCTTTTCCTGCTGTGGACGGTCACCTTTCCCTGGCCTGGCTGAGCCCGCGGAGATTCTCTCCCGCTTCCTGAGGCTCTGGTCAGCCGGCAGGAGGGTCAGGCTGGGGTGGGCGGAGTGCGGACGGAAGCCTCATGCCCGTGCTCTCTGCTGAGCCCAGGAGAGGGATGAGCCCCAGCCGCCCACCCAGCCCTGCTCCCCACGACTTCTTTTGTGCCTGGCCTTGGGCTTGCTGTCCTCGCTGTGCTGACGGGGGCACCTGGGGCGTGGCTGGGTCGGAGGTGGCCTCGCCGGGCCTGGGTGGGGCTGTGACGGGGGCGCTCGGCCGACCTCACTCCCAGCCCCCCACTCACTCTCCGCAGGGGGCCTGGGCCGCCCTGGTCAGCCCATCTGTTCCTGCTCCTTGGAGAAGGCCGTCCCACCCTGGCCCCGGGAACAGAAGTCCCCCGTCGCCCGCCCCGACGGCCCCTCCGTGCCAAGTCAGGTCACTGCCCTGAGGGTGGGAGGGGGCGGGGCTGCCTCCTGGGGTCCTGCCATGCCCTCCCCAGCAGAGCCCCAGCTACTCCCTCCCATCCACTGCCCCAGCCACCCCGGCCACTTTGTCCTCTGCCACGCGCAGGGTGGGCCGGCCTCAAGCCCTAAGCTGTCAGTGCTGATTTATTTTCCTGATGTGGGACCGGTGAGAACAATGGCCTCTCCCACGGGCACAGGGGACCACATGCTTTCCCCGTCCGAGACCCCGGCCTCCAGGTCCTCTGCCTTCCTGGAAACGGGGCTGGGACCGCTATCCTGGTCACAGAGGAGGAAACTGAGGCTCAGAGAGGGGAATGCTGCGGTGAAGGTTTGAACGCATTGTAGGGTAGCCTGGGTGTGTCCGCCGGGAGCTGCCATCCCGCCCGCCACCCTTGCACCTCGGGGCCTGGGTCTCAGGCCTCAGAAACCCCGACTTCAGGTAGGATTGACGGATCCAGCAAAGACACCAGCCCAGACGCCGCCCGAGGACAATGGCCAGTGGGAAGGGGCTCCCAGCCACGACCCCACCCCAGTGCCTGCTCTCCTGCTGGGGGACACACGCCGTCTCTGCCCACCGTCCAGCTGTTCCCTGGGCCCAGCCTGTGTCTCATGCCCATCGGGCTGCAGAAGTGGCCCTCTGTCCCCATAGCCTGGGCCGGGCTGGTCACGGGGCAGACATCAGACCGCGGGCCCCAGTCGCCAGCGCACAGGCCCAGACCTGCCGCGAGGACAGAGTAGGAGACAGTGGAGCATGGATGTGAAGCCAGGAATCCCAGAACAGGGGACAGGCAGGGCCCAGGGTGGGCTGGGGCCTGCGGCTGTGAGTCGGGGGCTGAGGGGAGGCTGCCGGTGGCTGCACGTCCCGACTTGCACGGCAAACGCCCGGCCAGGCAGCCCCTCCAGCCCCAGCAAGCCACTGCCCGCCCGCGGCCTTCCTGCCATGCACAGCCCTCACCTGGCACCCCCCCGTCCTGCAGCTTCCCCACCCCCGCCCTCCCCTCCTTCCATTTCCAGCAGGAGAGAAAGCAGAACGTCTTCCTGAGCAGCCACGGGCCAGGTAGCCTGTCTCCGGGGCGCGGGCAGGAAGGGCTGCTGTCTCCCGGGGGTCTTCCAGAGCCACCAAGTCCCCTCAGGAGGGGATGGGCTTGCCAGCTCCTCGGGGGGCCGCCCTCTCCTCTGTCGTCACACCCCGCTTCCTGCCGCGCTGGCCACGCACGTCCACTCCTTTGGGTCTCTGTGCAGCATTCCCACGCCCTGGCCGGCTGTCCTCCCTCTGCCCCGGCTCCGAGGCCCTGTGTAAATGCCACTTCCTCTGGGAAGATGTTGGGACTTGAGTTGGCAGCCAGTGGGAGTCGTGGATGGCTCTTGAGAAGGGAAGAGCTCTCAGAGGTGTGAGGTGTGAGGTCAGGGAAGGAAGGGGGGGCGTCGGAAACCCCACCCGCTCTCCCCTGAGGGACGCGCTCTCTCGGGGCAGCTGCCGGCTGCGTCCTTGCTGGGTCTGTGTCGGCCCCGCAGCGTCTCTGAGCCGGTGGCCCATTTGCCCATCTTCAGGGACACCCCTGGCTCCACTCCTCTCAGGGCCAGGTCCCTCTGCATGTGAAGATGCAAAGCGGCCCCTCCCCGTGCCCTTTCACTTCCCCCACCGCACCCCTGCCCTTTCAGTTCCCCCGCTGCACCCCTGCCCTTTGGCCTCCCCCGCCGCACCCCTGCCCTTTCGCCTCCCCCGCCGCACCCCTGCCCCTTCAGTTCCCCCGCCGCACCCCTGCCCTTTTGCATCCCCCACCGCACCTTGCCCTTTCGTCTCCCCTGCTGCACCCCTGCCCTTTCGCCTCCCCTGCCGCACCCCTGCCCTTTCAGTTCCCCCACCGCACCCCTGCCCTTTCGCCTCCCCCGCCGCACCCCTGCCCTTTCGCCTCCCCCGCCACACCCCTGCCCTTTCGCCTCCCCTGCCGCACCCCTGCCCTTTCGCCTCCCCTGCCGCACCCCTGCCCTTTCGCCTCCCCCGCCGCACCCCTGCGGCTGTGTTTTTTCCCACGGCCCAAAGAAGTGATTTCCGTGGTCTGGACACGGGGACAGTCAGGGAACTGAAAGTGGCCTTCGTCATCTTAACTCAAGTCACTCCAGTCTCTCTACGGGTGCTGCCGCTTCCCGCTCTGCAGCCGCGTCTTTTCAGGAGCATCTGCCCTGGGGATGGACTCACAGGCCCTGCTGCTTCCAGGGACTTCTGGCACCTTCCTCTGGCTCTAGCATCCAGTCCTCAGATTCCCCATCTGTGAGATCGGTGAGCTCTGCTCGTCCCCCACCCCAGATGCACGCCGTGTAGCCTGGGACCCCCGTGGAGCTTTGAAAGTCCAGAGCAGGCTCAAGCCTTACGAGACGGGTTCCAAGCTTCCCGGCCATGGGCCTCACGGACCGCGGGGTTGGAATCTCAGCACCTTTAGCCAAACGGAGCTTGGGTGTGGGTCACTGGGGGTCAGAGAGGTTGAGCGGCCTGCCCAGAGCACAAGGCTGTGATGGGCAGCTGGGCTGTGAGAGGCAGGCCCGGGGACAGAAGGGCCTGTCTCAGGGGAGGCTGGCTCGGTCCCTGAGTGAGGATCTGGCTGTCTCCAGCTGCACGAGAGACGCTGGGGCAGAGGCTGCCTCCGAGCCCGGGATCTCCCAGCTGGTCCCGTGACGGTGTGGGTGTCGACATGGACCCCATACCTTTTGCGAGACATCCTGCCCCTGTGGACCTCTGCAAGCTCCACACCGCAGGGCTCACTCAGCCGCCTGGGCTCGGGTCTCCTCCCTCAGGGGAGGCTCCTTCCAAGGAGGCTGGGCTGGGCGGCTGTGGGCCCCACGAGACCCCCAGCACACAGGGCGGCCCACAAGCCAACAGTAGGGCCCACGCACCCTTCCCACCCCGTTCATCTTCCCATCCCGTGTGCGCTCCAGCTGGAACAAGGCTGTCCTTGTCTCTAGAACTGGTGACTCTGAGTGGAGACAGTGAATCGGAGACCGCAGGACAGATTTGCTGCGTTTGGGGCAGGGGGACGGCGAGTGAGCGAGGGCACGTGTGCCTCCGTCAGCCCACAGGTCCAGCTCTCCACGGAGCGTGGCCGCTGTGGTGGGAGTGGGGTGAGGCCTGGAACCCGGCCATTGCTTTTCTGAGACAGTGTTTGTGAGAAGCACCCCGGACCCCAGTGTGAGTTTCTGTACTGGGAAGCAGCAGCTGGTTCCACTGGGAAGCAGGCGTTCCACGGAGACAGGCCTTTTAAGGGGAAAGAAGAATCTCTGAGGCCTCCCGACTCCAGAGGGGGGTTCCACCCCGCCGGCCCGGCTGTGCCCCGGGAGAGGGAGGGACACCGCTGGGGAGGGACACAGTTGGGGAGGGACATGGCTGGGGAAGATCACGGCTGGGGGGGAACACGGCTGGGGAGGGACATGGCTGGGCAGGGACACGGCTAGGGGGGAACACGCTGGGGGTACACGGCTCGGGGGGAACATGGCTGGGGGGAAACATGGCTGTGGGGGAGGGACACGGCTGGGGAGGAACATGGCTGGCTCAGCTCATTCATTCACTGACTCCCTCAATTCATGCCCTTGGTGCCATCACATGACAGAGGCCAGGTTCTTAAAACTTCAGTCAGAACTATTTTTCTGAACTCTCCTTCCATCCTTCCCTCTCTCCCTCCCTCCCTCCCTCCCTTCCTTTCTTCCTTCCCTCTCTTTCTTCTTTCTTTTTTCCTTCTTTCCTTCCTTCCTCCCTGCCTTCCTTCTTTCCCTCTGTGTCTCTCCCTTTCTCTCCTTCTTTTCTTTTTCTTTTTTTCTCCCTCTCTCCCTTCCCCTCCTCCCTCCTTCTGCTCTCCTCTCTCCCTCTCTCTCTCTCTCTCTCTTTCCCCCCAGCTCCCTCTGTCTCTCTCTCTCTTCTTTTCTTCCTTTTGGTTTTTTGGTAAAGTGTGTTCACAAGTTCCAGGCCCTCCTAGGAGATCAAAGGGGGAAGGGTGCACGGAGCAGGCTGCACCGCCCAAGGCCCCCCTGTGGGGTTTCTCCGAGTCTGGACTTTGCTTTAAACCCTCCTCGACTTTCCCTCGCTGTCCGCTGCAGGTGTGACCTCTGTGTCCAGGCTTAGCTCCCGGCACCGTTGTTTCGAAGTCTGATGGAGCTGCGTGGTGGGGAACCAGGCTCCAGGCGTCCGATGCCCGGATGGGCGGTCGGCCACATTCACGGTGCCAAGCTCAGATCAAAGGCCGATGGAATGGGGCAGCCTGGCCCAGCCTCGGGTCCCCACAACAAAGCCCGGGTCCACTGGTCACAGATCACAAAAGGCCCGGGCGATGCAGCCTTGCTTGTGTGGGGAAGGCCTCAGAGAAAGCAACAGGGCATTCTCGGGGCCGCTGTCCCACCACAGAACCGCTTGTCACACATGAAACAGCAGATTAAGAATTTCCTTTTCTATTTTTGCTGCAAAATTTGCACTGGAAAGGGCTTGGTTTGGAAACACTCTCCCCTTTGAGCTGCTTGGCTGCAGACGAAAGGGGCGTCCAGCCTGCGGTCCGGCCCGGAGGGGCATTTGCAGCCTGGGCAGCCTCCTCCGTGTGACGGCGATAAGGGATCAGAAACCTATTATCGCTGTTTTTATCGTGCTGGTTAACCATTAAAAACCGAGGTGGAGGTGGGGGCTGGGGGTGATTTGTTGACTTGAAGAATGGTTTCTGGCTCTGTGGAATCCTTGCCCCTAAGCCCCAACTTGGCGGCTGGGTGAGGAGGACACTGGGGGCCAGTTTGGCCTCTCTGCCCCGGGGAGAAGAGAGACTCAGATGTGTCTGTGGGCTGGTGGTTCCTGGGTGGAGTCCGGCACCTTCTGGGGCTGACCGGCGGTTAAAGACATGTGAGAGCCGCACGTGGAGAAGCTTTTCCTGCAGAGGACCGGGCCATCTTGGGCAGGGAATAGGGCTTGCTGGAGGCCTCGCAGTGGGGAAGGGAAGGGGATCTCTGCCCAGCTCTGCCCCACTTTCCAAGGGTGGGGCACAGAGTCTGGGTGAGAGGCACTGGCTGCTGTCCCGATACCCAGGGGGCAAAGCGCTGGTGTGAGTGTGGACAGGGCTGCTTGGACTTGGACTACAAGCTCGGTCATGGTTGCCTTTGGAGCATGTCTTTCCTTTTCTCGTGGTGTGGGGTTGGGGGGGTGTGTTAGGGTCAGTGGTGCAATCACGGCTCACCACAGCCTCAAACTCCTGGGCTCCAGCGATCCTCCTGCCTCAGCTCCCTGAGGAGCTGGGACTACGGGTGTACGCCACCACACCCGGCACATTTTAAAAATTTTTTATAGAGACAGGGGCTCGCCGTGTTGCCCAGGCTGGTCATGAAGTCCTGGGCTCAAGCCATCCTCTCGCCTCGGCCTCCCAAAACTCTGGGATGACAGGAGGTGTGAGCCACTGCACTTGGCCTCCGTTGGGTCATTTCTGAGCCCACTGACACACAGACCCGTGAGGATGGCTGTCCTGGGTGTGGCTCACACTTTCTCCAGGGCCTGGTGTTCCGGCCGCCCGAGCAGCACGCAGGGGAACGCAGGCAGCAGTCGCTTTGCTGGGGTCCGGTCCAGGCCCGATGTCTGCTGTGTGTGGCCCGGCCGGCCCAGCCTCCCTTCTGCATGGGGTGGATTGATCCTGCCTCAAGGGCTGTCAGTGGAGAGGCAGTGAAGGGCCGCCTGTGAGGTGGGAAGGCCTGGTCCATCCTAGGTGCCTGTAACCTGCATCGGATCAGCCTCCCTGCCGCAGCGGGAGGCTGTTGCTGAAGGCACCCCCGGCTCCCAGCGCAAGAAGTGGATTTGGCTCCGTTGCTGCTTTTCCCCCTTGCCTGGCTGGCGGGGCTGTTCCTTCACCGTCTCAAAGGCGTCTGGGCCCCTGAGGCTTGACCTGGGTCTTCCAGGGACGGGGAGAGGGAGGGTCGTCCCCACCAGGGAGGAGGAGAGAGGGGGTCCCCCCACCAGGGAGGAGGAGAGTGAGGGTCGCCACCCACCAGGGAGGAGGAGAGAGTGGGTCCCGTCACCAGGGAGGAGGAGAGAGGGGGTCCCCCCCCCGGGAGGAGGAGAGAGGAGGTCACCACCCACCAGGGAGGAGGAGAGAGGGGTCCTCTCACCAGGGAGGAGGGGGGGTCGCCCCACAGGGAGGAGGAGAGAGGGGTCACCACCCACCAGGGAGGAGGAGAGAGGGGTCCCCTCACCAGGGAGGAGGAGGGGGGGTTGCTCCACCAGGGAGGAGGAGAGAGGGGGTCACCACCCACCAGGGAGGAGGAGAGAGGGGTCCCCTCACCAGGGAGGAGGAGGGGGGGTCGCCCCACCAGGGAGGAGGAGAGTGAGGGTCGGCCACCACCGCCCCACCTCTGCATCCTCCTGGTAACAGGGCTCAGAAGGGAGGCTCTTGGGAACACGTGGAGGGACGACCTCCCCAGGAGACCAGCGTTGTGATGTACAGCTCTGTGAACTGACTTCCCTCAGTGACCCTGTGAGGTCCCTGCGCCCATTTCACAGGGGAGGAAACAGGCTCAGCTGGCGGAGCCACCCAGAGAACAAGGGACTCGTGGTTTCGACTGAGCTGCTGGCCTTGGCGCTTTGCCCTCCAGACACCTGGCAGGGAGGGTGTGGGCGACTCAGGACACAGAGGACGGGGAGAGCTCAGCGCCCTTGACCTTTGCTCCCACAGGACTGTCACTCTCCAACCCCTGACAGGCCCTGTGCAGCCACCTGCCCCAGGCAACCACCAGCCGTCCTGACGTCTCCTTTTGTCTTGGGCACCTACTGTGCGCTGAGCCCCTCGAGTGTGTTGGAGGCCTACTATACGCTGGACTGGGTGTGTTGGGTGCCTACTGTGCGCTGGGCCCTTTGGGTGTGTGGAGTGCCTACTGTGTGCTGGACCCCTCAGGTGTGTTGGACACCTGCTGTGCGCTGGGTCCTTTGGGGGTGTTGGACATCTACTGTGTGCTGGGCCCTTTGCGTGTGTTGAGCACCTACTGTGTGCTGGGCCCCTCCAGTGTGTTGGACGCCTACTGTGTGTTGGGCCTTTTGGGTGTGTTGAGTGCCTACTGTGTGCTGGGTCCTTTGGGTGTGTTGAGAGCCTACTGTGTGCTGGGCCCTTTGGGTGTGTTGAGCACCTACTGTGCACTGGGCCCTTTGGGTGTGTTGGGTGCCTACTGTGCGCTGGGTCCTTTGGGGGTGTTGAGCACCTACTGTGCGCTGGGTCCTTTGGGTGTGTTGGGCACCTACTGTGCGCTGGGCCCTTTGGGTGTGTTGGGCATCTACTGTGCACTGGGCCCTTTGGGTGTGTTGAGTGCCTACTGTGTGCTGGGCCCTTTGGGTGTGTTGAGTGCCTACTGTGTGCTGGGCCCTTCAGGTGTTGGGAGAAGTCTAAGGGTCAGTCCTTGCCCTCTGGGAAATGGATGTTCAGTTGGGGAAACAAAGTCCACAGGAGGGAAATGGAAGCATGGCCCTGACCAGACGCCTTTCATGTCTGAGGTGGGCCCTCATGCGGCCACAGCCCCCGTGTTCACCCAGGTCCATCTAATAGGCTGCCTTGGGTTTTATGAGATAACGGTCTACACCTGACAGCTGTGACTGGTAGGAGGCAACCCAGCCGGCCGGGTCAGTCTGTCTGTAGCAGAAAGCCAAGGAATGAGGTAATACACCTGGACGCACGCATTGTGGTTAGAAGTCAAATCCCCCAGGGCCTTGTAGAAGAACTGAGAGTGTCTCTGGGCCCTTTCCTGCTTCCTGGACCCAGTAACCTAGAAGATCACTGGCCATCTTTGCCCGCAGCAGCCTCTCCCAATGCCCTTGGGGCAGCCCCCTTTGCCCTGCAGGACGGAGGCTGTGACGTGGCTTCCCGTAGGATGCGGCATGGTATTCGTGAGTCAGGGCCAGCGCATCGAGCCACGGAGCACCCTCGGCTGCCAGCTCCGCCCTAGGGCTCACCTGGCCCTCGACAGAGTCTGCGAAGCAGCTGCCCTGGGGCTCCAGCGCCCACAGGCACAGCCTGGGAGCTAGTGGTGGGAGTGGGGAGACCAGGCCTGGGCTGAGTCTGCCGCTGAGGCCTCCTCCCTCTGCTTGTTACCTGGGCCTGGCTTGGCTGCCTTGCTTTTAAAAACATTTTATTTGAAACAAAGAGTCTATTTATTACATTTTATTAACAGGGTGTGGGCCTGTGCCAGAGCATCAGGTGGGCTCGGAGTCAGGTGGGCCTGGGCTGGGTCCAGTCCTTGCTTTACAACCTGTGGGACCTGGGGCCGCCCTGGCCTCTCTGAATCCCGGTTCCTTATCTGTTTAATGGGAGCGGAATTCCCACCTGGCCGGGTTGTTGTGGGGCACAGGTGAGATAATGTGCCATAAAGTGCCCGTCGGGGACTTGGCAGCTGTGGAGCAGCCTGAGTGGCCTTGGTGGCACCACCGGGGTAGGCGGCCCGTCTGTAGCGCCAGGCAGGCTGCGTCGTTCGCCTCTGCAGCCAGCCTGGGGCCCGGGGCCTCAGCACCGTGGACGCTTGCCAAGCATCTGGCCACAGCAGATTTGAGCCTTGGTCAGCCCCTGTCTAAGGGCTCCAGTACCATGATCCATTCCCTGGGGCCCGGCACGCAGTGTGCGTGGTGGGACCCAGGAATGTGACCCATCTTCCCAGCCCCGAGGGACTGATCTTCTGCCTCCGAGAGGCCTACTGGAGCCCGGAGACGCTGCCCTGGGGGGCTGGGCTGTCAGCACCGGGAGGGGCCCCCTGTCCCGCAAGACCAGGCATGTGCCGGGACCCACATCCGGAATTCGGCTGGGGCGGCTTCCTGGCCGCCGAGGCCCATGTCTGCTCTTGTCCAGGAATGCCCCGCGCCCCTCCCGAAGCCGTCTGCTACCCAGGCGTCTGTTCCCCCTTCCGTGACAACGGGTTAAGGAGCCACCGCGCCACACAACGTGTCCCTTCACAGCCTCTGGGAGGACGCAGTCGCGGCCAGACCCAGTGCCTGCAGGAGGAGAGGTTGTCACCACAGGAATCCGAGAAGAGAGAAGGGATCTCGGCTTGGGGCTCCCTGGGGACTCCCTGGGGCGGGGGTGACTCCAGGCTCACGGTGCACAGGGCCTGTGGATGCTGAAACAGCTCCCAGGTGAATAAAGCCACATCGTGTCCCCGAGCAGCCCATGAGATTCAGGAGCAGCTGGCCTGGGACCACAGCAGGCGTGGGAGGGTGTGCTCCAGCCACAGATGCGGGGCACTCCGTGGGACATTAGGAGATGCTGCTGGTCACCAGACGCCGTGGTCCAGGCGGGGCTCTGTGCTGTGGCACCAGGAAAGCTTGTCCACCCCCGATGGCTGCTGGGGCTCCAGTGCATTCTCCTCTCTCCACCCTCCTGGTGAAGTCCAGGATGCCCACTGCCGGGGAGACACCAGGCCTCTGTGGCCGGTGGGCAGACCAGATCAAGGTCAGGTGGACCCTGGAGAAGTGGGGTCACTCGGGACAACTGTTCTGAGCACCCACAGAAGAGGCTGTTGCGGGCTTTGATTTGATAAGCCATGGTGGGCCTGGCAGCCCCCACTGTTGCTGCTAAATGTGGGGGCCTTTTTATTTTTTTGAGATGGGGTCTCGCTCTGTCACCCAGGTTGGAGTGCAGTGGCGCGATCTCGGCTCACTGCAACCTCCACCTCCCGGATTCAAGTGATTCTCCTGCCTCAGCCTCCCGAGGACCTGGGATTGCAGGTGTCCACCACAGCGCCCAGCTAATTTTTTGTATTTTTAGTAGAGACGGGATTTCACCGTGTTGCCCAGGCTGGTTTCGATCTCCTGACCTCGTGATCCACCCACCTTGGCCTCCCAAAGTGCTGGGATTTACAGGCATGAGCCGCTGCGCCCGGCTGACTGTGGGTATCTTTGAGCCACACTCCGAGAACCTGTGCTCTGAGCTGGGGTCCGTGGGGGACGCTGGGTCGGGTGGACGCTGTGATCTGTTCCACGTGGCAGCGGGAAGAAGAACACACCAGGGGCGTCTGGCCCTGGCTCAGATCTGAGCAACTCCCTCCATGCCTTGGGCAGGCCCGTCCCTCTCTGAGCCTCAGTTTCCCCACCTGTTCAAGGAGCTGATGTCCACAGACCCTTTCTTCATGAGGGCCTGTCTAGTAGCCACCCCAACCAAGAGTTTCTCACGTCTGACAACCCATCTACAGAGCCCAGAGAAGTATGGTTGACTTTAAACTCACCAGAACCTCTTAGCTCAGCTGGCTGACCAGGCTGGGCTCCAGGCAGTCCATGCCTTCCGGAAGGGGCTGGGACTGGGGTTTCCCTCGGTGAGCAGGCTGGGGTCTTCAGCCTCAGGCCCTTTCTCCCATGCCTGGGTGACAGGAGGTGGCCTTAGAGCTGCAGAGGCTTTCTCAACTATCATTGATGGATGACGGCTCACACCACCAGCCTGGGCATAGGGGCCTGAGGCCTGTCAGGGCCCCCTCCCTCCTCCCCAGGCTGCAGTCTGGATGGGGGGTCCTGTTTGCATACACTCTGCTGCCCCGCTTGTGCAGGTGCTGCACCCCCTGCCCCCCGCAGAAGTGCCCTCCCGCCTCCTCCTTTTGGATCAGCCTCTGCACCTTCCACTCCAGCCCCCAAGGCCCCAGGCAGGTGTGTGGGTGACACAATCATTCATGCGACTTTACAAGACTAACTTCCAGGTCTCTTCTCTGGATAAGGCGATGTTCTCAAAACATGACCCCCAGACCAGCAGTGTGAGTGTCACCTGGAACCACCGCAAATGCAAATTCCGGGCCTTGGCAAGCCCTGCCGGTGATTCTGAAGGTGCTCAGGTTGGAGAACCTGGCTGGGTGAGGTCCAGGAATTGTTTTAAATGTCAGGGTGATTTGTGTGTCTTCTTTTGAGAAATGTCTCCTTAGATCCTTTGCCTGCTTTTCAATCAAGTTACTGGTGTGGCTTTTTCTTTTTTTTTTTTTTGCTGTTGAATTGCTTGAGTTCTTTGTAGATTCTGGATATTTGTCCCTTGTCAGATGAATAGTGTTCAAATATTTTCTCCCCTTCTGCGGCTGCCTCTTCCCTCTGCCGACTGTTTCCTTGGCCTTTTGCAGAAGCGTCTCAGTTTGATGTAGCCCCATTTGTCTATTTTTGGTTTTGTTGCCTGTGATTTTGAAGTCTTGGCCATAAAATCTCTGCCCAGAACAATGTCCTGAAGTGTTTTCCTAATGTTTTTCTTCTCATAGTTTTATCGTTTTGGGTTTTACATTTCAGTCTGTAACCTATTTT
The DNA here is from genome assembly GCF_009764315.1 of Trachypithecus francoisi. NCBI lineage: Eukaryota > Metazoa > Chordata > Mammalia > Primates > Cercopithecidae > Trachypithecus > Trachypithecus francoisi. The sequence continues at coordinate 110,295,646 of NW_022681469.1, forward strand.
GAGTAGGTTTTTGTATATGCTGTGAGACAGTATATGAAAAAAATGCTCAACTTCACTAATCACCAGAGAAACGCAAATCAAAACCACAATGAGACATTATCTTGTCCCAGTCAGAATAGCTATTACCAAAAAGACAGACAAAAAACCAAAACACAAAATAAAACAAAAAACCACGCGGGTGAGGATGTGGAGACAGGGGAGCTCTCATACACAGATGGGGGCATGTAAACTAGTAACAGCCACGGTGAAAAACAGTATGGAGCTTCCTCAAAAAGCTAAACACAGGACCACCACGTGATCCCGCAGTCCCGGGACCGGGTATTTGCCCGAGAGAAAGGAAATCGGCACACGATTGAGTTATCTGCACCCTCTGTTCACTGCAGCACGAGTCCCCGCAACCAGGATGTGGAATAAACGCACGTCTGTCAGCAGAGGAAGGGGTTAGGGGAATGTGATCTGTGCACACAGTACAGTTATGATTCCGCCGTAAGAAAGAGTGAAATCCTGTCACTCTAGGCAACACGGAGGAGCCCCGAGGACTTTCCACCACATGAAATAAATCAGGCACAGGAAGAGAAATGCCGCCGGTCCTCACTCACGTGTGGAGGCTAAAAGCGTTGAGCTCGTAGAAGGAGAGAGGCGCATGGTGGTTATGCGAGGCCGGCCGGGGGGAGTGCGGGGGAGACATTGGTTAATGGAGGCACAATTACAGTGAGACAGGAGGAATGAATGTGAGGGTTCGACGGGACTGCAGGGTGACTCCAGTTAATGATAATTTATTGTGTATTTTTGAAGCTAGAAGGGAGGACTTCGAATGTTCACAACACGAAGACAGAACAATGTCAGAGGGGCTGGATTCGCCCATCTCCCTGATTGGATCATTACGCTTTGCATACGTGAGTCCAAACATCGCTCTGTATCCCCCACACGCGTGCAGTTAGTACGTGTCAACCCCAAAACACACGTTGGCGTGGCCCCCGGCTGCTGGAGGGCCTGCATGAGGAAGGCACTGCCTTGCCCTCTTTATCTCAGTGAATCCCTAAACAACCAGCGGCATCCGGGAATTCGTGCCCATTTTTCAGATGAGAGAACTGAGGCTCACAGAGACTGAGACTCCCAAGCCCCGGCACCACCAAGCGGCAGAGCTGGCCTCGAAGCCGTCGAGCCGCAGAAGAGTCAGGATTACACCGAAATGAACGGGAGCCTCACTTCGGCACCCGTGGATTTTTTTCTGAGTTTAGTACGTTCCAATAAACATTTATCTAAGTGGAAACTGAAATCTTTTGTGTATCAAGGGAAAAGGCAAGTTAAATGGGTACCACATCTGCAACAACTATGGCAAGGAATTCGCATTTTAATGACATGAAGACATATGCAAATTGATGATAACAAGACAACAACACTGGCTGGGGTGCATTGGCTCACGCCTGAATCCCAGCACTTTGGGAGGCCGGGGAGTGTGGGGGGGGGGTGGATCATGAGGTCAGGAGTTCGAGACCAGCCTGGCCAACATGGTGGAAACCTGTCTCTACAAAAAAAAAAAAAATTAGCTGGGCGTGGTGGCAGGAGCCTGAGGCAGGAGAATGGCGTGAACCCAGGAGGCGGAGGTTGCAGTGAGCCGAGATGGCGCCACGGCACTCCAGCCTAGGTGACAGAGCAAGACTCTGTCTCTAAATAAATAAATAAATAAAACCCAAAAACAACCACAAAAAGCAACAACACTGAGATCCCAGTAAGTAAAGAGGCAAAGGACCAGAGACCCTTTGCAGAAACAGAAAGTGCAGGGAGCAGGTAATGAGACCAGTGACCCACCAGATATGCAGCTCAGGAGGTGTCTCCTTGAGGATCCGTGTGGTTCTCTAAGGACTGCTGGGGTCAGAGGGGCTGAGTCGGCAGGAGGAGGCCCAGGCGTTTCTCTTCTCAGCCCGGGGTGAGTGGCTTGTCTGGAAGCCTTGGTGGCCTCATCTGTGAAATGGGTGTATGATCCTTTCGGACCTCTGAAGAGGCGGAGGGAGGTCATATGTGTCCAGCTTTGAGTTTGGTGACTGACTTGGAACAGCTCACCAGAAAGACTCCACGTGAAGGAGGCACGTGGCCTGACTTTGGTGGTGGTACACCCCTGTGCAAATCAGAAAATTGCCTGTGACACGTCGAGGCCTAAGAGGATCTGAAGCCATCGTGGGTGGTGGCCTCCCACCCCACACACAGGCTTGTCAAGGAACAGAATCCAGAGAGAACAGCCAGCATCCAGCAGTGGTGACAGTGGGGAGGGGGCATCTTTGCAATGTAGTTGGATCATGTCTGTTCTTTTCATTGCCGTAAAACACAGTGTATGATGTGACGTGAGCTAATATGAAGTGCACAGATCAATGAATTTTATTATTTATTTATTTATTTATTTTGAGAAGGAGTCTTGCTCTGTTGCCCAGGCCAGAGTGCCGTGGCACCATCTCAGTTCACTGCAACCTCCGCCTCCCAGGTTCAAGCAATTCTCTGCCTCAGCCTCCTGAGTAGCTGGGATTACAAGCACCTGCCACCATACCCAGCTAATTTTTGTATTTTTGGTAGAGATGGGGTTTCACCATCTTGGTCAGGCTGGTCTTGAATTCCTGACCTCACGATCCACCTGCCTCGGCCTCCCAAAGTGTTGGGATTACAGGTGTGAGCCCCCGCGCCCGGCCCAGATCAAAGAATTTTTTTACAAGACACAGAACCTTCCCAGGATGCCACAGGCTGCCTCCTGCAGCTCCTGTCCGTGCAGCCTCTGTGTAGCTGTGGGCCTGACTCTCTGGGACCCCCCCCAGGTCCCAGGCTTGCCAGCTGCTGCCTCCCTCGGTGAGTTTCACCTGTTCTTAAGCCCATAACTGAAATCTCACATGTGCACTCTTTTGCTTCCAGCTTCTCTCCCTCCTTGTCATGCCTGCGAGGCCCGTCCGGGGCATGTTCTGTGCCCTGATCTGCTCCCCTGCAGACGCGTTTGCATGGTCTCCAGCTCCTTGCGGTCACCAGTATAGCAGGTGTGGGTGTTTGTGCGTGTCCTGGGCAGATGCATGAACTCAGTCTCTGGTGTGTCTCAGGATCCTGCAGGCAGCCTCATGTGGCTTCGGGGCCCGAGTGGATGTTACGGAACAGTTATTCGAAGTGCACGTGTCAGCTGCTCCCACGCCAGCAATGCCTGAGAGTCTTCCCACCAAGGAAAGGGGACAGCTGGGCTGGGTGCAGCGGCTCGTGCCCGTGATCCCAGCACTTTGGGAGGCCGAGGCAGGAGGATCATTTGAGGCCAGGAGATCGAGCCCAGCCTGAGCAACATAGTGAGACCCTGTATCTACAAAATGCAAAATGTAGCCGGGTGCGGTGGCGTGCATCTAGAATCCCAGCTACTCAGGACGCCAATCGGGGGGATCTCTTGAGCCCAGAGTTTCAGACCAGCGTGGGCAACATAGTGAGACCTCATCTATCCAAAAAAGTTTAAAAATTAGCTGGATGTGGTGGTGCCTGCCTGTGGTCCCAGCTACTCGGGAGGCTGAGGTGGGACGATCACCTGAGCCTGGGAGGTCAGAGCTGCAGTGAGCTGTGATTGCACCACTGCACTCCAGCCTGGGTGACAGAGCAAGACCCTGTCTCATAACAAACAAATTCCCAGCTCAAATGCCCTCACTGGTGATTTTTATCAATATATTCAAGAAACAAATAACACTACCTTTAACCTGTGAAGAGAACAGCAACGAAGCAAGCATTTTCCATCGCATCTCAGGGAGGCGAGAGGCCCTTGATACCGAAGGGAGATAACAGCCTGTAAAAGACGGCAACAAGGCCCGACGGCTGAGTGCGTGGACAGGATCGCACCTCGTGGCTGCCGTGTCTGTCCCAGGACTAAAAGGGGTTGAACATCACAACGGCAACAAATAGAATCCTCCACACCAACAGGTTTAAGGGAAAATCTCACCGTCAATTCAATAAATGAGAAAACAATGTTTGATAAAAGTCGACGTCCATTCAGGAAAAAGATAGTTCAAGTAGGAACAGCAGCACCTGCTAACCTGATAAACGGTCTGTACAAACACCCACAGCAGAAACACCCTCGGAAGCTTTTGCTTTGATACTGGGACCAAAGAGGGATGCGTTCCGGCACCATTTCGCTGGTGACGTTCTGCAGGTCCGGGCTGAGGCAGGAAAAGGAAGTGAAAGCTAACGAGATTGGAAAGGAAGAAATACAACGCCTGACAGTCACAGAGCACCAGGGTAAATTATTAAATCAGTAAGACAGCTGGGAAGTTTGCTGGAGACAAAATCAATAGACAAAAAAAATCAGCTGCTTTGCTTCATATGCCAGAGACAAAGTGAAATTTAGAAACAATGTCATTTACAAAAGCCTGAACCTATTAAATACTAGGAAGAACAAACAATGTATAAGATTTTTATAGAGGAAGCTGATGTAAAGAAAACATGGCCAAGAGACATTTGAGAAGACTCAAATGAATGGTTCCGTAAATAACTATATTCACAAACCGAGAAGTCCCAAGTTATCAAGATGTCAACTCTCCCCAAAGGAATTCACGCGTGTCACATGTTCCATAGCCAGACTCTGCAACTGCTTGTGGTGGTTCATGGAAAACTGATTGTAAAATGTATGTTGAAAGTCAAAGAACTGGGAATGGCTAAATCACTCTTGAAGGACAAAGATTGGGGCAGGAACTGGGGTTGTCTGGTATTGAGGCTAATTAAAAAGTCATAACATTTGTGACAAGGTGATGCTGAGGTGGGGACAGAACAGTAGCTCACACAGCATGGAGTTGGGACAGGGAGGCAGAGGCATGAGTGGGAAGGAGTCAGGGGGACAGGGAGGTGTGGGTGGAGGGAGTCAGGGGGACAGGGAGGCAGAGGTGTGGGTGGGAGGGAGTTGGGGGGACAGGGAAATGTGGGTGGGAGGGAGTCGGGGGGACAGGGAGGTAGAGGTATGAGTGGGAGGGAGTTGGGGGGACAGGGAGGTGTGAGTGGGAAGGAGTCAGGGGGACAGGGAGGTAGAAGTGTGGGTGGGAGGGAGTTGGGGGGACAGGGAGGTGTAAGTGAGAGGGAGTTGGGGGCACAGGGAGGTGTGAGTGGGAGGGAGTTGGGGGCACAGGGAGGTGTGAGTGGGAAGGAGTCAGGGGGACAGGGAGGTAGAAGTGTGGGTGGGAGGGAGTTGGGGGACAGGGAGGTGTAAGTGAGAGGGAGTTGGGGGCACAGGGAGGTGTGAGTGGGAGGGAGTTGGGGGCACAGGGAGGTGTGAGGGGAAGGAGTCGGGGGGACAGGGAGGTAGAGGTATGAGTGGGAGGGAGTTGGGGGGACAGGGAGGCAGATGTGTGGGTGGGAGGGAGTTGGGGGCACAGGGAGGTGTGAGTGGGAGGGAGTTGGGGGGACAGGGAGGCAGAGGTGTGGGTGGGAGGGAGTTGGGGGGACAGGGAGGCAGATGTGTGGGTGGGAGGGAGTTGGGGGGACAGGGAGGTGTGAGTGGGAGGGAGTTGGGGGGACAGGGAGGTGTAGATGGGAGGGAGTTGGGGAGACAGGGAGGTGTGGGTGGGAGGGAGTCAGGGGGACAGGGAGGTGTGGGTGGGAGGGAGTCGGGGGGACAGGGAGGTGTGGGTGGGAGGGAGTCGGGGGGACAGGGAGGTGTGGGTGGGAGGGTGGCTTTGGGACAACCGGATGCCCATACACAGAAAGCAGAGAGTGCTGTTCCTCCCCACGCCACTACAGGGAGACTTGCATGGATTAAATTCCTAAATGTGAATAAGCCCATCATGGTTTTAGAAGAGGATTTAAAGGGCTATTTTCATGACTTTGAGTTAGGGATGGATTTCTTAAACAATCTACAAAACTAATCGTCATAAAGGCAAAGGTTGGTAAATTGCAAAACATTAAAATCAAGACGTTCTATTGCATCAAAATCTACCATAAAAGGAGTGAAAAGGCAAGTCCCCAAAGGAGAACATTTGCCATCTATTTGACCAGAAAAGGGAGGCCCAGAATATTTAAAAACGTTAACAGGCGTGGACATAGCAAAGCCTCCGACGGTGGAAGTCGGGCGCCGAGTCACCCAACAGCAACCCAGGCGAGACCAGCGCTCAGTTCCTTAGCAATCAGGAAAACGCAGGTTGAGATCACAGCGAAGGAGCCTCACGCACCAGCAGATTCGCAAAAGCTTGAAAAGCCTGGCCCTACCCAGGGCTGGCAAGGACGGAGCAAGGGGACCCGCGACCGGACAGTGACGTGTGGCACCAGCACCCGGAGCTGCTGAGCTGCCCGCGTGCGGCCGGCACGACTCTCCTGCCATCTCTAAAGACGTGCACGGCAGACTCAAGGATTCTGTGGGATGTTCACGGCAGCGTTGCTCGGAACGCGAGACGCTAGAAACCGCCGGAAGCCCAGTGGCAGCAGAGAGATGGCTCAGCCCTTTCACCTGGGAGCACCGCCGGGAGACGTGTGGGCGCTGGCGGGAAGGAGGCTGGCGGTGCGCACTGGGGATCGGGGCACAGGCCATCGTTGGGGGTTCAGTTTTGTGTTTTAGGAGTTAAGAAACAAAGCTAAATAATCTATTGCAAGACTGCATGGGAAAAGGCAAGGCAGCGGCCGTCACACACCAGGGCAGTGGCTTCTGAGAGAGGAGGGTCGGGTGTGAGAGGGGAGGGCTCGCTCTGTGTCCTCCTGGGGTGCTTACGGGGCGCCCGCACAGCCGTTGTGCAGAGCCGACACCGACGTCTGTTTCACTCTGCTGGGAGCACAACCGCTCTTAGAAACAGAACTTTCAACAGAAAGGAATCGGTTCTACTTGGAGCTGGATCGGGCTGCTTGTGGCACCACCCGCCCCGGGGCTCTGCCCCACCCTGGCTGGGCTGGTACACCTGCTTCCGCCCAGCTGTGGCCCCCGCGTGCATCCCGGGGATGCCCCTGCTGCAGCTCAAACACCCCACATCCCTCCCTTCCTCCCATGTGGTTTTTCCATTGACTTTGGTGGCTGCCACAGACGAGCCGGCCCTCAAATCCCTTTTGCCAGTGGTCAGGGTCGGAGTAAACACACAGCCCTGAGCCACTTCTGGGTGCACAGCTGGGCTCTGCAGTGAAGCAACTCTCCCACGAAACGGCCTCAGCCGCACCCACTGGGCGCCTTCCCCAGACCTCCTGGGAGGAGGGTCCCCACCTGCAGGCAGCCACGGCCTGGGCTCAGGAGGTGCCAGGAAAACAGGCCAGGCCATCCTGGCTTTCGGCCGAGCCCCAGGATGGCCTGGCTGTCCAGGGGTCCTGGGCTCCACCCGCCACTTTGTACCTGTGCAGACACCCTGTGGTCCGGCCAGGACCAGGAGAGTGTGTGCATGGCCAGATGGTGGGGACCTGGGGCCCAGGGCAGCCGGGTCTGCTGTGTGTAGACACAAACCGCATCTCATCCTAAGAGCAAAGAAGTGTTTGTTTAGCTTTCAGAGAAAAAATAGCTTGGAGACGTCTGTGAGAAAACAGCCTTTGGGAGGAACCTGGGTCGGGGGCAGAGGCTGGGCTGGGAGGAGGGACTCTGGCCGCCACTCCACTGCCTGCCTGCTGGGTGGCCCCGGGCGGATTCCACAGCCTTTCTGGGCCCTTGTTGGTACAGGTCGAGGGTCATGCTCCATCCCTCAGTCTCTTCTAGGGCTGCCAGCCTCTGATATGTGCAGGAGAAACAGGATCTTCTCCGTCTCTCTCCTCCCTTCAGGCTGGCAGCACAATGGGATAAATGGCCAAGGATGCGGGATTGCCGAAGCAGGAACCCACATCCCCAGGCAGAGACACCCACAGGCTCCCTAGAATGTGGCTTCAGGACAATGCCCAGGGACCTCCCTGCAAAAGACTTTTCCAGACACCGGGTTTTTAATGGAGGGGTGGCCAAGGAAGCCCCTCGAAGAGCTCCTTTGGAGCCGAAAGCTGCAGGGGTCTGGGCTGGGGGCCAGACCTACTTCCCCAGGCACAGCTTGGGGTGGGTGGGCCTGTGGGGGCAGGTGTGGAGGGGGCTCCTGAAGGGCAGGGGACAGAGAAGGGAGTCCCTCTTCTCATGGGGCCTCTCTGACACTGGGGTCCACCTCGAACCTTAAGGCCTCATACTTTACCACAGTGACTTCTGAAAAAGCTCCATAATGCAAACTCCAGAACTGTTGAAAAGTGCATTATCTGCTGCTGCGTAACAGGTCACCCCAAAGCTGAATGGCTTTAAAGGATAATAATAATTTATCATCTCTCATGGCTTCTGTGGGTCATGAACTTGAGAGTGGCGCAGCAGAGCTTTTCTGCCTTAGGTCTCATGAGTCTGCCGGGCGAGCCCCTTCCAAGGTGGCTCCTGCATGTGGCTGGAAGGGAGGCTCCTCCCCATGGGGGGCTCTCCTCAGGGCTGCTTGAGCTTCCTTACAACATGGGCACCGGCCACCACGAACGAGCAATACCAAGAGACTAACCTGCAGGGACTTTGTTTTTGAGACAGGGTCTAGGTCTCTTGCCCAGGCTGGAGTGGTGGTGTGATCACAGCTCACTGCAGGCTCAAACCCTGGGTTCAAACCATCCTCCCACCACAGCCTCCTGAGTGGCTGGGACTACAGGCGTCCAGCACCACATCCAGCTAAATTTTAAAATTTATTATAGAGATGGGGTCTCACTATGTTGCCCAAGCTGGTCTTGAACGTCTGGGATCCAGTGATCCTCCTGCCTCAGCCTCCCAAAGTGCTGGAATTGTAGGCTTGAGCCACAGCGCCTGGCCTTACAATGGCTGTCATGAACTGCCATGGGGGGCAGCTACCTAAGTGTGTGAACACCAGGAGGTCTTGATTGTCGAGGCCCACTGTGGAGTCTGACTATCAGAAAAATTGACAAAGATTCTTACAGAGCAGGAGAACAGGAGTTACAAGGTACATCATGCCAAAACTATCTTTGTGAAGCTGATGGATTGATGGCTTTTTTGTTGTTGTTTCAGTAACCGTTCCAGAGTCTGACAGGAAGGCCTTTGTTCTCAAGGCCTGCCTTATTCCCAGAAGCGAGTGAGCCGGCCTGAAGAGAAGCTAAGCGTTGCTCTCCTCTTGGAAGGGGCAGGAGTGGAGACCGTGGTGCCTCTGTGGAGTTGGGGCTGTAGATGCTTGCTAATGTGGGAATGTGGGGAGGGCTGCTCCACGGCCCTGTCTCCAAGCAGGGTGCCAGGGTGGGTGGCAGGAAAGGGCTGGAGATGGTGCAGACACCAAGGCCTGGGTGCGAGCACAGCCGGTTCACTCGGCTGCGTGACTGGCCGGCGGAGGGGACCTCTCACAGCTCCCAGGGCTCCTGGGGTCAGGGCAGTGGGGCCGCCTCCTGCAGAGCCCCAGGGCCCCACCAGCGGGGCAGGAGGGGGCTGAGAAGAGCTCCTAACTTGAGCTTGTCATCCCTGGGGGAGAGCCAGTAGTGGGAAGCAGATCTGGTTCGATTTGGGAAAAGTCTCTTCCCTGCAGTGCCAGGGAGCAGTTTGTGCATGTTGGACACCATTTGCTTTCCACAGTTGTAGGTTCAGGGGCAGCCACCACACGCTCTCCCTTCTCCTTTTCTCTCTCCCTCAAAAAGCGCAGCCAAACCCTCCCTCCCTCTCAGACTGCCAGGCTCTGTGCATCTCTCCTCCCGGATCCCCTCACAGGTCCTCAGCCCCGTGACTCTCAGAAGGTGAGCGCGGGGCCCTCTGCATCCCCACCTGCTTCCCAGGGCTGCCATTGCTGTGGAGACAACCTCCAGGACTCCTTGTCCAGAGGCTTTCTCTGGCCCTCGGCGCTGCTTGGCCCAGGCTGGGGACGGGCTCTGAGTGCCCAGCAGCTGGCATGGGGAGCAGCTTCCATTCAAGGGCGGCAGAGGCCCTGTGCTGGGGCCTGAGCTGAGGTCTTTCTGGTCTGAGGGTTCCCCTGTTCCTGCAGCAGCAGCCTGCTCCAGGTGCTCTCTGTCAGCCCCCTTCCCCTCCCTGCTGCGGGGCTTCCTGGGATCAGAGCATCCACCCTGCCCGCCCAGGCCCCTGGGCACGGATGAGGCGGGTGAGGCTCTGGGGCCTGAAGAGGGAGGCCTCCCTGGGGAGAGAGGAGGGACCCATCTGTGCTATGTCCCTCGGCTGCCTGAGCCAGACTCAGCCCAGCCCTGCCTGACATCCTGGCAGAGCGGTCCAGGGTGGGCTGGGGGCCTGGCACAGAGTGCGCCATGGAAACCTCACTCCTCCTCTCTTCTGACCCAAAGCCGTTGGAAGCCTTTTCTCAAGGCCTCCTGTGATCCAAGCATAAGGGGAGGCATCTGCAGTAGGAAAAAGGACATTTAGGGTAAAACCAGGACACCAGAGTCTCAGCCCATGCCCCAGACTCTAGGCGCAATTAATTTGCAAGTGTTTTGAGATAGACACCTGGATTTAGATACCAGGTCTACCATTAGGTGGCAGTGGGACCATGGACACATGGACTAACTCTCCTGAGCCTCTGTTTCCTCATCTGTAAAAGAGGATAGTAAAAATTGCCCACATACCAAGGCTACAGTAAGATTTAAATGAGAAGCTCCTTAGAAATTTAAAACATGGAAGTAACCAGTAGTCCCAGATATATGTGAGCCAACACTGACTCAGAGGATAGTAACTCCCCTGCAACCTGCCTATACTTGCAGTTGATACAGATAAGCTTTCTGGCTGGAAAAAGAATGAAGAATTTTATGCATCAGCTTCTGATAAAAATATAGAAAGAGCAATGCAGAAGTGATGACAGTGATGATGGTGGTGGTGGTGATGGCGATGGTGGTGATGGTGATGGTGGTGGTGATGGTGGTGATGATGGTGATGGTGATGATGGTGGTATTGGTGATGGTGATGGTGGTGGTGATGTTGGTGATGGTGGTGGTGGTGATGGTGATGATGGTGGTATTGGTGATGGTGATGGTGGTGGTGGTGGTGATGGTGATGATGGTGATGGTGGTGATGGTGATGATGATGGTAGTGATGGTGATGATAGTGGTGATGGTGATGATGATGGTGATGGAGGTGATAGTGATGGTGGTGGTGATTGTGATGGGAGTGGTAGTGAGGATGGTGATGGTGATGATGGTGATGGTGATGATGGTGATGGTGATGTTGATAGCGGTGATGATGGTGATGGCAATGGCGATGATGGTGATGGTAGTGATGGTGGTGAGGGTGATGGTAGCAATAGTGATGATGGTGATGGTGGTGATGGTGATGATAGTGGTGTTGGTGATGGTGATGGTGATGATGGTGGTGATGGTGATGGTGGTGATGGTGATGGTGATGATGGTGTTGGCGATGGTGGTGATGGTGATGGTGATGATGGTGGTGGTGATGATGGTGGTGATGGTGATGGTGGTGGTGATGACGGTGGAGGTGATGGTGATGATAGTGGTATTGGTGATGGTGATGATGATGATGATGGTGGTGGTGGTGATGGTGGTGGTGGTGATGGTGGTGGTGGTGATGATGGTGATGGCGATGGTAGTGATAGTGATGATGGTGATGGTGGTGATGGTGATGATAGTGGTATTGGTGATGGTGATGATGATGATGGTGGTGGTGGTGATGGTGATGGTGGTGATGATGGTGATGATAGTAATTGTGATGACAGTGTGGATGGCCGTTGTGATGATGATGATGGTGACGATGATGATGACAGTGATGGTGGTGATGATGGTGGTTACGGTGATATTGATGGTGCTGGTGGTGGTGATACTGAAAATGACAATAACAATACTGGCCATTCACTGAGTCCAGTCTTCAGCCAGGCTTGGTGCTATGTATTTTGCATTTGTCATCGTATTTACCCCTCACAGCCAGTCTGTGAGTTAGGTCAGTGGTTCCCAAACTTTGCTGAACCCGTGAACCACCTAGAGAGTTTTTAAAATTCCAGTCCCAGACCAGCTAAGTCAGAGTGCCTGAGGTGGGAGCCAGGCACGGGGCTTGTAAGCATCCCTAGGTGATTCTAGTGTGTGCAGAGTTGAACACACCCTGAGCCAGACAGTCCCTATGCACAGGGGGATGCTGACAATGAGAACCTGACTCAGGGCTCTGTGCTCAGAGTGAGTAAACTGGGAGCTCGCACACAGTCCCGTTCTGAACCACTGCATTGCTCTGTGAATAGAGGACAGGAAGGCACCCCAGCCCAGGCCTGCCTGCTGTGGAGAGGACATGGGCTGCAGAGGAAGCTGCCAGAAGTGTGAGAGGCCCGAGGCCCATGGGGCTCTGCCTCGGGCCCCAGGAGACAGAAGGCAAGGCTGACTGTGGAGGGGGTTGGCACAGCTCTGCCTGCCCCATGGGCTGTCCTCAGCAGCCCCCAGAGACCCCTGGCACAGGGGCACCCGTGATATCTGCCCACTGCCACTGAGGGCAAAGGACCCATCCCTGAAGACATCTGGAAACTCCCCAGAAATGCTTGGGAAGAACCAGGGCCTGCAGGCAGCAGCGTCTCACAGGTGTGCAGGGTGGGAGCTGTGAGCCCAGACGATGGACACAGAGCTGGATCTCCACCCCGGGCTGGCCCCATGGGCTCGTCAGTGGTGCTAGGAGGGTGCAGCGGTGATGTTGGATAATCATAAATCCTGAGGCCTTGGGCCCACTGGGGTGTAGTTTCGCCAACTCGGGCTGGCCGTTTTCCTTTGGGCCTGACTGGCGAGATAGCAGGACATGCCCGCCTGGAACCCCAAAGGCCCTCCTGGCTCAGGCTCGATTTTCTGCTGCCACTGATTTTTATCTTTCCCAGAATGTTGGTTTCCTGGGAGACGAGGGACGACGCCCCCTCCCTTGAGCTCATGACTTCATCGACAAGCACTAGTAATGTCCTCAATGAGGTCGCACACTGGCCAAGAGTCTGTTTCCCAGGCCTGGACCCCGGAGCCCCCAAAGGCCCCCTTTCTAGAGGGCTTGGGATTTGACTCTTCTCTGGAGAGAAGTTTTGGGGTGTCAAGATTTCCCCTGGACAGGACTTAATTTCACCCCAGATGGGCATGGACAGCACAAGGTCATGCTTCTTGAAGACAGACTACCCTTGCTTTTTTTGCACCTATTGTGTACAAGCTGTAGCACTGAGAGTCTCACATGGACCTGGGGAGGTGATGTGGGACCTGCCCAAGGCTGTCCTGCTATGGAGTGAAGGACAGGACCCGGCCCCAGACCTCCGTCTGCAGCACCCAGGCTGCCCCTGCACTGGCCGCCCCTGTAGCCCCTTCCCTGGAGCCCTCAGGGATCTGGTGAGCCTGAGGACCCTGTCAGGCTTGGGCACATCCTGTGGTGGCGGACTGTGGTAATGACGCTCCCTCCTGGCACCCTATTCCCTGGCAACACACATCCAGCCTGGAAGGAATGCTCCCGGAGCATGCCGGGCGGCGGGCACTGGTCCTAAAGGGCTTCCCCTGTGGGCGCTGCGCCCACATCCTCTGGGCGAGACCTGAATTGTGAGCAGCTGGCCTGCCCGCCCAGTGTCCCTGTACCCCATCCCTTTCCCCTCCCGGTGGCCGTTGCGTAATTCGGAATCGCCCAGATTCTGTGGACACTGGGGCCTGTGACACAGTAGCAGGGGGCAGAGAGAGGGACAAGAAAGCCGGGGACATCAGGGCCCCAGCCCCGCCCTCCAGACCCCACAGATGGGTGGGAGAATGGTGCCCCACTCAGGGCCTCCCAAGGGCCATAGCAGGGATCACAGAGAGAAGGAACGGGAAAGCCGGGGGCGTCAGAGCCCGAGCCCCGCCCTCCAGACCTCACAAAAGGGTGGGTAAATGGTGCCCCACTCAGGGCCTCCCAAAGGCCATAGCAGGGATCACAGAGAGAAGGAACGGGAAAGCCGGGGGCATCAGAGCCCCAGCCCCCACCCCCTGCAGACCCCGCAAATGGGTGGTGAACGGTGCCCCACTCAGGGCCTGCCAAGGGCCCCCTCCTCTTTGCACATCTGTTGGAACCAAGGCCTCTGCGGCTCGAGAACCCACAGGCTGGTGCCTCGGGGTTGTGGTGTTTCTACCGAATCTGGAAACACGAAGAGAAAATGCCTCCTGTCGGCCTGGGCCTCTGAAGTGCTGGAGCCAATCGACAGAGAACGGGGCCTGTGTGGAGGAATCCTCGAGGTCTCAGAGCCTGTTTGCTCACCTGGAAAATGGAGCCAGGGGGCCCTACTGGGTGGAGGAGGTGAGGTGGGGAGGTGGTGTGCACCCCATGGCACTTTCTCAGCTGCGTACGGGCCAGGGACTAACAGGAGTGAGGCTGGTTCGTAAAATACCAGGTGTAGGTAGTGTGGAGGAAAAGGGATGTCCAGAGACTGAGTGCCTCGTTCAGGGAGAGAGGGGCTTTCTGAAACAACAAGGGTGTCCAGGGAGGGCCGGTGGGGTCGGAAATGAGCACTGCTTGGCCTCACCTTGGAGGACGTTTTGCAAGCAAGAGAGAATGGATGGGGTAAGAGGGCCGAGATCTGGGAGAGGAGCCAGGGAGACATCTGTCCCTAGAATCGTGGCCCACACTCACCGGACACAGCCAGGCCGTGGTGGACCTTAGTGGATCCAGGCAGACCTTGGGAACAGAGAAGTCTCCCAAAGCAGATCCCAGCCCCGCAAGGCCCCGGCTGTAGCTAGTGGGGATCAGGGTGACACAGAGCACAGATGTCCGCAGCCTAGGCAGGCTGGTGGAGGCTGCACCCCTTCAACCGGTCATCCATTTGGAGGGCAGGCCACACGGCGGGCACCTCACAGGTGCCAGAGCCTGGACCAGGTCCGGATGGAGACACACCAGGTCCTGGGGGTGGGGACGGACACAGACGGGAGGGCAGGGAAGGAAGCAAGATCAGTCAGCTGGCGTCAAACGCAGAAGAAACCAAAGCAAGGCAAGGGGGTGGGGAGAGCCGGCCGGGGGGGCTGCTGCCTTAGACGCAAGGGCACCCTGCGTGACGAGAAGCAGCAAAGCCAGGAACTGGGGACAGGCTGGCAGACAGAGGTGCCACCAAAGGCCTGGGTGGGAGCAGGTCTCTGATGGAGGCCTACGGGGCTCTCGGCCCTGGAGGAAGAGGGAGCCTGTAATGGGGCGTGAGCAGCGGGAGGCATGCTTTCACGCGCTTTCGAAGGCTGTGGCCCCGGCTGCTGGAGGGAGAGAGGACCGCGGGAAAGCAGAGACACTGGCTCTGGGGACAGAGTGAGCTGGGTGCGGACTGTGCTGGGGCACGAGGCACAGGCTCGAGGTCTCTGCGGCGCTGGGAGCAGGACTCGGTGACAACAGGTCCTGTTTGGAGGATATTGGGGATGGGGCAGGACTCTCTAGGAGACCACTTCGGTTTTTTTTTTTTATTAAATTTTTATTTTGAGATAACTGTAGATTCCTGTGTAATTTTAAGAATTCATACCGCGAGATTCCATGTGCCCTTTGTGCAATGTCCCCTCTGGTTCCATCTCGCAAAGCCGAGCGTCGTGTGGCAGCCAGGATGCGACCGACGTCAGTGCCATCCATCAGAACGGCTTCAGCACTGCCAGCTGCCTCTCCTCCCTCTGCAGCCCCCACCAGCCCGAAAATCGGAGCCTCTGCCATCTGGCCTGCGTGGTTTCTGATGAGAAATTCGCTGTCATTCGAATCGGCATTTCCTGTCCGAGGAAAGTTCTGTTGTTCCGGCTGCTTTCAACGTGCGTGTGAGCTTTGGACGTTGTGTTTTGACGTGTGCTGGTGCAGGTTTCTTCGGGTTTATCCTACTTGGTATTTGCTCAGCTTCTTGTCACTGGTCTGTTTCTTGGCCAAATATGGGAAACTTCCAGCCATTATTGATGTGAACCCGCTTTCCAGCCACCCTTCCCCTGTCCTTTCTTTCTGAAACACCGGTGAAACCCCATTCATGTGCTGAGTTTTTCACTGAGATGGCGGCGGGCCCCGGCTCTGGCACCCTGTGTGTGTGTGTCTCTTTTCTCTGTTGTTCACGTCGGGTGAATTCTGTTGCTCTGTCCTCAGGTTCACTGGGCCTGTCCTCTGGCCTCTCCATTCTACTACTGAGCCCAGTAGTAAGTTTTTATTTCTGAAACTGCATTTTTCAGCTCCCTAATTCCCAGCGTCAGGCCTGCAGGAAAGAAGACGCTTCCTGGGCCAGGTGTACATTGCAGCAGCGTCCCCCATGCAGGTGCTCCAGGCTCCCACTGGGAGGAGAGTCCCAGGCTTGGGTGGTGGGAAGGAGAGGGATTCCCACCACTCATTGCTTGTGGGGTTCCCGACCAAACCTCCATGCCAGTTTCGCCAGGCCCCTTGTCCGAGGGATGCCCATTGCTCTGGGAGAATGACCCGAACTGAGCCACCACCTCTGCTAGGTGGCTGGGAAAGGCTGGGCCTATTCCCCATCTTCTGTTGGGTGGGGGAGATCATGAGACACCCGCCCTGTGCGTTCACTCTACTCTGAGGCCCTAAGCAGCCCACCGAATGTTTCTGCTGCACCAAGGCCCTAACCCTAACCCTAACCCTAACCCTACCCCTAACCCTAACCTCCTGTTTATGCCTCACCAAGGCCCTAACCCTAACCGTAACCCTAACCTCCTGTTTCCACCTGTGGCATGCTTTGCTTGTCTCTGCCGCGATTCCAAGACTCACAGCTGCTTTTAGCAGTGAGAGTGGGAGACACAGGCCCACATGGGCTTGTCCACATGGGGAGGTCCCCTGCATTTTTGAGCCGTGCACGTGGGCGGGGGGTGGGCAGCGGTGGTCCTGTCTCTGGAGATGGGAAGGCGGACACAGGGGCGGGTTGGGCAGGGTGGAGGTTAAAGCAAAAGGAAGACGCTCAGTGTGGAGCACGGGGCTCCTCAGGGCTCCCAGCGACCGTGGCTCCTCCACTTGGGTAGGGAGCCCTTGTTCACACGGCCTTCAGTGAGGTGACGCTGTCTAGACAGGATGGCACCTGGGGCTGGGGCCCAGGGACCTCAGTACTCAAGGCCCTAGTCCCATCGCACCAGGGGGTGCCACTGCCAGGGGAATGTGCAGAGAATTCCCCCAGACAGACAGAACCCCAGACAGACAGAATTCTCTCCTAGGCAGAAAGCAAGAGGGACGTGGCGGCGTCTGCGATGTCTGCAAGGTTCTCATGGAGAAGATGGGTCAGACTTTCAATCCCAGTAAGTCACAGAGAACACGCCTTACCCCGGGGCCCTCAAGCGTGGAGCCACGTGGAAGTTCCCCTTACCCCCGTTCCCCTGCTGTACGCAGCCCTCTGCCAGGTGACGCTGCCTTCCTCCCTCACGGGGACAGAGCAGCTGCCCCTGCCCCTGCCCCTGCCCCGGGACTCCGGTGCGTCCTGTGACTTGCTGTGGCTGACAGGGTAAGGCCAAGCAGCCTAGGCGTTGGCTTTGCTCTCCTGTGGTCCTGCCCAGGCCGAAAAGAGAACAGTCCAGCGAGCCAACTGGACCGTGGAGGACGAGATGCATGTGGACGAAACTCACCAAGCACGGCCTGCAGCGGGAGGGGCCATGCCTTCGAGACCAGCCTGCATCCAGGGCCATGCTGACCACGGCCTGCAGCAAGAGAGACCGTCCATTGAAGGACAGCGTGCATCCACATCCCTGCTGACCACAGCTTGCAGAGGAGGGACCGTCCATCTGAGGTCCTGCTGACCCATAGCTGTGCATGCCTGCTCTCTCTGTTGTGGCTGATCTCTCAGCAGCACGGCAGTGGCGTGGAGAACTCAAACATGAGCTACTTGCCCCGTGAAGACCTCTCGGCTGCTTTCGGAAACTGGAGTCCCTGCTGGTGTCCCTGAATCTGGCTGTTAATGAAGACAGACACAGGCATCGGCAGGCCACACTTTGAGAGGGCCTGGCGCTGGCACTGAGGCGAGGCCTGAAGAGGCACAGGCCCCGGAGGGGGTGGGCGCTGCACCCTGGAAGTGGTGAACCCCGCCTTTAAGGACACGTGAAGCTGGCTGGCTGCCAGACGCCGCAGTCAGGGGAGGAGATGGGACTGTCCCTGTCCTCTGGGCCTGAGATGGCAGGATCACCAGGGGACCCTGGGTCACCTGTGTGGAGGCTGCCCCAGCTCCCAGCCTGGTCCTCGGTGCAGGTCAGGAGCTGCTGGGATTCCTGTTTCACTGAACAATTGGTTCTTACCTTCTCTGCAGTGTTTCCCATAGGGTGCAGACCCGCTGCCCAGGCGGCTCAGGCGTATCCCAGCAGGTCACGGGGTCCTCGTCTCCTGAGCCCCCCTGCAGTGGCGGTGTCCAGATCCAGGTGGCCGGGGGCCTCCTCTCCTGCGTCCTGGGCCCGTGGGTCCTGTTGGGTCTGAGCCATATCCGATCACCGGTTTACGGCTCCTGTACTTGCTGATTCTCTTCCACCGTGGCTGTGGGACAGGCACCCAGGGGGGCTGGACACAGGGTGCTTGGTCTCCTTACTCTAGGGTCCCTGATAAGGGCCTCGATGCCTGGCCTTGTGAAGACCCTACTGGGTTCTCTGTGTCTCAGGAATGCTGGTGGGTTTGGCAGCCAGTGTCCACTGAGAGGCAGTGTCTGGGGCCAGGGCACATGGGCATGAGTCTCGTCTTCGCCACTGACCTCGCCCCTCCTGGACACTGTTTTTCCATTTGTAAAGTGAAGTGAAGGCCACTGATGGCCCCTGGGGGCCTTTCTTCCGTCTGGCCATGGTGGACTGAGATTGTCGCCATCCCTGTTGTAGATCTGGGAGTCTTGCGCTGAGGTTGGGTGTGTTGAAAATGGAAACATGCCCCCCCCCCTCCGCCACCCCGGGATGTCCATTCCTGGAGCCACATGCTAAGTTCCCTTGAGCATGAGGTGCTCCCAGCTCCAGCCTCATCCCAGAGACTGGTCACCAACCTGTGGTCTGCAGAGATCAGGCGGGACCAAGCCGGGGTCTCCACAGTCAGGCCTGGAAGGCTGTGCTCTCCCCAGATCACCAGCGGCTCAGCCACACTTTCGGGGCCCAGCAAGGATGTCCATGGGTCACCCCTGATTCTTTGATCCTGATTTAGAATCTTAATCTCTGTACTCAGGAAAGGCTTAGGAGTCGAGAGCTGCAGAGATACAGCAACAAGGGACCCCCAGCAGGGACTGGAGGGATTCTGAGCCCCCCTGGAGCTGCTGGTGGTCCTGAGGTGCTGCAGACGTGATTGCCCAGACCTGTACAGGGGTCCCTCGGTCTTTGGACCCTGGCGCTGTTGGACAGATCTCCCCGCAGGCTCCCCAGCCGTTTGCAAGCGAACAAGGCAGAGAGCCGGAGAGAGAAACCAAGAAGGAACACCTGCCTCTGCTCTGGTAATTAATTCAGGTTGAATTAAAAAGGGACTGGCGTGCCCACAGACGCAGCGGGCAGAGGAAATTGGTTTTCTCCAGCCCAGCAAGAGAGATGTTGCTGTGAGATGTCCCTTCCTCTGCTTGTGGCCCTGTCCCCAGACGCCCGGGTGGGGGCCTCTGTGTTCTGGGTGCTGTCTTCCACCTTCGCAGGGATGGCTTAGACCCGGGATGGGGCTGGGGCCCCTCAGCTGCCCTGTGCACCCTGGGGCTGGAGCTCTGTCGATGCAGTGGTGGACGTGGGATTGGCGTCAGGGACCCTGAACCCCGGCCCCACGGCCTGGCGTCAACAAGAAGGTCGTGGTGAGAAGCGGAGGAGGGGCTGGGGGGTCAGGAGCCTCCCTTCCCGCGATGCTGAGGGGGACTGTGGGGCAGGCTGGATGCATCCCACAGGGTGGGGCTTTCCATGGCTGGGAGGTCCCTCGGGGCCTGTGAGCAGCTTCCCAAGGGGCGGAAGCGAGTGCACCTGCTGTTCCCAAATGCGGGAAGATTCCAGGAGGGCAGGGCCGTTGGTTCTGCTCTGAACCAGAAGACCACCTGCCCCCTGGTGTCGGAGAAGTTGCTGCAGACCTGACCTGCCAGGGCAGGGGTTAGACTCCCCGCCCCCGCCAGCCAGGGCCTCTTTTCTGCCCGCAGGTGGGTGCGAGGAGACCTCCCCCAGCCACTGGACTTCTGCAGGGCTGAGCTTCACTGCCCTGGACATGAACAGACAAGAACCAGACCGAGGCTGCCCGAGGCTCCCCTCAGCCTCTGACCCACCGCCTGGCTTGGGCACAATGGTTCCTCTCTGCCAGTGGCTGGGGGGCGGCCTGGGCATCCGCCTGAGCATAGGCGCCCTGGAATCCTGAGAGGCCCTCCCCTCCCCTCCCCTCCCCTCCCCTGCCCTGACAGGCCCTCCCCTCCCCTGCTGTCCCCTCCTCTCCCCTCCCTTCCCCTCCCCTCCCCTTCTCTGCACTCCCCTGACAGGCCCTCCCCTCCCCTCCTCTGCCCTCCCCTCCTCTCTCCTCCCCTCCCCTCCCCTCCTCTCCCCTCCCCTCTCTCCCTCCCCTCCCCTCCTCTGACAGGCCCTCCCCTCCCCTCCTCTCCCCTCCCCTCCCCTCCTCTCCCCTCCCCTGACAGGCCTCCCCTCCCCTCCTCTCCCCTCCCCTCCCCTCCTCTCCCCTCCCCTGACAGGCCCTCCCCCCCTCCCCTTCTCTCCCCTCCCCTCCCCTCCTCTCCCCTCCCCTCCCCTCCTCTCCCCTCCCCTCCCCTTCCCTGAGAGGCTCTCCCTTCCTTTCCCCTCCCCTCCCCTCCCCTCCTCTCCCCTCCCCTCCCCTCTCCTCCCCTGAGGCCGTCCCCTCCCCTCCCCTCCCCTGACAGGACCTCTGTCCCCCTCTCCTCCCATCCCCTCCCCTCTCCTCTCCTCCCCTCCCCTCCCCTCCCCTCCCTTCCCCTGCCCAGTCAGCCCCCGGTTCTTTCAGCAGGGAGCTGGGGGACACTGACTTCAACCTGGGCCTGGGTTTGGAGGAGCTTGTCCCTCTCACGCTCCTCATATGCCCCGTGAAGCCTCAGCCAGGAGCAGGCACAGAGCCCTTCCTGGCCTCATGGTACTTCCTGAATTCGGAATGTGTGTGTTCAAGCTGCTACAGTATCCCCCTTGCCTGTGAGGAACCCCACGATGCTGTACGGTCCCGGGCTTCAGAGCTACCGCCCTTTGTCCACGCACCAGTGTGGTTGTGTGGTTCTCTGAATCGCCTGCATCTCACGCTTGACCCTCAGCGTGTGCAGCTCAGGGACAGGGTTTGCCTCATTCACTGCTGGGCCCCCTGGTCTCACGGTGCTGGCTGCAGGCACAGGAACCCCCAGACACCTCGAGGCCTGGCCTGGTCTGGCAGGCGGGGCCTCCAGGGAGCCAAGAAACAGGACCTCCCTGCCCTGGGCCACCCGGAGAAGATTAATGTGGGCAGCTCTGGAGCTTTGTTTCTCCTGGGCTGGGGTGGGGGTGCAGGTGGCTGGGGGGCACGGCCCGGGCGAGTGCTTGTCTTCTCTTTCGCAGGCCTCTCTGGTTTCAGCCTCTTATTTGTTCTGACATTAGGTGAGGTTTATCTCCTGCTCGTGGCTTCTTGATACAACCCAAGATGCTGCTGGGATTTTCTCTGGGGTTCTGGGGCCCTCGGGGGCTGGTTGAGAGGGGACTCACTGTCCACGAGGGGCTTCACCCCTCCCCAGAGCCCGAGCTCCAGGGGCCTGAGAGATGCCACGGCCTGCAGGTGCCACGGGGCTCTGTGTTCTTGTTTCTGTTCCTTTCTTTTTAAAAGGGTGCAGTTTGTCCCCTAGAGCAGGGACCCATCGTGGTGGTTCAGACCCATCGTGGTGGCTCTTGCCTGGTGGCCAAGGGCTGCCCTGCTCCGGCCTCTGGGACACACCTGTGGGCTGGGCCATTGGAGTCCGGGGCTTCGGCTGTGCTTGGGGCCTGCGTGTTGAGCTTGTGCCCTGGTGAGGTGTGGCCGGAGCCACCAAAGGCCAAGGGCCCAGAGAGGACTCTTCTTACCCAGGCTGAGGCCTACAGGCTGGACCCCACCTCTTCCTGCTCCAAGGCCTCCTTCCCGACCCCCTGGCTCTGCTCCCCTCATCTGGCCGCCCCAGAGGCCCTTCCTGTCGGCTCACTAGGCTCTCAGGACGGTAAATCCAAAACGAGTGGAGACGGGGGCTCGATACCCACAGCCAGGAGCAAAGCGGGCCAGAAACGTGGCAGGTGTCATCAGAAGTCTGATTAGATTCTCCGTGAAGCTGGAAACACAAATATTGATAGAAGTCGGAAGACTTAGTGATCTCTGGTCAGATATGATGTCACCTGGAACACCTGTTTCTGGACAGAGTTTCGAGAACATGTGACCTGTGTCACACGCTGGCACCGCCAAGGGAGGCTGATAGTGTAATCGCCGCGAGGTTTCTGGCCGGGCCCGAGGGATAAGGAGGACAACGTGTGGCCTGGGCGGGCTGTTTGCTGAGCTGCCAGCACCGACCGCTGGGGCCCGGCCTGCAGGACTCACCAAACCCTGCCGTCCCGGTCTGGCCCGGCCTGGCCAGCAGACATGGGCCGAACAGTGAGCTGTTCTCCAGCCTCCGGAACTTATCTTGAGTCAATAGAAATGCTGGGCAGTTATAGAGGCTATTAACAGGGGCCAGGAGACAAGGGCTGCATTCAGGCCTGCAGCCTCGTTTCCAATGAGCTCAGCTGTTCCACAGCTGGGGCCAGGGACAGACCCGCACCCCCGCCGGCCAGGCCCGTCTTCCCCACTGGTAAACAAGGGGGCGGGAGACAGGGGACAAGGGACAGGGCGCCGAGCGCCTGGGAGCTGGACACACGGCCACGTCGAGGGGCCCGAGAAAGTCCTCACACCCCAGCAGTCAGGCCTAGGTACTTGAGCGGGGCGGCAGTCAGGGTGCACGGGAGCTGCCTATACAGGTGCAGGTGAACCAGGAGGTGACCCATGGCCATTTCCTCCTTTTGCAGGACTGACCAGGACATGGCTGATAACACCTGCCCCCACAAGACAGGGTTTCTAGAAAAACATGCTTGATGGTCAAAAACAGTTTGGAGTCCTTGAAGTAATCAAGAGTAGTGGGAACCCACACAGCAGATCCCAGTATTTCCGGAGTGTTGAGGGCTGCAGGAGACCTTCACTGTCAGAAACACGCCTGGTGTGGACCAGTGAGCGGAAGGAGACGTCATCCTCACTGCTACATCCTGTCCTGTCTCCTCGGGCGGCTCTGGACAAGATGAAGACCACTAGGGACAGGTGTGGATGCCGGGGGACAAGCGTGGACACCAGGGGATAAGCTGTCAATTGATCTGGCCACACAGGCTGATGCTTCTCACACATTGCCAGAGGCAGGAATCGCCTGAGGGTTTTGTGATTGATTCAGGAGGTCGGGGCACAGCCCTGTGATGCTGGAGCTGCAGGTCCAGGAACCCCACTTCGAGTACCCAGGCTGGGGACAACTCTGGTGGAGGGAATTGTCACCCCCTAAAGAAAAAATGTTTCCATGAAGCAATGCTCGGTTTGCCCTGAAGAGTTCAGGGTGGTGAGAGATGACAATTTGAGAGGCTGCCCCTCTGGAGTGGGGGGTGGGGGAGTTCACAGTGGAGGAGGCACGCATGCAGGCCGGAAGGCATGGAGACCCTCAGGTTATACAGTTACCCAGGCCCCTCAACAGCATGGCTCCTTCAGCCTGCACCATCCTGCCCTGCACTGTGAACCTGCAATGCATTTTAGCACAGAGCCTTCCCCGGGGCCTGCGTTTTGGCACAGAGCCTTCCCCAGGACCTGCAGCTGGAAAGTCACTGTACTGGATTGGACGGTAACCCCTCAAAGTTCATGCCCACCCAAACCCTCAGAATGCGACCTTTGGAAACAGGGTCTTTGCAGATGTAATTAGCTGAGAACCTCAAGATGGAATTATTTTGGATTTCCAGTGGCCTTGAATCAAATGACAAGTGTCCTTTTCAGAAGAGGAGAACAGAGAGAAGCAGGTCATGGAGACATGGAGACAGAGATTCGAGGGGCATGGCCACAAGACAAGGAGTGGCAAGGACTGTGGCCAGCACCAGAGGCAGGAGGGGCCTGGAGCCAACCCTCCCTTGGCTGTCAGGGGGACCCACCCTGCTGGCCTCCTCAGTTCAGACTTCCGGCCTCCAGAGCTGTAAGACCTTCTGTTGTGTTAGGCCCTGCTGTGCACGGTAATGTATCCCGATGAGATGCCCAGGAGTGTCACATGACCTTTTCCTTGTTCCTCGGTAACCCTCGGGCAAGGTTGCTATCATCTCTTTGTGCAGTGCACACTCACCGCACCCTCCTCCCGTGTGCCGGGTACAGGAGTGCCACACGGAGGGTGCCGTTCTTCCCTCAGAGGGATTTGTTGCTTTAATAGACACTAAGTGTCCTGACCCACGGCCCCTTGGGCCCCTTTTGAGTCCACTTGCAGGTGCATCGGACGGCTCCCGTGCACCCTGACTGATGCCCCTCTCAGGTCCCTGCATCCCACGGCTGCTGTGCACAAGGGACTAGAAAAGTGCTCAGCTTCACTCAGAGCAGCCCCAAAGTGCCAGGCATTATTGTCTCCAGAGTCGACCTCAGGCCAGTGACAGAGGCCAGTCCTGGAAAGATACGTGGCATTCCTGTGCCTCCACAGGGCGAGGTCGAGGTGTGTTTCACCAGGAGCTCCTCAGGTGTTGCCAGCGCGGCGGGGCCCCTGCTGCCTGCAGGAGAACCTGTTCCTCTGCAGGTCGTCAGCCCACCCCTTCCCTGTGCTTCTGAGACCACCTCCCAAAGCAGACCCTCCACCGAACCCTTGCCTTAGGACCTGATTTTGGGCAAATCCAAAGTGAGGCCCACGCTGGGATCCAATTGCTCCCCTGTTTAGTCCAGTCCTTTAGGAGAGGACATCACAGGGTAGCCAGAGGCAGGGTCTCGGGGCGTCATCCGAGGCCCCTGTGGGAAGATAGCAGGCCCCAAATGGTGGCCGCCTCCAGGAACTTCCCAGTGCTCTGAGGGAAGCAAAGCATGTGGTCTGTTTCCTATGGAGTTTGGAGCAGCCTGGGGATGGAGGGCCGCCTCTGGGGAGGAGGGGCCGGTATGGGCTTTGGCCATCCAAGCCCTCAGTGAATGATTTCTGGGCACTGACTGTGTGCTGGGCATGGTGCTGGGATGCACTGGGGGTGCACCAGTGAAAGGGGAGTGGAGTGTAATGGGGAAAAGGCACCTAATTCCATCTGGGAATGTTCTGGCTGGACAGGAGGCTTGAAGCTGGGAGTTTAAGACTAGCCTGTGCAACGTAGCAAGACCTCGTCTCTACAAAACATTTACAACTTAGCTGGGTGTGGTGGTACTTGTAGTCCCATCTACTTGGGAGGCTGAGGGCGGAGGATCTCTTGAGCCTGGGAGATCAAGTCTGCAGTGAGCTATGATCATGCCCCTGCACTCCAGCCTGGGTGACTGAGTGAGACCCTGTCAAAAAAAAAAATTAAGAAAGAAAGGAGATTCTGCTGAAAGCTAAGTTTCTCTGGAAGAGAGACTAAGAGAGATAGTGAAGCTTGGGCTTTGGGAGGCCACAGAGGGAACAGGACTTGAGCCCAGGGGTGTGTCCAGGGCTCACAATAGCGGCAAACATGATTTTCGCTGTGTGTTTCCTGTGTCCCCCAGGGTGCATCTCACTTTTCAACCCTCCCCACAAGCCTGGAGCCCTCTTCTGCAGTGGAGGTAACTGAGGCTGAGAGTATAGACGGGGCTTTCCTGGACCATGCACAGGGACCTGCGGTGCTAGAGCTGCTGGGTGCATGGCTCCCACCAGGATCACCTGGAGACCTCCAGCAGAGCTACCCACCCTGCCCTTAGGACACCGGCAGCCAGCACGTGCCCTGGACACTGCCATCCTTGTCGCACAGAGCCGGGGTCCTGCACGGAGTCCTGCCTGCCCTCGACCTGGGAAGGTATGGAGGAGAGTGAGAGATCCAGCTCTCCCACCCCTGGTTCTGCAGCCCTGGGAGATCAGCTCATCTTTGCAACCTCAGTCTCCCCATCTGTGAAAGGGGCTAGCAGTTCTCTCAGAGCAGGTCACTATGAAGGAGCCATCATCGATGTTGCTGTCCAGCCAGGCACCTTTGGAGGTCCACAGAGCCCACGCGCCGCCATGAAAATCGGCACAGGCAGACACCCTCGCAGGAGAGCGGGATACCGGGTGGGGAGCGGTGAGCCTCACAGGGTCTCCTGGCCCCGCAGCCCCGTCCAGAACAAAGGTCGTTGCCCCCACAGCCGGCAGGAGGGCTTTGGCCTGGCCTGGTGTCCACTGAGCACTCCTGGCCCACGGGATTACTCTGAGCCTGGGCTGCCCTGTCCTTGAGACCCAGAGGGACACCCAGAGGACACAGGTGTTCAGGCACACCCTGGCTGCTGACCCCTGCTCTCGCCCCGTGTCCTCGGCGGCGTGGCACGCTCCCCTCACCCCTGTTGTCAGACACGCCGCGTCAGGACAGAAACTGTCAAATTGCGGGCTGTTGGCGCCTGCCAGCTCTCGTAGCCAGCCTGGCCTAATTACTGAATTTGCACTAATTCTCATGCCATTAACATGCTGCCTAAAATAACATTGCCTAGAAAACGAACTTGTCTATGATACTATTTTTATCAGTTTTTTAGAAAAAAAAAAGACTCACACTGCTGGCGTTTCCAGATGTTTCCCGTTTCTTCCCCTTTATTTGCTGTGTGTGGTGCTAAACTTAGAGGCAGGAGCACTGGGAGACGTTTAGAGGGATATCAGCGTCTCCACGGGTTAGACGCGAACACGCCTGTCTTCTGGTGAGGGCCCCTCGGGGTTAACAAGCATCATCCAGGAGGGACCAGGATGACAGGCTCCTCCACTGGTCCAGGGGAGCCCTGAATGGGGTGCAAAGGCCACAGACACATCCCTAGCTGTGGGGTCCCATGTGTGCGTAGCCACGCAGATGCCTGCTGTGGCCAGGGCAGTGGTCAGCTCATGAGCACGTCCTCTCCTGACTTCCCTTCCACTCCTCCGGCTTCCTCAGGTTTCCTCCCAAATAAAGCACCTGCACCGAAATCCCTGCCTCAGGCCCTCTGCTCCTCCGGCTTCCTCAGGTTTCCTCCCAAATAAACCACCTGCACTGAAATCCCTGCCTCAGGCTCTGCTTTTTGAGGAATCCGGACTAAGACAGCATGTCTGTTTGTCTGTCTGTCTGCAGACACAGGTGGGCATGGGACGGGTGTACACATGTGTGTTTTGTTCACATATGCACAGGTGGAAGGCAGAATCACGCCCACCCACCCAAAGAGACACGATACCCACATTGGAACCCGGTGTTCCCTTATATGGCAAGAAAGGGCTCTGCAGAGGGGCTGAGTTCAAGGCCTTGAGGGGAGATGCCCTTGATCCTGCTGCCCATGGAGCCTGTGTCCAGGAGTCAGCCTCTGTGTCTGGGGCTGTTTCACAGAGACCAGGAGGATGCCTGGAGGCAGGTCTCTGCCCTCAGGCTTCATGTCTGTGGCATTTAGGAGGAACCTGGCTCAGACTACCCCACATAAGAAGGGGTTTACATGGGCTTTTGAAATGCTTAGGTTGGCTGCCAGTGTGGACTTCAGGGTGAATTTGATTCAGCTCTGCTGTGTCCCAGGACCTGGCTGTCTGGGCCATTGGTGGTGGTGGCCTTGTCCTGGGACAGCTTCCCTCATGGTGGTGGAGAGGCCCGGACATCCTCCATGGCGGTGGAGAGACCCAGACATCCTCCATGGCGGTGGAGAGGTCTGGACGTCCTCCATGGCGGTGGAGAGGTTCAGACGTCCTCCGTGGCGGTGGAGGGGCCCGGACGTCCTCCATGGCAGTGGAGAGGCCCGGACATCCTCTATGGCAGTGGAGAGGTTCAGACGTCCTCCATGGTGGTGGAGAGGCCCAGACGTCCTCCATGGCGGTGGAGAGGTTCAGATGTCCTCCATGGCGGTGGAGAGGCCCGGATATCCTCCATGGTGGTGGAGAGGCCTGGGTCTCCATCATCCTAGTAGAGGCCCTGGATGTCCCCCATAATGATAGAGGGCTTGGACGTTCCCCATCGTGGGAACGATGGAAGCCTGGACATCCCCATGGTGGTGGAGAGGGCTTGATGTCCCCCATGATGCTAGAGGGGCCTGGGTGGTGGAGAATTTTCTACCACAATGGGCCTCCTTTCTTGTGGTAGAGGCCCTGGACATCCCCCGTGGTGCAGGAGGGGCCCGGGTGCCCCCAGTCCATGCTGCTCAGGATTGGGGCCTGAGCAGCCAAAGCATTGCCATCTCATTTGCTGAGACTGGGCCACATGCCCATAAATGAGCCAACCCTGGTGGCCTGTGGGTGGGACTGTGGCGCTCAGCTTGGACCTGAGTGAGGTGCCCCAGTGGCCAGGTGTAGGATGCTCACCAGGGCACGCTTAGGGGCACAGGAGTAGGGCAAGGAGGGGCCCACATTCCCTCTTGCCCTCCGCACAGGCTATGTGGTCTTTTTTCTTAGAGATTCCTGTCCTGCTGGTACCTCTGCCATAATCCCAGCATGGCCCCAACTGGAGAGGACAAAGGTGGCCCCATCCAGGGCACCGCAGGGGAATGTGATGGCCACTGCACTGTGCCCAGTGCCTTCTGTGCACCTGTGACCCTTGGTGGGCCACGCAAACCTGCAGCCAGGGTCTGGGGACCTCTGGAGGGGATGAGGATGGAACAGCAAGAGGCAGTATCACTGCCAAGGGCGTCTCTGCCCAAGTCTGGAGGCAGCAAGGCCCCTGCACTCTCTGGAGCAGGTCTGGTGTCCTCTGGTGTGCCCCAAATTTCAAACCAGCCCCGATTCCTGGGGCAAGAGCAAAGAACCACACTCCTGATTCTTGTGCCAGATGTTTCAACCACTGTAGTGTCCCTGTGTGCACATGAGTAAATATGGCATGTGTGTGTCCTGGGGATGTGAGCTTCTGTGGGCAGGTGAGCATCTGTGCACAGGCACATGTGTGTGTGTGCATGTTTGTGCATGTGCGAGTGAGCATGTGTGCAGGTGCATAGGCATGTGTTTTGTAAGAGTGTGTGCTTCTGCATGCACGTGGGTGCATGTGTGCTTGTGTGTGTGTGCATGTGTTTGTGTGTGCGTGTGTATTTCTGTGTGTTTCTGTGCATGTGCATATGTTTTGCATGTGCTTCTGCTTACGTGTGTGCATGTATGTCTGTGTGTGTGCATGTGTGCCTGTGTGTGTGCATGTTTCTGTCTGCATGTGGGTGTGTGTGTGCTTGTATCTGTGTGTGCGTGTGTGTATGTGTTTGCGTCTGCATATGTGTTTCTGTGTGCATGTGTGCACATCTGTGCGTATGTGTTTGCACGTGCATGTGTGTGTTTCTGTGTGCATGTGTGAGCTTGTGTGTATGTATTTATGTGCGCATGTGTGCACATGTGTGTGCATGTGGGTGCACATGTGCGTGTGTGCACGTTTGTGTGTATGTGTGTGTTTCTGCATGCATGTGGGTGCACATGTGTGTGTGCATGTTTGTGTGTATGTGTGTGTGTTTTTGCATGCATGTGGGTGTGCGTGTGTGTGTGCACGTTTGTGTGTATGTGTGTGCATGTGTGTGTTTCTGGGTGCATTTAGGGGTGTGTGTGTGCACGTTTGTGTGTGTGTGTGTTTCTGCATCCATGTGGGTGCATGTGTACACGTTTGTGTGTGTGTGTATGTGTGTTTCTGCGGGCATGTGGGTGCATGTGTGCATGTGTGTGCGTGTGTGAACTGCCTTGGGGGGTAGGGTAGGACAAGGACATTCCTGGACCCGGCGCTTGACAAGCTGCCAGGCCGTCTCCATTGTCATGTCAACCAAATATTTTCAGCCTCCACGCCCAGAAGCCTCCGGAGCTCGCTGTCTCCTCGCCGCTCACACACCCCGGGCCAGACTTCCAAACCGCTAGGCAGATTTCGAGTCCCTTTTTTTAGCTGCTGAATGAAAAAAAATAAGCAAACACAAATCTGCTGATCCCAGGCCGCCTCCTTTTCTGGAGAATTTAATTTCCGAGCTTTGATCTGATACCAGGGCCCAGAGGACTTGTTATTTCTAAATAATGAGCTGAATGTTTGTGCTCCCGGCCTGAACTTTTCTGGTTTGGGGAAAAATATGACTTTCCATAGACGCTCTTTGATGCGGCCAGTGGCGCTGCCGGCTCCGGGATGAAAGGCCTTTCAGAGGGCAGGCAGCGCTGGGCGGGGCGGCCGGGCCCTGGTGCCCTCAGGACAATGTCCTCTGCGGGGGCCCCACCCGCCGGCCCCTCCCTGGGCAAGGGCGGAGCTCGTTCACCACCAGACCCTGTGCTGGGACCTGAGCCCGGGGCCACCTGCATCCCGGCCCAACCTGTCTCGGGCCTTCTCCTCTCTCGGTGACCGCGGCGGTCAGAGGGTGCCCCAGGCAGGGGCTATCAATCCTGGGCGGGTTGTAGGGGGTGGGGGGTTCCAGGGCCGCCTCCCCGGTGGGCCCCGCGCTCCATGGAAGGGGCTCCTCCTACCAATGTCCTGCCTCAAACCGAGGCTGGGGGCCCCGCTCCCAAACCGGGGGACACCTGAGCAAACAGAACGAACAGTCTAAGGCTGGGGGAGGTACCTGCTCCTCGCTGGGAGGTTAGAGAAAGGCGCCCCCTGCTGGCGGCTGCGGCCCCCGGGGTGACCTGCAGGGCCTGAGACCACGTGGAGAGGAAGCAGCCCGCTCCTGGGGTTGGGGCACGGGACTGGGTTGAGCGCCCCCAAGACTCTCCCCGGGCCCTCCACTGGGTGTTCTTGTTGGAGTCCGCACAGCCCTGGCGGTCTGAGGCTAGGCCAGGGTGTGCGGACAGGGAGACCCCTGCACCTGGTGGGAGAGCCCAGCCCTCACACCCCTGCCCTGGCACCTGCCAGCAGAGCCCAGCCTGCTCCCCCCGCCCCTGTGACTGTCAGCATCCGCAGGACGGCCACGCTGCACCAGAAAATGATCATTCCAGGTCAGGGCTGGGTGACTGCGGCGCCCTCTCCCCTAACCCCACTGGTGGGCCACTTCACACTTGGGAGAGCATTTCCCCTGGGAAGTGGCCAAGCGTGCTTCAACAGGCAGCGTCACAAAAGGTTAAGAGGCAAACACCCTCAGTCAGCCGCCTCGATAATTAGCTCCTCAGCCAGCCTGCAGAAAAGCCATTGGGCCTGGACAGGCTCCCAAGGAGCACCCCAGCACCCACCTTCTGTCCTGCCCAGTGTCCATACAGGATCTCCTGGCACCCCAGAGGGCAGCCCCCAACTCTGAAACACACAGCGGCAGCGGCCTGACCTCCCTGGTACTCTCTGCGTCAGGTGTCTCAGATGGGGACCTGTGAGTCCCGGAATGACTCACGGGTCTGTGTCTACTCCTGGGCCAGGTGGGATTAAGAAATACTTAAAAAAAAAACAAAACAAATAGTTTCATTAACCGATAGTTCAGTCACAGGGTGCAAAATTTCAGGCAGGTTTGGAAATCACAAGGAACCCAGTGGGGAAAAAATAATGAAATCCAAATAAAGGTCAGGTTTAGTTAATGCTGGTGTGCCCGTATTGCTTCATTAATGAGACAAATGCCCTGTCCTCAGGAAGGATGTAGGAATGGGGGAAGCCGAGTGCAGAGTAGACCGAAATGTCTTTGCTATCTCCACAAGCTTTCTGTAAATCTAAACACAAAATCCGGTGGATCACTTGAGGTCAAGAGTTCAAGACCAGCCTGGCCAAGATGGTGAAACCCTGTCTCTACTGAAAAAAAAAAAAAAAAAAATTAGTTGGGTGTGGTGGCAGGCACCTGTAATCCCAGCTACTCAGGAGGCTGAGGCAGGAGAATTGCTTGAACCCAGGAGGTGGAGGCTGCAGTGAGCTGAGATTGAGCCATTGCACTCTAGCATGGGTGACAAGAGTGAAATTTCGCCTCAAAAAAAAAAACTAAACATAAAATCTAAAATAAAAGTTTCATTAAAAATAGTTGGGGGAGGATATAATATAGGATCTTGTGGGCCACTCTAGGATTGGATCTTGTGGGTCACTCTAAGGTGGATCCTGTGGGTCACTCTAAGGTGGATCTTGGGGGTCACTATAAGGTGAATCCTGTTGGTCACTCTAAGGTTGGATCCTGTGGGTCACTCCAAGGTTGGATCCTGTGGGTCACTCTAAAGTGGATCCTGTGGGTCATTCTAAGGTGGATCCTGTGGGTCATTCTAAGGTGGATCCTATGAGTCACTCTAAGTTGGATCCTGTGGGTCACTCCAAGCTGGATCCTATGGGTCACTCCAAGGTGGATCCTGTGGGTCACTCTGAGGTGGATCCTGTTGGTCATTCTGAGGTGGATCTTGTGGGTCACTCTAAGTTGGATCCTGTGGGTCACTCTAAGGTGGATCCTGTGGGTCACTCCAAGGTGGGATCCTGTGGGTCACTCCAAGGTGGATCCTGTGGGTCACTCTAAGGTGGATCCTGTTGGTCACTCTAAGTTGGATCCTGTGGGTCATTCTAAGGTGGATCCTGTGGGTCACTCCAAGGTGGATCCTGTGGTCATTCTAAGGTGGATCCTGTGGGTCATTCTAAGGTGGATCCTATGAGTCACTCTAAGTTGGATCCTGTGGGTCACTCCAAGCTGGATCCTATGGGTCACTCCAAGGTGGATCCTGTGGGTCACTCTGAGGTGGATCCTGTTGGTCATTCTGAGGTGGATCTTGTGGTCACTCTAAGTTGGATCCTGTGGGTCACTCTAAGGTGGATCCTGTGGGTCACTCCAAGGTGGATCCTGTGGGTCACTCCAGGTGGATCCTGTGGTCACTCTAAGGTGGATCCTGTTGGTCACTCTAAGTTGGATCCTGTGGGTCATTCTAAGGTGGATCCTGTGGGTCACTCCAAGGTGGATCCTGTGGGTCATTCTAAGTTGGATCCTGTGGGTCACTCTAAGTTGGATCCTGTGGGTCACGCTAAGGTTTTTGGGCTTTGCTCTGAATGTTGGTACAATGACTTTTACTATTGCAGGTGCTGTGTCTCTAGGGACCAAGTGGATGTTGAGATCCCAAGCTGGACAGCTATTACACCAATGCAGAAGGAAGGAGATGATGGCTTGGGGACCAGTGCCAGGGGAGTGGGGGAGGAGATGGTTGCTTGGGCCAAAGGGTGGTGCTGAAGTTGGGAGAAGGGATCTGATTCCAGGTATGTGTTGAAGGTGAAGCCAACAAGAGTTGCTGACAGAGTCAATGTGGGGATGAGAGGATGGGAGGGTCTGATCTGAGCCCGGGGTCTCGCCTAACTCGCTAGAGGGATGAGGCCGCACTGACCCAGGTGGCATGTGGGGATGGACAGTGCAGGGAGGACAATGGGGAGTTTGTTCCGAAAATGTCCTGGCTGAGATGCCTGCTGGAGGTCAAGGTCAAGAAGCCTCTTGGATTTAAATCTAGAGTTGAGAGGAAAGGTTGCCCTCCAGGGGTCCGTATGAAAGCTTCAGGTGCTTCCGAGGGACCCTCTGGCACGACAGATCTGAGCCCATCTTTCCCTCTCCAGCACTGCAGGGCTCCCTCAGTTCTGCTTAGATTCCTAGCAGCCTCTGCTCAGCCTCTCTGCACTCACCCTGTGCTGCTGGCACATAGACACCCTGGATGGTTGGGATCCTTTAATAGACATCCCGGACAATTGGGGATCCTTTCCTCTCCCCAGGATCTTGTCTCTCCAAGCCCTGGCTATGGGAGCAGTCCTGAACTCTGATTTTCATCTTCCTGCTGGCATGCCAGTGTGGAAAGCTCCTCTGAGCTTCTCGGATTCTCAGCAGGCCTCCCTGCTCAGCTTCTCAGCATCTCCGTTCATGCCAGTTATGGGTTTGCAGTTGCCCCAAAGGGTATAGAAGTTCAGCTCACCTCAGCGTGTCTCCCTCCCCCACAATATCTTGGGCCTTCAGGTCTTGGCTGCCTTGGTAGTTCCCTGACACATTAGAATACATGTGGTCATTTGTTTTCTCCAACCTGGTTGATGGATGCCAAAAGAAGACTCCTTTCTTTTTATGTTGTTGTGTTTGTTTGTTTGTTTGTTTGACACAGGGTCTTGCTCTTTTGCCCAGGCCGAGTACAGTGATGCGGTCACAGCTCACTGCAGCCTCGACCTCCTGGGCTGAAGCCATCCTCCCACCTCAGCCTATTTCTTGAGTAGCTACGACCACAGGTGCACACCACCATGCCCAGTTAATTTAATTTGTAGAGATGGTGTCTCATCATGCTGCCTTCCACTTCGGCCTCCCAGAGTGCTGGGATTGCAGGTGTGAGCCACTGTGCCCAGCCTCCTCGTTTTTCTTAGAGTTGAGTTTCATTTTATGGATCTATTATGATTTATATAACAAGCTCTTATCAACGGGCTTTTAGGCCTTTGTAAATAATGCTGCAGTGAGTAATTTCACACATAGACGACCTCACCTGTGCTTGATGGTATCTATAGGATAAGCAAAATTGCCGGGCCAAAGGGCAGATGCATTTACATTTTTATTGATGTTGCCAACTTGGTGGTCATAAACGTTGCGCTAACTTGTACTTTCATCAGCTATGTACGAGAGCGCCTGCTTCCCCGCAAGTTTGTCAACATCGAGGGTTGCCTGGCATTTTGCTTTTTGTCAGTCTGACCCGTCATAAGATGGAACCTCCATTTAGTTTCAATTTGCGTTTCCTTGTTATGAGTATGTTTGGGCGTCTTTCTATGTGTTAAAATGCCAGTTGCCCATTTAAGTTCTTTACCCATGTTTTGATGAGTTTGCTGGTCTTTATCTCATTGTTTTCAGGAGGCTTTTAAAAAATGTATTTGGGAAAGCAGCACTTTGTCTACTGTATGAATTGCTAATACCTTTTCCTCAGTTGGTGGGCTATCTGTTAACTTTGGCCCGTAGTGTTTTAATATTTTAATGTATGTCCTGCATATTTCTTTTCTTTCTTTTTTTTCTTTTTTCAGATGGAGTCTCGCTCTGTCACCCAGGCTGAAGTGCAGTGCAGTGGCGCGATCTCAGCTCACTGCAACTTCCACCTCCCTGGTTCAAGTGATTCTCCTGTCTCAGCCTCCCGAGTAGTTGGGATTGCAGGCGCCACCACCATGCCTGTATGATTTTTGTATTTTTGGTAGAGACGGGATTTCACCAAGTTGGCCAGGCTGGTCTTGAACTCCTCAGGTGATCTGCCTGCCTAGGCCTCCCAAAGTACTGGGACTACAGGTGTGAGCCACCGCGCCCGACCGACGTCCTGCATATTTCTTATTAGGCGTATGCCTAGAAGTTTGTTGTTTTTGCTACTGCTAAAATATGCTATTTAATCTCATCAACTTTGGTAACCGAGGCCAGAGCTACGGGAAACTCTAAACAAAGTCAACACAACCAACAGGGCAAGTAGCAAGAGCTTACTGAGCCTCTATGTCGTCCTCACAGTCTTGTCGGAGTGAAGCTGCCCTGTTGGGCGTTGCAGGGACAAGAGAGTAGAAGATTCAATCCTTGCTTTTAAGTTGTTCAAAATTGATTGAAAAAGACATAGAGAGACACAAAGACACAGCCTGGATGGGGAGAGAGACACAAAGACACAGCCTGGATGGGGACAGGTGGGCGGCCCCAGGTGAGGGGCAGGTACCGAGGTCATCACAGGCACTTGTGTTCAGGCCTTCCGGGTGGCAGCAGGGAGGGTCGAAAGGGGACTGTGGCCGACAGCAACATGGGCAGAGGACTGGCCAAGCAATTTCTAAGAGAAAAAAGAACACCCACGATGAACACAGAGAAAACACACCCTCCTCTCCAGTGCTTAAAAAAAGTGACACTCTAGTGGCCCAACGAAGTGGCAAAGATTTCCTTCAACATTGAAACCTTGGGTAGGAGTCTTCAGCAGAAACAGAGGCTGGGGTAACGGCCACCATCCCTCAACGCACCCATCTGGGCAGCGGCACAGTGGGCCGTGACCCTGAGCATGTCCCGCGTGCCAGGCACCTGTCTCACCCCGGGAAAGCAACAGAGAACCAGGCAGGTGTGGGAAGTCACGTTCTGGCTGGGGAAGCAGACAACACCCAAGTCAGCAAGTGAATATGGAAGCGTGAACTGCGACCAGCATCACCCCACAAGTGGGAATGCGCGGGGCATTGAGGGAGGGAGTTGTGGGGGATCATGGAGCGGGCGTGTCCTTCGCAGAGGTTGATCTGAAGGGGAGGTGGCCTCTGAGCAGAGAGGTGAAGAATGCAAAGGGACCGGCCGCGTGGAGACAGGGAGGAGGAACAGCGGTCCAGGCAGAGGGCATAGAATGAGCCAAGGCTCTGGTCTGGGAGCCGTGGTGGACAGGAGGGGCAGGGCGGGCATCTCTCTCTCTCCCCGTGGTCCGTGGGCTTCTCCATGTGCACGTTTCACAGCACGGTGGCCTCAGAGCATCCAGACGGCTAACTGGACAGCTGCTTGGGGTTGCAAGTGCCTGTTCCCAGAAACCAGGCTGACACCAACGCCTCCTGTGACTTCAGACCCCACAAGTCACGCAGATTGTTTCTGCCGTCACCACAAGCCCACCCAGGAGGCCAGGGCAGGGGCCTGGACCCCACCTTCCTATCAGTCTCTCATAAGAAGAGCCCCTGGCTGGGCTGGGAGATGTCGTTGTGTCCATCACGGAGCGGCCAGTAGGCAGAGTGAAGGGTGAGGCATAGAAGCCGGCAGAGACCCGATGGTGCAGGTGCCTGGCAGGCCAGGATGGGCCAGGAGGACAGGAAGACAGTGGCTATGAGATTCAAAGGGCCTACTAAAAGGACTCATCCTGGCTGCCTGTGCACCAGAGCTGTGTGCAAAAGGCAAGGTGGGCGTGGGGAGACCGGGCAGGACCCTGTTGCAACAGAGACGGAAAAGCGTCCCAGAGCACCTGCTCGGTCCCCTGGCCACACCTGAGGTCCTCCCTTAACAGGGACCACACCTTTCCTCACGCTCTTGGCCAAAATGAGATGACCATCTTGGTGGTGTGTGTGCTGCAAAACGAGCCTGCCGGGCCGATTGGAATACATTCAGCAGAATAACACCCAACTGTAATTCAAGCAAAGACAAACATCTCATGTAAAGCTCATGGCATTCGGAGAAACATGGGAGAATTCCTGCCTCTGTGCGGGGGCCAATCAGATAGGGCCGCTCCTGAGTTGCTGTGTGTTGGAAAATGACCTAATAGCCTTACAGCTTGTTACTGATTAATTTTGTTTGATGTGGGAGGCTGCATGGATTTTTAATAAGGGCTACTTGTAATTGCAGGCCGACTGAAGCTTCCAGAATCGTGAAGTGCATTTCAGGGAATTTTGCAAAATGCAGGATACAGGGCCTGCGTGCCCAGCACTCCCGGCTGGTAATTACATTCGAGCTGCTGTGTAGAGAGAATCTAGGGGTTCTCATTGACTAATGAGAGGAATTAGGGAGCTATTAGGGCCTGCTGGTGGGGCCCGGCTCTTCCCTCGTAAATCTCCAGCCCATCGATATTCTGGCCTCCCACTGAGGTGGGGTTTTAGTCTGTATATTAGAAAGTACTGGAGAGGGTAAAACAAATACAGAGAAAACTTCTAAATCCCCCAGGCCAAGAGAGACCCATGGGCCCCTGACATCTGTGCCAATGTGCTCTTAAAAGGAGCTGTGACGACGGCCAGGGCGGCCACTCCGGGTGCTGGGTCCTGGGTCTAAACATGGCACCTGCTCACTGGTGCATCCACAGCTTCATGTGGGGGCGAGAGCCTGTCTCTGTCTCAGTCGCCCCTGGAACAAGCCTTGTTTCTGGGCAGTGGCCACCTCTGTGGGTCTCTGGAAACTTGGCCATAGTGCCAGCTAGCTGGTGGACAGGACACGGAGCAAGCGGGCTGGACTCACAGACAGCAGACCACCCGGTGCCTGGGACGTCCAGGAAAACAGTACAAGGACAGAAACCAGCTAGAGCTGCAGATGAGGGGAAGGAATGAGTTAGGAAGCACTGGGCTGCATGGAGCAGAATAGACAAATCAACTGCCTTCACTGAGAGAGAATGGACTGACACCTGGGACAGGGAGGGCTTGAGGCAGGTGGAGTTCAGGCTTGGCTTGACCCAGGGGCTCAACAAGGCTGTCATGGCCTCAATTTCTTTCCACCTCTGCCCTCTGCATAGTTGGCCTTATTCCAAAGCCAGCTCTTCCTCATGGGCACAAAATAGCTGCTGCAGTGCCAGGCTTCACATCTGCATCCCACCCTGCCCAGGAGAGAGGATGTCTCTGTCCCTGCAGTCTGCACAAGGAGGACCCTGATTAGATGCCTGGGCTATGTGAGCACATGGCCAGGGGACAGGACTGCGTGACGAACATGAGGGAATCACAGCTCCTTTGGAAGAGGGGTTGTGGGCAGCTTGACTCAAGCACACAGAGACGGAGACGGATGGGTGAGGGATGAATGCTTGAACAGTGGAGCTGGAGCTGGAACTCGGAGCTGGAACTCAGGGCCAGATGGAAGGGAGCTTGCCTGCTGAACAAGGCATTTGGGTTTTATTTTTAAGATGATCAGGAGCTAGGAATGCTTTGGGCTGGAGGGAGGGAGGTCTATGCAGCTGGAGAAGGGGTTATGGGGGGCTTGGGGAGGCAAGGGCCGGGAGGTGTGTGGGGCAGAGATGGTGGGTGAAGGGAGAGGGGCTGGGTAGGGCCCAGGAAGTCCAGTCTGCTCCGCTCCACCCTGTGGACTCACTCCATCCTCACAACCATTTGGCAGCAGCGTCTCCCCTCATCGTGGAAGGAGAAGGGTGGGCAGGTGGCTGCCAGTGCCACTCCCATTTTCAAATGTGGAGACTGAGACACAGAACCACAGGTTTCAACATGACACAGCTGGTAAAGGATTCAAACCTGGGCCTGTGGAACCCACTCCCACATGACACCCTTGAGGAACAGGGAGGCAGCTGGTGGCGGCTTCTGGGCAGACCCGAGGCTCCTACTTGGAGAGGAGATGGGTGAAGATCCAGACACCTGAGGAGACGGTCATGGGGCTGACTGGCGGGACAGGGGAGGTGAGGACAGATTTGGCTTTCGACTTTTTGAGCTTGGGACAATGGTGGGTAAGTAGACAGTTTTACCTGTGTTGGGAAAATTTTAAGACTTTGAAATGGGCAAAAAGGCTTGTGTGTCCCATCTCCTGCACCCTTCCGGGGTCTTGCTGCCTTACACGCTCTTTTGTAGACACCTGACAATAATACGATAATATGAATGATGCGTATCTGTAAAAATGTTCTGTAAATCCACTTCGGTGCTCCTTGTTTTTCTTCCTTTTTTTTTTTTTTTTTGAGACGGAGTCTTGCTCTGCCACCCAGGCTGGAGTGCAGTGGCGCGATCTTGGCTCACTGCAACCTTCGCCTCCCACGTTCAAGCAATTCTTCTGCCTCAGCCTCCAAGTAGCTGGAATTACAGGCACCCGCCACCACACCCAGCTAATTTTTTGTAATTTTAGTAGAGACAGGGTTTCTCCATGTTGGCCAGGCCGGTCTTGAATTCCTGACCTCAAGTGATCCACCCATCTCGACCTCCCAGAGTATTGGGATTACAGGTGTGAGCCACCGTGCCCGGCCAATTCCTTATTTTCTATATAATGTGCTTTGAATTCTCCTGTGAGCCAGTTCTAACATCTCATTGATTTCCTTGCTCATTAAGGTGTTCAATAAAATCCTTGATACATTTCATATTTGTAGGATAGTCATGCTTTTACCTTAAAATTCAACACTTAAAATACGACACTTGACCATCAGAGGTGGGTTTGGGGCTCCAGAGAGGGCAGAGCTGGGGGAACCTGGGGTGGGAAGTCCAGGGAAAGATGGGAGGAGACGCTGCCTGGGGATGTGGCAGGGACAGGTTTGTAAGTACTGCCTCCCGGCCTGTCTGCAAGTCCCTCCTCATAGCACTGCCCCCATGCTGGCCTCCCCCAATGCATGTGAGGCTGGAATGGTCACTGCTGGAGTGGCCATGGTGGGCCAGCCCCGCACCCAACCCTGCGGCGTTGGTGTCCTGCCCACACCTGCACTGCTGTCCCTCCAGACTTCCAGCAAATTCTCTCCTACGACCCTGTTAGTGGGGACCGTGGGTTTCGTGCATTTTCTCAGACATCTCTGTGGGTGTTTAAAATCAGAGGATGCCAAATGTGTGGCCTCACAAGGATCTGGGGTCACCATCTCAAACAGCACCCCCAGGTACAAAATTTTGTTGACATTTCTGTTTTCTAAATAGGATTTCATGGAAACTTTGCATTCGACTCCAGAGGACATCTGTGTTTGCTTTAGTACAAAACAATGCGTTAAACGGTTTTCCACTGTCCACGGACAGAATGACAACACATACTGTTTAAAGACCTTAATGGACTCTATTTCGATTCTAGAATTGGCCAACGTGTCCCTCTGTAAAACAGAATTAGTGCTTCTGTGAGCTGAGCAGAGGGGGCGGCTTTAGAGACGGAAAGGGCTTCGTAGAAGAAAGCAGAGGTGAAGAACACAGGCAGAGGGGTCATTTCAAAGTCACTGTCCCTGCAGGGCAGTAACTAATTGTCTCACATCGGGTGACTTCAGGCTAAGGATTAAAGCAGAGGGAACTTCATTCCACGCTGGTTGAAGACTGGAACCGGCCTGTTTGGGAAACTGGCCATTCTCTCTCTCTCCTTTTCTTTCTTCTTTTCCTTTCTTTCTTTTCTTTTTTTTTTTTTTAAATAATTTATTATTTTTTATAGAGACAGGGTTCCAGGTTCCAGACAGTGTTGCCCGGGCTGGTCTCAGACTCCTGAGCTCAAGCGATCCTCCTGCCTCAGACTCTCAAAGTGCTGGGATGACAGGTGTGAGCTGCCGTGCCTGGCCAATCGCCCTCTCTTGATTTTTGGGAAGGTCAGATGACAACTTCGTTTGGGTTTGGTGACAGACAGCCTGAGCATGGGTGACTGCATTTGATCTTTAGTCTGACCCATGCAGGGCCCAGAGCAGGCACTTAGTTCAAAACCATGGTCTTCCATAATGTTTATGTAACTAACACCACAGAGGAAGAAGACACTAGGGGGGCACCCTCCTATCTGCCTGAATTTCCCACCTCTGAGGCTCCTTCGAGGGGAGTGGAGGACACCTCAGTTTGAGAGGCTGGACTTCCTGGGTTTCTCTCCCGGCAGCTGCCCAGGGTCCCTGGGCCCCCTCTGCCCTGCCCTCTGTCTTCAGCAAGGCCCCTGGCTGGGGTCTCTCTCTGGGGCAGCTGCTTAGGGTCCCTGGGGCCCCTCCTTGCCCCCCTTCCTCAGCAAACCTCTGGCCTGGATCTGTCTCCAGCTCAACATCTCTGGGCCCCCCTCCCCGCCTTGCTCTCCTGGCCCCAGCAAGGCCCCTGGCCTGGGGTCTGGGCAATACCCCTCCCAGGTAAGGACACGAGTGAATCCAGAGACCACTCGGCTTCAATTTGGTGCAGAGGCCCTAAAGGGCATTTGAGAAAAGATGGGGTACAGAGAGGCCTGAGGGCAGCGCGGCTGGGCGCCAGAGGCTGAGCGGGTCACTGTCTCGCTGCGCCCCGGGACAGCTGCTCTGCAAGCGCTCACCACGTTTCAGACCCGCTTACAGGGTGGCTGTGGGTCAGGGGCTTGCAGAGCCAGCCTTCTTGGTGGAGCCCTCCCACTGCCACCCCAACCCCGCTCCGTCCAGGGCGCTGCTCTCTTTTGGGGCGTCGGGCTGCAGACCTGGACCCCAGACCTGGGTCTGCGGGGAGGCGGGGGCGGGGCCTGGGTCTCGGGGGGGGCGGGGCCAGGGTTGGGGCGGGGCCCGGATCACCTCCCTCTGCGCCTGGCCCAGCCGGCGGTCCGGCCCATCCCTGGCGCTCTGCTGCCACCTGGTGGCCAGGCGCGGCCGTGCAGCCTCGGCCTCACCTGCGGGACAGCAGGTGCACCGAGCTCCTGGAAGGCGGCTGCTGGGCGGGCGAGGACGTCCGGCTTTAGGGGTGGATCTGGAGACGGTGGGATGACGGGGAAGCTGCCGGCTCCTCAGCGTCCGGTCACGCCTCGGCTTCCGTGCCCAGACAGGGACAGGGGCTTGTGACAAGCACATCATCACCTGGGCTGGGGCGCCCTGCGCTGCACCTCGAGAGCTAGGAAGGGCTGTGCATCAGGGGCCCGCCCCCCCTCGTTTTCCAGCGGGGAAACTGAGGCTAGAAAGGCCGTAGCTGTGCTTCCCAAGGGCAGTCCCCCCGTGCATCGACCAGTCACCGCCTGGTCTGTGGATGGAGCCTGTGGGGCAAACAAGGAAACAGACGCACAAAACGGTCATGCAATTAACGCAGCCTAGCATCAGAAAGCATGGCATAGTTGCTTCCCACGCGGGAAGTGCGGTGGAAAACACAGCAAAGCCGGAAGGCCACAGCCTGGGCTTGTCCCGTGGGCACTGCTCTGGCCGGGTGGGTTGGGTGTGGAGTGATGCATGAAACCGGTTGCTGCCCAGGCCTGGGGCAGGGGGAGGAGGGTGATCCCAGAGCTCTGTGGGCCATAAAGAGGTGGACTTTATTCTAGGTACCTGGCAGGATTTCCTAAAGGGGGCTACAGGGAAAAGGAGTGTGACATGATGTGGCTTCAAGTCGCACCCTGCCTGCAGGCCTGGCTGGAGTGGGCAGAGACATGATGGCTTCAAATGAGTATCCTGGGCAAAGGGGCTTAGGGCCAGGCTGTTACGACTTCAGCACAGAAGCTGAAGGATTTGCTGTGGGGAGAGATCCAGGGAGGTTATGGCCCACTGCCAGGTGTCAAGCTAAGTCACCCACAGGTGTGACGGGAACAGGGCCAAGTGACGTTTTTAAGTGGCCCTATTTTCGATCCCGGGGTTACACTGTTTGCATGATCTCATTAATTCAGCACAATAGTGCTGGGTGTTTCTCTCCTTATCTTGCTTAATTGGTGTAACAGCCGATGAGTCAGGCACTATTGCCCTTATTTCAGGCACAAGGAAGCTGAAGGCTCAGAGAGATGAAGTGCTTTGGCTTCCCCAGCAGGAAGGGGCTGCAGGATTCATCCTGGGCCAGATTGTGTGCATGCCCTTTTAAAACGAAGACACAAGGCCGGGTGCTGTGGCTCACGCCTGTAATCCCAGCACTTTGGGAGGCCAAGGCGGGTGGATCACGGGGTCAGGAGATTGAGACCATCCTGGTCAACGCGGTGAAACCCTGTCTCCACTAAAAATACAAAAAAAAAAAAATTATCTGGGTGTAGTGGGCGCCTGTAATCCCAGCTACTCGGGAGGCTGAGGCAGGAGAATCACTTGAACTCAGGAGGCAGAGATTGCAGTGAGCCAAGATCGTGCCACTGCACTCCAGCCTGGTGACAGTGAAACCCTGTGACCAAAAAAAGAAAAAAAGAAAGAAAAGAAAAGACAAAAGAAGACACAATTCTTGTAACAGAAAATTACTATTTTAAGGTGTACAAGCCAGCTGTTTTCGGTATACTTACAATATTGTACAGCTATCACCAGTACCTAATCCCAGAACATCTGCATCACCCTAAAAAGAAACCTTGTACCTGTTAGCTGTCCCTCCCAAGTGTCCCTTCCCCAGCTCCTGGCAACCCCCTATCTGCTCTCTCTTCCAGTGGATTTGTCCATTCTGCACATTTCATACAAATGCAATCCTGCAATCCGTGGTCTGCTGTGCCCGGCTTCCTTCCCCTGAGCAAGGTGACTTTGAGGCTCATCCGGGTTGAGCCTGGGCCAGCGCTTCCTTCGTTTTCATGGCTGAATAATATTCCACTGCACGGACAACCACCCTTTGTTTCCCCATTTATCTGTTGATGGACAGGTAGGTTGCTCCCACTTTGTGGCTATTGTGAGTGATGCTGCTGTGAGCATTTGTATCCTAGTATCTGTCTGAGTCCGTGTTTCGGTTCCTTTGGCTGTATACCCAGGAATGGAACGGCTGGGTCATAAGGTAATTATGTTTTCCTTTTTGAGAAAATGCCAAACTGGTTTTCAAAGTGGCGGCACCATTTACGTTCCACAAGCAGTGTGTGAGGGTCCTGGTTTCTCCATATCCTCATCAACTCTTGTTATTTCCTGTTTAAAAAAATTATAACCATCCTAGTGGGTGTGGAGTGGAGTCTCATCGTGGATTTGATTTGCGTTTCCCTAATAACTTAGTGACATTGATGATCTTTTCAGGTGCTTAGTGGCCATTTGTATATCTTCTGTGGAGAAATGTCTACCAAATCCTTTGCCCATTTTTACGCTGAATTATTTGTCTTTTTACTGCTGAGTCTAGGCCAGATGTTAAATCTCACTCCCGCTCTGGCTGAAGTTACCTGGGCTCTGCATAAAGTTCTCGAGTGCTCAGCAAACAGTGCTCTCAAGCAAGGGCCAGTTGTCTGGTCAGGGTGTGAGTTCTCCCCGCCACTGCAGCCTCTGGTGTGAGCCAGTGATAACTTACAGATGGGTAGTGGGGAGAAGGGGGAGGCTGTGGGTGACCCATCCCACACTCCTGCTCTGCTCACCTCCTGCATTCCTTAGCAAAGGCCCCCACCCCAATCCTGCCCCACCTTTGCCCTCCCCCAGAACCTATGATGTTGAGCCAAGTTCCCCTAACCCTTGTAACCAGGGCTCCTTGTGACCTCAGGCTTCTCCCCGCTGATCTCCAAGTGCTCGTGGCTGCCCCTCTCACTCCCCCAACCACCTGGAATCAGGAAGATCATCCGCTTCCAGCACCATCCAACCCTGCGCGTGGAGAGGGGTCAAGAACACGGCTCTGCCGCTGCCCGGGCTGGGGCTGGACTA
Organism: Trachypithecus francoisi; assembly: GCF_009764315.1. Lineage (NCBI taxonomy): Eukaryota > Metazoa > Chordata > Mammalia > Primates > Cercopithecidae > Trachypithecus > Trachypithecus francoisi. The sequence continues at coordinate 110,340,195 of NW_022681469.1, forward strand.
AGCGTAGCCTGTCAGCTGCTCTGCAATTTTGGCCACGTCTCTAGCATCCCTGAGCCCTCACCCCAAATGGGGCTAACCTGTGGGATGGACCTCCCAGGCTGACTGAGAGCTCATGTGGTATCAGGCAATAAACAGGAGGGTGCTGTCACCCCAGACTGTTCTCAGATTCTCTCTCGGGGAAGCCGAATCAGACAAACAGAGAGACGCATGCTGGGTGCGCGTTTCCAGAGATGAGAGGCTGCGCCGGACGCTTTTTGGCAGCTGCACAAGCACAGAGCTGGGGAAATAGAGCTCGGCAAATATTGACCCGAATACCTGGGAGGGAGTCGTGGGGAGGAAAAGGCAGAGTGGCACACAGAGTGGGATCCAATCTGTGTGACAAAAGCTAGAATGGGAGGTCTGTATCTGCAGAGAAAGGAGTGTGCAGAGGGCACGTGCTGGTGCTCAGGGCAGCTGCTTTTGGGGTTTGGGGTTGGAGGGAGGCAGGTGAGGTGGATAAAACTGTTATAAACTGTTATATCTTCATCTCCACCCTCTTGTGGAAGGAGGGCACGTCCCCACTCCCTGATACTGGGCTTGGCGTGGAAACTGTTCGGACATGGGGCTTTAGTGGGAGCTGCAGTGTGCGTTGCGGGAACTGCACTCCGGAACCTCTCCTGACCCACCTGGAACGAGTGTCCCCCTGGGTAGCTGCCACCTGAGCCTGTGCCCCAGAAAAAAGCACAAATGGCTGAGCCCAACAACCCACAAAGTGAAGCACAGCTCAGCTCCCCGTGAATAGACACCGGCTGTGTCTACCCTGACTGGTGGTTACTGCTGCCCAAACCTGTGAACGGCCACTGGCTGTGCCCGCCCTGACCAGCAGTTACTGTTGCTGGAGCCGCTCAGCTCCCCGTGAACGGCTGTCCACTGTGCCCGCCCTGACCAGCGGTTACTGCTGCCGGAGCCCTTGAGTGCCAGGGTGGCTTTCTCCCTGCATTATCGTGGCAAGAGCTAACGCATACAAAGGGAGAGTAAATGGGGTTTTCACCTTTTACTCCATCCTCTAAGAAACTTAGACCAAATCTGTTATTCTTTAGAGAGAAAAGGAGGCTTAGAATAAACAGGGGTGCTGATTCTGTCTCAGAGCGTCTGGCTGGCCCCCGTGCCCTGTGGCCATCGACGCTGCCTGGCGGATGTCTGGTGCGGTTGCTGCTTCTCCGTCCCTCCCAGCTGACAGTGGGCTGTTCGCAGGCACAGTGGCACCCTGTTCTCAGGACTGGCCTGGCTGCACCTGGCAGGGGGGCAGGTTTGTCAACAGCTGAATCCCAGAATGCCAGAAATGGAATGTAGAAGTCATGGGATCTGCACGGAGGAAATTCAGCGTGTATTAGAGTGGGCCAGGTGTAGCAGTAATCCTTGGTTCCTGGTGAGCTATTGTTTTGGAAGTTACTGGAGTTTCTCTGGGTTTCATCTGGTGCAGATACAGGAAGGATGTGCCCTCAGAATGCGTGCATCCTGCCTCCCTGCTGTTGACTGAGGCATCTCTGCTGTCTCCACCAGAGCAAGTTTCCCTGTCATCCAAGGCCCCACACGTGTTAGCCTGTGTCACTGGGGAAGGAAGGCTTGTGGCCTCAGTCTGCTTACCTGTAACATGGGGTTATCTGGTGTAAGCAATGTTGTGGACTAACTGTCCCAAAAGCACCTCCAACAAATCATTTAGTATGATGTAAATCCCTTAGAAAGATCCCAAAATAGGCTGCGCGGTGGCTCACACCTGTAATCTCAGCACTTTGGGAGGCCGAGATGGTTGGATCACGAGGTCAGGAGATCAAGACCATCCTGGCTAACACGGTGAAACCCTGTCTCCACCAAAAATACAAAAAAAAAAAAAAAAATAGCCTGGCATGATGACGGCGCCTGTGGTCCCAGTTACTCGGGAGGCTGAGGCAGAATGGCATGAACCCAGGAGGCAGAGGTTGCAGTGAGCCAAGATCACGCCACTGCACTCCAGCCTGGACGAGAGAGTGACACTCCGTCTCAAAAAAAAGAAAAAAAAAAAAGAAAGATTCCCAAAACATGGCAGATTCCTTTCAAAGGCAGAGCTGCACTTTCAGAAACTGGGAAAAGTCCAAGCTGAAAACGGCTGCAGGAGGTGTGTGAGCAGGTGGTGCAGCCGTTCCAGGGGCGGGCAACTAGGCTCAGCAGGGAAGAGCCTGTGTTTCGATGCCCATCAACAGAACAGAGATGAGGCCTTGGACTCACACGCACTGGGGGTTAGAACTGTGACCGTGGGTGGAGTCCAGGCCTTAGCGGAGCTTGTTTGTTTTAGTCTGAGCTCTGGTGGGGGAGGAAAGTTTCTGCTAAGAATTATAACAATAAAACTGCCTGCATTGTGGTCAGGTTGAAAAAATACACCACCAGGAGACCCGGGAATGCCCAAATGAGGAACTGGGGGAAAAGTGGGATGAGCCTGGAAACCCCTGGGGACCTCTAGCAGGAGTAAATTGCAAACCACCCTGGGACACATCCTCAACAGAGGCCACACAGCATTTCCAGATAAAACTATAGACTGTGAACTCACAGTAGAAACCTACAAGCCCTGCAAAGAAGAAATGCAAAATATGCAAAGCAATGCAGTGGCAAGATGACATCTTCAAGAAATTCAGACAAAAGAGTCATCAAATATGCAACATTAATATTTTTCAAACAATTAAAAGCATGGAAAGAAGATACCTTAAAAAATGAGTAAAGACCAGCAAAGAAGGTAAGAAAACCAGGCAAATTTGGAAAAGAACAACAACAACAAAAAAAAATCTCCTAAAAATGAAAAATACAGTCACTGAAATTAAAACAATTTAGATACAGCTACTGAGAACTCATAAGATAGATCTGAATAAATTGCCAAGAATGAGACAGACAGATAAAGAGTTCTTGTTTTGGAAGTTAATCTCTCAGCCATTATCTCTTTAAATGTCCCCTTTCCCAGATCTATCTACATGATAGATTACAATGTTGTAATATGTGTCTAATTGGAGTTCCACAGGGAAAATTGGTGAAGGGAGACATTGGAAGAGATAGTGGCTGAGAGATTTCCAGGACTGATGGAAGTCATGCGTCTCCAGATTCAAAATCCTAAGTCCTGAGCAGGTTAAATAAAAACGAATTTTCACACAGCATGTTGTAATGAAAGAGAAGAAAACTAAAGGCAAAGATGATTCAGAAAGGCAACTGGAGACCTTTGCTTCTGGCCAACATGGAGTAACAGGACCTGGATTTACCCTTCTACCTAAAATAACCCAACCCAGGCAGACTACGTGAAATGAGAGCTTTCAAGAAACGAGACGTCGTATAACAAAGTATAATGATCCCTGAGTGACGGGAACAACAAGGTGAGCCCTACAACTACCCCGGCTTACTGCCTTGAAAACGTTCTCAGGACACAGTTCAGGGAGGCAGAACCCAGGGGAGCCTGGCAGACTCCTGGCGTTAGGACACAGAACTGAGGGTTCAGGAAGAATAAACCAAGATGATAGAGCTCACAGGACAGAGTGAAGGAGAGGGGAGAGGGGCACGGGCGAGTTCTGGTATCTGCTGAGGAATCCCCTGCTGCTTGAATATTCAGCTAAATACTCATCAGCATTATTTTTATGTGACGAAAATACCCAGGGCTGCAGAGTGAACCATCTGAAAGGATTAGTGGAAGGGAATAGTGCCTGTTCTCACCAGCCAGGTCAGAAGCCTCATGTTCACGGGACAGAGAACACAGAGGAGTCTTACTTCCACAGCAGGAACTGTTTGGCCCTAAATCCAACGCTGATCTTTTCCACTGAGGATCAAACTGTTTCCATGTAACTTCAATTAAGATACTGTAATATGTCTAACTGCTGTTTCACAGGGAACATTGGGAAAGGAAATATTTGAAGGGATGTTGGCTGAGAAGTTTCCCAAAACAAAGCACAAGAATATTTATAGAAATATAAAAATACCTGGAATCCAATCAAGAAAAATGCACAATGTCTAGCATCTAATTAAAGACGACCACATGTAAGGAGCAGGAAAACATGACCCAGAGTGAGAAGACGTAATCAATGGAAACCAGCCTGGGCTGAATAGGTGTTAGAATTAGCAGAGGCAAAGACGTTAAACACTTATTATAACTGTGCTTTACGTGTCCCCCCAAAAGTTCACTAGTCAAGTGGAAGATACTAAAAAACACACATTGCACTTCCAGAGATGAAAATTATCACGTCTGAGATGAAAAACAGACAAATGAGATGAACAATGTATGAGACATTGTGGAAGAAAAGGTTAGTGGACTCACAGCCATAACAATAGAAACGATCTAAGGTAAAACCATGGAGAAAACAGAGTGAGAAAATGACCAGGGTATCAGTGAGTTCAGAAGCAACTTCGAGGAGACTAATGTATGTGCAACTGGGGTGCCCGAAAGTAGGCAGGGGGCAGGGCAGCAAAAGTTTTTAAAGAAATAATGGCTTAAAAATGTCCCATTTTGATGTAACAGTAATAATGAACTCATAGCCTGAAGAAGCTTGATGAACCCCCACACATGATAAACATGAAGAAAACCACACCAAGGCATGTAATAATCAAAATGTTTAAAAACAATGGCAAAAGGAGCATTTCATAAGCAGTCTGAGAAAAAAAGGCATGTTCCATAGGGAGGAGAAAAGACAAGACTGACTGCAGACTTACCATCATAAACCATGCAAGTGAGAGGACAGTGGAGAAACATCTTTACAGTACCGAAAGAAAAGGAGAATGATAATGTCAAGTTGCAATTCTGTACCCGGCAAACATATCTTTCAAAAATGAAAGATATAAAATATAAGGGGAAAATATAAAAACTGAAAGAATTGGCCACCACTGGACCCGGACCCCAAGAGAGGGTGTAGAAAGTCAGGCAGATATCTCCTTCAGGCAGGAGGAAAATGCTACCGGGTGGAAATAGAAGTCTATTCAGTGGAAATGAAGAGCACCAGAAGTGGTAAACACATGAGTAAATACATGAGATTTTTCTTATTTAAGTCTTTTCAAAAGATAATGACTCTTTAAATGAAAATAAGAGGCCAGGTACAGTGGCTCACATCTGTAATCCCAGCACTTTGGGAGGCTGAGGTTGGGTGGATCTCAAGGTCAGGAGTTCGAGACCATCCTGGCCAACATGGTGAAACCCCGTCTCTACTAAAAATACAAAAATTAGCCAGGCGTGGTGGCGGGCGCCTGTAGTCCCAGTTACTTGGGAGGCTGAGGCAGGAGAATCAGTTGAATCTGGGAGGCAGAGGTTGCAGTGAGCCAAGATCGTGCCCCTGCACTCCAACCTGGGTGACAGAGTGAGACTCTTCTTTTTTTTTTGAAAGCATAAAAGAAAGAAAGAAAATAACAATAGTGTATCATGGGGATCATAATGTAGGTAAAAGTAACTATATCACAACAGTAACACAAAAGCCAAGAAGTATCCCATTGTAAGGTTCTTATGCTGAAAGAAAGGTGATATAATACTATTTAAAAGGAGATTGTGATAAGATAAAGAAGTATATTATAAACCCCAAAGTACCCACTAAAATAATAAAGCAAAGAGTTATAGCTAGTGAGCCAATAAAGACAATAAAATGGAATAATAAAAAGTATTCAATCAAAAAAGGAAGCAAAGAGGGGAACAGAGAACTGAAAAAACAAAAAGAAAACAAACAGCAAGAAGACAGACTCAAACCATATCAAGAAACACATTAAAGGTTAATAGTTGGCCGGGTGCAGTGGCTCACTCCTGTAATCCCAGCACTTTGGGAGACCGAAGCAGGCAGATCATGAGGTCAGGGGATCAAGATAATGGTGAAACCCCGTCTCTACTAAAAATACAAAAATTAGCCGGGCGTGGCGGCGGGCACCTGTAATCCCAGCTACTCGGGAGGCTGAGGCAGGAGAATCACTTGAACTCAGGAGGCAGAGCTTGCAGTGAGCCAAGATTGCGCCACTGCACTCCAGCCTGGGCCACAGAGACAGACCCATCTCAAAATAATTTTAAAAAAAGGTTAATAATCTAAATACTCCAAGTATAAGGCAGACATTGTCAGATGAGACAAACAGCAAGACCCACTGTGTGCTGCAGAGACACATTTTCAATATAAAAGCAAATAGGTTAAAAGTAAAAGGATAGGAAAGATACACTGCACTAATACTAATCAAAAGAAAGCTGGAGCTGCTGTAATAACGTTAGGAAAAGTAAATTTCAGAGTGGACACGATTACCAGGGATACAGAAGGTTATGTCATAGGGACAAACGAGTCAACGAACAAGAAAATAACAATTCTAAGTAAATTATTCCCCTAATAATATGCTGTCATAAAACAGGAATCAATAACTGATGGGGTTGCCACCAATATTGATCAATCTCCTGCTCTATTTGGAGGCTTCAACACCCATCTCCCCATAATTGATAAAATAGTTAGACAGAAAATTATTATGGATGCAGAATATTTGAACAACACTGTTTACCAACTCAGCCTAGTTGTTTTTACGGAACTCTCCTCTCATAACAGCAGAATATCCATTCTTTTCAAGAGCGCACGGAACACTGACCAGGTTGTCCATGTTCTGAACCAGGAAGCAAGTCTCAGTAAATTTAAAAGGATTCAGATGATACAAGATATATTCTCTGACCACAGTGGAATTAAATTAGAAACCGACAACAGAAAGATCTTTGAAAAATCACAAAACAGTTGGAAACTAAATAACACACTTTTAACAATCCAGGAGTAAAAGAAGAAATCAAAAGGAAGATTAGAAAGTATTTTGAAGTGAACAAAAATTTTAAAAGCATCATACCAAAATGAGCAGGGTGATGCTAAAACAGTATTGAAAGAGAATTTTATAGCTCTGAAAACTTGTTTTGTAGAAGAAGAAAGTTTTCAAATCAATGACCTCAGATTCTACCTTAAGCAGCAAGAAAAATAAGAGCAAATTAAACTCAATGTATGTAGAAAAAGGAACTAATAAATATCAGAGCAGAAACAAATGAAATATTAAAAATGAATTTAAAAGTGTGTTCTTTGGAAAATCAATAACGTCGATAAACCTCTAGGTAGACTGATCAGAAAAAAGAGAAAAATGCCAGTTAATATGAGGAATGAGAGAGGTGGCATCCTAGCAGATTCTATGACTATTAAGAGAATAATAAGCTATTATGAACTTTTTTGTGCCAATAAGTTTAGCAATTTATAGGAAATGGACTCATTCCTTAAAAATCACAAATCACCAAACTTACTGAAGAAGAAATTGATAACCTGAATAGCTCTATATTTGTTAAAGAAATCAAATTGGCAATTAAAACCCTTCCTACACAGAAAACTCACATGGCTTCGACTGGTGAATTCTACCAGAATTTTAATTCTACACCAGTTCTTCCAGAAAATTGAAAAGCTGGGAATACGTCTTAGCTCGTTCTATAAAGTCATCATTACCTTAATCCCCAAACAGGTTAAAGTCATTAGAAGAAAAGAAAACTAAAGACTAATATTCCTCATATTAAAAAGTCTACTAGAGCCGGGCCAGGCTCACACCTGTAATCTCAGCTACTCAGGAAGCTGATGGAGGAGAACCACTTTGAGGCCAGGTGTTCGAGACCAGTCTGGGCCACACAGAGAGATCTGTCTTGAAAAGAATTATTTAAAAAAATTAACAAGGGGCGGTGGCATAAGCCTGTAGCCCTCGCTGCTGGGGAGGCTGAGGTGGGAGGACTTTTGAGTCCAGGAGTTCAAGGCTAGGCTGAGCTATGATTGTGCCCCTGTACTCTGCACTCCAGCCTGGATGACAATAAAACATTGTTTCCAAAAACACATACATGTATGTATACATATAATTGCCAAATGGAGTTTATTCCAGGAATTCAGGGATGATTTGACATTTGCAAAGCCATCAATGTAATGAAGCATACGAGTAAAGCAGAAAAGGATATCCCTATAATTATCCCAGGAAATGCAGAAAAATCATTTGACAAAATCTCACATCCATTCCCAATAAAAACTCTCAGCAAACTAGGAATAGAAGGAAAGTTACTCAACCTGATAAAGGGTATCTATGTTTAAAAACTTGTGGCCTATAAACTTTATAACCGGTATAAAGATGGAACGCTTCCCTCGTAACACCAGGAGCAAGGTAAGGATGTCTACTCTCGCTCCTGCTATTCAACATGGTCCTGGAGGCTCCAGCCAGTGCAGTAAAGCAAGAAAGTAAGTGAAAATCATCCAGACTGGACATAAGACAGTAAACCTGTATTCACAGAAGACAGGCTATATGTAGAGAACCTTATGGAATCTACAAAAAGCAATTACAACTGATAAATGGGTCTAATGAGATGGAAGAATATAAAATCAACAGACAAAAATTAATTTCATATCTGCATACTGAGAAGGAATCAGAAATGGAAAATTTAAAACTGTCATGTAGAGTCCTATAAAAAGTTGAACTACTTGCTAAGATGTCAACTTCCCACAACAGATTTTTGGCTTCAACACAATCCTAATCATCATTCCAGCAGGTTTTCTCATATACATTGACAAACTGATTATACAATTTATTTTGGAATGAGAACTTAGCATAGCCCAAACAACTTTGAAAAAGAAAAGCTGTAAGACTCTCATGACCTGATTTCAATATGGATTGGGAAGCTACAGTTATCTATACCGTGGTGTTTATGTTAAGAGAGGCAAATAGAGCAATGGAACAGAACAGAGAGTTTAGAAATAGACCCTCATACACATAGGTAATTGATTTCGGCAAAGACATCAAAACAATCTCATTGGGGAAACAAAATCTTTTCCACGAACGGCGCCAGGATGATCGTATGGGGAAAAAACTTTGACACTTATCTGACACTGTTACCCAAAACTTGATTTTAGGCGGAGCATATTACCAAATGTAAAACAGAAAACTGTAAAGCCTCTAGACAAAATTATAACCTGGGTATAGGGAAGGTTTCTTAAGGCAGAGAAAAATTTGTTTTTGACACATCAGACTTTATCAAATTAGTAATTATTTGTGTCAATATTCCATAAAGAAAATAAATAGACTAAACACAGACTGGGAGAAAAAGCTGTGCGAAACCCATAGGACTTGATCAGGAGCGTACAAAGAAGTCCTACAACTCAAATATGAACAAGAGAAAATGCCAACATAAATAAGCAAAACGCCCTAGTCAGCAATGGAAAGGAACGGAGCACGGATGCACGCAAGACACAGGCAAGTCTCAAAGCCTTTTCCCAGGAAGGAGCTGTTGTATGAAGTTCTACAACACACAAAATTCATCTGTGGAGAAAAACGTCAGAGCAGGTTTGCCTGTGGGGCTGACTGAGGAGAGAACTTTCTGGAGTCGGGGACATGGTCTTTCTTTTCCTTCAGGTCCGACCACCCACTGCATGCATTTATCCAAACTCACAATGGCGCCTTTAAAATGGGTGCCTTCCACTCCAGGTACAATTTACCTAAAAAAATAAAACTCTGCAAACATGTGTTGAGCTCTAGTTAGTTATATACACGCTGAAATACTCAGGGGCCAAGTGCACCGATGTGAGCAACTCACTTTGAAGTTTATAAAAGATTTCATGGATACATGTCATATAATAAAGCAAATATAACAAAATGGTAACAGTTGCAGAATCTAACCGGTGGGTCTAAGGCTGTTCACTGTGCAATTCTTCCTGCTTGAAATTTTCGTAATGAAATGTCAGTGGGAAATACCAAGAGATGGTAACGGTCAGGACTGATCAGTTGATAGACAGCAAATTTTAAAACAACCACAATCCATGCCAGGAGATCATGGAATCCTGTTTTAGAATCGAAACAAAGAAAGAAAGAGAAGGAAGGAGGGAGGGAAAGATGGAGGAAGACATTACTTTTCAGACTAAGACGGAGAAATCACCATCAACAGAAAGAACTACTTAAGGATCTAATTCAGGAAGAAGGAAATCTATCCCAGAAGCAAGCAGTAGGACCCGGGAACAAACTATGAGTGAAGAAAATGGCAAACATCTGGAAACATGTATCCAGGTATTTGCTACATAAAACAATAAGAACAGTGAGTAATCTGGGGTTTATAAGAACAAACTGGAACTTGTATCAGTCACGATACTTGGTTGCAAACAACGCATCTGGTCTGGCTAAGTTTAAGCAGAAAGCACACTTATTAACAAATCTTCGGGCACTCGCACTCGGAATGTGCCCAGCCAGAAACAAAGACTGGCCCTGCCCTGGGGGCTCCTCCCTGGGAGCCTCACCGTTGCCCCTGCCTGTCACCTGCCAGGTTGGACAGTGTTTCTCAGTAGGGCAGGCTGGCATCTTGAGAAGGACGTTTCTTCATTGTGTGGGGTGATCTCATTTACTGCTGAGTGTTTAACACCTCAGTCCACACCCAATGCTTGTCAGTAAACTCCCAAGTCATCACAACCACCAAAAACACAAGTGCATTCCCAAGGCCTTCAGGGGTGAGGTGATGCCGTCTTGGGTTGACATCTCTGCAGGTCTCCTCCCCCTTGCTCTCCTGCTGCTCCGTCCTGCACAGGCAGTGCTCTCAGCAGGGGTCGTTTACCTCCAGGGCATATTTGGCAAAGTCTGGATATATCTTTGGTTGTCATGACTGAGGGGTTCCCACTGAGAAAGGGCAAGGATCCCAGCAAACACCCGACAGTCCCCACTATGATGAATAATCCAGCCCTAAATGTCAATAGTCAACAGTGCCAAGGTGGAGAGACCCTGATATGGCTGGTGTGGTGGGGTTTAACCTTTACATTTTAGGACATTGGTTGTCAGCAGGGGTTATGACTGAACCGGAAGAAGAGTGAACATTACCCAGAGGTGCTGGATGAGGAGGTGGATGTAGTAACAGATGAGACTTTGCAGGGCTGCTGAGTATAGTTGTACAGGTTGTGTACTGCACAATCAGAAAGTACCACTCACACTGTAGACCCTATAAATGTGTGTATTTTTTATGCCAATTTTCTAGCAGACAGCAGTCTAAAGCCGTTGGTGACAGATCAGGATCCACATGGCAGGTGAGGTGGAGGCCAAGCAGGCAGGGCCCCGGTACCCAGTGGGCTCTGCACCAAGAGGAATAAAGGGGAGGTTGGCATCCTTCCTGGTGAACATCAGGGCCCTTCTAGGAGGTGCTGTGATCAAAATAGACAGAAATTGGTGCTTGAAAGTCAGAAATACCAGGGCAGGTGTCTCCAACCCCACCTGCAGAGGAGGGGCGATCAGGAAAGACTTCCTGGAGGAGGCAGCCTGGGAGCTGCATCTCAGGGCACAAATAGGGGTTAGCTGAGCTGAGAGGGGGAAAGATGCCCTCCTGAAGCAGAGGAGCTAACGTTTTGTGTTTTAGCAGACAAAAAAACATGGCAGAGAGCATCTCCGGAGGCTGATAGAGAACCAGCGAGGAAGGCAGGCTTGACTGAGGGAGTTGAGGGTGCCCGGTTCTGGGTGGGGGAGCAGGGTATGGTCATGGTCTCTCCAGGCAGAGAGGGAACAAGGCCACTTGTATTTACTGCAGTCACAGGAATGTTTAAAAAAAAAAAAATAAAGAATTGGCTGGGCGTGGTGGCTTGTAATCTCAGCACTTTGTGAGGCCAAGGTCGGTGGATCACTTGAGCCCAGGGATTTGACAACAGCCTGAGCAACATAGGAAAACCCCATCCCTACTACACACACACACACACACACACACACACACAATTCGCTGGGCGTGGTGGCAGCTACTCAGGAGGCTGAGGTGGGAGGATCACCTGAGTCCAGGAGGTCGAGGTTGCAGTGAGCTGTGATTATGCCACTGTACTCCAGCCCGTGCAACCAAATGAGACCCTGTCTTAAAAAAAAAAAAAAGAGGGGGAGAGGGGATTATTTTCAAAAATGGGACAATTGGCCAAACAGAGCTATACCTTTTTAAATTTTTGTTTAAATGTTTAATGTTTACTTTTAGTGATTTGACACATTTCTCTGTCACACACACCTGTGTACTATCTCATCTCATATAAAGCGTCCTTGTCTGCAGCCCTCACACAGGTGAGGCTTGGTGCCTGTTCCGTCTGGACCCGTGAAACCCTGGGCCAGGATTCTGACTGTGGGAAACAGCAAGGCTGCCCTGGGCGGGCACTCAGGTCTGTTTGGAGCCCTTCCCTGGGGCTGGGAGCCACCTGGCCAGAGGGTGCCCAGGGCCGGGACAGAGAGGGCAGAGGCCCGGGCTGGAGGGCGCAGGACACAGGCTGTACGGGAGGTCTGTGCCTGCAAGAGGTTGGGTCATTCTGTCTGGAGTCTGCCCGGTGATCCCACAGATGACTGCACATGAGGGGGTCTCTTTGGGGACATCTGGAAGGTTCTCACGGCCTGGACCCCATGTGCGTGTGCATCCTCAGTGCCCAGCAACGCCAGCCAGCCCTGGACTTGGCGCCAGGCCATGAATATTCGCATCCTCAGAAGGCCGGGGGTGTCTGTACAGAGCCGACGGACCATCGGTCTTGACGCTATTGCAGACACACAAACAAACAAGCTACATAATTTCTTCCGCGGCCTGCTGTGGTTCCGTGAGCGTGGGTGCCTGGCACACGGCCCCCGCCCAATTACATCTCAATCAGTGTTAAAAGGCATCTGACATTTCCCTTTGATTTATGTATTAACCTTTACATCCAGCGCAGGCGGGTGCTGATTGCTTTCATCAGCTGCGCTGAGGCAGCTCCGAGGGGCTGCTCCAAAGGCTCTTCCCACCGCATCCCCAGGCCAAGTGCCTCCTTGAGCACGGAGCTCCCTCGTGGAGACCCCAGGCTGGTGCACGAAGGCCGAGGCTGCGTCCCCGCTATCCCCAGCACCTCCACTGGAGGACAGGCTCCGGGAAGCTCCGGGAGCTGCGGGTCTACGGCTCTGTGCACTCCTTTCTCCGCACAAAGGGCGTTGAAAAAGACGGTGGCTGCCAACTCTGTGTTGATGTGAGCAGTTGTGGGGCCGTGAGACTGTGCAGCTGGCACACAGGGATATGGGTTCCCAGAGACTCCCTCACATGTCTGCAGCCTCCCACAGCTGCCCCGTCACAGCCCCACCCCACGAGTGCACAGAAACCCACACCACATACTTGTGTGCACACGCTAATGGGCACTCACTTGGCACAAGCACATGTGTGCTCACTGACATGCACACTGAACTCATGCACACACACGCTCATGTACACTTATACACACTCACATACACACGCACGCTCACTCACACACAGTCACAGACACATACACACATGCACACTCATACACACTCACATACACACACGCACACTCATACACACAACATATACACACGCACACTCACACACACTCACATACACACGCACACTCATACACACTCACATACACACACGCACACTCATACACACAACATACACACGCACACTCATACACACTCACATACACATGCGCACACTCACACACACTCACATACACACGCACTCACTCACACTCATCCAGGGACACAGACTCACTCCCACTCAAACACACACTGGCACACCCAGCAGATGCGCACACGTGGGCACACACCGGATGCCCGCTTGCACACAGAACATGCGGATGGCTGAACCGATGGAAGAGACGCCCTGGCACCGTCTTCACCCCAGGGCACCTGTGCAGGACAGGACTTCAACTCACACCTGGACGGAGGTGGCCGGGCTGGATGATCCAGGCGGTTCCACAGCCGGACGTGGGACAGCAGTGTGTTTTGGGTTCCAGGAGATGATGGGGAATGGAGACAGGGACGGGAGGGCGGCCAGTGCAGGTAAAAGGGCAGGTTGTGGCCCAGGCACCTGGGGCTCAGTGTACTGGGAACCCTGAGAGTCACGGGCATCGTGTAGGGGCCCTAGGCTGAGCCCAGCCCTGGATGGGGACCGACGGGACAGCAGGGAACAAACGGTGAAGTGGTCAGTGCCTCTGCCATCCCCTCTTCTTCCCGAAGGCCTTTGCAGAGCTGTCCCCTTGCTGACCAAGCCCCCAGCCCTCTGTCCTGACCACCCAGAGGGCATGCCCCTCACAACTGTCCCCAGCAGCAGAGAAGCCAGGACCACAGCTCCCAGACTCTCCTGGGCCTCAGCAGCTTCTGGGAATGCAGACTCCAGCCCCACCTCAGCTGCAGGGGCTCAGAACCTGTGGGAGAACCTGCATTTGCATCAGACCTCCCAGGCAGTTCTCACATAACGGCTGGTAGGCCACACTTCCCCCCGGACCTGAGTCTGCTGTGCCCGTCTCATCAGTCAAGATTTCACCATTAGGGATATGTTTCTTGGACCAAAGTACTTATCCCCCATTATTAAACATATATTGAACCGCTATTGCATAAATCAGGATTCCTTCCATTGCAACTGTCCAACTGTAGCCAAACCACCCTGAGCCCAGTGGAGAATGATTGGCATACGTGACTGGAAGGCAACATTGGGCTTCAGGCGTGGCTGGATCCAGGTGCTGGAAACAAGCCCTCAGGAACCTGCCTCTCCTGCCTTTTGGTTCTGCATTCTGCTATGGAGTCCATCCTCCCACAGGCTTTCCCTGGATGGCTGCAGGTGGCACCGACAGTCCCAGACAACATTCCACTATGTGAACCCTCCCTCCCCATCCATTCCAGCAAAAGCCCAGGGATGGGGTCCATTCCTTGCGTTTAGGTTACATGATGCCTCCACCCCAGTCTCTGTGGCTGAGGGGAAGGGGTCAGCTGGTGAGGACTGGGTCAGGAGTCCACTCAAGGGTGATGGTGGGCTGGGTGTGGTGGCTCACGCCTGTAATCCTAGCACTTTGGGAGGCCAAGGAGAGCAGAGCATTTGAGCTCAGGAGTTCAAGACCAGCCTGTGCAACAAAGTGAAACCCCATCTCTATAAAAAATACAAAAATTGGCCGGGCGTGGTGGCTCAAGCCTGTAATCCCAGCACTTTGGGAGGCCGAGATGGGTGGATCACGAGGTCAGGAGATTGAAACCATCCTGGCTAACACAGTGAAACCCCGTCTCTACTAAAAAATACAAAAAAATTAGCCGGGTGAGGTGGCGGGCGCCTGTAGTCCCAGCTACTCCAAAGGCTGAGGCAGGAGAATGGCGTGAACCCAGGAGGCGGAGCTTGCAGTGAGCCAAGATCACGCCACTGCACTCCAGCCTGGGCGACAGAGCGAGACTCCGTCTCAAAAAAAAAAAAAAACACAAAAACAGGATGAAGGAGGTCACCCCCACCCTAACCAGCGAGCAGGGGATGAGGGGTCGCTTCCCAGAGGAAATTCCATGAAAGGTGACTCTAAATGGCTGGTTCCAGACAGGACCGTCTCTGTCCTCACGCTCCCAGCAAGAGGCCCCGACGGCCCAGGCATGACGGGACCAAAGTGAAAACCTCCCTTAGCCCTGTTGAAGCAAACCAGTGTAGACAGAAAGACTCCAGCGGCGCCTAGCCCCACTGTGCCTGGTCCGCGGCCGGCAGGAGGCCTGGGTGTGACCCTGGGACGGATGGCCGTTGGGTCTGTGGCTGGCAGGAGGCCACACCTGACCCTGGGATGGATGGCCGTTGGGTACGCGGCTGGCAGGAGGCCACACCTGAGCCTGGGCGGTTGGGGGATCACAGGGCCTCTCTGCTGCAGGCCTCGGTCCCCCCATCTACGGAAAGGGACCAAATCCACTTACCCAATGTTTCATGGAGCTGCAGTGAAGGCTGAAAATGCTGCCGGGCACTGAGGACTGAGCCTGAGAGGGCTGTTGCTTCTGGAGGCCCATGGGGTCCCCCAGCTCGGGCCCAGGATAGCAGGCTCCCCAGTGCACTGGTGCTGACACAGGGAAGCTGTGGCCCAGGCAGGTCCCAGAAGTCACAGGCAGGGACAGTGCATCTCCCAGGCCCAGCTGGGCAGACACCCTTGGGGATCCCAGGATCCTCAGGCCAGGCCCAGCATAGCCTGGGGTCCCCCCACCCACCCGGGCCCAGACCACTCGCCACGGAGGGGAGGCGTGGGCCCCTTGCGAGCAGGGAAGCCTGAGGTTTCTGGGACCGAGCTGCCAGCCTCCTCCGTGTTGAGGGAGACACCTCGAGCCAGGGTTTTCCTGGCCCACATCTGGCCGAATTAGTTCATCTACAAAGAAAACAGTGGGAAAAATTGTTCCCAGCTTTTCAGAAATTGTTCCCAGCTTTTCAGAAACTCCAGACACACATGGCTCCTCGTCTCTGTGTTTGGGATGGCTGACCCACATACGTGCCTGCTCTGCGAGCCAAGGCTTTACAGGAGGCAGGAACATGGCCAAGAAACACATTGCAGCACCTACTGTGTGTGGGGTCAACGGCAGGCCGGGAAGCTGGGAGGCACGGGAGCCTCGGGAGGCGGGGCTGGGGGCACAAGCATGAGGACCTCCGGCCTCCCTCAGGTGTGCAGCAGGGACCCTGGAACCAGCATGACTTGTGCAAACCCTTACCCCACCTCAAACCACACGGCCCTGGGCAGGTCTCTGTGCCTCAGTTTCCTCACCTGTGACACGGGGAGGAGATGAGATGTCCCTGTTAAATACGAGATGCCTCCTCACCTCTCAGCCTGGGAGTGTGCACCCAAACAGCTCTGCCTGGGGGCTGGGCAGAGGAGGACATTTTGCACCAGGCCTTGAAAGCCAAGTGGGTTTTTACGAGGCTACAAAGATGAAAAAGGCATTGCAGAGGGGGGAAACCACGTGTGTGAGGGCGTGGAAGCGTGACCGTGGCAGGTCAGACGGAGCCAGCAGCCGCAGCTCAGCAGGGCCCATTTCCTCTCCCATCCTGTAGACAGAGAGAGGAACAGTCTCACTCTGCCCAAGCATAGCCGTGGGCATTTCACATGCTGTGCACTGTGCATGCACATGTGTGTGGCTATATGTGTGCATGCTTGAGCATACAGGCGTGTGTATGCGCTTGTGCGTATGTGGATATGTCTGTGTATATGCATGCATGTTCACGTGTATGTGTGCCTATGTTGGTGTGCACGTGTGCAGGTGCATGTACGTCTATGTACATGTTTGTGTGCTCACACATGTATGTGCATGTGCCTATGTTGGTGTGCATGCGTGCGCATGTGTTTGTGTGGATATGTCTGTGTACGTGCATGCATGTTCATGTGTGTGCCTGTTGGTGTGCATGTGTGTGCATATATGTCTATGTACACATGTGTTTGTGCGTGTGCACATGTCTATGTACATGTGTGTTCATGCGTGTGCATATATGTCTATGTACATGTGTGTGTTCATGTGTGCATATATGTCTATGTACGTGTGTGTGTTCGTGTGTGTGTGTGCCTGTCCATGTGATATTCTGTCTTTGCATCTCAGGCCTATGAAGGCAGGTCCAGTAGACAGCCAGGCACATCTGCACTTGGTCAGCCTCAGGTGCAAGGAGGCTTCAGGACACCAGGGAGGGGACCTGCTGGCTCTAGGGACAAGCGGGAGAACTGGGTGAAATAAACCACTTCTCCCTCCTCTGTCTGAAACAGCCTGGGGTGGGAATCTGAAGGGCTGGATTTATTCCTGGGTTTGGCTGCTTTAAAGCTGTGGGTCCTTGCAAGCCTCAGTTTCCCCATTTGTCAGAGGAGAGTGTTCTCTGCCCTGCAGCCTCCCAGAGTGATAAGGTGACGGCTGTTGGGAGTCTCCTCTGCAGAACCTCACCCTGGATGATACACAAGACACACTTTCAACACCAGAACTTCCCATCAACGGGCTCACCAGCCTGCGGCATGCTGGCTTCTGCTGCCTGGATGCACCTTCCCTGGGCACTAGAAACAAAGGAGGTTGTGGGCGAAATGGTTCACAGAACTTCCTCAAGGCCCTGACTTGTCCGAGCCCTCGGCCTGGATGCAGTGTCTTTGAGGAGGGCAACCCATCTCCCCTCTTCCTCTCCCCCAAATGCACCAGCCTTCCCTCCTGTGCCGTCTTTCTCTGGCTAAAGCAGCTGGCCTTCTCTGTGAGCACAAGGCCCAGGATCTGTGGCCGGGGATGCCCTCATCCGTTCTGTTGGGTTCAGACATTAAACTGCCCCAGGGAGGAGCCATATGCCCCACCCCAGACTTCTTGCTGGGGGAGCTAAGCCATTCCTGTGTTTGTCGACGCCGTCATCACCCAGGATTTGTTACTGGTGGCCAAAAGCACCTATTGAGAGAGCGTGAGGAGCCTCAGAACTGCACAGGGTGCCCTCATGCGGCAGGGCCCTTGCAGGTGTCACTCTGACCACGTCTGTTGCTGTTTGTCTAGCACTGTACGCGGCCCTAGGATGGAGCGGCGTTGCACAGAAGGAAGGGCCTGTGGCTCCACCACGCTAACCTGTGAAGAAGCATCCCATCTGCTAACAGACGTTAAACAATGAATTGCACAAGTGGGCAGATTTTTCTTGCTCTCTGGAACCAAATTGATTCAAGTAACTGTCTTAAGAGAGGGCTGGTCCAAACCCTCTCTTCTTCCTACCCAAACTCAGGCACAAAGAACGCGGCATTTCTTGCTACCTGACCTCACTTTGCAGGAGCTGAGTTTAGTTGGAGGATCCAGAGGTGGTGTTCCTGGGTGAGAATTAGCAGTTGTGGGTGAGTTTCTGGACACAGGCTTGCTGGGAGGTGTGGAAGGACCTGTTAGCTGGTCCCAAAGGATGGGATGGGTTTCCTTGGCGAGCAGTGTGGATGCTGGAAGCCATCAGTGCAGACACCTCAAGGTCCTCTCGGCCCTGGCTCGGGGCAGGTGCCTGGGAGGGTGCAGTGGGCAGGCATCAGGTGTGGTTGCCGGCTGTGGTGCCTCCATTGGCTGGTGAAGGCTCCATACTCCTCTGTTGCTTCACTCCACCCAGAGTGCAGGGGAAGCTGAACGTGTCTCACTCGACACCGGGTCCACAGGGCACCACTGCAAACCCATGCAGAGCAGGTGTAGTGTGTGGTGTGCGCTGAAGTCACTCCGACGCAGAGGGGAAGTTGAACCAAGTTCAGGGGCTGTCATTCAATTTCCTTTTCTTTTAAAAAAATGGCATCGCCGTGTGACCTCTCTTTGTTGATTATAAATTTAATACCGCGAGTTTCAGTTGAGTGAATTCACATCTTATTTGGAATCTGGGTCTACAGTTGCCTAAAGCTGGTGGGAATGTAATTGTACACAAGCATGTGAGGCCTGTTAATTTGCAATCCACGATGCGTGGCCTGGCTTGACAAGCCCCGCGCTGGGTTCTGAGGAGCCGTTCTCCAGAACGGCGGCGCGCAAGGACCCGGCACATTTGCATAAGAGGCACTTGGTATTTTTCGCAGGATGAAAACATGTAATTTTGCAAATGTTTATAGATTGTTAATTTGGCTGAATAGCAAAATCAAATTACAGGTAATAGGTTGTGTGCACTTCCCCTTTCCTGGGTTTCTCTTGTAATGACGGCAAGCATCGCACACCAGGCCCCTCTTGGTGGAAATGGGAGGGGTGTCCCCCCAGAAGCAGGGCTGCCTCACAGCAGTGAGTCCTGGCCAGCCACGTTCCAGAGCTGGGGGAGGTTAGGCTGTGCTTGGAGTGGCGGCCCCACCCCGATTCGGGACCCCTGGGATCCAGACTGTTCCCACCGTCTCTGACACTTGCTCAGGAGTTGGACAGAATCACAGCTAAGGGACGGAGGAGGCCTCAAGCCTGTGCCCGTTAATTTCCAGGTTAGAGGATGTCATTCTGCCCTCGGCCGGGCATCCTGGGCTCCTGGGATCAGGCGAGTCCGGCCTCTACCCCAGCAGGCTCTGAGAGGCCCCTCCAAGCCTCAGTTTCCTGCTCTGGGCCATGGAGCTGTGGAGTCTGCCCCGTGCTCCGCTTACAGGGCTGCTGGGGCTGGCGGGAGGGCGGGACCCCTGTGGGAGCGCAGAACCGTGAGAACCGAGCTTCTTTACGTATCAACTTGGACTGAGATTCCCTCTGCACCTGCTGGAGTGGGGACTGCACATCCGAGGAGACGAGAGTGGGGCCCCTAGCATCCCGCCAAGGGGCCCACCGCCCATAGCCCCGAGCCTTACACTGCAGCGGACGGCACCTCCGTTCTCTCTTGGACTGTCATTACATCATTCCCTTTCAGTGGGGAGAGCTGAGGGCCCTGTGAGGTGGCGGCACGCCCCGGAGGCTTGGGTGTGTGGAGACCCTGGGCCCTTGGACCTGCACCTGGGCTTGGAAGACCTGTCTCCCCTCCTCCAAATGCCGTCGGCCATTCTCAGGGCCCCGACACTGACCCTGTGGGTCCCTCCAGACAATTTGCTGACCCCTGAGCTCAGACCCCTCCGCACACTGGCCAGGCATGTGACCCTCTCCAGGCCTCACCGGTGCCCTGGGGGGTGAGTGTTACTGTCTACATGGGGTCCTGGCAGGTAGGTGTTCTCAGAACCGAGCCCAGCACATGGAGAGCCCTCGGCAAACACCAGCCCCTGTTTCTACCAGGATTCGGATGCCCTCCTGGGCTGACCTGGGGACACTGGGCCTGGGTTTACTGGGATGTGGCAGAGTCCTTGTGAACGATGTAACTTCCCCATCCGTCTCTTCCCCTCAGAGAAGCTTCCTCCTCGGACCCCATGAATCTATTCATCATCTATGTGCAGGGCGCCTACTGTGTGCAGGAGAGGATGTGACCCACGTGTAGGAATTCTCAAGATTGAATGTGCTCTGTCCACTGCCTCCCAGCACCTCTTTCCCCCACCCCACAGCCCCGTGTCCCATCATCCACGCGCCCACTCCCTCCCAGCACCTCTCCGTCCACCCCGCAGCCCCGCGTCCCATCATCCACGCGTCCACTCCCTCCCAGCACCTCTCCGTCCACCCCGCAGCCCCGCGTCCCATCATCCACACGTCCACTCCCTCCCAGCACCTCTCCGTCCACCCTGCAGCCCCGCATCCCATCATCCAGGCTGGAGCAGGCGTTCTCGGTGGACACTTACTGTGGGACCTCAGCCTGACCAAAGGCTCTTAAAACCTTGCCCCCTTGAGTCCCATCTTTAGCAGAGTTTTGTCAATAAAATCCTCAGTCTAGTCCCAGGATGGCCTGAGGCACTGGACACGTGCGGCTGTTTCAGGTGCAGTGGCCTGAGTGTAAAGCACAGTCTCCTGTCTGAGGAAGCCGCTGGTGTTCCCCAGACTCCTGTGAGCCGGGGGCCAGCTGTGCTGGGGGAGGACAGGGAGGGCTGGGGGGCAGGAGGGACCAGGCAGGGCCAGGACGGGCTTGGGGAGCCAGGAGAGTTGGGGGAGTTCAAGAGTCAGGGGGAAGCCTGGAAGGGCTGGGGGTACAGAAGGGGCCTGGGAACCTGGGGGTGCCACAGGGCCAGTAAGAGTTGGGGGTAGAGAGGGGTTGGGGGGAGAATGGGAGGGGCTGGGAGGCAGAAAAGACCCAGGAGGACCAGGGGGTGCCAGGAGGGACCAAAGGGAGCCAGAGGGGTCAGGAGGACCAGGCAGGGCTGAGGGCATAGGAGGGGCTGGGCAGGACCTGGGAGAGGGATGTGGGAGTGCAAGGTGGGGCCCGGTGGGGCCAAGGGGAGCTTGGGGGCTGTAGGGGTGGTCAGGCAGTGCCAGGAGGGGGCAAAGTCGGACCTTGAGTCCCCAGGCCACCGGCAGCCTCAGGCAGGCCTTGTCCTTGTTTTGAGTTTCATATTCTGGTGAGAAACAGCCTGTTTGGGTTCCTCCTCTGGAAAGCGTACACGGAGAGACTCCGAGGCCCTCAGCATGGAGATGAACTTGGCCTGGCCCTGGGGCAAGGCTGGGAACCGGAAGGTTAGAACCGAGGAATTTCAGGAGCCCAGCCCTGTCACAGCCTGGGGTGGTGGGAGTGGGGGCACCCTTGCTCCCCAAACCCTGTCAGAACCACAGAGGAAGCCAAGACAGAGGAGGGGGTCACCCGACCCCTGCGTGGAGGCCGATGGAGGCCGCTCGGAAGAATCCAGGGGGGAAACGCCCAGCTGTGTCCTCGTGCCAGTCCCAGCTCACTGAGGGCCATGTCCTCTGGCCCCTCACTGGCCCCTCACTGCCCTGGTATCATCCTGAGGAAGTCCTTGTCCTGGACTGCCAGTCGGATGGGAGGTGGCCATGAGGAAGCTGACAGCGCCTGGGGCAGACCACAGGGTCCCAGGGAAAGAGGCAGGGAGTTCGGGGGCTGCTTCCTGGTAGGGAGGTGCCCAGAAAGCCCCCTTGGCCTGGGGACTGTGGGGAGCCAGGTTCCACGGGGATGCCCAGCTCAGGCCTTTATACCCAAGGGAGCTGGTCCCTTCCCTCTCTGGGTCCCAAGGCCAGGCAGATGCACAGGGGCATGAGATGGGAGCAGAGCTGGGCCAGGGCCTGTGGGTCCAGCTGACAGCCTCTCGCCTAAGTCCTGGGTGGTGCTGTGCACAGCCCATGCCACGGGCGAGGAGCCTCGGACTCCAGTGGGCAGAGGACCCTGCTGTGGACACACAGAGGCACGACTCCCAACCCAGTGCTCCTCTGTCCCAGGGAAGCCAGCGCCACCGTAGACCTTCAGGGCAGCTGTCCTGGCTGGGCAACACTGAGGAGGGGGCTCACGGAGACCCCCACCCTCTGTACACCATCCTCACCTTCCATGAGCACAGGATGGAACTGGCCAGGAAGAAACGCTTGGGGACAGGAGCAAGAGTAGTGTGTGGGGCATTCCGAGGCCACATCAACCAAGGCCAAGCACCCAGACCATGGGAGGTGATTGTCCTTCTGGGCTGTGCAGGTGTTCCATATATCAGAAAGAACAGGGACAAATGGAGGTGGATGCAGGAGCTGCATTTCAATGACTAAAGAGATGGTAAGTCTGGCCTGGACGTGGGGGCTGGGCAGGCGTGGCTGGGCTCTTCCCGTGTGTGGCTCCCTGGCTGCACTTCCCTCCAGTCACACTGGCCTCTGGTCCCCAGCACAGGGCTTGGCACAGGCTGCCCCCCTACCTAGGATGCACTTTGCTCCTAGCTTGTTGTTCCAGCTCACCGTCACCATCATGGCCTCGGCTCCTGAGCGCCTGGCCTGGCCATGCACTTTGCAGCACTCATCCTCTGCTCAGAGCCTTGTGGGCTCCCTTCCTGACCCATCCCGGTGCAGGGCCCTGCATGCATGCGGAGCTGTCTGTCTACTTCACCCGTGTGCTGTGGGGCTGCAGTCTGGGCCTCCTGGGTTCATGATTGTGCCCCAACTCCCAGCTCAGGGCTTGTGAATGTTTGCTAGTGAATAAACAAACAGCCCCCACCCTGCTCAATCAAGGACGGAAGGAATTTGAAGAAAAGGCTTTTCTCTTCTTCCCCAGGAGGCAGACCAGGGGCCAATGGACAGCAGATTCCAAGAGTCCTACTTCAGCTGGGTGCAAAGGGCAGGTGTCAGCCCAGGAGGCCTCTCTGGAGGGATGCTGCTACACTACGCCCAACCAGTCAGCAGTATGGGGGAGGGTCTCATCTGTGGTCAGTTTGCACTCAGGGACCTGGTGGTTGCTCTCAAATCTGCCATGCTCCTGCTTCCGTCTGTGGGAGGGAGGGATAAATGTGGGATTCCTGGGATTCTCCATCCTCCAGGAACCGCCATGGGCCATCCCCTCACTCCTGTGACATTTGGTGGAGGAGCCTCTGCCCATCTTCTGTGAGAAGGGATGCCCTAAAGTCTCGGGAAAAGGAGGTCAGGGCCCAGGTGTCACCCAGCCTGGGAACTTTGGTCCCAAGCACAGTCATTTGCACACAGTCATTTGCACGCCGCTGAACGTCCGCCCGGCAGCACCTCCCAACTTTGTTAATGGAAGCCTGGTGATCCGTAACCTGCATGTGGCAGACATCTGCTCGGGGGTAATGCGGTGGTAATGTACATATCGATGATCAATCAGCGGATTTGCAAGAAAGGCATAAAGTATTTAATTATAATTGTGTGGGGCAAGTCTGCATGGTGGCGGCGACATTTGAGTAGGTCACAGCCAGCCCTCACCCTGTTATGTTGCTGCTATTAAATGCCATTCACTCTAAGGGCTGGGAACCTTTCTGAAGTTGCAGGGTATCACACACTGGCAAATTGAAAATGTCCCTTTGCTTTTAAAAATATGATTGATATCCTTTGCAAAACAAATGCTACACCTCATTGTACACAGATTTCCCCCAGTGCCGCCCTTGCCTCTCCTGGGCATTGAGTCTGCATTTGGCCACAAATTTGTTCTCAGAGAGGATGAGCTATAAAGACCTTGACTTATTCTGAGGCCCCCCAGGAGCGTCCTGTTTAGGAAAAGAGGTTTTGTTGTTGTTTCAAGTCAGGCTTTGCTTACCAGAACAAAGTGCAGGAACTCAAAAGATAAAATGTAAATTTTATTTCCTCTGTTGGCAGCAGAAAAATATATCTTCAGATACTTTCTTTGCCATATACTTATGTATGGGAGCATCTGCCTCTTATGACCATCTAAATTACATCTTGTACGATTTAAATCTATGCTTTTAGCACAACCAGCAAAGGGATATAAATAACAAGAGTGCAGACAGACACAGGGCACACACCACAATACACATGCACACACACACGTGTACACACCATGCCGATAGCCTGTACAAGCCAGCATGGAGAGGGTGAGGAGCCAAACTGGAGCTGCATGCCTGCGATGCAGGGTCCCATCTGTGAAACGAGCATGAGAGCTGCAGCACTCATCATCTCCTGGGATCCTACACCAGGTGGGCGGCGGGAGCACTGGGAATGCTGGCTGCTCTCCCAGCAGAGAGTTCTGGAAACCAGAAGCTGACACTTGCAAAGGAGAGGTGTCCACATTGGAAGCCGCATTTCCACCTCCAGGAACAGGCATCTGAGGCTGAGCTCTGGCTCCTTCTCCCTGGGCGAAGGGAGACCTTGTAGGCAGAGGCTGCGGTTGTCTGAGCTGGGAGGCCGGGGAGTGGGCGTATCTCCATGGGGTCAGGCGTTCATAGCGTCTGTCAGCAATGGCCTTTCTCTTCTCAAAACAATGAACCAAACACATCAAGTCTATTTACAGGGCAGGTGAGTGGGGGAATGCTTGGATTTTTCCGAATAGAGATGAAGCCAGGGCCAAGCATCTTTTGCATGTTCTGGTCTGTCTCCGCAGCCCGCCTACCTTCACGGCCGCCCAGTCCCTGTTTTTAAGGGTCCGATAAAGCAAGACTATGTAATTCCCAAATGAGCCAGCCAGCCTTGTTGGGTGCGTTTTTTGCCGTTCACAAAATTAGCCAATCGTTGTCACCAAGCGAATCGGATTAGGTGTAATCCATACTAATGTTCCAATTAAGTCACTGAAAGCAATTAACTCTGCAAAAATGGGCTGGTGAAAAATGATAAGGCTGGTCAAATAGTTTCACTGGGCATAACAGTGTGTTTTTAGAATGCCCATCTCTACAGTGTAATTAAATCATTTACATTTCAAGTGGAGTGCGCCCACCTCAGATGCTTGTGACCGTGCCCTGTGAGGTGTTGCAGGAATTTTATTCACAGCCTGCTCTCTTGGGCACCTGATGTTTTGGGAAACCAGTTGACGGAAGGTGCCTGAATCAAGGCTTACTCCCTGCTCAGAAGAATCAAGAAATTTGAACTTTGCCCCAGTATCATCCCAAATTTGGGCCCCATCTTCCCACCTTGCCTTTCTCCCTTCTGGTGTAAAACGCACAACTGATTTCTTAAACTGTCACCAAAATACTCGGCTGACACAACAAGATACGTTTGTCACTTCCGATCACGTCACCCCTAGCACGGACACCATCATAAGCCTCGGGGTGACTAATTCATGGGGCCAGTTGCCATCTCTCTTCACGGTTTGTGCCTTACCACTATTATTTTAACGACGGGGAGAAAGTCAACCAGTCCACTGACCGCACAATGGGCACTTGTGGCTTTTGGGATGTGGCTGTCCAGAAAGCTCACCCTCAAGTGACCAAGGAATGAAATGTTTCCCGACTGTAGGGAACATGAGCCTGTGTTTACTCCTCAGAGCAAGAGCACTAGGCCAGTGCAGAGCAAACCCTCAGGTGAAACTGGAGCCCAGTGGGGTTTTCCCTGCAAGAGAACTGTTTTCTCAACAGGTAAAGTCACAGCCTCACAGCCTGTACCTTTAAGGAGCTCCACCTCCGCCTGTCCTCCCAATCCAGGCCTGGTGTGGCACCTGACCTTCCGTCTGCAGGAGAAATTGTAGGATTTGCCGAACTCTGGCTTCCTGACTCAAGGTGAGGCTGGAACCGTCTTTCCAGGGAGGGTCTGGGGAAGACCCCAGACTGAACTGCAGGGGCCTCCAGGGTGGCCCCACATCACATTGTCCAAAAGTGGAGGCCCACGTTCTCCAGCCGCGCGTATCTGCCCTCCTGTGCGAGGCAGGGCGGCTTGAGTCCGGGGAAGGGGTCTGGGGAGGACAGGATGTAGTCGATGCTGAACTTGAGGTCCCGAGGCTGCTCCTTCCCCGGGGAGGCGGGGCTGGCGGGGCTGGCATGGGGGTCCCGTCCCGGGGCGCCCTCGCCAGCGCTGTCTGGGGCCAGGGACCCTTGCCCGGCGGCCGGATCGGGCGGACCTGGGGGCCCCTGGGCGCCTCCCGCACGCGGACCCCTCAGCCCCTCGCTCTTGGGGCCGCGCCGCCGTCGCCGCCGCCGGTAGTTGCCGTTCTCGAAGAGGTCCAGCAGCGACTCGCAGCCGCCCGCGAAAGTCCAGTAGTTGCCTTTGCCCTTCTCGTGGCCCTCGGACCGCGGCACCTGCGCGCGCGGAGGAAGGGGCTGGGAGCGGCTCCGCTGGGCTGTGCGCCCGCCCGCCTTGTCCCCTCGGGGCGCCCTGGACCGGGGCGAGGGTGGCGCACTGCGCAGGTGGAGGCGGCCCCGTGGGCTGAGGATGGACCTCTCCGCAGCCGCAGCGGTGCCCTCCCTTCCCCGCCACCGAGGCCCTGGCGCAGGTGTCGCCACCTGGGGACAGCCGGGGCCCGTCGGGGGCGGCGCTCACCTTGACGAAGCAGCTGTTGAGGGACAGGTTGTGGCGGATGGAGTTCTGCCAGGCGCGCTGGTTGGCGCGGTAATAGGGGAACTTGCGCATGATGAAGTCGTAGATGCCGGACAGGGTCACCCTCCCCGCGGGGCTCTGTTGGATGGCCATGGCGATCAAGGCGATGTAGCTGCGGAGCCCGGGGGTCAGGCGGGGTCTCCGCGGGGCAGCCCTCCCCTCGCCCCGTTCTTCTCCCCGTCCCGCAGGGCGCCGTGGGGCGCAGAGGCAGAGGAGTGAGGCGGTGTTGGGGAAAGTGCCCCCCGCAGCTAGCGGCCCCCGGCGCCACCCAGACCCCAGAAGCTCTTCCCCGGGCTGGAAAGGCCCCTCCCCGGGAGGCCAAGAACGTTCCCCGGCTCTCCTCAAAGTAGGGACAAATGCCTCCTTTCTCTGAGCTCCGTCGGAAATAAGAAAGCCCCCTCGCCCTTCCTTAGTCCCAGGCAGGTCCCGGCTACCTGGGACCCCTGCAGAGGGGTCCCTGTTCCCCAAATCCCCGCCGCCACCCCCGCAGTCACCTGTACGCGGGCCGCGTGAGCCTCTTGTCTTCGTCGGAGCTGCCGGCGGGGTAGTCGTCGGCGTCGTAATTGAAGCAGTTGTAGGGATACTGCGAGGTGTCAAACATCCTGGCGCGCCGGGCGCTTGCTGGGGGCCCCGGCTGCAGCTGCCGCCTCCTCCGCGCCGTCCGCCGGCTTCGCGAAGAGCCGTCTCCAGGCGGCCCAGCAGCTACTGCACTGCGGCCTTCTCTCCGCCGGAGCCGGAACCTGGGCTTCTGGGGTCCCCCGCCTGCCCCCACCCCGTCCTCTCGCATCCAATCCCGGCGCGGGGGAGGCCCCAGCCACCCGTAAAGCGGCCGAGGGGAGCGGAGCGGGGCGTCTCGGTGACCCGCTGACCGCTGCGGGGGAGGGAGGAGGAGGCGGCGCGCTGGGTGGTCCGATGGGCGGGGAGGCTCCGCTCCCTTCCCGGGGCGCTCAGGGCAGGGTTTGCCCCGTCCCCATCCCTGGAGGCAGCCTGG
The DNA here is from genome assembly GCF_009764315.1 of Trachypithecus francoisi. Taxonomy (NCBI): domain Eukaryota; kingdom Metazoa; phylum Chordata; class Mammalia; order Primates; family Cercopithecidae; genus Trachypithecus; species Trachypithecus francoisi. Next base: position 110,368,165 of record NW_022681469.1, read on the forward strand.
GGTGTCCTCGCAGCCTCCCTGCACTGGCGGAAGTCTCCTCGGAGCACCCCGGTCCTGTGCACCCCGGTCCCGTGCGCCCCGGTCCCGTGCGCCCCGGTCTCGTGCGCCCCGGTCTCGTACGCCCCGGTCTCGTGCGCCCTGGGGGCGCCTGAGACTCGGTGGTGCTTTCCGGGTGCCCGGATCCCCGGGCGGACACTTGGGTCTCAGCAGAGAGCACAGCCCGGAGTCGGCGTCGGAGATCAGGACTGTGGCCCCCTCCGCCACCTGCACTGTCCGCTGCTCTCCACCCCAGAGCAGCCGGGGGTCCAGGGCAAATCCGTGGTGCCCAGCGGCCGTCTCCTGGCCTTGGTCAGTGGGCCAGCTGAGCCAGAAACGCAGGTCCCAGCGCTTTCTGCAGCGCCCGGTGCTCCCGCCCCGCGGTCTCTCAGTGCCTGAAAGTGAGTCCCCGCCGGGGCCCCGAGAGAGGGGGACTTCCCATCGCAGAGTCGCCGCTTCACGGGTCCCCTCTGGGCCGAAGCTCCGTTTTAGGCGCACGCAGAGGGAAGAGAAGAGAAGCCATCCGGGTTAGGAAATTCTGCAGAAAAGTAGAGAGGTGGGATCTTACGGGAGTAGGGGGCTTTGTTTCACGGTAGACATGAGACTGAATAGTATTTCCAGGAATCACCTGCAGAATTCTGACCGAAAGCCGTGTCTGTGAGTCGGTCTGAGGCCAGAAAGCCCTGGATAGACAGTCTTCTTCCAGGAAATGTCGCCTTCACAGCAGCACCGTCAGCTCTGAAACGACCCAGACGGCGGGGCATGGGGGCTCATACTTGAAACCCCAGCTCTGTGGGAGCCCGATGTGGGAGGATCACTTGAAGCCAGGAGTTAGAGACCAGCCTCAGCCACAGAGTGAGACCCTGTCTCTATAAAAAACAAATGAATGAATGAACTTGTTAAAATATGAGGTGACTTTCGCTGCTTGCACCCAGTTGACCCCAGGGGTGCCCGGAGCTGTCGCTGCCCTTGGTAAAGCCACATCTGCAGGCGGGCTCAGCACCCCTGGGGGTCCCTCTGGGAGGAGAAACCTGGCACGGTGGGGGTGGGCACGTGCAACTCCCCTTTCTGGGGTGGGCACTGTGGCTGCCTGGCCTCGTTCGGGATCTGAGTCACACTCAGGCTCGAACACACTCAGTGACTCTGTATCGTCCCCTTAATCGGATGTCAAAACTACGCGGGAACAAGGAAAGGTAAAATGGTACAGCCCCTCTCCAAAACAGCTTGAGTTTCTTTAAAACCTGACCATGTAGCCACCATGATCCAGAAGTTACACTGGTGACCTTCTATTCCCAGAGTGCAACCCTGGTTGTGGTCACACAAAACCCTGCTAATTAATGTTTATAGCAGCTTTCTGCCTAATAGCCCCGAACTGGAAGCAAGCCAGATGTCCGTCAACAGGTAAACGGTTAAATAAACCGTGGTACATCCACGCTGTGGGGTACGGCTCTGCAACAAAAAGGAACAAACCACGAATGTATGCCATGGTCTCAGTGAATCTCAACTGTGTGAAAAGCAGCTTGTAGAGGCTGCAGACGACATGATTCCCCTTACATGAGAGTCAGAGCGTGAGGTCACACTGTGTGAAGAACAGGTGGGATCACAGGGTCATGCAGCCACCTCTGGAAAACACAGCCCACCACAGAGAGGGCCGGAACCGGAGAGTGAGGGAGACAGAGAACAGGAAGAACCAAGACTCTTCCACTAAGTGAGCCTGTGCACCCAAATTGCAAGACACCCATGGAAATCTAAAGAAAGGTGACCACCCAAGTCCACAACTAGAAAAGGAATCCACTCGTGATCAGATAAGCTTTGTGGAGCAGTTGGACCAAAACCTGATGCCTTAAAATAAAGATGCTGATTCCCTGTCAGATAAACGACTTGCGAATACTGTCTCCCATTCTCCCATTCCACGTGTTTTCTTCATGGCGTCCTTTCGTGCCCAAAAGTTCTTAATTTTAATGAAGTCCAGTTTACCGATTTCCCTTTGTTGCCTGTACTTTCGCTGTCATACACATTCATGGATTTGTCAAATCCAACGTCATGAAGATCTTCACCAATTGTTTTTCTAAGAGCTAAACGATTCACCCCAAAAAAGGGTGAAATTTTGATATGTGCTACAACACGGATGGACTTGAAAACATCACGCTTAGTGGAATAAGCCTGACACAAAAGGATAAATGCTGTGTGGTTCCACTAGTTTGAGGTCCCCGGAGTAGTCAAATTCATAGAGACAGAAAGTGGACCGCTAGTTATGGGGGCCTGGAGGAGAAGAGAGGGAGGCTTTGTTCTTTAACATGCACAGAGCTTATGTTGGGGATGATGAAAACGTTTGGGGTAGGGTGGGAGCAGCAGCCCATGCCTGTAATCCCCACACTTTGGGAGGCCAAGGTGGGCCGATCATTTGAGGTCAGGAGTTTGAGATCAGCCTGGCCAACATAGTGAAACCCCATCTCTACTAAAAATACAAAAATTAGCTGGGCACGGTGGTATGTGCCTGTAATCACAGCTACATGGGAAGCTGAGGCAGGAGAATCATTTGAACCTGGGAGGTGGAGGTTGCAGTGAGTCAAGATTGAGCCACTGCACTCCAGCCTGGGAGATGGAGTGATACCCTGTCTCAAAAGTAAATAAATAAACAAAAATTAACTCAAAATGCATCATAGACCTAAATGTAAAACATAAAACTATAAAGCTTGTAGAAGAAAAAAAAAACATAGATGAATATCTTTTTTTTTTTTTTTTGAGACAGAGTCTTGCCCTGTTGCCCAGGCTGGAGTGCAGTGGCGCAAATCTCAGCTCATTGTAAGCTCCGCCTCCCAGGTTACAGCTGTTCTCCTGCCTCAGCCTCTCAAGTAGCTGGGACTACAGGCGCCCGCCACTATGCCCTGCTAATTTTTTTTAATTTTTAGTAGAGACGAGTAGAGACGGGGTTTCACTGTGTTAGCCAGGATGGTCTCAATCTCCTGACCTCATGATCCACCCGCCTCAGCCTCCCAAAGTGCTGGGATTACAGGCATAAGCCACTGCACCCGGCAAGATGAATATCTTTATGATCTTTGGTTGGGCAAAGATTTCTTTAATCTGACACCAAAAACATGATCTATAAACCAAAAAATGCATTACTTGCACATTAAATTGAGAACTTCTACTCTTAAAAGACAGGAGAATTACAAGACAAGCTGCAAACTAGGATAAAATATTTGCAAAGCAAACAGCCCAGTTTTTAAGATGGCACTTCACCAAAAACATACAGCACATGAAAATTTGCCCCACGTTGTCATCCATCAGGGAAATGTACATTAAAACCACAACAAGACACCTCCACACATCTGTTAGTGCAGCTAAGAGGAAAAAGAGAACAAAACTGTGATGGTTCATTTTATATGTCAACTTGACTGGGCCACCGCGCTCAAATATTTAGTCAAACATTATTCTGGTTGTTTCTGTGAAGGTGTCTTTTGGATGAGATTGACATTGAAATCAGTGGACTTTAAATAATGCAGACAGCGCTCCAGGATTGAGTGGACTCATCCAATCAGTCAAAGACCTCAATAGAACAAAGACTGAGCTCCCCAAGCCACAAGGATTCTGCAGCAGATGCCTTCACATTCCTTCTTGAGTCTCCAGTCTGTGGACCTATGCCATCCGATTTTGCCAGGCTTCCACAGGCACATGAATCAACTCCTTAAATTGTCTCTCCTCTCCCAGTGCCTGCTACACAGACATGCACACACACGTGCACACATGCGTGCACACATGCATGCACACACATCCCTGTTGATTCTATGTTTCTGGAGAACCCTGACTAATACAACCACCAACGAAAACCATCTCCAAATACCAAGTGGTGGAGAGCAGACACAGCAACTGGCACTCTCACTTGTTCCTGATGGGCATCCAAAGTGGCTCAGCCATTTGGGACTCTAGTCTGGCAGTTTCCTGCAGTTACATATATATATTTATTCCATGCCCCAGCCATCCTAGTCCTAGGTGTTTGACAAGTCAAATGCTAACTGGTATAGAAAAACCTGTTTATCAGTGTATGAGGGTTTATAGTGGCTTTAATTGTTGTTCTTAAAAACTGGAAACAACTCAAATATTCTGGTGAGCAAATGAGCTGTGGTATTGCCATATGCTGGAATACTATGCAGCCATGAAAAAGGAAACCCACTGAGGTATGCAAGGCTGAACCCCAGTGCATTATGCTGAATGAAAGCAATGTGGTCAAAGGTTCTTACTGAATAATCCCACTTACACAACATGGTGCAAGACAAAACCATGGGGACTGAAAACGTATCAGCAGTTGCCAGGGGCTGGGGGTGGGAGGAGACAGGTTCTGGGCAATGGACTTGTTCTTGTCTTAGCTGTAGTGTCGACTGCATGGCGAAATGCACTTGTCAAACTTGCCCAACGGTACACTAAGAAGCATGGATTTCACAGTATCCAGGTTATATCTTATTTTAAAAACCACTTTGATGATCTTAGAGATGAAAAATAGCCACTAAGCAAAGTAGACCAGATGCCATTGAAGATGTAATTAGGAAATTGGAATGGTCGGGTGCAGTGGCTCATACCTGTAATCCCAGCACTTTGGGAGGCCGAGGTGGGAGGATCACGAGGTCAGGAGATCGAGACCATCCTGGCTACACAGTGAAACCCCATCTCTACTAAAAATACAAAAATTAGCCAGGCATGGTGGTGGATGCCTGTAGTCCCAGCTACTCTGGAGGCTGAGGCAGCAGAAAGGCATGAAGGAGCTTGCAGTGAGCTGAGATCGCGCCACTGCACTCCAGCCTGGGCAACAACACGAGACTCCGTCTGAAAAAAAAAAAAAGGAAATTGGAATATCAAACTGAAGAATACAGCAGCACCAAGACCCAGAGACACAAAAACAGCTGACAGAGCAGTTGAGAGACAAGAAGGGCAGGTGGAGAGGCTGTGGAGAGGGTGTGGCAGGCAAGCACTGGAATCATGACCAGGGATTTTTCAAAGTATGAAGGAAATATGAAGGAAAGCAGAGGTTCTTTGATCTGAAGGGCACCTGCGCACTGAGCAGGAGGAAGAGGATCCATCCACCCACATATCCAGGCATCAGAATGAAGCTGATGCAGAGCAGGTGAGCCCCAAACTGGGGCCTAGCCCGCAAGGGTTTTTGGTTTCACCCAGGAAGGAATTCAAGGGCCAGCTGGTGGTAGAGGGAAGAAAACAGCTTTATCAAAGCGGCAGGGTTACGACTCCGTGACTGCCCCAGAAGAGCAGGGCTAGCGGCAGGCAGAGAGCAAGCGGCTCGGGCAGTTCTGCAGCCGTGTTTATACCCACTTAGACGAAGGGGCAGTGCATGTAGAGATTTCCAGAGAAGGGAGGGTAGCTCTTGGGTGGCCGAGTCATTGCCTTGGAAAGGGGCGGTAACACCTGTCGTTGCCACAGCAATGTAAACCCACGGGGCTCTGGTGGGCGTGGCTTATGGGAACCTGCTTTGCCCTGGTTGTGTTCTATCTAGTCCTCTGTTTGGTCCAGTGTATGAGCCTCACCTCCGGAATCGAGTCCTGTCTCCTATCTCAAAGCTGCGGAAGAGAAATCCTGAAGCCATCAGATAAACCACAGGCAGATTTCCAAAGGCATCAAACTTTAATAAAAGGAGTATGTTTAGTGAATCAAACAGCATCATGTACTCTTACAATCCAGAAAGGAGCTGGACCTTGGTGGTTTAATTAAATCTCCTTACGTGAGAGCAATGCTGGGGGACGTTCCTACGCAAGATGTAGAAGTGTGATTCTCTGTTTGCGTGAGTAAGGAGAACTTGCAGTGAAGACAGGGCGGTGAGTTCCGGCTTTACGCCCCGTGTCTGGGCAAACCTTTAGAATTAAGGAAAAACACAGCCACCTTGAACGTCGCCAACGCCCTCTAGGACCAGAACCATGAACACCTGGCAGGGACAGAGACTGTGGCTGCTGCAGGCCTCTGGGTTCCAGCCCAAGAGAGGCGCCGTGGCCTGGGGACAGCGCTGGTCACAGGAAGAAGAAGGCCGTCTGTGTCATCACCTGAAACAGGAGCCCTCACCTCTGAAAGGGAACCCCAAAACCCAAGATGGTGACCGCTGCCCAGGAAGGGGCTGCCAGGGCCCCTGGGCCACCCTGCAGGAGCCACTGAACCCGATTGGGCCTTTGTGTGCGCTTTCTGCTTTCTGCTTTCTGCTTTGTGTGACGCTTTTCTCCGTTTCACCAACTGGCTCAGCAGATCCAGGGAGCTGAACAAAGAATCGACATCTTTGGCATGTTACATGATGTCCTGAGAATGTTCGCCTGCTTTTAGCTTGTGTGGCTGCCGTACGCCATCAGGAGAAGCCGGTTCACCGTACACCACTGAACCAGAAACGCGTGAGCTGAAGGCCGGCGTTGTCCACCCTGAGATCTCTCCCTTCGTCTGTCTCCTCACATGGGGCTGCCAGGAAGGGGGCCCTGGCGGCAACATAAGTTGTCTACTTATTTTGTTGAATAGAAAATAAAGTTTGGTTGGTTAGAAAACCTTTTGCTGTCGCTATGAATTTGGGTTTCATATGTTCTGAAACATTTGCTTTCTTTACTTCTCAAATAACCTCTTGCTTTATTTGGGGCCTGGCAGTAACAGGAAGGGCTTCTCTAACGTTTAGCCCAAAATTGCCTAAAACACCAATAATAATAAGAACAAGAGCGATGACAATGACAGCATACCAGCGGCCAACATACAGGCACTAAGTGCCGGCCGAGTGCCAGGACCTTCATGTCGCCTGGCCCGTGACCATCCGTGAACCATCCAGTGTCTCCGGGGAAGTGGCTGGCCCCTCCGCCTGCTGTCTCACCACCTGTGGCTGTGAGGTGGGTTCCGCCTCGGCACCCTAGCTCCCAACTCCAGCAAGGGCCACACCCAGCAGCAAATCCCAGCCCTCAGAACACGGCGGGAGGGGGGCCCCCCACCCACACGTGCAAGGGAAACAGAGAGCAGGCCATCAGCCAGTGGGGAGCTGCAGCCTGTTTTGGGGACGTTCACGAAGACCAGCAGTGAATCTCACGAATCCGGCGGCTCTCAGACACATCCAGCGAAATGCGTGCGTTCTAGACAACACGTGTAATAAGACACCATTAATCAACCCCGAAAATAGAACAGTGACTTGGGTTGTTTCTGACGCATATCTACGTGGCAAAAATATAAAATTGTAATCTTGATAAACACCAAATCTATGCTTGTATTTGGCCTAGAGGGGGATAAAGAAGGATGGAACTGGTGGGGAACCTAGGGTTATTTCTGTGATATCTGGTTATGTCTTTTTTTTGAGACAGAGTTTCGCCCTTGTCACCTGGGCTGGAGTGCAGTGGTGTGATCTTGGCTCACTGCAGCCTCCGCCTCCTGAGTTCAAGCGATTCTCCCGCCTCAGCCTCCAGAGTAGCTGGGACTACAGGCACCCATCACCACGCCCGGCTCAGTGTTGTACTTTTATAGAGACGGGGTTTCACCATTTGGCCAGGCTGGTCTTGAAGTCCTGACCTCAAGTGATCCGCCTGCCTTGGCCTCCCAAAGTGCTGGGATTACAGGCATGAGCCACCGCACCTGGCCAGGTTATACGTTACTTGTAGTTTTTAATTAAAAGCAGTTTTTGTTGCAGAAAGCTTATAAAATAGAGGGAGGTATAAAACATCTCCTAGAACTTCGTCATTCCGAGCTGGCCGCAGCTCACACTGTGAAGTTTATGTTTCTAATTCTGGAGTGTCAGTGCTGTTTGTAAACTGCCATCACAGAATATGGTTCAAAAGCTTGATTTCTGATGTCTACGAACTGTTGAATGTGTCAGAATTCATTTATCGAACATCTTTAAATGTATCTGGGGAGCACGTAATGTCAGGAACCTCATAATATGAAAAATCGCCTGCCAATATCTAACTATAGATTTATTAGTGCTGAATTTTCTTTGACATCAGACACAATTTTTATTTATTTATTTATTTATTTATTTATTTTGAGACAGAGTCTCGCTCTGTCGACCAGGCTGGAGTGCAGTGGCCGGATCTCAGCTCACTGCAAGCTCCGCCTACGAGGTTCACGCCATTCTCCTGCCTCAGCCTACCGAGTAGCTGGGACTACAGGCACCGCCACCACGCCTGGCTAATTTTTTGTATTTTTAGTAGAGACGGGGTTTCACCGTGTTAGCCAGGATGGTCTCCATCTCCTGACCTTGTGATCTGCCCATCTCAGCCTCCCAAAGTGCTGGGATTACAGGCGTGAGTCACTGCCCCCGGCCATCAGACACAATTTTTAAAAAGACCATTAGGAAAATCCTTAGGAGAAGTGTCTGCTTTGCTGGGTGCTTGCTCTTCCTTCAGTATTTTTTAGTCATTCTCTGAACTGGACAGTTACTAGGGAGTAACTGTCAAAATCAGCTCATATTCTGAAGTCACATAATTCAAAGTGAGGAACTATTTTCTAGGAATTGATTTTTTATTTTATTTTTTGAGAATAGAAGCCTGGGACACGTATGGTGGCAAATGGCTGTAGTCCCAACTTTTGGGAGGCTGAGGTAGGAGGATGGGGTGAGCCTAGGAGGTAGAGGCTGCAGTGAGCCGTGATCACAACCCTGCACTCCAGCCTGGGCGACAGAGCAGGACCCTATCTCTCAAAAAAAAAACAAACAACAGCAACAACAAAAAAACAATAGAATCCTTCGAGGTTTGCTCATCTGAGCGCCCACCAGCCTCTGACCCCTTGAGCTGCCCTTCCCACCTGACGGCCACCTGGACCTTGGGTCGGCCTGGTCTTCTCCCGTCGGTGCTGCTGGAACTCCTCAGAGCAAGGAAGGAGCCTGGCTCTTCTGCTTCTGCCTCACGCGGGCCTGATGCGTGGAGAGGCTCAGGGAGAAACAGAAATGAGACGCACGTCACTTTTGCAGCCCGGTCTAGCTGGCATGGCAACACGTTTGCGTCCCTGCATTGATTGCACTCCCGGCAGCCAACACAGACAAGGAAATCAGCATCCTGAGGTTCTCCTTGGCAATCAGTCGCTGCTGCCTTAACGTCAGAGGCACAAGGCAGCATTTACAATGTCTCAGGCTTCAAAAATTCTCTACAGAACCCTGCATTTTGGTGTCAAGAGCCGCTAAAGAAAGAGCACAGCCCGGCTGGACGAGGTGGCTCACGCCTGTAATCCCAGCACTTTGGGAGGCCAAGGGAGCGGATCATGAGGTCAGGTGATCGAGACCATCCTGGCTAACACGGTGAAACCCCGTCTCTACTAAAAATACAAAAAAATTAGCCGGGCGAGGTGGCGGGCACCTGTAGTCCCAGCTACTCGGGAGGCTGAGGCAGGAGAATGGCATGAACCCGGGAGGAGGAGCTTGCAGTGAGCCGAGATCGTGCCGTACTCCAGCCTGGGCGATGAGCAAGACTCCATCACAAAAAAAAAAAAAAAAAAAAAAGAAGAACACAGCGTGCGACATCAACTCTGCCCTCGAAATGGGGCCGGTAAACCCCCTTCACCTGCCACCAGCATCTCACACGAGGTCCTTCTGCTGAGAACGGCTTTCCCACTGGCCCAGTAAGTGCCCTCACCTCTCGCTGGCCTGGGAGAGTCACCCTCACCCCTCGGTCAGTCACTCCCGCCAGGAGGTTAGGGTCCTCCCTCTGGAAATGCCAGGCTGGTGCCCAAAAGGGAGGTCAGCCCTACCCAGACCCCGAGGACTGAGGCAGGAAGGGGGTGGCCCCATGTAAGAGTCAGGGGTCTCTTAACAGAAAGAGGAAACAGAGTCTGGGTGCCCCAAAACAACCATGTCGGCCACAGTGAAATAAACTGGGGCAGTTTCTCTCCTGCTGAAGAAAGAGCCATGAGTACACATTTATAAAAATTGCCAGCGTTAGACTCGTTTATTTTGATAATTTTTAGGGGAGGGGCCTTATCCTCTCCCAGGGAAAGAGACTCTTGTAGACGGCGAGTGGCATCGTTGCTTTCCACGCCTGTGACTCCGGGCGCTCCTCCTGGGCCGCACATGTGGGCAGAGCAGAGTGAGCGGCACAGTGTGACCTGGCCCAGCTTAGGGTCATGTCTGAGCCCCCCTCAGCGGACCCCAGATCATAAAAGCTGCACTTCGGAAAATAAACACAATCAATCCCAGCAACAGCCCCGGGGGTGGGGAAGAAAATGAAATAAGGCCGAAGTCCAGGAGGAATTTCCCCTGACTGCTTCGTCACCGGGACGTATTTGGAGACCTGCCTGGAGACCCCACTAAGCATGCTTTGGCCCAGAGAAAGGCGAGGAGAGTCCCTGCCCCTTTCTGTCCCCACGCTGGGACCGGGCTACAGAACCAGGATGTGTGCTGGCCTGTTCCCTGGTTCTGAAGGAGCCAGCACCCTAGAGGGAACCCTGGGCCTTGCCCGCCTTCCCTTCCAGGGCTCCTCTCCAGGGCCAGCTGCGTGCAGAGCAAAGGGGCCTCGCAGAGACCACACTATGCAGAGCGCTCACAAGCTGGTCCACGAGGACCCCCACACCATCGTGCTCCCAAGCCTCAGAGCAAAGGGGCCTCGCAGAGACCACAAAATGCCGACTGCTTGCGAGGTGGCCCACGGCGACCCCCACACCACCAGGTTCCTGAGCCTCAGCATCCTCATCTCTGTGATGGGTCTAATTACGTGGGTTAATCAGACCTGTGTAATTATTAACCAGGTGTCTCAGCCGGGTTGTCTGACTCCAGCGTGAAGTGTCTCACACTGCGTAGCCCACAGTAAGTATTCGGGAAACAGCACAATGGCTGGCATCCCCTCCACTCGCCCCAGAAGGGAGGGAGGGCGAACTCCAACTCAGGCAGGCAGAGTAAACTCAAGGCTTGGGTGAGCCAGGCTGGGAGGTGGTGGCCCTGATCTCCAAGGGGCAGAATATCATTACAATAGCTTGGTGAGGTTTCCCTCCTGCTGAAGAAAAGGCAGCCATGAGTGCACATTTATAAAAAGCGCTGGCGTTAGACTTGTTTCTTTGGAGAATTTTTGAGATGTGCAAGTATAGCTGTAATCAGCTGAAATGCTGAAATCACATAATTCAAAGTGAGCAACTGTTTTCTGGGAACTGATGTTTTATTTTATTTTAGAAAATTCTGTTGGGCACGGTGGCTCACGCCTGTTATCCCAGCACTTTGGGAGGCCGAGGTGGGCGGATCACTTGAGGTCAGGAGTTCGAGACCAGCCTGGCTAACATGGTGAAATCCCATCTCTACTAAAAATACAAAATTAGCTGGGTGTGGTGGTCGGCACCTGTAATCCCAACTACTTAGGAGGCTGAGGCAGGAGAATCACTTGAACCCGGGAAGCAGAGGTTGCAGTGAACTGAGATCATGCCACTGCACTCCAGCCTGGCTGACAAGAGTGAAACTGTCTCAAAAAGAAAGGAAGGAAGGAAGGAAGGAAGGAAGGAGGAAGGAAGGAAGGAAGGGAGAGAGAGAGAAAAGAAAAGGAAGGAAGGAAGGAAGGGTGGAAGGAAAGAAAGAGAGAAAGAAAGAAAGAAAAGAGAGAGAGAGAAAGAAAGAAAGAAGAAAGAAAGAAAGAAAGAAAGAAAGAAGAAAGAAAGAAAGAAAGAAAGAAGAAAGAAAGAAAGAAAGAAAGAAAGAAAGAAAAAATTCATGCTTCCCTAGGAGCCATCTAGTTCAGAGAAGGAAAAAAAAAAAAAAAAAAAAAAGAAGCAGGAACAAGCTCCCCAGCAAAGCTGACTGTTTTCCTAATGATTCCCCTAACATTTTCCCTGATCTGCCAGAGGACGTAAATTCAGTGAGCCTGGTGTATTCGTTCACAGTTCCTCCTCATTTCTACCACACGGATATGAGGACGCATGTTTAAAGATCACGTCTACAGGGCTGCTGAGCCTGGAGATTGTGTAATTTGATTAGGGTATGTCGACCTTGGTGTATATGTTAATGATGTAATCCATAGATCACATATTATATATTAATGACACTGGTAGCTGTGAATGCCCCTTTGAGAGGGCAACACGGCCGTCGGCTCAGGGAGCACAATCTGTCTATCCAAGCTTCCAGAGAGAGAAAGTATTTACAGAGCCTTGCCTCCATCTAAAGCAAATGTTTTCTGAACCTAAATAGTCGAGCACTTTTCTCAGGCAGCCCTCTGGAAGAGGAACGTGCGTGGAGTCACTCTGGCTGGAGGGTCCAGGCGTCGGAGTCGGCATCTGCTGCCAAGTTCCTCGCCTTACTGAGTCTTTAGAAAGAATGGAAAAAGTTAAAAACATTTACTCTTCCAGGATCCTTGACTATACAGTAAGCATATTTAAATGCACACTCAACCCTCACCCCCTTGTTGCCTGCCCTGGGAGCCCCCAGTGTCCACTGTTTAACCCACACCCCTCGTTCCCTGCCCTGGGAGTCCCCAGTGTCCACTGTTTCCATCTTTACGTCCACTAGTACCTGATGCTTAGCTCCTGTGTATTAGAGAGAATATGTGGTATTTATTTTTCTGTTCCTGTTTTTCTTTTTCTTTTTTTTTTTTTTTGAGACAGAGTCTCGCTCTGTCGCCCAGGCTGGAGTGCAGTGACAGGATCTCGGCTCACTGCAAGCTCCGCCTCCCAGGTTTACGACATTCTCCTGCCTTAGCCTCCCGAGTAGCTGGGACTACAGGCGCCCGCCACCACGTCCGGCTAATTTTTTGCCCTCCTAGTGGAGATGGGGTTTCACCGTGTTAGCCAAGATGATCTTGATCTCTTGACCTCATGATCCACCAGCCTTGGTCTCCCAAAGTGCCTGTTCCTGTGTTAATTTGCTTAAAGTGACAGCCAACAGCTCCATCCATGTTGCTGCAGAGGACATGATTTCATTCTTTTTTATGAATACGACTGCGTCGTATTCCATGGTGTACACACACGTTTTCTTCATCCAGTTCACTATCAGTGGACACCTAGGTGGATTCTGTGTCTTTGCTCTTGTGAACAGTGCTGGGATGAACCCATGAGTGCATGTGTCTTTGTGGTAGAAGGATTTATTTTCTTTTGGGTGTATACCCAGTAATAGGATTGTGGGTTGAATGGTAGTTCTGTATTACGTTCTTTGAGAAATCGTCAAGCTGCTTTCCACAGTGGCTAAAGTAATTTACATTCCCACCAACAGTGTTTCAATGTCCCCTTTTCTCCACAGCATGACCAGCATCTGTTGTTTTTTGACTTCTTAATAATAACCGTTGTGGCTGGTGTGAGATGGCCTCTCATTGTGATTTTGCGTTTCTAATGAGTAGGGATATTGAGCATTTTTTCATGTTTGTTGGTTTCTTGTACGTCTTCTTTTGAGAAGTCTTTGAGTCTTTTGCTCACTTTTTAATGGAGTTGTTTTTTTGCTTGTTGAATTGTTTACTTTCCTCGTAGACTCTGGATATTAGACCCTTGCTGGATGCATAGTTTGTGAATATTTTCTCCCATTCTCTAGGTTGTCTGATTACTCTGTTGATAGTCTCTTTTGCTGTGCGGAAGCCCTTTAGTTTAATGGGGTCCCACCCAAGTTTCCTTCTAGAATTCTTATAGTTTGAGGTCCCATGCTGAAATCCTTAATCAGCCTTAAGTTTCATATATGATGAAAGGTAGGGGTACAGCTTCAATCTTCTGTGTACAGCTAGCCAGCAATCCCAGCACCATTTATTGAATACGGAGTCCTTTTCCCATTGCTTATTTTTTGTCAACTTCGTCAAGATCAGATGGCTGTAGGGGTGTGGCTTTATTTCTGGGTTCTCCTTTCTGTTCCATTGAGAACATCAAACATTTGAGGGATGTGGTGTCCAGGAAGAGAAGCAGCAATTTCAACATGAGAGGAACTGACTCTGGCAGTCACAGGATGAACAAAACACACAGAAGAGAATTTACCAACAAGCGGATTTAATATTACCAGAGAGTTAGAGAGGACATGACATCCATGAGGAATGGGGCCTGCCCGACGTTCCTGCTGAGCTCCCAGCCATAGATGCTCACTAGCTGGGTACACAACCAGTTCCACTGTCCCAACTGATGCCATCCATGGAGAAATGCACCTTCCCTCCTGGGCCCCAGCCAAGCTGTAGTTTCAGAGGGAAATAGACGATGGCTCTAGACTTGAGTCACTAGGTTTGCGGGGTGGATTAGCACAGCAGTGGACTAGGTTTGCGGGGTGGATTAGCACAGCAGTGGACTAGGTTTGCGAGGTGGATTAGCACAGCAGTGGACTAGGTGTGCAGGGTGGATTAGCACAGCAGTGGACTAGGTGTGCAGGGTGGATTAGCACAGCAGTTGTCTAGGTTTGTGGGGTGGATTAGCACAGCAGTGGGCTAGGCGTGCGGGGTGGTCTAGCACAGCAGTGGACTAGGTTTTCAGGGCGATTTAGCACAGCAGTGGACTAGGTGGTTTAGCACAGCAGTTGTCTAGGTTTGCGGGGTGGTCTAGCACAGCAGTGGACTAGGTTTGTGGGGTGGTTTAGCACAGCAGTGGACTAGGTTTGCGGGGTGGTTTAGCACAGGAGTGGACTAGGTTTGCGGGGTGGATTAGCACAGCAGTGGATAGCTAGAGCACCAGTACAATGTCAAATGGAAGTCACGTGAGCGGCATTCCCACCTCCTCGGAGGAAAATCTTCCAATATTTAATGAGTGGTGCGGGATCCCACAGGAACTGGCCATTTTGGGCGGTGGGGAAGGGGGAAGGCTGAGCAAATAAAGTTGCCAGACATGTTCTGTGGATGTCTTTGGGGCCGTCTTGAAAACCCTGCCTGACGCACCCCCAGGAACATACCCCTGCCCATTTTCTAGATCCTCACCAAGACCCCCCAGCTCTTTGCGTATAGTAATAACAAGAAATTATAACAATTGCTGGCGTTTCTGACACAATCTCATCTAATTTTTGCAGCGACTCCATGAGGAGGAACTACTGTCATCCCATCTTATACTGGGGAAACTGAGGCATGAGCAGTGAAATAATTTGCCCAAGTCTGCAGAGCACATAGGAGCGGTTAGGACTTGAGGCCTTGCTGGCTGGTCTTTGTGATCCTGGAACCCAAGTTCTTCGAAGCTGGGCCACCCCTGCCCTCCTGGCTCATCCCAGGGGTGTGAGTGGATGTCCACCCAGGCCCCACCTCTGAGCAGCTCAGAACTGACAAGGGCCCTGGACGTTCTCCTGCCTTAGGAGGGAAAGGGAGCATTCTCGTCCCGTGTCTCACAAGGAAGAGGCTTCCATAATGGTTTGGTTTTTGAAGATTTCCTTTATTCCATTGCTCCAATCCTGAATTTGGAGGAGAAGGTGTGTGGTCTTGGGTGAGGGCCTGTTCTTGACTCTGACAATGGCGGGACTGTGTCAGGACGTAATGAACAAATTCAACAGCAACAGCTATAGAAGAACTGAATTGCTACCTGTCAAATTGGTACAGGAAATAAGTGCAAATAGAAATTATTATGTAAAGCAAAGAGACAAAAAGAAACAAAACTACAAAGAAACACAAAATCTGAAATTATAAAGCAATATATATATATAAAGCCAAACCTCTCAGTTTTGATAATAAATATAAGTGTTTTAGATTCCTCACGAAAATAGGAAAAGAAAAGTTATACACATGTACAAAAGAATGACTGAATGACCAGGCAAATGTAAATAAAGAAAAATCAAAGTGCTGATCTTAACATCAGTATAAAATTAAAGTAAAAATATTAAATAAAGGAGTCATTTTATATTCATAAATAGATACTCTTCAGTGAAAACATCACATACTTTTTCTGAAGCACTTAGTTCTCAAAAATATAAAGCAAAAATGATTAGAAATAAAGGGAGACATCAACAGAAGGCATTTATGGTGAAGAAAGCTTAATGTCATTCTCAGTCTTTCAGGGATGCACTAAATTAAGACAAGTAGGCTCTATTGTTGAACTATTTGAATAATTAAAACATTTGAATAAATAAGTATACAGAAAACTTTGTCACCTATAAATAGCACATTTCTTATATAATATTAAATGATGTACTAGGCTAAAATAACCAAAAAGACCAAAACCAAGCAAACCTCGGTTGTCTCAAATGCAAACATCACGCATTCTACCTCTTAAAAGTAGAGTGCAATCAGAGTAGACTTGGTGTGAAAATGCCTCATCCACTAGAAATCAAGAAGCCCTTGGCTAAACAACAGTTGGATTAAGGAGCTAATTAAGATGTAATTTTAGGCTTTTTAACGAATATTCTAAGTGTAGCAAAGGTCAATCAAGATTCTTAAATGTTTTCATTATTAAATAAAAATATTACATTGAATTAATTAAACGTTGAATTAACATAAGTGCACATGCATATACACATGTTTTTATTTATAATTCAAATACCAATCTTTAGAAAAACAGAAAGGAAGAAAAAAAAGGCCAGAGCAAAAACTAATACTTTTTAAAATCCAGAGAACCAGTAAATGAATCAAATATCTAATTTGGGGGTGAAAAGAAAATCACAACACGTAAAATAAAATAACAGAATTTGGGCAGTGGGGTAGGAGAAGGAACACCACTCATAAAACGATTCATTGATAAATTGCATTTTGTTAAAATTTAAAACTTCTGCTTTCAAAAGACACTGTGAAAAGAAAGAAAAGACAAGCCACAAACAGGGAGAAAATCTTTGTGAGCACATATCTGATAAGGGACTTGTACCTAGAACACATAAAGAACTTTCCAAACCCAACCACGGAGACATCAGTGAAGAAGCTGGAGTAGGGAACCCTGAATCCATCTGTCTACAAAAGCAGTGAACAAACCAGCAAAAACGATCAGAACCAAGTTTCCTGGAACTCTGCACACTAATCAAAGCTTGCAGTCACCAGGGGAGTGTGTCATCAGAAATCTCAGTAAGAAAGCTTTGTGGCCTTTTCACTTACCCTGGACCCATCCACCACTCACCAGCTTGAGGCCTCAAAGATAACAGCACACATTCCTAGCACAGGAGTCTGGCACCGGCAGAGGAGGGGACAGACCTTAGCTTGTGGCTGTGTGGCAGGAGAGGGGTCCCGATCCAGACCCCCACAGAAGGTTCTTGGATCTCACGCAAGAAAAAATTCAGGGCAGGCCCGTAGAGTAAACTGAAAGCAAGTTTATTAGGAAAGTAAAGTTTATTACGAAAATCATGGCTACTCCATAGACAGAGCAGCCCTGAGGGCCGCTGGTTTCCCATTTTTATGGTTATTTCTTGATGGTATGCTGAACAAAGGGTGGATTATTCATGCCTCCCCATTTTGGACTCCTTAGAGCAACTTCCTGACATTGCCACGGCATTTGTAAACTGTCATGGTGCTGGTGGGAGTGTAGCCGTGAGGACGACCAGAGGTCAGTCTCATCGCCATCTTGGTTTTGGTGGGTTTTGGCCGGCTCCTTCACTGCAACCTGTTTTATCACCAAGGTCTTTATGACCTGTGTCTTGTGCCCACCTCCCATCTCACCCTGTGACTTAGAATGCCTTAACCATCTAGGAATGCAGCCCAGTAGGTCTCAGCCTCATTTTAGCCAGCTCCTGTTCAAGATGGAGTTGCTCTGGCTCAAATGCCCCTGACAGTTGTGGCCCCCGGATGGACAGGCTCAAAGGGCTTGCCTTTCTTTCCCAGAACTTGGAGCTCTTAGGTGTCTCCCTGTAGGCATTTGTTGAAACATTTAAAGTCAAGTGTATTAGTCACTGCTGCCTGGGGCCAGGGATAATAGTTGGGGCAAACAATAGATGAACCATAAAGCTTGGGAGGAAAGACTGGGGATTGAGATGTTTTGGAAGATACAGATTTTGAGGGTTTCTGCATATTCTTTGGAATCTAGAAGTCCAGGCGCATACCCAGGAGTGTGTACAAATGTAGAAAAGACCTAAGAAGGTTCTACATGCTCACCTCTGGCTGACCTTCAGCTTCTGTGCAAGCAGGAAATGAAGGCTAAGGCAGAGTTGAAAATTGCCTCAATTTTGAGGGCATGCCCCTGAACACACACAGAGCCCCCCGCTGCAAAGACTGGGAGGTATTTTGCTCCTGTGTGCTATGTTTCAAGTGTTTAAGGAAACCTCTTGTCAATGAAATTTTACAGAAACCTCTGTAAAATATTTGAAGACATTTATTCTGAGCCAAATACAAGTGACCGTGGTCCATGACACAGCCCTCTGGAGGTCCTGAGAACATGTACCCAAGGTGATCATGTACCCAAGGTGAGTGGCTCCTCCATCACACCAGCTACAGCAGGGAGGTATGGCTGGGCTGCATGCCCTGTGGGCTGCTCCATTGCATCAGCTGCAGCAGGGAGGCACAGCTGGGCTGCATGCCCCATGTAGCTGGTGGATGCCTTGCCCTCCTGGGCAGGGCTAAACCCACCCAAACTGCAGCTGTGATTCTGAGCCTCCCTGTCCTCTTGGAAGGGCCAGGAGCAGTCAGGACCTACCTGCCTGGGTGCAGTGGGAGGGAGGGAGCTTCTTGGGCTCCTGAGGGTGCAGGCTGCAGAGATGCCTGGGTCCTGTGCCTTGGAGGGTGGCCGCAGCTGCACCTGGGGAGCTCTTGCCCCACCTGCTCAGAAGCGGCAGGACCTGCTTGTCCCTGGCTCTTGCCTGCTCTGTAGAGTGGGAGGCCCAGGTCTGCAGTCATGGTCCCTGCAGGCTCCAGGATCAGATTCCACTGCCTGGCCTCTCTCTGCTCCGGGTGCCTGTTCTGATCTCACAATGGGGTTGAGGCTAAGCCCCAGGGGCCACGAATGGCAGCAGGAGGCAGATTGATTCCTGGGTGGAAGGGGCAGGTCCCCAGTAAGGCCCCACCTTCAGCCAGGAAGACCCTGAAGGCTGGAGGCTGGACTGTGTCCCCCGGACTGCAGTGCTTCTTCCAGGCCCACCCATGGCCACCCATAGACCAATCAGCATACACTCCCTCCCCTCTGAGGTTCACAAAAGCCCTGGGTTCAGCCAGAGCAGGACAGAGAATGACCAGAGGACAAAGAGGGCAGAGAGACTGTGGGACAACCAGATGCAGAGAAGAGCTACTCCCTCTGCTGAGAGCTACAGAGAAGACCTGCTGGCAGAGAGGAGCTACTCTTTCTCCTGAGAGCTACAGAGATGATCTGCTGGCAGAGAGGAGCCAGCCTCTCCAGGGCCTCTTCTCCACTGAGAGCTGCAGACATCAGGGTGACCAGTTGCAGAAAGAAACTACCCCAGGGCCCCCTCTCTGCTGAGAACTGAACACTCAGTGGATGACCTGCCTACAGATAGGAGCTACCCTCTCCAGGGCCTCGTCTGTCATGAGAGCTGAGCACTTGAGGGGATGACCTGCCTATGGACAGGAGCTACCCACTGAGGGTCTCCTCTGAGCTGATGTAACACTCAGTAAACCTCCTCTTCATTTTGTTCACCCTCCACTTGTCTGCATACCTCATTCTTCCTGGATGCAGGACAAGACCTCAGCAAAGGTGCCACCAGCCACAGGGGTTTCTGGGAAGAAAGCTGAAACCCCAAATATTCCCTAACACTTGGTTTTATACATTTTAGGGAGGCAGGAGACACCAATACTTAAATACATTTAAGAAATACATTGGTTTGGCCAGAAAGGCAGGACAATTCAAAGGGGGGCCTTGGGGGCTTCCAGGCTATAGGTAAATTTAAACATTTTCTGGTTGACAGTTGGTTGAGATTGTCTAAAGACCTGGGATCAATAGAAAGGAAATATTCAGGTTAAGATAAAAGATTTTGGAGACCATGGTTCTTTTGAAGTCTCGTAATGGCTGCCCTTAGAGACAATCAATGACAAATGTTTCCTATTCAGAGCTTTACAAGGTGCTAGACTCTCAGTTAATCTCTTCAGGATTGGGAGGGCCTGGAAGAAAAAGATCTAGCTATGTTACTAGAGATTCTTTACAGATGCAAGTTTTTCCCCACAAAGGATGGCTTTGCAGGGCCATTTCACAATATGGCAAAGAAACATGTCTTCGGGAAAACTATTTTTATTTTCTTCTTTGTCACGCAATGTTATGCCAGAGACAGATTGGAAAGTAAGTCACAATACACAAGGTTAAATAAACCCATCTGATGAGAATTTATGGTTCCTAGGGCATGACTCCCCAGACCCCTTAGATAGAAATATGGGCAAGATAAGAAAAAGCCAGAGCTTAGTTCTCACTCTGTAGAATCATTAGCTGAGACTGAACTCACAGAACAGAAACTTCACTGACCACATACAGCATAGAACACAAACTTCATAAAATTAGCTCAGAAAAGTTACTAAATAAACAGACATACACTAAAAATAAGCAGCAACAAAATAAACTAAAACAAAACAAAACAAAAACCTAAATAAGCAGCAATGAGTTGGTTCTGATTGTTTTTGTCAGTCTATTCATTGCTTTTGTGAACAGATGGATTTTGGAGTTCCCTACTCCAAATCTGGGGAGAGAGGAACTTTTCATAGCTGCTACATTATAATATTCCAAATGTCTACTTTTCAGCAAAAAATTACAAGGCATGCAAAGAAACAAGAAAATATGGCCCATAGATGGTAAAGTGAAAAAAAAAAAAAGATCAACTGAACCTCTCTCTGAAGAAGCAGAGACTTTGATGTGCCTTACTAGAGAAAGACTTTAATCAACTATTTAAAGTATGTTTAGGAGCTAAAGGAAACAGTGGGTGATTAAAAAAAAAAAAAAAAAACTTCAGCTGAATTAAATTTAAAGAGTTTAATTGAACAATGAAAGATTCATGAATCAGGCAGCCCCCAGAATCACCGCAGACTCAAAGAGACTCCAGTGCAACCATGTGGTGGAAGAAGATTTATAGACAAAAAAAAGGAAAGTGATGTACAGAAATCAGAAGTGAGGTACAGAACGGCTGGGTTGGTTACAGCTCGGTGTTTGCCTTATTTGAACACAGTTTGAACACTCAGCAGTGTATGAGTAGTTGAACTATAGCTGCTGGGATTGGACAAGACTCAGCTATCGTTACAGGTGCAGATTCCTAAGTTAGGTTTTCAGTCTTGTCTACCTATTAAGCTAGGTTGCAGTTCGTCCACAAGGACTCAAATATAGAAGTACAGAGTCCTTCTCAGGCCATATTTAGTTGGGTTTAACATGGGCAAAGAAAGAAAACCTGGAGAATAATGTTTGAACAAACAGAGAATTTCAATAAAGAGACAGAAATTATGAAAATTACCCAAACAGAACTTTTAGAGATGAAAACTAAAATTACCGAGATGAAAATTTCACTAGAGAGGTTCAATGGCAGATTTCAGCAGGCAGGAAAAGAGAATCAGTGACTTGAAGACAGGTCAATTGAGATTATCCAGTTTGAGGATCAGAAAGAAAAAAGAACAGAGAAAAATGAGCAAAGCTGGAGATACCTGTGGGCCCCACAAGCCACTAACTGTGCATAATAGGAGACCCAGAAGGAGAGGATTGTGAGGAAGGGACAGAGGATATCTGAAGAAATAATGACCAAAAAGTCACAAATGAGATGAAATACATGACTCTACACATCCAAGAAGCTCAGTGAATTCCAAGGAAGGTGAACTCGGAGATCCTCACGAAGTTCTCAAAGGCCATCGAGTCCTGAAAGCAGAAAGAGAAATGCCTCGCAACCTGAGTGGGTCTGTGATTTGGTCCCTTCTTACCACATGGTGGCTCTTTTTGTCGTGTTGAGTCATTTTTATTTTTTATCAAGAGCTTACAATGTGGTTGATGTGGTTGGGCTATGCCAGCGAAAAATGCTGATAGTAAAAAATCTGCCCTGTCTTCATCTTCATGGGCTTAGGTTCTATTGGAGGAGAAAAATTATTGACCAAAAGGTGACTAAAATCATAATCTAGGTGAGAAAAGTACTATGGGGAAAGAAATATAACAGGATCAGTGTCCAGGGTGTGTGTGCCTGGGTGTGTGTGTGCACCCATGGGTGCATGTGTGGTCATGGGCTGGCCACAGTAGGCTCCCTCTGTGCCTGGGTGTGTGCACACATGGGTGTGTGTGTGGTCATGGGCTGGCCACAGTAGGCTCCCTGAGTGCCTGGGTGTGTGTATGCACGCATGGGTGCCTGTGTGGTCATGGACTGGCCACAGTAGGCTCCCTCTGTACCTGGGTGTGTGTGTGCATGCATGGGTGCGTGTGTGGTCATGGGCTGGCCACAGTAGGCTCCCTCTGTGCTTGGGTGTGTGTGTGCACGCATGGGTGTGTGGGTGGTCATGGACTGGCCACAGTAGGCTACCCTGTGAGATGACATCTGTGCACAGACCCAAAAGAGGTGATGAACCAGCCATGCGAGGCTGGGGGGGGCGTCAGGGCAGAGGGGCTGTGTGGAGGAATGCCCACTGACCGAGAAGCAGCCAGGCCTGGGGCTGAAAGAGAACCAGTGAGAGGAAGAGATGCAGGATGATCTTAGCAAGTGGACTGAGGCCACTTGCAGAGGACCCTGAAGGCCTTTGTGAGGACTCCGCCTCGTGTGGGATGGGGATGGTGCCTGAAGCAGAGGGGGCTGTGATCTGCTTACACATTTACAGATCCCTTGGACTGCGTGCTGAGGAGGCGCTCTTGTGAGGGTCACTGTGCAGGCCGCTGGGATTCAAAACGAGGAGGCAACTTCCGCGTCTGGCAACGTGCAGGGTAGGGGCGTGGAGGGAGGGACGGTGCGGTCCTTCCATCTCCAGAAGTGGAGCTGAGTGCATGAGGGGTGCTGGGGGAGGAGACGAGTCGGGGGAGTTATTATTGATGACAAGGGAAGGCTGCGTGGGGAGAATCTTTTGTGGGGGAAGAGTGCGGTGGAATTTGGGAAGTCCAGCAGCCATCCCCGCGAAAGGAAATCTGGGATGCAGGAACATGGACTTGGGAAGTATTTCTGGAGTGCTCCCTCCCCGCTCCTCCCTGCAGGGACCTGAGATGCGGCCCCTCCTCCACATCCTCAGCCTCTGCCTGGGAGGAGAGGAGAATGGGAGGGCAGGAGCTGACTCCTGTCCCTAAACAGGGTCCTGAGTTGTGCGAACACATCTTTTCCTCCAGACAATTCATGAAGATGGTGCACACTATCTTATACCCACCAAAAAGCGTAAAGAACAGGGCAGTGAACACCCACAAATGCTTCAGCTCCTAAATCCGCCAGTCTTGAACATCTTGACTCACTTACTTGACAGAAGAACGTAGTTTGCATAAAATGTATTTTTTTTTTTCTAATTATACTCTGTGGGTGAAATTTCATCCCCGAGCTGAATTTAGTCATCTTATTGAACTCCTGGTGAGTATTTTTTGCTGAAACATTTCAAAGTGAGTTGCAGATGCTGTTACATTTCATCCCGAAGACCTCAGCCTGCCTCTCCCAAGGACAAGCACACTCTCCTCCATGGACACAGGGCCAAGCCCAGGAAATGGGACGTCAACACAATCATATCACTGACCTACAGCCCACAGGCAAATCTGTCCAATTGTTTCCAAGATGTCCTTTGAAATAGCCTTCTGTTTTTATTTTTATTTTTTTATATTTTGGGACGGGGTCACCCCAGGCTGGAGTGCAGTGGTGCAATCACAGCTCATAGCAGCCTCTAACTCCCAGGTTCAGGGGCTCCTCCCACCTCAGCCTCCTCAGTAGCTGGGACCACAGGTGCGCACCACCATGCATGACTAATTTTCTAATTTTTTGAGGAGATGGGGGTCTTGCTATGTCGCCCAGGCTGGTCTCCAACTCCTGGTCTCAGGCGATCCTCCTGCCCTGCCTATGAAAGTTATTATATATTTTTAGATTCAAGTATTCACAGATCACATATTGCACTGATTGTTACATCAACTTGTTCTCCTCTAATCTAAAACACGCCCCCAACTTAGTGTGTGTGTGTTTTGTTGTTGTTCTTTGTTCTTTAAGGAGGAAACTCAATTTGCAGACTTTCAAACTTTCACTGAAGGGAATTAAAGAGTGAACGAATTTCGCCCGGGCTGAGCAGATCTTGAGGAATTGTGGTGCGGGTCTCTGGGAATGAGAGTGGCAGCTGGCCAGCCTGGGCGGCCGTGGGAGGTTCTGCCTCCGGGCCAGAGGGCAGGAGAGGCCGCTGGGGTTGGGGAGGCTGGAGATGAGGGAAGATGTCCTCGTCCATTCTGCCAGCTCCTTGGGGAAGGCAGAGGTCTTGCCTCCTTGCAGAAACTTCTGACAGGCCCCAAATTACACAGTGGGAACTTCCTGAGTGCCTGGGAGGCAGACGCCCCAGCCTCACCCCATGAGGAACTCACAAAGGGTGTTTAGAAGACCAGACCATGACTCTGGGCCCCTTGGCCAGCTGGAGCTGGCAGGAGGTCTGAGAGATATCCTTGAGGATCCGAGTGACCCGGGTACCACTGTGGGTGTCCTCGTGCTCACCCCTGGTCCTTGTGGGGATCAGGCCCAGAAGCCCTGACTTACAGCTAAGAAAGGTGGGTGAGGCCGGGCGCAGTGGCTCATGCCTGTAATCCCAGCACCCTGGGAGGCTGAGGCGAATGGATCATGAGGTCAGGAGTTCGAGACCAGTCTGACCAGCATGGTGAAACTCCATCTGTACTAAAGATACAAAAAATTATCCGGGTGGGGTAGCAGGTGCCTGTAATCCCAGCTACTTGGGAGGCTGAGGCAGGAGAATTGTTTGAACCCGGGAGGTGGAGGTTGCAGTGAGCCGAGATTGTGCCACTGGACTCCAGCCTGGACAGCAGGGGAAGACTCTGTCCCAAAAAATAAATAAGTAAATAAAAAGAAAGAAAGGTGGGCGAGGAGAGGGTGGTTTTGCCACGGCTGCCCCTCGCAGGCTCCCCGGGCAGCTGCTGGGCCAGTGTTTCCCATGGATGCCGTATAGGAGAGGTAGGACAGGAGAGGCCCAGGAGAGTGGCCAGCAGTGAGAGGCCAAGGGTGAGCTCTGGGACCCCTGGGCTAAGACGGGGCTTCCACGGCCACCAGGAATGGAGGGGGTCTCTGTGAGCTCCTGGGCAGAGGAGAGGTGCAAAGAGCTAGAACATGACCACAGGAGAAAGGAGGGTCTCCGGAAACCTCCGGAACCAGACCGAGGAGGCGATGACTGCAGGAGAAAGGAGAGTCCCCAAACCCCTCCAGGACCAGACAGAGGAGAAGATGACCCCAAATGAGAGGTGGGTCTTCATGCCATGCACTGCTGGACCAGACCACGGAGGCACCTTCAAGGTTCTACTCAGTGCCCCAGCCCCCTCCCTGCCTTTCCCACCAGTGAAGAAAGCTGGGGACAGGGAAGGAGGACAGAGTGGAGAAGCCCCCTGCAGCCTAAGCCTTGGGAGGGAGCGACTGAGTCCAGGGGTAAGGGCAGAGCTTTGAGTCACGTCTTGGTCTCAGCAGTCTCATGAATTGAGGCCGAGACACCAAAGTCAATGACCTGCCCTGACTGCAGGGATTCGGGGCCCGCTGAGCCGTCCTCCAGCGGCCAGGAAAGTGTAAAGGAGACAGGAAGAGAACCTCCATTGTGTGCACTCCAGAGACTTACCGAATGTCCTCCAGTGGTCCCGGTTGTCGCCGATAAAGTCCAAAGCCCACGGCCTTCATGCACTTGCCCTGACCTGCTGGCGTGTCCCAGGATGGCGGCCTCCGAGAACAGAGCCTGTCTTGCTCCGCATTCCGTCCCAGCATCAAGGGCATTTCCTGTAACATAGTAGGCACTCAGTAAACACACGTTGAGTTTATAGACACACAGATGTGTCTCTCATTCATCTCAGAATCTCCACATGTGGCCAATACATAAACATTGGGCCAGGCAGAACTCAGGACTACGCAGGTTTGAGCTGCGGCCTTTGGCCTGGGATGTAGGGAGTGAGGCTTTATTTATGTTCATATTCTTTGAGGCGCAGCTGATGGGAAAGTTGGATTTGTTCTTCAGGGCAGGGTTTTCAGCCGCCCTGGCTGATGTGCAGCTTTTCCTCAGAAATAAGGATTTCTGTGCCTGGTGGGACACCAATCATGGCCTTTTACTTCCCCCAAATCTGAAAGTCACCATAGCCATGAGTTTTAATACATGTTTCTTACCGTTTAGACAGGGAGTGTCTGTTTGGGAAATCTGCCCTGGATGACAGATGCGATTTGCAGTTAATTTGTGTCTCTGCTACATTCACATCTAAACATCTTTGAGTTTTTGTATCTAATGTACTCTGTCTTTTCTAAATGAGATGATGGTTTACTCTGAATGGGGAGTGGCATTTGCTATCCTCATTAAGACTCACAGCACGCTTGAAAACAAAATGGACTGAGCTATGAACAAGAGATAAAATTCATCTGGATTGGAAGGCAGTAGTGAGTTAAATGGGTACCCCCGACATTCATGTCCTCCCAGAACCTCAGAATGTGATTTTGTTTAGAAAACGGGGTTGGACACGATGACTCATGCCTGGAATCCCAGCATTTTGGGGAGGCTGAGGCAGGAGGATCACTTGAAGCCAGGAGTTTGAGACAACCAACCTGGGCAACATAGAAAGACCCCATCTCTATAAAAAATTTTAAAATTGGCTGGGTGTGGTGGTGTGCACCTGACCCATCCTCCCAGATGAAACGTCTGAGCCGTGTCAGGATAGGAATTAATGAAGTGAAGGGGTTGGGCAGGGGCAGAGCTCCAGTGGGCAGCCATGCCAAGGCCCCAAGGCTCCATGCATGTGGGGGCTTCGGAGGCTCCGGAAGGCCGGGGGGCTGCAACAGCTCCCGCTGCCCTCCAGGGTAATTGCAGGCTTCCGGTTCCACGTTTAAGACAGGGTGTCGTAGGTGTGTTGGTGTGCAGGGTACTGAACTTGCCCAATGCTCAGTCAGAATGGACGTACTGGAGAAGAACCCGGTTACCTGGCAGGAAGTTATGGAGTTGCCAGGACTGAGCTGGGTCCTGGGGAGGCGGGAGCAGGCGACGCACAGGCTTGTTGCGGTCTGGGCTCTGGGCTGGGCTGAAGGAGGCGGTGGAGCCACGCGGACCCTGGGCGCTAAGGATAAGACACCTGCTTCTCAGCTGGGGCCGCCCCTCACACGGACGCTGGTTCTTGCTTTTCCCCGGCTGTCCTCTAGATGGAGCACGCGGACCAGACATGAGCAGGTGTCCCGGGAGCCTGAATTCACCTGCGGACCTGCGGGTCCCTCCAGCTCACAGGACGGCCGAGCCCTGGGACCCACAGAGACGAGCGGGGCAGGCACTCTGGGAAGGGGCTGGCTGGCTGGAGCCCCCTACAGAAGCCTAGCTGGGTCCCCGACCTGGGCAACCTGGGCTAGGGGTATGGCTGATATGGGCCCAGCAGGCACCGTCACGCCCAGACCCCACACAGCAGCAGCTCTGGGGCTCTCCTAATTCATCTCCCACTCTTCCCAGGGGCTACTTCAGGACAAGCTGCAAGGGCGGGAGCAAATGTCTCCCCTTCTGGAGGACGCCCTCCCAGCAGGCTGCCAGCCACAAACCCCTTCTTCCAAATGCAGGCGACCTTCCCCCCTGCCCACTGAAAGGGTCAGCAGAGCCCTCTGTGCACAGGAAGATGTCCGCATCCTCTATACACTGGAAGCTGGAACTCTGCTCCTCAGACAACGGCTGGTCTGGGCTGATTCATCTTCCTCGCCCCTCTCAGGCCCACCTGGGCAGGCAGAGGCTTCTGGAGCCTTCTCTCATCATCTGCCCTGGTGAAGGCCCTCCTGGGGGACAGTGGCGTGGGGATTCTGTGGAACAGACTGGCTGCAGGCCAGGTGTGCCGAGGGTGTCTGTGCAGTCAGGGGCTACTCCCGGGAGGACCCCCCAGGGGCTGGGGAAGGACTGAACAGTGAGTCCAGAAAGGACAGCCTGGGAGCCCCTGCGTCCAGGCCCCCTGGGTAGCTGGCTGAAGGCCTCTGCCCTTGACCTCTGCATCTGGGCTTGGGGACCTGGCCCGGAATCTGCATACGGAACTCACTCCCAGGTGAGGATGGTGCAGGTGCCTCCAGGGAGCTTCCTGGGAAGGCCGAGAACCCTGCCCTTCCGTGAGGTGGCCTCAGGCCAGGCGGTGTCCTCTGTGTCCAGAGCAGGCTTCTGCAACCAGACTGGGCTGTGGGCTGGGGTGGGTGGTGTCCTCTGTGTCTACAACGGCTTTTGCAGCTGGGCTGGGCTGTGGGCTGTGGGCTGGGGTGGGTAATGTCCTCTGTGTTCAGAGCAGGCTTCTGCATCCGGGCTGGGCTGTGCCCACCACCCGCATTCCCCGGCAGCGTATTCTTCAGGTGTTGTCCTGTGGCCCTCGAGGGCCGGGCCACACACGAGCCTCCATTCATGTATTTATTTATTTCTTCATTCATTGACTTTAATTCAGAGAAAAGTGGTGCCCACCTTGAGCCCCGTGGTCTCTGCCAGGTGCGTGGCCCCAACGGCTCGGGGCGGGGATCCCAGCGCCAGGCAGAAGCCCCCTTGTGAGCCACCCCCATTCTGACCTTCAATTCTATGGAGTGAAATCCCAGATTTTCCCCTGGGTTTGTAAAAAATCATGTTTGAATTTCAACCCCCACGCTTCTCGTTGACCCCTCTGGAAAGACAATGTCCTACTTGCAGACAAAGCGGCAGCTTAGTGCTCCGTGGGAAGCAGCCCGCACCAAGGGAAAGAACTTAATTGAAAGCCCTTTTTCTTCATTTTGTTCCTCAGCCCTCAGTCTCATGCCCCCGTCCCCTCTCTGTAC
The DNA here is from genome assembly GCF_009764315.1 of Trachypithecus francoisi. Lineage (NCBI taxonomy): Eukaryota > Metazoa > Chordata > Mammalia > Primates > Cercopithecidae > Trachypithecus > Trachypithecus francoisi. Next base: position 110,396,807 of record NW_022681469.1, read on the forward strand.
CACCTGATTCTGCGGGTGGGTGGCTCTGTGTGTGGCATGGGTGTTACGGGTAGGTGGGAAGAGGAGGGCTGTCAGGGCAGAGTCCACACGCAGGCCTGTTTGTATTGAGCTCCAGAAAGTTGTCCCACCGTCTGAGCCCCAGTTTACACAGCTGTGACGTGGGCACACAGGGCCACGATTCCTACCTACCCCTGAGTAACTGTGAGGAGCAAAGCAGGTAAGATGAACTCAGGCCTCACTATGGGCATGCACCGGGGCTGCTGTGGGGCTGGGCTGACCCCTCCCCGGGAGACCATCAGCTCTGACCCAGCTGGTGGGTGTCAAACTGCATTCTGACCTTGTATCAAACCAGTGAATAGTGCTTAAAAAGTCTGAAATAGCACCACACCAGTGGATAGTGTTTAAAAAGTCTGAAATGGCACCGCAATCATGAAACGCAGCAGGCCCTGCCCCTCCTGCTCCTGGCAAGGACCCAGAGAAAATCACCTTCTTTGTGTTGCTGGGTGTGTTTGATTTTTGTATTTACCTCCGTGTTTCCAAATAACAGGCTTATGTCACAGCTCAAAATCTCCCCACTCAAACACTCCCTCCCCCAATACGGTGATATCACCTTCTTCTTTATGGAAAAATGACGTTGGGTGCTCCTGTTATGATGCCTCTGTGGCCGCACTCATGGCTGAGCCACGGCGTCCCAGCTGTACCAGGATCCTCACCTCTTCCCCTGGCTTGTTTTTCTGGGTGGGTGCCCACCCCTCTCTGCAGGGTCCTCTTGCTCCTGTCTCCATGTTCCCCTCGGGGGTCCTCTCGTCAGCGACACGGGGCCTCTGCCCCCCTACTGTGCCCCATTCCTCCTCCTCCCTGACGCACATCCTGGTTTCCAGTGCGTGGGCCTCGAGCCGTGTCTAGATCCTGTGTGTGGAATGTGACTTCATGCCCTCACCTCTGTGCTTCTGCGGGGAGGTCCGTTCCCCCGGCGTCCGGAAGTGATGGCTCCACCTCGCAGCCCCAGCCCTCTCATGGGGGAGGCAGAGGTGCTGTGGTTCCAGAGCTGGAACTAGGCTCTCTTCACCTGGGAACCTCCCACGCCAGAGCACTGAAGTTCCTTCAGGCCGTCCTGGCCTTTCTGCTGACCTTCCTTTTATTCTGTTAGAAACCAGGATTATTTATTTACTTTTAATTATTAATTTAAAGTATTTATTTCTTCATTCATTGACTTTAATTCAGTCACTTCTTTTTCAATCACTTTAATTCAATTGACTTCTTTTTCTGAGACACAGTCTCACTCTGTCGCCCAGGCTGGAGTGCAGTGGTGCAATCGTAGCTCACGGCAGCCTTGACCTCCTGCACTCAAGTGATCCTTCTGCTTTAGCCTCTGGGGCAGCTGGGATTACAGGTGTGAGCCACTGTGTCTGGCTAATTTTTATGTCTTTTGCACAGATGGGGGAGTCTCACTGGGTTGCCCAGGCTGGTCTCGAACTCCTGAACTCAAGGAATCCTCCTGCCTCAGCCTCCCAAAGTGCTGGGATTACAGGCCTGAGCCACCATGCCCAGCCCTGGGACTATTTCATCTGGAAGTTCATGTCCTGCAGCTTAGGTCAACCCTCTTTTTCCGTTTCCTCACTTCCTCTTCTCTGCCGTGTGCCCCCTGCTGGTCAGCACTGGGGCTGCTGCGGCTTCCATGTCTCCGCCGTGTGCCCCCTGCTGGTCAGCACTGGGGCTGCTGCCGGGGCTCAGTGGATTTTTTTCTCATTTTCCAGCCACCGGTCTCCCTTGCTACTCTCTGGTACCTTCCTCAGTCTCGTCTCCTGTTCCTTCTGTTGAGGCTTCATCCTGTTTCATTTCTCCACCCATGCTGGTGCATGAGAGCCCCTCCTGTTCCCTGGACCTCATGCTGTCCCCAGCCGCCCCACGCCCTCCTCGTTCGTCCACTCTCTGCTATCTCCTCATCTCTGCTGTCTCCATATCTCTGCTCTCAGCACAGTCTCCACGCCACGTGTTTCCCTGTGGTTTTGTGTCTCTCATGCCAAAGGCTCTCACATGTGTGATGGTTCTTGTGTGTCTTTCCATAGTGGACAGCAAGGGCCATCTGCTCTGTCTGGACCATCAGCTCCACCCTTGCTGTACCTCCACTTACCCAGACTCCAGCTGTGCATGAGCTGTCATGGGCCTCATGCCGCCCTCCTCAGTGTTCTGGCTCTGTGCTGGCAGCACCACATTTTATACCCAGCCCTGCTGTCATCTGGTGCCTGTGGGGACTCCGCACACCTCTCCTCTGCCCCTCTGGGTCTTCCCCTGACACCCCACAGTGAAGGGTGCCCCATGCCCTGACTGAAGTCAGATCCTGGAGGTCACACTTTCTCCTTCTCTTCCTCTGCCTCCAGTCCCGTAGCAGGTCCTGCTGGTCTCTCCCAGGCCCTGGAATCTGCGCACTTTCCCTCCCCTGCAGTTACTACCCTGGTGGTGGTGGCCAGATGATGGTGACAGCTGCTTCTGCATGGAGCACTCCCCTCTATCAGTCCAGACTCTGAGGCATGTCTGTTTAAACACTAACTTAATTCTATCATGGCCGTGGGTCCCGACATTGGCATTTCTGGGCCAGCCCCACATGGCAGGGTGGGCGTGGCTGCTGCGTTTCTCCACCCATGCCCCCGGCCCTGATCCTGGCATCACTGCCTCCCTTCTTTCAGGCCCCTTGAAGCCCCCCCTGGAGGCTGTCTGCGTGACTCCACTCAGGATGCCGTGACAGCACCATGGACGGGGCAGCTTCAACCACAGACGGTCCCAGAGGCTGGAGTCTGAGGTCACTGCGTGGCAGGGCTGGTTCCTCCAGGCCTCTCCATAGCTCATGGACGTCATCCTCTCCATGTCCTCACGGGGCCATCCCTCTGTGTGTGTCCTGGTCTCCTCATAAGGGCCCTCGTCAGATTGGACTGGGGCCACCCAAACCCTCATGCCACTTAATCACCTCTTTTGGTTCAGTCCCAAGCAGAGACATGGTGGGGCCGCCTCCAGCCACTGAATGATGGGGCCACAGCGCCTCCCTGGCTGCCCCACACACGGTGTCTGCCCGGCTCATCCTCTGTGTGATCATCACCGCCTTCCTTGCTGTGTGCAGGGTCCTGTTCGTGACCCATCAGTGCATTTACTGTGCATCTCCCACTGCTCTGCAAGGTGGTGGTGATGAGGATAGAGTCGAGTCTCTCAGGCCGTGCTGCACCCTGCCTGGCACAGCTTCAATGGGTGTCAGGGACTTTGTGGAATGGACAGGTGAGTGTATGCAGAGACTCTTAGAAGAGGGGGCCACAGTGACCGGCCCCACAGCTGATTTCTTGGGGCTCCTGGGCCATGTGACCCTGGGCAGGTGGCAGCCAGGATGGTGGCTCCTGCCTCTGCCCCTCACACAGTGCCAGCAAGGGAGACTCTGACCCGGGAGCCCAGCCCCATCTCTGCAGCCCCCACCTTACTCCTCTCAGCTTCTGGGGGTCCTCAGGGCAGGGAGAAGAAGAGGCGAGGTTTGGCTGAGTCCCTCAGCTGGGAGAAAACGGCGAGAGGCCAGAGCTGAGTGTGTGGCAAGTGCAGCTGTGAAGCCAGGGCCAGGCGACGTGTGGGATGGCTATGGAAGGACGACCGAGCCCCAGGGAGGGCTGGGCCCTGCACTGAGGCAGGGAGGCCAGGGAGCCCGCTGGAGGGCTTCCTCACGTCGTCCGCTTGTTTCCTTTGAGGAGTCTGCAGTCCTCTGCGAGTCTGGCCGTCGGAGGAGCCTGCCCTACCCTCAACTCAGCCCCGGGGCACTTGGGGGTCCAGGTGGGGCCTCTGTACCTCTTCCCATCTCACGGGGTTTCAAGCACTGGGTGGACTGTTCCAGAAACCTAAATTGATGTAGGGACTGAGAGACCGTCCCTCTCTGAGCCTTAGTTTCTCCATCTGTAAAACCAGAAAAATAAAACCAATCTTGTGGTTTTGCTTCAGAGACAAGTAACGATTGACCTTGATGGCTTGGTGGGCGTGCAGCACAGAGAACAGTTGCCACAGGGTGAGGAGTGGCCGCGCAGAAGCGGCTCGGGAGTGACCGTGAGGAAACGGCTCAGGAGCGGGGGGCCTGCCCCCAGGAGCTGTGACTCCCACACTCTCACCTCCGGGACTCTCGGCGACCTTGGCCCACAAGCTCTCCTTGCTCCCTCCGGGGCTGGGCCTTCCTGGGGCTTGTTGGAAGGAGCCCAGAGTCTCCCCAGGGGCCTCCCAGGGGCTCCCAGGCCAGAGGCCTGCAGTGGGAAGGAGCTGGCACCCTTCACGTCGCCCCTCGCTCGCCACAGCCCCGAAGCAGCTGCCCCGCTGTGCCCAGCCATGGCTGCGCAGTCCTGCTGGAACACCAGGAGCCGAACCTTGCCAGGGCTATCGACAGGGGGCGCCCTCGGAGCCGCCGCAGCTTTGGGTGGCGGCCCCATCCTCTGAGAGCAGTCCAGGACTGACCAACCTGCCTTGGAGGCGGGGCCTCACCTGGCCTGTTTGCACCAGGGCTTGGCAGGCAGCCCCCTCCGTCTCCAGCAGGCCTTGGGTCCAGGCCACCTTGAATGCCGACTCTCGGCCGTGCCTGGTTCCAGGACTGGCTTTTTGGAGAGGGGGTGGACAGGCAGCCACGCACCAGGGTGTGAGGGACCCGCCCCGTGAGGCCGACACACATCTGCTGTACCTTTATTGCACTTTTATCACATTGCAAACGATTCCACAAAACTCTGCAAAGGTCAACCCACGGCTGCGCACAGCCAGCCCCGCAGGACACACTTGCACCAACCGTCCGCAGCCAAGTCCGAGATGGGCACCGTGGGCCAGCGGGCGAACTCGCAGGACGCCTGGCCATCAGGTCCTCCAAAACCACGTGGGCATCCGTCCACCAGCGCACAGGCCAGACGTCCAGCGAGAGCCTCCTCCCATCCTCAGATGAGACCCTCCAGCCCTCCAGGAGCCGAGGCCCCAGGAAGGAGAAAGAGTTTTGACTTGAAATAGGTCCCGAGTGTGAGAGCACTTGAGGGTTGAACGTGGCCTTGAGGGGCCCCCAGAACCGGGGAGGGCGGCCCTCGTGTTTGGTTTGGTAGGTGATCGGAGTCTGTGTACACGTTTCTGTTTATATACTTATTCATCATATATAAATACAAAATAGTAAATAAAGGCTCCTTTCCCTACAGAAAGGATGGATTGCCTCGGGCGCCGGCCGCCTCTGTCCGTGAGCACAGACAGCGCTTCCTTCCCAACCTTTTCTGGTGGAATCCTGACAAAATGTGTCCTATTAGACCTGGGGAGCCTGGCCTCCCGAGGCAGCAGCTCCCTACTCCGCTGATCTCGTCCTGCCTATGAATTCACTGAATTCACGACGGGCACGGGCACGTGCGCTTTTTGGGAGGCCCGGCCCCTCTGGCTCCGTCCTGGGCAGCGCGGCGGCCGGTGGACACTACCTCGCCGAGGCGGCTCTGTGCTCAGTGTCCAGGTCGTCCTCCACCACGCTGCGGAGCCCGTCCCTCTCCACGCAGTCCCGGACGGCCTGCAGCACGACACGGAGCCGCCGGTCCAGGGCCTCCAGGTGCGGCTGGTACAGCACAGGTGCCACCTGGTCCCCCCGCAGAGACTCGGCCATCAGCAGGCTCAGCTTGTACTCCTCCTTGGCCAGGAGCTGCAGACGCAGGTAGGTGGACTTCCGGATCCTGGGGAGGAGAGAGGCGTCAGGCCTGGCACGGGACAGGGGAGAGGCTTGGCCATGGGACAGCGAGAGACAGTGAGAGGGAGATCAAGAGAGTGGGTGGGAAGAGACAGAGCGAGAAAGAGGGGGACAGAGACGGAGAGAAAGAGACGTACACAGAGAAAGAGAGACACAGAGAGAAAGAGACAGAGAGAGAAAGGGAGAGAGACAGAGACAGACAGACAGAAAGAGACACAGAGACAGGCAGACTGAGACAGAGAGATTGACAGAGACAGACAGAGACAGAGACAGCAGAGATGAGAGAGACCGCGAGAGAGGGGACTGCGATCTGACGCCTCGTCAGTCACTGGACTGTGTGATCTGCTCCAGGGCGATCTGCGGCCTCTCACCTGCACGAGGATGAGGGTGCCCTGGCAGGGTGTGGTGGCCGGCGTACTTCCCAGAGGGGTCTGGCAGGAGGATGGGGAGTGAGGAGGATGGCCTGCTCACCCAGGAGACTGACCCCAACTCGGCACATTTGCCCAACACGGGTGCTTTGATGCCTCATTAGAGAAGTACAAAGTGTTTGCCCTGTAGGCCTGCGTCCCCAGCCATGAAAGGGGGGACAGGGGATCTGAACCCCAGTAGAAGGTGGCAGTGGCAATGGCAGAGTCCGGCAGCTGCGCGGGGGAGCAGGGTCTCTGTGTCTCAGTCAGAGTCTGCCCTGGCCTCGAGTTCTCTCTGTAACTGAGGTGGCAGGATGGACACAGAGTGGAGGCCCGAGAGGGCTCGTGCTGGATGGGCCTGTGGGGGTGGGCAGGTGAGGTCTGCGCCTCCAGGCAGCAGAGGGAGGGTGTGGGCTGAATTCGGGGCTGTGGTTGAATTCAAGGCCTTTCTCTCCTCTCCCAGTGTGATGGCCGGGGTGCGGTGGGGAAGGCTGTGGCCTCCTCTGTCTCCTGCGTACGGGGGAGGAGGGTGGAGCTGGAGCCGGCTCCGGCAGGGGCTGTACCTGCAGCATTGCTGTAGCGGCACCAGGATGGACAGTTCATCATGCGAATACTTCCCAAACCTTCCAGAAGAAAAGCAAAATTGTCAAGGGCCTCTGTACAAGGCTCCTAACAGGCTGCTGGGCTGGGAGCCGGGACAGGGGTCTACCCTGGCCGTCCCCAACACCCAAGGCAGTGGGTCCACCCCGCCTGTCTCCAGCACCCCAGGCAGTGGGTCCATTCCGCTCGTCTCTAGCACCCCAGGTGGTGGTTCCACCCCCGCCTGTCCCCAGCCCTGTATGTGGGGTCCTGGTCTCTGGCCTGGGGAGGGGTCCTGGGCAGCCAAGTTGAGATGGCTCCAGGGAGCGTCAGCCCACAGCTGAGCCGCGGAGCCGTCTTTGCAGCCACACACACAAGCTATTGGGGCCCAACGCCCATCTCTCTGAGGCCTCCAAGCCTGGGAACGGACGTCCTCCTGCCCGAATTACTCGCCTCGTGCTTTGTTTATTAGGGGTCACCCTCCCTGGTCACCAGGGTCTCATCGTGCCACCCAAGACCACCCATGGCAGGCCAGCAGCAGCCGCAGGTGGGACGCAGAGGCCGTCTATCCCTGGTAGGCTGGCTCCGGGTCCCGCGTGCGGGCAGAGGCCCGTCTATTCTGCACGGTCCTGCTCTTCCTACCAGCAGCCTCTCCCAGCCTGTTTCCCGGGTAACACCAGGTCTGCTAGGACTTGGTTTGCAGCGTTCCTGTGCCTCGGAGGTCCCGCTCCTGGGGCGGCCCTCCATCCTGGTTGGGGCCTGGGGCTACCCCCTGCATCTGGCTCCAAGATGGGCCTCTGTGGTATTCCCATCCCTCCACTGGAGGGTCTGTTCCCCCACTTCCCGGGGTCTCGGCGGGGCGGCAGGTAGCTGGGCCAGGAGGCGGCTGGCCCTTCCCCGGGTGTGCAGGGCAAGGACAGGCTCACCCTCTTCCATTGTCTAAGTGGATGATGAATGTTTCGTTCCCAAACTTCTCAAATGTCTCATAGTGGTGACGGTCCATGTTTCCTGTGGAAAGAAGCAGAAACCATCACAGCTTGTGGGAAGCCGGGCTGCAGAGCTCAGAGGCCTCTGTGCCCTGCAGAGCGGCGTCTCCTCCTCCCAGCGTGACCTCTAAGCAATCTGGCCCCTCCCCAGGCCATGGGACCACAGCTGGGCCACACCACGGACCGTGCCCTGCAGAGCCCTGGGTGCATCTGCTCCATGCAGGGCAGGTGACATGGGGACCCCATTCCCCTGCGGGACATACCCATGAGGAAGTCAAAGATTGTCATGTCCATGACGTCCAGGATGCGGTGGCTGCTGTCGTAGGGCGGTGTCTGCTTCACCTCCTCACAGTAGTCAGGGTCCACCTCCCACCTGCAGGGAGCCAGCGTGAGACGGCCGGGCTCTGCTGTGCAGACAGGGAGCCCGGTGCGCCATGAGGAGCACAGGAGAAACACTGCAGCAGGGATCCTGGCGTCTGCAGATGGACCTGCCTTGGCTGCAGTGCTGAGGCTGCATCAGCGGGAGCATGGGTGTGGGAGGGGATGGGGTCGCTCTGCCCTGCCCCGGGGTGACCCCACCTGGAGCTGCCTTCAGCTCTGGGCCCCGTGTTTTTTGAAGGTCTTTGTGGGGTAACAGGACCTGAAAACCACACTCACGAGGACGACACGGGGCAGAAAGAACGGGCCATTTCTCCCGCAGGAGGGAGGAGAGGGGCAGCGGGGAGAGCAGAGCTCAAACGCTGAGAGGCCCCAATTTGAGGGACCTGATGGGCAGACCGGGCCGGGTCAGGGAAGTGCATGGAATTACTGGAGTAAGGAAGCCCTTTGTCACTGTCTTGTCAGGAAGCGGTCGTCTCACACAGGCCAGCATCGCACAGCAGGCTCTGCACCCATCTCTGCCACCCCTGTGGCCGCCAACCATCCCACGCCCGCCCAGGCGGGCCAGTCCCCCCGCCCCACACTCACTCGGCCTTCTTGCGCTTGTGGTAGGAGCGCCGCCAAGGGTTCCGCCAGGTCTTCCTCTTGGCCAGGGACAGGTCAGGCAGGAAGGCTGCCAGCGAGCCCTCGATCTGGTCCGGCTTCCCGCACAGGGCGTGCTCCGTGGAGCAGTAGTAGGAGCACTCGCCATAGAAGCAGATGTTGTTGGCTGGGGAGGGACAAGCTGCAGGTTACCCGGGCCACACGGGGCCATGTCCTCACCTGTGGTCTCACGGCCCCCAAGGCCGGGCCGGGCTCTGCCTGGTGCTTCTCACGGGCAAGATTCACCCACAGCTCCCCCATCAATCCCAGCAAACACCTCCACTCCACGGTATGGAAAAGTGAACCCACAGAGCTGACTTTCCGAGGCCACACAGCTCCCCAGAGGCAGAACCCGGCCTGACCTCTCGAACATCAAGGGCTGGTCTATGGAAATCCTAGGGCCGACGTTTAGTTGCTTAAAAATGCATTCGTATTGTCAAGGAAGTGAAGATGCAATGCCCAGAATGGGACAGAATGTTTGCAAACCACACATCTGAGGATCTAGCATCAAGGGGGTATGAAGGACTCTCATCACTCAATCACAAAAGACGAAACGCCAACTAATAAACGGGCAGAGGGCTTGAACAGATGATTCTCCAAAGACGACGCTGATGGCCGACAAGCAGGAGAAGAGACGGCGCAATCGTGAGTCACCAGGGAGATGCAAATCAAAACCACAGTGAGGCACCACCTCCTGTCTGCTGGGATGGCTTCCATCAAAAGAGCAGAGTACAGCAGCTGCTGGCTGGGACGGGGAACTGCCACCCTGTGTGCTGCTGGCAGGGGGGACGCAAACGGTGCAGTCACGGCGGAAATGGTCTGCAGCCCCTGACTGATTCAATGCAGCGTCCCTGTGTGACTCGGGAACTCCCCGCCCACGTAAAACCCTAAGAGAAGAAAACACATTTCCACACAAAAACTCGGACACGAATGCTCACAGCAGCACTGCCCACCACAGCCGAAAAAGAGAGAATCCACCCAAATGTCCATCAAGAGCGGAGTGGACAGGCCGGGTGAACGTGGTCCCTCTGCATGATGAAATGAAACGAAATGAAACGAGAAAAGGAATGAAGCCCTCACTAAACCCGAGGACTCTGTGCTCCACGAAGGAGGCCAGACAGAGGAGGCCACACGTCCTACGACCCTCTTGATACAGAACGCCCGGAATAGGCAAATCCAGTCAGACTGGGGGAGGGACTGGCCGCCGAGGGCTGCGGGGCGAAGAACGGTGACGGTCTGTTCACAGGAACGGGGTTCCTTTTTGGGGTCGGGAAGAAGTTCTGGATTTAGACGGTGGTGATGGCAGCACACCATTGTGAATATACTAAAAGCCATGGAACTGTACGCTTTTAAGTGGTAAATTTTGTGGTACACGAATTATACCTTAATAAATAAAAAATAATGAGAAAAATGCAAGAGCTGTCCAGGCCCACTAGCAGTAGGGGGTTCACTGCCCTGATGCTGGAGGCCCGGCCGAGGGCGCTATTCCTGACTTTATTTGCTGACTGAATCGTTTTTCATGCTTTATTTGTGGAGAAACTCTGGAAAGTCTGGGGCTGTAGAACTGGTGAGGACGTCATTTTGTTGGGGCCAGAGCCGCGAACCTCACCACAGCACCCCCAGGCCCAGCATTTCTGCTATTTGAGCACACGGCTGACGTCTCAGCCAAAGGGGTCCCTCCTTGAGCCATGCAGCTGGGCTGAGTGATTCCAAGGGTCTCTTGGGGTGTTCCTGAAGCCTCCAGGCTGCAGGGCAGCCTCCCCGTGGTATCTGAAGACAGGTTTGGCAGGGCACTTCCCAGCGGAGTGAACAGGAGGGCGGCCGGTATGGGCTACCCTTTCTTAGCTGAATAAGTTGAGGTTCTGAGAGGAAATGGGGTGACTCCCACCACATCCCACGCATCCAGCAGGTCCCGGCTGGTCTGGCCCCAACGCCCCGATCACCTGCCTGCCCCCTCCTTCCCGCGCCCCCTCTCCCCAGTGCCAACGCTGGGTAATTACTGTAAGAACGATCAAAGAAAGACCAGCTGCAATCCTGTCGCATGTTGATACAGATTAATCAGCAGCCCACGGTCGGAAGAGGCAGCCCCCCCGGGGCAGGAGCTCCATTTCAGGAGCAAAATCTTCATCTGAGCACTCATTGGCTGGAGGCTTAAAATTCGTCTGCCGTCCTCGGCTAAGCCGGTTTCAGATGGTATCGGGTTAAAAGAGAAAGGCATTTCTCGGGCCCCCGGCCATCCCTCTTTGCAGATCCAAGTCGGGTATTACAGGGGCCTCCCGGGTGGAGTTAGAAGGGCCTGAGCTGTGTGACCTCGGGCGAGTGCCTCCCTGCTCTGTGCCCAGCCCCTCGCCCAGGAAGCGGGGGTCCCAGCAACGCCTGCATCCCGGGCTGGGAATCACACAAGGAAGCCGCGGGAAGGCAGCTGTCAAGGTAACGCAGTCTGCCCTGAACTTGGAGGGCTGGGCTTTCTGGGAGGAACGAGTGTGAGTCCTTTTCCATTTTAGTGAAATTTAGTTTCCATTTAGTGATAAAAGACACAAACAGCAAGGAGAAAGCCAGGGTCCCAGACACACCCAGGAGAGATCCTGCCTCCTCCAGTCGCCCAAAAATGGTGTCACAGTTGGCCTTCTGGAGGGCACAGCCGGGCAAGAGTGTGGCTCCTGACAAGGACCAGGATGGCCCCTTCACCCTGCGGCTGGAGCATCTCTGACCATTCCTTTCTCTGACTGTGTCAGTGGGCTGACCCTGCAGGCGGAGAGTTTTGCAAGGCGGATGTCTGCCACCTGCCACCCTGGACAGCTGTGGGCCCAGCGAACACTATTATTTAGGGCAGTGGCTCTGGCTGCGCGAAGTGGGTCCATAGCTGGAAACCTGCCTCCTTCCACGTGCGTTTAAGCTGGACACAGCACTGGAGAGAGTCCTGATGACCACTCTGCCAAGCCCAGGCCGCCGTGGCAGGAAAAAAGGTTCGAAGCGAATGATGGCAAACCCTTCTGTCCAGGCTGTGTTGGGCTGAGTGGCTTCTGGAGCTGCCGGGCACCTGGGCCTGGGCCTGGGGGCGCTCACCTTGCAGAAACGCAAAGCTGTGCGTGGACGACCTGTGCACCTCTGGGATGTGTGCGGCGTGCAGACGGTAACTTACATGAGAAGTGGGGGAGTGAGTTCTGTGAGCGTTTGGGGCTTAGGAGAGGTGGGCTCTGGCTGCGGCCCGGCACCTACACAGCCGTGTGGTGCTGGGATCCTAACTGCCCTCTCCGAACCTGAGCTCCATAATCCCTACGCGGGGCAGGGGGCTGCTTAGGGCTCACCCTCCTGCTTCCCCCTCCCAGAGCCCACCTTCCCCAAGCACTGGTCCGGGCTGCCTCTTGTTCCCTCACTTTGCCCTGGCTGATGGGTTTTTCCCTTTTCTGACTGACCCCATGGGATGGTCATTCAGGCCACGGGAGGCCGAGGGGGTGTCTGCAGTGGGCTCAGCCCTCTGACGTGCCCTGGGCTCCTGCAGAGCCTCTGAGGTCACCTGGTATCCGCGGTCGGGAGATGTACGCAAAGCAAAGTGGAGCAAACGAATCGGAACAGATTTTGTTCTCTAGAAGAGGAATCCAGGCTGGCTCCTGCGCCCCTCCCTGCTGCTTTAGAGAAAGCCAAGTGCTCATAGAGGCTTCTGGAAGAAATCGCACTGACAGGGCACAGTGGCCGGAGTGGTAGCAGTGGGGTCCCAGGGGCTGCGTTCCAAGGTGTCCGGCAATGCTGGGCCTGGCTGCTCTGGGAGATTCAAGGACTCATCTGTCCGGGCAGGGAGACGGAACTGTTGGGGCCTCCGGCGGCCGAGGACATCTTGGGATCTCAGGGGAGAAACTTGTGTTGCCCTGGAAAACGCAACTAATATCCAGAAACCAGGAGTGGCCAGGGAAGCTGCCAGAACGCGTAATCAAAGTGGTGGCTCCAGGGAGACGTGAGAAGGGATTCCAGCAATGGCAGCAAAGGTGGTCGATGGCCGGCTTGCAGTGCAGAGCTCAGGGGTGCCCCGGTGACCACCGTCCCCGGCCTGCTGAGGACCTGGGGATTCCAAGCATCAGCCAACACGGGACGTAGAAGTGACTTAATACACCTGCTTGGACTGATAATCAACTCAGTCTTCTTTTTTCTTGAGACGGGGTCTCACTCTGTCACCCAGGCTGCAGAGCAGTGGTGTGCGATCATAGCTCACTGCAGCCTTGACCTCCTGGGCTCAAGCCATCCTCCTGCCTCAGCCTCTCGAGTTGCTGGACTCGCAGGTGCACGCCACCAGACCTGGCTGATTGTTTCATTTTTTGTAGAGACGGGGTCTCGCTCTGTTGTCCAGGCTGAGCTTGAACTCCTGGGCTCAAGTGATCCTCCCAGTGCTGGGATTACAGGCGTGAGCCTCTGTGCCCAGTCACTCAGTAAGACCTTAAAAATGGGGAGGAAGCGACCTGCCCCGACAGGCTCGTTTTACGATGAAGTGAGGAGTTCCGGAGATGCTGCTCGGAGCAGGGCCAGGCAGGGCACGTTCTCAGCATCAATGGGCGTCTTTGCCCCCTCCCTGCACGACCCTGTGACCGTCTCTTTCAGTCGGTCCTGAACTGACAGCCTGGTCTGCAATGCAGAGAATCGAGCCTAAGCTGGAGGAATTCCCGCCATCGCTGCACGAGGTGCTGGCACCTGAGGATGGAGAATGTCAGTCTTTGGAACCTTTGAAATATATCACTGTAAAAGTTGCAATAAAAATTGTAAAATGACGTGGATAAGAAGCAGTCAGGCATCCAGGCATCACCGGGGTGGAGCCCAGCCTCAGCGGGCACCAGGGTGTGCATAGCGGGTTGCAGGGCGGTCAGTCCTGTGAACGGTGGGGCAGGAGGCAGTGCCCGGATGGTGCAGTCAGGGTCCACCCAACAGCTGACAGCGGCCAGAGCTCAGTTGTGCTTAGGAAGCCCTGGACTCCCAGGGTGGGGAGGTGAGTTTCAGCCCCTTAGAAAAGATGGACAGCTCAAGCCATCCAAACAGGGACTGAATTATCTGTGAGCCAATGCGTTCCCCGTCACTGGGGGTGTGCCTGGCTCAAGCACAGCGGACTGGGGAGCCCTCAAAGACCCCCACACTCAGGCTCTGCCTCTGCCCCGATTCCTGGTGTGTGGGGCCAGGCACCACTGGGCCAGGGAAGGGAGCCCTTCTTCCTGCCTCTGTGGAGCTTTCTGTCCTATTTTTCTCTTATTAATGGGCTTTGAGAGGAAGAAAACAAATGAGGATCTCGGTGAGCCCCAGCTGACGGAACGAAACTTAATTAAATCATGGATTCAGAGGCCTGGTTCTGACAAATTCATGAATGCAGTTAAGAGAAAGTGCAGAGTCCGCACATCGATCCGAAACATCTGCAGGAAATGAGCTTTCAGGTCAAGGTTTTATGCGCCAGCAAATCCGAAGACGCAGCTAATCAGGGGCCCTAATTGGATTTTATCTGCATGAATTAAACAGACGGGCCAGGAGAGCGGCTGAGGCCCCCGACGGCGAGAGCCTCCAATCCGGGGGGCCCTCTCCAGTGGGGTCCTTGCTCTGCGGGGTATCCTGGGGTGACCACTGGGTGCCTTCATTCTGCAGCACCCACCACCGCTGGGACCACTCTTGACCTTCAAGATGGAAAAGCAGGGGACCGAGTTCAGGACAGGCAGGGGAGTGTCCCAGAGCTCGGCAGATGCGCGGCGGAAATGGGAACAGGCTGTGTGGCAGGGGCCTGGCACAAGGGAGGCGCTCGGAGGGGAGGACTGAGCCCTCGGGGGAGCCACTAATGCCAGTTTCTTTCTTTCTTTTTTTTTTTTTTTGAGACAGGGTCTCACTCTGTTGCCCAGGCTGGAGGGCTCTGGCACGATCCCTACTCACGACAGCCTCCACTCCTGGGCTCAAGCAATCCTCCTGCCTCAGCCTCCTGAGTAGCTGTGACCACAGACAAGCACCACCACGGCTGCTAATTTATTGATTTCCTGTAGACAGGGGTCTGGCCATGTTGCCCAGTCTGGTCTCAAACTCCTGAAATCAAGTGACCCTCCCCCTCTTGGCTTCCCCAAATGCTGAGATTACAGGCATGAGCCACCACACCCAGCCCAAATGTCAGGGTTAAAGCAACCTAGGTAGATAATTAAGTAGAAAATAGTGTGTTTATGTGTGCACGGTACTTATCACATAGAGTCTTGAAGGTTTTATAAACCTCAGCACCAACAGAGACATCTATTCCCACCTAACATTCAGGCCATCCTGTATCCCCTCAAGGGCACCAGGGTCTGGGGACCGGGGCGAGCCCCGCTCACAGTCCAGCCGCTTCACCAAGGCCGGGGAGGCCGCCCACCCTGTTGCTATACGACAGGGGTCCTGCTGGGTGTGTTTAAATCTGGGTGGGCAGGTCCCAGGCAGGTCTGCTGGCTGGGCCACCTGGAGAAGGCTCCCTGGAGAGGCTAGGACCTCCTGCAAGTGAATCGTTTCACCAGTTAAAATAAACAAACAAATGGAAGAAACAGCCTCTCTGTGCATGGTAGGACATCGGTTAAATGGTGATGGTGCCACCTTGAAGCTGTCTGTGGGTTGGCACCTGGTGTGGAAGGGGGCACAGGGCACCCTACGTGGGAGGTGGGTTGGGAACAGCACTGCACGTGGTTTCTTTTAGTTAGAGGTACTCAAGCCCCGTCACTGTGGGTTCAGTGCAGGCCCCCCGTGCCAGGCTACCTGGAGAGATGAATGTGGGCCCCCCATGCCAGGCTACCTGGAGAGATGAATGTGGGCCCCTCGTGCCAGGCTAGCTGGAGAGATGAATGTGGGCCCCCCGTGCCAGGCTACCTGGAGAGATGAATGTGCGCCCCCCGTGCCAGGCTACCTGGAGAGATGAATGTGCGCCCCCCGTGCCAGGCTACCTGGAGAGATGAATGTGCGCTCCCCGTGCCAGGCTACCTGGAGAGATGAATGTGCGCTCCCCGTGCCAGGCTACCTGGAGAGATGAATGTGGGCCCCCCGTGCCAGGCTACCTGGAGAGATGAAGAAGGTCCTCCAGAGCTTCTTGTCCCGTGTGACGTCCCGGATCTCCTTGGTCATGTTGACCATCCTGCCGGCCACGGGAGGAACCCGGCGGAAGTCCAGGATCCTGGCAAGAAGGGGGCGTGGGAGGCTCTGCGCTCTGTGCAGCTGAGCGGGCCTCTGTCCTGCCTCCGAATAAACCCAGCCCTAGGCCCAGTGGCTCTGCCTGGCCCTGCAGTGATGGGGGCGGGAGAGGCCCCTGAGGGACCGGGGCTGGCGTCGCCTCGCTAATGGGCACATATCGCCAACTGCCCACATAGCTAAAGCCTGCCCTCATTCCAGGGCTAAATTTAAAACAAAATTAAATTAAAGGCACCACTTTTAATGGAACTCTCTCTGAACCACACCACAGGCTCCCACTCGCTTAATTAAGTGGAGAACACAGGGCGAGAGCTCTTCTTGCTGACGGAGGACGTGGTGATTATCCTGCGAGGCGAGATGACCAGGTGTGGAGGAACGTGGGCCATCTGCCAGGGCCGACCCGGGGCGTGACCGTGCCTCTGTGTGGAGCACCTGCCCCCTCCACCTGTCAGACGGCTCGCCTGGGCACCGGGCTCTGTGTCCTGCTTTATGAACACATTGATCCAAGTGGGGCTGTTTCCTAACGAGTGACCCTCCCTGGCTTGGTGGCCACTGTCTCTCTTTTCATAGAAAAGCCCTTTTATGGGTTCAGGCTGTTCTAGATATAGCTGAAATGGCTGAAAATCGGGCTTCTGGCGATTTCTGTAGTCGCCACAGAAGACTTTGATCTTTAAAAAAGCCCTTTCGGCCGGGCGCGGTGGCTCAAGCCTGTAGTCCCAGCACTCTGGGAGGCCGAGGCGGGCGGATCACGAGGTCAGGAGATCAAGACCATCCTGGAGAACATGGTGAAACCCCGTCTGTACTAAAAAATACAAAAAACTAGCCAGGTGAGGTGGCAGTACCTGTAGTCCCAGCTACTCGGGAGGCTGAGGCAGGAGAATGGCGTAAACCCGGGAGGCGGAGCTTGCAGTGAGCTGAGATCCGGCCACTGCACTCCAGCCCGGGCGACAGAGCGAGACTCCGTCTCAAAAAAAAAAAAAAAAAAAACCCTTTAAATTCTAACGTGCGCCCACGTCACTAGGGACCTTGTGGAAATTCAGATTCTGGTCCCAGGTCTGGGTGGAGCCCAGGACTCTGTATTCCAACTGGCCCAGGCCAATGCCAGTGCTGCTGGCCCTGGGGCCGCACCCCGGGCTGGGACGTGTCAGGGCCCTGAGGGGCAGGCAGGGAGGCTCTAGGAGGCCGAGGGTGGTGCCTCCTTCCTCCACTGCACCAGGGCAAGGTCCCTCAATCCACGGGCCCCCTCTGGACCCAGGGCCAGGCCGGTGAACTGCCCCTGGAGGGTACTGAACACGGACCCCCAACTTCCCAGCAGCAGGGCCAAGCTGACCCTCATGACGGGTTCACTTTCTGCTGGGCTAGGGCAGCGGAGGCAGGCGACCGCGGGGCCTCCCAGGCCCCCTCATTGCGAACATGGCTTCCTCCTCCTCGGGAAGCCTGCTTTGGTCTCCTAGAGACATCCATGCACTGTGACTCCGTGTTAAGATTCGCGGCACTAAATAACCCCCCTTCCCTCCCTGCCTCCTTCCCTCGTTCCTTTTCCTCTATTACAGACCGCAAGCAGCTTCTGTGCCTCCCGTCTGCCCTAACGGTGGGGGTGCCGGAGGGGCCCACCCGGATTAAGGTGCCCTGAGGGCAGGCACCCTCTCCCTGCGTGAGAGAGGGACGGTTAGGAGTATGGGGATCTGGGCAAATGGCCTCTCACTGCCTCCGTTTCTCGTCTGTAAGAGGGGGATACGAAAGGGTCTCCCTACCACGTGTTGTGTGGGCTACGGGAACGCACAGGGCCTGGTCAGGGCAGCACTCGGGGTAGGGGGAGAGCAGGCACCGGCGCTGCCTGATGGTGACCAAGGTGACGATGCCGTCCTGCTGTGTCCAGCACAGGACAGCCCAGCTCACCGGTGGGTCTGAGTGCCCGGGAGCGTGGACGGAGGAAGGGCTCACCTGTCCAGGTGGAAGGCTGCAATCTCCGCATTGTGCCTCTCGTAGTCAGAGAAATAAAAAAAGTCAGGGGGCGTCTCCTGCTCCCTCGTTTGTCTGCGAAAACAGGACAGAAACGGAAACGGTTTGTCACTGAGAAAGCCTCCAGGTGCCGGAGGAGGCGGGACGTGCCGGGTCCGGCCCTCCAGAGCTCACTGTTCTCTTTCCAAGGGTGTTGCTGTCAAGAAACACAATCATCATTAAAAATTAAATGATATCAACTTATGTTAAATACATTCCTTTCAGAAGCGACAGACACCAGGGTCTCGTCCCTTCCTGATTAGGGGTTTCTGTCTCTTGCAGCCAAGAGCCAAAGTCACCTCTAGCAGCAACACCCCAGGTGCTCCCAACTCCACGCTGGTGACCTCGAAATCAGCCCGGGGGGCAGTTCTCACACCACGGAAACGGGCAAACTGCAGATCAGGCTTCTTCCGCCCGGGGAGCTGGTTATTAAGTATTTACAGCCCACCCAGGTCCACGCCACCAGCCAAACGGATTCTCCCGAGAAGCCGCTCTTGCCTGGAGCCCAGAGATTCAGGCAGAGCGTGGGGCGCGAGGGCCCACACATGGGGAGGGGGCAGGCCCTGGTGCAAGAGGAGGCCCCTCAACAAACGAGACGGACCTCCCCAGGTGTGGGCCCGGAGGCCAGGGTCAGGTCGGACCAGCTGCCCCCCACACCTGCCTCCCTGCCCGCCAGCTCCCTGGAAGGGACGTGAGGGAGGCTGGGGGCTTTCTGGGGGCTGCCCATGGGTCCTCTTTCTGAAACCTAGAAGAGGTGACCTGATCCATTTTCCAAGGCCTCCCTCCTCCCGCCCAGCAGGGCACCCCGGCCTGCAGGACCCGCCGGTCGGCCTCAGTTCCCACTGAGCTGCTTCCCGTCTCTCAAGCTGGGGTCATGGCTGCCAGCGGCTTCCCATGCTTGTCTCCTGGCCCTCCACACTCCTGTCTTTGTGCACGCTGTTCCGCCCTCCTGGGACGACCTTCCCTTCACATCTCCAGATGGCTGTTAGCATTTCCTAATGAGTGTCTTACAGACGGCCGGGCCCCAACTTCTCAGCACTCAAGAAGTCATCGGTCAGAGAAGGCTGGAGTTCGGGCAGTAGTTCCTCCCGACCGCCCCGCCAGGTCTTCCCCGTCCACACGCGCGTCATAAAGGCTCTGACAAGGCCTGTAGACAGGCTGTTGGACGCACGGCTTCCAGCCCTACACAGACTGTGTGTGCACAGCATGTTCCCACACCCTGTAATTTTGAGGTCTGTTGGCTGAAGCTTCAAATGCAAGTCATTTTCAAGGCCCGGCTCAAAGGCAAACTCCACAAAACCTTCCCAGATGCCGCAGCAAGGAGGAGCCTCTGCCCTCTGCAAGCCCCCCAGCCCAGTAAGCAGAGGCGAACACTGCTGGAACTTCGGGTGCCCACCTGTGACATCCAATGCAAAGCCCCAGCTGGGCCACCAGCGGCTGCCGGCCACCTCGCCCGCAGTGGACGCTGGTCAGCAGCTGCCCCCTCGCTGTCCCCGTTTCTCTACATGGAAATTGAGGGGCTGGTGATGCCGACCACGGGGATTTAATGCTGCCTGGGTGCCCCAGGCCCAGGACAGGCTGCTTTGAGCCTGCCCCTAAAGCAGGGTGGGGTGAAGGAGCAGGGTGGGGTAAAGAACGCCTGGATGGCCCAGCACCAGGTCCACCCAGCTCCCAGCCTGGCTTCTCCAGGACCCAGTGGACGTTGGGGTTGTCAGGGGCCCTCCCAGCAGCACGAGGCCTGGGTCTGGGTCCCTAAGGCGAGGGGCAGGCAGATGCCCTGCAGGGAACAGGGACCCCGTTAGCTGCTCTCGGGGGTGCTGGCTGCCCACGGGACCTGGCTGCTGCTCAGTGGACTCCCTTGCTGCTGTCACCCAGGCCTGCAATCCATGGGGCTGTCCCGTGACGAGGGAGACCTGGAGGTCACACGCTCACACACTTACAGATGGGCACACGGAGGCCAGAGAGTGGGTGACTTCCTTAGGGGCCAGCATCGGTGGCTCAGCCCAGGGCTCCTGGGTCCCATCCATTTGCTTGTTCATTCATTCATTCATTCATGCAGCAGAGCGAGCATGCTTAGCACACACAAGCACTGTCCTGGCCTTGGGGAGAGAGGGGGCCTGGGCCGGGGGCAGGAGGTCCACTCTCCATGTGAACAGCCCGGGTCGAAAGAGCCACCTGGGCTCCACAAACTCCCCTTTCCTGTCCCAGTGCCAGGGGCTCAGCTCTGCACGTGGTGGGAGCCTGGGGCTGGGGGAGCCAGGACACCTGAGACCAAGCCTGGAGCCAGGCCCCTGACCACCGCCCAGCCCTGCTCGGCCCCTCGGAGATGCAGGGCAGAGGCTCCAGAGCATAGCAGGACGCAGGCTGGGGGTGTCGGGTGGGCCTGTGGCTGTCTATGAGGGTGAGCGGGGCGGCAGCCGGCCCAGCACCCAGGGAGCACGACACCAGTTTTTAATCAGGAAACAAGGCCAGGAGACGCAGGCTCAGGGCGCGTTTCCTCACCAAGTGCCTCAGGACACTCACGCACCCACCTACGGATTTGGGTCCAGTCAACCCTAGGCGCACTCTTACTTGGGTCTTACTCAGATTCACAGGCTGCTCTTCAACCTACTGCCGCGACCCGAGACCCCGTGTGCGTCCCCCGTCCCCTACAGCGACGCAAACACCGTCTGTTGCAGTTTCCTCATCTGAAAAGTGGGGGCCGCAGTGGCTCCTTCTCAGGTAAGCAGCTCAAAGGCCTCTCCTGCACTGGCTGGGGGGCCCCGGCACACCCACCCTGGACCCACAGTCACACCGCGGGGGAGAGGCTGGGCTCAGGGTCCCAGGCCGGGCTCAGCCCCGGTTGGCTGTGTGCACCCTGGCACCTCCCACCCCCCCGTTTCCGAGTCTCCCCCACGGCCTCCAGGACCCCTTGGCTCTGCCATCAACGCCTTCCACAGTAGGAGGCCAAGAAGGACAATGCGGGCACCGCCCTGTTCCACCACCCTGGCCAAGGGGCACGAGGCCACAGGTGGGGCTTCTTACGAAAGGTTCGTGCCGTTCCGTAAACACCACAGGGCTCCTGTGTCTCAGGCCAACACTCCAGGGGAAGGGGGGCCGAGCCACAGGGCCCTGTGCGGTGCCTGTCCCTGCAAGCATTTGACTGATGTGGTCATGGTGGTAATGTTGACCGATTGTCAAGATCATGTCTGAGGGGAAGCATGCTTCCTCCACCAAGGCTGGCCCCCGCCTCCACCGGAGGGAGAGCCCATCCCAGGGCGTCCTCCCAGGCCAGGCCCAGGGAGGGAACTCAGCCCCCGACCCAGGAATAATTTACCAGAGTCAAAGGCTGGTGACCTTTCCAGGTGCTGGGACCAGAGCTGGCGGGAATCCCCAGCTCGCACACCCTGCGGCCCACACCTCCCACTCAGGGCTGACGGCGTTCCTTCCGGGCTCCAGCACTCCAGCAACGCAGACTCCAGACGCTGCCGTAACCTTCCTAACCCTTGGCTTCTCCGGCCGGGTCCTTCCTTACATATACGCAGCGGAGGTCCGCCCAACTCCTGGGAGCATCCTGGCCCTGCCACGGGCCCACATTGTCACTGCACGAACAGCAGGGCAGGGCTCAGGACCCGAGTGGGACGTCCACATCCCTTGGTAGAGACCACGTCCAGGTCATAGGCTGTCAATGACACACCAGCCCGGGGCTCTCTTCCTCCCACACTGTTCTCAGACAGCTGTGGCCACAATGCTCCGCGTTCCCTGAACATTTCTTGCTGGGGGTTAAGGATTTGTACCACGCACGGCCTTTCTAAGAACTTTCTGGGCTGCTAGAAACGGAACAGACCACTTTTCACGATCCCACATAACATTTGCCTTGACAGGGCCCCGAGTAGGCGCGAGGCCAGATGGGGATTCCAGGAGCTACTTAAACATAAAATGCAGATGGTGGGTTGGTGCCTGAAGGACACATTTCCTTCATGACCCCGCGGGTCTGCGGTTGTTGCTGTCTCTGTGCACACCAGCAGCAAAGGAGGGTCGGCCTGCGGGGCAGGGCGGGGGCAGGTGCGGCGGCAAACTGAACGCGCTGCCCACAGGGTCGCCCTGCAGAGCCGAGGCCCAGGCTGGCCGGGATCCTGAGGTTCAAGAGAAAGAGTCTAGACCTTGAGGAATCTCCCGGGTTTTTAGGTGCTGACAAATGGATTTCATTTTTCTAAACCACTAAAAGTCAGACCAAACGGTCTGCTGCAGTCAGCCCGCAGTTCCAGGGGTGGTAGCTGCTGGAGTGTTGGGTATTTTTGAGGTTAAAAGGCCGTCGTCGTATTCAACTTGGAAGGATTGGCTTTGAGCAAAACTCGTTCCACAGAACACGAGTTCTACTAGATTTTAGTAACTTTTAGCTGGAAAAAGAGAAATCCAGATGGAGGCGAGATTTCTTTTCTGTAAACTTCGGGCCATACGTCTGCACAGAGACTCCCCGGAACGGCCCAGCATGAGTCCAGGAGTTCACGGCCAGCCTGGGAAACATAGTGAGACCCCATCTCTACAGAAAATAAAAAATTAGCTGGGCATGGTGGACCTGTGGTCCCAGCTACACAGGAGGCTGAGATGGGAGGATCACTTGAGCCCAGGAGGTCAAGGCTGCAGTGACCACTGCAATCCAGCCGGGATGACACAGTGAGACCCTGTCTCCAAAAAATCATAATCATTATTATTATTTTTATTTTCTTTAGAAAATCCTCAGCGACTTATTAGTTGGCAGTCAGAATTCACTGCAGGCGCCTGGGGCAAAGCCCTGCACCACACAGTGCCTGATAAAGCAGTCAGAAAACTGTGAGCTCCTAGAACATCCACTGCAGAGGCAGTGTCCAGGTCTCCCGGCTGGCACAAGTCTCTTGGGGCCCAGGTCTCCCAGCTGGCACAGGTCTCCCGGCTGGCACAGGTCTCTTGGGGCCCAGGTCTCCCAGCTGGCCCAGGTCTCCCGGGTGGCACAGGTCTCCCGGCTGGCACAGGTCTCTTGGGGTCCAGGTCTCCTGGCTGGCACAGGTCTCCCAGGTGGCACAGGTCTCCAGGCTGGCACAGGTCTCCCGGGTGGCACAGGTCTCCCGGCTGGCACAAGTCTCCCAGCTGGCACAGGCCTCCCGGGTGGCACAAGTCTCTCAGGTGGCACAGGTCTCCTGGGTAGCACAGGTCTCTTGGGGCCCAGGTCTCCCAGCTGGCACAGGTCTCTTGGGGCCCAGGTCTCCTGACTGGCACAGGTCTCCCAGGTGGCACAGGTCTCCTGGCTGGCACAGGTCTCCTGGCTGGCACAGGTCTCTTGGGGCCCAGGTCTCCCGACTGGCACAGGTCTCCCAGGTGGCACAGGTCTCCTGGCTGGCACAGGTCTCCCGGCTGGCACAGGTCTCTTGGGGCCCAGGTCTCCCGGCTGGCACAGGTCTCCCGGGTGGCATAGGTCTCTTGGGGCCCAGGTCTCCCAGCTGGCACAGGTTTCTTTTAGGTACTGTCTTGCGGAGGCAGCTGTTCTCACCCAGGCCAGGTCCCCTGGACACACAGCCACTCCATGTCCCTCTGAGCCTGCCCCTTGGTGTGGGCGCCTGGGGTCACCTTCTCACCCCCAGCCGGCCTGTCCACTGGTGCTTCCTCAGTGATGGACGTGACCTTCCGTGCTGTCCAACTCGGCAGCCACTGGCCACACGTGGCTGTGGGACACTTGAAATGTGACCAGAGCCTCCAGGATCTAAGTTTTAAATCTGATTTTATCTTAAATCTAATGGGCACACCTGGCTAGCGGTGCGCAGTGGGGCTCTGAAAATGGGGCCTTCTGAGGCCTCTGGTGTCTGCTCATTGTCTGTCCCGCACCCTGGCCAGGATGGAGGGAGCCGAGTCCACCCCCTCCCCCAGCACACCGGCCCTGCCCCCAGTGCACTGAACAGCACTGCCTCCCTGGCCCACGGCCCCGCCTGCCCTCCCTTTCCACCCTCCTCCTTCTGCTTCCTCAGCCAGGGCTGTCCTGGCTGTCGCCTCCAGGAAGACCCTCTGGAATCGTTCGGTCCTGCAGATGCCCCTTATCCCGTACACACGAGGCCTTGCAGAAGGGTGTTTGTCAGATCTGCGTCCCCAGGCCCACAGACGGCACATCTCCAGGTCTGGTGGTTCCTCTTGCTGCTGTCACCGACTCTCGCCAGTCCGGATTCCAAACCCCAGAGGGAGAATAAGAGCAGCTGCCTGCCAGGGCTGTTGTGGGACAGGCACACACAGGGCCTGGTACACTGTAGGAGCTCACCGTGTGGTGATGTGGACGTCTCAGTAGCAGGTGAAGCATAATGGGACGTCCACACAGAGCTCTCCAGGCCGGCCAGAGCTCAGGGGGCGTCTGGGGAAACTGAGGCCCAGGGAGGGGCAGGCCCAGGCAGTGTCCAGTGAGCATCGGCATGGGGCTGGGCCTGGATGCTGGGTGGTTTAGTTCTGACCACCCACTGCAGTATGCGCACACATGCACACACACACACACACACCTGCACACTCACAAATGCACACACGGGCACTCATGATGGATGCACATTAACACGTGTGCACACACATATGTACTTGCAGATACATGTGCGTACACACATTCATGCACACGTGCATCCATAGGCTTACACACTCACAAGTGCACATGTGTGCGTTCACAGATATGCACACTCACAGGAGTGCACACACACACAACCCCCACAGAACAGCGCTGTCGGAGGCCTCTTGGCGAGACGGGGATTAGGACCCGGCTCCATCGATCTGTCCCTGGCACAGCCTTGCAGAGGGGCTGGGAAAGCGCATTTAGTGGCCCTGAAAAGGTGGAGTCTGATCTCCTCACTGCAAAGAGACAAAGTTCATGCAGAAGACGAATGACTTGCCGACTTGAGTCACCTGCACAAATCCGGTCATTAGAGCACATCCCATCTGGAGGCTCCCACCTGACCCTGCATTCTGCTCCCGGGCAGAGGGCAGCGGGCAGTGAATTCTACTCTGGGCTCCGCTCCCGAGGCCACAGCTGGGCTGAAAGTCCCAGGGAAGGGGCCAGACCCAGGTGCCCCCAGCAGGAGGAAGCAGGGAGGGAGCAGCCCCAGGCATAAGGGAGGAAGCAGCTTCCAACAAACCACCCCTTCAGGACAATTCACCCCTGAAGCTCACCCCACCCATAAGCCCTGGCCCCACTTGGGGCTTTCCAGTCAGTGAATAAACCCCACCAGTTCCCTCTAGAATACGAGTCGGCTCTCCAGCACCTGCCCCTCCTCTACTTCCCCTCCGCCCCCTGCTCAGGGAGGATGTGCTCAGGAAGCCAGACTCAAGCTTGCAGCCCCCCCACCCACTGCCTTCGCACGTGCCCCCTGCCAGCCCTGCCATGGTCTGTCTCAGACCCTCCGTGGGGTTTTCCTGGAGCCTGAGGCAGAAGGTGGCTCTTCCCTAAGGAGTGCTTGGCCCTGGCTACACTGGATGGCATTGTTCGCTGGACCCAAGGGGGAGGGCCCCAGGGCAAGAGTGTTCTGTTTTCTGGATCACATGCCTGGCCAAGTGCTTGTTTCCGAACAGGCGTTTCATAAACAAATGAATGAATGAGGGCTCAGTCAAAGAATTGTCCAGAGAAGTCTAGATCTATCTGCAGCCTCAAGCTCTTGTCATCTCATTCCTTCTATTTCTATCAGTGTCACCTCTACCACCATCACCATCATCACCATCACCTCCACCATCATCACCATCATCACTATCACCATCATCACCATCACCTCCATCATCACCACCATGACCTCCGCCATCACCATCACCTCCACCACCATCACCATCACCTCCACCATCATCATCACCATTACCACTACCATGGTCATCACCACCGTCACCACCATCATAACCTCCACCATTATTGCCATCCTTATTATCACCACCCGTATCATCATCACCATCACTTCTACCACCATCATTATCACAACCACCTCCACGTCATCATCACCTCCACCATCTCCTCTATCATCATCATCACCACCATGGTCATCACCTCCATCATCATCACTATCACTATTACCTCTACCATGAACATCACTTCCATCATCATCACTATTACTATTACCTCTACCATGAACATCACCTCCACCATCATTATCATCCTTATCATCATCTTCATCATCATCACCACCATCATTATTATCATCACCATCACCACCATCGTCACCTCCACCATCATTACCATCCTTATCATCATCATCACCATCATCATCACTATCACCATTACCCCTGCCATGGCTATCATCACTATCACCATCACCATCACCTCCACCATCATCACCATCATCTCCACCATCATCACCACCATCACCTCCACCACCAACACCATCACCTCCACCATCATCATCACCATCACCTCCACCATCATCACCATCATCACCTCCACCACCATCACCTCCACCATCATCATCACCGTCACCATTACCTCCATCACCATCATCACTATCACCATCACTTCTACCATGGTCACCACCACCATCATAACCGTCATCATTTTCATTACACCATCAACATTATCTCCATCATCACTGTCAACATCATCACAATCACCATCAGCACTATCATCGCCAGCATCTCCACCACTGCTGCTGTGAGTGCACCCTGAGCTGTTATCACCTGAGGTACGGTGACAACGGATGTGATGCTAAAATGTGAGCTTCTCTCTCTGCCAATGATTTGGCCTTTGTCCCTCTCTCCTTGCCCCTGCCTACTCCTCTGAGCAGTTCACGCACATGGAATCCAGGTGGCTCCAAGCCCTGCTGCACTGAGAAGGGACCAGGCCCTGCCTTGAGGCCAATCTGGTTCTAGCACGGTTCCTGATCCCTACATTTCATACCTGGGGGTTCCCAATGACCCTGGCTGTTCACAGAACAAGCAGCTCTGTTCCCAGCCCCGAGGCAGCCAGCTCCGGGATCCTCACAGCTTTGACATGCAGGACAAGACAATCTGCCCCACGGGCCACCTCCGGGCTGTCCCTGGCTTCTGAATGCCCCTTTTCCTAGAACAGTCCAGGAAGTTCAGGGAAGTGGTGATTGCACGCTTTCTGTCCAGGCTCCACTCCTGGAAGAGGCTCTGAAACGCTCCTGGAGTCTTCTGCCCTCTGACCACGCATCCAGATGAGCCCGACAGCCACTGGGTCTGCAGACTCCTGGGCACCCTGCCTCACCTCCACATGAAACCCCGACCATCAACCATCCGTATCATCATCACCACCATCAAGTGCTCTGCTGTGCCCTGGTGAGACATCCCCTGACTCATGAGGGGAGCAGAAAGAGTGCTTGCTGGGTGGCCCTAGGCCTCAGTTTCCCTTTCTGCAGAGTAAGAAGTGGGAGCAAGATGATCCCAGGGGGTCCCCAGGTGAGGGAGAGGGGAAGGGGGGACGTTTTGGCAGCCAATAAACGCCTGAGATCAGGTCTACTGGTGACAGCAGGAGGCATCTGTGGCTTCAATCCCCTGGCCTAGCCATGCAGGCTTCTCAGAGCCAGGTGGCTCACAGGGGCTGCAAAGGACACCTCAAGGGTTGCCAGAAGCCAGCAGTGCCAGGCAATCCGGGAAGACTGGGATTTTTCTCTCCGCACCTGCAAGGTTGAGAGGAGAGGGGCAGCCTCGGCAGAGACCAGCAGGCTGGCTCTCACCTCGGCCAGGAGGCGCTCAGCCTCTCACCTCGGCCAGGAGACGCTCAGGCTCCCTTCCGCACAGAGATCAGGAGGGGGTGCTGCTGATACAGCCCCCAGGAACAAGGTTTTGGAAAAGTACTGAACCCACTGCACGGAAGGGGACGAACTCGGCCGAAGCGGTCACCTGGCAGCCTCTCCTTCCTCCTGGGTGCCCTGACAGAAGGTGTACCAGGTGAGGAGGGCAGGTGACAGGCATGGTCTCCTTGTCCAGGAGTCGGGGTTTGAAATGTGGAAAGATGTTATCAGATCCAGCGGGGTTGGCCGAGCAGCAGAGCGTGCCATGGCTGGGGGAGAGACAGGGCAGTCGCCCGAATGCTTCCTGGAACAGGAATGGTCAGTCCAAAGCATGCCGGGAGCTCTGGGCCCAGGCCCAGAAGTCACGGTCCTCACCAGCTTAGTCAGCGTGCCAGGAAACTGCCAGCGAGTGGGACAGGTGGGCAGCTCCATCCGCCACTGACCCTCCACGTAACTCAGGCCAGACAAAGTGTCCCTCCCAGCAGCAAGCTGAGCTGACCGGCCACTCCAGCAACTCCAATGCCACCGGCCCCACCCGAGCGGAAGGAGACAGCGCTGCTCTCAGGGAAGGGCCAGCTACCCAGGGCCTCCTCAGCAGGGCTCAGGGAGGGCGTCTGGTTTTGCTTTTTATGAGATGATTAAAAAAATAAAAAACCATCATTGGAAGAAGGAAATCAGTAAAAACAGACAGGCCGACTGTGTGCAGGGTGGAACAGAACACCCCCGCCCGGCCGTCCTGAGACTCACACCCGCTGCCCCTCACGTGGACGTAGGTCCGGTTACCACAACCCACACTCATGTCACGGGCTCACCGGGCTAGCCGCAGGGTTGAGCTCACAGATCGGCAGTCCGTGTGCATCTGGCATTTGAGAAGGCGCCGGATACCCTGGACCGTGCGGACAGAAGACACCAGCATGCTCAGTATAAACAGTTGAAAATGGCACAGGCTGGGCTCAGTGTAAACAGTTTGAAAATGCCACAGCCTGGGCTAACGTGATGTGACATTTCTCTCATTTTCAACACACAGGGAACTTCCGAGAAGCAAGTGGTCCGTGGCCCATCCCTGGCATGAGCATGGCCCATTCCCTGGCTCGCCCCACCCTGCCTGCCTAGCTGCCACATTGCATTGCACCTGAGAGGGGTGCTGGTCTGGGGGCTCCTGGGAAGCGGGTGCCGAGGTCCCCATGAGACATCCAGCGTCGTGGGCTTCTTGGGACTCATCTTGGAGAAACAGCAGGGACGGGAGCTCGCTGGCCCACAGAGGGAGGGCCTGGGCCAGGCCGTCCGTCCCAGACCTTCCACATGACTCTGCCAGGACAGCCTCAGAGCGGGAAGGACAGGGCAGATTTTCAACACTCGCCTTTCTGTTCTTCCTAAGTCACTTACTGAACTGTGCACGAAGGAGCCACATGATGAGGGCAGACACTGGGCCCAGGGATGCCCCGATGGTGCCGGGGGCCGCAGACCCCATGCAGCAGCTCCTCCTCCCCAAGTACCTTCTCAGCAAAGCCCCCTGCATCAAACACGAGAGACACCCACAGCCTGCGGCCCCAGAAGACCAGGGGTCAGGAGGAGTCCCAGTCTTGCCACGCCAGCCCTGCCCTCGGCCCGCCACCCCCAATACAGGGAGTGAGGGTCAGGGCCTGGGACCCCCACCACGGGCTGTGAGGCCAGATCAAGCTGCACCTGGCCACACCCAGCCTCAGTCCTGGGCAGCAGTGACAAGTTTTAAAAGCTGACTTCAAAACCTCCGACTGGGCTTGTCACCCTTGTAAAAGCCCAGCTGAGGAAAGAGGCCCAGGCCGCAGCTCTGAGGTCACCGTTCCAACGAGGGCACGAGGAGAACTGGGTGAAATTCTGGCAGCCGAACCCAGGAAGGCTCTCGTGCGCTCCTCCTCACTAAGGAAGGCCCCACAGAGGTCACCTCTCCACCTGCCGGGACGGCCTCCCTGGGCCTCAAAGTGAGCCGGAAAGGCAGGCGCAGGAAGGCAGCTCCCAGGGGGACACAGCACCCGTGACAAGGCTTTCCTCAGCTCTGATAAAAACCACAGGAGGTGTACTAATTGTGGTTATTCACACTAAAGTGAGAATGAAGACTGAACTGACCTCTCCCAGGCCTTCTGCGGCGGACAGAGTAATGGTCCCCCAAAGTTGTCCGTGTCCGAACCCCAGGACCTGTGACTGCTGCCTCGCGTGGTGGGAGGCACTGTGCAGATGTGACTGAGGCTCTGGGGAAGGAGAGACCACGGGGTCCCCGCAGGAGGGGCCGAGGAAGACCCGACTGAGGAAGACGCTGTGTGGCCGGCTCTCAGGGTGGAGGAAGGACCCCAGTTGCGAATGCAGGAGCCTCCAGGAGCTGGAAGGGCCAGGACACGGCTCCTCCCTGGGCCTCCCGGGGGAGCTCAGCCTGCACGTCCTTTCGGACCCCTGCACTCGGGCTGGGAAGAGGGCGCTTGTGTTGTCTGAAGACACTGGGTTTGCGGTGATTTGTTCCAGCAGCCAAGGAGGGGAATACAGGATTCCCGGCCACACGAAGGCAGGGCAGATGGACACGGTGATTTAGCCTCAGCTGGAAAGGTTATAAAACTCTGACCTGTTTCCTCCAAATCCGGTCAGGCCATAGTTGCTAAGGCTCACAACACTTAGGAAACGACACGAATGATCGAGAAGGCACTGCTGTTCACGAAGGAGCCAGAGAGAGGGTGACAAACACCACACGTGCATCCCTGGGCCGGGCAACGCGTCCTCACAGGAGCCCCCACGGCTCTCACGGCCGCCCCCATTGAGGCGTCTACAGAACCGCATGGCTAGAACACGGCACAGCCTGGACGGGAACCAGGAGTCTCTGACTCAGGCCTGTGCTCTTTTCTTCAGGGCCCTCCAGAAATCACACGCAGGCTCCTGCCGTTCCGAACGTCCGTGTTTCCTCCTGGATCTGGGCCCCTCTGAGCACTGGCCTCCTCGGGCCCAGGAAGGCTGGGGCTGCAGGCCCAGAGCTGGCTCCACGACCCATCCCTGGAGAGGTCCTGGCTCCAAGAGGATTTGTTGTGTCTCCAAAATCCAGGGCTCCTTAACAACTGTGGCTTCAGCGAGAGGGACATCAGCCCGGGTGCCCCGTCCTGCAACGCGCACGGCCGAGGGGCAGCTCAGCCGCGGCGCTGGCCTTCCCGGAGCTGCCCCTCCAACCGCCGTCAGGACCACGTGTCACTTCCTCACAGAACGGTTCCCACTGTTGCCGCTAACAAACATTTCAATGCTCTTCAGTGTGTGGGAAAATAGAAAACGTTTGCTTTGGTTAAAAATAGAGGAAACTGGCAGCTTATTACCAAGGCCTGGGAGGGACGAGAAGCCAACAGTTAGGTGACTCTCACTCTGCGCTGAGCGCTGTGCTAAGCAGTTTGAGTGAGTTGATTCGCAAAACCTTCGGGACATTCTTCTCTGCAGTCACGGAGACAGTCAGTGCAGGTGGTGACCCGGGAGCACCGTGGCCACGTGTGAGGCTTGAGGGTTGCTCTGTCCAGGGAGAGACGGCTCTGTGGAGCCACGGGATGTCCCTGGACGGGGTCTGAGAGGTGGGGGGCTGGGCTGCCTTCTCTCCACTGGACACGTGGGAGAACAGACGGGCAGGGAAGGTCTGCTCGCGCAGGGCCCCCGACTCCCACCCTCTCCAGGTGGATGGGGAGTGGGGTGTGCCCCGGGGTTTCTCCAAGAAGCATGGCAGAGGAGGCAGCTCAGGGTGTCACCTTCCGTAGAGTGAAGAGCCGCTGTCCTTCCTTGCTCCCGCTGCTACCCAGCCAGGCCGGCCGCCGAGCAGGGAAAGGGGCGTCCGGTCTGATGGGAGAGCCAGATCCCTTCCCCGGGTCAGCGTGTTCCATAAAGCAGGGACAGCCCGACGAGGCCGATGGAACGGATGCCGGGTCCGTGGCAGAGATCGACAGCAAAGCCTGAGGCAGAACGCTGGGCGGCGGCGGCTGCTGGGGCCGGAGGGTGGAGTCCTTGGGTGTCCTGTTCAGCACCGAGGACCACCCCAGGCCCCTGGGCAGAGATGGGAAACTGAGGCCCAAAGAGGGGTGGGCCAAACACCAACCTCTCATGCATTATGGAAAACCACCGCCTCCCAAACCCTGCCAGACAGGCAGAAAGAGCCCCAGTGCCTGAGAGTCCACAAGAGCCGGGAAGCCTGCACACACTGCCAGGTGCCCACTCAGCCAGATGCATGCGCACCTCACCGGTGCTCCTCTGTGCCTGAGGCCTCCTGCTCACCCTTCTGGAAACAGGCAGGCAGCCTCCTGACCACGCTTGGGCTTACCAAGAGCACCATTTCCAGCCCAGGCCACACGGTGCAGCTGCTGGATGACCTCAGCTGGGACCCTCCTCCCACGGGGCCTCACTGATGCTGGGACCCTCCTCCCACGGGGCCCAACTGATGCCGGGACCCTCCTCCCACGGGGCCCTGCCGATACGTGTCATCCACCACCACCCTTGTGTCAGGCGCCATCTCCAGCCCCGGCCACCCCGGGCTCCCGGGACTTGCTGCTGCTCTGCCCTCCAGGGGTCCTCGCTGCCCCGGAACAGACCCCCCAGCGCACCCACCCCTGTCTCCCGTCTCGTGACGGTTGGGGTCGGCCACGTCCTGCTGCTCGGATGGGAGGGTCCTGCTGGGGCTGCTGCTCCTGCCTCTGCCCTGGCTGCCCTGGCCGGGACCACCCTGGCCTGTGTCCTCCAGCATCATCTCCCTGGTCGTCTTTCCTTTCATCGCTCACTGCAGCCTCAACTTCCTGGGCTCAAGCGAACCTCCCACCTCAGCCTCCCGAGCAGCTGGGGCTACAGGACCCACCGGGGTGTGGCAGCGGGTCCACACGGAAGCCAGGTGGATATGCGGCTTTTCCCTTTATTCACCAATGGGTTTTATTCAGTATATTACCAAGAGCAGTAAACATACAGGACTTTCCACGTGCCAGGCTCTGTCCTCAGAGCTTCCTACATCGCGACTCATTGGATACCAAGCTTTACAGGGCAGGTGTTTTTCCACCCATTCTACAGACAGGAGCACTGAATCGGGGAGACACCAGGGACCTGTCTGAGGTCGCCGGCCAGGGTGAGGCATGCGGACCAGACGGACCGGCCACCCTCCATCCACCCACGGCCCCAGTGAGCCTCGTGAAGGGCTCCTGGTGTTCTGAATGCCGGGACACAGAGGCCACAAGGCTCCACTGTAATAAATAACCACAGACAGGGGCACTTGAAGCCACGGGGATCTGTTCTCCCCCCCTCCTGGGGACCAGAAATCCAAGGCTGAGGTGTGGGCAGGGCCGAGCTCCCTGTGGAGACCGCAGGGCGGATCCTTCCTGCCTCCCCCAGCTCGGGGGCTCCAGGAGCTCCTGGCTGTGGCCACATCCCTGCAACCGCTTCCCTTGGCCTCCTCCTCTGCGTTCAATCTCCCTCCACCTCCCTCTTATAAGGACAGGGGAATGCATTTTGGGCCCAGGGAAAGTCCTCATCTTGAAGTCTTTAATTTAATCACATCTCCAAAGACCCCTTTTCCAAAGAAGGTGGCGTTTGCAGGTTCCACGGCTAGGGCCTGAGATGCTCAGGGCACCTTCCAGAGAGTCATGGAAGCTGCAAGCCGGTCCTTCCCCACCCCCCTGCCCCATCTTTCTATCCCATTTCTCTTGTATTCCCTTCTCCAGGGCCAAACTCATGGAGGCCAACAACTAGATAAGACAGACACTTTCTTACTCCTGCAAACACACAATAGATTCCTGACTTACTAAATGAAGGCACGGAGGCAAAAATTAGCCTTTCTATCCTGGGTAATCATCTCATCACTCACACAGCAGAAAACCACCACCTGTCATGAACGAGATATATTAAGCTGTTTAATGCCAGGCTTTCAGCCGGCAGAGCTCTGGAAGGCGAGGGGTTCTCCCTGGCAGTGACTCCAGCCTGACCTTTCGGTCCCAGAGTTTGCGGTCCACACTTCCTGCCCATTTCGGCGTCACTTGTTCCAGCCCCGTGGGGGAGACGTTTGGCAAAACATGGCCGTCTTATTTAAAACCCCTGGCACCTGCTCATCCCCCATCTGTCATTCTCACGACGCACCACCGCTGTGGTCTGGACTGTTTGCATGAGGACAGCAAGCTCTCCAGCGACAGGGCCGCGGGCAGGAGGGGCACGGCTGGGCTCGGCCGTGACCTGGACCAGCTGCAGCCAAGGGCATCCCACTCAACACAGGGGTTCTTTTTCGGCTGCCGTGTACGAGTCAGGAGAACTGGGAATGGGAAGGGCACAGGGCCCAGAAAGGACCAGTGGGCGGCGATGTGCGGAATTATTTACACACCAGCCAGAACACATTGCAGGAAACGTCCCAGAAAACGCATTCCTCACAGCAAAGGGGCAGCCTCCTGTACACGTGGAGGCAAACTCACTCCCCACTCGTCGGAGCCCTGACAAGTCCTCCTGTTTCACACGAACCTGGAGGTGCTGAAGGTTGTGCCGAGACCTCGTCCGGATGTGAAGGGCCCCTCCTGGGTGGGACGTTTCCCAGCTTCTGGTCCTAGAGTGGCCTCCGTGGGGCTGACAGGGAGGCATCTTGGAGGTGGGGGTGGTGGGGTGCTGGGTGGGGCACGGTGTGGCCTGACCCTGGGTCCTGGCTGTGATCCCCATCCATGAACGAGATGCCTGGTGGGCAGCCTTGGAAGTGGCTCCCAGTGCCGAGTTTTAGGAGGAGGACCCCCCCAGCGTGGGACCCTCGCACCAGCCTGCAGTTGTTCCAGGTCAGGACAACAGTCACGTTGATGAGGCTGCCCGGGACCCCGCTCGTGCCGTCAGCGAGAGCCGTGAGTTGTGGCGGCCGTTCAGTGAGGTCATTCTTGGTGGAGGACGTGGGATGGACCCACAGGTGCCTCGGAGGCTGGCGGCTGTGCTGAGATGCTAAGGACCTCAGCTCCAAGCACCCGTCGTCCAAACCTGAGCTGCTTGTTGGGACACCTCATTCCCTGGCTCCCACCGGCTCGGTGGAGATGCCGGCCTTAGAGGAGAGCTGGGGGTGAAGGCAGCGGGTGTCTCCCCTTCCACCCTCCACGGCCTCCATGGCGGTGTCAGCCTCTCACGGGGAGGGGCAGGGACCCGGACCTGGCTTGTTGACCCCACACTGAGCCGTGACACCAGCCCCCTGGGTGGCCAGTCTCTGGAGGTCTCCGCAACCCAGCAGAGGGGCTTGAGGGCCCGAGTCCTCACAGTCTGAGACAGCCACACCGGCGAGGGCCCGTGATCTATAGAGATTTCCGAGCCTTTCCAACGAACCCGCCTTCTTCAGAACCCATGGGGGCAGGCAGCACCGAGCCAAGACCCTGCCCAGGTCAGGGGCCGCCTACTGACCTATCTTTTATTTTCTCAGAATCTCTCTGATTGGCCACGGACCTCATCACAGCCGTGCCAGGTGGATGGGTGTTCCTCCTGGTGTTTCGTTAAGGCCTGTGCACCTGGCCGTGCCTGGCGACCCCCCCAGCTCTGACGGGTCAGCGTGGCACGGCGAGGGCTTCCGAACCACTCAGGTGAACCCCAGGACCCTCCTAACTGGCCCCACGTACCCCTCCCGGGTCTGCAGGAAACCTCTGTACCAGCTCTTCAACGTGAGACACAGAAGAGGGAGAAAAATCATTTCTTTGGCTGGAAAATCATCTCAGAAGAGGCGCTTCAACCTCTTAAGCGGTCAACTTAATGAAAATCCATTTCAAAGTGATTCAGCGATTTGTAACTGTGAAGAAAGTCTAAAGTCATTTCCACTTAAAAATAATCGTGATGGTTTAGACTTTATTTCAAAAGCCAACAGGGAAGAAGAACTGCTGGAAAGTTTCAGCCCTCCTGTATTTTTAAATACGCTTCTGTCGGCTCCTCCAGCATTCATGGATAGGACTCAGGGGAGCAGGATTAGAGTGGAAAGGAACGCGGGCTCCCCGGGAGCCCTGAAAACACAGGTGCACATGTGTTTCTTACAGAAGCCCCTGTGATGTTCCTTTCATTTCAAAGTAATAAAAGGGTAAGTTGCTCCTAACTACTCAACCAGGATTAAATATTGAGCACCAAGGTTACTGTTATAATCTTGTTTTTCCTCCATGGAGCCCTCAATGTT
This sequence comes from Trachypithecus francoisi, assembly GCF_009764315.1. Classification (NCBI taxonomy): domain Eukaryota; kingdom Metazoa; phylum Chordata; class Mammalia; order Primates; family Cercopithecidae; genus Trachypithecus; species Trachypithecus francoisi. Next base: position 110,432,506 of record NW_022681469.1, read on the forward strand.
TAAAAAAAAATCCGTAAAAAAAAAAAACCAAAAAACTAAATCCATAGTTAGGGGCTTGTGTTTGAGCCCGTTCTCTGCATGTTTAAGGAGGTCTTAAATCTGGAGTTTCCTTTTGGGGCATTAAAAACAACCAGACCTGATCAAACTGCTTTTGAATGAAATCCCCTGGCTTCCATTTTCATCCCCAGTACAGGGAAAATGAAGGCCGTATTTTCTTTCCCGTCCTTTTCATCTTCCCTCCCTTTCGTGACCATTAGAACGACAGCCCGCACACTCGCGGCACCCCAGCGACCGTCATAACTGAGAAAATACAAAAAGACCCTCGATATTACCGTTCAGGGGAATGTTTTGGGGGAAAAAATGACTTTCTTTGATTTTCAACAAAGGGGATCATCTTTTCCAGGAGCCCCCACGGAAACGTGCCCTCAGTCGGCCAGAGTCGGACGGCCTGGGGAGGTTGAGAAGGTCTAATCGGAACAGCCGAGGGGAGGGAGCCAGTGCGGGCTTGGACGGCTGGAGGGACAGGCCTCAGCTTCCCCATCTGTCAAGTGGGTGCAGGGCCCAGAACCGCACTCTCTGAGGGTTTTGCTGTTTTTACCATTTATTTATTTCCCCGTCAGATTCTCCACAACGGTTACCTGATTGTTAATAATTTCCTTTTACTTATTAAGCAAAGAAATGTCCAGCTGCCAAGTGAGGGCAGAATACAGCCACCTTCTGTGGCCAGCCTCAGGTGATGTAACTTTGGCCACCAGTAAATCACCGGGGAGTCTGGACAAGCCAGAGTGACCTCAGCGGCCGGAGGCTCCAGCCCTGGAGGACTTGGGCCTGTGGTGGGCAGTGGGGTGGAGCGGCCGCCTGTGCCTGTCCCCACAGACCTGCGAGAGGGTGGAGTCACCACCGGGTGTCAGGGCCATGACCAGGAGGCACACGGGGTCACCTGAGAGGCCCAGCCGGGTGGCCCTGTGGCTGTGGGACAGTGACTCCCTCCTCCCTGAGCCTTGGGCCCTGGTCCTTGGCTGGTCAGTGCTGGAGTTCTTGTGAGGGTGCTGAGGCCTGTGGCACGCCCCTCTGAGTCAGCCCATGCAGGAGACACGCCGTTCACGTTGGTTTTGTTTTCAAACTTTCCACTCCCCGCACTGTGATCCTTCAGGGCCCCTCCTAGCCGGCCTTCTCCGGGGACTCAGAAAGCTCAGCCGGTCACAAGGCAGAGGAAGGGACAGGGGCCACGTGGACACCAAGGGGGCGGCCTGCAGTGGGCCCAGGCTGCACCCAGCGGGTTTGGGAGGTTAAGCTCCTTCTCCAAAGGCCTCCATCGCACACCAGGCCACAGATCCTGGCAACTCAGGTGAGCCCCTGCGTCTGCCCCCAAGATCACCCCTGCTTCTCCTCCCATCCCGTCTCACGGAGCTCGGTGAAACCCAGGATGTTCTGCGCAATGAGAAGGCTCAGGCAGACAGCCGCCGTGCGACCCCGTGACGGTCCCGGTGGGCCAGGAGCCCGGGGCAGATGCAGGATGATCCTGGGGTGGAGGGCCGGGCAGGCTCAGGGGTCCCAGGTGCCCGTCAGGGGCAGCCCCCATTCAGCTAGCTTCCTTATCCTTCCATGCTTCTGAGATGCCTGGCGGGGAGGGGCACCAAAGTCTCTCAAAAGCTCACTTCAGGATTGTTCTTCAAATGAAAAAAGTTCATTTTTCTTCTGACTATAAAAATAAGCCATGAAACTGGAAGCAACGCAAATGTCCTCTACCTGGGGCCGGCAAGGCCACTGCCAGGATCACCTGCCGCGTCCTCAGAAGGCCCCTCCCTGCACAGGGGCTGAGGGTGACCGCGCTGCAGGTACCAGGTGCCGTCCCCACGGGGCTCCGGGCAGCAGCTGGGACCCCCCCCACATAGACAAGCCGGCTGCAGACGTCACTTGCAGGGACACATCCGCCCCCACGGCACCTGCCCCACGTGCACCCGCCTGTCCTCTTCTCCTCCCTCATCACCTGCAGCTGCTGCCTCTGCTGGGCCCATGGCCGCGAGGACAGCCCTAGAGGACGAGACAGGCTCCTCGGCCTCCACCCCGCAGGCTCTGTGCTCATTCGCTTGCTCAGAACCACACACTGAGCACCTGCCGTGTGGCCTGTGCCGGGGACACAACGACGAGCTAAGTGAAGACTCAGCACCCACCCCCCGTGGAGCCTGCCGCTCCGTGGACGATCCGACAACACAAATCCCCAAGTCCCCATCCCTGTGAGGCTGAGACAAGTTTACACACCCACACTTCAGGCTTCAGACAAAAGGGAGCCTGCCCCAGGCCCTCCCCCTGAAAACTGGGGACCTGCCCTGGTCCTAACTGCACTTCATAGGAACACCGGGTTCATCCATACACATGTGCATACTCCCCCACATCCACATAAGCCTACACGTGCATGGGTGTGCAAACTATGCACACGCCCTCACATACACACGCACAGGCACACACATGTACCCATGCCTACACATGCACCCACAAAAGAACATGTATGCACACACATGCAAACCCTTACACACGTGTGTACACATGTACACATGCCACACATGCACGCCCAAACGTGCACCCACACAAGCACAGGCATGCACACACACCCCCCTACACACATACACACGTGTGTGCACATGCCCACAATGCACCCACAAAAGCACATGCATGCACACACATGCAAACCCTTATGCACGCATGTACACATGTACACATGCCACACATGCACGCCCAAACGTGCACCCACACAAGCACAGGCATGCACACACACACCCCTACACACATACACACGTGTGTACACATGCCCACAATGCACCCACAAAAGTACATGCATGCACACACATGCAAACCCTTACGCACGCATGTACACATGTACACATGCCACACATGCACGCCCAAACGTGCACCCACAAGCACAAGCATGCACACACACCCTTACACGTGTGTACACATGGACACATGCCCACCCAAACGTGCACCACACAAGCACAGGCATGCACACACACACCCCTACACACATACACACGTGTGTACACATGCCCACAATGCACCCACAAAAGTACATGCATGCACACACATGCAAACCCTTACGCACGCATGTACACATGTACACATGCCACACATGCACGCCCAAACGTGCACCCACAAGCACAAGCATGCACACACACCCTTACACGTGTGTACACATGGACACATGCCCACCCAAACGTGCACCCACACAAGCACAGGCATGCACACACATACCCTTACACACATGCACACGTGTGTACACATGCCCACACATGCACGTCCACACAAGCACAGGCGTGCATACACATACACACTCTTACACACTCATACACACGTGTGTACACATGCCCACACATGCACATCCAAACATGGACCCGCACAAGCACACATGGATACATACGTACACTCACCCACCACACACACGAATATATGAGCACATTTGCAGTCCTACACGTGCACACAAACATGTACATACATGTGCACTTCCACCGCACAGGAACACACCCCCATGCTCACACACATTCGTGCCCACCAACCCTTAACAGGCACACACACACACAGGCATGCCCGCCTGCATGCCCACCCACCACACGAGCGTGTGCACACTCAAACACACACACGCATGCTCGCCTGCACGCCCACCTCCTACACGAGTGTGTGCACACTCAAACACACGCTTTCTAAGAAACAAAACACAACAGAGCAGCTGCCCGGGACCTCCTGACACCCCTGCGTGGCCCCGGCCCTGCCCTGTCTCCTGACTTGTGCAGCTCCAGCCCTGCGCAGGCCCCTCCCTCCCCGGCACCCGGATGCTAAGAACCGCTCATGCAGCTCCCTGCCCTGCTAGAGACGAGGCTCCGCCCTGTGCCCCGGGCCCACCCTCTGGGCTCTCACTTCCCAGGCATGGGAGGCCTCCTGTCCTTGCTCCCCAGGGCATGACGGTTGGGTGCCCAGGAAAAATGCAGCCGACCACCCCGGCCTCCTACGCTCCAGCACCAGATGACCTGCACACCACATGGAGCTTCCTGTGCGCAGGTGTCCCGCCCTCCCTCCGGCCTCTCCCCCCTGCACAGGCGGCCAGCGCAGGCCCACGCAGGAATGTTCCGCTCCAGACCTCCCCATGCCGCCGACCTAGCTGTTCAGATCTCAGCTCCAACGTCGCCCCCAGGACTTCCCCAGGCGGTGCCTACACAGAGGCCATGCTTAACTCAATCTGTGGGAGAGACCTCAGAAGGTCAGTGGAAGGATGCCCAAGCCTGTCTCTGCCACACTCCTTCGTTTCAGTCCCTCCACGCGTCACCCCTCTCTGAAACGTTCCTGCGTATCTGTTCACATGTGCGTTGCCCACGCCCCTGGGAATTTAGGCTCCACTCGAGGTGGGGTCCTGCGTGAACAGCATCTCCCAGCCGCAGCAGGTGCCCAGTGGTGGCCCAGTGGCCCTGCTGGGCAGGGCAGGGGTGAGAGGAGAAGGGACTTGGCCTCTGCTCGAGGGCCTAACTGCCGGAGATTTATAAGGGGCAGCCTCTCAGGCAGGACCCAGGAGGCCACTTGCACGCCAGGAGCCAGCAGCTCTGAGCACAGGGACCCCCTGGGCACAGCAGTGAGGACGGCATGTGGGGGTCCCAGCAGCTTCTGACGAAGTCGATCAACATTCCTGCAAGGGACCCTGGCTTAGCTTCCCGCAGGGAGCCAGCAGGGGTATCTGAGTGCCAGGCAGCTCTGCCCGGCCAGACCCAGGGTGAGGAGCAGGCTTGGAGGCCGGCCCACACCGAGCGTGGACACAAAGGGGTCCTTGTCCAGGTCTGGTCAGGTCCAGGCCTCTGCTGGGTCCACACCCACACAGCCCATTGGGCAATCTGTTTGCCTTTGGAGCCGGCGAGGCCACAGTGGAGAGAAACATGAATTTTTACCACCAGAACAGAAAATCCTTCGAAATTGCAGACCGATCCCTCACTGATCCTCAAGACCATTTTGTTTCCCCAAGCCTTAGTTTGTGGGGGGCATGTGCCTGGAAGGTTTCCCAAGATGGCTGTCCCTGGAGAACTCCTGTCCACCCCGCAGACACCCGAGGGTCTCCCGTCCACCCCACAGACACCCGAGGGTCTCCCGTCCACCCCACAGACACCCGAGGGTCTCCTGTCCACCCGACAGATACCCGAGGGCCTCCCATCCACCCCGCAGACACCCGAGGGTCTCCCGTCCACCCCGCAGACACCTGAGGGTCTCCCGTCCACCCCGCAGACACTCAAAGGTCTTCCCCAGAGTTTGCTCAGGAGCAGAGACCCCCTTCCATTCTTCCCACTGCCTTGCACAGCCCTCAGCAAAGGGTCCTGATGTCTGCAGGGGTTGCAGACCCATCAGCCTGAGCTCTCACTCTCAGGGCTATGTCTGCCCAACCCTGAGGGCCCAGCCCAGTGAGCACAGAGCAGGCACCATCCCCAGGTTCTCCTGACAATCAGGGGACCATCCCCTGGCAAGATCGGTCTCCAGGAGTCCCCCCGACCCCAAGGGCTCATTCACACTCCCCACTCTCACCCTCAGGGTCTCGGCTTTGATTTCTCTGGGGCCCTTGTGGGCCACCAAGGGGCTCCATGCCGGCGGGTCTCGGCCATGCTCCGTCAGCGCCCACCAATGCTCTCTAGGTTTGCACCTGGTCCAGGACAGCAAAGCCCACAGATAACGGCGAGGCTCCTGTCAGTCCCCACCTCTGTTTCCAAGTCCGTGGCCAGCTTTGTCCCCTGCCAGGAGGATTTATTCTTTGTGGCTCTGGCAGGCTGTGCAATTTCTCAGCGTTCTCCGCTGCCCTGGATGCACTCGGAGCAGGAGGCCTTGTGGAAATACAGACCTCTTTGTCCCGCTACGTCTCCAGACCCCACTGAAGCCCAGGGAGGAGAGACGCCAGCTGCCCAGAGGCCTCCCAGGGGCCTCCGGCTATTCACAGGCGCCATCCTGCATCTCTGCCAGAGGTCGTGGTGTTTGGGGATCTGGGCCACGCCAGGCTGGACTCTGCACAGGCTCTGACCCCTGATCCGTGCCATCTATGTCCACTCCGGTCCTTCTGACGGGGACTGGCCAGTGTGGAGCAGGGCCTGACGCTGGCCACCTTGTGCTCCACACCCAGCTCCTCGGACAGCCCTGCAGGAGCCAAGGGTTCCCGCGCTGCCTATCCTCAGCCCTTCCACACCTAGGCTGGACACCCACATATCAGGGAGGGAGGGCCAGCAAAGGCTGCTGGGTGGCACCTGGCACTCGGCTCCCTCTCCCCTGCGCCGCCTGGTGCTCGGCCCTCTCTCCCCTGCGCCGCCCGGCACTCAGCCCCCTCTCCCCTGCGGCACCCGGCGCTCAGCCATGACGCAGGAAACCAGGCTCCACCTGGGGCGAGGTTTGAGGGGAATGTGTGACTTCGTTGTCCAGGGCTGGGCAGGTGAACAGGTGGAGAATCGGGGGAGGGGCTGGGGTCACTGCACGAACCCCGCCGTGGATGTGCATCACGGAGAAAGGACAAGAACTGCAGAGAGGCAGCCGTGCCTCCAAATGCCACGACCACCCATGGTGCCCAGAGGCGGGGTGCCTTGTCCTCTGCAGCCTCTATGCGGTGGGGAGCACTGGGGAACCCTCACTGTATGTCCTGTCTGAGCCGCTAAGAGGTTCTGAGTGAGTCCCGTCCATGCCACTGGGTTTGGGCTGGACTGGAGTGATCTGTCTGTCCTGGGCCCATGTCAGCTCCCGTCACCTCTCCCACCTCGGTTTCCCAATCTATACCAATTAATAAACATTGGCTAAGTGAGCCGTGGGATGGAGGAGTGACCAGCCCTGTCCCTCGGCTGGGCCACGCGGTGGACACGGGTCTTGTCCAGAGAGCCAGGAAGGGTCAGAGCGCGGCGGAGAGGCCACACAATGACGCCCCCACATTCATCACTCAGACCCTGCCCTGCCCTCCCTCTGACCAGGCTCGGAGCTTGGCGTCCTGGCCTCCCTTCGGCTCCGGGTTGGCCACGAGCTTACCAGGACGTTGAGCAGGTCATGCACTTGCGTCAGAGGGGCCACACCCGGGGGTCAGTGCGGGTGAACTGAGGTGGCAGCACGCGGCCCGGCACTGCACGGAGGCCCCGCAGGGCACACGGAAGGAGCCTTCCAGGACGGGAGCACCGGAAAAGGGCCCCAGCCGCCGGCAAGTGCTGAGCCCAGGCCTGCGGGGTGAGGAGCTGCTGGAAAGGCCCCAGCCACATGGTGGACACCATGCTTCATTGACAAAAGCAGCCAGTGTGGTTTTGTGGCTGGGCTTGAGCTACCCAGCAAACGCTGTGGCCTGCCTGGCAGCTCGTGTGACCCCATTTCACAGATGAGGAGGCAGAGGCCCGGGGAAGTTTGAGAGCCAGCCCACAGGTGGCAGGCCTGAGCGTCCAACCCCTACCCCACTGCTCCTGGCCTCACACGTCCTCCCAAAGCAGCATCCCGGGGCCGACGGGGATAGGCAGCCCTCGGTCCGCTGTACAGGACCCCAGGTGGCTTATCGAACAGGAACATCGACAGAGCGTCAATTAAAGAGCAGCTGCCTCCCCTCGCCCCGCCGACGAGGACCGAGGACCGTCAGCCAGGCCCCTCTTCCTCTGAGGGTGGCCACTGCGGCCGTCCCCAGCTCCGTGCTCATCGAACCTCTCAGTCCCCTCCTCGTACAAATGGAGAGTAGAAGGAGCCTGCACACGCTTTGCAGGGACGCACGGGCCCCGGGTCACTGTTCTGCCGTCTTTCTTATTAAAATTGCATCTGTGTTGCCCTCCCTGGACGTGGCCACGTGGGACTGTGGAGAAGCCTGAGGGCACCTCTGCCTGGCCCTGAGGCACCGCTGCAAGAGGGAGGCCCCGGGAGCAGCTTCAGGGGAAGCCAACACCTCTACAGGGCTGCCCTGTGCCAGGCCGCTGTCTGCCACCCAATCTACAGTCAGGACCTGGACACACTTAACCTCAAGCCGAACCCAAGGCCACCATCTCAGCAGCGCCTCCCAGGACGGCCCCGAAACTCCCCTGGGTCCAGGTGCACGTTACCTGCTTGATACACAAAAAGCCAGACGCAGCTCTGCCCTAAATGGGGGCACCGGGAGGGGCTGGAGTTCACCCACAGCCAGTCTGTGACCACCACGTCCCAACCTAGAGGAGGTGACAGGAGATAGGGACGACGACCCCAGGAGGGGCCTGGGCAACTCTCTGACCCCAGTAATACCCGCACTGGACACGGGTCACGCAGAATGCCCCACGCAGGTGCAAGGCCGAGGCCAAGGCTGTGTCCGCCTCCCCCACAGGCCTCGGGTGGTCGGCAGCCCCGGGACAGCTGGGAAAGGCTTGTCCGAGCCGCACCGGCTCACCCCTGGGGGTCCCATTGCTCGCTAAAAGAGGCAACTGGCTTTGGCCCTGGAGCTGCATCTGGGTCACGGGAAGCCAGTCAGACAGGACACGGGGCCTCTTCACACCAGCAGGATACTGCGTGGGATGGGGCCATTCAGAGTGGGCCCCCCCCTCCTGCCTTTAATTCTTCACTGCTCACGCTTTGCTGCCCGGAGACAGGCCCTGGCGGGCCATGTGTTGTCAGAGGCCGGAAGGAGGGCTGAAGTGTCAGCCCACAAGCCTTTCTGCAACTGCTTCTGTTCCTATATCTTGGCTGGGAGGAATTCCTGGGCCTGGGGACAGCTGTTTGCAGACAGTTTCTTTGGGAGACGTAGACGCACACACACTCACACACACGCATACATGTTTCTGTTCTTTGCAAAAGGAAAGACAAGCAGGCTGTAACAGAGAAGGGCTGCAGGCCCTGAGATCCACCACGGAGCCTCGTCCCCCGACGCTGAGCCCCGGCACGGACTGCAGGGCTGGGACATGAAGGGAAATGGATGCCATGGGCAGGAACCTCGCCCCCGACGCTGTAAACCCAGCCTGGCAAGTGCGAGACACATCTGCATGGCTAAGCCCCATCACCAGGCGGCGACGGCCAGAAACTCCCCAGCTGGAAAGAGCAGGGAGGGCAGGAGTCTCCGGAGAAAAGGCTCCCGGGCCAGCATCAAGGACCAGGGCTCCCAGCCGGCCTTTCCTCAGAGAGATGTCACCCCACAGGCTGAGAATCTACAGTCAGGACCTGGACTCACGCCCGGGCCCGCCACCGGCTCACTGTGTTAAAACTTCCTGGGCCTCAGTTTCCTCCTCTGTGAATGGGACTTAAAAATAAAACCACGACTCCACCTGAATGCCCCTAAAGGTCAATGACAAAGGGGTGCTGGCGAGCTCTGTCCCCTGCCCACAGCCACCCGGCTACCCACAGCTCCTCGACTGCCCACCACCACCCAATTATCCAGTCCCCAAACTGCTCAGAGCCACCCAACTGCCCGCAGCCCCCCAACCGCCACGGCCCCCAACCATCCACATTCACCCGGCTACCCACAGCCACTCAACCGCTCACAGCCATCCAACGACCCACAGTCACCCAGCCGCCGACAGCCCCCAAAGGCTCACAGCCACCTAACTACCCAGTCACTCATGCTCTTCCTACTCATCTCCATCCTCTCCACACCACTGTGGGCCCTGGTCCCCCCACCCAGCCCATCCTCTCCACACCACCACGGGCCCTGCTCCCCTCCCAGCCCATCCTCTCCACACCACCACGGGCCCTGCTCCCCTCCCAGCCCATCCTCTCCACACCACCACGGGCCCTGGTCCCCCCTCCCAGCTGGAGCCTCTGAACTACACGGCACGGTGCTCACTCGCTCACTCCACCTCTTTTGCACATTTCTCCTTTCACTCGGCACAGGGCTCCCACTGTTAACAACGTCCTGTCCTCCTGGGCCACGCTGGGAGGCTGGACACATGGACACATGTAGCTGCCTGTCTGCCCCGGGGCCTAGGAGGGCAGAGTGACGAGGAGTGTTTGGGCAGCACCTGTGGCCGGGGCCTCCCCACCTCCAGAGGTCAGACCCCCTGCAGGCATTGAGTCTGAGTCATGTCTGTGTTCCCAGGGCTTGGCGGGAGGCCAGGCCCAGGCACTCCGTGTTTGTGGGATGACGAAATGAATATTTCTACCTGGAGGTGGTCACAGCCAGCGTCATGGGCAGCCGCCGCACACCTGGAAGGTTCTTTCCGGGACGCAAGATGGAATTTGCAGCCAACAGCTTGCTTGGTGTGTCCAGTGGACTCAAACCCATGCTCAGTCCCCCGCTTCTCCAAGCCGGAAAGTCGGTGCCTGGTCTCCTAGGCCAGGTCAAAAGGGTTCAGCCCTGCAAGCATCTGAGACCTCTTCTTCCAACGCCCTTGTTGACGGACGGGTACGCCGAGTCCCAGGAGGGGAGGGCGCTTGGCCAGGTCAGACAGCAACAGTGGCGATGGCAGGCCCATCGCTCTGTGGCGACACGGCATTTCCTAAAGCCGCACCTGTCCCGCGGACTGTGCCAGGTCCAGGTGTCACCTCCTACATCCCTCTTTACCCAACATACCTGTCTTCAACATTCAAACATCATTACACCAAAAGCACCAGCAACAACAAAAGTAGCTACATGGGACATCCTAAAATTAAGCTTGTCCTTCAAAGGATACCGCGTATGTGGTAAGGGTCTTGTATTCAGAACATATAAAGATGTCTTTTTCTTTTCTTTTCTTTTCTTTTTTTTTTTGAGACTGCATTTCACTCTTGTTGCCCAGGCTGGAGTGCAGTGGCGCGATCTTGGCTCACGGCAACCTCCGCCTCCCCAGTTCAAGCGATTCTCCTGCCTCAGCCTCCTGAGTAGCTGGGACTACAGGCGTGCACCACCACGCCCGGCTAATTTTGTATTTTTAGTAGAGACAGGTTTTCACCGTGTGGGTCAGGCTGGTCTCAAACTCCCGACCTCAGATGATCCACCTGCCTCGGCCTCCCAAAGTGCTGGGATTACAGGCGTGAGCCACCATGCCTGGCCCAGATGTCTTAAAACTTAATAACAAAAAGACAACCTAACTGAACAAAATGGCAAAAGCTTTGAATAGACATTTCTTTAAAGAAGACACATAAATGGCCCGTGCCCACATGGAAAGATGCTCCAGAGTTAGTCACTGCGAAGTGCGAGTCAAAACCACCACGAAACACCTCTCCACCCCCACCAGGACGGGTCATCCAAAAGACAGACAACAGCACACACTGACGAGGAGGTGGAGAAACTGGAACCCAGGAACGAGCTCCCTGCAGGGTTACAAGACAGTGCAGCCGCTATGGAAAACAGACAGCCAGTTCCTCAAACCGCTAAACGCAGTTATCACGTGAGCCGGCAGCTGCTCCCAGGAATATATCCAAAAGAGCGGAAAACACCTGCCCTCGTGGAAACTCACACACAGTTGTCCAAAGCAACATTATCTTCGAGTGTCAAAAAGCAGAAACAACCCAAATGCCCGTCAACAGAGGAACAAATGAACAGCCACACTGTGGAATATTACTCAGCCGTGAAAAACAGCAAGGCACCTACCCATGCGGCAGCACCGATGGGCGACGGAACCACGTGTCACTCACAAAGGACTGCACAGCCACCGACCCAGGAGCCTTGGAAACGTGTCACTCACAAAATACTACACAGTGCACGACTCCAGAGCCCCCCATGTCAGTCACAAGGGAACACACACTGCAGTATTCCAGAGCCTTGGAAACGTGTCACTCACAAAGGAATACGCAATGCGTGATTCCATTTGTATGAAAATCCATAATAAATAACTTACTAATATCAAGCAGCAGAAAGGAGGCTAGTGATTGACAGGGACTGGAGGGGGACAAGGGGGCTGAGGAGCGATGACAGAAGGGTGAAGGATTTCTTTGTGGAGTCACGGAAAACGGGCTAAAATCGACTGTGGGGATGAATATGCACAATTCTGAGCTCAAAGCCACTGGGCTGCAGACTTTAAGAACTGCCTGGCATGTGAATTGTATCTCAGCAAAGCTGACTTTAAACAAAGAACTTAAATATCTTCATGTAACCCTAAAGCAAACGCACCCAGGAACTCTTGGGCTAATGTGCCGGCCGCGTGTGCTTTCCAGCGTCTATCAGAAACGGAGACCCTGAAACTTCCACTGGTTACCCCACCCCACGTGCACTGTGCAGCACCCCAGGCCTGGCCCCGCCCTCACCGCCGGCCCCTGGTCTACACCCTCTCACCTTATGTCTAGCAGCCCAGAGGAGCAACACTGTGCCCATCTAACTAATTCAGATGTACTGAGAACTCACCAAGCCATGATAAGCGCATAGAGCCAAGTCCTTTATTAAAGAAAACTATTTTTTTTTTTTGAGACGGAGTCTCATTCTGTCCCCCAGGCTGGAGTGCAGTGGCGTGATCTTGGCTCACTGCAACCTCCACCTCCCAGGTTCAAGCGATTCTCCTGCTTCAGCCTCCTGAGTAGCTGGAATTACAGGCACAAACCACCACACCTGGCTAATTTTTATATTTTTAGTAGAGACAGGGTTTCACCATGTTGGCCAGGCTGGCCTGGAACTCCTGGACTCAAGTGATCCACCCGCCTCGGCCTCCCAAAGTGCTGGGATGACAGCTGCGAGCCGCTGTGCCCGGCCTTTAAAGAGACCTATTAATCATGGATCTTAATTCATTAATGCTGTGGTCAGTGCATCCCCCAGGCCCTGGGCACAGCCCCCATAGGCCATCAGGGGCGCCACTGGCTACCGGACCTTGATCAAGGACAGACCCAGGCCCTGGTCGGCAAAGGAGGTCGGGCACCAGGCAACGCCCTGACCTGACCTGGGGGTGGCGGTGAGAGGACCGAGCCGGGAGGTTTGTGAAAGGTTCACACACGCCCGCCCGCCCGCGGTGTGGGGTCCCTGCCTCCGCCCACCACGTGCCCAGTGGGAAGACCGAGTCCCAGACCAGCCTCTGGACGCCACAGCCTTGGACACATCCTTTCCCTTTCTGGGCCTCAGTTTCCCCAACTGCAGCAGGCTTCCCAGGCCTGTTTCCTGGCTATGCTCTAACCCGGCCCCCACCTCCCCACTCAGCCCACGCGTCACATTGGCCTCCCCAGGTGACAGCACAGCCCTGCCCAGCCCATCTGTCAGTGGCCTTGGCCTTCAGGCAAGCTGGGATGGCAGGGCCCCGACAAACGGGCTGGGGGCCGAGAGTCCTGGGGAGGCGGCTCTGGAGCCTGGCACCACCTCTGCCCGCTGCAGGACCACGGGAGGTCTCCTGACCTCTACAGTCAGCCCACATGTGGCCACAATGGGGATGTGGGTGCCCACCATGGTGGGGGGCTGGGGAGGTTTAGGGAGGCCTGGGGAGGAAGAGGTGGGGGAGGTGAGATGGAAGGTTCGGGGCAGCCGGGAGGTTGGAAGAGGCTGGGGCAGGTCTGGGGAAGGCTCCGGGAGGTTGCAGGGACGGTGGTAGGAGGCAGGGAGATGTCCAAGGGGAGGTTCAGGGGGGCTGGGGGAGGCTGGGGAAGGCTGGGGGAGGTTGGGGGAGGCTGGGGGAGGTTGGGGGAGGCTGGGGGAGGCTGGGGAGGTGGGGGAGGTTGGGGGAGGTTGGGGGAGGCTGGGGGAGGTTGGGGGAGGCTGGGGGAGGTTGGGGGAGGTTGGGGGAGGCTGGGGGAGGTTGGGGGAGGCTGGGGGAGGTTGGGGGAGGTTGGGGGAGGCTGGGGGGAGGCGGGGGAGGCTGGGGGAGGCTGGGGAGGTGGGGGAGGTGGGGGAGGTTGGGGGAGGTTGGGGGAGGCTGGGGGAGGTTGGGGGAGGCTGGGGGAGGTTGGGGGAGGTTGGGGGAGGCTGGGGGAGGTTGGGGGAGGCTGGGGAGGTGGGGGAGGTTGGGGGAGGCTGGGGGAGGCTGGGGGAGGTTGGGGGAGGCTGGGGGAGGTTGGGGGAGGCTGGGGGAGGTTGGGGGAGGTTGGGGGAGGCTGGGGGAGGTTGGGGGAGGCTGGGGGAGGCTGGGGGAGGTTGGGGGAGGCTGGGGGAGGCTGGGGGAGGCTGGGGGAGGTTGGGGGAGGCTGGGGGAGGTTGGGGGAGGCTGGGGGAGGCTGGGGGAGGTTGGGGGAGGCTGGGGGAGGTTGGGGGAGGCTGGGGGAGGTTGGGGGAGGCTGGGGGAGGCTGGGAGGAGGCATGGGAAAGTCCGAGGGGAGGATGGGGGAGGTTGGAGGAGGCTGGGGGAGGTTGGGAGTGGCTGGGGGGAGCCTGGGAGGAGGCCCCAGGGAGGCTGACGGGGGAGGAGGAAGGGAGAAGGCTGGGGAGGTGGAGGGTAGGTCAGTCACCCTGGGCTTAAGGGGACACTGGATCCTGGTTTCTACTTTCCTTCTCCAAACCCGAGTTCCCTCAGTTATGGGAATGGCCGTAAACGCCACGTCCTACAACCCACAGGTCCACGTGAGGGTGGACGAACATAAAGGCTTCTGTATATAAGCCCCAAGCACAGGCCGGGCCCACAGCTGCCGAGTGTCCGAGACGCTGGTTACTGCGGGGCCTGGCGCAGAGCAGCGGCCCCGCAAATGTCACTGTTTTGCTGCCAGCCACAGCTGGACTTTCCACCTCCTCAGAGATGAGAAATGGGGCCTCAGGGATTCACACAGACCATGAAATAGGGGCCGGACAAGACAGCGCCCAGGAACACTCTTCTCTGTGGCCGGAGCACAGCACCCCGAGGTCCCATAGCTCGGGGTGACGGGGCCACCCCTCCAGGGGACACTTCTGAATGAACCTGGAAACATCTGCTAGGCTGGAAAACGCACCCATGGGTGGGAGTCATGCCTGCGGCTCGAGCCAGCTCAAGGAAGATGAAGACGCCAGACGCCGCCATTCGGCGGCTATTCCGCTCCCGTTACCGCCAGGGGAGGGTCCACTCAGCACCAGCTGCCCAGGCTCAGTTGTCTCCTGCCCACCCCCCGCTCCACACCACAGCACCCTGAAAGGAGGGGTCTTCAAACAGCTCCTTCGCGTAACCCAGGAGACCCTCAGGTCTCTGGGAGATGCCGTCTCTCCCAGCTGAGCCTCCTCAACGGGGTCAGAGGCCACGAGAGGCCCAAGGAGGCTGTTTCACATCCACGCACAGAAACGGCGAAGGAAGCGCCTGTGATCTCAGGCCCCACGCAGGGCTGGCCATGAGACCCGTGGGGGCAGCAGGTCAGTTCCCACGTGTTCATCCCACCCCTGGCAGCAGCCCTTAGCTTCAGGCCCTGAGCTCTGACGGCCTCTGTGTAATTTTGGTGAACGGCTGCTCCTCGGCCCTGGGTGAGCGGGGATGCCCTTGGCCCCGGGCTCGGGCACAGGACTGTGACTCACCCACCAGCTCCAGGCGGCCCCGGGTCTGAGGCCAGACTTGTGGGTCCTGGGGGAAGCCCGGAGCTGGGCCACCTCCCTCTGTCAAGTCCAGAACCTCTGTCCAGAGAAATGAGGGGCCCAGAAACCAAGCCCAACAGCCAACATCTGCCTCCAGCCACAACTTGCAAGCAGGCAGCTATATTTTGTTTGACCTGCAAAGTGTATTATGAGCTTCTGAATTAGTTACTACCAAGATGAAACAATAAAAAGAAATCCATATTTCTAGCTTATCTGGAAAGTTAGAAATCAGGCCAGATGGCCAAGGTCTCGTGAGCCGACAGGCCGCTGACCCCTTCCTGCGGGACGCACACCCCTCGGCCTGCCACAGGCCCCGCCCAGCTCAGCAGCCTCCCTGGCATGACCTGCCTGTCCCTCAGGGCATTTGTGCCTGAAACACAGCAAATCTCTCTTGCCAGTGCATAAATGGCCTTGTTTGGGACTAACAGAAGATCGCAGGACAACCTTGGCCCACCGGAGGTAGCAAGCCCAAGACCCACACCGTAGCCACTTCGCTGAACCTGCTGGGGTGGCCAGAGGTCCAAACACCCCTCACCACGAGCTGTCACATGCCAAGGAGCGCTGTGGTCCTGGTTTTGGTGACACGGTTTCTATTTTATCCAGAATAGGGCGAACTGTTCACTGGACCACATCCAGCCCATTTTGTTGCATAAATGAAGACTTATTAGAACTCGGCCTCCCCCATCGCCACGGACTGCGTCTGGCTGCTCTGGGGCTAGGAACACCCGCTGAATACTGGGGAGAGACCGTGCACCTGCAAAGCCTGAAATAGCTGCGTCCAGCCCTTTGTAGGAAAGGTGTGCGGGCTGCGGAGGCGTGCTGGGAAGGTGCGGACGTCACCCTGTTCAGAGAGGCATTCTTTGGTGTTCACATTCCAGGTTACTTGTTTAAAATACAAATGCTTATTCTCACAGGGTAAGAATAACCAGCAGTAGGTTTTCAGTCCTATAAAAAGGGATGAGGTGGGGAGGCCGTGGGAGAGCAGAGAAAATGAGGCCACCTCTGTTGCTCGTTTGCCACGATGTGGAGAGTGGAGAGTGGTCACCCACAGTCTCCCCAAAACACCCTGGGAGAAGACACGGCCCCCCCCAGCAGGAGCCCGGCCCACAGGCCTCGGCACTTACTTCATGGGCTTGAACAGCGCTTGCCCGTAATTCTGGAAGGTCATGATGAGCTTCAGCTGCGTGCCCCCCGACTTCATGGCTGCAGGAAGGAGGGAGAGAAACAGGGTCACTCTCTGGCCTCATGTCCCTTCTCCTGGGCGGATGAGGGCTCTTGGCTGCAGTCCACACACACAGGCCAGCCAGGTCCTCTGGGCATGGTCCAGGCGTCCCATTCTGCCTGGGAAGTTTGAGTTTCTGCAGTGAAGCTCTCACCTGGCTGATGGATTCCCTGCCTGATATTCGGGGTTAAGCACTGGGGCAGATCTCTCCATGCTGACCACAGACACAGGGCCTGACCCCAGAAGGGACGGCCGGGTGTGCTTACCTGGACACACACGTACACACACACGTACACACCCCCCCACACAGCCATGTACATACCCCCACACACCACACACACCACACACACGTACACACCCACAGACACAGGGCCTGACCCCAGAAGGGACGGCCGGGTGTGCTTACCTGGACACACACATACACACACACGTACACACCCCCGCACACAGCCATGTACATACCCCCACACACCACACACACGTACACACCCACAGACACAGGGCCTGACCCCAGAAGGGACAGCCGGGTGTGCTTACCTGCCTGTAACGCCTCACACACCCGCTCACATCAACACACACCTACACACACCTGCACACCAAGCACCGACATACTTTCACACACCCACAGACACCCCACACACACCCCTACATACACCTGCACAACCACACACAGCCACTCACACCCCCGCAGACACCCACACACACCCTGCATCCCCCGCACCTGCCTAAGAACAGGGAGTGGCGCCTCCCGCCTGTGTTTCTGGGGAGCTACAAGGAACCCCAGCAGGATAACTTTGGGGAGACCTGGGGTTGAAAGCACCTGTCTCACTGGAGGCAGCTCCTGCAGCTCTGCAAGGACTCGGTGGGGGTGTGGAAGCCTCTGGAAGCCTCCTCCAGCTTTGGCCACCTCATCAGTCCAGGAGGCTCAAGAACTCCCAATAAGACCCTCCTTCAACCACTTTGGGATTTTCTTTTTGCTGCTGGAGAAGGAAGGAGGCTGCTGGGGGCTTTCCACAGCAGGGAAGGAGCTGGCCTCGGCCTGGGGCGTCCCGGGAGCTAAGTTGGCCACAGCGAGGGCCTCCAGGCTGCCCAAGACGGGGGTCATCACACAGTGTGGACTGGTCAGGTTCTGGCCACACAGGGGATTGTCCAGTGTGAGGGGCCTCACGGGGCCACACCAGGCACTGGCCACACGCTCACATCACGGGCATGAACGAGAGCCGGGCGTCCCTGCTGGGACAGATGTAAACGGAACGTGGTGGGGTGGCATGTGAGCACTCACGTGCAAAGGTGAAGAGGGAAGTGGGACGGGGCCCTGGGCGTAGTTCAGGATCAGCCTCCCTGGGGAGCTAACATTTGAGCTGCCTTCGGAGTGAGGGGCAGGGCTGGTCCTGGCCCCACAGGGGACGGCACAACCCCGGAGAGGCAGAGCAAGCGCAGTCCCGAAGGAGGTAGTAAGCACGTGTGCAGGGCTGAGGGGCCCACGACTGACACATCACAGCGGACAGGAGGGTGCAAAGGTGGGATGGGGGCCAGTGAGCCAGCAGGTCTCAGGAAGTCCCAGGGGAAGGTAAGGGCGGCCAGCGCGGGGCAGCAGGGCTGAGGGGCTCGTGCAGATGCTGACCCTGGCTGCTGTTGCTGCCCCGGAACCAATGGTGGACGCTGGAGGTGGGGGAGGCTGGGGCTGTGGCAGCTGCAGGAGAAGGTGGCAGTTTGGTTGAAGATAAAGATGGAAAAATGGAAAAATCCAAGAAATATCTGAGGATCTGAAAGGTATTTGGCGGAGTGACATGGGATATGGAGCAGGGGGCTGACCAGAGAAGGAATGGCGTGGACGGAAGACTGAACCCAGCCAGCCCGGGACGACGGAGACACTCCAGGGACCTCACGGTTCCTCCACGTGGCTGGAGGGCACATGCGTGTGCTGAGGGTGTGGAACTCGGGGAGGGCCTAGCCCTGCAGGGGATGGTGGGATGGAGGAGCCGCCTGCAGATAGGTTTGTAGCTTTGATAGAAGAAAGCTCAAGACACTCCCTTCAGACAGGAAGAACTGCCCCAGAGGAACCGAGGTCTCAGGTGGTGGCTGGCTGGGAGGGAGGGTCAGCGTGAGGACAGTAGGCTTCGGGGAGGGCCTGGGGTGCCGTGGATGCTTCCCGAGGACACTGAGTCCTCCAGGAAGGCCAGGAGCATGGCAGGGAGCGCAGACTAGAAAGCAGAGTCCCCCACCATCCACGGGACGTCACTTTGGGCACAAGGGAGGAGCTGGCACCCACCCCAGGCAGGAGGGAGACAGAGCCCGAGGCCGGCACAGGCACAGAAACAGTCAATGGCCTCCAATGCGCCCTCAGGGCAGTGCTCGGCTTCTTGCGGCCAGGCGTCTCCCAGGGGTCTGCACTTCCCTCTCCTCAGTTTTCCCTCCTGTTAAATGGGGCCCAGTGCCCGAGTGTGGCAGCTCACGCCTGAAATCCCAGCACTTTGGGAGGCCAAGGCAGGAGGCTTGCTTGAGGCTGAGAGTTTGAGACCAGCCTGGGCAATATAGCAAGACCCCATCTCTACCAAAAACTTTAAAAATTAACTGGCGTGGTGGTGTGTGTCTGTCCCAGCTACGCGGGAGGCTGACGTGGGGGTATGTGTCTGTCCCAGCTACGCGGGAGGCTGACGTGGGAAGATTGAGGCTAGGGGCTCAAGATCAGCCTGGGCAACAGAGACCCTGTTTCTACAAAACAATGGGGCTCAGGACACGGACACCTGTCCCACCTCCTTTCCAGGGTCCTGGTGAGTTGGCTGGTGCCTCATGTGACCTGCCAGAACCTCGGCTGCTCCTGTAGAATGGGGATGACATGCCTCATCCAGGACCACCCTTAGGACTACGTGGGGACAGTGCCGTGAGTGGTCAAAAGAGCAGCCGCACGAGGACTCACCATGGTGAGGGCCACACAAGTGCCACGTCCCCTCCCCGAGAACTGAGAATAGCAAGAGCATGCACGGAGACTCACCACAGTGAAGGCCACACGAGTGCCACGGCCCCTCCCTGAGCACTGACAACAGTGGCAGTGTGGGGACTCACCACAGCCAGGGCCACACAGGTGCCATGATCCCCCCCCCCCACAGCACAGAGAACAGCAACAGTGTGGGTGCTCACCACGGCAAAGGCCACGAGTGCCACGTGCCCTTCCTGAGCACTGACAACAGTGGCAGTGTGGGGACTCACCACAGCCAGGGCCACACAGGTGCCATGTTCCCCCCCACCACAGCACAGAGAACAGCAATGGCGTGGGTGCTCACCACGGCAAAGGCCACGAGAGCCACATGCCCTTCCCGAGCACTGACAACAGTGGCAGTGTGGGGACTCAACATGGCCAGGGCCACACAGGTGCCACATCCTCTCCCTGAGCACGGAGAACAGCAACGGTGTAGGCGCTCACCATGGCAAAGGCCATGAGTGCCACATCCCTTCCCTGAGCACGAAGAACAGTGACAGTGTGGGTGCTCACCACGACAAAGGCCACGAGATGCCACGTCCCTTCCCTGAGCATTGAGAACAGTGGCAGTGTGGGGACTCACCATAGCAAAGGCCACATGAGTGCCACGGCCCCTCCCTGAGCACCAAAAACAGCGATGACATGGGCACTCTCCATGGCAAAGGTTGTGCCAGTGCCATATCTCTTCCCCAAGTGTGAGAACAGCAGCAGTGGGGGCTCGCCACAGCAATGGCCACTCAGGTGCCATGTGCCATCCCCATTTCTGATGCTCTTGCTGCCCCTGAGCTCACAGCTCACACCCCAGCCTGGCCAGGCCACGTGCTCCTTCCTTCCAGGCAGCGTCTGCTCCAGCCACTGCCCTGTCAGGAACCACGATTGACAGGCCATGGTCAAGACTGGGGCTGGGGTCAGCGCCCTGGACCACTGTGCAGTCTGGTCTGTCAATGAAACTGTCCGAGGCTGTGCCCTCCTCAGGTTAAGGAAGCAGCAACAAATCTCATTTCTCTCCAAAACACTGCACAGAACCTGAATGCCAGCCTCAGGCAGGCCAGCAGCTCGAGGCTCTGCAGACGGGCTCCATCCCGGCTTCTCACTGGGCACCAGGACAGGCTCCATCCAGCTTCTCACC
Source organism: Trachypithecus francoisi (assembly GCF_009764315.1). Lineage (NCBI taxonomy): Eukaryota > Metazoa > Chordata > Mammalia > Primates > Cercopithecidae > Trachypithecus > Trachypithecus francoisi. Next base: position 110,453,171 of record NW_022681469.1, read on the forward strand.
CAGCACCATAGACGGGCTCCATCCCGGCTTCTCACCCAGCACCATAGACGGGCTCCATCCAGCTTCTCACCCAGCACCATAGACGGGCTCCATCCAGCTTCTCACCCGACACCGTAGACGGGCTCCATCCAGCTTCTCACCCAGCATCGTAGATGGGCTCCATCTGGCTTCTCACCCGGCACCAGGACGGGCTCCATCCCGGCTTCTCACCCAGCACCATAGACGGGCTCCATCCAGCTTCTCACCCGACACCGTAGACAGGCTCCATCCAGCTTCTCACCCAGCATCGTAGACGGGCTCCATCCGGCTTCTCACCCAGCACCGTAGACGGGCTCCATCTGGCTTCTCACCCAGCACCGTAGACGGGCTCCATCCAGCTTCTCACCGGGCACCAGGACGGGCTCCATCCCAGCTTCTCACCGGGCACCAGGACGGGCTCCATCCGGCTTCTCACCGGGCACCAGGACGGGCTCCATCCCGGCTTCTCACCAGGCACCAGGACGGGCTCCATCCCGGCTTCTCACCGGGCACCGTAGACGGGCTCCATCCGGCTTCTCACCGGGCACTAGGACGGGCTCCATCCCGGCTTCTCACCGGGCACCAGGACGGGCTCTATCCGGCTTCTCACCGGGCACCAGGACGGGCTCCATCCGGCTTCTCACCGGGCACCAGGACGGGCTCCATCCCGGCTTCTCACCAGGCACCAGGATGGGCTCTATCCGGCTTCTCACCGGGCACCAGGACGGGCTCCATCCCAGCTTCTCACCCGACACCAGGACGGGCTCCATTCCGGCTTCTTACTGGGCACGGGGGTTTTCAATAACAGCAAACAGCGTATGATTTTACCAATAATCAGGGCAGCCCATTAAAAACTTAGACTCCATAACCATTTTCTTCTGAATACAGTGCATGGATTTTTAAAACTGGGATGCCTGGATGGGCACATGAAGCTTGGTAGTTTTCTCCCAAAAGTAAAACTGTGGTTGACTTTAGTTTTCCATTTTTTTCCTTAACGGTGTTTCTAATTTCCACAATGAATAGGGAGTACATTTTTTAGTAAGAAAAAAAGAAGTGATGATTAAAAAATTATTGGCTGGATTAAGCTCCATTGGATGTTCCCATTTCCATTTAGTAACTGGGGTCACAGGATTTAAGGGTTCCTTCCTGTACCAGGTGTATCTGCTCCTTCCAGGGCTCGTGACCTTGCTTTTTAAAATAACAACATATTGGCCGGGCGCGGTGGTTCACGCCTGTAACCCCAGCACTCTGGGAGGCCGAGGCCTACAGATCACGAGGTCAGGAGATCGAGACCATCCCGGCTAACATGGTGAAACCCCGTCTCTACTAAAAATACAAAAAAAAACTAGCTGGGCGTGGTGGCAGGCGCCTGTAGTCCCAGCGACTTGGGAGGCTGAGGCAGGAGAATGGCGTGAACTCGGGAGGCGGAGCTTGCAGTGAGCCGAGATCGCATCACTCACTCCAGCCTGGGTGACAGAGCGAGACTCCGTCTCAGGAACAAACAAGCAAACAAACAGAAACCATATTATCCGAATCTGGCCGGTTCAGTCCTTCTTCTGGGAGCAGGTCCGGTCTCCCCGGCCCTTGTGCTCAGCTGTGAGGCCAGCTCCTCCCCACGGAGCAAATAAACGATTAGAAATTAAAGGGCATGAAGATCTCACAGCGACTGAGGACTCCGCTTCCCGTGGACCATGGGCCGTGCCGCCCACCTGAGCCCACCATTCAGTCTACCAAGTGGGTCTTCTGCTGGCAGACGTTTGGAATCCTGCTCTAAAATCAGATATGATCTCCCTGCAAAGACCAGCACACGAGCCGCCCGGCGTCTCAGGCCTTCGGCACTCATCGCGATGGCTGGGAGGTGCAGACGTCCACCCTCCTGTCACTGAACTGGTCATCCTGCCCTCCCACCCAGGAAGGGGCCAGCAGGTGGCAGAGCCAGGACACAGGGCAGGCCTCGACAAAAAGGTGCCATTTTGGGTTTTCTTAAAGACAGACCAAAGTTCACGACGCTTGGAAATCTCGCCTCATTAGTGGGAGAAGCCCAGGCGCATGGGCACAGGCCCCGGGGACGGGACTGACGGAGACGCCTTCCCTGATGCAGCCTCCTGTGCCCCCGGTGGACAGGGGTCGGTCAGAGCCTGCCCAGCCCCAGCCTGGGGAAGGGCCCACTGAGAGCTGATCCCTCTGATGCCCATGAAGCTGGCTGAGATGGGGGCGTCCTGGCACAGACCCCAAAGTCACCCCACACCGTGGACAAGTCTCAGAGACTCAGCTGTTAAGCCCTCTCCCACCTACCACCTTCCCTCCATCTCCCTCTGTAGCCACCCCCCCCCCCAAATACAGGCCGTCATCAAACCAACTGCACAACTGGACCCCGGAAAGGCCTCCAAGCCCCAATTCCCAGGGCAATAAAAACATGAAAATCTGGTCAGTTCAGTCCTTCTTCTGGAAGCAGGTCCCGTCTGCCCTGCTCCAATGGCCACCCGTCCTCTCTATGCACATGGGAAGATGTCCACAGGGCCCATTCCTCTAATTCCCACTCAGCAGCCACCTGTCCTCTCTATGCACACGGGAAGATGTCCACAGGGCCCCCCCACTCAGTTCTCCCAATTCCCACCCAGTTCTCCCAATTCCCACCCAGTGGCCACCTGTCCTCTCTACGCGCATGGGAAGATTTCCACCAGCTCCCCCACTCCCCAGTACAATCCCACCCAGTGGCCACCTGTCCTCTCTATGCACACGGAAGATGTCCACAGGGCCCCCCCACTCAGTTCTCCCAATTCCCACCCAGTTCTCCCAATTCCCACCCAGTGGCCACCTGTCCTCTCTACGCGCATGGGAAGATTTCCACCAGCTCCCCCACTCCCCAGTACAATCCCACCCAGTGGCCACCTGTCCTCTCTATGCACACGGGAAGATGTCCACAGGGCCCCCCCCACCCAGTTCTCCCAATTCCCACTCAGCAGCCACCTGTCCTCTCTGTGCACACGGGAAGATTTCCACCGGCCCCCCCATTCCCCAGTACAATCTCACCCAGCAGCCACCCATCCTCTCTGTGCACACAGGAAGATGTCCGCTGCCTTTCGAATCGTTTCTTCCCATCTGGAACACTCTCCTCTTCCGACCCACCTGCCCTGAGCACCTCCCACCACTGAACTCACCACCTTTAGACCAAAGGTGACAGTCTGCTTCTTCCCCGGCCTCCCTGAAGAATCCTGTCACCCAGATATCCGTCAGTGTACATGATTCATTCATATTGATTAATCATATTAACCTACATCACTAGGTAACATGGCTAGTTAATGTGGATTAACATCCACTAGTTACACAAGTTAACAACCACTAACAGAGTGCCCTATGCTTTCATTATTTCAACTTGCTGTCAGCACTAAGAGCTCAGGGCCACACAGACCCTCGGACACCACTGGGTTTTGCCCACAGCCTCTCCCCAGGTGATGGCACAGGACAGAGGCGATGTCAGTATGCAGTCGCCTCCTCAGAAGGACTCCAGGAGATTCTGGCATCTACTATGAAATAAGAAATATATAGAAAGATGGCTGCTGTCACAGAAATACTAATGGACTTCCGTGCCTGGCCCCAGTCAGTGTGGCCCTGGGCAAGCCACGTAACCCCAGACGGCTCCAGCAACCCACTGGGAAGTTCTGTGAGGAAGCAGCTCTGACGAGAGAGAGGGAGAGACAGCCCCGAAGGAAAGAGGTGTGTGGCCTGGGGCTGGGGGTCCCAACACCCCGCCCGGTGCTCACGGGAATGGAGACTGGGTACAACCACCACTCAGCCTTGGTTTCGTGTGGGAGCAGGAACCCTTTCTAACAAGAACCCCAACCTGACTAAATTAACCAGTTCCACCTCCTACAGGCCTGTGGACCACACAGACACATCCAGGTGTGAGATGCTGCCGTCAGTGTGGGCCACCATGCTGCCGCCCTTGGCCCTGGTCATCTCGTCTGTGAAGAGGGCCAGCGTCGTCCTTGGGGGTCACAGCCAGGTGGTTCCCCCTGCTGTTCACAGCCACCGTCTGGCCTCAAGGGTCAGAGTGAAGCAGTTATTCCTGAAGACGAACGGGTTCAGCTGTGTGTGCTGGAAGTAGGGCCTCACCCAAGGAGGGCTCAGATGTGAAGAATGTGACACCAGGGGGGCTCAGGTCACCCTGTTCTTCCCACCCCACACATCTCCAAGCCAGAGAGGTCTGCTGGGTGTCCCAGACCCTAGGTGCCCACACACAGCCTCATATACCCACTCACTGTGGGCACCGAAGGACCCGGTTCTGAGGAAAAGGAGGAAAAGGACATAGTTGGCCAGCAGTGAGCACTCTGGGGCTGGCATCAAGGAGGCTAGAACTGTGAGCCCCTACTGCAAGGTAAGGGGCTGGAAGAGCTGAGAGTCCGCACCTGCTCCGGGCCTGGGTCTGCCAGTCCTCGACTCTCCTGGAGGCTTCAAGTGACAGGCAAGGCCACGCCAGCCCTGCCCAAAGTCCCGTCCATCACACACCACCCTCGGGACACTTTCGCCAGAACTGTCTCCAGCCCAGACTGTTATTTATTTCACGATTTTCTTCAAGGCCCCTTTTATTTTGAAAGATCTGTTTTTTAAAAGAAAACTGCAGCCTTGCCCCAGTGGGGACCACGTCTGCAATTAGAAGGAAAGTCGGCAGGAGCGCATCGGGGCACACCCCTGCAGTTAGGGGGCTGCTGTCTCTGCTGGGCATGCGGAGGCCGGTGCCTGGGTGACCCCAGGTCTCAGCAGCATGAGCTTCGCTCCTTGCCTTCCATCAGACGGCTGGGAAGGGAGTTGAGTGCGGACCGAGCTATGTGCCGCCTCCTCCAGGCTCCACCCGAAATCGTCCTTTCCAGGCGGTCACTGTCCTTCTTTCAGGATGACCCACGGTCCCCAGCCCTGGGGGCCATGGGCCTCCAGCTAATCGGGCATCTTCCCATTTCTCTCTCTAGGTCAGCTGAGCCAGGCTCTGGGACTGTGACCTGCAGGGGCAGTTGCTACCTGGGGTGGGCAGGAGTGGGGGATGGTGACCTTTCTGGAGCTGGTGCTGCCTTCCAAGGAGTTCTGCTCCCAACGGACAGATAGGGTGGCCGTGCCCTCCCGGGTACCTGCAGGCAGCTCCCTCTCGTGGGCTGACCCAGCAGCGGAAGGCCCTTTGTTCCTCGAAGCTCACCGGCCGGTTAGTCCTGGCTTCTAGCTAGACTCATTCTTTCCCTTGTGGCAGATCCATTCGTGTCAAGGACTTTCGTCCTATGGGGTCATTTTTCCTTGTGCAGGCATGTTCTCCCAACCACAGGCTTTGACCCAATCTGGATGGAACAATTCTGTATTTCAGTCCAGAAACTGCCCAAATCCTCACACGCCAGAGGGATGACTTTTTAAAAAAGTAATTCCAAGTACAGAGTCGTTAATTATGTCATTTATTATTTGCATCTATAATTGTGCATGATGGCAGTTTAATTATCACCAGCGCCAGCCGAAGGCACTGCATACCTGATTTCAAGCTGAATAGAGATAGATAATATCCCAAGATTCTATTTTTTTTTTTTTTTTTTTTTTTGAGACGGAGTCTTGCTCTGTGCCCCAGGCTGGAGTGCGGTGGCACGATCTCGGCTCACTGCAAGCTCCGCCCCACCGGGTTCACGCCATTCTCCTGCCTCAGTCTCCTGAGTAGCTGGGACTACAGGTGCCCGCCACTACACCTGGCTAGTTTTTTGTGTCTTTTATAGAGACAGGGTTTCACGGTGTTAGCCAGGATGGTCTCGATCTCCTGACCTCGTGATCCGCCTGCCTCGGCCTCCCAAAGTGCTGGGATTACAGGCTTGAGCCACTGCGCCCAGCCCCAAGATTCTTTAAAGGTGGCAGTGGCCCGTTACCAGGCAGCCAGGAGCCTGGCTATAAATAAACCTCTGCTGGCCCTAACCAGCCGTCCTGCAGGCCACGTGGAGCTCCATGAATTGGATTGGGTGGTTCTGAGCAGGGGGGATTTAATGCAGCCATTCTGAGGGACTCCCAGGCCTCGTTCTCCATTACAGCAATATTTCTGGGCTCATGTTTAATAGTAAGATGAATGACTTGAGATTAAAGCGAGCACCCAGGGGCCAGACAGCTGAGGGGACAGAACTCGGAGCCTGGAGCACGCAGGTGCTAATCTTGGACAAACCTGCTTTTAGAGCCTGAGTTTCCCTCATTGTGCAGCGGCGGTTGGAAGGCAGGGCTGGCCTTTGAAGGCTACCCCTGTTCTTGGCTGCAGGACCTGTCTAGGGGCACCAGGCTCTACACCTGCCTGATTGGCTTGGCGATGCCAAGGGCCCAGCCAGAGGCTGCTTTCTCAAGCAGCTGGGTCTTCACCCAGAACCTCCAACTGGGAGTTCATACTCAGAAGGGCCCTCAGAACAGCCGTGGCTGAGTCAGGTCAGCCAGGCAGCAGCAAGCAGGGTCAGCAAGCAGGTCAGGCCCCTTCTAGGACAGAGCACATCCTCCAGGGACACTTGGCCTGGCCCAGGCCAGCCCCCTTGTGCCGTCCCCTGCAGACCAGGAGACCTGGGCCTGGGCATGGAGCAACTCTGGCGGCACGGTTGGTTCCCGGCTGAGGGTTCTCTGCTTCCTCAGGAAGACAGAACTCTTCACAAATGAGAACTCACCTGTGAGCATCTCCAAGCCCAAGGCAGCAGGGAGTACAGGGCCCAGCATCCAGTCCGAGACCCTCACGAGGCTCAGGCACCTGCCCAGCTCTAGCTTCCCCGGATAAGAAGGATCAGCCCGCCTTGAAATGCTGCCGCCATACAAAGACCCCACCCAGCAGGTGAGCTGCCCCCAAATACTACTGCCTCCAAATACCCACCCAGCAGGCGAGCTGCCCCCAAATACAACTGCAGTGGAGACCCCACCCAGCAGGAGAGCCACCCCCAAATACTACTGCCTCCAAATACCCACCCAGCAGGTGAGCTGCCCCAAAATGCTGCTGCCACAAATATCCACCCAGCAGGTGAGCTGCCCCGAAATGCTGCTGCCACACAGACCCCACCCCGCAGGCGAGCTGTCAGGCTCTGCTCTCACGTCTTTACTCGTATTTGCACATTTAAGCCTGAACAACCTCGTGAAGCCGGCACCACAGGTCCAGGCTCTTCTTCAACATCTTTGGGGGCAGAAGTATTTGGGGACTGTGAGTATTTCGATGATGAAAGCACACGTGGTACGTGGCTGCCGCTCGTGGCATGCCCACACGGCTCGGGGGCAGAACCCCACAATCAAACACACTCCTGTTTCTCAGAGGGACACGTGAATATTCACTGTGAGAGAGAAAAATAAAGATTTTTAACTAGCCTCGGCGTTCTGCCCCCAAATCCATTCAGCTTGAGTCAGGTTTGGCTAACGAATGGGTTTTGTTTGGCATTCAGATTTGTAAGTCAGAGGTTACGGGGTCCGGATTATAACTGTCTCTATGTTCTCAGCGAGAAGCCAGGTGCTGGAGGGGTTCATCCATTTGCCCAGTTCTGCTCTGGCTAGTGGCCGGCAGAGCCAGGATTCATGCCCAGATCTCCTGGGCCAGAGCTTGCTGTCCCGCCTGGGTGACGGGGCTGTGTCCGCTCACCTTCCTCGCAGGCCCTGCTTGGCCCTGCAGAATGATTGTGGGCACCAAGCCTGTCCTCGGATGGGCCCCCACCCAAGAAGACAGGATTAGAACCAATGTGGCCAACGTGGTCTAGGAGGCGGGTGAGCGAGATCAGCTCGGGCAGCCCTTCGGTAGGCACAGGACTTAACCAGGGCACACCCAGGCGGAGGCCACACCAGAACCCTGGGGCAGGGATTCCCTGGCAAAGGCTCCATCCACACCACCGCAATGTCAGGCAGCCTGGGCACCACTGCCCTGGGACAGCTGGACCAGACGGGGGTGGCAGTGACCCAGGGCTAGCCTGTCCAGATAGACAAAGGGCTCCTAAGGTGGGCAAAGCTGCCCCAGGTCCCAGGAGGCCCCACACTCTCCCTGAAGCTGCTCTAGGAGCTCCTGGGCACAGAACTCCCGCACCTCTGCAGTGCTGGTGTTGGAAAGCTGACTGGTCCCTGAGGGATGTGGTGAGCTGCAGTGCCTGCCAAGGGCCTGGTGGCCTTTGGAATCCACAAAACGCTCCCTCTGCCCAGACCCTGCCTGTGCACACAAGGGAGCTGTTGTGGAAGGCCACGCACGAAGTACTAGTTAATATTTTACAAGCTTGCTCACGTGCACCATCTCATCCTATCCTTGCATTGATCCTACGTGGGGAGACCCCGCTGGACGGACGCGGAAAATGAGCTGGAGAGAAGCTCACACGGACAGCGGCATGGGAGGTTCACCAAACGTGAGTGCTGCGCCTCCCGAACGCCCTGGCTGGTGTGCAATGCTCTTGCATTCCTCTCCCTGCCACGACGGACCCCACCTGGAAGGTGAGCAGCCCGACGGACCCCGTGGAAGGTCCTCAACCCCTCCCAGTGGAGCCCCCTCCTCTCCACACGCCCTGCCTGGCGTGCGTGGCTCTGAAGTGCTCATTCCTCCTCAGGACCGGGCACTGCGTGTGTGCCTCTTCTGGAGACTGTCGGGTCCACAGAGGCAGCGGATCTCCTTGAGGCTGAACTCATCCTCAACTCCCCACCACCCAGAAACAGGGCCTGACAGGCAGGAGGTGCCGGTAAAAATCTGCTGACTGGACCGACACATTGATCAATGCATCAGTATTTCCTTAATGGCCACGCTCACTTTCAGGGGCAGAAGGGACGTTCAGGCTGTGGCTGGCTGCAGGACTGCTCCCCAGCACAGCTCGAAGCCCTCAGACCCCTGCAGGGGCAGGAGAAAGGCAGAGCTTTCATGGAGGGGGGCCTCGAGGGAGGGGGAGGTGTTCAGGTTCCTCCCAGGCAGCACTGAGGGAAGAGGACCCCCAGCTTGTCCAGCTGATCTCTCTTATGAGGTGAGCTGATCACGGAGTGAGGAGAAAGCTGCAAGTTCTCTCTTCCCATGACCAGGTGAGTACCCAGCAAACAACTCGGCACCTGGCAGAGACAGCCAGGAACAGCCCTGCAGGGCTCTGGAAAACCTACCTGCCGGCCTGAAAGGGGACACCTAAGTCCTGTGTCAGCAACTGGACAGAACCCCAGGCTGCCGGGACCCTCTCAGCCCCCGGGCTGCTTCTGAGACACACACGCAGCTAATGCATGGGACGGCTGGCCTCATCACGCAGCGCAAAGAAAACCCTGCCTTCAGGCTCTCCCAGCCTCTGCACCTGCCCACTGTGTGCACCCAGGCCCACTCCCTGCAATCCCCGGGGAGCAGCCGCTCCCACCAAAGGGCCTCAGCCCTGCCCTCACTGCCTCTCCAAGCACTGGTGACAAATGGGAGCTTCACAAACAATTGCCTACGAGCTGAGAACAACGGCACCAAACCTCCACGCTCAGAAGCTGCAGTGGCACATTTTCCTGAAATCAGCAACTGGATGCCCTTTTTTGTCCAATTCAGCAGATCCCAAAGGACCTGGAGACATTGCCTTCAAACTCCTCCATCCGGGAGGCCCAGGCCTCCATCCTGAGCTCTGCCTACGTCTCCTCAGTATGAAGCCGCATAGCGCCTTGCTGAGCTCTGACGAAGGACGACTACAAAACCACAAGAAGCAGGCTCATGGCTATCTCCCCCTCCAGCCAGGGTCGCGTGCAGAGAAGCAGGAGAGTCCCATGCACACGGTCTCGGTGGAGGGGTCACCGCCGCCAAGGATGCCCCTCTAGTCCTCTATCCCAGGAGGGAAGGACGCTGTCGTCCAGTTGGCACCCCAAGGACCACCCAGGTAAGGAGGCAGAGCACAGTGGACGGGCTGTCCAGGCATTCCCCAGCTCATCGTGCAGCAGATCAGGGGCACATCCAGTGCGAGTGCACACGGGACGCGAGCCTTCTGTCCCTCCGCGCTGCCCGTGCAGATCGCTGCAGGAGGTTAAAGCTGCAGTAATGAACAACGGCCTCCCAGACCTCTCTAACGCACAGCCTGCCCCGGCAGCCCTGACGGCAGCCCCAGCCGGCACCCAGATGGCCCTCAAGTGCACCCAAGGGCACCTACCCACGCTGGTGATCCTCTGGGAGCTGAGGTCCTGCAGCAGGGCCTCGATGGCTGGGTTGTGTCTGGAGTACAGCTCGTACCGGTTGATGCCAATGTGGAACTTGAGCCAGTTGGGATAGGAGTCCGGGGCTGCCTCCCCGGTGGAGAGGAATTCTGCACCTTCAGCACCCACACGCAGCCTGCAGGGAGCAGCGAGGATGAACATCAGCATGGAAAGAACGGGCCCGTGAGCCAGATGATGGGGGAGAGGCCACCGACGCCAAGGTTTTTAACTCTGGGTTCAAGTCAGTGCAGATGCTACTGAAGGTGCCTCTGCTTAAAGAGGGCCCTGCAATGTCTGCACTTTCTTCTGTGGCTGCTCTGCTGCCAGTTAATAACACGGTGAAAGGCCTGTAATTCTTATTCACCCTCTGGAGCTGCCACAGACAGCTATAACTACAGCAAGACTAATCCCAGGACGTCAGCACTGCCCTGCCGTCCCTGCCACATCTGTCCCGGGGTCACCGAAATGGCCCCACCGTGATGTCAGCTGGGGGTGCCAGGGGCTGCTGGCTCTCCCTTGGAGTAGAGGGGAGAACATACCATTGACCACAGACTGCATGAAAATCACAGACACGCCCAGTCTGTCAGGAACCTTCCCCTGCTCTCTGCTTTTGTTCCAACAACCAGGGGCAGAATGATGCAAGAGGCTAAATTTGATTTTAATGAGAGCAGCTTGGGTGGGGAGAGAGGAAAGAGGCAGCACTCTCTCCAGCCCAGGCTCCCATGGAGGACCCGCCGCCCACGCAGCCTGTCCTCACATCTCTGGGGTCAAGGGACAGTTCTGGAGGAAGGACAGGCCCTCTGCCTGCCTGCTGGGCTGGAGGGAAATGTGGAACTTGTCCTAGCTCGAATTCACCTAAAGCTGAGGAGGTTCCTGCGGTGGACGTGGGAGGGGGGCTAGGATCCACTTCCTGGCCACTCACTGCTCTGGGTGGCCGTCTCTCCCTAGGCCGCTGCTCTGGTTCTCAAATTTCCGAGCATTTCCTTGAACCTGACCAGCAGGCAAGGCTCAGAGGCTTTCAAACAGGCAGTGTGTTTAGACAGAAGACACTGGGCCTGGTCACACTTCAGGGGAGAAGGGACTTTCAGCGAGATCTTTTGGAAGGCTGGTCTCCCGTCTGCTGCTGGGGTAACCTTCTGCAGGGAGCTACTTATTCCGGCCTTGCTGTGGTTAATGTTCCACTGCTTCGGGTTGTAGTATCTGCTTGTTTTGATCTGTGTGGTGGAGGGAAGGGCCGGAGGGTGGGGAAAGGGCTTTGCCAGGACAGTTTAAAGAGATGTTCCCTGCATGGCTTCTTGCCCTTTATCCAGCCGTCATCTCTTTGCAGCCAGCACACCCACCGCCCCTGCTGGGTGGGACCCTTTGTTGCACCTCATGGCTGCCAGCAAACCCCTCTGATAATTCTGCTCCAGCCACTGGGTTTAAAAGACTCAATAGGCACATCCTGACCTTCTCCAAGGTGCCCACCCAGAGCACCCTTGCCAAGTGTCTGAAAGCCCAGCGGCAGCCTGGCCCCTTCCCCGGGGAAAGGCCACTGTCCTTCCCTCACCAACCCATTCATTCATTGCCTGACCCCATTTCCCAAGCTGATGGCCAGGACTCGCTTCTAAAGGGCGCAGGGTCTGGCTTCCTCACCAGCAGCCACAGGGGCACGGCTACGACCACCCGGCAGCCCCTCCCAAGGAGGAGGTGATTCTGGAGACAAAGGCAGTGCCCTGAGCTGGGCCGCTGCCTCCTCCCATACCACACTCCCTGCCCGGCCTCTTCCTTGGGGAACGGCCTTTCGGGGCCCCTGAACCTCGCTGCACCGTGCCTTGGGCTCACGGCTCCCGTGGTGATGGGCACCTGCCAGCCCCCACTCACCAGTCCGGGCTTTCCACCGCTTTGGGGCTGAGCCTGCTGTCGCTGTTCACATTGAACAGGACGTCGTCCTCCGTGAGCTGCGGAACCGCCACCCGGTAAAGCGGGTGCTCGAACAGCCTGGCCAGGAGCGAGGCGTCTCCGCCGGGGCCGGGCGGCGGCTCGGACTGACGCGGGCCGGGGTCTCGCAGCAGCGGCCGGTGCGCGGGGTCGTGGGGTCTCCGGGCGCCGGGGTCCCGCCCCCGCAGGGCGCGCTCGGCCGGCTCCGCCGCGGGCGGCAGTTTCTCCAGCGAGTGGGACGAGAGGTTGGAGGAGGGGTCGGAGCTGAAGTCCTGCAGGATGCGGAGCGTGTGCTTGTTGGGCCAGCCCGCGTCGGCGGCGGCGGAGGAGGCGGCCGGGGGCTCCCCGGGGCGGCCCCGAACCTGGGCCCAGCCGGGAGCGGCCACCTCGGCGGCGGGCTGCGCGCACGAACAGCCGGGCTCCCCCGAGGGCCGCGCGCCGCGCCGCTCCAGCCGGGGCAGCAGGTCCAGGGCGATGTGCAGCGCGCAGGCCACCAGGAAGACCATGAGGATGAGCACGCGGAACCGGCGCACCAGGATCATCTTCATGGCCGCGCGGCGGGCCCGGGCCTGGAGCGCGTCCCCCTGGCGCCCCTCTAGCTGCGGCTGGGCACGAGCGCGGCGCCGCCTCGCGGGTCAAGGTCCATCGGCGCCGGGCGGCTACCAGCTCCGGGGCTGTGCCCCGGCCCGGACCGCGTGCTGGGCGCCCGCCGCCAAAGCGCTGGGTCCCCGCGCCATCTCGGGGCTGTCCCCGCTCGGCCTCTCCGGAGCGGCCGCGTCCTCAGCCGGGGAGCGCAAGGGTCCTGGTCCGCGGAGCCGGGCGCGCTGGGGGCGGCGGGGGCCGCAGCAGGGGGAGGCTCGGCGCTCGCAGCGGCCGGCGCTGGGCTCATCGGGCGCGCGGGTCCATCCCGGCCGGGGCGCGACGGGCCCGGGCGGTGGCGGCGGCCGCAGGCGACCCGATCCTCAGCGCGGTCCCCTCCAGGCGGCGGGCCGGGAAGGGGCGGCTCCTCCGGGCCGGGCTCTGCTCTCACCGTGCGCCCGGGAGCCCGGGGCTGGGAGGGCGAAGGGCGGAGGGGTGGGCGCGGGAGCGGCCGGCGGGGTCCCGGGCAGGTGCAGCGGCCGCCCCAAGCGCAGCTCCTGCCTGGCCCAGCCTCTCGGCGCCCCGCGCCCCGGGCGGGCAGATATCGAGCGCCGCGGAGCCGCCCCCCGCGTCAGCGCCCGCAGATTGGCGGAGCCGCCGCCCCGCGAGTCACGGCTGGGCCCGGGCCGGCTGCGCTCCGCTCTCCTTCCTCCTCCCCTCGGCCGCGCCCCGCGACGCCTCTGCGGCTCCGGGCCCGCTCAGGGAGGGCGCCTCCGGCCCGCGGTTTGCAGAGGGAAGCGGCGGAGGCTGGGAGGGCGCGCTCGGTTCCGGCCAGGCCAGCAGCTGCGGCGCAGTGGGGGGCTCCGGCCTGGCCGCTTCCCGGGACCCCCGCCCGCCCAGGGCCGCCGCCGCCGCCAGCTGCAGCCTCTCGGCTCCTCCCTGGAGGAGCCCGGGGCCGGGGCCCGGGCCAAGTCCCTCCCCGGAGCCGCGGGGCGTCTGCGCCGCCGGATGAGCTCCCCGCCGGGCGGCGACCCCGTGCCCCACGCCTGTCTCAGGAGGAGGAGGCGGAGGCGGCCCCGCGGGAGACCCGAGAAGCGACTGGGCCCAGACCCAGGGGACGCCAGGGCAGTGAAGCTCCCGGCACCGGCCCCACCCGGGACGCGCCCGCCTTAACCCTCCCGACGCCGGGCCCGCTGGGGGCGCAGAGAGGGGCTGGTGTGCGGGGGGCGCCTTCCTGCTTGGGGCCGACGGGGTGTGTGAGTGCAGGCATGTGCATGAGTGTGTGTGTTTGTGTGTTTGTGTACGTGTGTGTGTGCATGAGTGTGTGTTTGTGTGTGTTCGTGTGTGTGCATGAGAGTGTTTGTGTGTTTGTGTATGTGTGTGCATGAGAGTGTGTGTGTTTGTGTATGTGTGTGCATGAGTGTTTGTGTGTGTGCGCGTGTGTGTGTGTGTGCATGAGTGTGTGTGTGCACACGAGTGCATCTCATCTGTCACCCACACCCAGGGCAGCAGTGCTTGTACAACGTGGCTTCTGCAACTGGCAGCTTCTGGCCCCCCAGCCCCCAGTAGGGAATATGAGTTAATGTGGATGTCAGCCTAAGATCCTAGTCAGGGAGGTAAGTGTGTGGGAGGAGGCCACACCCCTGTCCCCCAAGCCAGCTGCTTCCCCAGTGCCCAGATTGCCTGGGCCGGCAGCCTCTGCAGCAAGCCCAGGCCCGTGGGCTGGGAGCAGGGCCTGGGCCCCCCTTCCTTCTTTCACTCGCTGGCTGTGTTACCTGGGTCCTCCCTGCCCTCTCTGAGCCTCAGTTTCCTTTATGTGAATTCAGGGCATTGAGCCCATTGTTCCTGAGGACTCACTCATCTCTAAGCCTGGCCCAATGCCTGGCACTCGGTGGGCACCCACTAGATACTTATAAGGGGAGAAGTGGGGCTGGTCAGTGGAATCCATGTCTCTCAGGCCATCTAAAGTGAGTGAAGAGCTGGGTGCGGCCCACCTGGAGCTGGACTGGAGGCTGTGTTGGGTGGGGCGGTGTGACCTGGAGGTGGGCCGCCCCCCCGGGACACAGCCTCATCCCTGTGAGTGACCTTCATCCTTCCTTCCACTCACATGGACAGCACATCTGTGTGTAGACAGGGTCACCGAGAGAGGCCAAGGAGGATGAGGGGGAAGATCCTGGGTGCAGGGAGAGTCCCGGGGGAGTGGACAGCGGGGACAGAAGCCTGTGGCAGGAAGGAAGGTCTTGGCCTGTGTTCTCCCAGCCCAGCAAGGGTCTCCCTTGGACTTGGGGTTCTGTAGGCTCCTGCCCCCCATCTCTCCCGTGGCTTGCAGGACCTCAACGCAGAGCTCTGGCTAGTGGCTCGGGGCAGACATGGGGGTGACCAGACCCCATGGAACACCATTATCCAGTGTGGGGCCTTGTGGAGATTCCCTGGGCACTTACTTCCACTGGCCTCCTGCCCCCCACCCCTCCCCAGAGCAGGTTCTTCTGGAGCCCGGCTGTTATCTGGACCTGTGTGTACCACTGGACGCCTCCCTCCCTCGCACAGGGTCCTGGTTCATCTCGTCTGTCGCCCCCTTAGAACAGTGGCCTCGACCTCGCCAGATCCTTCAGAAGCACCCCTCCCTGCCCCACCACTGTTTTCCCAACAGCACCCGCCGTGGTCTGAAGACACTTTCTTCTGTTCCTTTTTATTGTTTATCTCCCCAAAACATAAGCACTCAAGTAAGACAGGAGTCTCATTCAAAGTTTGGCCCGAGGCCGGGCACAAAGCAGGCGCTCAGAGGAGGGACCACAAGCCCCTCTCCACGTGGGGATCAGGCGTCCACAGGCTGCGGCAGCACGTGACAAAAGTCAGAAGACAGGACTCCACGGAGGAGTGAGGAGACAGCGGCCCCCCTCGGCCAGACCCTTCTGCCTGGTGCCTTTACTGGGCTCTTAGGAGGAATTTGGTGGTTCAGTCCGCCCGTCTGTGGACACCGTGAAAACAAAGAGAAAACAGACACACACTAAGATACACACATAGATACAGAAACACAGATACACACACATGGACACACAGATACACACATAGACACACACAGAAACACAGATACACACATGTGGACACAGATGATACATAGACACAGATATGTAGACACACACAGATACATAGATACAGAAACACATGGACACACACGTAGACATACGCATAGATACAGATATATGCATGGACACACAATACACATAGACACACAGATACACACATAGACACAGATGATACATGCATAGACACAGATACATGGACACACACACGGACACAGATACACACATAGACACACATGGACAGACACAGACACACATGTAGACACACATGGACATACAATACGCAGATGGACACAGGTAATCTACACATAGACACAGATCTATAGATACACAAAGACATACACGCAGATATATATAGATGCACACATAGACACATACATGTCAATGCATGACAGACACAGACACACACCAATACGCACATAAACCTACAAAGACACAGGTACACACAGATATACACACATATACACATATATACACACAGACACAGATATACACACAGACACATGCAGACACAGATATACACAGAGATACATGGACAGATACACACACATTCAGACACACACATAGATACACAGAAACACACAGACACACAGATACTCACGTAGACACACGCACAGCCACACAGGTCCTGAGCCTCCCTGGGCCCTCCCTTGTGCGGAGGCAGAGGGGCTGGCTGCCGGGGAGGGCACCTGGGGAGGACACGTGGCCCCGTCAGAGACCAGGGAGTGGCTCTGGGGACATTTTTCTTCCAAAGGGGCTGGAGCTCCAGTTAGCCAAGGTGAGTGCCAGGTGGTGACAGGAATGACGTAGGAAAATACTACTGGGCCCGGGCAGGGAGGGCCGCCTGCCCTGGGTGTGAGGTGATTGCTCTTAGACCACACGGTCTGGGAAGGCCTCCAGGCATGGCTTTGCACAGAAGCTTGTACCTGAGGGCTCAGCCCCTTGGAGGCCTGTGGGGCTGGAAGTGCCAAGGCTGGGGTAGGCGCATGTTTGACCCTCTGCGGGCAGAGAAGGCCTGTGAGGTGGGCATTGGGTGAGGGGCCAAGTAGCCTCTGTCAGGTCCGCAGGTGGGGCCAGGCTGTGGGTTGTGTCCTGAGTGAGGGGGCTGTGGGAGGGCTGGGGACAGAGGGGTGACCCTGGGGCTTGGATCGGGAGAGGCTCACTTAGGGTCCGGGTGGGTGGGTCTGAGGAGGGCTGAGGGTGGGGCAGGCAGAGCAGCTGTGTGTTGAGGACAGAGGGAGGTCCAGCCGGAGCCCCGGAGCCCCGGGACGGGCTATTGTTGTGGATGTGTTGGGAATTAGGAAAAAGCTTGTGGATTCTGAGGCCTCCGTGTGCAAAGCCCTGGGACAGACGAGGTCCCCAGGGATGAGGGGGACAGACAGGGTCCCCAGGAATGACGGGGACAGATGGAGTCCCCAGGAATAAGGGGGGACAGATGGGGTCCTCAGGGATGAGGGGGACAGATGGGGTCCCCAGGGATGAGGGGGACAGACGGGGTCTCCAGGAATGAGGGGGACAGATGGGGTCTCCCAGAAATGAGGGGGACAGATGGAGTCCCCAGGAATAAGGGGGGACAGACGGAGTCCCCAGGAATGAGGGGGACAGATGGGGTCCCCAGGGATGAGGGGGACAGACGGGGTCTCCAGGAATGAGGGGGACAGATGGGGTCTCCCAGAAATGAGGGGGACAGATGGAGTCCCCAGGAATAAGGGGGGACAGATGGGGTCCTCAGGGATGAGGGGTCAGATGGGCTTCCCAGGAATGAGGGGGCCAGAAGACCCAAGGGCTGAGGACCAGGCCCGCCCCTCCCGCACCACCAGACTCCAGGAGGGCACTGGTGCTCGTAATTGAAAGTCTTGGTGCAGCTGGGAGGCGTGGAGGATCCCTGGGGGAGGCTTCGTGCTGCAAGGTAGAAAAGCAATTCTCTCTGCACCCTTCATAGGCCTTGCAGTTGACACAGACCCTGTAACGCAAGACAGATAAGAGGAGAAAAACAAACAGAAGCTTAATAGCATGTATACCTTGGTCTGCACGGGACGTACTCAGGGGACAGACTATGTCTCAGAGACGTGGCTTGGAGCTCAGGCTTAAATACCACGTTCGACGGAAACAAAGAGAAAGGGTGTGGGGAGGGGCCCAAGAAATTACCCCAGGCCGGGCGCGGTGGCTCAAGCCTGTAATCCCAGCACTTTGGGAGGCCGAGACGGGCGGATCACGAGGTCAGGAGATCGAGACCATCCTGGCTAATACGGTGAAACCCCGTCTCTACTAAAAAATACAAAAAACTAGCCGGGCGACGAGGCGGGCGCCTGTAGTCCCAACTACTCGGGAGGCTGAGACAGGAGAATGGCGTGAACCCGGGAGGCGGAGCTTGCAGTGAGCTGAGAGCCGGCCACTGCACTCCAGCCTGGGTGGCAGAGCAAGACTCCGTCTCAAAAAAAAAAAAAAAAAAAAGAAATTACCCCAAACTGGGGTCAGGCCTTCTCGTGGATGGGCGTCTCTGGTGACTTCCAGCCGGCCTTCTGGCTCAGGGAGGGAGGCACCCCTGGTGAGTGCAGATTCCTGTACGGGTGCGACTTTCTCTCACAGAAGAGCAGCTTCCACTCTTGCTTGCAGAGTTTCTCCTGTGGCTGCAGTTTCTCAAAATAAGCCGCTCAAAATAATGCTTATGTCAAAGAGGCATATTTTGGGGTGGCATATTCTGGTCTGCTCTACGTGGAAGCGAACAGAAAAATGGGGCAGAGGCTGGGGAGGGGAGCAGGACCGACTTCCAGTTCCCAGACCTGAGTGAGGGAACCTGAGGCTGAGCTCTGGACTTTGGGGTCTGGAAGGGGTTCTCTGAGGACACGCGGGGAGTGGGGGAAACAGCTGCCTCCTCAGGTTTCCCCCAAGGGATCCTGCCTGGGGAGACCTGGACTGGGCGAGGCTTGGCAGCTGCCCTGCAAGGAGGAGGGAGACAGGGCTGCAATGGGAGGTGCGGGGTTGCTGTGATCCCACCCGGGGGTGCTGGGACTGGCCAGAGGACACACGGCGATTTCCCAATGGGCCAGGAAGGAAGGAGGAGCTTTCCAGGCAGAGCATGACCCCGCACAGGAGGCAGAGGCAGAGTCTCCGAGTGTCCCCGTCAGGTCCCTGGGGCTGTGGCAGGGGAAGAAGCCGCAGTACCTCCTGCCCTTTAAGACAGGAGAGGCTGTCGTCCCCGTGTTGCCCAGCAGCTGGTTGGAGCCCAGGACTCCTCAGAGGAGCCAGCGCCTGAGCCCTGAGCTGCCAGCTGGCCTGGCTGACCCAGGAGGAGGCCGCTGTGCGTAAGTAGTGAGATGTGAGAGGAAGCACAGAGCCGTGCTGCTGGTGTACGAAGGGGAAAGAAGGAAGCCTGTCTGAATGGCTGTGCAGGGGATATTAGAAGAGAACTGAAGGAACTCACGCAGTGCTCGTCTGTGAAGGGTGCACCACAATGTATGGACGAGGGTGGGAGACAGAGATGCTGGGCCATAAAGTTTGGGGTGTGTGATGGCGTGGAGGAGAAAGCCTCCTGGGGGCTGTGCCCAGAGGGGTGTGCAGCCCACCAGCAGATGGAGTTTTATGTGCCTCCCACCTCCTACCAGGGGCCCCCCATGACTCCCTGAGGCTCCATCAGCAACAGGATGGCGGGTTTTCCTTCCCACGTGGATGGGGGACGTCCCAGCCTCCTGGATGCCCTCCTGGGATGGGACAGAGGGGAGCACCACCTGTGCCTCTACTCACGCCTGGCCTGGAGTGGCCCAGCGGAGGGTCTGGGTGGGGGCGCTGGAGGGGCCCTCACAGCTCAGGCCTGGCACCTGCACCTTTCTGGATCCCACGATGTTTTGCTAAGAATCACTCATCCAGGACCTACCCAGAGGCTCTGGAGCTGTTTACCACAGGCCAGCTCTGGCCGCAGGCTATTCTGGGAGCCTGGGGGGGCTGGGAGGAGGCTGGGGCTCTGGGTGGCAGGAGGAGAAGGGCCGTCTTGTCCTTACTGAGCGTCCAGTGAGCGTCAGATGCTGCACTACATGCAATTCTAATCCTGGCCTGGCGAAGCCAGAGCAGGACAATATTCCTCCGTCCCCAGGCCTCCCGCTTGGCTGCAGGTGCTGACAGGGAATGGGCCTGGCTATCGGGGCTCACAGGGGAGCCAGGAGAGACACTAGCAGGATAAATGTGAGCTCTGCATCTGCTGGGCTGGGTTTGAGGGACGCGGGGTGGCTGGGGAGGGTGGCGCTGGTCCCTCTGGCTGCTGTCACTGGCCGACCGGCCAGTCCACCCCGACGCTGGACTCCTGGGCTCTCCATTCCCCATCCACAGTCTGAGGGTCTCTGAAAAGATAATTCATTTGTTTTCATTAAAAGCAACAGATCAAGAAGCTGAAAACACAAGAATAAAACAATGTAAATCTTGACTTTATTTTGTATCCCTCACATACAGGATTCACATTCTATTATATACGGAGTATCCACAAAAACTGACCACATTTTGCTCGTCATAAAAATATCAAGAAATTCCAAAAGGCAGACAATCTAGTCTGTCAGGGCGTCTACACACACACGCACTTGTGCGCAGGCACACATGCACAGTCTACAGCTTGTTCGTAGACACAGTGTGGTATAAGGAAACAAAAACTGACTTTAAAAATATTTCTACCTGGGCCAGGCGCGGTGGTGGATCACAAGGTCAGGAGTCTGAGACCAGCCTGACCAACATGGTGAAACCCCATCTCTACTAAAATTTCAAAAAATTAGCTGAGCGTGGTGACAGGCAGCTGTAATCCCAGCTACTCGGGAGGCTGAGGCAGGAGAATCACTTGAACCTGGGAGGCGGAGGTTGCGGTGAGCTGAGATCCGGCCACTGCACTCCAGCCTGGGCGACAAGAGCGAGACTCCATCTCAAAAAAAAAAAAAAGTCTACCTGGAAATTAATATCACAAAGAAAAACACTCATATGTAATTTCTGGGTTTTGAAGGAGCAAAAGGGGCATCACAGTCTGTGTTAAGCGAACACGGATGGGAACAGCACCTGCCGAAATCCGCAGGACGCCCGCGCGGCGCTCGGAGGAACGGCAACCACGTTCATTAGAAAATGATAATGACTGAACATCCGTGAGGCCAGCACCGTGGCTCACACCTGGAATCCCAGCACTTCTCGGTGGCTCACGCCTGGAATCCCAGCACTTCGGGAGGCTGAGGCAGGTTTATCACCTGAGGTCAGGAGCTTGAGAACAGCCCGGCCCACATGGTGAAACCCCGTCTCGACTAAATATACAAAAATTAGCTGGGCATGGCGGCAGGCGCCTGTAGTCCCAGCGACTCAGGAGGTTGAGGCAGGAGAATTGTTTGAGCCCAGGAGGTGGAGGTCGCAGCAAGCCGAGATCGCACCACCTCACTCCAGCCTGGGCGACAGTGTGAGACTCTGCCTCAAAGGGAAGGGAAGGGAGGGGAGGGGAAAGGAAGGGAAGGGAAGGGAAGGGAGGGGAAGGGAGGGGAGGGAAGGGAGGGGAGGGAAGGGAGGGGAAGGGAGGGGAGGGGAGGGAAGGGAAGGGAAGGGAAGGGAGGGGAAGGGAGGGGAGGGAAGGGAGGGGAGGGAAGGGAGGGGAAGGAGGGGAGGGAGGGGAGGAAGGGAGGGGAGGGGAGGGAGGGGAGGAGAGGGGAGGGAAGGGCAGGGCCAGCCTCAGGGGTTTGCACACAGGGAGTCTTTGCTACAAAGCATATGTTGCTGTTACTGTGGTCACTATTTTTACCAAGAAACTTGACCTTTTCACCAGCCTCACCCACTCAGCCCTAAGCCGTCTTGGAATTCTGGACACTTAGGAACAAGATGCCCACATCTGCTTCCCGGGCTCCTGCCCTTCCCTGGGGCTCCCTGTGCTGGAGGCAGCAGGAGGGGTGTGGGAGGGACAGGCCAGCGCTGGGGGACGGACGGGCTGAGGGTGGGCTTGGAGCCAGCACACAGGGGTTAGGTCTGGCTTGTCCCTCGCCAGCCAGACGGCCCTGGGCATGTCATGTTGGGGAATGTCTCAGAGCTGGTTTCCCACGGTGGGAGGGAGCTATTGGCTCTCACCTTGTCATGAGGACTAAGCCAGCTGCTGTCTGTGGCCGGGTCATGGGGCTCTGAGTCCTCTCGTCACTGGGGCTTGGCCCTGACCTCCCCTTCTGTCTCGTGAAGCTGTCAGCTGTGTGGAGACACAGCCACTTCAGTCCTCTCACAAGCCAGGGGCCAGGTCCTGTGCTAGAAACTGGCGCTGGGAGCCCAGGCCCCGCTCTCGTCCTGGGGAAGCTCCAGCCTTGGGAAAAGCAGGTGAGAGACGCAGGTTCTCAGCACCTGACGGAGGGATGCCTCAGGGAGGTGAGGGAGGCCGGGCAGTGTCTGCGGAGGGGCCCTGTGGGCGGGCCCAGTGGATAGGCAGAGAGCACCTCCATGGAGGGGACAGAGACCCTGGTGTGGGCGCTGTGGCTTCTGTGGCTCCCGGTGCTGGCTGTGGGCCGTTTGCCGGTCGGCCTGGCTGTCGCTCTCAGCGGCCGCTTGGAAGCGCGTCCTTTCTCATGAAGACACAGACGTCACAGCACCGAGTTGAAAGGAATCTGAAGAGGACTTGGGGTACTGCTCTGTCGGCCTAGATCACCGCGAGGCCACAGCCCCCCGGTACAGAGGGGCCCAGGGAGGATGGGGACGGGAACTGAAGATGTCGTCAATTAAATCGTCCCCTTCCTCCAACAGGTAGAGTGTGACTCTGTCCATCAACACTCGCTCACTTGCTTGTAGAAAGCCAACGTTGTTAAGATTTGCAGCCGGGCGCGGTGGCTCACCCTGTAATCCCAGCACTTTGGGAGGCCAAGACGAGCGGATCACGAGGTCAGGAGATCGGGACCATCCTGGCTAACACGGTGAAACCCCGTCTTTACTAAAAATATTTAAAAAATTAGCCGAGCGTGGTGACAGGCACCTGTAATCCCAGCTACTCGGGAGGCTGAGGCAGGAGAATGGCGTGAACCCGGGAGGTGGAGCTTACAGTGAGCTGAGATTGCACCACTGCACTCCAGCCTGGGCGACAGAGCGACACTTCGTCTCAAAAAAAAAAAAAAGATTTGCGAAATACTTGTACCTCCAAGCTGGCCGTGACATCATTCTGTGTTTCCCCGGGTACGGAGGAGTAATTTCAGAAGGAGGCATTTTGTAAAATTAAAAGGTATTCACCAAATATTTCATGCATGAGTGTAATCTACAGGCTTGGTGATTCGAGATGAAAACGGATATATCAGACAAACAAGATTGGATATTTAGAAGCAAATTTGAGACTCAAGGGAAAATAAATTACAGGGAACTTCTTATCAGAGCCCGGACATGTCTGGGTCTGGAGTGAAAGCCTTGGGCTATGGCCTCAGGTGTGGAGGACGTGGGGTTCTCTGTCCTATTCAGCCTCCCCTTCCCCCCAGGGGGCGGCTGTGCTATCGCTGGGGCTGGGGCCATTGACTCCCTGTACCCCGCCACCCCCACTGCCAAAGGGGCCAGTTCTGGCTCATCTCCCCCTCCCTCCCCAGCTGTGAGCAGGGCAGGTACCAGCTGTTGCCCAGCTCCATGTGTGAGAGGCATGGATTCTCCAGGTCAGACTCCTCTCCATCAGACCGTTCCACAGGGAGCTGGTGTGAACTTGGAACCAAGGGCCGGGCCGGAGGGGTGTCCACGCAGTGCCGGCCCTTCCTGGGGTTCCCCAGATATGGGCACTGCTGGGTCTGGGGAAGTGAGTTTGCCTCCCTCCCTCCTCAGGGTGGGCTTCGGGCAGCAATTGGCTGCCCAGGGCCTGCCTGACCTCCACCCCCTGCACCAGGGACCTGGGATTCCGGGGCCCACTCTGCACAGAGGCTCTCCAGCCCGGGCGTGGCTCCGCCCCCTCCTCCAGTGTGGACCCTCCAGACAGCTCATTCCCCAGCAGGCCCCTCCATTTAGGGGCCCAGGCTGCTCTCTGCAGGGGCACTGGTCTGTGATGCCAATTTTGAAGTACAGGATTAAAGAAAGCCTAACACGTGGATTATTTCTGACCATCAGAAACTGTACAAGTTACATTTGCTGAAATCTTGCTGCTCTCAAGGGCTGTGGAAAAGAGACACAACCCGAACCCTAACCCTAACCTGGGAAGACCCAGCTCCGACCCACGCAGGGCTCTGGGGACCCGAGGCCTTTGTTGGTGCCGGCCACTCGCCCAGCGCTCCCTCCAAGCACCCTTCCTGGAAAACTCTCACACACCCTTCAGGAGCCTCTTCCGATACCACCACGCCCATGAGCCCTCCCCAGTGGGCTTGCTTCTCCTCCTCCTGGGCGGCCCCACGGCAGCTTGGCCATCTCACACCCCATCCTGGGCCAGAGGCCTTGAGAGCTGGGACTGCCTCACCCTCCCCTGTTGTCCCAGCCCACAGCCGGCGTCGCAGAGGGCCTGGCTCTCCCTCCCACTGCTCCCCGCTGCATCTGGACCGTGTTCCCCGTGTCTCTGGCCCTGTCTCTCCCTCTGCCCCGCCAAACACCAGCTCAGCACCGCCTAAGCTCCTTCCCTGTCTCTCCCTCCGCCCCCTGAACACCAGCTCAGCACCGCCTAAGCTCCTTCCCGGGGACAGCTTTGGGACCTCTTGTCCCAGCCAAATAAACCCTGGGAGCAGCCAGCTACCACTTCCTGCCACTGCGGCTTCATCTAGGACACAAGTCCACGGAAGCAGCTTCTCTTTTCTTGGACTCCGGCAAAGGGGTCACTTGAGGCTGCAGCCGGAGCCCGTGTCCCCGAGGAGTCGCAGGGGAAGGTGCTTCCCGGCAGCTCTTGGGATCGGTCAGGAGTTTGAGAGGAGCCAACAGCAGCTAAAACAGCGATTTCTGCAAACGTCACGATTCAGCAACAGGCCTGCTTCTGCCAACACTCGGGCGGCCGCTGGTCTTCCTGCCTGGGTCCGTTTTCCTTTAGATGCATCTTCCGGTCTGCAAGAATCTGACAGCCGTGATGGTGGCTATCTGCCGTGGGAGATGTAGCTTTTCACCTGTAAAATATTAGTGCTTAAAACCCCCGCTGTGGGACTGGTGTGTAATTCCGGCTGCCGCTTCCCACCCATAATCACCAAATTGGGAGATCCTGTCTCTCCCTCCGCGTCCGGACTCCACCTCCCGGCTGCCTCTGGTCTGGGGGCCCCCACACGATCCAGACACAGCGGGCAGAGGCGTGGTCAGAGAGACTGCCCCTGCAAGACGCCTCCCGGAGGCCTGAAGCCTAGTGGTTCTCAGGCACACAGGGACTCAGGAGTGAGCGCTGGCTGAGTGCCTGCCGTGTGCCCGTGCCGGGCACCTCTACTCACTGTCGTGCAGCAGCAAGACTCCCCGCAGGTGGGTGACCGTGTCCCACGTAAGGCGAGGAAACAGGCTGGAGAACACGAATCGGGTGCGATGCGGCCCCAGAGCCCGCCCCCTCCCCGACGAGGCCTTGCAGAGCCCACCCGCCTGCATGCAGAGACCACACTGTGGCCGATGCCGCCTCCGAGCCGCGAGGGGACAGGCCCAGCTGTGCCATCCTCCTGCACTGCCTCCTCTTGAGTCTGGCCTTTGGGAGGAGGGCAGTGGACACCAGGCCTCAGCATCTCTGGGTTAAACCAAGGAGACACCACGTGGGGGTTTCTACCCGTTTCTAAAATCCGAGCAGGACGCTGCCTTCCTGAACTCACACTGAAGTCAGTCCCCTCCTCACCACTGCAGCCTCAGGGACGTGGTCGGCATTCCCTCCGTGTGGCCTGCTTGTCCTGGCTCCACGTGCGGGTTCCACGCCTGAGCCCGGTCCTGCAGGACGCCCCAGGCAGCAGAGGGAAAGCCAGTGGTCCGGGCCACAGGGAGCCTGGGGTCTCTGCGTTTGCCAGCTCCGGGGCTGGAAGCCTTGGTTTCCTCCTCTGTGCACAGGAGGAGATGCAAATTGTGGAAGATGGGCAACCAGGTGTGTGAAGAGTGGCTGCCTCTAAGATGCTCAGTATCGGGGACCGGCTGAAAGAGGGACATGGTCGGTGTGGCAGGGCAGGAGCCAGGACACTTAGTGCAGGAGGAGCTCCCCGGGAAGCGGAGAGAAGGTTTAGAAAGTGAGGAAGAGTCGGAGGCAGCAGGTTGAGGGAGTCCAGTAACCACAGGGCCTCGGGCAGGACACTCGTGACGTCCGCCAGGCCTCAGCGGTGTCCTGGAGGGAAGGCGCTCCAGAGGCGGTCACAGACCTCTGCCGAAGCAGGAGGCTCTGCTCACCGTGAGCTCACACACATGTGCATTTGGGTTCGATTATCCAGCTCACGGAGAGCAGCCAAGCCGGGGGCAGCACTTCCCACCCCTCAGACCCCCTGATCCGGCCCCAGGGTGAGGGACTGGTTTCCTACCACAGGCACCAGTGGACTCCTTTCCCCAGTAGAGCTTGGATGTGGCCAACAAACTGCTCAGCCCACATGCTGGGCCCTCAACCCAGCACTCATCCCACTGCTGTTGCAGACAGACCCAATCTGGGGTGATAGTTGGAGCCAACCTACATGTCAGACGCAGCCCCGAGCCCACACCCCATCCATCCCGAACAGCTGACAGCAGTTCTCAAAGCAGGATTCACTGCCCTCAACCTCCCTCCACCTCAGGGTACCGTTTCAGACCCTGGCGGGACCTAGCCCAGGGCCACAGCCTCACACCCGTCCTGGGGCTGGGAGCTGGCAGCATCTCCTGGACACCGAGAAGCTCTGGACCTGGATGTGGATGAGCTTCAGCAGAAAGAGGCATCCTCCCCGGGGCCGGCCAGGTCACCCAACTGACCCGTCGACGTGTAGGGCCGTGGCCGACTTCGTGGTGCTGAGTTGCTGTGGAATCCTCCAACCTTTCTGTGCTACAATTTTCAATATTTTGAATGACATGAACGATTATGCAATGTGAGGTATCATTATTGTAAGAAATTGCATCATGATTGCCCTCCTCCGGGCTGACAGAGGAAACCTGGAGAAGGCCCAGATAGGCTGTTCCCACTCCTGCCCACCTGGGCAGCAGGACATGCCCACCAGCCTGGGCTTTTTCAAGACCTATCAGCAAGCAGCGGTGATGGAGACCCCAAAGGCGGGGTGGAGGGCAGGGAGGTGTGCAGGTGTGTGTCTGGGCAAGCGTGCATGCACATGTGTACACATACCTGTATCCGTGTGTGGCCATATACATGTAATACATATGCACATGCCAAACACACATACATGCACACATGCCTGTAAATGCATGCACATGTGTGTTCATACAATATACATGCACACCCACACGTGCATGCATGCCTGTACATATATGTGCCCAAACATGCATACATGCCTGCACATACATGTGCCCATATACATATGTGTGAACATGTTTGCCAATCGCACATGTGTACCACATGCACACACGCACAGGTCCATGTAGGCAAATGCGCACATGCATGTACCTCAGGGCACACACATGTTCGTGCATATACACATGCACTTGCTCATATGTGTTCATGTAAACATAGGCGTGTGCATATGCCTGTGCACACACACATACACAGCCACACACTCCCTTCTTCAGCAGGAACCATGATGCAGACCTTCCATGTACCCAAAAGCTAAGTGGGCAGCCCTGGCAGAATCAGATGCCACAGGCAGTGCCGAGACTGGTGCAGAGCCTGCCATGGGAATAACATGTAAGAGACAAAGTCTAAACACACCCCCATCTCCAAAGCACCCCACACACTCACAGAGGCCGGGTCTTCCCGCTGGCTCCGCTGCTCAGATTGGAGCTGACACCAGGCTCCCCGGGCTCCCAGCCTCACCCACATGTCCTTCTCTATGACCGTAGCTTGCCACAAAGTCCTTTATTCTGTTTCTTCATGATTTTCTCCCTGAAACATGGAACTCAAGAAGAAAATGCAGTTTTAGTACCCGAAGACAGAAATGCGACCGCAAGCCTTGAGCTGTATCTCGCATTAAAAAAGTTAAGGCCCAAATGCGAGGAGACTTCAGCTCTGAGGATGGGGGAGTTGGCAGCTCCTTCCCAGGTGCTGCAGGCGGTGGCCCTTAGCCACACTGAAGACCCCTGCCCCTCTCTGTGGTCCTGCGGGCTGGGAATGCCTCTTGGGTGGGGAGGGGCTACCGCAGGAAGCAGCGGTGGCGGTGCATGTAAGGTAAAAATAAACAGAGATGCCGAGGCTTTTGCCAGGCCAACCTCTCTGCTTCTTCAAGGCCTGTTCCTCCAAGAGCTGGGAGTCGTGGCCACCACGCGCCAGGGTCCTGTTCACCCTGCCCTGGCCCCGCCCTGCCGTGCCTTTCTTGCTGACACGGCCTCCCAGGGGTGCTCCTTGGCCCCTCTGCAGGGGGAGGACAGCTCAGGGGAGCAGTGAGGTGGGGTCGTGCGGGGCACACCCAGACATTTGGTTGCCACGCTGGCTCCGGCCAGCACAGGCGGCACGAGGCCCATAGAGCGCCTGGAACAAGCCCCACATGGCATTGTCAGGTGGAAAATGCAGGGTCCAGTGCCCAAAAAAGAGACTAAGCAAAGATATTAGGCCTGAAGCACCTTTCCAGCTTTCCTCTTAAAAAAAAACGAAGGCAGAAACTTTCTCTCTAGGCCAAGGATAAATTAGCTAAGGACAAATGCAGCCCACTGATCATTTATCATCACGAGCCCAGAGAGGATCCTGGGAGCCCTGTCCTGGCCTCAGGACTCAAGGGCAGAAGCTGCTGCTTTCCCTCATTATTTCTATTTTTAACAATTGCGTTCAGGCCTCCTGCAAAAATAGCAAGAGGTAAGGCCATTTCAAGCACTAACATGCTCCTCTTTTGTCAGAAAACCCCGGGATGCAGGAAAAAGCAGCCAGGACTTCAGCAAGGTGGCACCGGCAGAGCTGAAATGGTCCTTCGCTATGCCCTGATCCGCCGCCCAGCAGTACTGGGGTAAACTGAGGCCAGAGAGGGAAGGCAGGTGCCCAGGCTCATTCAGTGACTAAAATCCCAGAGCACTGGCTGCTGGCCCCTCTGAAATGCAGGGCCGGGTGGCCAGGCCTGGCTTCCCTTGGTTGACAGTGGGACCTGGTCCCTGCCTGGCAGAGGAGCTGTGAGGGCAGAGTCCCTGCCACTAGGCATCCCACTTCTCTGCTGTGCACCTGCCTAAGCAGACCCTGAGTTGGTGTGCATCACCTGGCCCCGCAGAAGCCAGGCACGCTCGGGGTCCCACCACAGGGAAATGAGGACCTGTCCCTTTGGAAGGCAGCGTAGGGGTGCAGAAAGTGGAGCCTCCTTCATGCATCCCTGTGTGCACAGGCATGTGTGTACGTGTACATGTGCGTGTATGTACAAACATCCATGTGTGAGTGTGCGTACACATGTGCGTGTATGTGTGTGCGTACCTGGGTTAGCGCCTGTCTGCATGTGCACAGCCACCCCCTCGAGGCCCAGGGAATGGGGCCTCTTTTAAAATGGCCAGAGGCTCCAGCTAGCTGCCTGCTCTTCCCCACCCAGGGTGCTGGGCATGGGACCCCCATTTTGAGGGGCTGCACTGAGACTGAGACAACCCTGGGACCCAGGCCCTGCCTCTCTACACTGGAGTCACTCAGAGAGGGTAACAGCCAAAATTCGTTCCTTGACTGCCAGGCACCAGAACGCCCTTGGCTGCCGCGGCCTCTCCCTGGCACGCATGGAGTCTGGGCTCCCTGACCCTAACTCTGACCCTAACCCTGACCCTAACCCTCACCCTGAACCTCACCCTGACACTGACCCTGACTCTGACCCGAACCCTGACCCTGACCCTCACCGTGACCCTGACCTTAACCCTCACCCTGACCCTGACCCTAACCCTGACCCTGACACTGACCCTAACCCTGACCCTGACCCTAACCCTGACCCTGACACTGACCCTAACCCTGATCCTGACCCTCACCCTCACCCTGACCCTGACCCTAACCCTGACCCTGACACTGACCCTAACCCTGACCCTGACCCTGAATTTAACCCTCACCCTATCCCTGACCCTCACCCTGACCCTGACCCTATCCCTGACCCTGACCCTAACCCTGACCCTGACCTTAACCCTCACCCAGACCCTGACCATAACTCTAACCTCACCTCACCCTGACCCTGACCCTAACCTGAACCGACCTTAACCCTCACCTTGACCCTGACCATAACCCTAACCCTCACCCTCACCCTCACCCTCACCCTGACTCTGACCCTGACCCTGACCCTCACCCTGACCCTGTCCCTAACCCTGACCCTGACCCTAACCCTGACCCTGACCTTAACCCTCACCCAGACCCTGACCATAACTCTAACCCTCACCCTCACCCTGACCCTGACCCTAACCCTGACCCTGACCTTAACCCTCACCTTGACCCTGACCATAACCCTAAACCCTCCCCTCACCTCCCCTCACCTGACTCTGACCCTGACCCTGACCCTCACCCTGACCCTGTCCCTAACCCTGACCCTGACCCTAACCCTGACCCTGACCTTAACCCTCACCCTGACCCTGACCATAACTCTAACCCTCACCCTCACCCTCACCCTGACCCTAACCCTGACCCTGACCCTGACCTTAACCCTCACCTTGACCCTGACCATAACCCTAACCCTCACCCTCACCCTCACCCTGACCCTGACTCTGACCCTGACCCTGACCCTAACCCTGACCCTCACCCTGACCCTGGCTCTGACCCTGACCCTGACCCTGACCCTGATCCCGAGGGTCTCGTTGCGTGTCACCTGCTGAGTGTGGCTCGGGAGCGAGGGTCTCGGAGCAGGAGGGGCTCTCTTTGGAATTCACCCTCTGCAAGGCTTCCACACCGGCCGGCCTCCTCTTGGTGGCTACTGTGCCTGGGCCCTGGTCTGGCCCCGCGGTGACCTCGTGCCAGGACTGCGGAGCCTCCCTCAGAGCCCCGGGCCCCAGGGTCCCTGGAGATGCTCCTGCTCCCCAGTGATGGGTCCTGGAGAGTCCACAGCTGCACTCAGAAACCAGCATCCGGAATCCGAAATCAAGGTCACAGGACCAGTGTGTCCAAACTGCCCCTAAATCCGCGGCCAGGCCCTTTCCCGACAGACCCCCAGTTAGCTCCCATTGCAGGCAGGCAGCCAGCATTCCTGAGGCCTCAGGCTGTCCTCTCTCCACTCACGGCAGACCCCCCACTCCCTTCCTCACCCCGCTGCTGGTGAACCAGGCGGCTCTGCTCATCCTGTGTCCATTAACTCCCTCGTCTACGGCCCCTGGGGTGGGCTGGCCCCGCCGAGAGAAGGTTCCCTGGGGAGGTCCCTGCCCCATCTGTGGACATGGCGCTGAGACCCCCTCACAGTCCTCAGAGAACCCAAACTTCAGCACTGGCAGCCTGGGGCGGCCCCCGTCCTCCGAGAGCCCCAGTTGGACGGGGCTGGCCTGGGCCCTCTCCCCAGCTCCTCTGACCCGCTCTTGTCAACAGGTATTTTTCAGGCTTCGTGGTTTCCCGACGGCCCGCATCCCTCTCCTCACTCCTCTCGAGTAGCCAGTGTCACCGACGGGCTGGGGTGGGCCGCCTGAGAGGAGCTGCCCCCCTTCTCTGCACATACCTCCAGCTTGCCCCGGAGACCCTCATGGCAGAGGGATGTTCCTGTGAACATCAGGTGCCCCTCACTCTCCAGGAAGGGCCCAGGCACCCTCTGGCCTCCAAATCTCGCCGGCTTTGCTACCCCCGGAGGGAGCTTGCAGAGAGCAGAGTCCAAGGCCCTTGATGCCAGGATGGTGGGGGTCCCGGGGCGGCCACGGCTCCTCAAGCCCCAGAGCTGTGTCTGGTGTGGTGTTCCACTGAGCAGGGTTTGCAGGCCGGTATGGAATTCCAGGAGCAAAGCCCTGGCCTCCCAGCCCCTGCACCCTGCCCGATACCTCCCGCTTGTCCCCACGTGCGTCTCAACCTTGCATCCAGGCTGGACCCTCACGAGGGAGCTGAGCCCTCCAGGGGCCCTCCGCCCATCTGCACGTGTGGGTGCTGTGCCTGGCTCTCTCTCTCCACAGTGTCCAGTACAGGACTGAAGCATGCCCCAGCCAAAAAAGCAGATGGCTGCATATTGAGATTTTTAAAATTTCTGTGAATGTAATTTTTAAAAATCACCTGAAAGTAAAATGATCATTTCTCAACATAATATCACTCAAAGAAGTTACTAAGTGCTTTCTTGGAATTTGAAATATCCACCTGAAGACAGGAAGCCAGAGACAGAAGAGGAGGTGTGAGCCACGGGGCTCTGGCCAACACCCCCCGCACCTGAGGGAGCCCCTCCTGGAAAGCAGTGAGAGAAGGGTGCAGGCTTTTAGTGAGAAAAGGGCTGCCCTGCAGTGCCATGGCCCTGGGCTTGTCTCCACACACAGGCACTCCTGGCACCCTAGGCGGGGCGGAGACACAGCCTTCCGTGGGGGTGTCGGGAGGAGGCCGGGGTGGCCACAGGTGGGCGTGCGCTGCTGCTCTGAGACCAGCCGTGTTGAGTGGCTGCGCTGGAGATAGCGGCTTCCCAGACAAGGGGAGCTGGGAGGGGGGTCTGGAGTCGACATGGCTCCACTTCAGCTTCCGGCAGCCTCAGGACAGCCAACGCCTGACTGGGAACGAGGTGGTTACATGGGCCCTTGCTGGGGACAGCTTTAGACGCTGCTGTGTCGCACGCACAGAGCTCAGACTTGATGTAAATTGCAAGACGGCAGAGGTGCCAGTAGCAGCCAGCACTCCTCGTCTGTTGCTGCTCAGCAGATGACCCTGGCCTGGTGTCCTGAACAACAGGACGACTTGCCTCCGTGTTTTCTGTGCCGGGCGGCCTCTCCCGGCTGCGTGGTCTCCAAGCTCACTCACGTGGCTGCTGGTGGGATTATCTCCTGGGGCTGCCGGGCACTCCCCGGGGTTCCTGCTGCGTGCGCCCCTCCATCCCTCACTTCTGGATGCTCCCCAGAGGATGCCAGCAGGAGGGTAAGAGAGGCCACAGTTGTTCCAGCCTCAGCCCAGGGGAGGCAAGGTAGCCTCAGGCCACCCCAGGGACGGGCTGCACGGGGCAGACACCAGGACATAAGCTCATGCGGGCTGACCTGCACATGGTCTATCATGTGCCCCAGATGCCCACTGATGGCAGGGCGGGTGCACAGCCTGTGGGGTATGCATAGGAGAACCTGGACAGCAGTGAGAAGTGAGGACCCTGCCACTCTGACGTAGCTATGACTGGACTCGTCTCAGCCATGATGCTGAGACCAAAGGGAAGACCCACCTACAGGACCTGTCCACGTTCCGTTTATAGAAAATCCTACGGCAGAGTCACCCGCTCTGTCTCTCGCCCTCCTGAGAGCTAACTCTTGGGGGTCCCGTCGGCGCCCAGCGAGTCACCCGCTCTGTCTCTGGCCCTCCTGAGAGACCCCAAACGTCTCGCCTGAAGCAGGTGCTTGTGGCCTTGCAAATCTGCTCTGCATCTTTGGAAATCAAGACCCAGAAGTGATTCACTCTCACCAACCCCACAAGGCTGTTATTCGATAGAAGAAACAAGTGACAAAAATAAAAAGAAGAAGATGACAAACTTCCATTTCTGAAGACATTTGTGGTATTGCCTGTCAAAGTATTTAAACTGGGAAACAAGACAGCGTTTCCAGCATTCAAAGGATGGACGGTGACTCGTGACTTAGGAAATCGTCGCAATATGTACAATTATCGGCAATGACGTTTTCAGAAGACAGATCTCGAGAAGACAGTGCCGACATTCCACGTGCACTAAGACAGAAACCACGCAGGACGCGGCCCCGTGAGCACTTCAAGGGAGTGTAGATCTGTGTGAAATAAAAAGAACGTGTCAAAGTAACAGACAGTGGGTGTGTGGCTTCCGCAAGTCTCTTTCACAAGAGAGCTTTTGCCCGTAGAGGAGACGTAGGGCATCAGGGCCCCGCCAAGTGGGCAGGAGCCGCGGGGCCGGGTGTGCAGGATCCAGGCAGACCGTGGTGCAGGGCGGCAGAGCCCCGTCTGGGAGGAAAACAGAGAGTCCAGGGCTGGAGGGAGCCGAGGCCGGGCGCCCAGGCTGAGAAGCGGCTGGCAGGCTCCGCTCCAGCCCCCTGCCCTGATTCATCACCACACGAGAAGCAAAGATCGGTGACGTCAACATTCTCCCAAGATGATGATGGAGAAACTAATTATGGAGAAAAAAAAATGTTAAGAGAATGGAAAGCCAGGTGTGCTGTGTGCACAAACATAGTTTTACCTTTGAATCGATTGTGATCAGAGAGCCTGATGTCTGGAGTGCTGTCCGGGGGACAGGACGCCTGGCCTTCCTTCCGCCATCCTGGCTGTTACTTAACCAGGGTCTTGATGGCAAGAAACAAATCACCCACTGGTTCGTTTTACAGCTCATTAGGCAGGCACAGCAGACACCCATTACTGCCTTTGGCATTAAGGAGATTTGGAGACGTAGGTACTGCTAATGACGCTGGAATTAGCAAAGGTCAGAGCGAACGTTAATGGAATTCTCATCCCCATAGAGTAAGTGGATCCATTTCCTGGTAATGGTGTGGGAGCTATTAAAGTAAGGCTGGAACCCACACAACGAGGAGGTGGCAGATCCGGGCAGGACCGAGGCCTCTGCCTAATGCACTGGTCTCTAGCGCCTGGGCCAGGCCCTCTGGGAGGGGAGTGGAGGGGCGGGAGGGGAGCGGCGCGGAGGGGCATGTCTGTGTTCCCCGGGCGCGCGCGGGGCACAGGCCGACCTCACGGTGCTGTTTCCAGCAAAGGCTCCACTTAACCATTTCCCCAGCAGGGTCTTCAGCTGAGGCCGAGCGTTGCTCAGGTCCATTTTTCCTTTGAAATGATCCTGGTGAATTTTACCGTGGAAGCGTTTTAGATTCACTGGATCATACAAGTAGATAGAGAGAGAGAGAAACGGACTCACCATCACCCAGGCTGGAGTGCGGTGGGGCGATCACGTCTCACCGCGGCCTCGACTTCCTGGGCACAAGCGGTCCTGCCGCGGCGCCTCGCCACCTTTTACTTTTTGTAGCGATGAGGTCTCGCCGTGTTGCCCAGGCTGGCCGTAAAGACCTGGCATCAGCAATCTGCCCACCTCGATCTCCCAAACTGCTGGGATGACAGGATGGGCCCCCACCATATATTTTTCATTTTGAGGATCTGCAAATAAAATGGAACAAAACCTCAAAATGTGACTGCTGTGCGAGTTTTGAGGTGGGGGTTGGCAGAATCCTCCATCAAGCCTCTCACCAGACCTCGGGCAGCAGGGACATCCCTGCAGCTGTGTGGGATCTGAGGGGCCCTGGTGAGACCTTGGACTGTGGGGAGTTCCCGCTCTCCCTTTAGACAGAGACACCAGCCAACGAGGGGACCCACACAGGCGTCTCCTCAAAGTGGACGCTCACCTGGGGAGGGCGACTTGGCACCAGCACCTCCTTGCATGGTGAAGAGCAGCGTGTGGCTTCAGAGACGGACCTGCCAGAGACACACACCTGCCAGGGACGCCGACCCTCCAGGGACACCGACCCTCCAGGAGACGGACCTGCCAGAGACACGCACCTGCCAGAGACACTGACACTTCAGGAGATGGACCTGCCAGGGACACCGACCCTCCAGGAGACGGACCCGCCAGCGACACCCCAACCCCAGCCGGACTGAGGATGGCCCAGCCTCTGGCCAGGGCCTGTGCAGCAGCTGCCCCGAGGTCAGGACTTGGTCCACACCGCCAGTGTCTCTGGTTTGTGACCACCACCCTCCCTGCATCACTCCCACCTCAGGCCCAGCCAGAGAAGCCACGGACGCTCCTCCAGCCTGACGTGTAGGACGGCCTGCTGCCGGCAGCCTGGAGCCCCCCCACCCGCTGGACACAGTGACGTGCCGCCCCGAGGCCACCAGCGGCTCCTGAGCCTGCGTTTGTTCCCATCGCAGGCCTCTGTGTGTCTCCGCGTGCCCCGTAGGTCTGGTCATAGATGAAGGAGACGCCATACATCAGAGGCAGCACCACCCTCAGACTTAGATGAGGCTCTCGGTGGGGGGCAGAGCCGATGCTCCCTTTCTGTTGGCTTGTGTTCTCCTTTCTCAGGGGCTGTCCTGGAGTCGCCGTAGACCTGGACACAGTACAATCGAGAGGTGGGGTCCTGGTGCTCACCGTCCTAGTGGCGACACTGTGAAGCGTCTGGCTGCCGATTGCACGGAAGTGCACGGCTGGTGAGGAAGCTCCCAGCGTCATAGGAAGCCCATTCCCCATGTCGTGAGACGGGACAGCGACCGAACAGAGAGCCTGTTCCTCACACAGGTGCTGACTTGGACCTTATGACGTGCGTGGTCACGACGCAGCATCTGCCGCTGGGCCCACCCCAACGTGTAACCAGCAGATCTGGCGCTCGCCTCAGCTACCGCAGCCCCCGCAAGGTGTCCCCTGTGATGAGCTTCGTGTCTGCCTTGGGGGCCTCGGGGGCTCTGACAGGAGGGCTGGCCTTGCGCTGTCTTGAGTGGAAAAGAAGGGAAGTGTCCTTGGAAGGGAAGGTTAGGGAGCAACTTCGGGGGCAGCTGGGAGAAGAAAAGGGCTCTGAGGCTGGCCTGAGGGTCCTGCCTCCACAAAAAGAGGAAGGGGAAGCTGATGGGATGCCGGGAGCACCAACTCCCACTGGGGAGGAGCCTAGCCTGCGGGCAGAGCCTCCAGCCGGCACCAAAGGGGACGCCAGGGGCCAGGTCTCGGGAGGAAGGCAGGGTTGGTGAACACCAGGAACCTCCACCCAGGGGCCTCAGCTAAGCCTCCTTCTCAGGGACGCCCTCACTCCAAGACGTCTCAGCACAGGGGCCTCCCCAGGGCAGCCGCAGCCTCAGGAAGGGGCTGTGAGCCCCACACCCCACTTCCTTCCAAGCCCACGCCTTCCCACAGCCAGCTCCGGGGTCGGGGCCCAGATGGCTGGGAGGGGCTGGGCCTTGTGGGCTCACCAGAGACACTGTGGGGTAAGCAGCCAGCTGGAGGGTTAATTTTATAGCCGTGAGGAACACGGCTCCTTTCGGGTCCCTGGTAGGGCTGGGAGCAAGGGGCTGTGTCTACACAGATATCTCCATTGTGAGGTTGATGCAGGGACTTGATTCAGACGCCACATTCGGACGTGGATCTGAACAGAACTAGGGCACCCCACCTGTGTGGAGCACTTGCCATCCTGTCGTGAGCCCAGCACCCCACCTGTGTGGAGGACTCGTCATCCTGTCATGAGCCGGGGGCCAGCGGTGGCCTGGCATGGACATGGGCACACTGAACCCACCCCACAGCCCCCATGGTGGCCAGGCCTTTGCCGGAGCCACAGGGCCCTGCCACATGCCCCACACAGGGAGGCCCGCAGATCCCCCAGGGAAAAGCAGGTGTTGTCAACACCAAACCACAGGTATCAGGGCCCTACAGGGCTTTCAGACACCCCCCACCAGAAGGTCAGACTCTCGGTCTCCGTCGAGCCCCAGCACGAGGTCTGTGCAGAGAGTGAGGGCGCTGACTCCCTAGCAGACCTCCTTGTCTGGCCACGCGTGCCCTGTCCCCAGCTGTCCCTGTGCCTCCGGCCACTCCTGGGCCTTCCTCCCACCGTTTCCTTGGGAAACACACAAGCATTTGCTCCTTCCCCGTCTCCACTCATTAAAGGCCTTTCACTCCCCAACCACTCACAGCTACTTCCTCTGAGCAGACCTCTCCGGGCACCCGGTGGCCCCACACCCACTGCCTGCGTCCTGCTGTGTCCCCTGAGGCTGGGGTGAGACTCTCACATGTGAGGATGCAATACACAAGGAAGGAGAGAAGAAGGGAGGGACAGAGAAATGGGAGGAAGGGAAGAAAGAAAGGAGGGAGAGAGGGAGGGAAGGAAGGAGGGACAGAGAGAAGGAAGGAAGAAGGGAGGGAAGGAAGAAGGAGGGAAGCAGGGAAGGAGGGAAGCAGGGAGGGAGGGAAGGAGGGAGAGAAGGAGGGAGGATGGAAATAAGGAAAGAGGGAGGGAAGAAAGGAGGGAGAGGGAGGGAAAGAGGAAGGGAGGGAAGGGGGGAAGCAGGGAGGGAGGGAAGGAGGGAGAGAGGGAAGGAAGGAGAAAGAGAGGGAGGGAAGGAGAGAGGAAGGGAAGCAGGGAGGGAGGGAAGGAGGGAGGGAGAGAAGGAAAAAGACAAGGAAGGAAAGAAGGAAGGAAGGAGGGAGGGAAGGGGGAAGAAGAGAAGGAAGGAAAGAAGGAAGGGGGAAGGGAAGGAGGGGAAGTTCCTCCACAAACCAGCCACCTGCCCTCATCACAGCCCTAACAGGACGGCCCAGCCTTTAGCCCACAGGGGGATCTTTAGCTGCTACCTGTATGTACTCAGAACCGTTTACGGTTGCTAACAAAGGGGTAAAATCGCGATTCTCCAGCAAAGGGAAAATGGGCACATGTCGAAGATTTCATTTAATCCATTGACAAACGTGGGGCGACGTGATGGCAGAGGCTGCGACTGGCTGCCGAGCGCACTTCACAAGCGAGCTGCTGACACGCAGTCTGACAAGAAAGGCGGAGACAAGACCTCTGGGTTATGGGCTGGTTAGTGTCCGACCGGCCTTCAATCTGCGGATTATCTGTCTCCCTGGACAGAGATCACTGCGTCTGCCTTGGGCTAAAATCCAGGTAACGGGGGACGTCTCTGAGCCTGGAACCTTTGAACTAAGTCCCCCCCAGCATAGGCCTCAGGAACTGCCCCCCAACCCTGCCCATTTTAGGGGCTTCGTTGCAGGTTTCAGATAACTTTTTCTGACAATAATTAACTTTCAATGTATACGAAGAGAAATGATCACAAAACATCGAACCTGTGGCAGAAAGTCTCCCGTGTAAATACGTTTATCTAAGTAAAACGTTAGTTATTTTAAAGGAAGGTATGTTCTTAAGTAAACATTGCGTAGACACCTCCCCGTCCCGCGGTGCCACAGGCTGTGAGTGACATTGTGTTAAACTGCCGGGCGAGCCAAATCCTAGCTCCATAATAAACGATGTATTTAATTCAGTGATGCTATCTTTCCATTGCAATCAAGTTTCTAAATATTTGGGAGGAAGTCCTGGCTGGTCCTGGCGCCCGCCTCCGCCTGTTCCCTCCCCAGGGCGAGGCTGCCTTCTTCCCAGGTTTGGAGAAGCCGTGTCCTCCGAGGCAGTGGTGCGCTGGGGCTGCTATCAGCAGACATTATGCTGAGGAGCCCCGGCCTGGACACGGGAGCCCCCACGGTGGCCAGTCCCCCCGCCTTCTGGGCACGTCCTGTGGCGGGGGGTGGGTGTGGGGTGGAACTTCCTCTCCCGGACAGGCCAGCCACTCAGGAGGGGGCCCCGTGCCCTGCCCGCATGGGCTGTGCTGGTCTTCAAACGGGCCTGAGGGTCAGCAGAACATTGGCAGGTGGAGAGGGAAGGAGAAACAGCATCCAGTCAGCACACACCCTAAACAGCAGGTGCACA
This sequence comes from Trachypithecus francoisi, assembly GCF_009764315.1. NCBI lineage: Eukaryota > Metazoa > Chordata > Mammalia > Primates > Cercopithecidae > Trachypithecus > Trachypithecus francoisi. The sequence continues at coordinate 110,492,338 of NW_022681469.1, forward strand.
GTGTGGAGTTGGAGCCACATGTCTCTGTGGGGAGGAATAGGGGTTTGAGGGGAACATGGGGAGGGGCTCAAGGCACCTGGATTTAATCTTAGAGACCAATCGGGGGAAAGGGAGTGCCCACACAGGGTCTGTGCCCATGAGTACTGCTGTGGCTCTGTGCACGTGGTCAGGGCCTGCACTGAGAGGAGACTCGTTGGCAGAGATCGGGCAGACGTGAGCCCTGCCCGTGATGGCCAGCTCTGCTCCCCTGAAGGCCACGGAAGGGACGTTTTTCTCCGCCCCCCTAAGGTGGGCTTTGGCCATGTGGGCGCTGGTGGATGTCCGCAGGCCCTGCCATGTGTTCCAGGGAATCGGCTTCAGGAAGAACATGCCTGGAGCTCAGCAGAGTGAGGGGTACGCAGAGCAGACCCGACCCGAGCCGCAGCCTGGACCCCCACCCGACACTCAGAACCACGAGCGAGAGACTCTCTTGTGCTCACTGGGGGCCGAGGCCGTGGAACCGCCTGGCAGCACCCACTGCCTCGACACCTGCCAACACGGAAACGGGCACGTTGAGGTCAGAGAGGAGGCTGGGGCACACTCCTCCCTCGCCCCCAACCACCCACCCTCCAAGCCTCGGTTTAGACGTTCCCTCCTCAGACCAGCGTTCTCTGCCCTGAGCCACGGTGGCGCGTCACTCCAGGGCCTGCGTGCCTCCTGCCTGTCTGAGTCCGACCTCAGCTTCCAGCCAGCAGCTCGGGAACCACCCCCAGGTTGTGCAGCTGCTGAGCTGAAAAACAAATGAACAGCTCCCATGTGCAGGTCACCTGGGTGGGGTGTACGGCCGCACGCAAGGCATCAAGAGTGGGGGAGGCACGTGCAGGTCGGCCGGGTGGGGTGTACGGCCGCACGCGAGGCATCTAGAGTGGGGGAGGCTCGCTTCTCCTGTGGGGACCTTGCTTTGTGTGGCTGGACAGGCACCGTCCTCGTGGTCGCCTGGGACTTGGGCCTCTCTCCACCACCACAGTCCAGGAAGAGGGGTGGCCAGTCCTAGCGCTCGAGCTGAGCTGCCCTTGGTGGCTGCGGGGACGAGGCACTGATGTTGATGGTGCAGTAGGGAAGGGGGATGTGACGGATGAAAAGGAGACCCCGATTTAGCAGGAAGCGTGGAATTCTGTGATCCCGTGCTGCTTGTCCATGCAGAGCTTTGGGTGGTCCCCAGACCCTGCTGTCTTGAGAGGAAGAGGAGTCCTGGCGGCCACAGCAGAGCACTGACCCCTCAGTGGTCTGCTGACCACACAGCAGGGCCCTGGTCTCCAGACTGGCCACCTAGAGTCCTCCACCAGCCCCAAAGGGAAAGGAGGTTTGCCAGAGGGACCTTGGAGTCACACGTGTGGCCCCAGGATGGCAAGGACAAGCCCGATGGCGAGGTGATGCTCCTTCCATAAGGGCTGGTTAGAGTCACTCAGCAAACCGCCCCACACCTGCCACGGGCTTCCCCTCCCTGGGCACCAGTGGCCACCCTAAGCTCAGAGACGTGGTGGAACCCCTCCCGTGTGGCATGTGCTGAGACTGATGGAGGTGCAAGCTGTGAGGAGTTTGTGGCCACAGCCAGCTCTGAAGACAGCACCTCCGAACCAAGCAGACTGTGGGAAACTGGTGGCCGCTGTGATTGGGAGACCGGGGTGTGACTTGCTCCGCTTTCAAGAAGAGAGACTTTGGAGAACTGTTATCAAAAACGGCTGCTGTGTTGCAGGATGACACGGGAACTCTGCTGTCAATATTTCTGTGCCAAGGCAGCACAGGGGCGTACGGGGGCCCGAGGGCCTGTGGGTTTGCTTTATCCTTTCTAGGATGTCTGCAACATTTTTTGGATGTGAAAGTTTGTTCTGAGCACGACAGTTGGAAAACTGCCGTCCGTGTCCTCTGAGCTGGGATCCATCTGCTGCAGGGAAGGATCTTTGCTTAGCAGAGACCACATCACACTCCCAGGATGATGACAAGGGCATCTCCTGCAGGGTCCTGGGGACAAACCCTGCTGGCATCCGTCACGGGGGAAAGACGGGGTGGAGGGCCCAGTGAACTGTGTGGATCTCTAGATCCACTGTCAGTGGCAATCCAGTCTTTATTATTATTATTATTTTTTTTTTTTTTTTTTTGAGATGGAGTCTCGCTCTGTTGCCCGGCTGGAGTGCAGTGGCCGGATCTCAGCTCACTGCAAGCTCCGCCTCCCAGGTTTACGCCATTCTCCTGCCTCAGCCTCCCGAGTAGCTGGGACTACAGGCGTCCACCACCTCGCCTGGCTAGTTTTTTGTATTTTTTTTTAGTAGAGACGGGGTTTCACTGGGTTAGCCAGGATGGTCTCGATCTCCTGACCTCGTGATCCACCCGTCTCGGCCTCCCAAAGTGCTGGGATTACAGGCTTGAGCCACTGCGCCCAGCCCTTTATTATGTTTTAAATGCCATTTTGTCTGATTCAGTCTGGCTTTGGTTTTTATTATGCCCTGCTGGCCTCTGGGGTGAAGGGGACGACAACAGTCACCACAGTGGCTGGAGATGAGCCCACACGGTCGTCTTCCCCAGCGAGGACCTTCCCTCCCATAGGAGGGTGGGTCAGAGGACACAGAAGGCGCTGGCAGTGACCAGAAGCCATGTCCAGCCTCTTCTCCCCCAGCTCCTGGAAGCAGATTCCGTCTGGGCACAGGAAGCTTTTCTGGTAATTGGCCAATGTGCCACATGACTGCCGTCTGCCAGGCTCCAGGAGGTGAGAATTCCTCCACAAATTAACCTCACGCCCAGAAACCCATCATCGCCGCTTACCAGGATGGGGAAGCACAGTTTCCTCCAAAGAAACCTACATTCAAGCTGATGATTATATTCAGACAGATAATTAAGAACTAGTTATTCAACCGACTGATCAAAGAACCACGCCTGCACCCAGCTCTCCCCGGAGACTCGGGTCCCCGGCACTTGCATTTGAGTCCAGAAAGAATCCTCAGCCGCATCGGGGAGGACACACGTTCGCCAAGAAACCCCTGAGTCTCCATTCACAGTGGTGTCTGCTCAGAGGACACACAGACACACACACACACACAGACACACACACAGACACACACCCCCAGGAGTCCTCGCAGATGGTCCCAGGCTTCATGAGAAGTCCACGCTGGTGACTGTTGGAACGTGTTACTCTGGGGATGGCCCGATCACTATGAAGTTACTTTTCCGAGGTTCTGAGAAACCTGCCTTCCTAAACACCGAGATGGATGCAAATGAACAAGGGCTCAGCAACCTGGAGCAGGTCCACGGCGGGGTGGCAGCGGCACCCCTAACTCGGGCCGGGTGAGGGGCCCTGCCCAGGCAGCCTCAGTCCAGGCTCTAAGCAAGCGTGGTGGCCCACGGGTGCCGCTTCTTGGGATGGCGTCGGGACCTTCCTGCAGGGGTAGCGGAGAGCTGGGCCACCGCCGCACAGCTCCGCACGCCCACGGAGTGCTTCTCCGGCCTCCGCAGGGGACGTTCACCTCTGGACCTTCCTTCATGTCACGTTCCGTTCTCACACAAGAAGTCAAGCAAAACACTAGCTGAGTGAAAAGCCCTTGAAAATGCTTCCATCAGAAAACAGTCAGACACCTAAATATACACTTTGTGTCAAGTTTAATGAGCACTTTGCTACTTTTGATGACTATGATTTCTTTATCTACCTGGTAAACAGAGACCAGGAGCCTTTTAGTTCTATTTCACAGAAAACACGTCGCCCGGTGGCCGCTCTCCAGCCGCTTCCCGCGCAGTCGCCCGTGGGCTGCAGGGAGGGGCCACGCACCACCTCGTGGGACGTCCCTGCCTCACGGCTCAGGTGTCCACCGCCCGCCCCCGCTGGGACGGAAGTCCCTGAGGAGCTGGTGGAACCAGGTGTGGATGGGAATGCTTCTGCTCCAGCACCTGTCCAGGTCTCTGGGTCCTGGAAGTAGCCAGGGCCGCACAGTTCTATGAATGTGACACCAGGACCTGTCCCTGGGGCCTGGAGGGCCTAGAGGGAGGGGCCCTGAGAAGCCCCCGTTCTCAGAAACGCCGGCTGCGTTCCCATGTGCACAAACTCCTCGAACTCATCTTGTGCAGAGGACGTGGCTGCGTTGGTCTGAAGCCCGGGGATGTGCCCCTCACCGTGTGACCTGGGGCACCTCCTCAGAGCGCCTGGTCCCTCAGAGGTGTGACTGCCCTGGGCGAGCACACCGCCCGGCCTTGGAGCCACCTCTGGAAGGCTGTGAAGTCAAGTCTGAGGAACAGAGAGAGCGCTGTTTACCCAGGACCATCAGCTCTGAGGGCAGAGGAGCCGAGCTGACGGCGGCCGCCCTGCTGCCCCGAGCAGAGGAGCTGCCTCTGAGTGAAGCCAGACAGAGGGGAGACTTCTGAGCGATGGGCGGGGTGGGGGCCCAGTGAACTGTGTGGATCTCTAGATCCACCGTCAGCTGCAATCCGGTCTTTCTTATGTTTTAAATGTCATTTTGTCTGATTTCGTCTGGCGTTGGTTTTTATTACCTGGAACCCAAAGAATCTTTAGTTCTATGCCATGTAAAGGAGTCATCATTCCAGTTTACACCAGGGAAGTTCCAGGCGTAGACGGGCAAAGTGACCGAGCACACCCAGCCAGGAGCAGATGCGGCCTTGTGAGCCCCAGTGATCCTAATTCCTGATCATATGTGTGACTCAGGCTCGAACCAGCGTGGGACTCGTGATGCCAGCTTGACAAATGCAGACTGCGGGGCCCCCACCAGCAAGTATACTGTTCAATAGGTTAGGGCAGGTTCCAGGAACCTCCATTTTTATTGAATGTTCCTGGTAGTTCTGAGGCAGCCCACATCTTACTGAAGCCAAATCCACTGTGTGAGGCTGGCTGCATCTGGCCGCTGGGTTTAACATCTGCACTCAGGATTCTTGCTGGCCGGGGCCCGTGGCTCACGCCTGTAATCCCAGCACTTTGGGAGGCCGAGGCGGGTGGATCACGAGGTCAGGAGATCAAGACCATCCTGGCTAACACAGTGAAACCCCGTCTCTACTAAAAATACAAAAAACTAGCCAGGCGAGGTGGCGGCGCCTGTAGTCTCAGCTACTCGGGAGGCTGAGGCAGGAGAATGGCGTGAACCTGGGAGGCGGAGCTTGCAGTGAGCCGAGATCGCGCCACTGCACTCCAGCCTGGGCAACAGAGCGAGACTCCGTCTCAAAAAAAAAAAAAAAAAGGTGTCTTGCCAAGGATCAAAGCTTCGACTATTCCCATGGACTCTCCACTGACCACAGAGGAGCTGGGGAGATGCTGGAGAAGACGCTGTCCCTCCCTGGGTCTCTCCACTGGCTCCAGGCAGGTGTGCACAGGGCAGTGTGTCAGCCTCAGTGTCTGAGCCCCACTCAGCCCTTGAGGGTCAGTGTTGGAGTCGGTGTTCGGGACCCGCCGGGCCCAAGAGGGTCAGTGTTAGGATTGGTGTTCGGGACCCGCCAGGCCCAGGAGGATCAGTGTTAGGATCGGTGTTTGTGACCCGCCGGGCCCGGGAGGGTCAGTGTTAGGGTCGGTGTTCAGGACCTGCTGGGCCCAGGAGGGTCAGTGTTGGAACCGGTGTTTGAGCCCTGCCCAGCCCCCTGAGGGTCAGTGTTTGTAGAAGGGAGGTGTGTGCCGTGGACCGGTGGCACCCATGCCTTCCTCAAGGTCCTCTTCTTTGGTGGCAGGGGGCTGAGGCCCAAGTGTCCTCTACACTGTGTCATGTTCACTCTGGGACATCACAGACCTCAGTCGCCATGTTGCGCTGGTCTCTAGAAGCTACCGGCAAACGTGTGGCCCACGCTGGTGCTTGGACGGGAACTAACTGACTTCATTCTGTAGCTGCTGCCTCAGGCCGCACGGTTCGTCTACCTCCACTTCCCTCACTCGGATTCCCGCAGGTTTGTGCAGCTTTGCTTCACATCATGTGCCTTTCTCCCGGGGACGGACTCATCTGGAACGAGGCGGGGCACCCAAGAGACCTGCTCAGTTCCCGCCCCAGAAAGAAGGGCTGCTGCTGAGACCGAAAGGTCTGCTGGAAGGGAACGGCACTGATGATTAAAACCTTCACACCAAAACTCCTATTTCATAGGCTCTTTCTGAAGAAAAGTGAAACAAACAATGCAGGTTTAACTGGATTCACGCCTGCTGGATCCGATACACACAGCAGCTGTATTTACGTTACCAAAAGGGGCCTGGCGAGGGAAGGTGGTCTAGTGGGAGAAGGGAAGCCGTTATGACCGGGAATGTCAATGAATCCGCAGTGTCACAGAATTTTCTAAGAGATATGGACCAATTTCGTGGCTGGGCTCAGAAGTGGCAAAAGGCAACAGCCATCAACTACCTCCCGCCAGCACTGCATCTCCCTGCCGTGGCCACAGCTGCCCTGTCTGTAAATCCTGGGGCCTCTGCACTGCCAGGCCCTTCTCCACCCGCTCCAGCTTTGCTCGGTGCACGTGGGTAAGCGCGTTAGGGTCCGTGACATGCACGCGGGAATACCGACCCCGAGCTCCTGGGAGCCTCCCCGCATGCGAGGTGACAAGAAGGCTGAAGCTCCAGCGGCCACGCTGGCAGGGAGCATGGAAGCTGTGAGCAGGGATGTGCAGCCCAGAAGCGGAAGAGCTCCTGGCCCTGGAGCCCTGTGAGCTTCACGCTGGCTGCAAGTGCCAGCCGCCATGCTTCCCGTGCATGGAAGAAGACGCGCTCCATCTCGCTTTACCCACCGAGATTTGGGTTTCTGTTGAGGCAGCTGAACGTAATCACAGAGAATACGCCGCACACCACTGCCGAGTGCAGTGATTACACAGCAGCTCCCACAGTGCAGCGTCTCACGGCCCACGTCAGCTCCCTCTATGATGTCCCGGGGTTCACCGTGGCTGCCGGTCTCCAGGCCGCTGTTTCAGGAGAGAGTGGCTGACGACGTCGGCCCCGCATGCCCAAGAGGCAGCTCTCATGGTCCAGTAAATCCACAACAGGTGTCTTTGGTCTCTCAACATTCCCTGGCTTGTCACTGTTGCCCCCAACCCTGTGAACTGAAGTGGAATATTATTCCCATCGTTATCAGTTGCAGACAAGTCAATCGCATAGCATGGCACCACATCTGTCCCTCCCCTGCTGGTGTCTGGGAAGCTGCAGTCTGTGCTCGCCACGTAAGAGCTCCTGGCCCAAGCCTTTCGAGCATGGCCCTTCCAGGCTGCTTGTCACACTGAGATGTGAACAGAAACAGAGCCGGGTAGGCAGGCATCTCCAGGGACACCTGGCAGAGGGATGGTGCAGCTGCCATCTGGCCGGGTTTGCAAGAGGCTCTTCCCGTGCAGGGTCTCACAGGTGCCTCACAGGAGCCATTGGAGGTGGGCATCCTCGCCCCAGCTTTGCAGATAAAAAGGAGGCAGCCTGCCATGGTCACCCAGCAGGTGCTCTGCCCGTCGGACATGAATTCGTGTCTGCCTGAGCCTAAGCCTCTGCCTGTTCTCCGGAGCGTTACTCGGTGTGGACAGGCTGTGACCATGGGCCACTACAGCCCGGCCCAGGTGTGCTGTAAACCCAGCCGGGCCTTCCATTTCCAGGCCCTCGGAGGGATGTGCCATTGGCCTCTGGGGCCCTGAGCTCCACGTGGGGAGACCTCAGCCCCAGGCTGGCACCTGCCATGGCTCCTGCAGAAGCAGCCATGGCCCCCAAAGACAAGACGCCCTGCACAGAAGGCAGGTCCACAGGCCCTGAGCCCTGGCCACATACATGAAGGAAAAAGAAACGAAGCACTGCCCAGAAAATCCATGCTCTTGGGCTAACATTTACTGGAAGAGGCCAGGCAATCTTTCCAGACCATTCGTGCCACAACAATTAAGCAGTTGGCTTAGAAAGCATCAAGCCGGCGATCTCGGTGATAGCCTCGCTTTCACTGAAATGCATAAGCTGGTCCATTGCTCGTCATAATCTAACGATGAATCTTCTGTTGTGTTTATGGCTTGAGAAAGGGCAGCAAGTGACAGGTCTTGGTAATGTCTCCGGTAATGTTTCTTTCTTTCATTGCGTCCCTGTGGAGGGTGCAGAGTCAGTGGGGAAGAGGCGAAGAGCTCCTTCAGCTGCTGATGGACGTGAATGGGAGCCCGTAGAGGCTGTTTTCTCATTCCAAGGGAAAAGGAAAAGGAAGAATCAGAAAGGCCCCCTGTCCCCTCCCTCCCTCCAGGCCTGACTGTGTCCCGAAAGGAGGCTGGCCACGGCCCCTTGGCTTGTGGGACGGCTTGGTTGCCCTACCTTCCGGGAGGTCTTCATCTGCGGTCTCCCCCTCTGATGTCTCCAGGTGTTCCAGGACCCTGCAAGCCAAATCCACTCCCGTAAAACAGCTCCTGGGTTTGCAGGGGCTCTATTCAGAGGCAGCTTCGGCAAAACCCTCCTGCGCCATGAGGCTCTCCAGGCTGATTTCTCCACCTCTGCTCTGGTGCAGGGAGGCCTCTGAGGCAGGGAACAGCCCAGCCCAGGCATTTGCAGAGGTGACCACTGGGTCCTGTGTAGGGCCAACCTTCTGCCACCTTCAGGAGTGCCCCAAATCCGTGTCCTCCAGCCCAGACAACCCCACACGTCCCATGAAGAAAAGCGCCCCACCGAGGTGCAGGCCGGAAGCCTGTTCCACACTGTCCAGCTCCTGCTGCAGAAACCTCTCAGGTCTGGCGGAGCGCAGTGTGGAGCGGAGCAGGTCTGGGACAAGGGCAGGGCAGAGGGTACAGACGGGCCAGGGCCGCCCCGATGGCGGCTGCAGGTGGAGTTCTGGAAAATTATCAGGATGATGACAGACCGGGGCCGGCGGCCACGGTTGAGGACCAGCCCCCAGAGAATGCTGAGGAGAAAGAAACTGTGACATCGACCGTATTTTACTCTCAGTCACTGAAGTTTCTGGGCCGTCAAAGGGGGATGGCAGAGAAACAGGCTGAGTCCCTCCAACACCACGGAACCTGTCCTGACAGGAGAGACCTCCAACAGGAGCCAGGAGGGCCTCTGCGGACACAGGGCCCAGCGTCCCCATGCCCCTGCAGCTGGAAGCCTGGGACCTACCAACTGGCCCTGAGGCCCGGGCGAGAGGACGGCCTGTGGCACGGGGGCTGGGCAGTCACCCTCACACCTGAGGCAGCAGCTCTGCACCAGGGCAAGCCCTAGAAACTCCAGCTGGCGGTGAGCGGGAGCCACCGCCTGAGGGGGCCTGGGAACTGGGGTCCTCCCCTCACTGGCTACGGTGGAAAGAGGGCTTAGTCTTCGTGTGCTCAGCCGTGAGAAGCCTAGACACGCTTTGCTGTCATTTTCTCACGTAACAAAGACAGCAAATCAGCCTCACACTGCAGCCTCCTGTTCTTCCCATTTCAACGGCCACTGGTGAATTCCCAGGTTAAGCCAACTAACCCGGCAGGTGACGGGAGAGCTGAAGGTTCCACGCCTGCTCCAATTAATGTCTTCTTAGGATGGACTGGAGAGTTCAGATTCACTCTCTAAAATGACTCGGGGAAAGAAAATTCACTGACTTATGAAAACGTCGGTCTCCATGACTGACAGCTTCGTATCACAAAGAAAGGCATTTGCAGAGCAGAGACATTTGATCACTGGGAATTACTGACTCCCAAGCCCAGAAAATGCCACTTGATACACCGGCAAAGGACTTCCATCAGAGCAAAGGGAATCAGACAGCACTGGTGGGATTAGCAGTTCCAGTGGCTCCCAGAGCTCAGAGCTCCCAGCCAGGGCAGCCACGTGTGAGGAACGTCTCACCAAAGGCAGGTGAGCTTTCCGCTAAGGCTTCAGAAACAAACCGGTTTTACAGGCAGGCTTTGGGTTAATGGTACACTTTTTAAAATGAAATAAAACATGAAACTACTTTGTATTGGCTCGTATGAGGGATCTGGAGTCATCAACCTCTTGCATTGGTTTTACATCTGCAAACATAAAATGGCGTGGTTATCTTAGGGTCAAGCTTAAATTGGTAATTCTGGGTCAGTCCCTCTGGCCTTTCTAGAAGTATTTGAAAATACTGATGTGCTCCTCACAGGACTTCTCAGAGCTCCTGAGGGCAGCGTCCTCGGCCAGGACGTGGTCAGGGAAGACCACGGGAGCATCTGTCGAATAAATCAGTGATTTCCCACAATTAGCCTAAGAGTTAACTAGAATCCAACTACACAAACCAGGTGTACCATGAAGTAAGTAAACCTCCTTAGAAAGCAGCTGAACATGATGGCCAATATTTGAAACTGCGGTATCTGTATAAGTGCAGTAATACTGCAATAGTATCTGTATAATCGCGATACACAAACTGCAAGAATTTGATGTAATCAGTGAAGATTTTACCTAGTGGGTAAAAAGAAGCATGTGCTGGTAAACATTTCACAGCTGGATCTCAGGAACAAAAACACGTGCATGTGTATACACGGATAAGTATATTATATGTTTATTATTATATATATTGATTTATATATATGCAGCATCTGCAGCATACAGTTTACAAATGTAGTATACGGTACTCATTTTTGTAAATTGTATATGACCAATTGATTCTTGCAGAAAACGTCTGTTCATGTCTGGCAAACTTGTATCGGCAGGGAGCCTATAGCCGTATTTGACCAGGGAGGGCAGGCCCTACTCAAATGTTGGTGAATGTTCTCATTTGCATTAATAAGACAAACCAGAACAACAAAGCAGTCAGTGTGAACTCGTTTGTCAGCAACTTCTCTGCTGAATTAAGTCATTGTTTTTAAATGCCAGAAGATTTCCTTAATTTTTTCGCTCTCACAGTGTAATGACTTCAACACTTTCAAGTCTCATCTGCATCATTAATGTCTTCTCCACCACTCTGAGTTAAAGGCCAGCTCTGGTTTGCAGCACTTGCTGACGTCTGCAGCATCAATGCACCCACCGTGACCCACTCCCAGCTTCCACCTTGGCAGGGCTGAACAGGAGCAGGTGGCCTGGGACGCCTAAGAAAGGAGATGTCTCCTGTGAACCGTCCAGGCTGCTCTCGGGGAGGCTGGCCTGTGGACTTCATCCGTGGGCTTCCATGGCCTCTGGCTTCCAGTCCTGCTTTGTCATAGGCGATCCCTGGGAGGGACTGGCAGGAGGCAGGAGGATGAGGTCCAGGTCTTATTCTCCTATGGGTTCGTCTTAGTCTCTCTCTGGCCCTCGGTGAAGGTCACGGCATCTTTCGAGGTGACTTTGTGCCACCTGACTTCCAGAATCCATTAACTGCTCCTCCCTCATCCCTTCAGACCAGGGTGAGAAGAGCTCTGCTATTATTAGGCCCAGAACACTGCACTTTTCTGGTAGTTTTCCAGCGCTCTGCCTATGTCTCTGCAAACAGTCCCCTTACGAAGCCCTCTGGGGATGATGCCAATGTGCCCTGCGTTCCCGCTGGGACACCGACACAGACAGAGCCCAGAGAACAGCAGAACTCCCCAGAGGACAGCCTCACAGCGCGCACAGTAAACGGCCCGTTCAGGTGCTCCAAGACATCAGAGGGGTCCCAGACAGAGTTCTTCAGAAAAAATAACAATTCCACGTAGCTGCTAGCGTGAGACGCCGGATCAGCCCGAGCGTGTGGGGGAAGGCACCTCATGCTTTGCCACGGTGTGAATGTTTGCAGCCCCCAAATTCCTGTGTTGAAATCCTCACCCACAAGGTGATGGTCTTAGGGGGTGGGGGCTTTCTGAGGTGAGTAAGTCGAGTCCTCACGATGGGATGAGTGCCCTTATAAATGGGGCCCAAGCTGGAGGGCGCTGTGAGGCATGGGCCCTCCCCAGATGGCACCTTGGTCTTGGACTTCCCAGTCACCAGAAATGTGAGAGATGAATGTTTGTTATTTTAAGCTTCCCATTCAGTTACAGAGGCCAGACAAACTTCTACCAAAAAGAATAAAAGAACAGCAATTAGAAGTTTAAGAAATGAAAGATCTTAGTTTAAATACAAATAAATTTAAATGTGGCAAGATTTTAAAGAAATAATGGAGTACAAGGAAAAAGCACATCTGACCTTAAGGCTGGGAACGATTTCTTTGAGTGACTCAGGGGTCATGGTCCTGGGCCTCAGGGAGGTACATCCCAGCAGACGGCTCAGCCCTGGTGCACACCCTTCACACAGACGTGCACCAGGGGAAATTCAGTTATGGTCACAGGGCTAAATGCATACTTCATCAGCTATAAAAGCAATCCTCTGACAGGATCTGGGAGATGAAAGAGGGAGTGCGGAGGGAAGGGTGGGGTTGGAACCTCCTGGTATTACAGGGTAGTGACCATCGGCCACTGTCAGAAACAATGCAACAAGAAATGGCCTAGAGTACATTCATCTAAAGCAACAAAGGCAACCACAGACAAGCCAGGCCTACTACCACAGACAAGCCAGGCCTACTCCCACCACTGCCACTGCTGGCTGCAAGGGAGGAGGCCAGCAGAGCCCGAGTCCCTGGCGTGTCAGTGCCCCTGTGCTGCTGGTCCCCGCTCACCTCTGCCTCGTTTTCCGACTGCTTGTCCTGACACCTGTGCCTCTCACTTGGTGGTCTTTCCTCCATCCCTTCTTGTTTGCCAAGCCCCTCTTACAACGTAACACTTTAAAACAGCTTTTCTCTGTGGAAATCTGTTTATTCCAAAGCTCTTGGGCAGTCTTATAAATATTGGTTTAAAACATTAGCCAAAGGATTATTGATAAAATATGAAATAGAAACTATTTCCCAAGGAAACTTCATCTGAAAACACACCAGTTTCCCCTCACCTCACTTGAGTAGCGGGACCAGAGGGCGCGCCAGGACCTGTCTCAGGGTGAAGGTCACTTCCTCACGCCTCTTCCACGTGCTTCCCAGGAATCCCCCTGGGAATGGCTTGGAAAAAGAAAATCTGTGACAATGGGAAAGAGTTGCCCCCAAAGAAACGTGCCTATAAACAGGTCTTCCAGGTAGAGAAAAAAAGTTCTGCATAAATAATTCAGATTGCTGAGCTTGGTGGCTCATGCCTGTAATCCCAGCACCCTGGGAGGCTGAGGCAGCAGTTTAAGACCAACCTGGACAACACAGTGAAACCTGGTCTCTACAAAAAACACAAAAAATTTAGCCAGGCATGGTGGCGCCTGCCTGTGGTCCCAGCTACGCAGGAGGCTGAGGTGGGAGGATCGCCTGAGCCTGGGAGGTCGAGTGAGCCATGATCACACCACTGCACTCCAGTCTTGGCAATGGACTGAGACTCTGTCTCAATGATCAATGATAATAATAATTCAGACAAACCAGGTCGAACGGTGTCCTGAGATGGGGAACTCAGGACCCAGCTACCTGGGGTGGACGCCGTGGCTGATGGATCCGAAAAGGGCAACACCAAAGGGCTCTGGGAGGTATCTCATTTCTGGCTGTTGTTATTCCCCTTGACCGCTGAAAGCCTTTCCGCTCCCCAGAATCGAGTAAGGAGCTTGCGGACAAAAGTGGGGAAGGAGCCCCAGTGACCGGGTCTTCCTGCCCAGGGCCATGTTACTTAACTCTGTTTAAGTGAGGGAGCATAAACAGGTCACGTTACTGTCACATGCACCCGATTTCATTCTCCATCGACAACAATGAAAACTGCGTAACAACATCGTTAAATACCCCAGAATTATAATTGACTCTTATTAGCCAACAGAATCTGAGTGCACTAAAATCTCTATTAGCCGGGACTGATGTAGCCACAATAGCCATGCTGTAGAGGCTGGGCGCAGCGGCTCACGCCTGTAATCCCAGCATTTTGGGAGGCCGAGGTGGGCAGATCACGAAGTCAGGAGTTTGAGACTGGCCTGGCAAACATGATGAAACCCCGTCTCTATCAAAAATACAAAAATTAGCTGGGTGTGGTGGCACACACCTGCAATCCTAGCTATTTGGGAGGCTGAGGCAGGAGAATTGTTTGAACCCGGGAGGTGGAGGTTGCAGTGAGCCAAGATCGCGCCAAGGTACTCCAGCCTGGGTGACAGAGCCAGACTCCATCTTGGGCCGGGGTGGTGGGGGGGGGGGTGCGAGGAGGAAGACAAGGAGAGAGACCAAGAAGCAATATCATCTATAACAAATTAAATATCATCTATAACAAATTACAATCCAAATTCTAGGTGGTGTTCTGGGACTGGTTCACATCCAGCTTGGTCTGACCTTGCCACTCCCACAGGGCAGGACACACTGAAGTCTGCCCAGGGGGTCCTGCTCTGGGTGCCGGGCTCCCACCTTTCTGCAGGCCCAGGTGCCCCCTATTCCTGCAGCCCCTCCTGGACCCAGTCTGTTCTCATCTGAAACTCGGGGCTGCTGGCCTGGACATGATCCCTTCACTGTTTCGCACTAATACGTCACTCTCGCCTCTTAAAAGATGACAAAGACCCTCTCCTTTGACACACTCAAGTCAGGCTCCTCTGAGCCCTCCCTGTGACCAGTCCCTGACCTTGCCTGGTTCAGGCCGATTTAGCAAGAATCCTGCTGAGTTGGTTTAGTGAAAATCCCCTACCCTTGGTCCCTGATCAAAGTCCTCAACTCCCACCCTCAGTCTGTGACCACGTTGCCTGCCTTCAGCAAAAATCCCGTCTATGCAGCCAGAACCTGCCTTGCCTCTGATCCTTCCTCTTAGTAATTTTCTCTCCACCCCCGACCCTACGCCTGAGCTGTCAAGTCCCACTTTTCCTATTTGGAGTTGAGCTGGATCTGCCTCCCCTAACCCAACATCTCGCTTTAGCAGCCCCCCTTGAATAAAAGCGGCCTTGCCCTCTTTAACAAGCGCAGACTGGGACAGGACATCCCCCTCCATCCCAGCGCCCATGCACCCTCAGCCACAGTCCTCAGACCTCAAGAAAGCCAGCGGGTGACAGGCGTGGGTGTCACCGGGGCCAGGACTGCTGGTGGGAGCACAGCAGCCCGGGAGCACTTTGCGGGTGAGTAGAGCCTGGACAAGGGCTTCTCTGTATCCCATCCCTGGGGAGGATTCTGGGCCCCCACCCTGGACCGAATAACTCGTTTTGCTGTTGCCCTGCTGTCTCCGCCACCTTGGGGCTCCACTTAGCACCCCCAGGCCAACACCTTGCCTCTCCATGCACCCACACCTGGCCTCTCCTAGTCCCCGGCCTGCCTGTGTCTGGACTGTGGGTCACGGAGTGTGCACGTGGGCCTGGGAGGCTGCCCCGTGGAGCCCGAGGGCCCAGGGAGGAGCAAAGGGGACCAAGTTCACACTCACTCAGCCGCCTCTGCCCCAGCGTCCCTGCCCCTTTCTCCCCTCCACGGCCCCCAGGGCCTGCGTCCCCATCTGCAGGGGCCAGGGTGCCCGCGCTCTCCAGGCCGCTCTCCGGGCGCCCCCGCCCTGCTCCCTCCCCCTGCACAATCCGAGTCCAGCCCGGTCGCTGCCTTCAGGACGGTCAGGACCGCCAGTGGGGACCGGCCAGGGCGGTCAGGCCCGGTCCGGGGCCCCAGTCCCGCGTCCCCGCCGAGGCCAGGCAGGGAGCCCCGAGATGACCGGCGGCGCCCACGCTCCGGGAGAAAACCTAAAGGACGGACGTTCTCGGGTACATATAAGGACGGTTAGTATTTATTTCACAACTTGCTTTTTTTTCTTAACTTGCTAAAGAGAAAAGCTTACGCTAAAAATAAAACCACTAGGAGCCCTTGCGCCTGCGTGCGTGGCGCGCGCGCCTTTAAACCTGAGCCCACCAGCGCTCAGCCCCGCACCCGCGCAGGGCGGCTCCTGCGCATGCGCCAACAGAAGGGTGTCGGCGCGAGGCCCAAGACGGCGCCAACGGGGGGGCTGGACGGGGCAGGAGGGGGCCTCTGCGCAGGCGCAAAGAGGAGAGGCGCGAGCGACTCCTGCGCACGCGCGGAGTAAGCGCCAGGAACAGCGGAGGGTGTGAGGAAGACACTGGGGGAGCCTCTGTGAGCCGACAGGAACACGTGGTCGACCAGCGAGAGACTTGCATGTGCACGGAGCAGACAAGCTGACTGGGGCGTTGGGTAGGCGTCCTGCAGAGGCGGGTTGTCATCGGCGCAGGCGCAATGTGGAGGCGGCCGGACTCGGCGCAAGCGCGGTGCGGAGGTGGCGCCGGCGCAGGTGCAGACGCAGGCGGGGCAATGGCCGCCGGGTCTCTAGGGCCGCCCTGCGGTCCTCCCCCGCGTCTCACGGGCCGCCCTGCGCTCCTCCCCCGCGTCTCACGGGCAGCCCTGCGCTCCTCCCCCGCGTCTCACGGGCCGCCCTGCGCTCCTGCCCCGCGTCTCCTGGGCCGCCCTGCGCTCCTCCCCCGCGTCTCCTGGGCCGCCCTGCGCTCCTCCCCCGCGTCTCCTGGGCCCCCCTGCGCTCCTCCCCCCACGTCTCCTGGGCTGGGCCTGCGGGTCTCCTTCGGGCAGGTGCCGTCGTGTCGCCCCGTTCTCCCTCCTGGCCACGCCCTTCTGTGCTCGTTTTTTTTTTGAGATTTTCCATCCCCTGCACAGGAAGTGTCCTTTACTCCAGTGTTTTTTTAGTTGCTTTTAAAGAAACATTTTGCACTTTTCGAAACAGAATAGTGTCAAAAAGAAAAAAAAAGTTTAACTTTCTTCAGCTTATATTTTAATGAATGATATTAATACATGTTCAAAGTTGTATGGGATTTCTAAAATTCTAATTTGAGTATATGCTACCAGTCATAATTATGGTTATTAAGTTGTTATTGTGAACCACAGAAATAACCAAATTTTCTTGTCAATTGTGTCTTTATGAGTATTTACAGTGATTTCCGCAGTTAATTGTTTCATGCTGATGTAGTTTCTGAAAACTTGACAAGCACACAAAATCCTAGAACATGGTGTCTTTTAGGAGATTCATGAAAGGACGGGAAGGACCCTGAAAAGCACTGTTAAATACAGATTTCTAATAACTTCAGAATCCCATCATTTGGACTGGGTGAGAATTGCTGAAACTTAATGAAAAGACTGGCTTATACAACTGCTAACCCAAATAGAATAAAAATTAATTGAATACCGTGTAAATACTTCAGGTTTGCATGCTAAATCAGCCAATACTGAAGTTGTTTAGATATACAATTTGAGTGAACTCCATGGTCTAAGTCAAATTACCTGTGGTAACCCATCCGTTATCCATGGTACGCACCCAATTTGGAGAAACAACTGGCACCCAAGAGCACATAAGTCCGATGTTAATCATGGACTCATGGAGAACCAGGACGGCCGCCTTGTCCTTCCTGGGTCCTTAAAGCTTTTGTTATTAAAAGTTATGCATTCCATGACTCCTCCCGGAAAAGAGAAAATGATCCAAATTAAATGTATTGGTGTGGTGACTTATAAATTGTTAAAATAGTTTATAACCAATGTTTAGTTTGTCAAACCCGTATTCCTGGGAAGACAATCAAAGCTTCACGTACATTTGGCTACCTGGTGAGCCATTTAAACATTTATAAAGAGATTTCATTCAGTTGTCATTTTCAGTGTCTGTGTTCTGGTTGTGTAAAAGCTTTCCCATGCTTCAGTGTATTTCACCAGGTGAAGAGCTTTTTTTTTTTTTGAGACAGAGTCTCGCTCTCTTGCCCAGGCTGGAGTGCAGTGGCACGATCTCAGCTCACTGCAAGCTTTGCCTCCCAGTTTCACACCATTCTCCTGCCTCAGCCTCCTGAGTGGCTGGGACTACAGGTGCCCGCCACCACGCCCAGCTAATTTTTTTGTAACTTTAGTAGAGATGGGGTTTCACCGTGTTAGCCAGGTTACTCTCCAGCTCCTGACCTCGTGATCCACCCGCCTCGGCCTCCCAAAGTGCTGGGATTACAGGTGTGAGCCACTGCGCCCATCATAAAGAGCTTTTTATGGTTCACTGAGGACAATCAGCCGCTTTGCTGAACCCAAAGATGGGATCTTCTGAGAACATCAGGGAAAAACTGCCCTTGGCATCCACACTGCAGCAAAACCTCAGGATCTTGAAACTTGGGGTCATAATCTCACAACTGAGCAGGGTCACTCCACACTCTTGGAACTGTACATCCATCGAAACCATTAAGGTAAAGCTAACCAGGGAAGTTTCTCCCCAGAAGAAGATGGCATCCTTGATGTGAGCAGCTGTTTCTGAAGGTCATGGATCAAGACTTCTTACTATCATGAGAACAATAGAAGTGAGAAGGGGGTCTGTTGTGTGCACTTATGGGTTATGCTTTTATTTGTGAAGGATTTTGCAGCCAGCTTTATACATGGACAGTCTTATAACTTGATAGATAAAAGATGAAGGCCCAGTGTGTCATAGGTGAGAAACTTAAATGGTACATACGGTGCCTCATAATCATTCAGAAACAGAACATTGGTCCACTCCTCTTAACCCACACCATGGGTTAAAGAGAACATTGCCGGGAGGCCTTCCCTCTTCTACAAGGGCATCATTTGCTAGGTCCTTCGTCTATGGTTTGGAATACAAAAGGCAATGACTAGAAACGTATCCCTCAAGATAGGCTCTGTAGCAGATCCTACTGCAACGGCTACACAACAGATGTTCAATTCTCTTGGGAAAGTTACGCTAAATAATAGAATTGGCTAAACAGGAACGTATCTGTGCAGCTGCTGGCACTTAGGGCCTGTGGAGAAAACATCAGGTATTAGAGAGATTCTGTTGTAGGGAATTAACGAAGAGACCACTGAGTTAAGTCAAAGAATGAGCTTTATCTAGCTCATTCGTTGGTCTATTTGAGTTGAGGTGGTTTGGTTTACGGGGACCCTGGGTAAGGAGCATCCTCCAAATCCTTGGTGTTGCCCTCTCAGTAGTCATAATAATGGTCTCCCTGGTGCACTGGATTCTCTCAAAGGTTTTAAATGTTTGCGTGAAGCCATCTTTAGAATGTCAAATGGTGTCTCTTCCACTGGAATGACAGGAGCTGAAAGAAATGTGTGACCACCAGGACACCGTAACCTGTGAGTGACATGCTGAGACCGGAAACCCAAAATGATAGTAACGGAGAGTGGCACTAACGCCCTAAGTTTTGGTCACTCTCTTGCCTAAGTGAGAACCTGACCAAAAGGGGTAATTTTTTTTTTTTTTTTTTGAGACAGAGTTTCGCTCTGTCGCCCAGGCTGGAGTGCAGTGGCCGGATCTCAGCTCACTGCAAGCTCCGCCTCCCGGGTTTACGCCATTCTCCTGCCTCAGCCTCCAGAGTAGCTGGGACTACAGGCGCCCGCCACCTCGCCTGGCTAGTTTTTTTTTTTTTTTTGTATTTTTTAGTGGAGACAGGGTTTCACCGTGTTAGCCAGGATGGTCTCGATCTCCTGACCTCGTGATCCACCCGTCTCGACCTCCCAAAGTTCTGGGATTACAGGCTTGAGCCACCGCGCCTGGCCAAAAGGGGGATTTTTTTAAACAAAATGGTGGGAGGCCATTGTTTCAGACTGAGCACTAGGTCCCAACAGACCAAACCAAACCAAAATGGTGTCATTCGTGCTAAATATGACGTAATTTAATTAAGACTTTAAGGAAACACGTGGGTCCTAGAACAGACCAGGTTTTGTTTTTCTCTTGCAAACAGGACTCCCCAGCATAAGGTGGTATATCCTCAACTCAGTCCTTGTTCCTACCTTTGCAAAACTCGCTGTTCTACTGCTTCCTAGTGGGTTTCAAGACCAATGGTGATAGTGACATCAGTAACTCACGTTATGGTCAATCTCTCAAACCTGAGAAAATGACCAAAAAGGGGGAATTGCTAAAGCGAACTAAATATGGCCCGAGAAGGACTCTGTACTTCTGTATTGGAGTCCTTGTGGACAAACTGAGGGTAACTTAAAAGGCAGATAAGCTGGGCGCGGTGGCTCAAGCCTGTAATCCCAGCACTTTGGGAGGCTGAGACCGGCGGATCACGAGGTCAGGAGATCAAGACCATCCTGGCTAACGCGATGAAACCCCGTCTCTACTAAAAAAAAAATACAAAAAACTAGCCGGGCAAGGTGGCAGGCGCCTGTAGTCCCAGCTACTCGGGAGGCTGAGGCAGGAGAATGGCGTGAACCCGGGAGGCGGAGCTTGCAGTGAGCTGAGATCGCGTCACCGCACTCCAGCCTGGGCGACAGAGCGAGACTCCGTCTCAAAAAAAAAAAAAAAGCAGACAAGATTGAAAACCTAAATTAGGAGTACACGCCTGTCACTGTCACTGAGTCTTGGCCAGTCCCAGCAGCCATCACTCACACACTGCTGAATGTTCAAACTGTGTTTAAATGAGGCAAATACCAACCTGTAACTGATCCAGGTGCTTCTGTACCTCATTTCCCTTTCTTTGTCTATAAATCTTCCACCACGTGGCTGCACTGGAGTCTCGCTGAATCTGCTGTAATTCTGGGGGCTGCCCAATTTGCAAATCATTCATTGCTCAGTTAAACACCTTTACATTTAATTCAGCTGAAGTTTTCTTTTAACGAGAGTAAGAACGTGTGTTCTTATCACCCAGAATGGACAGATCAGTAGCGTTCCTCATCATTCTTTTGCAGCCGGTTTCATGTAAACATTTTGTGTGTATTATAATAGAATTTGATTTTAATGAATATACTTTAAAAGCAACTTTTTAAAAATTCTTCTTCACCATGAAGATGGAGAAAAGTAAGAAGGGCTGTCTTGCGGTTCCATTTATTTTCTTGATAGTAAGAAGGGCTGTCTTCTGGTTCCGTTTCTTTTCTGGATAGTAAGAAGGGCTGTCTTCTGATTCCGTTTCTTTTCTGGATAGTAAGGATATTTATCTTACTGTGTCTTCATGTCCTCAAACCTCAAGTAGTCACTGATATCCTGGGGATGACAGCTTTTATCGTAGTGTTAAATGGCAGATTTATTTACTTGGCAAACATTGTCAAGTCTCAAAAAAATTACCCCATGGTCTTGCCTTCTTTCCTCGTGAATTGCCTTCCTCTGATGGAGAGGATTTGATCTGTTCCCTGCTCGTCAATTTTTCTAGCTTCTTTGGGATGTCTGCTCTGCATATCTCCTGGGGAATTAAGAAATAATGGCTTCAGCAAGAACCAAGGCAGGAAAGTGCAGTACATGGGAACCATCCAGGGAAGGGGCTGTCCCCAATGAGAATGGCCCTGGACAAGGGTTCTCGCTGTGACTTCACCCAGACCAGACCACCCTGACCTTTTCATCACCGTGCCTCAGTGAAGTCAGTCGTTGATTCTCTGATCCGTTACTGAGATCATCGTGAAATCTCCCTTGTACGACAGTTGCAGAACTCTGCCGTGTGAATCATGCAGGGTTTGGGAGAAGGGACTTTCTACTTCCATGCTTTTCCTGTAGCTAAATGGAACGAAAATCAGAACTGTTGCTTATTCTTCAAATTCAAATTCCCTTATCCAAACCAGTGTTACAAAAGGACTCCAGTTTGCCCCCCAAATCGGTCTATGAAGAATATAATGATGACTTTTCCTCCAAATCCCACAATATGAGCTTTTCTAAAATAACTCTAGAAACAAATATGATGATATTCCAAACTTCCTGCGCTCGGGCTTTATTTTGAATTAGAGTTATTTGTGTATCCAATTTGTATCCCTTGAAGCATGATGAGCCACTTGCAGCCAGGTCCAGCCATGGCGTGTGTGCCAGAGCACCTGCGAGAATGTCTCACGGGCAGTCCGTCTCTCCTGAATGTGAAGGGATGAGCACCCACCATGAGCCAGCATCTGTGTGACTGGCCCGTGACCGCCTCCAGCTCACACAGAACCTCTGCACACAACGGAGAAAGGCCTGCCCTGGGTGAATGGGGTGGGAAACGTGTGCCCCTCCAGGCGGCTGGTGAGCAAAGTAGGGTATGACTTGTTCAGCTCTGCCAGGGGCCCTGTGACAAGACAGGCTTCGACCCTGCCCTCTCACAGCTGGTATGTACGAGGGGTAGCCCAATAAATCAATAAGCAAATCCATGCTGTCATTTCAGGTGTTAGCTAGAGCTTCGGAGGAAAAGCAGGCTGAGGGGAGGGAATGACGCAGACAGCAGGCCAGGGAGGGGCCGAGTAGGGGCCTGGGTAATAGGCAGTGCCATGTGTGAAACATTAAAAAGTGTGAAAACCAATTTTACATACCGAGTAGTTAATATTTCCACTTGTTCTCCATTTTGGTTTTAGTTCATTGTAGGTTTCTTTTGAGTTTCTGCGTTTCTTTGACACTAGTTTTGTGCCGGGTCAGGCCCGCCCTGGTGAGTCCCACTTCGCAGCTCCTTTGGGTGAAGATTGAAGCCTCCCCTCCGGAGGCTGCAGCACCGGTCTCTGTGTGTGGCCTGACCACAGCACTCAGGCAACTCTGGCCAGCAAGAGTGTCTCTGGTTCTCCCCTCAGGCCTCCGACTTGCTGGGCCTGCCTGGGCGGCCGAGGGGCTGCATGTGTCTGCATGTACAGTGTGAACACAGTGTGAACACAGTGTGAACACAGGGCACTCCAGGTTCCTCGACAGACTTCAGGAGGAGATTCTCTAAGCAAAGCTCACAAAGAAGCAATCGGACTGAGGCAGGGTCGGGGAAGTGGGTTGATACCGAAATACAGGGAGAAGTGCCCTCGTGTGCTGAGGGTGCTTTGGAAAGAGTTCAGGTGACGCAGCCGTGGTCAGGCATCTTGTGAAGACGGGATAACCGTGGGCCTTTCTGCAGCGTGAACAGCAGGTTCCCTCTCCTGGCTGTTCCTTTGCCTTCGGATTTGGGGGTTTCCCCTGGCAGGACTGGGCCCCCCTGCAGACAACAGGGACCTTTCAGAGTCTGGGAAAATAAACCAGACCAGGTACTGGGACGCAGGTCACCAGGAGCCTGCCACGTGGGGCCCCACGGTGAGGCCCTTCCCGGGCCTGTGGCCTCCTCAGTACTGTGAGGCTGCCAGGCTGAGAGTTTCTTTTCAATCTGAAGTCCTGCACTAGAGAACTCAGGAAAACCTGCACCCGTGTGGTCTCCTGGTCTCCTTGGGTGTGGTGAGGGCAGAGACCCCTCTACAGGCCACAGCGGATTCCACTAAGGCTCACCCAGGCCTGTTGCTCCAAGGACCCACCCAGTCCCTAGGATTTGTCCTTGAAGCAGTCACCGCCCACACATGCATCCTGCCCATGCTACGCTCACACGTGTCACACGCCTGGCCTCCTTCCACACACGAGCGCTCCCACATGCTGAGAATTAGCCTGTCCTATGAAGGGCCACGAGTTCTCGTCCATCCTTCTGCCGTTAGACATTTGATGCAATTGGGGTTCGGAGATATTGTAAATAAGGCTGATAAACATTCTTTTGCAGACACGATTTTTATTTCTCTTAGAGAAACACCCAGGAGCGTGGTCGCTGGGCACAGTCGGGGGAGTGGCTGTTCCGTTTTGCACTCCCAGCTGCGGGAAACGGGAGTTCCAGCCCCTCCGCGTCCTTCCCAACGTGCTGTTGCCAGCCTCTCGCTTTCCAAAGGCATGTTGCTAGTGGGTGTGAAATACACCCAATTTCTGTTTATTTTCAGCTCAGTTCCTTTAAATGTTTTCTTCCTAGTCCCCAGAGTGGCTTCTGTCCCCGAATGCAGGTGTGAATGGTGCCGAGCACTGGACCACAGGGTTAGCTCCGGTGGGAGGGTTTTGGCCATGGAGATGAGTATTTGAATTAGACCCAGACTGCAGAGTCAGGAATTGCTGGCACAGCCTGTCTGCGTTTTGTTTTGGCTTCGAACTTTACAACATTCATTTTAAATTCTGAGGCCTTAGGTACTAAGAAAAAGTGTTATCTGGAACAAATGCAGCTGCCAAAATCTACAGTGCCTTTGCTTTGCGCCAGACCTCCTGGAATGACCATTCCTGGTTCACAGATGTCTGTCGGGCCTGCCCAGGGACCAGGCCCCATGCCGTGGACTCTGACCCATGCAGGAAGCCGCAGAGCCTGCCTGCCCCGCCTGGCTGGCGTCTGCCCCAGCACCGTACCGGAGCCCTGCTGCACATGCAAACACAGCGCCCTTGGCTCTTGGCAGGCCAGTGTCTGCTCATCACAGACAAACCTCTAGTCCAGATTGAGGAACATGTGGCCCCACTGTCATCTCCACCCCCAGCACAGGCCTCAGTGACTGATCATGGCCGGTGCTGCTGTGAGCATGGACGCAAGCTCTGCTTCCCACAGCAAACCCCAGAAACCCACTTCCAATGGGGAGGGCTCCCCCCCCCCGACAGGAACACATTTCTATTTCCAGGCTGATGAATACTGAGACAAAAAGCACCACAGTTCTGCAGACATCCCTTTTGCTTTGGGGGCGGTGGTGTGATGCCGCAATAACCAGCCTGTGCTGCCTGAGTGGCCCTTCGGGGTTGGGTCACAACCAGCGTCAGGCACCAGCTCCTTCCACGCAGCTGCGCAGACTTGCAGTGGGTGCGTCTGTGACAAGCATTCTGCCCATGACCTGAAATACATACATCAAGTCTTCCCTGCATATTCCAAGTCTTTTCACTATTGATGGAAAAACCAAACCCTAAAATATTTTGAAGAGGTTTCTTCTGAGCCAATGAGTGACACAGCCGGACAGACAGTCCCAGCGAATCCTGAGAACGTGCGCCCGAGGAGACGGGATTGCAGTTTGGTTTTCGTGCGCCCGAGGAGATGGGATTGCAGTTCGGTTTTGACGTCTCAGGGAGGCAGGAGTCACAGGCAAAGACATACAGCCATGCATGGCAGGTCCAGGCTGGCTTGGCCTGTGGAGGTGGGACGTCTTGAAGGGTGCTTACAGGATGTAGATGGATCCAGAGACTGAGTTCCCGTTGATGAGAGGAACAAGGCTCTGTCTGAAACTTGGCACTTTAGGTTAAGATAAGGGTGTTGTCTAGCAGGATCCGTAGCCTACAGGTGCGGCCTCAGGTCCTGGTCAGCCTGCAGGTGGGAGTCACCCCTGCCTTGTGTGGCCTCAGGTCCTGTTATAATTTGGTACCTTATCGCCACCAAGAGTCTGCTTTGTCCATCTTAAGATCTCTGTTTTAACATTCCTGCTGGTCAGTTGTGTCTGAACTCCGAAAGGGAGGGAGTGTGACGAGGCATGTCTGACCCCCCTTCCTGTCAGGGCCTGGAACTCAGCTTTTCCGGTTTCTCTGGGTCTCCTTGACCAAGAAGGGGCCGTTCAGTCGGTGTGGGGGGGAGATTCAGGGTTCTAATTTTAGTTCACCCTCCAAAACAGGAGGTTACGTTTTAAAATGAAGTAATCACCAGGGACGTGAAAATCAGAGTTGACTTAAAAAGCAGACAATGATGGGTGCTTCCGAAAGGCTCAGACCTTTGCACCCCTGCCTGCCTCCCATGCTCAGCACTAAAGAGAAGGAGGGCAGGAGGAGCCTCGATGAGCTGCACGGGGCGGGTGGGGGCCTTGGCCTTTCTCTAGGAGACGGCCAGGCATGCATGGCAGGGTGTGGGGCACCTGCAGAGGAGACCCACACAGGCCTTGCCCTAGAGGCGCGGAGGGATGGGGACAGGGCTGCCCGTCAGCCCACCAGGCGGCCGTAGCGCCAGGGTTTGTGAAGGGCTTTCTGCCTTCCCAGGGTCTGTGCACTCCCTCCAGGCTGCAGCTGAGTAGGGGGCACAGCCACAGCGAGTGGTCAGACTCCCCCTCCTTATGGACAGGGCTGGGCTCTCAATCTCCTGCAGGAGTGCTGCAGCCTCAACTCATGCAACAGGGCTGTCCGTCAGATTCCCCTGACCCCCAGTCATGCCCGAATCCCTGCAGGATGGAAGACCCGTGGGAGACTTCACACTAGCTGCGGTAAGTCAAGATCAGCCAGGGCCATGAGGGCCTGGCCGGCCAGCGTCCTGGCTGAGGCTCCCAGACACCAAGGCCACCCTGGCCTCCAGAGCAGCAGCCAACTGCACCTCATCCCGCTGCCTCACTCACAGACAGCCTTCACCCAGACAGCCTTGCCCTGTGCACCGCAGCTGGGGCTGGAGCGGAGGCAGTGGCCGTCTCCCGTGTGTGCACTGGACGCCCAGAATCTCAACAGCACTCACGCTGGAACTTGGAGGGCTCCCAGGGAAACCCACGGAAACACAGTCCTGCCTCTGGCTGCGTGGAGCCTGCCCCAGTTCCTCCCTGGCAGTCCTCAGTGAGAGAAAGCTGCAATCACCCATTAGCAGGCTTTATCACAGAAAAGGAAATGCAAATCGGGCCTCCCCTCCCCCTTGGGAGGCCTGGGAGCCCCCCTGGGAGGCTTGGGAACAGAAGGTGGGAGGAAGATAAGGGGGAACAAAGAGAAACCCTGCAGACAGGCTGCAGCCAGGCAGGTGCAGGTGCAGGGCTGAAATTGAACCACCGCCATGCCAACAGGAGGGGCCTGCCTGGAGTAACCCACTCTTCCAGGGAGCACAGGCTGGGTGCCCTCTCCAGGCCCAGGCAGGCCCCTCCCCTGGGGTCCTGGGGCCCCGATAAGAGCAGGAGTTGGAGAGGGTGGGCTCCTCGCCTCTGCTTTCTCTGTCCTGTTAGATTCTAAAGGGCGGGGTATTTTCTGTAAGTTAGGGAAAGCGCCAGAAGATTTGTGTGACCCTAACTTCAGCTAAATTTCTAATAGGGAAAGTTGGTAAGCTAAACAAAATCCTAAGCCCCTAAACGACCGAAAGAGGTCCCAGAGAAGCCTAAAAAGCTGCGTTCCCAGCCTTGATGGGAAGGGAGGTCCGCCAGGCTTCCTTACACCCCTTCCCTTTTGTAGTTTAGATGCAGCCACGGACCAGCGTTAAAGTTCATAGAGATCTTGAGGCTGACAGACGGACCCTTTGTGGCAATAAGACACCACATTAGACACAGGATTCATGCAGGCAAGCGTTAAGTCACACCTGCAGGTCATCAGTCTTGCTACCCAGCATCCAAGTTTTAGACAGAACCTTCCTCCAACCAAACGCAAATTAAAGAATCTCTGAATCCTGGAAGCCCCCTCTTTGACATGTCCCACCCTTTCAGGTCAAACCAAGGTCGACCTTCTGAGCCCGGCTGTAGGTCTTTGCCTGTCACTCTTGCCTCCCTGAAATGTTAAAACCAAACTGCGACCGGGTGCGGCAGCTCACACCCCTCATCCCAGCACTTCGGGAGGCCGAGGCGGGCGGATCACGAGGTCAGGAGATCGAGACCATCCTGGCTAACACGGTGAAACCCCGTCTCTACTAAAAATACAAAAAATTAGCCGGGCGTGGTGGCAGGCGCCTGTAGTCCCAGCTACTCGGGAGGCTGGGGCAGGAGAATGACTTGAACCCGGGAGGCAGCGGTTGCAGTGAGCCGAGATCGCGCCACTGCACTCCAGCCTGGACGACAGAGCGAGACTCCGTCTCAAAAAATGGATCCCTTGGACCTTCTCTCCCAGGCTGTGGTGGCTGCTATTGGCTCAGAAATAACCTCTTCAAAACGTTTTACGGAATCTGCTTTTTCCATCAGCAAGTTTTTACTGTAAAGTGGACGTTGTTTTCCTTTCATACAGAGCTGGGGCTTCCCGGAGGATAATGACAAAATTAAATTTAAATGTTATTTAAAATACATTTCTTCTTTCATTATGACAGTAACAAATGGAAGAACACTTTTCCAAAGACGACATGGTTTGTGAGTTAATTTTTTAAACTGATGAAAATAGGTTAAAAAGGGAGCAAACATAGTTTACATATATTTTTAACTTGAAAACTTATACGCATCTACTCATTAATTTCTGAAGTAAGCTTATTGAGGTGTAATTTTCATACACTTGAGAAGAGGAAATCAGTTGTGCTGAGGAATGCGAGTCGTTTTAAACCATCGGGCCCAGAGAGGCGCTCAGTTGGGGCGGCCGTGACTTCCCACTCCCCGCCTGGGAGCTGCGTTGTGGTCTCCGGAACCGCTTGCTGTTGCCTCAGGTTACCTCCTGCAGACCCTGCAGCTCACACCCTGTGGCTTAACCATGCAGAGCCAGTTGACAGATTATGTTATTTTAACATAAACTCTTGGTCAGCAACTGGGAACCGGCTCTTCTTTCCCTTGAAAAACCCACCTGTAACAGCTGCTGATTGTTTCCGGATGGCAATCCTCAAGCTTCAACCAGACTCCCTCCGTACATGAATTTTGCCTCAAGCCTTGCCTTTTAGTCCAATTCAATGTAATGTTCAGTTTTCAATCATACATGTTGACGAGTTGTGACCAATGTAAGCTGTGCAGCCACCGTCCTGGCCAAGATGCGTGAGGCTTCCATGACTCCAGAGAGGCCCTCCCACCCCTTCCTAGCCAGCTCCCCAGTCCCGGGCCTCCAACCCTCCCTCTGGTCATCACCATCTGGCCACTTCTGGCTCCATTCATGAATATTTCCACCCCTTCCTAGCCA
Source organism: Trachypithecus francoisi (assembly GCF_009764315.1). Lineage (NCBI taxonomy): Eukaryota > Metazoa > Chordata > Mammalia > Primates > Cercopithecidae > Trachypithecus > Trachypithecus francoisi. The sequence goes on from NW_022681469.1 coordinate 110,520,580, forward strand.
ACGCCCCAGTCCCGGGCCTCCAGACCTCCCTCTGGTCGTCACCATCTGGCCACTTCTGGCTCCATTCATGAATATTCCCACCCCTTCCTAGCCAACGCCCCAGTCCCGGCCTCCAGCCTCCCTCTGGTCGTCACCATCTGCCACTTCTGGCTCCATTCTTGAATATTCCCACCCCTTCCTAGCCAACGCCCCAGTCCCGGGCCTCCAGACCTCCCTCTGGTCCTCACCATCTGGCCACTTCTGGCTCCATTCATGAATCTAGATATTTCCATATAGGGACAAGCTGTATTTAGCATTGGTCTGCTGATTGAAGTTCTTCTTTTTTAGAATAAACCCCAGTCTTCACTCTCCTTCCTAGCCACTCAATTTCATATTTTTTAAAGTGGACCAAGAAGTTGGGCACATTTTAAAACAATCGAAGACCAGAATTTCTCCAAACGTTTAAGAGTCATCTAGTCTACACCTAATTCAAAAGCAAATTTTAAAGCAGCCTCAGCTTGCCTGGATCTCAGTTTCCCAAATCATTTATCCAGGTTTATGTAGAAACAACTTTCATTTTGCATTGATGTGTCAAAGGTTACATAATGTTGAATTAAGTTTCATAGTGTTACTGGAACAGGGTCCCGATCCAGACCCCGAGAGAGGGTTCTTAAACCTCAGGCAAGAAAGAATTTGGGGCAAGTCCACAAAGCGAAAGCAAGTTCATGAAGAAAGTAAAGGAATGAAAGAATGGCTACTCCATAGGCAAAGCAGTGGTGTGGGCTGCTCGACCAAATACACCTACAATTATTTCTTGATGATATTTTTTGATAACAAGGGGTGGGTCATTCATGAGTTTGCTGGGAAAGTGGTGGGTAAGTCCTGTAACTGAGGGTTGCTCCCCTTTTCAGACCACATAGGGTAGCTTCCTGACACTGCCATGCTCATGCGTTATAATTAGTGTATAATGAGGAGTGAGGGTGACCAGAGGACACTTTCTTTTTTTTTTTTTTTTGAGATGGAGTCTCGCTCTGTCACCCAGGCTGGAGTGCTGTGGCCGGATCTCAGCTCACTGCAAGCTCCGCCTCCCGGGTTCACGCCGTTCTCCTGCCTCAGCCTCCCGAGTAGCTGGGACTACAGGCGCTGCCACGTCGCCCGGCTAGTTTTTTGTAGTTTTTAGTAGAGACGGGGCTTCACCGTGTTAGCCAGGATGGTCTCGATCTCCTGATCTCGTGATCCACCCGTCTCGGCCTCCCAAAGCGCTGGGATTACAGGCTTGAGCCACCGCACCCGGCCTCAGAGGACACTTTCATCACCATCTTGGTTTCAGCCAGCTTCGTTACCATATTCTGTTTTATCAGCAGGGTCTTTGTGACCTATATCTCGTGCCAACCTCCTGCTCATCCTGTGACTAAGAATGCTTCACTTCCCGGAGATGCACAGCCCACAGGTCTCAGCCTCATTTCCCCCAGCCCCTGTTCAAGATGGAGTCGCTCTGGTTCAAATGCCTCTGACGCTAGTAAGGCTCACAGGTGGCATCAACAGGTTTGGAGCAAACCTGAGGGTCTTCTGGTCGGTCACATCTCCAGTGACGAAATCCATGACAGCAGAGAGCAGCCTCCTCGCCCCCCTGGGGCTCACTGAGTCATCCAGCCCATTTTGACCAAGATTATGTGAGTTGTGGGAGCAGAGGTTGGTTGAGGGAGCTCCCACTGTTTGTAATCACAGTGTCTTGCACAAAATAAATTAAAAAGCACAAAAATACACTCCTGTGCGTGATCCTACAGCCCAGAGGCATCCACTTCCTACATTTTGCACATAGTTTTCCAGTTACTGACAAATACTTTAATGTACTTATAGTCAGCATCGTTGCAGGGATAGAGGGAACCGTCATCCACAAACTGTCGTCAGTTCTGCACCAGTTACAAGGGTAGGGGTCTCCAAGACCACCCTCAGGTTTGATAATTCGCTAGAAAAACTCATTGAAAGCTGATATACTCATGGCCATGGCTTAGCACAGGAGCAGGACACAGACAAAAATCAACCCAGGAGAAGGTGCTCAGGCCGGAGTCCGGGAAGTTCCCATCTGCAGAGCGTCCTGTGGTCCCTCCCCGTGGAGCTGTGGACGGTGTCACTTCTGGCATCCAGGCAGGATCACCCGAGCTTACTGTCCCAGAACCTTTACTGGGCCCCATGGTTGACTGCCCAGGTGGATGGAGGTCTCCAGCTCACTCTGGAGGATGGGCTGATCACAACCCCCACCTAGTGAAAGACTAACATGGCAAAGACCAAAAATAAAAATGAAAACAGTCTCCGGTTGTCCCGTTGGCTCACCTTGTCCTGGCCCTCTCCCCAGCTTGGCAGAGTCGGTGAGGCCTTCCGTTGTCCCTAAACTGTGTCACTTCTTCAGTTGTGGAAGACACAGAGTGCACATGGTCCTCGTCCACTGAAATGCAAGTGAGTGTCGTCTGTTAGGATGCAGCCGGTTACTGCCGGCCTTGTAGGTATTGGCCAGTTTTACGTCTGTCTGTAAATCCATCTCAGCGTTCTGATTGCCGGAAAGTGAGAGGGTGCGAGTCCTTGTTGAACTGACTGTGACGTCTGACTGGTTTCCTCATTCACTCACAAGTAAAACCAAATATTTGGTGTGTGTCCATTTGATATTTGTATGAAAATCACGATGTTAATTTGAAAAATATTCTTTTCCTGTGTCCGTCAGCCCATTGCCTTGAGTCCCTCGTGAAAAGGCGCAGAGCGGCTTCCCTTGTCTTTATTTTTCCTTCACCTGAATCACGGCACATTTTGACGGCTTGTTCACCGGACTCCAGGCTCATGAGAGAAGAATCCTCTCAGTCTGGCTTTCTCCTGAATCCTCAGCCCCAGAAACGTTTCTGGCATGAAATGGGGATGTGAAGTGCATTTGCTGAGTGAAGCCTGTGGTCTCAGTGTCATTTCTGCCTCAGCCCAATCCCAGTGCACCTGGGATCTTCTCCTCCCTTCCCCTCCCCTCCCTTCCCTTCCCCTCCCTCCCCTTCCCCTTCCCTTCCCTTCCCCTCCCTCCCTTCCCCTTCCTTCCCCCCTTCCCTTCCCCTCCCTCCCCTTCCCCTTCCCCTTCCCCTCCCTCCCCTTTCCTTTCCTTCCCCTCCCTTCCCTTCTCCTCCTCCCTTCCCCTTCCCCTTCCCTTCCCCTCCCTTCCCTCTCCTCCCCTCCCCTCCCTTCCTCCCCTCCTTCCCTTCCCTCCCCTCCCCTCCTTCCCCTCCCTCCCTTCCCCTCCCTCCCTTACTCTTCCCCTTCTCCTCCCCTCCCCTCCCTTCCCTCCCCTCCTTCCCTTCCCTCCCCCTTCCTCCCTCCCCTCCCTTCCCTCCCCTCCCTTCCCTTCCCTCCTTCCTTCCCCTCCCCTCCCCTCCTTCCCCTCCCTCCCTTCCCCTCCTTCCCTTACTCTTCCCCTTCTCCTCCTCCCCTCCTTCCTCCCCTCCCTTCCCTTCCCTCCCCTTCCCTCCCTTCCCCTCCCCTCCCCTCCCTCCCTTCCTTCCCCTCCCTTCCTCCCCTTCCCTTCCTTCCCTTCTTCCCTTCCCCTCCCTTCCCTTCCCTCCCCTTCCCTCCCTTCCCCTCCCTTCCCTTCCCTCCCCTTCCCCTCCCTCCCCTCCCTTCCCTCCCCTCCCTTCCCTTCCCCTCCCCTTCCCTCCCCCTTCCCCTTCCCTTCCCTTCCCCTTCCCCTTCCCCTCCCCTCCTTCCTCCCCTTCCCTCCCTTCCCCTCCCTTCCCCTTCCCTTCCCCTCCCCCTTCCCCTTCCCTTCTCTCTCCTTCCCTTCCCTCCCCTTCCCTTCCCTTCCTTCCCCTCCCTTCCCTTCCCTCCCCTTCCCCTCCCCTCCTCTCCTCCCTTCCCCTCCCTTCCCTCTCCTCCCCTCCCCTCCCTTCCCTCCCCTCCTTCCCCTCCCCTCCTTCCCCTTCTCCTCCCCTCCCCTCCCTCCTCCCCCTCCCTCCCTTCCCCTCCCTCCCTTACTCTTCCCCTTCTCCTCCCCTCCTCTTCCCTTCCCCTTCCCTCCCCTCCCCTCTCCCTTCCCCTCCCTTCCCTCCCCTCCCTCCCCTTCCCTCCTTCCCTCCCCTTTCCCCTTCCCTTCCCTCCCCTCCCTTCCCTCCCCTTCCCTCCCCTCCCCTCCCCTCCCTCCCCTTCCCCTTCCCTTCCCTTCCCTTCCCTTCCTCCCTCCCCTTCCCCTCCCCTCCCTTCCCTTCCCTCCCCTTCCTCCTCCCCCTCCCCTCCCTCCCCTCCTTCCCCTCCCCTTCCTTCCCCTTCCCTTCCCCTCCCTTCCCTCCCTCCCCTTCCCTCCCCTTCCCTCCCCTCCTTCCTTCCCTCCCCTTCCCTCCCCTCCTCTCCCTTCCTTCCTCCTCCCTCCCCTCCCTTCCCTTCCCTTCCCCTCCCTTCCTTCCCCTCCCCTCCCTTCTCTCCCCTCCCTCCCCTTCCCTTCCTTCCCTCCCCTTCCCTTCCCTTCCCTTCCCTCCCCTCCCTTCCTCCCCCTTCCCCTTTCCTTTCCCTTCCCTCCCCTTCCTTTCCCTCCCCTTCCCTTCCCTCCCCTTCCCTTCCCCTCCCTCCCCTTCCCCTTCCCCTCCCTTCCCTTCCCTCCCCTCCCTTCCTTCCCTTCCCCTCCCTCCCTTCCCTTCCTTCCCTTCCCTCCCTTCCCCTCCCCTTCCTTCCCCTCCCCTCCCTCCCCTCCCTTCCCTCCCCTCCCTTCCCTCCTTCCCCTTCCTTCCCCTCCCTCCCTTCCCTTGCTGTGAGCCTGGATCACACCATTGCACTCCAGCCTGAGTGACAGAGTGAGGCCCTGCTTGATAAATAAATAATAAGATGATTTAACCTTTTTATGTAAACATTGACTGTACAGTCCCATCATGTCATTGCTCTATATCTTTTGTTTGCTTGCCTGTGCTCTGTTTTAACCTTGAGGTTATATATATAAATTCTTTCTGTCTTCTCTTTTTGTTGTGTTCCAAGATAAAAGGCAACATTGAGGAATGTTGGAATGTGGGTGTTTCGTGAAAGTGTTCTGTGAAATGAACAGTATAAATGAGCAAATGTGGACCACCAGGAAGAAAAGAGAGAGAAAAGAAGACAAGGAAGGGGAAGGGAGGGGAAGGAAGGGGAAGGGGAGGAAAGGGGAAGGGAGGGGAAGGGAGGGGAGGGAGAGGAAGGGAGGGGAAGGGAAGGGGAGGGAGGGGAAGTGAAGGAAGGAAGGGGAAGGGGAAGGGAAGGGAGGGGAAGGGGAAGGGGAAGGGAAGGGAAGGGAAGGGAGGGGAAGGGGGGGAAGAGAAGGGAGGGGAAGGGAGGGGAGGGAAGGGAGGGGAGGGAAGGGAGGGGAAGGGAAGGGGAAGGGAAGGGAAGGGAAGGGAGGGGAAGGAGGAAGGAAGGGGAGGGAGGGGAAGGGAAGGGAAGGGAGGGGAAGGGAAGGGGAAGGGGAAAGGAGGGAGGAGAAGGGAAGGGAGGGGAAGGAAGGGGAAGGGGAGGGAGGGGAAGGGGAGAATTGCTTGATTGATCCAGCAAGCAATCCTGCCACCTCAGCCTCCTGAGTAGCTGAGACCACAGGCGTGCACCCACCCCCTGCTAATTTTATTTATTTATTTATTTATTTATTTATAGAGATGGGATCTCACTATGTTGCCCAGGCTGGTCTTGAACTCCTGGGCTCAAGCGATGCTCAGGCCTCAGCCTCCCAAAGTTCTGGGATTACAGATATGAGTCACCATGCCCAGCCATGAATATCCTCAATGAGGATCGGAAAACACCTCAGCAGCAGCAAAATGGACAGAACACTTGAACAGATGAGTTGCAAATGAGGACACGGAGGTGACCACTCAACCGGGGAAAAGTGTTCAGCCTCACAAGTCATCAAATAAATGCAAATTAAAACAAGACGTTTTTTCTTCCATCAGAGAGTAGCGATGAATGGCGTCATCACACCTCGTTGGCAGAAAGAATGTAAACGGGCGTTCTGACCAGAGCTTCCGTAGGCTGCCCCCTGTCATTCTGGGTTCCCTGTCTTGGCACAGTCATGACGAGAAACAGTACCTGCATCTGAAAGCATTGCTAGCCCTTGTTACAGTCTTTCAAGAAAATATCAAAGGGAATTACATTTGTGGCACATCCCAAAACTTCTTAAAATTGTTTCTCTCTCCTGTCCCCCTGTCTATGGATCTCAGTCCCCTTTTCCATTGCCAGCAGAGTGGAAGCTGCCCTCGTCTCTCTTCTCTCAACTCCTCTGGGGCCTCAGCCACTTCTGGCGACTCCGGCTGGGACTCCGGTGCCTTCTGGGGCCTCAGTCATTTCAAGCATCTGGCTCAGTCTTTGTTGTGCAGATTTGGCTTCTTGGACTTCCTTCTGCTGTCCAGGCCCCCCACTGCCCAGTTCCTTAAAAGGGCTGTAGGTCTGAATCCTTCCCTCGGGGGCAGGATGTGTGGCTGGACCTGAGGTCAGAAGTGCCGCTGAGGCTGCAGACGTGTGCACAGAGTAAATGTGCTGAAATTCTTTACTGCACATGTTCTCTTTATGTTCTCTTTTCACACTAATTTCAGGCTGAAGTCTTTGTGCATCTTTGCTTAGAGGATTTTGCTGTATTGTAAATCAGAATTACCCTGAAGTTTACAGTTAAGCTAGACTCGTTTTTTTTTTTTTTTTGAGACGGAGTCTCGATCTGTCGCCCAGGCTGGAGTGCAGTGGCGCAATCTCGGCTCACTGCAAGCTCCGCCTCCAGGGTTCACGCCATTCTCCTGCCTCAGCCTCCCGAGTAGCTGGGACTACAGGCACCTGCCACCTCGCCCGGCTAGTTTTTTTGTATTTTTTAGTAGAGACGGGGTTTCACCTTGTCTGCCAGGATGGTCTCGATCTCCTGACCTTGTGATCCGCCCGTCTCGGCCTCCCAAAGTGCTGGGATTACAGGCTTGAAAGCTAGACTCTTATGGAAGAAAAAGCTAGGTGTCAAAGATGGTGGGGGTGGGGGATGCATGGAGAGGGCTTTTGGGAAGCTCTGCCATAAAAGTCTTTCTAGACACAACCATTTCTTACCTCCACCGTCACCGGTCCGGTGGAGCCGCTGTCACCTGTGACTTCTGTAGACCTGTTTTGTATGGCTGCCCTGCCCCTCCTACCCACCTCCAGTCTATAAACAGACACGCACATGGGTAGATAGACAGACCGGCAGATGGATCGATAGACAGACTGGGAGATGGATAGATAGACAGACAGAGACAGATAGATAGATGATAGAGACAGATAGATAGATGATAGATGATTGATAGATGATAGATAGATAAAGACAGAGACAGATAGATAGATGATAGATGATTGATAGATGATAGATAGATACAGATAGATGATAGAGACAGATAGATGATAGATGATGGATGGATAGAGACAGATACATAGATGATAGACGATTGATAGATGATAGATAGCTAGATAGAGACAGATAGATGATAGATGGACAGAGACAGATAGATAGATGATAGATGATAGATAGATAGATGATAGATGATTGATAGATGATAGATAGATAGATGATAGAGACAGATAGATGATAGATGATTGATACATGATAGATAGATAGAGACAGAGACAGCTAGCTAGATAGATGATAGATAGATAGATAGAGACAGATAGATGATAGAGATAGATGATAGATGATAGAGACAGATGATAGATGATAGATGATAGAGACAGATAGATAGATGATAGATGATAGATAGATACAGATAGATGATAGATAGAGACATGATAGATGATAGATAGATAGATACAGATAGATAGATGATAGATAGATAGATACAGATAGATAGATGATAGATGATAGATGGATAGATAGAGACAGATAGATAGATGATAGATGATGGATGGATAGAGACAGATACATAGATGATAGATGATTGATAGATGATAGATAGCTAGATAGAGACAGATAGATGATAGATGGACAGAGACAGATAGATAGATGATAGATGATAGAGACAGATAGATGATAGATGATTGATAGATGATAGATAGATGATAGAGACAGATAGATGATAGATGATTGATACATGATAGATAGATAGAGACAGAGACAGCTAGCTAGATAGATGATAGATAGATAGATAGATAGAGACAGATAGATGATAGAGATAGATGATGATAGATGATAGAGACAGATGATAGATGATAGAAACAGATAGATAGATGATAGATGATAGATAGATACAGATAGATGATAGATAGAGACAGATGATAGATGATAGATAGATAGATATAGATGATAGATGGATAGATAGAGACAGATAGATAGATGATAGAGACAGATAGATGATAGATGATATAGATAGATAGATATAGACAGATAGATGATAGATAAATAGACAGATAGATGATAGATAGAGACAGATAGATAGATGAGAGATGATAGATGGTGGATAGATAGATAGATAGACAGAACGATGACGCTATAACTATCCTCTCCCGCCGTTCTGTTCAGAGGTAGCTGGTCACATTCAGCCATGCTGGAACGTGGGTGTTTGGTGAAAGTGCTCTGTGAATGAACGACATACATGAGCTGTATCTATATCCAGTCCAGTCTCAACACAGCAGCCAGAGGTTTCTTCCCAAAATACATGTCAGCTCAGACTCCTCTCAGCGCCCGTCCCTCCAGCAGGTCCTCATCCAGCTCAGTGAGGAAAGGCCACCGTCACCTTGGCTGTGGAGGCCGAATTCTTTTTTTTTTTTTTTTTTTTTTTTTTCCTGAGGCGGAGTCTCGCTCTGTCGCCCGGACTGGAGTGCAGTGGCCGGATCTCAGCTCACTGCAAGCTCCGCCTCCCGGGTTTCCGCCATTCTCCTGCCTCAGCCTCCCGAGTAGCTGGGACTACAGGCGCCCGCCACCTCGCCCGGCTAGTTTTTTTTTGTATTTTTAGTAGAGACGGGGTTTCACCGTATTAGCCAGGATGGTCTCGATCTCCTGACCTCGTGATCCGCCCGTCTCGGCCTCCCAAAGTGCTGGGATTACAGGCTTGAGCCACCGCGCCCGGCCCCGAATTTCTAAGAGGCCCCCAAGGATGTCCCCCGCTCACCCTCGGAAGCTTGAGTGTGGTGAGAGGCCGCCCTGAAGCACATTGTTCCCTGGACACTTGGCCTTAAACTCGGGAGGTTATCCTGGATTCTGGGGGAGCCCTGAGGGCAGAGAGCGTCCTCTGGCTGCAGGTGGAAGAGGGCGGCAGAGAGGACTCGGCGAGAGGAGGGCTCAGTGCCCTCGCTGGCTTTGAGAAGGGGGTGCAGCCAGCCTTGAGCTGACGGCCGCAGGGGAGTGGGGCCTCTGTCCTTCAGCCACAGGGAGAGTCCTCCAGCCCGCGTGAGCCTGAAGCACCTTCTTTCCTCCAGCCCCAGGCAAGAGCACCGTCCACGGGCGCCTGGACTTTGGCCTGTGAGAGCAGAGGATCCTGCTGAGCCAACCCTCTCCAACTGTGAATAAATGGGTGTTGTTCAAGCCGCCATGGTGTCGGGGGGCTGTAAGAAATGAATACTGTGGTCTGCAAGCCCCCTGACAGCCTCCCACCCTTCTCCCTGGTCCCTCAGACAGCCTTGTTCTTCCCGTCAGAGCCACAGGCCTCATACTCCCTCTGCCAGAGGCTCTTCCCCAGAACAGAGTAGCCGGTGGAGCAGACGGCGGCCGGCTGGGCGTGTTCCAAGCCTCGGCGGATGCTTCAGAATAGAAGCGCCCACGCTGCTTTGCACAGTGACCGTGTGGCTCCCAAACACACCTGTTTTCTGGGAGTCCTGGCCCTTCCTGGAAGTGGTGGGGAGGGCGGCTTGGCGAGCTGCCCACACGGTGTGTGCAGGAGGTGAGCTGATCACTGGGCCGCAGGCTGAGGGTGGCAGCCACTGAGTGGGACAGGAATAAGTGACCAGCAACTGCTGGTCAGGAACGTTTGGCCAGGGCCTGCCTTTGGCTGAGGAAGGAGGTGGATGCCAAGTGTCCAGCAGTTTGAGAGCAAGGAGAGTCCCTTCTCCTCCTCCCCTCCCCGCCCCTTCCCTCCTGGGCCATGCAGTAGCCTGTGAACAGCACAGAAAATGCACACGGAGGAGCTCAGGACGTCCAGGAGGACCTCGAGGAGTAGCCATGGAGAGGATGCTTGCACGAAGTCTGCAGTTGGCCAGGGTGTGGCCCCTGCACTGGAAGGAAGGCTGGACCCCTGATGCAGTGGTGGCTTCAGGGCCTGGTGAGGGTCACCTCCAGGCTGGTTAGACCGGCAGCCTCACCCAGTGGTGTGCTCAGGCAGCGTCTCTGGTCTGGCACAAACGGGAAGGTGCTGAGGGCACGTCTGTCTGTGGCTGTAAACACTGGCTTCCACCTGCTGGCCTCCGCGTCCCTCCCGCCGGCCGCCTGGAACTCGTTCTGTGAAGCTGGTTGTGTGTGAATTAGTGGAAATCTTGCACATTCCTTGTGTAATTTTGTCCTTGGCGTTGCGTTCGCTGCATGCGCCAGCTGCAGAGCCTCTCAGGACCGCCCCAGGAAATGCTGGCAGCTAGTGAGTGAGCATCTTCAGGCAGCCGCGAGCTGTGCCAGACGATTTTACCAGCGGCAGCCTCCTGTCCACGCTCTGAGCACGTCGGAGGTGAGAGGACTCAGCTGTGATGCCCGGAAGATGAGGTGCATTCAATGCATTTTGATCTAGGGTATGTTTTATTATTATTATACTTTAAGTTCTAGGGTACGTGTGCACAACGTGCAGGTTTTTTTTTTTTTTTTTTTTTTTGAGACGGAGTCTCGCTCTGTCGCCCAGACTGGAGTGCAGTGGCCGGATCTCAGCTCACTGCAAGCTCCGCCTCCCAGGTTCACGCCATTCTCCTGCCTCAGCCTCCCAAGTAGCTGGGACTACAGGCACCCGCCACCTCACCCGGCTAGTTTTTTTTTTTTTTTTTTTTTGAGACAGAGTCTCGCTGTGTTGCCCGGGCTGGAGTGCAGTGGCCGGATCTCAGCTCACTGCAAGATCCGCCTCCCAGGTTTACGCCATTCTCCTGCCTCAGCCTCCCGAGTAGCTGGGACTATAGGCGCCCGCCACCTCGCCCGGCTAGATTTTTGTATTTTTTAGTAGAGACGGGGGTTTCACCGTGTTAGCCAGGATGGTCTCGATCTCCTGACATCGTGATCCGCCTGTCTCGGCCTCCCAAAGTGCTGGGATTACAGACTTGAGCCACCGCGCCCGGCCTGCAGGTTTGTTACACATGTATACGTGTGCCAGGTTGGTGCGCTGCACCCATTAACTCGCCATTTACATTAGGTATATCCCCAATGCTCTCCTTCCCCGACCTCCTACCCCACGATAGGCCCCGGTGTGTGATGTTCCCACCCTGTGTCCAAGTGGTCTCATTGCTTCGTTCCCAACTGTGGGCGAGAACATGCGGTGTTTGGTTTTCTGTCCTTGTGATAGTTTGCTCAGAACGATGGTTTCCAGCTGCATCCACGTCCCTTGGGTATTTTAAACTTAGGTGGGTTTGCCGGGGTGTGAGCGTCTGTGCTACGATTATTTATTTTGTTCCTAGAATTTCTCCAGCTTGGCCATTGGGAGCTCTTGCAGACCCCCTTGGTGTTCACTCCCTGAAGTCCCCGAAGCCACCGCCCTTCCCTGACGTCTTGTGCGAGGCAGGAGGTGTGGGGCCAGTTTGCACAAGGAAGAGGGACTCGCCCAGGCTGTTGGTCCCTGGAGAAGTAACTTTTGCCACTTTTGTAACTTTTCTGTAAGCCTAAAATTATCTCAGAATACAAAGTTAAAAAATGAGTCAAGCGATTAAACTCTGGAATGTGCAGACCCACGCTAAGGAGAGCAACGAGGATAATAACAGAGGCCTTTGTGGAGTGCGGCACGCAGTGTGCTCCCACCTTGCGTGCGTCTTCTCATCAAATCCTCCTTAGGAAGCCAGGGTCTTCCCATCAGCATCCTGACCTTGCGCACGAGGCAGCTGGGCCTGGGAGTGCTGCGAGGCACCAGGGACGTGGAGGCGTTCCAGGGACGCCCGTCTCCGCAGCTTGCTGGCAGCGTTCGCTCTGTTAGCTCAATGTTTGCACCCTTTAGCATCGCACACTCCCCTCCTTGGAGCCTTCAGCAGCTGATAAAAAAAGAAGCCTTCTGTATACACATTGGCAACGCTACCACCCTATTCCCAGTGGAGCTCCGGGAGCTAAAAATAACGGCGTGCTTTCTGTTTCGTGCAGAAACGAGGACTTGTGCACTTTATTTCGTAACACTTGCCATTTTTGAAACTCTGATTTTTCCCACATGTATTTTTAAAATGTCCTTGGAGGAGAAGACACACTGCAGATTTCGCCAACTTCCTCTTTTTTTGTGATCCAGCCCGGGTCTACGGGCAGGTCCGGATCTTCAGGGACGAGCTCCTGGCTGCCAGATGTGAAGAACCACAGGAGAGAAAACCTGGAGCCAACACACATGGCCACGGGGTGCACTTGCCAAGAAGTGCCGGGAGACAGCTCCCTGGGGGTCCGAGGCCGAGGGCTTGGAGGAATGCCATCCTCAAGGGCCCCCTGTCCTTTGCAGCCCAGGCCAGGGAGGAGCAGTGGCCTGCCAGGGTCTCTGCATGGCCTGTTTCCTGTGCAAGGAGAGGCCACAGACTAAGACAGTCCAGGGCTCTGTGTCCTGAGACAGGAGCAAGGATGGTTGTCTGGGGCTCTGCCTTCCCTGAGCTTCCAGCACCGTCCTCACCCAGGCCAAGCACGGTCAACGAAGGGAGGCGTTTGTGCCAGGCTTCCATCTGCGTGACACTCACTTGTTCCATTTTAACTGAGTGAGCCCCACAGGGAGGCATTCTGGGGAATTTCCAGTGAGCACAGAGCAGGTGGGCCATGGAAGGGTCAGGTCTGGGCACGGCATCCGAGGACGACCCTGCCCTCTGCGGAACACCCTCCTCAGAGGCCACTTGGCAGGTTTTCTGGGTCAGTTCTCTCCTGAGGCTGCCAGGCCAGGCCCTTTCCCATCCTGCTGCACTCACCCTGGACCAGGGATCCCAGACTTGCCACCTGGCTGATGCTTGGCTGTGAGCAAAATTCCTAGGACCCAGGGCCAGGCTAGAAGAGCAGTGGGAGTGGTGTCTGTGGCTGGAAAAGATCCATGCCTGCCTCCCACAAGGCCACACAGCCAGAAGGTTAGACAGAGAGATGGGACATGCCCTTCGACCCCAGTGAATCTGCGCAGTGCTGGAAATACGGCTGGGACCGTGCCCAGCACAAACATACACAGTTGGTCAGCCCTAGTCCTCCCAACTGGGATTGAGAGGAGACCCTCCCAACGTGCTGCCGGCTGCTACATCGAGGGCAGCCTCTTGCCTTGTGCACTCGCTCGGGCTGGGCTGGCCTCGTCTCCTTCAGTGATGCACCCAGGGGTGCCACTGCAATACGGCAGGAACAGGAAATACACGGTAAGAACAATGACAACATGAATGCATAAAATGAACACATTTCCTCTACAAAGTCAGTAATTAGAAAATGTTATATGGACAAACTTATTTCTGTTCTTAATATTATCAACTCACACGTGAACTTACCAGAGAAACATATGAAGAAATGTCCCGTCTTACTGAGGTTAAGAAAATTTCCCTGTGTAGAGACCGATCATCACCCTGGAGACAAAGACTGAGGAGCGAATAGACTAATCCTCCCCTACTTAAGAACTTATAAAGTCAAAACAAAATTATACTTGGATCTCTTAAGACAGGCTAATGGGATTCAAAAGCTTATCTGGGAAGCAACTGAGCTTGAAGAAGCACAAGCCATTTTAAGAGAAGAATATTAGTAGGGGCATTCCCTGCCCGATATTAAAACATAGTGTGAAGCTATGATCACTGAAAACATGTGGCACAACTGCAATCAATTATATTGGGGAAAACATAGATTACTCCTGAAAGAATTGGAATTTATGAAATAATTGTATGTGTTTGCATTATAATATAGTAGAGTCTAATGGTATCACATATCTAGAGAAAGATGTATTCAATCAGTGATACATGATAAAAATAAAATATGTACAACAAGTTAGATCTTCTCATATCACCTTAAAATATGACCAATTCTAAGCAAATTTTATTTTAAAATAAAACCATAAAAAAACAAGAAGATAAAACAAAACGGAACAATGTTCTTTGGCTCTACAACAAAAATGACATTTTAAGAAAAATGTACAAGAAAGTGCACAAAAAGATTTGAATTAGCATTAAATTTACAATTTAAGACAATAGCAAAAATAAGGATAAAAACAAAGTATGAAGGAAGTCATAAAAATCTTTCACAGGCTACTTCCCTTCTATATAATTGTTTCTTGAAAATAATTATTAACGTATCAACTGAAAGATGAACAAGGACACCAGAGGACAAACGTGAAGACTGTCGTCACAGATCAAATAAAGCAAATATAAAAAGAAACTATTACTAATGTTTTAAAAGATAATATGCAGCATTGGTGATGAGGCATTTGCAAGCTCTTTGGGTGGTGGCAGAAACATGTGCACATTTTCTGCAGGCGTTAATTAACGTAAGACGTCAAAATGGCTCCTCTTCCGCTTTCTCTGACTTTCACTCTCTTGCTAAAAATTTAGTGCTAACCTTATTAGGCTGAACAAGGTGGGTATCTGAACAGGAGGTCAAAGCAGAAGCCACAGTGGCTCAGAGCTGGGTGCTGGAGCCCGAGCAGAGGGAGGAAGGCATCCATGTAGGAGCATGGGCCTTACATGGAACACTGTGCACCATTCACATAGCATGGTGGATGCATCATGCAGGACTGTGCACCATCCGTGCAGCACTGTGGATTCTTCATGCAGGACTGTGCACCATCCGTGCAGCACTGAGGACCCTTCATGCAGGACTGTGCACCATCCGTGCAGCACTGAGGACCCTTCATGCAGAACTGTGCACTATTCATGCAGCACTGAGGACGCATCATGCAGGACTGTGCACCATCCATGCAGCACTGTGGACCCATCATGCATGTGAGCTACGCTTCCCTGGCGCCCCCCAGGTGGGGCTCTTCGTGTGTGTGAGCACCTGTCCCCAGGCCACGAGGGAGGCACCATCACTGTGTCCATTTCACAGGGGAGGAGACTGAGGCTCAGAGATGGGAAAAGGATCAGGCCAGGAGATGTGGAAGAAGGATCCTGCGACTTGTGGCCCCGCACTAGAGTCAGCCTGAAACCATCTGCTGTAAGATTTCTCCTCTCATAAACAGTAATAACGATAATAATAGTAAATCGTTGAAAATATCTTTATGGTCCTTTTCCAAGTATAGAAATACACACGCTCAACGAAAAAAACATCTCCTCTTCCCCGCGCTACAATGTTGCGTTTTCTAGTCTGAAATCTGAGTCTCCATTTGTTGCTTTTAAAACGTTCCTCTTCCTCGGGAGAGTTTTACGGTTTTCTTCAACAGCTCCGCCTTGCTCACCAAATCCCCACCCGTCAGGATTTCGTGTGTCTTTCTGTTATTGCGAATGAGATTCTTCCCGCTTTATTTTCCTGTTTCCTAAGTGGAGATCGGGGAGCACTCGCTAGTGTGCGTTTTGTTAGGCTAAGTGCTCCTGTTTCTTGCAGCCTTGCAGTTGACCCTCTGTCTTTTCCAGATCAACCTCAAACCTTCTGCAAAATATGGGAATTTTGCCTCTTTCCCATCTTTGTAGCTCTTATTTCATGATGTTTTTGGTCTTCTGCGGAAAGGCTCAGGGAAGCAGCCAGGCTGGGGCCCCCTCAGGGCAGCTGCCGATCACCCCCACGCTGTCCCTCTACCCCTGGCACCCACCCCTCGGGGAGTGAAGGCTGCCGGCTGAGGTGCACGGTTGTTAGGAAGTGCGTGGATGAGGCCCACCCAGGTCCAAGGCATCCCACCCTCCAAGGAGCCAAGGAGCCGATCCTGCGCACACCCAGCGGGGGAATGCTGGCTGCTGCGATGGTGGCTGTGGGTGTGCAGTGGCCGTCCAGGCCTCCCTGAGCGCTGCTGGGATGGTGGCTGTGGGTGTGTGGTGACTGTCCAGGCTTCCCTGAGTGCTGCTGCGATGGCGGCTGTGGATGTGCGGTGGTCGTCCAGGCCTCCCTGAGCGCTGCTGGGATGGGGGGGCCTGGTTTAGGGTTTATTTCTGGGGTTTCGGGGTCCTCCAGGGGCAGAAGTGATGGCACATGGTTCCATCGTGGCCGGCTGTTTTGCGGCTCACGCTGTCTGCCTTTCCTGCCCTGCTGCAGTGGTTGTTTTGTGATGTATTATTTTGTTGAATTACTTTGGTGGATGTCCTAATACGGAATTTGTTTTAAAGTGCTTGGAAAACCTCAGCTGAAGCAGAGAGGTGGCCGTTACTGCTTGTGTGTCTTCAATCCGCCGCATGAAGTAAAGTGTGAGGACTTCATCACAGTATCCGGCGTGTCTCATGTCATGTGTGTGTGTGACTTTTCAATGTTTTGGTAAAAGTACTACACTGGAATCCTAAAAAGAATGCAGGGTTTTCTTTCTTTATGCTCACGAATAGGAAATGTTAGTCGTATTGTGAAGACTGGTGCACCAACCTGTTGAAGTAGTGAGTTTGTGATTTTTCTGGGCCTGGAAATTCGTAGGTGAGTGGGCTGGTTTTTGATAGATTTCTCAATTTCTTCTGCAGTTAATAATATTCTGCTTAAATTTCTGTCTCCTTTTGGTCAGTTGGGGCAATTTTGCCTGGGATCATCACCCGTATTAGTTAGAATTTAAAGTATTTGCATGGAGTTTTTAAGTTAGCACTTGTGTGCGCTTCTCTGTTGTAACTGTTTCCCTTGTTGTTAAACTTGTGAGCATGTGTGTGTCGTGCGTCCCCATGCATGCATGTGTGTGGCGTGCCGTCCCCATGCGTGCGTGTGTGTGGCGTGCGTCCCCATGCATGCGTGTGTCGTGCGTCCCCATGCATGCGTGTGTGTGGCGTGCCGTCCCCATGCGTGCGTGTGTGTGGCGTGCGTCCCCATGCGTGCGTGTGTGTGGCGTGCCGTCCCCATGCGTGCGTGTGTGTGGCGTGCGTCCCCATGCGTGCGTGTGTGTGGCGTGCGTCCCCATGCGTGCGTGTGTGTGGCGTGCGTCCCCATGCGTGCGTGTGTGTGGCGTGCCGTCCCCATGCGTGCGTGTGTGTGGCATGCGTCCCCGTGTTTCCTGAATTAGAGGCTTATTCACTGATGAATTTCAAAGACCCACCACGGTTTTGATTCTACTGTTTCAAATCATACACTTTTCCCATTTTGTTTTCTTCTTGGTCCTTACATTTATCCTGTTCTTCTTATTTTCTCGAGTCTGATTTGTGAGCTGAATGACTAATTTACTTGTTTGTATCTGGTTGTGACTGGCATAATTGCCAGCGCTGTGAATTTTTCTTTGGGACGGTTTTAGTCACATCATGTGGGTTCTGATAGATCCTGTCCTGTAATTGCTCTTTGTGGTGATTCTGAAATTTGGACTCTGTTGTCCCACTTTACCCAAAAATTGTTCAAGAGGGATTTTGTTTGCTGACTTGTTTTTCGGAATGTTAGTGTCTGCTTCTATGATTACTGTTATTTTCTTCCTTTGGTGGATTTGGGCTGAAGAATATGGTCTAAGTGTTCTTGGGATTTGACGTATGTTCCAGTTAAAGAAGAGATTTCACGGTTCTTTGGAGAACGGCGTTCCCCACTCCAGGTGTGACGTGCCTGTCAGGGTCCACCTCCTGGCTCTCCCGACGCAGGTTCGGGACCCCGGGTTCACAGAGGGCCCCTGAGGTCCCCACTGCTGCAGGCTGCCTGGTCTTTTTCAAATGATTTTGGAAACTCCACTCACGTACTTACCTCCGTTCCTAAAACAGTATCATTGTTTTTCCTCTTTATTGTTTCTGCTATTGGGGAGGAGCCTATTAACAGGAAATGGATGCATATTGGACACCCTGGTCTGCTTTGTCACCCCCTTTCTTATCAACCCCTTTGCCTGCCCTTCCCCTGCCCCTCTCTACCCCTTTCCCTCCCTCCTTCTCCTTCTCTCCTCCCTTTTACTCCGTCCTCTTTCCCTACTCCTTCTCCTTCCTTCCTTTCTTTCTTCCCTGCTCCTTCCCTCCTGCCTCTCCCTCCCTCCTCCCTGTCTTTCCTGCCCTCGTCCCTCCTCCCTTCCTCTCCCCCTCCCTCCCTACTCCTCCCTCCTCCTTCCTCTCCTTCCCTCCTCCCTTCCTCTCCTTCCCTCCTCCCTTCCTCTCCTCCTGCCTCCTCCCTCCCTACTCCTCCCTCCTCCTTCCTCTCCCCCTCCCACTCCCTCCCTCCTCCCTTCTTCTCCCCCTCCCTCCTCCCTTCTCCTTCCTCTCCCCCTCCCCCTCCCTCCCTCCTCCCCCCTCCCTCTTTGCCATCTTCCCTCCTCTGCTCCCTGGCCCTTAGCTGTGGAGATCTGTGATCCTCTTCCTTAGCACCTGGGAAAGCTGGCCGCACAGAGCCTCAGGTTCCCTCCACCCACCGACTGGTCCCCTTTCCCGCCAGTGCCTCTCTTGTTCCCACCCTTCCCCATGGGCAGCCGATTTGCTGTGTTTGACGTCGTTTAGTTTGTACGTTTTCTTGAAGAGCCAGCCTGACTGTTATGGGTGCAGGAATCACCGTGCTCAGGAGGACCCTCTGTGTGGCCGCGTGCTCGTCCCGGGCTGGGCCTGCCCCACTGCGGAGCCCAGCCTCGAAGCTGCCATCTTTCCACTCTCACACCGAGGGCATTCAGGCTGCCTCCCAGTAATGCTTGGTCCAAGGAGTCCCAGACCGAACAGGAAACTTTAACGCTGATTATACCACATTCCTGTTTTTAAAACTTGGTTCTCTCTTGCCTCTGGTTTGTGCTGCTGACGTGCTGTTTAAAAAGCCTGGCCTTGCTCCTTGCTGTGATTATATTCCCTTGTCTGAGGTTAAATTTGTGGCTTCCCCTGTAGGTGACAGCCGTGCCCGGTGTGGCCTGGTGTGGCCGGCTGTTGAGGTGCAGGGCGCCGCAGTCCAGCATAGGCTGGTCCGGGAGCAGGGTCCAGAGGCAGCCTGCAGCCCTGTCCAGAGACCCTGAGGGGTCCGGGCCAGGGAGGTGGCCTGGCTGCAAGCCCAGCAGGGCATCCAGGTGGGCAGGGCCCACAGTCTCACGGGGCCCCTCCTTCCTCCCCCACGCTTCCCGCTCCCTCCCCACACAGGTGTGCCGGGCTAGCCCCCGGTGAGTCTAGTGTTCCAGCCTAACTCCTGCATTTACAGCGGAACGTAGCTGTGGACGTTCTGAAAACACCGTGTAATGTTCTCTCTCTTCATTCATCCTTTTGCCAATTTCCTTAACAAATATTGAATCTCCACCGTGACTCAGGCACTCCAGAGTGAACCAGGCCAGACCCCGCGCCCAAGTGCCTGTGCCAGAAATAACTGGGTTCTCCTGGGCCTCTAGGTCAGTTTAAAGTCAAGGGTCTGTGCATCTTTGCTGTTAGAGAAATTCCTGGAAAAAGTATTTGCATGTCTTTGGGGAACAGAACCAGAGGAAAGGAATGGGTTTTCTCCCTGGACAGCGAGTGCCCTTCCCTGCGAGGGGCCAGGGCCAACATTCTGCGGCTGGGGCAGCGGGGCTGAAACAGGAGGGCAGCTGTGTGTGTCGCAGGCCTGGCTGAGGAACTCTCTGTGGCTCCGAGCCCTCGGGCCTGCCTCTCAGGGGCTCCTGGCCCCTCTGCTGTTCAAAGCTGGTTCCCCCAGAGGGTCCAGGCAGCGGGACCTGGGTGTGGGCCGGCCTTCCCTGCCCTGGCAACGATGGGTGGGCGGTGGCAGAGCCCCCTAAGGCCCGAGGAGCTCTGCTCAGTGCAAGGCTCATCATCTGGCCACCTGGCAGGTCCGCAGGGGACGAGGCTCTGGGCACAGGAAGACCCAGCTCCCACGGCCTGGCCCCTGAAGGCTCGGCCCCGGGGACAGACTCCGGGAAGCTCTCTCAGCTGGAAGCCTTCCATGCAGCTGGAGCACGGGGCGCCAGGAAGCCACCATGAAGACTTTAAACAGCCCGAGACTCCCGGCCATCATCTCCACCCAGGATTAGCTGCGAGCTGGAGACTTCCTCCCGTGGGCTCCGTGCTGAGGCCGTACCGCTCCCTGCCTCATGCCAGCTCTGTGGTCACAGGACACTGAGTGGAGAAAATAAAACCCACGCAGGGACGGCAACCACCGCGGGGGTGCACGGGGCTGTGCCCGGGTCTGCAGAGGCCAAGGCCAGACGGGGTGGGGGCCCTGCTTCCCCGTCAGCAGCAGGAGCCCCGTGATCCCCAGCACGCGGTTCCGAGTTGAGAAATCGCCTGGTGACTGCTGAGAGCCCTGGAAATAGTGAGCTTCCCCTTCCCTCCCCTGATCCAGGCTCAGCAGGGGCTCTGGGCTGACCCCGCTCTTCCCACTGGAGGGAGCCGTGGGTGCTGGGGACTCCGGGGGCCTCCTGGCCTCTGGGTGGTGGTGGGAGCTGCTGGCTTAGGGTGAGGGCACCCAATGGCCCTTCAAGTTGCCCTCCTGGCCCCTGTGGGACCCCCAGGATCCGGCTCAGGGACGTCTGTGCCCCCTGCTCCCGCTTCCCTTCCACCTCCCCCACCTCCTCTCCCTGCCGCTGAGGATCCTTGACCTCTGCTGATCTCCTGTAAACTCACTGTTGCGGGGTTCACGGAAACTTCCCGATCGTCACATGATGACAATGGCAATGGCTTCTCACGTTCTCTGTGGCCAGGCTGAGCTCAACACTCCAACCGTTATCTCATTTGCCTCGGAAACGTCCCTAAGGGGGGCAGAGGCTGTGTGGGGGTGTCCCTTCCTCCCTTCTCCAGGCGACTAACCTGGGTCTCCAGAGGTCGGCCCTTCTTTGTCCTCGTAGACGGCCTAAGGCCAGGTGTCCAACTCGGGACCGGGTGTCCCCGTCACAGGAGACTGGCTGACACAGGTGTGCAGGTTATTCCTTCCAAGACAGCCACGCCAAAGGACTGTGTTGATGGGAGGAGAGGCGGGTTCAGGTGTGCCGGTCAGACGGCAACTCCACAAAACACTGGAGTTAACAGCGTGACTCACACATCCAGAGAGAAGAGGGCAGCCCCCTTTGCAGGGCTGGTGGTGGGAAGGGGGTGCTGTCTTGGACACGCACACTCAGCCAGAGGGACGGGGGCTGTGGCCGAAGCCTTCACTGGGGTCCAGGGAGCTCTAGGTGGTGCACTCAGACCCCGGGGGTCACGCTGGGACTGGGGGGGGTCTGCTGGGGGATAGCCGCTCGATCCTTGCAGGGTGTGAGGTCGGGGCGAGTCCTGTGGGCCGTCCCATACAGGGTGGTTACCAGGAGGAGTCTGCGAAAGGCAGATGTCTGGAGGGACCACCCTGAGATACTGGGGGGAGGCGGAGAACTGGAAACTGTGTCAAGGGTGACTGAACCCAGGCCGGGCGCGGTGGCTCAAGCCTGTAATCCCAGCACTTTGGGAGGCCGAGACGGGCGGATCACGAGGTCAGGAGATCGAGACCATCCTGGCTAGCACGGTGAAACCCTGTCTCTACTAAAAAAAAAAATACAAAAAATTAGCCGGGCGAGATGGCGGGCGCCTGTAGTCCCAGCTACTCGGGAGGCTGAGGCAGGAGAATGGCGTAAACCCGGGAGGCGGAGCTTGCAGTGAGCTGAGATCCGGCCACTGCACTCCAGCCTGGGCGACAGAGCAAGACTCCGTCTCAAAAAAAAAAAAAAAAAAAAAAAAAAAAGGGTGACTGAACCCCAACTCTGGGAGGACAAAGCCCCAGATGGCTACTGAGGGAGTACAACGTCGTAAGAATTCCACACAGACGCCTCAGCGCCACTGATGGGAGAGGGCATCAAGCTGTGAGCCTGTCAGAGTCTGGGAGTGTAAAATTATTGCACGTAAATAATCAGGAAACAGCTGCCTGGAATAACCTTTATATTAGAAGCTGTGCTTTGAGGCCATGACGCCGGATTTTACAGCCGTTTCTTGGCTGAGCCCCAGGCTGGCTTATGGCTTTGCAGAAAGGCATCATCACATTTTATGCACGACAGACGGCTTTTATCACACTTCTGCATTATCTTTTATGGTAATAGGGACTGCGGTGCCCTGTGACGCGGGGATCTGCGTGAGGGCCCCGGGCAAAGGCTGCTCTTCGGGACCCCCAGTGAGGCCTGAGGATTTTATTTTTCTTCCTCTGATCTCCCTGCCGGCCGGGCCACTGTGGCAGAACAATTCCGGGACCCCGTCCCCCACATGTGCAGGTGCAGGCCGGTCTCGGGGGATCGGCGGCTCCCGGGGGCTGGGGGATGGTGCCCCCGTCCCAGGGCTCCTGCACGGGAGGGCTCCACACTTCCACCCTCCTTTCCTTGACCAAACCGGTTCTTATCCAGCCTTGTCTTTTCCTTTCTTTTTTTCTAAGCCCCCATGGCCCAGGCCAGGGCTCTAGGGTGAGGGCTGGGTGTTCTGTTCCACGCAGCTGTCTGGACACTGCTGGACGAGGGCCTGTCTCCTGTGGGCTCCCACCCACTGTGGCACAGGTTTTCCCAGCACTGCTTCATCAAAACATGACTTTATAAATAAGAGTTATCTCTCAAACTGGGAGAAATCACTGCATTAATCAAACAATTATATATGTGTGTGTGTGTGTGTGTGTGTGTGTATGTGTGTGTGTATATATATATATGAAGACAGAGTCTTGCCCTGTGGCCCAGGCTGGAGTACAATGGCATGATCTTGGCTCACTGCAACCTCCACCTCCTGGGTTCAAGCGATTCTCCTGCCTCAGCCTCCTGAGTAGCTGGGATGACAGGCACGTGCCACCACGCCCAGCTAGTTTTTGTTATTTTTAGTACAGACAGGGTTTCACCATGTTGGTCAGGCTGGTCTCGATCTCCTGACTTCATGATCCACCCATCTCAGCCTGCCGACGTGCTGGGATTCCAGGAGTGAGCCACCGCGCCCGGCTGATTTATGTTTTTAAAATCAGCTCGCTCTGCTAAACAAATATTTAAAGAAAAGATGAACAAAGACAGTGTAGACTGTTCAGGTGGCACCAAGAGAACCCTGGGAAGGAGAACCAGGGCCAGGGGCTGAGCCAGGTCGGACACCAGGGGTCAAGGCCACAGCCGGGAGGGCCAAGGTAGGCACCAGCTGCTGTGGGCGAGGCCGGGCCGGAGGGGGTCGGGGCGACACTAACCCCTGGTGGAGAGACAAAGAGGGGATGGGGGTCAGGGAGATGGGCCTCGAGGGACTTAGTATCTGATGAAAGGACAGATGAGACAGAGGCGCCTGGTAAGTGCCTGTTGAGGGTGGTGTAGAACAGAGAGGCTCGGATTTCACAGTGGACAGCGCAGCATCTCGGAGATGGGCCTAGATGCTGAGAGGAGGCGTCCACACAGCTGAGGCAGGCCAGGCAGAGGCCATAGTGTGGGTGAAGGCCGGGGAACGGGCAACCTCAGGGAACGGGGGCCTCTGGACAGAGCCTGGAGCAGAATGATGGGTGTGGGCACAGGTGGGGCACGGGCTGGAGGTGTCGGGAAGAAGCCTGTGAGGCTGGTGCTGGGTGGCTGGCCAGGACCGAGTTCACCAGAGAAGCCCCTGAGTGCGGAGGGGAGTGGGGGCTGGACCGGGACACTGGGGAGCCCGTTTCCGGACTCTGGTGAGTCCATTCCCGGATGTCAGGGAGCCGTCAGGAGGCTTCGGTGCTCAGCAGAGGGAGGAAGCGGGGCCTGGGCAGAGCTCAGCCACAGAGACCAGTCAGCAAAAGAGCCTCTGCAAAGGCAAGGAGGGTGGGGGAGGGAAAAGGGTCTGCTTCGCTTTTTCCTGAGGACATTGAAGGAAGGGAGAGGCCTTACGGAGAAAGGGAGGCCTCCATGTCCAGAGCAGGAATCTGAAAGTGGAATGGGTTTGCCAGATGTTTCTCCCCCTCTGTCTCTCAACCTCTGTCTGCCTCTATCTCTGTCTCCTCTTTGTCTCTCCCTGTCCCTCTCTATCTCCGTTCTCTCTGCAGGAGCCCATCCATGTCCCTCATCCAGCAAACTCCATGGCCGGGCAGGGCTCTTCAGGACACTGCGGTTGTGCCCTGTTTAAAACAATAACTGTGTCTCAAGTTTCTTGGAGTGAAGCCACCATGACCTTTGCAGCAGACGAAGCGTACACTTTTTCCAAGTGTGACTCAAAGGACAAAAGGTTCATGCACAAGGCAGTTCTAAAAGTGGACGGGTAATTGCTGGTTCTGCTTCCTGTAAGGGTTTTGTAAGATCACACCAAACCCACTCCCTCACAGAAAACAGCTTCAAAATCTGTACACAATGCAAACAGGCTGCTTATGGGCGTTGGAGAGTGAACAGCAAGACGGACCTGGGGTGCACACGGGGGATAAAGGGGTTGCAGGAAGCACGTTGTCATTGACGGTGGCTGTTATCCTGGGCCCTGTGTAGTTAGGGCATGAGGAGCTGGGGGTCCTCAGGGAAGACCACAGTCTTCATGGCCTGGAAGAGGAGCAGAATGAAATTGAGGAAGCTGTGGCCACTGGAGAGGGGGAGCATCCAGAAGGGGAAGTTTTACAAAAGGGAAACTTCAGACTCTACTCATGTTTCCGACTGGCCCTGAACTGCACACACACAAAGCAGATGAAAGAAGCCCAGCTAAAGGCAGAAAGTCTGAGTTCAGGCTGCAGCTGTCGTCAGGACATTTGCAGTTCAAGCCCAAACACAATCACTACCTGCTACACCAAAAGAAACTGTAGTTGGTGGAAAATCACAGAGTGCAGAACCTCCACATCACATGCATCGTGTCCAGGACCCAATTCAGGATTGCTCAGCACACAGAGAGACCAGTGGAGTGGAACACATTCTTAGGAGAAAAGAACGTCAACTGCAGTGAATCCCAGATGACCCGGTGTGCGATAGGAGATGAGGACAGAACGTCAACTGAGATGGATCCTAAATGACCAGGTGTGCGATAGGAGATGAGGATAGAACGTCAACTGAGATGGATCCCAGATGACCAGGTGTGCGATAGGAGATGAGGATAGAACGTTGACTGAGGTGGATCCCAGATGACCAGATGTGCGATAGGAGATGAGGACAGAACGTCAACTGAGATGGATCCTAAATGATCAGGTGTGCGATAGGAGATGAGGACAGAACGCCGACTGAGGTGGATCCCAGATGACCAGGTGTGCGATAGGAGATGAGGATAGAACGTTGACTGAGGTGGATCCCAGATGACCAGGTGTGCAATAGGAGATGAGGACAGAACGTCAACTGAGATGGATCCTAAATGATCAGGTGTGCGATAGGAGATGAGGATAGAACGTCAACTGAGGTGGATCCCAGATGACCAGGTGTGTGATAGGAGATGAGGATAGAACGTCAACTGAGATGGATCCTAAATGACCAGGTGTGCGATAGGAGATGAGGACAGAACGTCAACTGAGGTGGATCCCAGATGACCAGGTGTGGATTAGGAGATGAGGACAGAACATCAACTGAGGTGGATCCCAATGACCAGGTGTGTGATAGGAGATGAGGATAGAACGTCAACTGAGGTGGATCCCAGATGACCAGGTGTGTGATAGGAGATGAGGATTTTACTTCAGTGGCTTGAAGCTGGATTCAGGGGATAAACAGTGTTATATCCTCTTGATTAATTGACCCTCATGGAATTACAAAACGATCTTTATAACGCTGGTTGTGTTCATTGCTCTGAAATCCACCTTGTCCAATATTAACATAGCTGCTCCAGCTTTTTTTCTGACTAGCGTTAGTACAGTGTAGCTTTTAAAATCCCGTTAGTTTTCATGTATCTGTGAATTTACATTTAAAGTGGGTTTTGGGTAGGCAGCAATTCATTGGGTCTTGCTTTCTTATTCAATCTGACAAACTGCCATTGAATTAGACCAATGGTTATAAATCATTTTCCTCTAATGTTACTGTTGATAATAGTTGGATTTAAACCACCATCTTGCTATTTGTGTTTTATTTATCCTGTCTACTTTCTGTTTCCTGTTCCTCTTAGCCAACCTTCTTCTGGACTGGGTATTTTTTAATTATCCCACTTAGTCACTTTCGTTGGCTTATTCCCCATAACTCGGTTTGTGCATATGTAAGTGTGTGTGTACGTGCATACATTTTAGGGTTTATAGTGTGTACCTTCCACTTATCGCAATCCATCTTCAAATAATATTATACCCCGTCATGACGGTTTAATAACCTTACAGAAGCACACTTCCATTCCCCGCCCTCCTTCATGCCCTTGTGGGCACATGTTTTATTTCTCTGTATGTTCTATACCCAGCAAAACATGCTATGCCTTCCTGTGCTTCTATCGGGTCTCCTATAATGTCATTTTCCTCTTGTCCAAAGGACTTTCTTTAACATCTCTTAGTGCTTATCTGCTGGTATGATTAATATTTTAGCTTTTATATGTCTGAAAAAGTTGATATCTCACCCTGTTTCTACCTTTGTTGCCAGGTATGGAATCATGAATCAACAAGCTTTTCCCGGCAGTGCTTTGCAGAGCTTGTTCCACTGTCCTCTAGCTCGCCTCATTTTCAAGGAGAAACCTGCCATCATCCTCGTCTTTGTTCCTCTGTACCTGGCACGTCTCTTTTCTTCTGCCTGCTGTTAGGATTGTCTCATTCTCACCCAATTTCAGCAATTTGATTAAGATGTGCCTTCTTCATACTTTTTGAACTGGGCTATGTAACTTTTAAAAAGCAAATTTGAAAATATTTTGATCATTTTATCTTCCTTTCTTTTCCTGTTTTTTTTTTTTCTTTGTTTTCTTTCTGGGACTCTAAATGTATGAATTTTAGGCCAATTGAAGTTGCCTCCCAATTAGCTTTCTGCTGCTTTCGAAGGGGTCTGTTTTCTGTCTGTGTTTCATGTTGGATGGTTTCTTTTACACACCTTCAAGGTCATTGATCTTTCCTTTTGTAGTGTCTGTCTAATCTCATAATCTCATCCAGTGGATTTTCTTTATCTCAGAGATGGTGTCATCTCTAAAAGTTTGACTTGGGACTTTTTAATGTCTTTCATATCTCCACTTAACATTATCATGTGGAGCAGAGTGATGGTAACTACAGCCCATCTTTGTCTGTGAATTCCTGCATTCTGTGCCATTTGTGAGTCAGTTTTAAGTTGTTGATATTCCTCCTCATGACATGATATGTCTTCCTGCCTCTTTGCGTACTTGGTAATTTTTTACTGGATGCTAGACATCACGTACTTTTCCTTGTTAGATCCTGGATAGTTTTGCACTCCTAAAATTATTTTAAAACTTTTATGGGATGAAGTTACTTTACTTGGAAACAATTTGATACGTTTGAGACTTGATTTTAAGCTTTTTCGGGTGGGGCCTAAATTAGTCTCGGACTGATTATGCTCCACTACTGAGCTGACACCACGCTGAAAAAGCTGAATAAAGAGAAAAATCAATCAATAAGTATTCACACGTATTCACAAACCATAATGAGGAGAAAAATCCATCTAAATATTCACATAATCCTAAAAAAAGTTAAGAAATGAGGAACAAAGGGGAAAACTGGAAGATATATATAGAGAGAACGAGGCATAAAATTACAGACCCAAACACAACCATGTCAATACTCATTTAAATATTAGTGGATCAAAGATTTCAGCTGAAAAGCGGAGGTTGTCAGAATAGATATGAAAATAAGACCCACACACATGCTATCTTCCAAAACTGCACTTTAGGGACAGAGACACAGGTAGCTTTAAATAAAATTACAATTAAAACATAAACATGGGAAAGGAAGAAGAAGAACTGCCTCTTTATGCAGATATCATGAATCATGTATGAGGAAATATCTTAAGAAACCTATAAACAAGTAGCATAGGCATGGAGAAAGTGTGGTTGACTCACATGATGGAATATTACTCAACGGTAAACAGGAATAAAGCACTAACATGCCACAATGCGGATGAACCTTGAAATCGAAAACATGATGAGTGAAAGAAGACAGACACGAAGGGCCACAGGTTACATGATTCCAGGTCTATGAAATGGGCAAATCTAAAGAGGCAGAACGCAGATTAGTGGTGCCAGGAGCCGGGGGAAGAGAGGAACAGAGAGTTCCTCCCTTGATTGATGTGGTGTCTCCTTTCGTGGTGATGCCAACGTCCCAGAGCCAGACAGTGGTTATGGCTGACAACATTGTGAATGCACTAGATGCCACTGAATTGTGCACTTCCAAATTGTGAAAATAGTGAATTCTATAATACGTGAATTTTACCACCATAGAAACCAAACTATTAGTACAAATAAATTAGTTTAGCCAAGTTGCAGGATTTAACTTCCATAGAAAAATCGATTGTATGTCTGTGTGCTTGCAATGAATACTTAGAAAATGAAGCTAAATTGATTGGAGTAAAAGAAAAAAAAAAACCCTAATTAAAGAATTGAAAGACGCTTACACTGAAAGCCGTAAGACATTGCAAGGAAAACCACAATAAATGAAGACATATATTCTGTTCATGGATTGGACAGCTCAATACTGTTAAGACAAAAATTCTCTGCACGTTGATACCAAATCGATGTATATATTAAATACAATTTTCACTGGAATCTTAGTGGTCCTTTTGGAAGGAAGCTTTGCTCACCAGTATACCACCTGTGCCACTTACGGTCCTTTTGAATAGATGAGACAGCTGATGCTAAGATTTATGTGGAAAGACAAAATGCTTAAAATATCCAGAAACAACTTTGAAAAATAAGAACAAGGCTGTGGGGCCCACACTACCTGATTTCAAAAATTCCTCTGCAGGTATGGTAATCACGACAGTGTGATTTCAGCATCAGGGAAGACTCAGAGGCCAACTGAGCTGAAGGGGAAGTCAGAAAGACCCACATTTATATAGTCCCTTGATTGCTGGTAAAGGTATAAATTTAATTCCTTCAGAACTAGCTGTTTCAATAAACGGTGCTAGAACAAGTTGATATCTACGTGAAAAAAAAAAGACCTTCAAGCCTCACCTCCCACCACATGCAAAATTATCTTGAGATGGATCATGGACTGAAAATTAGTGCTAAGACTTTTAAAGTTCTGGAAGAAAACATAGGGAAGAATTTTTATGACTTGGGCTAGAATAAACATTTTTTAGAAACAAGGTGTGAAAAGCACAGATGATAAAAAATGATAAAGTAAATTCAGCAAAATTGAAAAAATTAGCTCAAAATTAAAAATACAGAGTTAAGGAAATGCAAAAGCAGACTACAAACTGGCAGAATAATTTACAAAATACGCATCTGACAATGTGCTTGTACTCAGAATATATGAAGATATCTTATAAATCAATAATTTGAAAACTGCAATTAAAAATTGCAAAGGACTTGGACACGTGCAGGACAAAAAAGATATATGACCCACAGGCACGTGACAAAATGACCAGCATCACTTGCCATCAGAGAAGCACACATGAAAACCAGTCTAAAGTTAAAAAGATTGGCCGGGCATGGTGGCTCAAGCCTGCAATCCCAGCACTTTGGGAGGCCAAGACGAGTGGATCACGAGGTCAGGAGATCGAGACCATCCTGGCTAACACGGTGAAACCCCGTCTCTACTAAAAAGATACAAAAAAACTAGCCAGGCGATGTGGCGGGCGCCTGTAGTCCCAGTTACTCTGGAGGCTGAGGCAGGAGAATGGCGTGAGCCCGGGAGGCTGAGATCCGGCCATTGCACTCCAGCCTGGGCAACAGAGCAAGACTCCGCCTCAAAAAAAAAAAAAAAAAAAAAGATTGGCAATACTAAGTGTTGGCAAGGATATAGAACAATGGGAATTTACATACAATTTACCTTGGAAAGCATGTAAATTTAGCTGGAATTTTAAATGGAAATACTTGGGGAAATGGACTGACACTATCTGAGAAGTAAAACATTCACTTACCACAAGACCCAGCAATTCCAACCCTAAATATTTACCCCAGGAAAATGAAAGTGTATGTCCACACAAAGACGTGGACACAAGTACTCTCACCAGCATTATTTGTAACACATCCAAACTGCAAACAGCCCAAATGCCCATCAACAGGCAAGTTGATAACCTGTGGTTCGTGCATATTATGAGATTCTACCCATTAATAAAGAATGAACAAAATATTAAGCCCACATGACATGGATGAGTCTGGAAATCGAGTTAAGTGGCAGAGATAGAAGAGAGAGAATACGGTTCCATGTCTGTGAGCTTCCAGGAAAGGCAAAGTTGCAGGAATAGGAATCAGATCACTGTTTGCCTGGGACTGGGAGCTGGAGGAGGGAATCTGAAGAGGTGTGAGAACACTTTTTAGGAGAATGAAATATTCCACATCTTGACTGTGGTGGATATTACATGACTGTATACAACGGTCACAAGACTGGGCTTTACTGTTTGTGAAAGAAACCTAAGCAAACTGGGGAAAGAAACAGAAGGAGCATGGGCCGGCTGAAACCCTGTCTGATGGTGGGTGCCAGAGGCCCCAGAGCCGTGTGGCACAAACCACAAACCTCAGGTGTCTCCTATGGGTGCCTGGGATGATTAAGGCAACCCTCAAGGAGCCCACCAAGGCGCCACTCGGGGGCTCCTATCTTGGGGCTGTGTGGGGCCAGCCTGGGGAAGCGGGAACCTGGTAAGAGTCCCCTGAAAGCTACTTCATTTCCAAGTAGAGAAGGGGGTGGGGGTGGGGGGCACAGCACAGAAGGGTCTTGATGGAGAGGGTGTCTGCACAGCACAGTGATCACAGCCTAATTAGCGGTCAGACTTCCTTCGTGGACAGCCTGGTTTTCACCTGTACTTGCTGTGTGACCTGCCGAAAGCAAACTACCGTCTCTGTGCTAGTCTGCTCTTTAATACAAGATGGCTAATGAAGTGGCCATCTCACTGGGCCCTTGAGAGAGCGAGGTGAGAGAATACAGGTGCGGCAGGGGGAGCAGCACCGGGATACAGTAGGTGCTCATAAATGGCACCTGTTGTCATTATTAGTGATCTGGGAATGGACCTTAACTTCAACCCCACTGTGGGAAATGGGGAAAACCAGGGCGGAGGGACTTGTCCAAGGCAGCAGTCCATCTTCCAGACACCAGGCCAAGGGCTCTGGAGCCCGAACACTGGCGTGGCACAGAGCCTTTGCTGCCCTTCCAGTGCCCACGGTGGGAAGAGGAGCTCTCAGCCCCACGGCACCTGAGCAGGGCTCAGGGCTCACCCTCAGCGCTGGCAGTCAGGAATAGAATTGAGCCCAGGTTCCTTTCCTTATCACTCGGAGGCCGATGGCACAGTAGCTGCCTGAAGAACACACAGCCTTGTCTTTGGGCACCAAGAGAACTGCCTTCCTTTCTCTGAGAAGCACTCAAGCTGATGGACAGTGGTGCCACCACTTGCTGCTATTTCTCTTCAAACTTCGGAGCTGCAGCCGCACCAGGGATCCAGCATCACTGGCCCCATCCCGTAGGGTGGGCTGTGGGCAGGGAACAGCAAAATCACCACGCCACACAAAGACGTGGGCACGAGTACTCTCACCAGCGTTATTTGTAACACATCCAAACTGCAAACAGCCCAAATGCCCATCAACAGGCAAGTTGATAACCTGTGGTTCATGCGTATTATGAGATTCTACCCATTGATAAAAAATGAACAAAATATTAAGCCCACATGACATGGCAGAGTCTGGAAATCATCAAGTTAAGTGGTTCTGGCTGTTGCCGGAGGGGGAACACAGACTCCACCTGCGTGGAGCGTGCTGCTGCCTGTGTTCTCCATCTCTGTGTTCCCACCTCGTCCTGCTCTCCTTTCCCTGCGCTTTCAGCTACCTAAGGGTCGCCGCTTACCATCCCTGCAGAGCGCAGAGATTTCTCTTTGAAGAAAAGGTTCTGGAGCAATCCGAGGGATGAGCGTGGGTGCAGCCAGCCCCAGTCCCATGCTGCCCCTCAGAGTAATGGTGCTGAAGGCTAAGAGAACGAATAAATGGTAGTGAGTGTTTTTCTCGTTAGAGTTTTCAATCCTCCAAGTAACAGATCATTTTGTAGCATCTTGCACGTCCTGCTTATCCTAATAATGTGTTATTACTGAACCTGAATAATTTTAGTGGGGGAAATTCTTTATCTTATAAAAATGTGACATGGCTATCCATTTAAAAAATGTTACTGAGGTAACTCCACCGGCTTCGATGAACAGGAGGCCCTTAGCTGTGGTGACCCTAGTGCCTGCGTGTTTCAGACGCCAGCTGAGATCCGCACGCTGGAGCCATGGCCGTGGAGGGAGCAGTGGCCGGGACCTGCCTCCCACAGTGGGGGCCTCTGGTGCTCAGCCCAGGCTTCTGTGTGGGGAGGCAGAGCCAGTCTGTTCACGCAGACAAACCCCCACAGGGGTTCATTTTATCTGGGGTGTGGCAGGAAATTGTGAGCTGAAAGGAGACGCTGGATGTTGAAAACAGCCTCTGTCCCTGCCTCTCTCTGCCAGGGCTTGCAGTTTGCCTGGAAACAATCGCTCTCCTTCCCTGGCTGCAGTTTTCTCACCCATGAAGATGTGTTTGGTGCAGACATACCGAGTTTCCTCTGGGTCTCCTTGGCTGCCTGGCGTCTCCAAGTGCTCATTCTCTTCCTTGCCCACCCCACAGGCCCTTCCCCGGTGAGCGAGCTTCACAGACACACACACAGACACCAGTGGTTTGGGATCCTTGGTTGAGGCTCTCTTAACTGGTTTCCCTCGCCTCCTGAGTGGCAGGCTAGGAGGAAGCAGTGCTTTATTACAGGGACAGATCACACTGCACCAGGGAATGTCAGGAAAATATATTCCCATTTTACCTCCTCTAATAATCTCCCATTTTCATCGGTGGGTGAATGAACATGGCTTGTTCTTCCCAATGATGGTGCAAATGTGTAATTTCTCCCAATGAAATCTGATTTTAATGAGAGACTAAATCAGAGGAAAGGGTAATTATTTAGATAGCATGCACAGGTCAGGTTAATTTAAAATCAGCTTTTAGGTCAATCTATCTTAATTATTCTATTAACTGTTTTTGACTAGCAATTCCAATAATTGTATTAGCGTAATACTTCGCAGTGTAATTGCTTTTTGGATTTTGTTCATTGTTTTGTCAGAGTCCATTCCTGGGCCTCTCCCCCTGGTGAACTATGCTTGGGATGGGTATGTATGCATGGGTGTGCCTGTATATGCACGTGTTTGGGTTGAGTGTGTGCTTGGGTTAAGTGTGTGTGCACATTCGTGCAACTGCTCATGTGCTTGTATTGGGTGTGTGCATGAGTATGTACACATGTGCTTGGGTTGAGTGTGTGCACAGGTGTGCATGTGCCTGTGTGCTTGGGTTGAGTGTGTGCACAGGTGTGCGTGTGCCTGTGTGTTTGGGTTGAGTGTTTGCACAGGTGTGTGTGTGCCTGTGTGCTTGGGTTGAGTGTGTGTGCACATTCGTGCAACTGCACGTGTGCTTGGATTGAGTGTGTGTGCAAGTGTGCATGTGTGCACGTGTTTGAGTTGAGCATGTGTGCATGCATGGATTGGGTGTGTGCGTGTGTGTGCATGTGCACTGTGCTTGGGTTGAGTGTGTGTGCAAGTGTGCATGTGTGCACATGTTTGGGTTGAGCATGTGTGCATGCATGGATTGGGTGTGTGCGTGTGTGTGCATGTGTGCACGTGTTTGGCTTGAGCGTGTGTGCACAGGTGTGCGTGTGCCTGTGTGCTTGGGTTGAGCATGTGTGCATGCATGGATTGGGTGTGTGCATGTGTGTGCGTGTGTGTACGTGCTTGGGTTGAGTGTGTGTATGAGTGTCCCCGGGGAGGTGCTTCCCTGATTATTCATGAATGTATTTTCATGGGGTTTATTGATATCAAGGAGCCTTGTCTTTATTTTTAAAATAAAATTCATTTTAGAGCAGTGTTAGATATACAGAAAAATGGTGATGATAGGACAGAGTTCCTGTGCACTCCACACCGAGGTTCCCCTACTCTTACCATGTTACATTATATTGTACCTTGGCCACAGTGAATTAGCCCATGTTGATATAGTAGGAGGAACTAAAGTCTGTACCTTATTCAGATTTCCTCAGTTTTCCCTTAATATCCATTTCTACCTCAAAATCCCATCCAAAGGATGATGTTAGAGTCGGTCCTTGCGTCTCCTTAGGGCCCTCGTAGCTGTGACAGAGTCTCAGACTTTCCTTATTGTTGGAGATCTTGACAGTTTTGAGGAGGACTGGTTGGGTATTTTGTAGAATGTCCCTCATTTGAGACTTGTCTGACCTCTTTCCTATGATGAGTTTGGGGTCACAGGCCATGGGGAGGATGGAAAGCACCTTCCCATGGCATCACACCAAGGTCCTTGCTGCCTGCGTGGCTTGTCAGCGGTGATGTCAACCTCGGCACTGCGGCTGAGGCAGAGGTTTCCAGTTTTCTCCACTGTAAAGTTACCTTTTTCCCTTTTCATACTAGGGTATTTGGAAGGAAGACACTATGCAATGCTTATATTTTTAATTGCTTATTGATGCATAACATTTTACGTATTTATAGGGTGCATGTGATATTTTGACATGCGCATGCCCTGTGTAGTGATGGAATCGGGTATTTAGGACGTCCATCACCGCGAACGTCTGTCCTTCCTTCATGCTGGGAACATTTCAGATCTTTTCTTCTCGCTATTTTGAAACATACAGTATGTTGTTGTTAACTATAATCCCCTCACTGTGCTGTCAACACTAGAACCCACCCCTCCTACCAAACTGTTTATTCGTACCCATTAACCACCTTCTCTTCATTCCCTCCACACGCTTCCCACTATTTTTTAAACAGCTTTATTGGGTTATAATTCATATGCCATGCATTTCGCCCTTTTAAAGTGTACAGTGGTTTTTAGTATATTCAGAGTTCTACAGCCATTACTACAGGCAATTTTTAAAAATGTTCACCACCTCAAAAAGAAGCTCCATACCCTTTAGCTACTCACAGGCACCAGCACTACCCCCACCCCCAGCGCTAAAGAACCACAAATCTTCTTTCTGTGTCTGTGGGTTCTGCACGTTTCTCAAAGTGTAAACATACATTACATGGTCTTTTGTGACTAGCTTCTTTCACTTAGCATAATGTTTTCAGGCTCATCCACCTTGTAGCATGTGTCAGTACTTCATTTCTTTTATCTTTTTTTTATAAGTACTTCATTGTTTTTCATGGCCAAATAGTATCCTGTTGTACGGACACACCCCATCTTATGTAGCCGCTTGCCAGTTGTGTGCATTGGGATCGTTTCCATTGTTTGGCTTTAGGAGTGGTGCTGCTATAAACATTTGTGTTCAAGTTTTTATTTGGATATACAGGGCTTTTTTTGGTTGTTTGGTTTTTTTTTGTTGTTGTTTGTTTGTTTGTTGGAGACAGTCTTGTTCTGTCGCCCGGGCTGGAAGGCAGCGGTGTGATTTCGGCTCACTGCAACCTCTGCCTCCCGGGTTCAAGTGATTCTTCTGCCTCGGCCTCCCGAGTAGCTGGTAGCTGGGATTACAGGCGCCCACCACCATGCCCGACTAATTTTTGTACTTTTAGTAGAGACGGGGTTTCACCACGTTAGCCAGGCTGGTCTCGAACTCCTGACCTCGTGATCCACTCGCCTCGGCCTCCCAGTGTTCTGGGATTACAGGCATGAGCCCCTACGCCTGGCCCAATGTGTGGTTTTAATTATCTGGTACACACATCTAGGAGTGGGATTGCTGGACCGTAGGGTCACTCTGTGCTGAACTCATTTTCAGCGCCTTTTCATTGTTTCTGTCTGCACTATTTTCTTCCCCAGAGAAGGTTCCTATTTCTCAAGTCCTTGTCGACACCAGTTTCTGTCTTTTTGAGGATCACCCTCCTGGCATGTGAGGCGGCATCTCCCTGTGGTCTCAATTTGCTTCTTCCTAGTAACAATAACGCTGAGCATCTTTTCATGCCCTCGCTGGCCATTCATGCATCTTCTTTTGAGAAGCACCCATTCAAATCTTTTTCCCATTTCAACATGGGGTTGTTGGCCCTTATTTTATTTGAGTTTTAAGTGTTCCTTACATATTCTGTATATGAGTCCCTTACCAGATACAGCAGGCCCCACATATCTGGTGTCTTCGTTTCCTCAGTTTCAGTTACCTGTGGTCAACCCTGGCCTGAACTGTGCATTATTCCGAGTAGCACAGTGAGATCTTGTGTGAGCCGTCCCTGTGTCCAGTGCATCCACACTGTACAGACTGCTCCTTCGTCAGTCATTACACCGCCTGCTCCTGACATCCAGCCATTGGCCTCATCGTGGCTTGGTGATCCTCCTTCTGATCATTCATCAGAAGGTCAACAGCATTGTAAGGCAACGTCACAGTGCTGGCGTCATTCACCTCACCTCCTCTCACCTCCTCCCGGAGGCCATTCCATCATCTCACATCATCACAACAAAGAGGGGTGAGTACCGTATAATAAGGTATTTAGAGGGGTGAGTATAGTACACTAAGGTATTGAGAGAGAGAAAGAGAGGTCATATTCATATAAGTCTTGTTATGGCATATTTTTATCATTGTTCAATTTTGTTATAGTTATCCTTGATAATCTCTTCCTGTGCCTACTTTATAAATTAAACTTTATCGCAGGTATGTATATATGGAAAAACCAGTATATACAGTGTTTGGTAATCTCTGTGGTCTCAGCCATCTCCTGGGGGCCTGAGATGTGTCACCTGCAGCTAAGAGGGGATTACTGTAGATGATTTGCTAATATTTTCCTCCTTGATGTGGGCTATCTTTGCACTTTCTTAATGGCATTGGTTGCAGCACAGAAGTTTTTATTATTATTATTATTATTTTGAGACGGAGTCTTGCTCTGTCGCCCGGGCTGGAGTGCAGTGGCCGGATCTCAGCTCACTGCAAGCTCCGCCTCCCGGGTTCACGCCATTCTCCTGCCTCAGCCTCCCGAGTACTGGGACTATAGGTGCCCGCCACCTCCGCTAGTTTTTTGTATTTTTTTTTTAGTAGAGACGGGGTTTCTTTTTTTTTTTTTTTTTTTTGAGACGGAGTCTCGTTCTGTCGCCCAGGCTGGAATGCAGTGGCCGGATCTCAGCTCACTGCAAGCTCCACCTCCTGGGTTCACGCCATTCTCCTGCCTCAGCCTCCCCAGTAGCTGGGACTACAGGCGCCTGCCACCTCGCCCGGCTAGTTTTTTGTATTTTTTTAGTAGAGACGGGGTTTCACTGTGTTAGCCAGGATGGTCTCGATCTCCTGACCTCGTGATCTGCCCGTCTCGGCCTCCCAAAGTGCTGGGATTACAGGCTTGAGCCACCGCGCCCAGCAGAAGTTTTTAATTCTAATGAAGTATAATTTCTCTCTCTCTCTCTCTTTTTTTTTTTTTTTTTTTATCATTTGTGCTTTTGGTTGAAGAAATCATTGCCAAAATCAGGCCATGAGGATTTCCTCCTATGTTTTCTTCTAAGAGTGGTTTTGTAGGAATCCATCAATACGCTGTATTACATGGATTAGCTTTTGGATGTCAAATCAACCTTGTGTTCCTGGGATAAATCTCATCTGGTTTTGCACAGAATTCTTTTTATACGTTGCTGGATTTGATTTGCTAGTATTTTGTGGAGGATTTTTGCATTTGTATTCTTAAGGATATTGGTTGGTAGTTTTCTTGCAATGCCTTTCATCTTAAAGTATTTTCTAATTTCCGTTGTGATTTCTTTTTTGATCTGTTGGTTATATAAGTGTGTTGTTTATTTTACACATTTTGGTGAATTTCTCAAATTTCCTTCTGTTATTGATTTCTAATTTAATTCCATTATGGTTATGGAGCTCACTTTGTATGATTTCAGTCCTTTTAAGTTTATTGACACTTTCTCTGTGGCCCAACATGTGGTCCCTCCTGCAGCAAGCCCCAGCACACTCAAGTGTGTGTGCTCTGCAGGTGCTGGGTGGAGTGCTCTGCAGGTGCGGTTGCTGGGTGGAGTGTTCTGTGGTTGCTGGGTGGAGTGCTCTGCAGATGCGGTTGCTGGGTGGAGTGCTCTGTGGTTGCTGGGTGGAGTGCTCTGTGGTTGCTGGGTGGAGTGCTCTGCAGGTGCAGTTGCTGGGTGGAGTGCTCTGCAGGTGCGGTTGCTGGGTGGAGTGCTCTGCGGTTGCTGGGTGGAGTGCTCTGCAGGTGCGGTTGCTGGGTGGAGTGCTCTGCGGTTGCTGGGTGGAGTGCTCTGCAGGTGTGGTTGCTGGGTGGAGTGCTCTGTGGTTGCTGGGTGGAGTGCTCTGCAGGTGCAGTTGCTGGATGGAGTGCTCTGCAGGTGCGGTTGCTGGGTGGAGTGCTCTGCGGTTGCTGAGTGACATGCTCTGTGGTTGTGGTTGCTGGATGACATGCTCTGCCGTTGCTGGGTGATGTGTTCTGCAGGTGCGGTTGCTGGGTGGAGTGCTGTGCCATTGCTGGGTGGAGTGCTGTGCCATTGCTGGGTGACGTGCTCTGCAGGTGCCGTTGCTGGGTGACGTGCTCTGCTGTTGCTGGGTTGTGTGCCCTCGTGCTCTGCAGATGTGGGCAGACTGTTCCATCTGACATTTCCTTGTTGATCTTTTGCTTACTTGTTCTACCCGTAATGAAAGTGTGTTATTGAAGTCCCCAATTTATTGCGGAATTGTAGTCTTGCCTTTTTCCTCTGGCTTAGAATTGGCATAAAAACTTCTTGATGGGAAACATGTGATTGGCTCTCAGGTCTCGGCCTCTGCTCTCTTCCCTCACACGCCTGGAATGTCCTGAGAGAGCTCAGAGTGGGCGAAGCCCTGGCTACACGCTTCAGATATGCTTCCATTACTCCCATGTTATAAATGAGGAACTGAAGGGCAGAGGGGTCAAGAGCACTGCCAAGGACAGCTGGCTGGCTCAGAGCTGGACTCGAACCTAAGACAGCTCAGTCTCAGATTTATGCCCAGCTCCAGATGGGTCCATGCCCTCCTGGAGTAGCCAGAGGGTGTCGTGAGTACACCAGAGACGAAGTAGTCGGAATACAGACCCACTCCTAAGCTGCTGTGTGGGGAATTCCAGAAACGCACACCAATGGAAGCATTAAATGTGGATTTTTATTGTTTTCCATCTGGCTTCTGCCACCTGCCAGGCGTGGACCTGCTCACAGCCAGGTGACCTCCTATCTGCCGGCTTCTCCCAACGCGGCTCGGCGACATCTCATTGGGACCATGGGTCCTCTCTACCCCAGGCACCTTTCCACGGGTGCCCTTGGACGGTCCTGCCTGGTCTGCCCACCGTTCACCCTGGCCTCTCTCCGAAATCCCCCATGGCTGCCTTTGTCTACCATCTGGCCCTAAAACCTCAGTCATTCATTCAAGGCCCTTTGTAATCCAGACCTGACTTGGGTCACAAATCCGCAAGTGTATCCATGGCACTGGTGACCCTCGGCCCCCCTCCGTGGCTTTGGTGAGTGACAGGTCCCTCCGACCCCGCTCTGTGGCTTTGGTGAGTGACAGGTCCCTCCGGCCCCGCTCTGTGGCTTTGGTGAGTGACAGGTCCCTCTGGCCCCACTCTGTGGCTTTGGTGAGTGACAGGTGACTGCTGAGTGACTGAGTGATGGAAATGCCAGGGAATGAGACCCATTTGGAATTTCCTGAAGAAACAAAGCCCTGGGCACAGGAAAGGGGCCTCCAGGCGTGTGTGGCTCCCTTTTGCCTTGAGATCCACGAAGCTCCAAGGCTCTCTCTGGCACGTGGGCCGTATACAGGGCCACTCTTCAAGGGCAAGGAGTCCTCAGCTTTCTGGGCCTCCTTAATGAGCCTGAGGCCTGCTGCCTCCAAGCGGGGCCCCCTCTGTGCTTTTGCAGGCTGTCAGTGAAGTCAGTCCTGCCTTTGATAGGCCTGCTGGCTACTAACATGGAATCTAATGCTGAAGAAAACGCTGTCAAGCACTTGGCCTCTCAGGATCGTAACACTAAACGTTGGTGCACAACGGCACTAAACAACGTGCATAATTAGGCAAATAACTCTCCCCTAGTTTCCACAGCAGAGAAAGGAGGCAAGTTAAGGAGGGTGTGTCCAAGCCTGTAGGATCAGTGGTGCTAGGGAGAGGCCTGGAGCTGGCTTCCTAGGGCCCAGGGTCCCGCGAATGACTGGGGTGAAGCAGCCTTGCCATGTGCCTTTGGAGCACGCTCAGCAAAGGGTCACAGGGAAACGGCACACCTCAGTTCCTCAGGCAGGTGCAGTTCACGGCTTTCCAGGCTGATCTCTATCCCCGGACAGAAGGGCACGGCAGGCCCAGACAGGGAACAGACCTGCCCAGGCCTGCGGAGATGGAAGAGCCTCGGTTCTCCTGCAGGTGAGGCTTGAATCTCTTGGGTCCTTTGGAAAGTAGGTCTGGAGAACTTCAGGATGCAAACAGGACACAGCCATGCAGAGTTACAGTTTTTCCCATAACAGGGTGTTGACTTTTCTCAAGTCCTTTTTCTCTATCGGTTGGGACGGTCGTGTAGTTTTGTCCTTCGTTATGATACTGTGGTGGATTATCTTGATTACATTCATATGTTGAGCCATCCTTCCACTCCAGGAATAAATCCCACTTGGTCAGGGTGTAGAATCCTTTTAGTGTGCTGTGGACTACGGTTTACTAGTATTTGGTTGAGGATTTGGCATCAACAGTTACCGGGGAAATCGGTCTGTAGTTTTCTTTTCCTGTAGCTTTATTGTCTGGGTTTGGCATCAAGATAATGCTGGCCTCATACAATGAGGTCGAAGTGGGCCTCTTGTTTAGCTTTACAGAAGAGTGTGAGGACGATTGCTGTTAATTATTTAAATGTTTGGTAGAATTCTCCAGTAAAGCCATCCGGTCCTGGGCTTTTCTTTTTTGGAAGATTTTTGATGACTAATTCAATCTCCTTACTAGTTACAGGTCATTTCAGATAATTATTTGTTCCTGATTCAATCTTGGTAGGTTGTATATTTCTAGGAATTTATCCATTTCTTCCAGATTACCCAGTTCGTTGGTGTATAGCCATCATTCATAGTATTCTCTTATAATATTTTTTATTTATGTGGCATCAGTTGTAAGGGGCCTCTTTCATTTCTGATTTAATTGAAGCGTCTCCCTTTTTTTCTTAATCTGGCTAAGAGTTTCTGTCAATTTTCTTTTCAAAAATCCAACTCTTCAGTTTGTCGATTTTTCTATTGTTTTCTACTCTCTATTGTTTTTATCTCTGTTCTAATCATCACCATTTCCCTCTTTCTGCTAATTCGTGTTTAACTTGGTCTTCTTTTTCTAGTTCCTTGAGATGTAATGTTAGGCTGTTTATTTGAGATCCATCTTCTTTTTAAATGTAGGTTTTCACCACTATAAATTTCCCTCGTGATACTGCTCTCACTGTATCCTGTAAGTTTTGGTGTGTTGCATTTTTGCTTTCATTTGTCTTAAGATAGTCTCTATTTTTCCCTGTGATATCTTCCTTGATCCTTTGGTTTCTTAAGCGTTTGTTTTTACATGTTCACTAATTTGTGAAGTTTCCAGTTTTCCTTCTGCTATTGATTTCTAGTTTTATTCCTTTGTGATCAGAACATATATTGTCTATCATTTCAAACTTCTCACATTTGTTGAGACTTGTTTTGTGGCCTGTCTTACGGTCTGTCTTGGAGGATATTCCACGTGCCCTGGGGAAGGACATATTATAAATTCCGCTCTTGCTGAGTAGAGTGTTCTACATGCGTCTGTTAGGTCCGGTTGATCTACAGTGCTGTTCAAGTCCTTTGTTTCCCTAGTGATCTTCTGTCCGGTTCTTCTATCCATTGTTGAAAGGAGAGTATTGAGGTCTCTGACCATTACTGTGTTCCTGTTTATTTCTCCTTTCAACTCTGTCAGTGTTTGCTTCATGTATTTGTTCAATCTTCCTGGTGAGTTGACCCTTTTATCATTATATACTGTCCTTTATCTCTTGGGATAGTTTTTGAGTTAACATCTATTTTGTTTGCTGTATGTTTGGGTACCCTTGCTCTTTTTTGATTATCATTTACATGGAATATCTTTTTCCATCATTTGACTTTCAGCGAATATATGCCCTTAGATCTAAAGTGAGTCTTCTGTAGACAGCATATAGTTGGATCTTGTTTTTGTTTTTTTTTTTATTTTTGATCAATTCAATCTATGTCTTTTGATTAGAGAGTTTAATCCATTTGCATTTAAAGAAATTACTGGTAAGGAAGACTTACTATTGCCAGTTTGTTGTTTTCTGTATGTTTTATAGCCATTTTGCCTCCCTTTTTCTCTCTTACTCCTTTCCTTTGTACTTCTAAAAATTTTTATAGGCCAAGCACAGTGGCTCATACCTGTAATCCCAGTACTTTGGGAGGCCAAGGCAGGCAGATCACGAGGTCAGGAGTTTGAAACCAGCCTGACCAACATGGTGAAACCTCATCTCTACTAAAAATACAAAAGTTAGCCAGGCAAGGTGGCACACATCTGTAATCCCAGCTACTCAGGAGGCTGAGGGAGGAGAATCACTTGAACCTGGGAAATGGAGGTTGCAGTGAGCCAAGACTGTGCCACTGCACTCTAGCCTGGGCAACAGAGCAAGACTCTGTCAAAAAAAAAAAAAAAAAAAAAAAAAATATATATATATATATATATATATATATAGTGACATGCTTTGATTTCTTACTTCCTTTTGTATGTCTTCTATAAATACTTTCTTTATATTCACCATGGGATTACATAAAATATCTTAAAGTTATAATAATCCATTTTAAACTGATAGCAGTTTAACCTCAATTGTACACAAAAACTGTACTCTTACATCTTCACTCTCCCACACTTGGCTATTGATGTGGCAAATTATATCTTTTATATTGTGTAACCATTAACAAAGATCTATGATTATTTTTAAATGTTTTCATCTTTTAAATTCTATACAAGAATTAAAAGTGATTTATACACCAACATTATGGTAGTACAGCATTCTACATTTGTCTATATATTTACCTTTTCTAGACAGTTTTATATTTTCGTGTGGTTTGAGGTTGCTGTCTAGTGTCCTTTTATTTCAACTCAAAGAACTCCTTTTAGCATGTCTTGTAGGGAATATCTCATGGTGTTGAATTATCTCAGCTTTTGTTTTTGGTTTTTTTTTTTTTTTGAGACTGACTCTCGCTCTGTTGCCTGGGCTGGAGTGCAGTGGCCGGATCTCAGCTCACTGCAAGCTCCACCTCCCGGGTTTACGCCATTCTCCTGCCTCAGCCTCCCGAGTAGCTGGGACTACAGGTGCCCGCCACCTCGCCTGGCTAGTTTTTTGTATTTTTTAGTAGAGACGGGGTTTCACCGCGTTAGCCAGGATGGTCTCGATCTCCTGACCTCGTGATCTGCCCGTCTCGGCCTCCCAAAGTGCTGGGATTACAGGCTTGAGCCACGGCGCCCGGCCTCAGCTTTTGTTTATTCGGGAAGGAGATTTTTGAAGGAGAATTTTGCTGGATATAGTGTTCTTGGCTGGCAGTTTTTACTCTTGTAGCACTTTGAATATATCATTCTACTCCCTTCTGGCCTTCAAAGTTTCTGATCAGAAACCCACTTGTAATCTTATGGGAGCTTCTTTGTACTGATGAGTTGCTTTTCTCTTGCTGTTTTCAAGATTCTCATTTTGTCTTTGACTTCTGACAGTTTGATTATAATGGGTCTCTTTGCATGTATTCTATTTTAATTTCTTGAACTATGATGTCCATTCTTTTGCTCACATCTGGCAAGTTACCAGCCATGATTTTTTCAAATAGGCCTTCACCTCTTTCTCTCCCTATTCTGGAACTCCCATGACATGTGCACAGGCATATCTTTCATTATT
Source organism: Trachypithecus francoisi (assembly GCF_009764315.1). Taxonomy (NCBI): domain Eukaryota; kingdom Metazoa; phylum Chordata; class Mammalia; order Primates; family Cercopithecidae; genus Trachypithecus; species Trachypithecus francoisi. The sequence continues at coordinate 110,564,350 of NW_022681469.1, forward strand.
GTGCTTTTCTTTATTGCACTTCACAGACATTGTGGGGTTTTTGTTGTTGTTGTTTATTTGAGATGAGGTCTTGCTCTGTCTCCCAGGCTGGAGTGCAGTGGCATGATCTCGGCTCACTGCAACCTCCACCTGCCAGGCTCAGGCAATCCTCCCGCCTCAGCCTCCCAAGTAGCTGGGACTACAGGTGTGCACCACCATATGCTTGGTTAATTTTTTTTTATTTTTTGTAGAGACAGTGTTTTGCCATGTTGCCCAGGCTGGTCTCGAACTCCTGGACTCACACAATCTGCCTGCTTCAGCCTCCCAGAATGCTGGAATTACAGGCATGAGCCATTGTGCCCAACTGACAGTGTGTTTTTGTTTTGCAAATGAAAGTTTGTGGCAACTCTGCGTCCAGCAAGTCCACCAGCGCCATTATTCCAACAGCACTTGCTCGCTTCTTGTCTCTGTGTCACATTTTGGTACATTTATAACAATAATTTGGTACATATATAATAATAATTTTCTTATTGTTCTGTATGTTATAGTGACCTGTGATTAGTGATCTTTAATGTCACTATTACAGTTGTTTTGGAGAGCCACACAGCATGCCCATACCGTATAAGACGGTGAAGTGAACTGACAAATGTTACATATGTTCTGACTGCTCCACCAACTGGCCATTCCTTCACCTTTCTCCCTCTCCTTGAGCCTCCCTAGTACCTGACACACAATAATCCTGAAATTAGGTTAATAGCCCTACAATGACCTAAGTGTTGCAGTGAAAGCAAGAGTCACACATGTCTCACTTTAGGTCAAAAGCCAGAAGTGACCTTAGTGAGCTTAGTGAGGAAGGTGTGTCAATAACCCAGATAGGCTGAAAGCTAGGCCTCTTGCTCCAAGTAGCCATGTTACAAATGCAAAGGAAAAGCTATTTAAGGAAATTAAAAGTGCTCTTCTAGTGGACACATAAATAGGAACGTAAAACAGCCTTGCTGCTGATATGAAGATAGTTTTAGCGGTCTGTGTCGAAGATCAAACCAATCACAATATTCCATTAAGCCAAAGCCCAATCCAGAGCAAGGTCTTAACTCTCTTCAATTCTGTGAAGGCTGAGAGAGGTAAAGAAAGCACACAAGAAAAGTTTGAAGCTAGCCGTTCATGATGCTTAAGAAAAGAAGCCATTTCCATAACATAAAAGTACAAGGTGAAGCAGCAAATGCTAATGCAGAGGGTCAGCAGGTTCTCTGGAAGATCTAGCTAAGCCACTTGGTGAAGGCAGCGACACTAAACAACAGATTTGCAATGTAGATGAAACAGCCCTCTATTGAAATAAGATGCCATCTTGGCTTTTAGAGCTAAGGAGGAGGTGTTAATACCTGGCATCAGTTCTTCAAAGGACAGACTGACTGTCTTGTTAATCGCTGACTCAGTTGGTGATTGTAAGTCGAAGCCAATGCTTATTTACCATATTGAACATTCTAAGGCCCTTCAGAATTATGCCAAATCTACCCTGCTTGCTTCTATAAATGGCACATAAAGCTTTGATGACAGCACATTTGTTACAGCATCGTTTACTGAATATTTTAAGCCCCCTGTTGAGACCTAGGCACAGAAAAAATATGTCTTTCAAAATATTCGTGGTGATTGATAACGCACCTGGTCACCCAGGAGCTCTGATGGAGATGTACAAGGAAATTAATACTGTTTTCCTGCCCGCTGACACAATATCCATTTGCAGCCCACAGATCAAGGAGTAGTTCTGACTTTCAGTTTTATTTTTATTTTTATTTTTTTTTGAGACGGAGTCTCGTTCTGTCGCCCAGGCTGGAATGCAGTGGCCGGATCTCAGCTCACTGCAAGCTCCGCCTCCTGGGTTCATGCCATTCTCCTGCCTCAGCCTCCCCAGTAGCTGGGGCTACAGGCGCCCGCCACCTCGCCCGGCTAATTTTTTGTATTTTTTAGTAGAGACGGGGTTTCACCGTGTTAGCCAGGATGGTCTCGATCTCCTGACCTTGTGATCCGCCCATCTCGGCCTCCCAAAGTGCTGGGATTACAGGCTTGAGCCACCGCGCCCGGCCTCAGTTTTATTTTTTAAGAAACATATTTCTTAAGGCTACAGCTGCATAGACAGTGATTGCTGTGAGGGATCTGGACAAAGCGAATGGAATGCCTTCCGGAAGGAATTCACCACTCTAGATGCCCTTAAGAACATTCCTGTTTCATGGGAGGAGGCAAAATGTCAACATGAACGGGAATCTGGAGGGATTTAATCCCCACCCTCACAGGTGACTTTGAGTGGTTCAAGACTTTCATGGAGGAAGGAGCTGCAGAGGCGGTGGGAACGGTGAGAGAAATAGAAAGAGAAGAGGAACCTGACGATGTGGCGGAATTGCTGCAATCCCAGGATAAAACTTTCATGAATGAAGAGTTTCTCCTTATGAATGAGTAAAGAAAGTTGCTTTTTCGATGGAATCTACTCCCGGTAGAGATAAACATTCTTGAAGCGACAAGAAGTGATTCAGAACACTGCGTAAAGCAGTAGCAGGGTTTCGGAGGATTGGCTCCAAATTTGAAAGAAGTTCTACTGTGGGTCAAACGCTGTGAAACCACATTACACAGTGCAGATAAGTCCTCTGGGAAAGCAAGAGTCTGCTGATGAGGCAAAATTCACTGTTGTCTTAGGAAATTCTCACAGTCACCCCAGTCTTCAGCAACTACCACGCAGATCAGTGAGCAGACATCAACACTGAGGTACGAGCCCCCATCATGAAAAAAGTATGACTTGTTGAAGGCTCAGATGATCATTAGCATTTTCAGCAAAACAAAAAAGGATTTTAATTAAGGTATACACTTTTTTTTAGACACAACACTATTGCACAATTAACAGACTACAGTATAGTATAATCATTACTTTTATATGCACCAGGAAACCAAAATATTTTGTGATTCACTTTGCTGTGATAGTCACATTATGGCAATGGTCTGGGATCAAACCCTTAACATCTCTGAGGTGACCCACATTGTTCTGCGTGACAGTTTCCTGTAAGTCTCGTAGACTCTCACTACTTAATTCTTTTTTTTTTCTCCTCTCACTCAATAATTTCAGATAATTTTTCTTCAAATTTGATGATTCTTTCTTCTTGACCAAGTCTGCTGTTGAACTCTTCTATTGAGTTTTAAAGTTCAATTATTCTTCGGTTTCAGAATTTCTGTTTTGTTCTCTTTTTATAATTTCTATCTCTGTTGATATTCTCGTTTTTGTTCGTAAATCATATTCTGAATGTGACTAGTTGTCTGTGTTCTCATTTAGCTCACTGGGCATCTTTAAGATGGTTATCTTGAACGGTCAGTTAATTCGTCTCTGTCTCTTTAGGGCCATTTCCAGAGATGATTTTGTTCCTTTGACTGGGCCTTGGCTTCCCGTTTCTTTGTACGCCTTGTGATCTTGTATTGATATTTGGGCATTTCAAATAAATTGCCACTTCTCGCGGTCTTCGTTAACTGGCTTTGTACCTTCACTGATCAGCCCAGGTAGAGATTCTGGAAACTTCTCAGCCTTTTCTGGGGATGCATCTTCTTTGGGCTTGTGTAAGTAACTTCCCCGTGAGAGTTTTGCCCCTGATTTTCAGGAGGCCTCGGTCCTCTGGTGTCTGTGGCTCTGCAGGCTCCTTTGTGCTGAACGAAAGTGCTCATCTTTGCTTTCAGCAGCCCCTCACCCGACATTCAAACTCTGCAAGTTCCCCTCAGTGCTCTGAGTCAGGTGAGGCAGATACAGTCCATGGGCAGCCCCCTGAAAAGCGAGAACATGTTCCACTCTTCTCTCTCCCTCTCTAGAGAGAAGCCAGGCATTGAGGGCTCCTCTCATGCCAGGGAGCAGTAGGCACAAGTGCATAAAACACAGTGACTTTTTTTCTTACCTGCTCAGATGTGGCGCTTCTGGGTTTTGCACTCACAGCGGGTGCTGCAACCTCCTAATTGGATTCTGGTGTTCTCACACCGGCTGTTCTGCCCGTAGATTATTACTAACCAGTGTCTAGGTTGGGGAACGAGGGCTCCCTGGGGCTTCCTAGTTCACGATCTTGCTGGTGCCCCTGTATTTAATTTGTTCTTAGATTATCTATGTTAATTTATAAATTCTAGCTCATTCATTTTAATATTCCATTTAATTAGATAGTATACCATGATTTAGGAATCTGTTCTGTGGAAGAATCCACCTTCATAATGCCAGGTTTTAATGTTTGCTGCACTCTGGATGTGAGATCGTAACGTTCACATAATAAAACGAAGGAACCTCCAGGTCACACTGAGTGAACGACAGACCAAGATGGGTCCTAGGCAGCTGGATTTCCTACTTTAAAGTGGCTGAACTGTCAGAAACCTAGAGCCTAGCAACGGTGTTCTTCCAGGAGAGTGGGGGGAGAAATAGCCACTGGACTGGGTGAGAACGGCATCAAATTTAAGAAGCACTGATTGTTTCCTGCAGGACCGGAATGGACCATGTTCCTTTAGGTCACCTGGCTCCTCTCCTGTGTGTAAATTTCACTTCCTGCAGGATCCTGATGGACCCTGTTCCTTTAGGTCAGGTGGCTCCTCTCCTGTGTGTAAATTTCACTTCCTGCAGGACCCTGATGGACCCTGTTCCTTTAGGTCACCTGGTTCTTCTCCTGTGTGTAAATTTCACTTCCTGCAGGACGGGAATGGGCCAGTGTTCCTTTAGGTCAGGTGATTCCTCTCCTGTGTGTAAATTTCCCTTCCTGCAGGACCCAAATGCACCATGTTCCTTTAGGTCAGGTGATTCCTCTCCTGTGTGTAAATTTCAGTACCTGTTGCTCCTTTAATATAAATCGGTCTTGTGTTTTAAGGCAACCTTCCCCAACCATTTTGGCACCAGTTTCGTGGAAGACAGTTTTTCCACGGACTGTGGGGTGAGGCTGGGGTTGGGGGGATGGTTGGAGATGAAACTGCTCCACCTCATACCATCAGGCATTAGTTAGATTCTCATAAGGGATGCGCAACCGGGATCCCTCGTGTGCACAGTTCACAGTAGGGTTCATTCTCCTGTGAGAATCTAATGCTGCCGCTGATCCGATGGGAGGCTGTGCGGCCCTGTCCCTAACAGGCCACGGGCCAGTACCTGTCCACGGTTGGGGTTGGGCACCCCTGTTTTAAGGTACCTTGTTAATCCGCCCAGTCTACTCCCAGAGAACGCGAAAGGCACGTGTTCATGCCAAACTGTGTGTTCATACCTGGAGACGTGCCGTGGACACCCCATCCCTGGAGGCGGAGATCAGAATTCTCCAGCAGAGTCTGAGGGGCATAGAGCTGCCTTCATGAGGAGCCAGGCCAGCACCTGGCACAGAGCAGCGATGGGCCGGCCAGTTCCCAGGGAACGAGGAGGAGTAGGGGCACAAGCCGTGCCTGGTGTGGGTGGCCGTTCAGGAGGCAGCTCGCTCTGCAGGGTGCTCGTACCCTGCTGTCCTAGGCTCGTACTCTGCTGTCCTAGGCGCGTCCTGCCCTCAAAGCCCCAGTGTACTGGATGATAAAATCTGTAGTTATTACACATATTTTCTTACAGTTCTAACATACCCTTTCCCTCTTACTATCAGATTTTAAGTGTAAAAATTAATTCCAGTGAGGACAGTACCTCTGTTTTCTCATGAAGTTCTAAGAAATGAACCGAGGTAGATTTTCCCATTCTCCCAGGAAGACCAAGAACCTTGTGAGGGCCTTGGCTTTCTTCCCGTCTCTTTTCTTTCCTTCTCTTTTATTTTCTGTTTTTGTGCCTTTCTTTCAACTCCAGTCTCATGACTTAAGACCTCAGTGCTTTCAGGTTCCAAACATCTGGGTTGGTTCCTTGCTGAACCAACAGGGGTGTCCGGCCAGGTTCCTTCTCCTGGGGCCCATATAATCCCAACAGGAGTGTCCGGCCAGGTTCCTTCTCCTGGGGCTCACGTAATCCCACTGTGTGGTCCTGGCAGGTGGCCAGAAACTTTTCCTGCCCTGGGGTCTGCTAGTGAGATCATCCTAAATACAATTAATTCCCTAATCTCTTTATTCCAGCACTTTCCGTCTCTGGTGTTGAAAGATGGGCATTCACAATGCTCGTTTTTAATGACTCGCTATTTTGTACCCATTTGGTCACAGCTCTGTTGGGTTTTATTGTCAATGGGTAAAACACCTGCCTCTGGGCTGTGCAGATAAACTACAGAAAACTGCGTGCTCCCTCTCCCTCATCCAGCAATGAGCCCAGGCAGGCAAGGGAATTAAAATGCACAACTTAATTGGATTTTCATCGTGTCCTGCTGGCTGACAGAGGAGCTCCCCTGTCTTCATTATTGCATTCAAATGCCAGGTTTAATTCGAAGACTGCAGCTTGGAAGGTGAAAGGCATTTTGCAGTAAACAGTTCATTAAGAGACACTTCCAGCCTCTCCGCCTCCTCTGAGTGTGGAGAGGGGCTTTCTGTGGAAGGGGGTTTTGATTTAATTGAGAACTCAGTGGATGCCCGGGACTGTGCTGTGGGCCCAGGACCATTGCCACAAACGCACTGCTGCTCTGCTCCATTTGCACTGGATTTTCTGAGTGCAGCCAATTCAGATGCCCAGGACCCAGGAGCCCTCCCCAGTGACTCACTCCACGGCCACCTTGTGCCACCACCCTGGGTACCAGGTGCTGTTGCCTCACTGAGAGAGGTGGGATCCGAGGCTGAGAGATTCATGAACGCGACTAGGATCACCTGGCTGGAAGTGGTGGAGCTGCGCTCCGTCCTGAGGCTGGCGGATGGCCGGGGCCCTTCTGAATGAGTGAATGGGGACTCTCCTGCCTGAAGTGATGGCTGGGGTGAGCCCAGGACTGGAGGTGGGGGGTGCCTGGGAGGGCAGAAGAGTAAGGAGCAGGGAAGGTGGGAGCCACAGTCCCTTATGTGCATCTGAACCTGCAGGGTCCTGGCAGAGAATGGGGTGACGCAGGCACCACATCTGCACGAGACAGGAGCCACCTGCCGATGTTCTGGCCCCAGACCTGGAGCCCCTGCTCCTGACCCTACAACTGAGAAGGTTTTGGACTCAAAGCCTCAGAACTGAACTCCAGCTTAGGATATGGAATCTGAGGCCGCCCCCGCCGATCTGCACCCCAGGGCCCGCCCATCCCCTCTGCAGACACCATAGGCTGAGGCCGCCCCCCGCCGATCTGCACCCCAGTGCCCGCCCTCACCCACTGTTCTCCACACACAATATGAGGGCAGGTCTCCCTACGCTCAGGGGTTGGGGCCTCATAGGGCCTGGAGGAGCACAGGCCTATCCTCACAGCACCAAGTCAGCCCATCACACAATCACAGACACATACGCACGCACACACAGGCACACATACAGGCATGCAGACACTCATACACATGCACATTCCTATACCTGCTCTTGTACCACACACACCCAGAGACACACACACTCATGTACACACAGGCACTTACATACATATCGACATGTACGTACACACAGACACGTACACATGCACAGACACATGCATGCATGCATGTGCACATATAGACACAAACAGACATGCAGACATACAGACATGTACGTGCACAGCTACATACACATATGGAGATGTGCACACACATAGAAACGCATGCACACACATGCAGACATACATGTGCACATATACACACATACAAACATGCATGAGTATCCACACGGGCACACATGCACGCATACATGTGCACATATAGACACATACAGACATGCAGACATACAGACATGTACGTGCACAGCTACATACACATATGGAGACGTGCACGCACATAGAAACACATGCACACAAATGCAGACATACATGTGCACATATACACACATATAAACATGCATAAATACCCACACAGACACACATGCACACATACCTGCATGCATACATGTGCACATATAGACACATACAGACATGCAGACACACAGGCATGCACATGCACAGCTACATACGCATATAGAGACATGCACACATACATACAGAAACATGCACACATACAGATATGCATGTGCACGCACATACACATACGAACACGTGTGCACACACACATAGACACACATGTATAGAGATGCGTGTGCACACAGAGACACGTATAGACACAGGCACACATACGGAGACACACATGCACACATATACACAGGCACACATGCACACACACGTAGACACATGCGTGCACATGCAGACACAGAAAGACACATACCCAGGCTTGAATGTACATACAGACACACACACAGACACACCGTAGAGAAGCACACACATGCACACCCCCTTCAGTTTGGGGCCCGCATTGCCTGCCGTACCCTTTTCTGTGAGAGGAGAACAGAAAACCCCAAAGCCTGGTACTGACAGCATTTAGCTCATCGTGCAAACTGCACACTCACCGGGAGCAAAGACTTCTCCGAGTTTTACCCTCAGATTCGAGTGGATTAAAGTCATTCCAGGCTGAATTCATCCCAGAGTTTCACAACTCCTGGGGCAGGCGTCTGGGCTGGGCCTCACTCGTCCTTCGCTGGGGCCCCGCTGCCCTGTTCTCCAGTGGGGTTTCCCTTCCCACAAGAACAGAGCAGTCCCTGGGTGTGGGAAAATGATTTTCCGTATGGAAAAAGAAATGAGATCCCTATTTCCCAATGTACACAAAGCCAGCCCCAGACGGGGCAAGAACTTCTGTCAAAGTTTTCCTTTAAAACTTTGTATGGAAAATGTAGGTGGACAATTTATGACCTTGGCATAGGGAAGGGTTTCTTAAATATACTATAGGAAGCCCTGGCTATGAAATAGGAGTCTGATAAACTGTGAGTACATTAAAAAAAAAAACTGTTGGTCAAAATAACCTCAAAGAAAGTGAAAGACAAGCTAAAAATGAGAAGATACTCACTGGGGACATAACTAACGAAAGGTGGACCTCGGGAATATGTAAGGGATTTCTATAAACCAGTAAAAATGGGAAAAAGACCCCGAGACGGGAAGGGGCGTCTCCCTCAGGAGAAACAGACGCGAAGCCGTGTTTGCAAACTCAGACGTGTGCAGATCAAGACCCAGTGAAACGCCATCTCGCTCACTCAGGGGCCAGCACCGGCCAGGGTGAGAGGCCTGCGTGGCTGCCCAGCCTCACAGGCCCTTCTCAGTGGTCTTGGGCCTCAGGCACAAAGGGTTTTGGAGGCCTCCCGTCCTGTGAGAAAAGAAGACCCTGCCTGGGACCCTGCCTCCTGTGGGCCCCTCCCTGTCCCCAGCTACCCTTCCTGGGCAGTGGCCCAGCTGGAGGCCAGCAGGTGGGTGAGTCACAGCTGCGGGTCTAAGCTGTGGGCGCCTGTGCTCCCCAGCTGTGGGGACGGGGAGGGCATGAGGAAGTGGTTCCGTGAGTCAGAGGCCCCTGGGGGACGTGTTTTCCAGGACACTGACCTCCCCGTGACCCTGACAGAAGTGGGGCTCTGGCTTCTGTCCTGTGAACCTTAGACACAGGCAGACAGACACACAGAGACACATGGACACACACACAGAAGCACATGTACATGTACACAGTGACACACAGTGACACAGAGACACATGCAGACGTGCATGGACACATGCAGACAGACACACGTGGACACAGACACACATGGACACAGACACACACAGATGCACAGACACACACAGACGCACATGGACACAGACACACACACACACACAGACACACGCACATCTACACCGAGATGCACACATGCAGACATGCAGAGACACATGGAAATAGACACACACACACAGACACACCTATATCTACACAAGACGTGTACATGCAGATACGCTCACACGCACTTGGAAACACACGTGGACACGCAGACACACGTATATCCACACAAGATGCGTGCATGCAGACACGCTCACACACACCTGCAGACACACGTGGACATGCACAGACACGTATATCTACACGAGACGCACACATGCAGACACGCTCACACGCACCTGGAGACACATATGGACATCGACACGCATCGCCTTGGGGAGGTCGTGAGATATGTGCTGCTGGCTGTTCCCCCGCAGCACCCTCCCCACCAGGCGGAGACGCTGTCAGATCAGGGCCACGGTGGGCTCTGCAGCCTCGCAGAGCAGGGGGAAGGGAGGGGTCCCTGATGGGGTCTTCCCAGGAGAGGAGCCTGCTGGATTGGGTTTGATTCTGAACCCTAAAACCCAACCTGGGGATCCTCCATGACTCCACGTAAGAGTTAGGGGAAGCAGGTGAGACACAGGGCCCAAGAGAGTCTGCTAAATGTGGGAGTGGGGAGAAGCTGGGGCTGAGGCCATGACCCGGGCTTGGCAGCAGGAAGGGGAACGGCCGGCGGGGAGGGCAGGGCTGCAGCTGCGGAGGTGGGGACCACGCCCAGGCTGGGTTTTATCTTTACGGCAACGGCGCCAAAGGGATTTGGGGGTTGAGATTTGCCTGGCGCCTGATGGAGAATGGATGGGAGAGGGTGTCTGGAGGCCACAAGGCCGGCCCCGACCCTGGTGTCTCCCACACTGAGCCGGTCAGCCCTGGAGGCCAGGGGATGCTGTGGTAGGAGGGTGATGGCCCTGGAGATGTCCACGTTGGAATCCTTGGGATCTGTGCAGATGGGGGTACAGTAAGGGCTTGGGGATGGGGAGAGCGTCCTGCAGGATTGAGTGAGGCCCGGGCACTGACCTGTCCTGAGAGGGATCTGACTGCAGAGGGCCCACGTGACTAGGAAGGCAGCCGCTGGAGGGTCCAGACTGCAGGGGGCCCACGTGACTAGGAAGGCAGCCGCTGGAGGGTCCAGGAACACTCACTGAACGCGGGGACCTCTGGGAGTGGACCAGGGGACCCTGCTGGAGCCTCCAGGATGCCTGACCTGGCTGACACCTGGGTTTTAGCCCAGTGAGGCCCGTTGCAGACCTGTCACCTCCAGACCTGAGAGAGCGAAGGCATTGTTTCGAGCAATGCCTGTCACAATGGCAGCAGGGGACTGACGGAAGCTTCGTGACTTGGATGGGCAGTGACTTCTGGAGGGAGCTATTATCCACCCTCTGCCCCCATTAGACACCTGCGGTACTCTCTCCACCAGCGACAGGCGGGCTCACATGCTGGGCTCTGTGTGCCCCAAGCACGGGCCCACAGAGAGGTTTTGGTGGGCAGCGGCCACGCATCTAGGAGCTGAGTCTGCGTCCGAGTGGGGCCTGTGTTCCCTGACATCTCCCACACCCCAGGCAGACACGACCCAGACAGCCACCTGCATCCTGTTACCTTCTCTCCCCGCCATTGGTGGCTTGATGGCCCTGGGACAGGTGGGTCAGCTGGTGGGTGACTGAGCACTTCCTCAAGGTCCCAAGGCCCCTGCTGCCCTGGGCCTGCAGCTCCTGCCATGGGCACTGGTGGCTCCCAAGTCACAGAGCAGAATCCCAGGCAGCACACGGCCCTAGGCACTGGAGAAAGGGAAGGACCTGAGTGGCCACGCTGAGGCATCGCCACTGTCCGCAGCAGAGCAGCAGAGGGACCTTCCAAAGTGCCACTGGCCGGAGCATCCCCAGTGGGGCCCCATCAGGATGCCGCCCAGAGGAAGCATCTCCCAGCACCCGTGTCGTGGGGGGCCCTGTGCTTCCTCGGGTCCTGCTCAAAACTGCTCCAGGCAAGCCTCATTCAAGCCCCTGCTGGAAATGTGGGCCTTGGCCAGAATTCTGCCGGCAGTGGCAGAGGGGAAGGATCACAGCTTTCAGCTAAACGGACACCAGGGGTGGAGCTCGGGGCACTGGGATGTAGCATCTAGGGCAGCGAGGCCTCTGTGGGCCCAGACTCAGGGCCCAGGCCATGGTCAGCCTTGCTCAGAGATCCCGCTCAGATAAAGTAGCAAGTTCCCCGCTGGACAAAAGACTCAGAAAGAAACATGTGGGGCAAACTCCTGGCCACCTGCCCATTGTGCCAACAGGCTGCACGGGGACTGAGCAGATGAACGGGCGCCTGGCCTTCCCTACTGAGCACGAGCTGCTCCCCACGGCAGAGCACAAGCCCAATTCAGAGGGGCCCTGGGGGCCCACAAAGCCCTGCAGCCCATGTGTGCTGAAGGCGTTCACTCTTGGAGTATCTGAGGGAGATAAGGCAATCATGGTGTTCGCCTCTTCACCCCGCGAGACCTCACTGGTCCTTGGGGCTTTCCACCTGAGGAGTCTAATTACTGGGTCCAGGTTGATGTGGGGAGCCCCATGGAACCAGGACCACCTGCTCAGATCTCTCTGCTGCCCTGTGTCTCTGAGGGTCCTGCGGGAGGGGGCAGCTGTGACCAGGACAGAGCCGGTCTTCCCGACACTGCGATGCTGGCTTGCAGGAAGTGAGGAAGGGCACACGCCCCTGGGTGGCCCCCCAGGCTTAGCACTGGGGCCGATGGTCCTATCTTAAGCCAAGCAGGCCCCAGAGCTTCCCCTGGTACCCACAGCTCCGTGGTTCAGGGTCTGAGATAGGAGGCTCAGATCTGCGGTGCTGATAAACCAGGCATCTAGTCCAGGGGCTGCCAGAGGCAGGAGCCAAGACCTTCTCCTTGAGCTAAGATGAACTTGGGAGGCCAGCAACAAGGTTAGGACGGTGGAGAGGAGCTCAGGAGGCCGAGGAAGAGCGCAGGAGAATGAGGATGGGCTTAGGGCTGGGGACGGGCTCAGGAGACTGAAGAGGAACTGGAGAGAATGAGGACTGGCTCAGAAAGCTGGGGATGGGCTCAGGAGGCTGAGAATGAGCTCACGAGGCCAAGGCCAAGCTCAGGCAGTGAGGATGGGCTCAGGAAGCTGGTAACATCTGATCCAGAAGCCCTTGGGCTGACAGAGCCCACACTGGACCAGGGCCCATGGCCGTGGGGGTCCCCAGGGAAGTTGCAGAGAGTGGTCTGAGCTCAACACAGTGGGCGTGGGGATGCCCCTCAGCTTCCCCCACCCCCACCCCTACCCCCATTTCCCTGCACACTGTGGCATTGTCATGGAGGGGCTCTGCTCAGAGCAAAGCAGACCACACTCCACCGTTCAGGCCCAGACACCCAGAGCCACCAGCACTTTCCACTGGGACTGGACCTGCTGAGACGACTTTCCAGGACAGGCAACGTGGGGACACCTCTGAGCCCCTTCCAGGAGCATGTGATGAAGGAAAGGAAAGAGCGGAAATAATAATCCTAGATGTGGCCAGCAGCAGCGGTGCGTCAGACACAGTGCCCAGCTCCAGGCAGAGTGACCAGACCCCGCACCGTCTCGAGGCTGTAATCCAAGTCTCCCCCCCGGCCCGACTGTACCAGCTCCTTTTCAAGTGGTCACTGGCCGCCACAAGCAACGAGTGCCTCCTGCCGGCGGCAGCAAGGAGGAAAGGAACCCTTTCTGCTTCTCATGGGCAAAACCTTCCACCCCAGGTAAGGTCAGAGACAAAGATCTGGGAGAAAACCTGCTGAGAGCAAGGCCTGCCCCGGACAGTGGAACGCCCTGCACCTGGGCTGTGTCTCCCAGCAGGCCTTGGGGTCCACCGAGGCAGGGCCACCTGTGCTGGAGACACGGCCCATGGTGAGGACCCTCCCACAGACACCATTCACTCACACACACACACCCACAGAGGACACACCCACCCGTACTGACACACACGGACACACACCCCGACACAGACACACATTCACACACTCATGGACACCCACACCCACACGGGCACACAGACATTCACACCACACACCTATGCAGAAGCACTCATACTCATGGACACACATCAACACACACACACAGACATACCTGCAAACTCACACACAGACACACTCACCTACACACCCACACACATCCACTCACACTCATGGGCATGCACACCCACACAGACACAGACACACACACAAACACAGGTATTTTCACACACACACAGGTGTACACACCTACACACCTGCACACATCCACACCCACACAGACACAGACACGGACACACACACACACAAACACAGATATTTTCACACACACACACAGGTGTACACACACACCTACACACCCGCACACATCCACACCCACACAGACACAGACACGGACACACACAAACACAAAACACAAACACAGATATTTTCACACACGGGTGTACACACCTTCACACACCTACACACCCGCACACACCCACACAGGTGGATATTATGTGTCGGAAAAGGCTCTGAGGTTTGGCACTGCCCAGTTTCAGGCCTCTGCTGGGTCCTGCCCCTGCTGGCCAGTGATGAAAACCAAACATAAATGGTGGGTGTTTGCCGGTCACTTGCTGCACGTGGCCTCCAAGCATGCACCATTGCCTTTACTTTTCACAGAGCTTCCATGGGATAGCATCCGTGTCGCCACTGGCCAGGCGGGCCCTGTGGAAGGAACATGGGCGTGGGCGGTTCCGGCCTCTGGTCTTGACCCTTGACTGGGTTCCACTACCTGGGATGCTTGGCCCGATTTGTGGCTCAGAGTCTGGGTCTATCTTCACGGGAGCTGCACTTGAGGACGGCCAGGGAATTATCTGGGCCAGCAGGGGCAGAGGCCCTGACACTCTGCCTGACGCCTGACTCAGGCAGGTGGGCTTGCGAGCCCCTCCCAGGGCTCCAGGGCTCGGAAGGCGTCCAACACCTGGGCCGCTGCCCCTCGCATTTTGGAAGTGGAGCTGTGCCCGTGTTCCTGAGCAAAGCCCCACACATGCAGGGGCAAGTTGGGAGGGGCCCCTGCCAGCGCCTCTGCCTGCGCCGGCCTGACCATGGCATGTTCTCTCCAGATTTCCTCCAGGAGACGGCCCTGGCCCCTTGCCACAGCAGAAATCATGCCCCACAATTCTCGATTGTGAAACTTGATCTTTTCCTGCAAGCAGCTCATTAAGACTTCAGATCTTGCAGGCTCCATGTCACACGAATGCCCAGGCCTTAGCACAGCTTCTGCGGTGACAGGGTTCCGTGAATCATGTTGGTGGTGACGGAGTGGATGTAAATATATGCATAAGAAGAAAGGAAGGAGTGGGGACACAGCCCCTTCCCCGCCAGCCTCCCCCAAAAACCTGAACCTAACAGAATGCAGCGGTCGAAACATGAACCTTTCTCCATCTTCTGACCCTTAAGGACAGAGAGAAGGAGCAGGAACTTGCAGAGCAGTCCAGCTAAGCCCCCACCGACGGCACGCAGGACCCCCAGTCACTGCAGCGCCCGTCAAAAAAACCAGCAGGAACTAGACATTGCTCTGCAGGCAGAAATCACAGCTGAAAATCAACTCTACTGTGCTCCATGTGATGGAACTTCTTTTTTTTTTTTTTTTTTTTTTTTTTTTTGAGACGGAGTCTCGCTCTGTCGCCCGGGCTGGAGTGCAGTGGCCAGATCTCAGCGCACTGCAAGCTCCGCCTCTCGGGTTCATGCCATTCTCCTGCCTCAGTCTCCCAAGTAGCTGGGACTACAGGCGCCCGCCACCTCGCCCGGCTAATTTTTTGTATTTTTAGTAGAGACGGGGTTTCACCATGTTAGCCAGGATGGTCTCGATCTCCTGACCTCGTGATCCGCCCGTCTCGGCCTCCCAAAGTGCTGGGATTATAGGCTTGAGCCACCGCGCCCGGCGGAACTTCTTCATAAGTATAAAAAGTAGTTAACTTGATAAAAACACCTTTCTTGGGGCCCTGAGTGCTGCAATTTGAAGGGGCTGGTAGTGTGAGGCTGGAGAGGGGCTCCTGCAAGCTCTTGGCTGGGCAGGCAGTGGGGAGGCCCCTCCGGTGAGCATGAAATCAGGGACGCCCTGGGCCCGTTGGGGATGGGGCCTGGACACCATGAGATGTTCAGCAGGTGACACCTGAGGCCCCAGCCAGGGCAGCCCCCACAGAATACTCAGAGGCCGTTGGAAGTGAGGGCTGGTGACGAGAGTGGGAACACTGCCCACACAGCTGTCTAGGTGCCACCCAGCCGACAAGCCACCCCTGCCCTGCCTGGCCTCTCCACATGGTACATCTGTCCTGGCACTGTCCAGCCCCAGGCCTGGGTGACTAGGGAAGAGGCCTGCATCAGGGAGGAGGCGGCTGTCTAGGCAGAGCTTCCTGACAGCCAGGCTGGGCAGTGCCAGGACACCCACCTCAGGTCTCACCTGCAGAGCGTCCACACGAGTCACTCACACGGGGCCAGGCGCAGGCTGTGCGCACCGAGGGCAGATCCAGACCACACGCGAGCACAGGTGCCCATGGGTGTGCAGGGAGTGTGGGGGGAAAGGAGTGTGTGCTCGTGTGCCTGTGGGAGGGTGTGGTGTGGGTGTGGGTGTGCCTGTGGGAGGGCGTGACCATGAGTGTGAGTGTGCACCGTGCCTGTGGGAGGGTGGGTGTGTGGGTGTGGGTGTGAGTGTGTCAGTGTGGGCGTGTGTGGGTGTGAGTGTGCCCGTGGGAGGGCATGACCATGAGTGTGAGTGTGCACCGTGCCTGTGGGAGGGTGTGGGTGTGGGTGTCATTGTGGGTGTTGGTGTGTGTGTGGGTGTGCCTGTGGGAGGGTGTGGGTGTGGTGTGGGTGTGGGTGAGGGTGTGGGTGTGGGTGTGGGTGTGGGTGTGAATGTGGGTGTGGGTGTGAATGTAGGTGTGGGTGTGAATGTGGGTGTGGGTGTCGATGTGGGTGTGAATGTGGGTGTGGGTGTGGGTGTAGGTGTGGGTGAGGGTGTGGGAGGGTGTGGGTGTGGGTGTCGGTGTGGGTGTGAATGTGGGTGTGGGTGTGGATGAGGGTGTGGGTGTGGGTGTGGTGTGGGTGTGGGTGTGCCCGTGGGAGGGCGTGACCATGAGTGTGGGTGTGCACCGTGCCTGTGGGAGGGTAGGTGTGTGTGCATGTGCCCGTGGGAGGGCGTGTGGGTGTGAGTGTGAGTGGGAC
The DNA here is from genome assembly GCF_009764315.1 of Trachypithecus francoisi. Lineage (NCBI taxonomy): Eukaryota > Metazoa > Chordata > Mammalia > Primates > Cercopithecidae > Trachypithecus > Trachypithecus francoisi. Next base: position 110,581,172 of record NW_022681469.1, read on the forward strand.
TGTGCGATTCTGTGGCTAGGCTGACTGTGTGTGCGTGTGCCTCTGTACATGTGCATGCATGTGCTGCGTGTCTGCGCTGCGGGAACTGGTAGGGACAACCTTAGGTCCTAATTCTGGGCTGACCGCGTGCCGTCCCCCACGGGCCTGCGTCCTCAGTTCCTCCTCTGTGCTGTGGGCAGACAGCAGCCTGGTGGCCCCACGCTCAGACACGCCGGGAAGGGAAGGGATGGCGGCGGGGCTGACTGCAGGCAGAGCTGGGCCCAGCAGACACTGAGGCCACAGGGTCACGCTCTGGGTGGATGTCACCTAGAAAACGTTTTGCCTCCTCCAGGCTTTTAAATCAGGCTCCAGGGGCTACAACGACAGCCCTGGGCTTTCTCCCACCCCTCAGCCTCCCTCCTTAGTGGTTCCGCAGCGGGTCCCCCCGCCCCCGAGACCACACCACCGCTGCGTCCTTAGTCCCGGCTCTTCTGCTCTGGCCCGGCCAGCGATCCGGCTGCCCCCTTAGGGCCGTTTCTCCTTTGCCGGCATTTTCTCTTTTTCCCTTCTGTCATGCTTTGCTATGTCCTCCTGCAAAATTAAGCCCCAAACGATTTCAGTTACTCCCAACTCTGAGACAAGTTTTAAAATAGCGACAGGATTAACATTGCACCTCCCTGTGAGGGCTGCAGGGGACTGGCAGTTCCAAATGCATTTTCCACTTGCAGACTTGCTAACACAAATCCCACGGGGAAAGGGAAACTGCCGACCTTTCTGTGGGCCGACGTTTCCTCTGATGGGTTTGCTTCCTTTCCGAAGAGCTCAAACGAAGCTCTGCACTCAGGCCTGTGCGCTTCTGCCCCTCCTGTAGAAGTCGACGGTGTGTCTTCTCCGTTGCGTTTATTGATCAAGGCCGAAACCACAAGTATAAATGACCAGGTGCTCTGATGAGAGACAGGCGGCGGAGGCTGCCTCATCAATAGCGCATCTGATGGGAAAGCAGCAGCTCGTCAGAGGGAGGCCGGGCTCTTTGAAGGCTGTGGTTTTCCGTGGAAAGCTCCACCGGCTCTCTGCCTGCCGAGTTCCTGCTCTTGCCCAGGCGGGAAGTGCGAGTGGCTTTCATACCAGACCTGCCGCTCCCCGCGCCACGTTGTTTCCATGGACACTGACGTCCGTCTCTGCAGCAGGGAAGAGCCGCCCTCGCCCAGGATCCTGTCGCTGTGGACGCCTCTGTCTGGCACACTCTTGGTGTTAGAGCCCCAGGTGAAGGTCGTGAGCAAGAAGGAAAAGGACACAGAACCCCGTCCCTCTGAACCTGCCAGGTGGAGCTGCCCTGAGATCCTGTAGCATTTCAGTGGGAGCCACTGGGATGCATGAGCAGGGGAGGGCCCATGAGGCCCCAGGGCTGACTCAGGGCATGTGCAGTTTGGGCAGCAGCCAGGGAGGCCTCCTGGGCAGCCGGTTGGAGGACAGAGCTGAGGACATGCAGACTGTCTTCTATGATCACGGGTGGGTGAGGCACAGGAGCTCCGGTGACGGTATGTGGCCCAGAGAACCACAGCAGTGTCTCACCTGGCTTCTCGGCAGGCCTCAGACTCACATCCTCACATGCAGGTGCCGGGCCCTCCTGCAGCAGTGAGCTCCGGCTCCCTCCCACTCGGGGGCCACTCTGCTCTGACACAGGCTCTGATACCGGCCTGCAGCTCCCCACTCTTGGTGTCTGCCCGGTGTCACCGTCTCCCACGACACCCAGTCCCAGGATGACGGATGCCGAGGGAGATCCATCGCCTCCCCTCAGAGACCACGTGTGGTCACCCCGGCAGCGGCTCCTCCGTCAGGGCGTCCTGAGGAACTGTGCATTTTCACCGTTTCTGGGATGTAAAGAAGGAGGAAGACTTGTCAGATAGAGAGAATGCCGGTTCAGGTGGCTGACGGCTCAGATAGAGATGGGGTTGGCTCCAGCCAGCAGCCCGTCCTGAGAACCAGGCTGGAAGAAACACCCTTCCCCGTGGCACCACAGTACCCACACTGAGGTGTCCGTGCTGCCAGGAAGGCACAGCAGGTCTCCCTAGCGCGGGGGTCATCTGGAGAGCCAAGCACCTTCCGGGGGGCCTTGAAGTGGGGGCACTGCCCCCAGGGTGCCCAGACCTCCTCTCAGGTGGTTTGGCAAGAGCTTCCTTCTGCCTCAGATCCTTCCGGGGTATGGACTGTCTTTTCTTACGATTCTTTTCTGACTTTGCCTCACGTTACTCCGCTCCGTACCTAGATGGTAAGCCCGGTGAGGGCAGGGACCCAGCCTCCCTCGTCTGTGAAGCAACCACAGCCCCTGCCTTGTGCCTGATGGCGGCTGCTCCCCACGGAGGAACCCTGAGCAGCAGAGCCTGTCAGCTCCCACGTGTACAACAGCCTGAGTCGGACCCGGGGAGCGGCCCACCCAGGAGCAGTCCCTGGCAGCCAGGCCCGCCTTCTGCTCGGGACCCCCCTCAGAGACGCACGCCTGGACAAACCTGGACAGTCACATCCACTCGAGGAACTCTGGGCTCTTGGTCTACACAAGGGGCCAACAGCACTCACTCCATGAGGCTGGGGGCGAGGAGGGAAGAATTATGTCAAATTCTCTAAATGGATAGAAAGTGTGTGGGCTTGTAGTGAGTGCTGTAGGCTCTGTAGTGAGAAATGGCTCTGAACAAATGTTACCGATTTGAGTTCCTTGGTGAAGTCAGAGGTTGTGGTCGTGGCATGTGCCTCACACTCCCCAGGAAGCTGCCGCCTCTGGGCCTTCGCACACGGCATCCACAGCTGAACGCGCTTCTCCCAGATCTGCACCCGGCTGCCCCCTTCCCATCCTCTGCCGAGACCGATCCTGAGGACTCACCAGAGAGTGAAAGCCCCTCCTGCGCCCCCACCGACCTCTGGCTCCCCGCCGGCTTTGCAGTCTTCACCATCTCTGTAGTGATCTTACTTACAAGGTAATTGGCTGTCTGCTCCCCACTGGAACCTAAGCTACAGGACGGCCGTCGCGGGTTATGTGGTGCAGGAATAACACCTGCCCGGCCGGGCGCGGTGGCTCAAGCCTGTAATCCCAGCACTTTGGGAGGCCGAGACGGGCGGATCACGAGGTCAGGAGATCGAGACCATCCTGGCTAACACGGTGAAACCCCGTCTCTACTAAAAAAATACAAAAATCTAGCCGGGCGAGGTGGCAGGCGCCTGTAGTCCCAGCTACTCGGGAGGCTGAGGCAGGAGAATGGCGTAAACCCGGGAGGCGGAGCTTGCAGTGAGCTGAGATCCGGCCACTGCACTCCAGCCCGGGAGAGCGAGACTCCATCTCAAAAAAAAAAAAAAAAAAACACCTGCCCACGGGGGCCGCTCAGTAAACATGCAGGTGAATTGAGGGGATGAACAAACTGTTGTTTTTAAATCATGGCCAGTTCTTGTTTGGGAAGAGCCACACCCAGCCCTGCCTGCCCCCACAGCTTGGCGTCAGCTCATCTGTACCAAGAGTTGAGGGTCTCTGCCTGCGTGCCCTGCAGAGTCGTGGTGGGAGGCTGTGGTGCTGCTCAGAGCTGCCTACCTGTGCATGTTCTTCCAGGATCATTTCTCCTGCACAGCCATTGCCCCACACTCAGAGATGCAGGGGTGTGCCTGGCCCTGGCAGCACACTTGCAGGCAGGACCCACCGTCCGTGCTCTCCAGAAAGCCTGCTTCTTCTCTGATGAGGAAAACCACGCCACCATTTCCTTGCTTCCTGAGAATTCAAGGTTTGTTAGCATTTCATTAGCTCTTAATTGGACTCCAATTTTAAGCACATTGATGCTTGCACTCTTTGCTACATTTTAATGGGCATTTGTTTCCGCAGATTATAGAGTTCAGCCTAAAAATTCATTTCAGTGCGATGAGTCTGTTACAGGGGGTTGTAAACCTCTGCACAGTTGCATTCAGAACTGCGGTGCTTAAAAGTAGTCTTATCCACACACGTCCTTCCCTGGATAAAAACAGCTTCTCAACATCACGTAGTCAAACCCTATAAATGTGCAGGAAACATTCCCCAAGGGTGGAGGGCAGAGGAGAATCGGCATGTGTTCGGAACCCTGGAGGTGTGGTCCTGCCACCTTCCTGAGCAGGTGCTGGGACGCCTCACTCCGCAGGTGTGTGCACTTGGTCCAGAGGAAGACACAGTTCACATCTGGAGTATTGGTCAGGAGCCGGCTCTGTAAGGCGGGACCCACACACGGTGGCTGTCACAGAGGCAAAGATATAATTGATCAAATGAATCTAACCTTGTAATTCCTGCTATCAAAACAGTCCCTACTGGAGCAGTTAATACTTAGACACCCAGTGGGAAAGAAGGCACGCTCTGACTTGTGGAAAGTCCTGGAAGGGGCTTTGCCATCGGGGATGCTTCGTGGCTGACACGTTTTCCCTCAAGACGTGCCGGTCGCACAGGTGCCCACAGCTGCCTCGGGCCTCCCACAGAACCGGGCAAGGAAAGCTCTGGCTGCCTGGGGTCAGGTGGCAGCCCCGGGAGATGGAGACCCAGCCACACACAGGTGCTTACGGTGGGCACAGCGACGCGGTGCCATCGTCTGAGATCCAGTCATTGAGTCACACACACGTGTTCACGGTGGGCACAGCAACTCCGTGCCATCATCTGAGACCCAGTCACACACAGGTGCTTACGATGGGCACAGCGACTCTGTGCCATCGTCTGAGACCCAGTCACACACAGGTGCTTACGATGGGCACAGCGACTCTGTGCCATCGTCTGAGACCCAGTCACACACAGGTGCTTACGATGGGCACAGCGACTCTGTGCCATCGTCTGAGACCCAGTCACACACAGGTGCTTACGATGGGCACAGCAACTCTGTGTCATCATCTGAGTCACACACGTGTTTACGGTGGGCACAGTGACTCCGTGCCATCGTCTGAGACCCAGTCACACACAGGTGCTTACGATGGGCACAGCGACTCTGTGCCATTGTCTGAGACCCAGTCACACACAGGTGCTTACGATGGGCACAGCGACTCTGTGCCATCGTCTGAGACCCAGTCACACACAGGTGCTTACGATGGGCACAGCAACTCTGTGTCATCATCTGAGTCACACACATGTGTTTACGGTGGGCACAGTGACTCCGTGCCATCGTCTGAGACCCAGTCACACACAGGTGCTTACGATGGGCATAGTGACTCGGTACCATCGTCTGAGATCCAGTCATTGTCTGAGTCACACACACATGTTCACGGTGGGCACAGCAACTCCGTGCCATCATCTGAGTCACACACATGTGTTTACGGTGGGCACAGCAATTCCGTGCCATTGTCTGAGTCACACACGTGTTTACGGTGGGCACAGTGACTCCGTGCCATTGTCTGAGTCACACACATGTGTTTACGGTGGGCACAGCTACTCTGTGCCATCGTCTGAAACCCAGTCACACACAGGTGCTTACGATGGGCACAGTGACTTGGTGCCATCGTCTGAGATCCAGTCATTGAGTCACACACACGTGTTCACGGTGGGCACAGCGACTCGGTGCCATCATCTGATATTGGATTGTGCATCCACTTGTCCCACCCGCTGGTCACCCACCTTCAGAGATGAATTGATAAAAGTCCTGCCTCCTTTGAGTTGGGCTGCGGGTGCCAAGCTGGAGAGCATTTGCCCTCTCCCACTGCTGCTGAAACAGACACCACAAATTTAGTGGTTTACAGATTTCTTCTCTTGTGGTGCTGGAGGTCAGAAGTCCAAAATGAGTTTCACTGGGCCAAAGCCAGGGTGTTGGCAGGGGTGGTCCCTCTGGAGGCTGCAGGAGAACACCTGCTCCGTGCCTCCGCCGGCCTCTGCAGCTGCTCAGCACCCAGGACAGCTGCACGGCCTCTGCTCTGTCTGAGCTGCTGCTGTCCCGTGGCCCTCTCTGAACTTGCTGCCTCCCTCTCATACGGGCCCGAGCACCTCCTAATCTCTGGACACTTGTCCCGACTCCGTCCACACAGCGCCTCTTGCTTGGAAGGTAACGTACCCCGGGGGCGTGGATTAGGGTGTGCACACCTGGTGGGAACCCACCTTCAGGGTTTCTTCTCCTTGGACACAGGCTACGGCAGAAGCCAAATGGCCCAGAGCCTGGAGCAGGCCCCCCCCCCCCCTCCCCAAATGGCCCAGAGCCTGGAGCAGGCCCCTCCCCCCCCTCCCCAAATGGCCCAGAGCCTGGAGCAGGCCCCTCCCCGCACTTTCCCCAAAGAGGCTGGTGTGGGAGCAAAGCCCGTGTGTGATCAGGAGCTGGGAGGGCAGCTGGAGAAGGTTCTCAGGGTTGAGGTGGAGAAGGCTGGGCCTCAGAGCGCACCTGCTGGTCCTCCTGTCACAGAGGGGAGGGGCGCTGGGATGGGAAGAGAGGAGGCCTGCTGAAGTCTGGCGGGGAGCCGTGATTCTGGGCAGCTGGTGTGAGCTGTTGTCTCATGCAGCTTGTCTAGGATGGGGCAGAGGCTCGGCCTCGACCTCTCCCACACCGGGTGCCGTTGGCGCCTCCACTCCAGGTGAGCACAGCTGGAGCAGCAGCTGCCTCGAGGACTGGTGTTAGACACTACCTTGGAGGTTTCCCTGATGGACTTTTCAGGCTTCTGCCAGCGGGGCCCTGTGACGGCACTGCCTCCTGGGAGCCTGCTGCTGGGAGAGGCGGTGGTACCCTCCCCACTGCCTAGAGTCAACAAGGGGCTTCCCCACGCCGCTGAGCGAAGGCTTCTCTCTGCACCATGAGGCTGTTATTCCAGCTTCCTGCAGCTTGGAAACTCCCAGCTCAACCCACCCAGACTTATTCTGCTCCCTGAGACCTTCGGTCACCATGGCACAGCTCGCCTGGGATGGAACCTCCTGCTGTTTACAGCCTCGAGCCCAGGTGAGCAGAGACAAAGCACCAGGACGGCTCGTCAGAGAAGGGCTGGGTAGGACAGACACAAGCGGACAGGGCGGCCAGAGAGGCCATGAGAAAGCGACAAAACAGAGAGAGGTGTGCATTTATCATCCCTTCCTCAGCACCTGACACCAGGCAGGCCCTGTGCCTCCCGAGTCCAACTCTTCCAGGCGTGGCAGGTGCTTGATAATTCCTGCGACTGACCCAAAGGCTTCACAGGTCAGATTCCAGCCAAGCCGAGCCTGTGAAAAGACCTTCTTCAGACAGTCCAGACCGTGGTGATCATGGCCATTATGGTTGGAAATGCAGGAAGACCTGCAGGGCCATGGGCTCTTACCTTGGCCTCTCAGACATGTGCCCTCCTCCCTCGTCTCTCCCTGAGGAGTCAGGGATGGTTCACCTGGTGCCAGGCTGTTCCCTGTCCAGCAGGAGCCATTGAGGAGGAGCAGGTGGGCCCCGCAGACTCAGAGGGTCAGGTCCTCAACCTGGGCTGGCCCCAGCTCTGGAGAAGGGCATTTTAATGAGTATTTTGGCCAATGACCAGTCACTGAGGCTGTGGCCCTCCCCTGTCTCCAAGAAGCCCCAACATGGAAGGCTCAGGATAGAAAATCCCCACGACCCTGCTCACCACCCTTCCCCTTCCCACAAGGCTCTGTCATGGGAGGCTAGATGCAGCCTGTCTTTAAAATGTTCTGCCCGTCTCAGTCTCAAACCTCGGACAGAGCTAACATAGCATTCCATGACCAGGATGCTGAGACTCTGAAGTTTCCCCTGCTAAGCAGGACAGAGCCTCAACAGAGCTCTTCTCCAAGCTGATTTAACCGGTCACTGGGTGGCACAGGCCCTCAGCACCGAAGGCCGGCAGCAGAGAGGTAAAGGGATGCAGCATCATTTAGGCAAAAGCAGAATGAGGTATTACCCCTTGCAGATGGCTCCTGGCATTTACCTTGTTGGATCTCGTGTTAGCAACGACCACCAACACTTCTGAACAGCAACACTTAATGAGAATCTTTTCATTCTCCATGAAAAGAGTTGTCACAGAAAAATTTAATGGAAAAGTGGTTTTAAACTGCCCATATTAAGTAAAAGTCTCCAGGGCTTGGCTGAGCCGGCGTTCCTCCATTTAACTCTTCCATGCCATTGGAGAGCCAGAGTTTGAAAGCACTGGGGCAGAAGAGGACAAAGAAAAGTAAGACAAGGAGGACAAGGGGGAGGGAGAGGAGGAGAATTAGGAGGAGGAGGGGGATGAGGAGGAGGAGAGGGAGAAGGAGGACAAGGAGGAGGTGAAGAAGAAGGAGAATGAGTCGGGGAGGAGGAGAATGAGGACAAGGAAGAGAACGGGGAGGAGGGGGATAAGGAGGAGGAGAAGGAGGACTAGGAGGAGGAAGAGAGGGACAAGGAGGAGAACAGATGAGGAAGAGGAGGGAGAGGAGGGGGGTGGGAGAGGGAGAAGGGGGACAAGGGGGAGAAGAAGGAGGGAAGATGGGGCGGCCAGAGAAGGAGGCAGCCACGGTGGCTTGTGTGAGGCTTTGGATCCAGGCCATCCTTGGCTGTTGCCTCCCTCTAGACTTCAGTCTCCTGTCGCATGAAATGAATGGGCACCGAGGACCTGGTGGCATCCCCAGCCCGGGAGTGCTCACCCCCATGGTAAGCAGCGTCACTAGGATGTAGAAATACACGGGATTTAAGGCATTTCCAAGCCATTGTCCTAAGTGCAGACCACATTCCAGGCCCCCCAGAGGCGACGAGGATCCAGTTCCCCGGCATAAGCCTCACCGTCGTGTTGTCGGCCTTTCCTCCTCCACCCCGGCGGCCGTGCAGGGGCTGCTACGGAGATTTCCAGTACCACGAGGCTGAGCGCCTTCCTCAAACTCGTCCTGATCACCACGAGGCTGAGCGCCTTCCTCAAACTCGTCCTGATCACCATGAGGCTGAGCGCCTTTCCTCAAACTCGTCCTGATCACCGCGAGGCTGAGCGCCTTCCTCAAACTCGTCCTGATCACTACGAGGCTGAGCGCCTTTCCTCAAACTCGATCACCACGAGGCTGAGCGCCTTCCTCAAACTCGTCCTGATCACCGCGAGGCTGAGCACCTTCCTCAAACTCGTCCTGATCACCGCGAGGCTGAGCGCCTTCCTCAAACTCGTCCTGATCACCGCGAGGCTGAGCGCCTTCCTCAAACTCGTCCTGATCACCGCGAGGCTGAGCGCCTTTCCTCAAACTCGTCCTGATCACCGCGAGGCTGAGCGCCTTTCCTCAAACTCGTCCTGATCACCGCGAGGCTGAGCGCCTTTCCTCAAACTCGTCCTGATCACGATGAGGCTGAGCGCCTTCCTCAAACTCGTCCTGATGACGGCGAGGCTGAGCGCCTTTCCTCAAACTCGTCCTGATCACCACGAGGCTGAGCGCCTTCCTCAAACTCGTCCTGATCACCGCGAGGCTGAGCGCCTTCCTCAAACTCGTCCTGATCACCACGAGGCTGAGCGCCTTTCTTCAAACTCGTCCTGATCACCGCGAGGCTGAGCGCCTTTCCTCAAACTCGTCCTGATCACTACGAGGCTGAGCGCCGCGCCTTTCCTCAAACTCGATCACTACGAGGCTGAGTACCTTTCCTCAAACTCGTCAGCTGTTTGTGTATCTTCCGAAGTGTTACCCAAGGCTGTCGTCCGTTTTTTAGAATCAGGTAGAATCTGTTTGTTGTTGGGTTTCCAGAGCTGCTGGTACATTCTTCATGCAAGTCTTTCATCAGGTGTACCTGCTATGTGCATTTTCACCCAACGCCTTGTCATTTTCTTGAAGTCCAATTTATCAATCTCCCTCCTTCTTCTGTGGCTGGTTTTTTAAGATGAAGTTTTTTGTTTTAGAGCCATTTCGAGTTCACAGAATTGTTATAAAGAGAGTGCCGGGTTCCCATATACTTCACACGGTTTCCTTATTATTAATGCCTTACATCAGTTCGCTACATTTGCCAGAATTAGAGAACAAACATTGCCACATAATCATTAACTCAAGCCCACAGTTCGTTTGGTTTCCTCCATGTTCCTCGGGTGGCCGTTTTCTGGGCCAGGATCCCGTCCAGGATCCCGCGTGACATTTGCTCGTCATGTCTCCCTAGGCCTCTCTTGGCTGTGACAGTTTCTCAGACCTTCCCTGTTTTCTACGATCTTGAAAGTTCTGAGAAGTTGGGCTCAGGTATTTGGGGGAGTGTCTGTCTGTTGGGATTCATGTGAAGGCTGTTTTTCACGTCCAGATTCCGGCTGTGGGCTTCACGGAGGAAGAGCAGAGCCAGGCGCTTCCCATCGCACCACGTCAGGGGCCGCCTCGGCCCAGCTCACTGCCGATGTTGACCTCCGCGACCTGGCCAGGTTTCTCCAGCGTGAAGTCACTCTCGTTGCCCTCATACGTTATACTCCAGTTTATCGATCTTCTAGTTTATGGCTTGTGTCTTCTCTATGAAACCCTTGCCTAACCTCTCAGTTTCGAAGGTATGAGAAGGGGGAGTCAAGATTCTTTTTTCTGTCCATGTGGATATCCAGGGTCTTTTTATTTATATATTTTATATTTTAGAGACAGGATCTCACTCTGTCGCCCAAGCTGTGATTACAGCTTACTGCAGCCTCAGACTCCTGGGCTCAAGGGATCCTCCTGCCTCCGTGTGCACCTCCATGCCCGGCCTATGTCTCTGTGTAGAGACACAGAGTCTTATGACGTTACCCACGCTGGTCCCAAACTTCTGGGCCCAAGCAATCCTCCCACCTTGGCATCCCGAACTGCTGGGACCACAGGCATGAGCCCCACTGTGCCTGGCCTGATACCCAGTTATTTCGGCTCCATTTTTCCCATGCGGCTTTGGCCCGCGTGTTGAAAACCATGGGATGGTGCCTGTCAGCCTACTTCTGGACTCTCTGCTCTATTCCGGTGACCTATTTCTTTATGGCCTTACTGCTGTGAGATCTGCCATGAACACGGCAGCTCCATCACCACCCTTGCCAGCTCTTCGGATGGTGCTGGTCCTGCCCAGATGGCTGTGGCTGCCCTTAGACCTTCACTTCTCTGTGAACTTCTAAACCATCTTGTTAATTTAGAGGAAGAGTCCACAGGGACTCCAACTGAGATTTCATGGAACGATTAGATCAACTTGTGAAGAAGTAGACATGGTATATTTAGAGACGTATCCCTCAGATGATTTTTGGTGTAGAGGTTTTGCACATGTATTGTGAAATTTATCCCTAAGTATTTGATTTTACTATTATAGATAGTATTTTTAGCTTCTTTTTAAATTAGTCATCAGTAGTATATAGAAATACAACGATCTTTGTATATTGACTTGGTGTCCTGTGATGTCGCAAAATTCACTTATTGGTTCAAGCTGATTTTTTGTGGATCCCTTAGGATCCGCCATCTCATTTCACCTGTAAATGAGGGTAATTTTACTGATTTCTTTCCAATATTTGTACTTTTCTTTTCCTCGTCTCTTTGCACTGACTGGAACCTCCCAGCCCAATGTGACTGGAAGAGACGAAAACAAATCCAGAAACCTTTCCGTTTCTCCCCATTTTAGGGGGAGTTATTGAGTATTTCCTCATTCGTTATGATGTTGGCTATAGAAAAAAAAGTCTGTTTTAACAGTGCCAGCCACTGGGAGAGCAAGCACCTGTCCTTGTCTGAAGGCAGGGACTTCTGGAGGCCTCTGTGCTGAGTTCCGGATGACTTCCAGGTCACAGCTGCCCTGGATGCTTACAACTAGAGCTGCAGAGACAGTTCTGGGTCCCGTGACCCCTGCTGGGCCCCAGGCAGGCAGAGGAGAAAGCAGCGTCCTCAGGCCCAGCCCAGGCACGTGTCCCGCCTCTCTCACTCTGTCAGGGACACCAAGAGCTTGCAGCAATGGTCTCAGCCTCTCCCTGCTCTTTCTCCACTTTATGGTCATTAAGACTAGGTGATTCCCTGCCCCAGGATCTCAATCGTAAAGGATAGAGAAGCATTTGAATGAGGCAAAGGTGGACCGGAAAGCCAGTGTTCATCCCCACTCGGCCTTGTTGCTCCGTCTCCTCCAGGCTGGGACCTGCATGTGTCAGGGAAGCAGCTGGCTGAGCTCGTGGGGGCAGAGAACCACCAATTAGGTGGGGGAGCAAGGGTCATGCTTCATTTGGAGGGGCACACAGTGCACGGGAGGCCAAGCCTAGCCAGGCAAGACGTACATCCTGAGTGAGGCGGGTGAGACCACCTGCATTCAGTGTGCCCCCTGTGTCTCCCCACTTCTCGACTCTTGTCACACACTGGACAAGCAGAGACGTAGGAGAGAACCCCTCCATGTCATGGAATAAACCAGCTTAGAGCTCTGATAAAACCACAGTGGGCAGAGAAGAAAGGAGCCACCATGTTTTCACATGTGACTGGCCTGGGTGCAGCCTTCTGAGGGATCTCTGGAAGCCTCAAAGCTGTTTCATCTCGGGCCAGGTCTGGGGTCCTCTGATATTTGTTGATTCTCTACCATGTGGGAGACCTAAGGCTCAGAACATGAAAAATGTTGGGAGCTTTAAACTACTGTCTTCTCTTCCTTTGGTGTCAGGCATAAGAGCAAAATGTGCCAACGGATCTTATTATATGCAAGATACAGACCAAGGAGTGAAACCCAGGAAGCAAAAGGCAGGGCAGACATCAGCAGGCCAGGGCTGTGTCCAGTCCTCTGAGAACTGCAGAGTCTGCGTAAAGGAGGCCTTGTCTCTTCCCCTCGGGCTGCTTGAACCACACGCGCCGATGTCAGGAGTGACTAAATCTCCCGTAATTAATAGACCATTTGACCTAAGTCTGAGCGGGGAAACGAACACATCAGCACAGGCGTGGAGCCGTTGCAGCGTGTCGTGGAGAGAGCTGACGCCCGGGTGCTGATCTTGAGGCCGCGTGAGGGCTCCATCCCTGTCCTGGCCACCCACACCTGCCCTGGGCCTGCACCTTCTCATCTGGATAAGAAGAAATCTCGCCTCACGGGAAAGTTGGAGGCAACAGTGTTCACTCCCTGTGTGGTCTTGCGGAGGGCCCAGCAAAAGCAAGTCCCTGCTGCTCTCTGTTGACTTTGGTCAAAGCGTCTTTTGACTGAGGTTTGACCGAGCTGCCACCGTCTGACAGTTCTGAGGATTTGATTTATTCTGGACCCCGGCCTTCTCCAAGCTGGTGGCTAAAACAAGGTCCTAAAAATGTTGTTAGCTAGTGACTGTGGGCCACATACTTTCTCAGAGATTCTGCACCTCTTTGGAGCACTGGCTGGGCGCTGCCTGGAGGAACTTTCCGGTGGTGGAAATGTCAACAGATGGTTAGATGTTCAGGGGCATCATGCCCACCAGGCAAGCTCAAAGCAAACTTTCTTCTGGAGTTAGTGCATGGGTCCAGGAAGGCCAGGCGTGTCGTTATGTGGGGCCCTGAGTCCATGAGGAAATGAGGTGCCCTGAGTCCACGAGGAAACGAGGGGCCCTGAGTCCATGAGGAAACGAGGGGCCGGTCCCCCAGCTTCTCACAGGGCTGGACCAGGACTCACTTCCGACCGGCTATTAATGGACTGGAGACACGTGACCCACATGAGGCGCAAGTCCTCCCAGGACACTTGGTAGAATGGCAAAGACAAGCAGTGGCATGACCTCTAATGCCAAAATAGGAGCAGGTGCCCCATGCCCACCCGGGTCGCTAGGCCTTTACTGCAGCCGAGGCACTGCCTCTGTCTGGTCTTGGGTGCTCAGAGGTCGGGACCTCCTGCAGCCTGTTGGATGCAGCTCACGCTCCCTCCCAAGTCTGTGGCAGAAAGCAGGGGGGACTCAGGGCACCAGAAGGCCCAGTGAGAGGAAGGGGTCTGCCCTGGCCAGGTGACAGCCTGTGACCGTCCCAAGAGCCGGGGTGCCCAGTCGTCCTTCAGCTCTGGGCCTTCCAGCAGGCCAAGGAGGACACTATCAGAACCTCATCATAGGCTGTTTAAGGCTTAAGTGACGTTGACAGGTGAAATGCTGGGAACAGGGGCCCCTTGCAAGCATTCGATAGAGGTCGTGTATTCTCTGCGTGGATGCCGGTGGGGAGAAGCGGAAGGAAGGACACACGAGAGTCAGCCTGTGACACCGAAGGACAGAAACACCTCCCTCAGCCCAGCCGGCTGCTGACTCCATGCGATAAGGGACTCCAGCCCTCACAATCTCACAGCGTCCTGCCCCTGCCCCTGCCTTGTGAGGTGGGAACCGTGATGCTCATTTCACAGACGCAGAAACTCAGGGGGCTTAAGGGTGACTGAAGGATGCTACAGGCCTGGACTCGAATCTGTGTCTTTACCTCCCAATGCCACGCTCCTTCCATCAAATCCAGGGGGTCCCAGCTCTGGATTCCCCACCCAATCCCCATGGCCCCCACCCACCACCTCCTGTGGCTGCCTCAGCACCTCCAGCGAGAATCCGTGCATCCTTTCCAACGACTGCCTTTCCGACGCAGCCCCTGACCAGCACCCCTCCCATCACAGAATAGGACTCTTTCTCCTGGATTTCCTGTAGGAAGTTTCAGAATACTCTCCAGGTTTTCTGTGGGATCTTCTCTCTTGGGATCTTTCTAAGCGAGTCCTGTGTTTCACCACAGCTGCCCCCACACGGCGGAGCAGCTGCACCATGGGGGGGCTTGGTCCTCTTGCCCCATTCGTGTGATGTCTGTTGTGGGCATGCCAGGGTCCTGACGTCGGAGCTCCACACTGACGCACTCTTGCCGGTTTACAAATCCTCCCAGGACCGGTCCCACTTCCCTCTTCCAGGATCGGCTCTGGAGCTCCAGCTATTAACGGAAACCTTCCAGCCAGATCCCCAGCGGCCCCCAGCCTCCCACACCGCTGTGTCTTCACGGCCACAGCCCGGCCACCGCACTGCTCCCCTCGAGGACCGTGACGTTCCAGCCATTGTCTCTGTGGGCCCTGCAGGGTGCATTCCCATTTCCCCTTCTGTTGGGAGATTTTACCAAGGGCGTTTTCTCTCCTGGCTCCAATGCCAGCGAGACCGTTCACAGCTGTGTCATTTTCAGTTTCCGAGCCTCAGCTTCCAGCACGGTTAATGGTGATTTCCTCCTCCTGCATTGCTGTCGAACGAAGTGAGGTTAGGCACACACAAGGCAAGGACCTGCGTCTGGCAGGAACAACATCTCGTTCGTCGGCTTGATTGCTTCCAGTTGTGTCTTCCCTCCTGTGTGTGAGATGGGGGCTCCAGGCCCCCCCAACAAAATACGCTTTTCCAGCTTCTAGATGCCAGCATTCCTAACTTCTTGCAATACATCCCCATCATAGTGCACATTTAAACACGCCATGGCACAATTCAAATCAACAACCCCGGATTATGCCACGTTTCAACCTTTTGTTGCCATCGACCCTCGAAACAATGGCTTTAATGGAAACACAGGTATGTCAGCTTGGAAGCCACTCAAACATCTCAGTCACTCAGAAATAAAACGCTTGCTGAACACTAGTCTTTGCCAGTTGTATTAGAGTTCTCCATAGAAACAGAACCCATAGGATGTACACAGAGAGAGGGGGGAGCGGGGGTTTCATGTGACTTGGCTTCTGTGGTTATAGAGGACGAGAAGTCCTGCTGCTGTCTACAAGCTGGAGAGCCAGGGACGTTCCTGGTGTACGTCCCAGAGTCCAAAGGCCTGAGAACCTGGAGTTCCGAGGTTTGGGGGCAGGAGAAGATGGATGTCTCGGATCCAGAATAAGGAAAGAATTGACCCTTCCTCTGCCTTTTTGTCCTATCTGGGCCCTCAGCACTTTGGGGAGCGTGGATTTTCCCTGCTCAGTCCCTTGATTCCAATACTGATCTCTTCTGGACCCTCCCTCCCAGACACACTTAGAAAGCTCTCCGGGTTTCCCTCAGCTTAGTCAAGTGGACACCTAAAATTAACCATCCACTAGGCCATGCACTGCCTCGGAATACAGAGCCAGCGAGGGCGGGATCTTCCCAGGCCTCAAGGTCTCTCATCTGCTGAGCAGACAGGCATGAAGCAGACTCTCACAAGCAATTACACGATGAGGTTGGTGGCAAGGGCGACAAAAGAGAAAGGCCTCTGCCAAAGGCAAAGTTGCACTAAGTCCTAAGATAAACCCAAATCTGAAGTGCAGAATTGTGGGCTGTGATGTTCACCCCCACCCAAGTGGCTATGTTGCCACATTGGCTCCAAACACAAGTGAATTTGGGCTGGGTATCAGGAAATGAAGTCATTCTGGGAATGGAATTTTAAGTTTCTTTAGGGGACCGTGAAAATCTGCATTGGAAAACAGATGCTGCGAGAGAACAGGTTCTGCAAATCAGCAAACAGTCCAGACACTAGACTTCTTTGGTGCTCACTGTCTGGCTGCAGCAGGGGACAGACAGGCAGAGCAGGAGTATGTCAGAAGGTGTTTTCTAGGGGAAAGAAGGAATGAAAGAAGACCCAGTGGAGATGCAGTGACATCAAGAGGTTCAGTAATTTCCCTACAGTCGAGGGCTCCCTGGACCACCATTTCCCCAGCAGGGACCAGGTGGTGGCTGGCATGGAGGGAGGTTCCTTGGAAGAACCCAGAACCCGTGTATTCCCCCGAGAAGCGTCCTGAAACCTCTCAGACCTCTAATCCCTGCTCCTGCACTGCCCTGGAGCCTCAAGACCCAGCGCTGCTGCTGAATACTGAGAATGTGTATTGAATGTGGTTTTTCTGACTCACTGCAGAGTCAGTAATTTCCAGTTCAAACGAATTTGTTAAATATCTTTCTAGATTATGTCATTATCCAAGGAAGTCTTAGCTGGCTAAACTGGAGCAACCAATTATTTTAGGAATTGGGAAAGCAAGTTTATTGTCAGTCTTGCCGCTGTGACAGACAAACGTCCACGTAGAGAAGAGAGGCCTTTGAGAGGTAGTGAGCCTGATAACTGAGCACCAGAAGGGCCACAGAGCCTGACAGCTCAGCCTTGGGATCCAGCCCAGCCTCTCCTTCCCCACAGTGAGCTCCTGCCAGACTGCAGTGCCCGCCAGCATTCCTTACATGGATCTGACCTGCAGGGAGGACCCAGGACAGACCCAGCACAGCGGAGCGTCTCGGACGCCGCGGGTTTCCCGGTAAGCAGCACCTGGGGCAGCACCAGGGGGAGCAGCTTCTCAAGCTCCCAAGGAAGCACGTGGGTCAACGAGCAGCAGCCTCCTCTGACTTCTTCCTGGTAACCTGTGGAAGGAGGAGGCCGTGTTGGCGCTTGGCCGTGTTGACATATGACACCTTGTGCATCCTTTTCTCCAAGTCAGGATTGTAAGGCCCATTAATTAACTTGTATAGATTGCCACAAGCTCAAAACAAAGTAATCGAGGGAAAGAACGGCACTGCTGACGTCATTCATTCAATCATAACACAAAAATTATGAGGGTGTGCCAGGAAATGTCCTCCACAATGAAGACTAAAATTTTAGAGGGAGGAGACAGGCAATAAACAGCTAAATAATTAAAACATGTGGTGTGCAAGGCAATGCTAAGGGCTTGGAAGAAAAGTAAAGCAGAAAAGGGGTAGAGAATGTGAAAGCAGGAAGCAAGTTCAAAGGTATGGCCAGGGCAGGCCTTCCCCAGAGGCTGTCACCTGCACAGACACTGAGACAGGCGAGGGCCAGTCGAGCTGGGCCTGGGAGAGGAGCCAAGCAGGGAAGCCTGAAGTGGGAGCACACCTGCATCGTTCCAGGAGCAGGGAGGCGGGTGAGAGCCATGAGCTGTGGAAGATGGAGCTGAGAGGGAATGGGCAGGGCCGGCGGGGCCCTGCAGGCCACTTGGAGGCACAGAGAAGTTCCTGGATGTGTGGAGCAGAAAGCTGGCATTCCCCGACCTGTTTTAACAGGAACATTTTGGCCAATGTATTGGCCACAGGTCCATGCTGTAGACCTGACAAGCGGAAGTCCGACTCCTGTTCCACGCTGTAGGCCTGACGAGCGGAAGTCCGACTCGTGTCACCACAATAGAGAGTCACAGCATCTCAATTCTCAGACTTCAGCCACAGACCCAGAGCCCTGGAGGAAGGGCCCACCACGCTGCCGCCTGGTGAAACCACAGAGGCTTCATCTTCCTCCCAGCCTTCCCTGAAGACACTGTGGCTGCCGTCTCCCCTGTGGAAGGGAACTGATCAGACTCTCCAAGCGTTACTGGACACTGGCTCTGAAAGGACCCCAACTCCTGGAAATCCCAGATGTCACTGGTCCAGAGTCAGGCTGGGGCCTTGGGGGTCAGCAGAGTTTCGGCTCAGGTTTGATGCATAGCGGGGCCCACTGGGTCCACCCTGTGGTTATTTCCCCAGTTCCCAGATTCATGACTTGCATCGACATATTCAGCAGTGGGCAGAATTCTCACTCTGGCTCTCCGGGCCACGGAGCGAGGGCTGTTGTGGTCAGAAAGGCCAAGCAGAGGCCCCGGAACTGCGTCTTCCTCTGAAAACAGCAAACTAAAGGCAATACTGTATCCCTGGAGGATTGCAGAGATGAAGGCCCCCATCACAGACTTGAGGAGGCAGGGGTGGGAGTCCCACCACATCCCCACACAGCTCACCGACGCAGCCTGCACAGAAGGCACACAGCTCTTGGAGCAGGACTGGGGATCGTCATAAACTTAACCGGGGGTCACTCCAGTTGCAGCTGCTGGTCCAGATGCAGTTTTGCTGCTGTTGTAAATCAGCCAGTCCTCTGGCTCCGGGTCTGTACCGGGCCTTGGTCACCCCAGGCATGCATGCACCTTGGCTGTTGGTTCTAATTCAGAAATTCCCAAGGAAGGTTCATGGCTGGCCTCGTGTGGGGCAGACCCTCCCAAGAACCAATCGTCCTTGGAGAGGATAGCTGAGCACTTTCCCCGGTTGAGGCCAGCGCGGGGCTCAGAGGATCCTCCCTTAGAGAAAGATGTCGTTGGCTCCAGAAAGGATGGGACAAGGTGGGTAGAGAGCAAGCTGAATAATAGCTGCCCTTTGCTGAAAACATAAATGAATGAAATGATCAGTGCTGTCAAAACGCACGAAAAAATCAGAACAAAAGTTCTAATATTACTTTAGTGCCCACTTAGCCACTTTGCCCCAAGTGACCTCCCTAAAAGAACTTTACCGACACCTCAACTGGAAACCAGATGGCAATTAGATCAGATAAATCTTTGTAAATGTTGTGGCCCTCTCAGCAGAGCTAGGATTCGGTAGGTGCCCTGTGGGTGCTCATCCTCTGCCTTCCACTGGGAGGACCCTGCACCTCTGAGCGCATCTCCCCCTCCTCTCCCTGCACCCCTGAGCGCATCTCCCCCTCGTCTCCCTGCACCTCTGAGTGCGTCTCCCCCTCCGCCTCCCTGCACCTCTGAGCGCGTCTCCCCCTCCTCTCCCTGCACCTCTGAGTGTGTCTCTCCCTCCGCCTTGCTGCACCTCTGAGCGCGTCTCTCCGTACGCCTCCCTGCACCTCTGCTCATTTCTCCCGACGCTGAGCCTTTCTGCCAGGCCTGTCCATCCCAGCCCCACCTGCTGAGTGACAAGTGGGCATGGATTTCAAGAGCGATGACACAGCGAGAGGCTTATGCCATGGCAGCCCCACTCCATCCCTGGGGACTTTCACCCACCGAGGAGCAGGAGCCGAGAGCCAGCCCCTGTGCTGCCTTCATTGCACACACGACGGGTGCCCCGCATCAAGTCTCCAGGCGCCCCGGCAGAGGAATCCAACGGTCGACTGATGGGCCAGCCGTGAGGGAGAACCCTGCAGAGAGACCACCATGTGTGCCCCATTCTGAGAGGTGGTCCTGAGGTCGCAGCTCCCTTCCTCCCTCCCACAGGCGCAGTTGGAAAGGGAAGGTGGTGAGTTCTCATGTGTGGGGAGGCTCTAAAATGGGCGGGGAGGGAAAAGCTGCACACAGTCGCGACGGCCCTAGAGGTCCCCTCGCGAGCGGGTACTGCTCCCTCCCCACTCTGTACCCACATAGTTGTGGGGCGCCAGCTCTCGGCGAAGTGTGCCTGGCATTTTTCCTTCCCACGGGGCACCGTTGGGCCTCGCACCAGAGAAGCAGTTAGCGAGCTGGGGCTTGGGGCCGTGATGTGTGACGAATACATCTGCTGGCCTGGGGCCGTGGTGCATGATGGATACATCGCCGGCAGGTGCTGGCAGTGTCCCTGTCCCCGTCCCTGCCCAGACACAGGCACCCTCTCCCGCGTCACAGGAGGGAGCTTGCTGGTGTCTCAGTGGGACGGGCCGATGTGCTGGACGTGCTGAGGAGTTGATCCCAGGAGGAGGCCTCAAACAGTGTAGGGCGAGGCTGGTGGATGAGTCCTCAAGCTCCCCCCATCACACAACACGGGTGAGAGAGACCCCACGCTCCTCAGGGGTCCCCGTGCTGGAGCCCAGCTGCCCTCAGCAGAGACTTGCTCTTAGTGCTCTGCCAGTCGGATTTCCTCCCTCCCCACTCTCTGCACCCACTCACAGAGCAACCTCTGAATAAACTCCTGGCACCCCCAAAATTGACTTGAGATCTCCTTTGGGGAGGAGCTAAGTCCAGGACACAAATGGACTCTTTGAACCCCGGAACTGCCCCACGCTGTTAGGTGCTTGTCTGCTGGCAGGCAAGTGGCTCAGGGCCAGGGGCACCATCCACTGGGCGGGGCACAGCACGGGGCTCACGCCTGGCACCTGTCGGAACCTGCTGCAGTTGCCTGGTTTGTCATTGGAAACATGGCAGGCATAGAAAGTGGGTACTCTGAGCTGGAGCACATGACCTGAGCCTGTAATCCCAGCTACCCAGAGCACTGAGGCCGAGGACTGCTTGAGGCCTGGGCAACATACCGAGACCCTGTCCCCCCAAAAAACTAAATCAAGAAAAGAAAGGAGCACTTTGAAAGTCTTGGAAGAGGTGTGTGAAATCAAGAGCAGGGCTTCAACCCACCAGGCCTCCGCTGCTCAGTGCAGCTCACGCCCCATGACCTCCCAGGACATGAGAAATACCCATCCCAGGAGATCCTGCATTCCACCGTGGTCAGAGCTGAGGAAGGCATCCTTTGTGGCCAGGCCAGTTCACAACCGGCAGATTCCCTGAGTGCACAGGCAGGAGGGGGCTGGCCGCTGCCTTCGCTGTCTCTGAGCAGCACGGCTGTCTGAAGCGTCCAGCCTCCACCCAGCTGAGGTGAGGGATGGTGCTGATGCGGAAAGTCAAGTGAGATTCGTTTGTTTTCAGCTCGGAAGACGCTGTTTACTGTGAATCTGACCAGGTCACGTGCTGCTGTTAGGGTGCATCTTGGAGAGAAGGCAAGACGTGGTCAGAGGTGTTAAATGATTCTCACTGTGCCTGGAGAGGCTGGGCTCAGGGGCCTAGTGCTCTTCCCAGCCCTGGGTGACTGTGCAGTGGAGGGAGTGTGTGGGCTGCTTTGCCAACCGAGATGTGCCTCACGTCACCAGGAGCCTGGCCGAGCACCACAGTGACCACGGCCGGGTAGAAGGAAATGGACGCCCACTTGTGCAATTTGCTTCCCTTCTTTCTCCAGGGGCCATTTCGAAATAGAATGTAACGGCCCTTTCTTGCTCAGTGTGGTCTCAGATGGAGTTTCTTGCTTTGGATGCAGTTTCCATGGGAGGGGGAGAAGGGTGCCACCCCTGGTTCTTGGCTGGGAGCAGGCTCTGTCTGGGCCTGGACCCCCCGGGTCTCCCCAGCCCCTTGGATGGCCCCTGGCCTCCCTCTCAACCACAGGGCACGCATGCTACTGATTCCCCAGCAATTTGTCTGTTTCCTGAAAGTTGCTGGTGACCCTTCACCGTGCTTGGAAGTCCTCTCTGTGCTCAGAAGCACTTATGACTCACTGCAGTAGTGACTGGTCTCAGGGCACCAGTACAGCCGGGAGAGAAACTGAGGTGGTCGGGGTAGGGGATCTCACCAGCGAGTCAGCAGGGTTGGCTCAGGACCAGAGTGCGGGGAAAAGCTCAAGGAATTAGAATTCTCGCCTGACTGTGCCCCCAGCTGCGGATAGTGGCCTCGGCTTCCTTGTCTCTATGATGACACAGCTGGGAAAGCTGCTCTCTCTCCAGGGTCCCCCGGCAGCTCTGATGGCCGGGAACACCCACAGCCTGGCGCCAGTCAGAGAGGGTCAGCAAGGTCGCGCTGGCGGGCTCAAATCACCCCAGAGCTGAGGGGTAACAGCACGTTGTAGTAGCTGCCTGCCCAGGTGGTGACACAGCACGTTGTATTAGCTGCCTGCCCAGGTGGTGACACAGCACGTTGTAGTAGCTGCCTGCCCAGATGGTGACTAACAGCAGCTCCCAAGGTCATTGCCTCACTGGGCTCAGCCCTGTAATAGGAAACCCCTCCTGCAAGCGTGTGACTGTCCCCACCTGAGGAATCAGGGATATTTACTAACCCCTGTCATGTAAGGATGTGTTCATGTTACAGACAGAAATGCCACATCTTGGCTAAAGGATGTGTCCGTTGAATTCCTACCCTTAAATCTCCTGCGTTACTGTCACTTACTGGGAGGTGTCCAGGTCGGGCCTTGGGGCGCGGCCGCTTGCTCTTCTGTTGCCACTCTCGATTTTTAGAAGCACGCGTCTTGTTCAGTTAGTGCCCCTGACATCTGCTTGTAACAGACGAATTAAAGCTCAGCCTTAGCCGTGGTCCAGTGGGGCCTGGGGAGCACCTCTGCATGGGATGCACGGGGCAGACCCCACAGCGCCTGGCAGGCCAGCACCCGGGGCCCAGCAGCCTTGCTTGGCCACAGCAGGGAACAGGCTGCCTCCACTCCTGCCCCGGCTGGACCACAGAGACCCAGATAATGACTAAGCGGAGACTCACGTCCTCGTCGTCTTTCATGGCGTGATTAAAGGGCCCTGCCCCGCCGGGTCCTGAGAGCTCCGAGAGGAAGGTCTGCACCTGGCTTCTCTGCTGTGTGCACCATGCCGGACAGGCAGGCTCAGAGTGGTTGGAGCAAAGCAAGGACAGAGCCTCACGACAACGGGGCAGGTTACAGAGCTGGCTGTGACTTCAGATGGGTCACGCGAGGCTGGCACGGCTGTGATCCCTTGGCATGTAGTCTCCCAAGAAGTAGCAAGAAGAACCCACCCCTCAGAACAGCCTGCAGGGGAGAGCACCCTCCCTGCCCCTCCTCTGTCCAGAGAGCTGCCTCCCACCCCTCAGCAGCTCCATGAGGGGCGAACCGAAGGGACCGGGAGCATGGAGCACTGAGCGAGGAGAAGGGAGGGGGGCTGAGAGGGGGCAGGAGTGCACATGTCTGTGCTCTCAGAAAAAGTGGAAAGTGACAGCCCTGGCCCCGCGGGTGTCCAGAATTTAAGAAAGATCCTTGGAATCTACACGCACAAGGACAGAAACACACCCAACACCCCTTAGCCCCTGCTGGTCATGAGACTTATTACTGGATACCTGGGAGTCGGCATGTGTCTGATCCCAGTGGTGACAAGCCCACTGGGCCCCCTGCCCATCTCACTGTCCCCAGGACAGAGGCATCACCAGGCCTTTGTCCCTCTGCCAGGGCAGCTGGGTTGGTGGGGAATAGAGGGGCAAGGGAGAGACTGGGGCTTCTTCTCTCCAGCGTCACTCTGGGGGGACCAATACACTATGCACTTCTCCTCCCACGATAATCAGACCCCAGGCCTGCCCTGCACTGCAGCCCCCACCTGGTGCCCGGCTGCCTCAAGCCAGCAAGATGCCTCAGCCTCTGAGGTGAAAAGGGAAGCTAGCTGTGCCCCTCGTGGAGAACTGCTGGCTTGTTCCTTCGTGACGGGTCCTGAGCGTTGGCCTGATGATTTTGTAATGACTGATACCTTTCTGGAGCCCCTGAAAACACAGTTTAGTGCCATGAAGCATGTTGTTTCCTTGCTAAAACAGTAAGTTGTTTTCCCCAGCAACTCTAGCAGGCAGAAAACCCCATCTCAGCACATCAGCACCCCTTCCCTGCCCCAGGAAGGTACGAGAAGGCTGCAGGAGAAGGAAGGAAGTGCTAGAAAGCTGGGGCTGCAGGAGAAGGAAGTGCTGGAAAGCTGCCCTTCCCCGGGAGCCTATTTAAACCCCAGCAGAGGTCGGTCGTCGGCGTCCTCCCGGGAGTCTGGTTCCTGCAGTTCTCACTGCCACGCTGGGTGGCGCTGGCGGGGAAGGCAGGCCTCTACCGGGGCAGGGCTCTGCAACTTCTTTCTCCTGTATTAAACTGTTCTCAATGACAGAGGCTGCCACGAAGCTGACACTGAAGAGCACTGGCAAACACACTAGCTGGGCAGCAGGCGCTGGAACCAGCTGGTGGCAGCAGCCAGGGTGGGCAGGTGCTGCCTGACTTCGGGGGCAAAGGGCCACCTGTCTTCTCTACACCCTCCTGGCATCTCAGAGTCCTGGCCCGAGCCTGCCTTCCTGGGTATTGGCTGTGAGCAGGGAGTCCTTTACACTTGTCCATGTGTGGGTCAGCAGAGAGATAGAATGGGTTCTGTGTTTTTTTACCCCATCCCACCCCATGGCCTACACCACAAAGTCATGTAGGAATGAGGAAGGTGAAGAGGGTTCTTGCAGCCGACACCGGGCTGCCCAGCTTAGCCCAGCTTAGGTTGGGCCTGACCTCAGGACTGAGCCCAGCCGCCAGGGCAGCTCCAGTGCTCACCGTCGTACCTCACGATGCCCTTCTGTGTTCACAGGGGCACGAAGCAGCTCTCCACACACAGAGGGCTCCCAGGACAGGCCCTGCCAAGGGTGTGACTGAGGACCTGCTCCCCCAGTCCAAACTCCTGGCCCAGGGCTCTGAGGGGCACAGCTGGGTCAGATCCAGGCACCTGTGGCAGGGAGGGTCACATGGCACACGCCAGGAGGCCCCTGCCCACGGGGCTAGCATTCACCATCCGCTAACGCTCCCCCTTTCAGGGTGCCTGGCAGTGGTGAGGGTCAGGTCAGGGACGATGGAAGTCATGGCCAGAGCAAGAGGTAAAGAGGATGGAGGTAAAGAGGATGGAGGTAAAGAGGCCTCCTGGTCTCGGAGAGTTTGCAAAGTGCCCCTTGGATCTGACACAGGCTGGAGAGCAGAGCACGCGGTCACTACACTTGGTGGCTGCTACTTGTGGGGACTCCTCGCTGCTGGACCAAAGACAGCTTTCTGGGGAGCCTTCTGCTGCTCGCTGATATGGCCAGCCTGGCCTCTGTCTTAGACTGGTCACTGCTGTCCCCAGACCCAGGTCCTGGCCACTGACCACCCAACACCTAGCATTGCTCTGTGTCAAGCAGCAGAGGCACCTCTGTTTGTTACATAAAGAATGGATTTGTTTCTGCTAACTCCAGAAACAGCCAGTGCACACGAACCACTGTCATTGAGGATAGGCCCCTTCTCCCAGGCTGGCCGCAGGTGGGCACTGCCAGGAGCTCTGATCACCGTGTTCTCTGCACATCTAGGACAAGGTGAGCAGGCCCAGCCTTCCCTCACAACTGCTGCATGGGGCAGCTCAGCACTCTGAGTCCCCTCCTGAAAGACCCTGGTGGTGCTGTGCCATCACATCAGTGCCTGTGTGCTTTGCGGAGCACGTGGGTGGCCTTGTCATCCCCGTGGGCCTGGCAGCAGTGCCATCTACTTGTCTGCTTATGTCAGGCCATCTACTTTGTGTGCTGAGCCCTGAAGTGAGCTCTGGGTCCCAGAAAGGAGCTGGAGGGGGACCCCTACCCTCAAGGAGGGCACAGCCTGGTGGGGAGGGGACACGGGCACCTACAAGTCAGACATGGGATCACAGGGTCTTTGAGGAGGAGGCCTGGGCTTCCACGAAGACAGCAGCGCCCCATCCTATTCATAATCTCCCCCGAGGATGCCCCTCCAAGGCTGTCGGGAGGTAGACCTGGAGAGCCGGAAAGGGTCTCCATCGCTTTCGTCAGCGAAGTGGGAACGCAGAAAGGAAGGAGTGAGGATGTGACCCCTCCACAGACCCCAGGCCCCAGGACGGCTGTTGGAGGGCCCTGGCTCAGGGGCCCCTCCTGTCACTCAGGGAAGGGGGCGCTTTGGAGTCCCCAAGCTGCAGGGAGTGGTCAGGCCCCATGAGGGTGGCAGAGGAACTGGTGTGGGGAGGAGAGTGTGGGGCTGTGCCTGGCCCTGGGGGTGCAAGCAGAGCCTCCCAGAGGGTCACAGGGAGACTTTCAGCCCCGGATGGGGAGTCGCCCAGAAGACCTTTGGGGGGCTTTAACCTTGGCCTTGGCATCTCCTCTGGTCCCAGCCCTGACCCCAGAGAGGGAAGGTGTCCAAGATCTGCATGTCTCTGGCCTGTGGCCTCTGCCGGGCAGGCCATGCACCAAGGGGCCTCATTTATCCCCAAAGACACCCTCCATTACCGAGACACAGACCCTTCCCTTCCAAGATGACTGGAAAGGACTCGGGGACTGCTCCTTTAAGCCAGAAAACCCTGTAACAGCAAGGCTGCTCTCAGGCCCAGTGTGCTCAGAGAATTACACCTCAGCACCAAGCTCTTTTCGCTAAAAGTCCCTTCCATAATTAGAGCTTGAACAAATGGCACTAAAGTATATAGGAGCTCGCCTACCTAGAACAGGGCTGTCAGAGGAAAGATAAACTTCCTCAGGTTCAGAAATGGCAGCAAAGCACATTCCCCACACTCCAAGGACAGCATCTGGCAGGTTAGCAGTGGGGCCAGGCACGTGGGGGAGGCGCCTCTCTGTGAAGTGGGTCAAGGCAGAAAAGAGGACCTGCCTCTACCTCTCCTGTCCAGGGCCAGGGGCCTGGGATGTGAGGAGGGACACAGGAAGCAGATTGGTGCCAAGCCACAGGCCTGAGCCTCCCCTACCGAAGGGAGCAGGAAAGCCACGTGGGGGTCTCCTGAGCCCACAGGGTCACAGGCACTTACTCACTGCTCACCAAGCTCCCTTTAGATGGTCAGTGTGGTGATATGTGGAGCTGGCCCTGGAGTTTGAAAGGGCAGGTCCTGGAGAGCGTTGCCGTCGGGAGCCGTGGGTGGATTTGTGGAGGGATGTGACGTGAGAACTGGCCCTCAGGATCTCCACCTGAGGAGGCCACCCTGGCTCCCGCCCATCCTCCAGCTGTCTTGCTCCTGGTCCCGCTCATTTTCTCTCTCAGCCGGCCCAGCGGACTCACCACCAGCAAGACCAGGCCCACCATGGGCCCTGCCCTGGGACTTGGCCTCCGTGTGCCCTGCCTGGAGACAGAACCACTGCCCGTGGAATGAGGCTCGGGACTTCGTCCAGACATGGGCTGAGCAGGAACAGTAGCACCCGGCATCGGTGACCAAGGAAGGTGTAAAGACCCCGTCAGACAACGCAGGGACGAGGCTTCTGCCCCGGTGACGGCGTGAACCCAGGGCCTGGGCTTATGGAACAGCTCCTCGAAAGATAATTTAGAGAAAAATAAAACCAGCAACCTCTTTATAAAGTACCCCCACTTGGGACACTGCCACCCCTCGTGGCCAGCAGGGACTCTCACCTCCGGAGGCTGCCTGTGCTGAGTCAACCGTGTCCCTGAGCCGGAAGCTCTGTCCCTTGGGTGCCTTGACAGGGCACTCACGCTGTGCAAATAAATCTACAAGGAAACGCTGAGAGCCTTGTCCTCCCAGCATGAGGCTTGCTTCCCCTTGGTGCTTCACTGTCAGTACGAAAACCTGATGCACAGAGATGCTGTCTGCTCCCTGCTTCCTCGACATCAGGCCACTTCAAATGCGGTAATGAGTCCACAGTTTTCTCCCCAGGAATTGTTCTCAACATCCTCTTTGCTGGTGTCTCCTCATTCATCCCAGCCCTGCTCAGATGCTCCCCCAGGAGGTCCCGGGTGCCCGTCAGGGCTCAGCTCAGCCCTGGCATCCTCGTTGACTCAGGTTGCTCAGGATGGACCCCTTTCTAGCCAGGAGGGCACTTTCTACCCAGCTCTCCCCACGTGGAGTGTAGGGGGCTTCCGGTGGGTTTTACTCCCACGGCAGCATTAGCCACGGAGCCTGAGTTTCCACCAGGTCTGGGGAGCTTGGAGTCATCAAAGGAAACTTCTGTGAAAATCTTGGGCTGCTGTTACTTTGTCTGGGATTTCAAAAGCAGCATTATCCAAAGAAGGAAACTGGACTGAGTCTGAGCTCCATAAATTAGCTCCGCCTGTGTGGATAAGAACAGATTTGTTGCACTCGATGTTGGCATTACATTTGCATAATACTCTCATTTAAATAACGAGAGGAGAAGGTATGGAGATAGGAGACGAGAGGCTTGTGGCCTCTGAGCCTGGGGGCTCCCAGGAGAAAGAGCCCAGGAACAGAGCCGCCCCTCCCACAGTACAACCTCCGCTTCCAGAGGTCACACAGCAAATGGTGTTTTCTTGTTTTCTGGTGGGGTTAGAGGTGGGGGGGAAGAAGTGTGCCCCAAGGCCCAGTCTCTGCGGCCCGTGGTCACCTGGTGGGGAGGTGAAGTCCCAGGAAGGCAGAAGGCTTGGACCAGTGTGAGGTCTGAACGGCATCTGCAAAACCCCACATGCTTCCTCCACGTTGTATTAATCATATTTTTAAAATTTCTGTATTTTATGATGCTCTGACATCCTGGGGCCTCACTGACCAGAGAAGGGACTGCCCCTCCTAGGGCTAATTCCCGGGGACTCCCTGGTGAGTGAACATTTCATGTGCAAACCACGCAACCCAAGCCCATGGCTCCAGCTGCCTCCTATGTGGGCTCTTGCACTCCCAGGCCAGTATTTTCCTACCCTAAATCACCCAGGGCCAGGAACCAGACAGCTAGAGGCCACACCTGCAGCCCAGAGCCCTCCAAAATCGCTGAAACGTCCAGCCCCAGGCCTGCCCAGCTGCTCACCCCACCTCCCCAGCTCCTTCCCAGGGTAAAGGCTCTGGGCCTGCTCGCCCCTCGCTCCTGCTGCCTCCTGGCTGAACTGTGGCTTTCCCACATGGCCTTGCCTGTACGCCACGCCCCCTCCTCTTGGGAACCGTAAATAATAAACACTCCTTTCAAGACAGTTGTCTCCGTGCTTGTCATCTTATCATCCCTAATTAAAATAAACCCTCGGTACGTCTTAAAACACAAGCCTCTGTCACCCTGGCAGCCTGGAATAAACAGGAGATGCCTTACAGGTGCCCAAGCACTGGGCTGATGGCGCTGGTGGGCACAGAACAAGCTGAAGGTGCCAGCCCCAGGAAGACTGCAGGAACCCTGAAAGGAGTAGCAGATTCAGGGCCCCCCGGCCAGGGATTGAAATAATTATCACTAACACCATCTTCCAAAATAGCATCCTGCATCTAGATCGGGGTGTCCAATCTTTTGGCTTCCCTGAGTCACATTGGAAGAAGAAGAATTGTCTTTGGCCACACATAAAATACGCTAACACTGGCCGGGCGTGGTGGCTCAAGCCTGTAATCCCAGCACTTTGGGAGGCCGAGACGGGCGGATCACGAGGTCAGGAGATCGAGACCATCCTGGCTAACACGGTGAAACCCCGTCTCTACTAAAAAAAAATACAAAATTAGCCGGGCGAGATGGCGGGCGCCTGTAGTCCCAGCTACTCGGGAGGCTGAGGCGAGAGAATGGCGTAAACCCGGGAGGCGGAGCTTGCAGTGAGCTGAGATCTGGCCACTGCACTCCAGCCTGGGCGACAGACCCAGACTCTGTCTCAAAAAAAAAAAAAAAAAAAATACGCTAACACTAATGATAGCTGATGATGAGCCAAAAAAATCGTGAAGAAAATCTCATAATGTTTTAAGAAATTTTACGGTTTTGTGTGGGGTCCCATTCAAAGCCGTGTCTGGCTTCATGCAGCCCGCAGGCTGCAGGTTGGAGAAGCTTGGTCTGAGTATTGGCCCACGTGGGGACAGCGGCTCTGTCTGCGGAATGACTGTTCCACGTGCACACAGTGAGCTCTTTGTCTGTAAGCTGGTCTGCCTGCACGCAAGCTGTGCTCTGTGCTGAGAGGCTGGCCTACATGCAGACCAGCTCACCTACGGTTCCCCCCGATGCAAAGATGCGTCTCAGGTTGGCTGCGCAGAGGCAACTCACAGAGCTGACATCAAGTAGCTGCTCTGGACCTGAGCTCAGCGTCCATCCCAAGGACAGCTGCTGGCCATGACGCATACATGCCAGTTCTCTCACCCTGGACCCCACCAGCTACGTGGGACTCCACCACAGGTGTGGTTCCTTTTCATGCATGCTACTGCTGTTCTCTGTCCATCCTGCAAAGCAGGTTAGAGCTGTCCTAGTTGTCTGTGGAGTCCCCCAGGCCTCCGCCTGTGGCTCTCAACTTGTTTTCCTGCCATGATGCTGGGCAGCATCCAGAAAGTGCATCTGGGCCTCTGCCAAGCTTTCTGCAGGACAGTGTGGGGAAAACTGCCCGTCCACTTCTGAAATGATGCTGCTAAACGCTTCTGCCTACCCAGCAGATAAACTGGTACTTGCAATATGCTTACAGCTTTGGAGTGGGAATGGGGTTGCCTATAATGCAAAGTTATATCTAATAAGAAACTAAACTGAAAGCTCATTGCAGTAAACAAGCATTTGGTTTCTCATCTTGGCTCTGAAATGACTGGGAAATTATTGGAGATTGATGCATCCCTAGAGGCATCTCTTGAACCCAGAGTCATCTGGCCTCCATGTGGCTGTGTCTGCACAGACGATTCTGCACCAAGGTGATCCTGTGGGTCCTGAGACACCTTGGCACAGGGGCCTCCAGACTGCGGAGGCCTCCATGGTCCCTTCTGAAACCCAGGCAGAGAGGCTTGGAGAGGAGTGGCACTGGAGACACATCAGCAATGGCCAGCACGAGGAAGAGAGCCTGTGCCTGCCCAGTCACCGTGTGCCCAGAGAGAAGTGTGGGTATGTAGGGAGGGACACAGTCCTGCCGCTGCTGAGGCAGAGATCTCCAAGGCCACTGCCTGTGGGGGGCTGTGCGGAGGTGTAGCCCCCAGCTCTGCCCTGGGCTCCCAGCACCCACCCTGCCATGGCCAGTCACAGCCTTCCCGGGCCTGGAGGGGAAATCATGAGAGAAGAAGCAGGAGTGCAGACCATGACAGAGGGAAGCACTGGCATCCAGAGGAGAGGCTTCAGGTGGTCCTGGGCGGAGGCAGGGGCTGGGTCAGGGGGAACAACTGAGGCTGGAAACAGAAGAGAACAGGGTGACCGGGCATAAGGCCGGGGGGGGTGGCACTCTTTGAGTCTTGGATGGAGAGAGTGTGAGTTGGGTGCAAAAATCCTAGAGAAGCAGCTGTGGTCTGAGCTGCCAGGCACCAGGAGCGGGAGCTGTGAGCACAGCTGCAGCCGCCCACCTGAGAACAGCGCCAGCCCAGATCTCATGGGACGTCCTCCCTTTGCACTTGCTGCTTAAGGTCTCAGGGTGTCAGAGACGAGGACGTGTGTTCACGTGAGATCCTCTCCCCAGCGGGTCAGTCATGAAGCAGGGAAGGCCGCCCGAGCTGACGCTGAACTCCCAGAACTGCCGTCAACTAAGGAAGGAGACCCTCCCACTCCGGCTGCCTCCGGCCCCACCTTGCCTAGTTCACAAGACAGGAGGAAAGAGAGAGAGAAACAAAAGTAAGATAAATAGCCAGACAACCTTGGCACCACCACCCGGCCCTAGGAGTTAAACAAAGTAATAATAATAACATCAACCCCGACCTAAACTACTTGTGTTATCTGTAAATCCCAGACACTGTATGAAAAAAGCATTGTAAAACTTTCTGTTCCGTTAGCTGATGCATGTAGCCCCCAGTCACGTTTCCCACGCTTGCTCCATTTACCACGACCCTTTCACGTGGACCCCTTAAAGTTGTAAGCCTTTAAAAAGGCCAAGCATTTCTTTTTCGGGGAGCTCGGCTCTTAAGACATGATCTGCCGACGCTCCCGGCCGAATAAAAATCCTCTTCCTTCTTTAATCCAGTGTCTGAGGAGTTTTGTCTGCGGCTCGTCCTGCTACATGACCAAGCGGGTCTCTGAAAGAGGACTGTGGGCCCCACTGCAGGAAGGGACAAAGCTCAAAGCACCAATTCCCCTTTCATCCTGGAGACCTGAGAGTCCTTCAAACATACAGAGGTTTTCTGAGTTAAAGAAGAGGAGAAAATGTCAAGAAAAAGGAAAGGATAGGAATAAAACAGACCTTGAAAACCCAATGGAAACAAACCAAATTTGGCTTCTGATAGTATAATTTCATAATGCTTCATTGAAGTGTCACGTTCTTACAGAAAGTGCTCAGCAGACTTTGAAAACCCCAGCTCGCCCTGCGGCCGTTACCCGGACACTGGAGCCGGGTGTGCGCCGCCCCCAGTGCCTCCGTGGTCCCTCCAATGTGGAGTTTTCTCCAGGGAAAACTCTGTCCTTATCTCAGCAGCATGAACTGATTTCTTCATGGAATTTCTTTTTCCCGAGGACCACAAAGGAAGCAGGGGGGCAGGGAATGAGGGGCAGTTTGCCTTCTTAAAATGACGTGACTGGAGGGAAAGGGGATACAGGCAGGAACCCTCAGCGAGCGCCGAGGAGTCCCACCGCCATTCAGCGTGGGTCAGGGAGCAGCCACAGTGAGGCCGAAGTTGCGGCTCACATGAAGAACAATCCGCAGTTTTAGACCACGTTTGCACATTCTTTTTAAAAAATTATGTTCTTGCCTTATTTTTCCGTATGGATTTTTAAACATGAGAGTGTTTAAGTCGATTTGATGGAAGTTCAACCTGGTCGTGATTACCTTTGACTTCATGAGTTAAGAGTGCTAAGTCACTCACCTTTCCTTTAATCAGGAAGCAGTGGCCCTGCCTGCGGGGTGGGGGACACAGGCTCAGAGTGGACCACAGGCTCCGGATCACCTCTTCTGGTGCACGTGTCCTGCTCTCAGGCCACACATTCACAGGGTCAGGCCGAGCTGCAGGGAGCGCAGCCCCACCCTGTTTCCCTTAAAGTAGGGTACAGAGCACTGACCTAGTGGGGTCACAGAGAGCACCACGAGCCTGAGACCCAGGCTCTGGTCCTACCTTATCACGAACTTACTGTGGGCCTCAGCCTGGCCAGACCTCTCTCCAGGTCTCTGTTTCCCCGTCTGTGTAATGAGGCTGCATCTATAGTGCTGGATGGAAACTGAGTAAGGACTAGAGGGATGGAGGGTGGTTCACCGACTCTGTATCCCTCAACAGAGCAGAAGGACAGTGTCCAGAGAGTCCTTCCAGAGGGCCCTGGGCCCACTGAGTCCTAGGAGGAAGAAACTCCCATCATCACAGTGTGTGCTGTGCAACCCCACAGCCTGGCTCACTGTGTCCACTGGAACCACCGTCCTTGGGGTCAGCAACCTGGACACAGCCACGCTGTTCACAGAGAAGCAGCCTTTCCTGGTTTCCCTTTCCCCTTACCTCAGGGACGGCAGTGTTATAACTACACTCCCCTACACCAACCAGGTGAGTGACTGCAGCCTTATGACTTGACAGGTCACCCAGCATGCATTCGTAACAAAATCTATGAAGTGATAAAGCCACAGACTCCATTGCAAAAAACATTAGCAATCTCCTCTCGATAAATCACAACTTTGATAAAGTGATTTCCATTCAAAAGACATAGTGCAATTATGGTGCAGAGCTGAGATCTCAGCACAATTTTATTTACAATCAACCTGGCGTCTCCAGTGCACTAACAGAAGCATTATCACTGTTGTCTTCCGTGTGAAATATGCACAAAGTATATTTCCTTCCCTTTATCCCACCCAGGAAATAGCATATTCTGGACATGTAGCACTCGACCCTCACACTTGAGAGGATCCTGAGGCCCATGGAGGTGGAGAGACTGCCCAGTACACACAGCTCATGTCAGTGCCTCTGTGATGGCTTCCCCCCGGTGACTGTCACCCCAACATTTTACTGACACACACAGAGTTCCTGGCTCTGTCCTGCCACCAGCAAACTCTGTGCATTACCAGAGTCTCCTCCCACCTGCTGCACTTGGGGTTTATAAAGAGCACTTAGGCCTGCAGTAGCTACGATTGCACCACTTCACTCCAGCCTGGGCAACAGAGTGAGACTTCATTTAAAAAAGCCCATGGCTAACTTGATGCAAGAGCAGCACCTAAATCATAGACTAGAAAAAGCAGCCATCACATGTGAGAGTGAAGCTTCAGAAACTCCCTTTTGGAGGTAGGAGCAAGGCAAAGATATGCCCTCTACCCTTTCTATGCAACTTCTGGTAGGGTTCCTGGCTTGTGCAATAATGCAAGAAAATGAACTAAATGTGGAACAGTGGGTCAGGAATAAGATGAAAACCATCATTCTTTACTGATACTATGAAAATCTACATTTTAAAAGGTCATAACAAATAAGAGAGTTCAATTGGACACAAGACCAGTAAACAAAACTGTCAGCAGTACCCAATTCATAATTATAAAAAACAATTTCATTTGACATCAACAAAGTTCTCAGTTACCTAGGAATACACCAAGTAAGGGAAGTGTAAGAGCTTTATGGAAAAATAAAAAGATCGGTGCAGAATACTTTTGAAGATCTCGATAAAAGGGGAGGTGTGGGGAGACCTGCGGCGTAAAGCGATCAAGTCTCCCCAAGTGAGGTCATGAAGTCAATGCCGTTCCCACAAGCAACAGCCCTGGGGGCACCTTCACATGCATCGTTGTTTACGTGCTTTTTAAAACTTGACTGGCTGACTCCAAAAGCAATACAGGGCAAGAATAACCAAGATAATTTGAAAGTAGAAAAAGTAAGTTCAGGATACATTATCCCATATATGAACACATCATATAAACCCGTTGCAATCACAGCCACATGATATCTTTGTAGAAGAGACAAATAGACCAATGGAAGAGAATACAGAGCACCAAAGAAGACCCTCCCATGTGCCAACACTTCGCCTGTTAGGAAATAAATAAATGTTTGGGAGGCTGGCTCTTCACTTGGAAAAAAGATACCTTTGGAGCTCTACATCAAGTCACACACAAAGGTTATTTTCAGGCAGACCGAGAAACTTTAGAAATATAGCAAGACTTTTTAGATGAAAATCTAAGAAAATATATTTTGAATACATTTTGTGGATTTCACAAAATACATAGAAAAATCACATGATCAAAAGATTAATAAAATTGACTAAAATTTAATAAGTATATCTACAATAAATTTTTAAAAATAATAAAATCCAAACTTTCCCTTCCACAAACGATATGGAGACTAGGATAAGGTATTTGTAGAACATCTTGTGAATGAAGATTTCTGCTGAGAGGACTTAAAGGTTTTTAGGTGGTGCTGGCCCCCTCTTGAGTCTGCTCGACTCTTAGGTCAAACAGGTTTCCCTGTACGGCTGAAGCATCGAGTACCTTTCCACTCCACCCTCACAAGTGTGCAGAGGCAGCTGACGTGTGCTGTCCCTCAGACTGAGCACAGAATGGGGGACGTGTCTCCCATGACCAGGGAGCAGGAGCATCCACACACCTCAGCAATGCCACTCCCGTCACCAGCTTCCCAAGAAAAGATGGTTGTCTTCAGAACGTGCTGTGTTATGAACATGACATAATCCATTATGTTAGTTAGCTTAATGGATTCATTATGAAGTCGTTTTCACTAGTTAATTACTTAACGTAATGGCTAATACTGAGTGTCACCTTGATAGGATGGAAGGACGCAGAGCGTTGTTCCTGGTGTGTCTGTGAGGGTGTTGCCAAGGGAGATTCACATCTGAGTCAGGAGCGGGAGAGGCCGACCCCCCTCCACCTGGTGGGCACCTGCTAATTGGCTGCCAGTGTGGCTGGGATAAAAGCAGGCAGAGAAATGTGGAAGGACCAGACTGGCCGAGCGTTCCGGCCTTCATCTTTCTCCCATGCTGGATGCTCCTGCCCCTGGATATCGGACTCCGAGTTCTCTAGCTTTTGGACTCTTGGATTTACACCAGTGGTTTGCGGGGGGCTCTTGGCCCTTCGGCCACAGACTGAGGGCTGCACTGTCGGCTTCCCTACTTCTGAGGTTTTGGGACTCAGACTGGCGTCCTTGTTCCTCAGCTTACAGCCTACTGTGGGACTTCACCTTGTGATCGTGTGAGTCAACACTCCTTCATAAACTCCCTTCCACGTATACATCTGTCCTATTAGTCCTGTCCCTCTAGAGACTAACACACTTAGGATTTTAAATTGTTCTCCATTTTCATTTGTAACGTGGTAAATGTCAGCAGATAAACAATGCTCATCAGGGTTCTCAATCACTTTTTTAAATTGACACATTGGCACGTATTCGTGGAGTTCACAGGGGTGCTGCAGTCCACAGAATGAATCCAGGATTAGATCAGGGTGGCAAACACATTCATCATCTCAAATGCGATCACTTCTCCTCCTAGCCATTTGAAACTATAAATTATGGTTAGCTACATTCACCCTACAGCGCCAAAGAACCACAGAACTTACTTCCCCATCCAGCTGTAGTTCCATATCCTTTAACAAATCTTTCCCTATCCGTCCCCTCTCCCTCCCCTTCCCAGCCTCTAATATCCTCTGTTCTACTTTTTACTTCTATGAGATCAACATTTTTTAAAGTTTCCACATATGAGTGAGAACATTCAGTATTTAACTTTCTGTTCCTGGCTTATTTCACTTACCGTAATGTCCTCCAGTTCCATCCGTTTTGCCATGAATGACAGGACTTCATTTTTTTTTTTTTTTTTTTTTTTTTTTTTTTTTTTTTTGAGACGGAGTCTTGCTCTGTCACCCAGGCTGGAATGCAGTGGTGTGATCTCAGCTCACTGCAAACTCTGCCTCCTGGGTTGAAGCGATTCTCCTGCCTCAGCCTCCCAAGTAGCTGGAATTACAGGCATACACCACCACGCCCAGCTGATTTTTGTATTTTTAGTAGAGATGGGGTTTCACCGTGTTGGCCAGGATGGTTTCAAACTCCTGACCTCGTGATCCGCCCGCCTCAGCCTTCCAGAGTGCTGGGATTGCAGGCGTGAGCTGCCACGCCCGGCCAAAGACAGCTCTATTGAAGATGCAGTGCTACAGCTCTGAGACTGCCCCCGCGGAGCAGAGCTACCCTGTCTGTCCTGTAGGAAGAGGAGAACAGCTCAGGGCAGTTTTGGAGTCATATTTAAACCCACATTTAATTTCCTGCAGATTAAGGACAGTTCATGCAGAAATCTGTAAGGAAGGGATGGTAACTTTGGGGTCACTGAGTCATCGCCATGGAAAGGAGCGGGAACTCCCGGTGTTGCCACGGCAATGGTAAACTCACACGGCACTGGGGGCGTGTCTGAGTGAAAGTGGCTTCTGCTCCAGCCCTGTTTTAGCTAGTCCCCAGTCTGGTCCGGTGTTCGAGCCCCACCTCTGGAGTCAGTCCCACCTCCTACCTCAGTTCTGTTTGTAGTTTTTTGAGGAACCTCCACACTGCTTTCCACAGTAGCTGTACTGGTTTACATTCCCACCAACAGTGTAAAGAGTGCCCCTGGTTATTTTATATCTTTTTGGTGAAAGCCATCATAACTGGGTGAGGTGATATATCAGCATCGTGGTTTGACCCTGAGAGGAAACAGGTTGAGCATCTGTGGTGCTGGGAAGTTCTTGAATGCCACCCTCAGGAGTGACCCTCTAGGGTCATGCTTCTGAGGACGACAGGGGTCGAGGAAGGGCTTCCAGCCAGGGGCAGACCTTACCAACGTGTAGAACCTGGCAGCAGGAGAAGAACTAGATGTGGAGGAGGAGGGTCAGACGGCAGAGGATGCGCTCACGGCAGGTGCCCTACCTGCAGACGCTGCAGTCCTCCCTGCAGTCCAGGCCCACTGCACCACAGGGAGCAGCCTGGCAGCCCTCTCTCAGCCGCGGCCCTGCTCAGCACCTCTTGTGCACGTGGAAGGCGCTCCATGCTCTGCAGAGGAACAGAGGAAGGGGGGATGCAGGGAAACAGAGGGAGGTAGAAAACTAGGTGGGCCACAAATGGCCGAGATCTTCCCTCCACCATCGTGTGTGAGCTGGGTGGTCACTGTCCTCAGAGCCTCGATGTCTGCACCTGTGAGATGACACCTGCCTGCCCACCTCTGAGCATCCCAGAAATGCCCGCGGCCCCGGGTGAGGGCAGGCTGCTGGAAAGGGCTCCAGACGTTATCATACACAGAGTGGGACAGGACGAGCGTTCCAGCCTTTCACTGAAAGTTCTGTTTATACGCAGCTGCCAAACACCTTGGTGAGTGGACTATTCCTCCAAGACGGGAAGGAACTTGTCCCACCCAAAGTGGGGCAGCGCTGGGGCTCAGCAGGAGACTGTCACCCCCCAACCCAAAGCAGGTGTGTGAGGAGCGGGCAGCAAAGGGGATGCAGGCCCCCATCCCGATGGGTTTCCATTCACAGCAGGACTCCCTGGAGGTCCTCAACCAGGTGGCCCCTGAGTAGGGGCCTGGGGACTGGCTGGAGTCAGCCGACATCCGCTGGAGCTCACGTCAGAGAAACACAATCCACCGGCCTGGAGCTCCCGTCCCTGCCTTGTCTCTAACTTGGCCTTTGATGGCTTTTATTTTTGTTTCCTCAAACGCACATTATTAACTGCAGATGCCCAGCTGAGAAGATGAGAGAAAGTTAATGAAATTACATGAGTGTTTTGCTGAGTTCCCTTTCACACCACCGCTTGTTAAGTTAAAACAGCAGCGTGAAGGGTGAAGCTCTCTGGGAAGTTTCTGAATGTGGCCCTGGCCTCAGGGAGGCTTGTGAGGTGGTCAAGGAAGCCTGGTAGAAAGTGGTTCATGGTGAAGACACCAGTCACACGTGGGCCTTCCTGTGTGGGCCTCGCCTGTGTAGGCTGTTCTTTCCCTTGCTGGTCTCCTGTCTCACGTGCTGTCATCCCTGCTCCTCATCACGTCTGTGGGACTGACCACTCCTTGCTTTGACACACCCGGCTCCTTCCCGCTCCTTGTCCTCCAGCCTGGGCTCAGGGGCACTCTCCCATGGGACTGTAGGGTCATTTCCGTGACTCAGTTCCTGGTTTGCCTGTCACCCCCACCTCCCTTTCTGCAATTGCCTGTCCTCTTCATATCCAGTTTTGATTTCTCATGTTTCTTGTTTATTTTCCCTGTAGGCGTGTGAGCCCTGTGAGGAAGGAAACCCCAGCTCGTGAGACATTGACTAGTGTGTGAGCTCGAGCAAGTTGCCGCCATCGGTCAGATGGGTAACGTGGTGCCTGCCTTTGGGGCTGTGAAGGGATTGAACGAGCACAGCTGCATGTTTGTGAGTGTCTAGATGTGAAGTGTGTTAGTCTTAGAGCATCACGCTGTTATCATGACCGTTGTCGGCATTCACTTCCATGTACCCAGCACCTGGCACGGGGCCTGGCACATGGGAACCCGGCGGACAGAGTCCAGTGCACGGAAGAAGGAGTAAGCGAGCGGAGGAGTGACGGTGCCCGCACAGGGGAGCTCGCCCGGCGTGGTGCAGGCGTGCTGTCAGCCCAAACCTCTGGCATGTAGTTGCTTTTTGTTTCGAGTTCCTCGAGTGAGTAGTAAATTCTTCAACCAGTCAGAGTTCTCAAACAAAGCTCAGTGAACATGTGTAGTGATTCATTCAACGTTTACTCTGCGCCTACATAAAGTAGGCTGAGGCTAGAAATGGCAACTAGCACATGTAGCATGCCCCGGGGATCGAAATATAATGGAGAAGACAGCATGTGAAATGAATTTTCCAGGCATTTGAGACCTAAGATCCCAGGGAAGCGGCTGTGGGACTATGGGGCCACTGGTGGTCCTTCCAGATGCTACAGATGACGCCCTGTGGCCCCTCTTCCCAGAGTGGGTGACTTTTACAAAGTCCTCGGCGACTGTACCTCAGTATCAGGCAGCCCAGCTTGAACCCCAACCCCTTTACTTCACTTCGTCAACTGTGAAATGGGAACAGGAATGGCAGAGCCTGCTTTGGAGGCTACCTGAGGACTGAGTGGGAAGCTGCATGCTGTTCACATCTCCTCCTCTTCTCCAATAGTCCTTATGTTGTCCATGGCAGGGGCTGGCCAACAGCAGACCTCAGGGCTTCTGACTGTGCCATTTCAGCTTCAATGAGACTCATTTTTCCCCACTGAAAGCTCAGGTAAGTTCCTTACCTCCCCATAGCAGCACCCTGTGAAATCGTCTTCTTGCAGCTGCGTCAGACAGTTCGCTTTGTAGGTTTAATGAACGATCTTCTGCATTTATCTCAGCTACTGCAGCCCAGGGTCTGGGGAAAGGCTGAGGGTGGTCTGAGGGCTGTGCTGGATGCTTTTTCAGGCTGCCAAAGCCTGTTCTTGGAGGCAGCTGATCTCCAAGAACCTCCAAAAGGAGTTCAAGCAAGGGGCTGAGGGGCCGCATCTCCCCAGCAGAGCAGACCCCGGCAATCCGTCTGGCCTTCCTCGCTCAGGCTGGGGACCCCCGCCCCAGCACCCATCCCGCCACACAAGGCTCTGGTCTCTGTGTCTGTTCCTTTACAACAGTTTACTAGGAATGCCCTCAGGGATAGGGAAGCCTGTGGGAAATCCTTCCACTTCTGCCATGCACTGACCTTCTCCAAGCTTAGCCTCAGGACCATTAAGTCTCCCCTGGCTTTGGTGGGGAGGACCAGCTTCATGCCCCACTTCCTCGTGCCTGGGCATGAGATGGACGGGACACTGGCCCCACCATTCCCAGTGCAGGCATCTGGGGCCCAATACTCCCTGGCCATCTTTGACTCTCAGCTGGCTACTCCATGCTGCCCAGGTCTTAAGACCAGGAAATGCTCCATATTTGCCCCTTTCTATTGGCCTTTGCCTGAGTCAGGCTTACAATATGCAAAACCCAAGTATTACTGCAGCATAATTAATCACTCCTATTCCTCCGTCACTGTTAATAAGATCCCCTAGGCCTTTTCCAGGTCTCAGGCCTAATGAAGGCACCAGAAACACAGGAGAGAAGTAAGATACACTGTGCCAGCCTTTGGAGGCTGCTGAGTAAATGACCCTGGGATGTTCCCTTTTCCACACTGCACTGGACAGAACACCAATTTGATCACTGAAAAGCGCTGAACTGACTAATAAATTTGGGGCAGGCTCCTTACTTCACTTTCACCTTGGAGATGAGCACTCATTTGTTTGTGACAGCTTCAGAGAAGGTTTGCAATAATCAATCATTTTTACTCAGGGTTTCCTGAAATTTCCCGATTATAGAAAACAATTTTTAAAATATTTTTTGTAGAATGATACTAGCATTCCTCAAAACACTGGTGATCCACAAAACGTGGATCATGGCTACTGTGGATTTGGCGTCAGAGACAAGGAAACCAGGGCTTCTGAGGCAGAAATCGCTCGGTTCGCCTTGGGGGTCGACTGCAGAGTGAAATGAACCAGAGGCACCCTCACCCACTCTTAGGTCTGGGCCTTTGTGTCCCCACCCTTTCTCTGTTTTTACTGGTGTCTGCACACTGTATTTGTGTGGAGTGTCAAGGCACGAACCTGCAGGAACATCAGAAAAGTTCACTCTCTGCCTTGGTCACTCCTATATGCATGTGTGTGTGCACATGTGTGTGTGGTGGTGCAGTAAGTGAATGGAGCTCATTCAGCCTGCAGCACCCGGAGATGAGCAAGAAGTCGCCAGGAAGGTCACAGGTGGGGACGGCTGCAGGTCCAGGGCTCTTCATGGAGGATGAGGTGTCTGCATGGGGTCCTGGAGGAGAGGCCCAAGGACCTCTGTTTTATCCTAGCTTGCTGCAGGCTAGAAAAACTCAACAGGTAACTCCCCAAAAGGGGATAACATGGGACAACGTTGCCCTTTGACCCTACAAATGGGTTTTATTTCCAGTAGGATGAGCAAGCTGAACTGTCCTGCAGTTGCCTGATGGTTCTTCCCACTCACTGCACAGACAAAACCAACTCACTGAGACTGTGGTATTGTAGAAAGAAACAGTTTAATTGATGCAGCTAGCCACGTGGGAAGAAGGAGCTATTAATCACAACAGTCTCCCAGAAGAATGGGAGGTTAGGGTTTCTCGAGGATTGTTTGATGGGCAGAGGACTAGGGAGTGGGAGCTGTTGATTGGTTAGGGATGCAATCACAGGGTGTACAAAGCCGTCCTCTCACTGAGCCTGTGTCTGGATGTGAAGGTGGGAGTGCAGAGGACCCGCTGAGTCCTGAGCCACGGGTCTGGGTAGGGTCAGTCGGTTGGCAGAATGCAGAACTCTGGAAAACAGCTGAAAAGACCGATCTCAGGCTCTACAATAGTGATGATATCTACAGGAGAAATTG
The DNA here is from genome assembly GCF_009764315.1 of Trachypithecus francoisi. Taxonomy (NCBI): domain Eukaryota; kingdom Metazoa; phylum Chordata; class Mammalia; order Primates; family Cercopithecidae; genus Trachypithecus; species Trachypithecus francoisi. Next base: position 110,623,210 of record NW_022681469.1, read on the forward strand.
GAGAAGGCACAAACTGTGTGACTGCTGAACAATAAGGAATTATGGAAACTGTGTCTTCATTTCAGCCGAGTTCATGTTCCTCCCGAAAGCCTGATCATGTGGGCCTTTCATTCATTTTCGGTCCCCAAGCAAGGAGCACTTTAGTGTTAGGGAGGGACTGTTATTGTTCTTGCTTCCAAGTCAAACTATAAACTAAATTTCTCCCCAGATTAGCTTAGCCTCTGCCCAGGCATGAGCAGGACAGCCCACCTGTGAGGCTACAGGCAAGGTGGAGTCAGTCACACGTGGAGAAGTCACTTCCTTCGTAGTCCTAAGCTTTGCAGAGGTGGCTGCAGTCTCTCTCTCTGGTCAGAACGCACGGTGCAGCCATCGGATATTTTTGCAAATGGACAGTAGCAAGAGGGGTGGAGAAAGAGACCAGAGTGTGGAGATCCCATCTCACTGAAGGCCGGCGGAGGGCGTGGCTTGGCAGGACAGTGTCCAGTGTGGAACACAGGAGGAGCCCCGGCGAAGGGAAACCAGCACGGGAGCACCAGCCATGTGAAATCATGGAGGGAACTCTGTTCTCCCGCTGTCTCCTTGGGTCTGCCGTCTCCCTGTCCCTCAGACCTGTCCCTCCTCGTGGTTTGCTGACTGTGCTTTATGAAACTCACACTCACGTTTTCCCGTGTTTTCTGAAGCAGTGGTGAGTCTGGTTCTGGGCTGGTTTTGTTTTCAGATGGTTCCCTTCTGTCTTTTTGCTCCCCACGTCCAGCGGGCACGTGAGTTTCCCAGGGCCTCGGGCGTTCTGTCTGCTCTAGGGGAGGCTGGGACGTCCGGACTCTCCTCACAGAAGCTGAGACATTTGGCTGCACCTTAGGGAATGGGGAGCCGTGGGGAGTCATGGAATCCCTGGTCTCTACTCCACCCCTGAGCCCCTGTTGAGAGCCTCCCTGGGGGTGGCACAGGCCGGGATCTCCCCACCTGGCCCTCCTCGGGGCTCCTGCGTCTGAGACAGACAATCCTCTGCTTGTCGGCTGCTTCCCAGCATGTTTCCGACTCTGACAAAAAGGACAGGAGAGCTGAGTGTCCCCGCCCGGTGTCTGTCCAGGCACAGAGTCTCAGCACCAGCTCTCAAAGCTCCATCTGCTCACCTGGGCAGCTCCAGGAGGTGGGGGAGGAGCCAGGAGCGCAGCAGCCCCTGAAACGTCCCAGGGTGGCTGGTTTTGGGCGGTTATCAAGTTAGTTTTCTCCCTCCAGTTTTAGCCACTGTAGGCCAGTTTGTTCACAGAGTTTTACCAACTTCGGCTCATTTCATGAACTTATCAGAGGAGGGGATTCTGAGGTCCCTAAACCAGAGGCTTTCATGGATGTGGCTCCCACTGCGGCCCTGGCAGGGAGGGCCCAGGAGCCCCAGGCGGAGCCTCTGACCTAAGGCCTTTGGCTCTAGAGCCCAGAGCCCCACTGCAAGGACCCACCTGGAGCCCAGGCTGGTGATCTGAAGACAGCCTCCCCGTAAGATTTCTCTGAGACAAGAAACAATTATGCAAATTATCCTAATTCCGTTTTAAAGAATAGAGAGATTGATTGCAGAGACAATTTGTTTGTAAACGTCAGACCCAGAAAATTGATTGTTCTGTCAACTTTAGGTAATTATCTGTCCTCCCTGAGGCAGTAAGCTTAGCAGAAATGTTCTTTCTCTGAATCAGTACTGGCTTTGGATCTCTGTTGGGTTCCCTGTGGAGTCTAAATCAGAGGTCCCCCCAAAGCAGTGGGTCAGGAGCCTTCCTCCAGCCACAGTGTCCATCCTGCCTGCAGGAGAAAGGACAGAGGGACGGGAGGGCTGTGCAGCCTGGCACTGTGTCCCTGGAGGGGCTGGTGAGGACTCACTGGTCGGGGAACAGGGGAGGCAGAGTCTGCAACTGGAGGACATCATTGCATCCAGAGAGCTTCCCACATGACAGTCTGAGCCAGGGACTCCACCTCCCTGGATGGTGGTTTTCTTTTATGTAAAAGATGTGATTGTAATCTCTGCTTCTCAAGGCTGCTGTGAGAAACGCATAGAATAAGGCCACGGGAGAGTGTGTGGCAGGTAGCAGATGCTCAGGAACGTGAAGCCTGCCCTTCCTCCCGCAGCCTTTCTCTTCCTCTGCTGGGTCTAGACTTCACATTGCCCCATGGTTCAAGATCCTTGATTCATCCCAAGTCTTATCATCATCCCAGAAGCTGGAGGGAGCTCCTGGGGAAATCCAGGTTCACACTCCCACACTGATCACTTCCCCTGGGCCTGGTAAATACAGCTCAGATCCACTCCCCAGGCAAGTCAAGGAAGTTGCTGCCCGGAAACCGAGTGAGGACATTTACAAGAACCGACAGCAGCAGCAGCATAAACTGGATTTGCTTTTTCACCCGAGTACCCAGATTTTCCTGTGGCCTCGCAAGCAAAAAGGAAGGACGAGGGAGTAGCACAGTCATCCCTTCGTGAAAGACATTCAGGTATCTGGGTGACTCAGCAAGCCCGGGTCCTGGGGAAGTTACGAATACCTGGTTGAAGGGCAGCCTGCTCTGCAGGCAGAGCCCTGAGACCTGTGGAACTCCAGGGTGTGGCAGCAGAGGAGATTCATGGCCTGCCCGGGGGCAGTGTGCCCCGAGGACTCGCCCTGGCTCTGCTAAGGATTCCCTCCAGAATCTGCAGAGGTGCAAGGCAGGTGCAGCTCTGCCTGAACCGAGCTGGAAACGCAGCCACGTGGCTCAAGTGGCCACTTTCCACTTTCTGTAAAGCAGCCACAGGGACCGGTGAACAGGTAAGACCCTCACTCTGGATGTGACTGAAGAACTAGAACCCAGGCTCCCTGGTGAGACCCTCACTCTGGATGACTGAGGAACTAGAACCCAGGCTCCCTTGATCTTCTCTCCCAAAACCCGACGACAGGGGGACCCTCCCCCAGCTGAAGGAGCAGGTTCGTGCTGTAGAGTGGGGGAGTCAGCGTGGGGGGCACGTGAGTGTTTAGCTCAGGTGTGGGCCTCACGAAAGAGTCAAAACAAGTCAGCCAGGACTGCAGCAGCCTTCACTGTGTGAGAGATGCCGGCACCGTGGCCCCAGCCTGACAGCTGGGCAGGCCACGTAATGTGTGGGGCCGAGTGGAAAGTTTGCTCAACATCATGATCTTCCAGGCGGCAGCAGCAGAACATTAAATTATTCTGGGGCCCTTCTGAGCACAGGGCTTGGTGTGACCACGCAGGGATACCTGGCAGGCCAGGTGCAGGGACAGAGCAGTCTGCCCCGAGGCCCTCAGGTCCCAAGTCAGTGTCTGGCACCAGCTGGGCTGGCTCAGTCCCAGGGGACTCCCAAGGCTGGAGGCCTCCCCGGAACATCATCCTCAGGGATTTCCCAACAGGAGCAGCCTCTGGCCTCAGATCTGTCCTTGTTTGACTCATAGATTATCACTCAGACTGAGAAAATTAACACTCAGTGATTCCTGAAAGGGTGCCCAGTGCAATAGATAATTTTCAAAATGAGTTCATCAGGAGATTTAATAGCCAGGCAATGTCCATTAAAACAGCGACAAACATGGGGAGGAAGGGAAAGTTCCGAGTGGAAACTCCAGCTGGCTTGACCGTTGTTCTCGGGGGCAGAACAGAATTGGGCGTTTTCACTCTGGGGAGGCGTTAGCGATGCCTTCACGCAGCCTCTCAGCTGGTTCCTCCTGGGTCCGGGCCACAGGCCTCCCAGTGTTGCCGGCCTCGGAAGACACCTGTGGGCAGGTTCTCAGAGGGAATCTGAGGCTGTGGGGGATGAGCTGCAGGACCCCATGCAGGGAAAGGCAGGAGGCAGCACCAGCTCCTTCACCAGGACCTGAGGAGACTGTGGCTCGTCAGGGGCCCTTGAGGACCCGGAGACCCCGTACGGTGTTTGAGGAGCCTGGCTACATCGGTTTATTCCAGTTTAGGTGGTTTAGGGGTGTCTCAGTGAAGTCTTGGGGGTTCAGGGTCGCACTGCCGGCCTCTGGGACAGCAGCCCCAGTGTCTCCGGACCCAGGCCTTGCTCCTCGCCGCTGAAGAATGCCCACTCCGCTCCGCTCCTGCCGGGGCCTGGGTTTTTACAGTTTGCCTACTTTATCGTGGGTCGACTGCCTTCACCGTGTCCATGCCTGCTCCGGCGGGTGCAGCTCAGGTCCGCGGGGAGCTCGGCGCCGGGCCGTGGGGGGTGGGCATCTTGGAAAGGTGTCCCCACGGGATCTGAGGGTCTGTGGGGTTGGTGGCCGCGCCGCTTTCTCTGGAGCCGCACCTGAGGTCACTGCCCAGACCTTAACGGAAGGCGCGCGTCCGGTCCTCCCACTGCTGTGTGTTCCGGTCAGAACCGAAGTGGTGGCCTCCACTCGGAGCTTGTGTGTTTGGGCAGGATTTGTCTAAACCGTGGTCCCCTTTTTGGAAACCGTGTTCCGTCCCGGGCTTTTGTTCTCCGGTACTGCGTGGACACCACGACCCAGTTGTGGACACAGTCCCCTTGCAACTGGGAGGCTGCCCCCTTCGAGTCGCTGTCGTCGCTTTGGGGGAAGGTGCAGCCCCCGCGGCCCCTCTGTCAGGGCGGACGCCGTGCGCACCTCATGCCTGGGGCTCCCACCCGTCCTGGCGCGTTTCCACCTGCACCGCAGGCCACTTCCCCGGGAGCCTTCGTGGAGCCGGCTTCTCAGCCAGGAGCGCGGTGCTGGCTCAGCGGCCGCAGCTCAGGGTCAGCTTAGGGGACTTTCTTGTGCTGGAGGCTGGTCGCCGGGCAGCCTGCATTTCCTGGAAACCAGGGCGCTGTCTCCGGGGCCTGGCTCTGCGCCGCTGGCCCCGTCTTCACCATCCCCTCGTTGCAGGTTCGAGGCCGAGCTCAGCCCTGTGGAGCAGAAGCTGAGTGCCCTGCAGTCCCCGCTGGCCCAGAGGCCCTTCTTCGAGGCGCCCGCGCCCCTGGGCGCCGTGGACCTGTAGGAGTAGGCGTGCGGGGACGAGGACCTGGAGCCGCTGTGAGGCCGCCCGGGGACCCCCACCGCGTCCCCTCTGCACATGCCACCGCCGGGACACCACGGCTTGTGTACAAACTCTTGTCTTTTGGGGAAAGTGAGTGCGTTTGTATGGAATGGTAAATTTTTATTTATTCACAGAAGCGTGTGGTGTGAATCGCTGCCGTGGGTTCGCGGCTGGACCTGCTTCGAGCTCTGGGGACTGGTGGCCCCGCCCGGGGGACACGTGAGGGCCGCTCGGGAGTGGGACAGGCTCCCGCACGGACACCCTCCGGCCTTTGCTGTCCCAGGGGCCACGTCTCTCTGGAAAGGGCCATGTGGGCACAGCTGTGACCGAGGTTCCTGGGCACGTGGCACGTCGCCCGTCCCGGACAGGAGCCTCCACCACAGCCTGTGTGTTCTGTGTGAATGCACAAAAGCGTTTCTGGTGATCGCGCTTGTGTTTTTGAACGAATGTTGGATTTTCAGCCGCGGGCTCGGCTGCTTCAGCCACCGCGTGGGCTTCATTCCGGATCTACGGACGGCAGCGCTGGATGGGGGCCGCGGCCAGGCCACAGGTCGATGCAGCCTGAGCCTCCTCCCCAGCCGGGGGCCAAGGCCGCGTTCCAGAAACGGCCCCAGAAGGAAGGAGCCCCTTTCCTCGCACACGACAAAACACTCCCCCCGGAAAGGGACGTGGCCCCACGGCCGGGAACAGGCGGGCGGGGCGGGAACACCCCGAGAGCTGCACACACGCCCCGTTCATCCACCACAGCCCTGGCCGTGAAGGAGCTGGACGCACAGGGTGGTCCCCGTGACCCCGAGGAGAGACAGCGGGAGCTCGGGGCTGTGGGTGGACCTGGCAGCACCTCCCAGGGGAACGGCCGCTGCCCCCAGGGTGTCCTCAGTGTCACCAGGTGTTCCCAGAGGACACCCCCACCTGGGTCTGCGAAGGGTCAGGGCCCCCCAACAGGACAGGTGCAGGGCAGGAGGGTCTGACGGTGGCCACTGCAGGTAAATGACACCGGGAGCCACGGCCTCAGGGCCCAGCCTGTCCCGAGCTCAGGGGAGCCCGTCTGGGAGGGCAAGTCCGCCCCCCACCACCTCAGCACCCCCCACAGCTATGGTCATGGGAGCGAGGGGGCAGAAGTGGGGGGTTCACCTCTGACCGGAACCCTCTGCCTCCCACGCTGACACTAGGAGGCCCCCAATGGGGGTTCACGGCTGGGGGTTCAAAGCTGAGACATCTGAGGGCTCCCTGGGGCCGTGAAAGGAAGGACAGCGTCCCCCACCCACATGCCTGGTGAGGCCCCTGCACAGCCTCCGACACCCCCCTACTCACCGCATTCCCCAAGTGCTCCCTCCTTCCCCAGCCACGGCCCCGATGTCCTGGGCCACACCCCGGGCCGGCCATGCACACTCGGCCTCTGTTGGAGAAGCGGGGGGGCGTCCCCATGGACGGTGGCGCAGCGGGGAGACCCAGAGCCCAGCAGCCCTGCTCCCACTTGGTCTAGGGGTCCGTTCCCCTGACAGTCGACGTTAAGGGGGACCGGGGGCCCCCACAAAACAAGCACCCGGGTCACCCTGACGGTGGCCAGCGGCCGGCGTCCCGCCAGGACGTTCCAGGGCTCGGCGGGGGTGCCTCTGGCGTCCTCACCTCCCTCTGGGAATGGCCGTCCCGGGTACCCTGCTGTTCATGGCCGTCACCCCTTGGAGATGCCCGAGCAGGGACTCAGCCGGCCTCGCCCCTCCCTCCCAGGGTCCATTTGTGTCAGATCCAAGCGCGTTCACGGGGGCAGCCCCGGGTTCACCCAGGAGCCGCAGCGCGAGCCTGTTCCGGGGAGACCCCGAAAGGTGCGAGCCATGGCCCGGAGGTCCCCGGACGCCTCCTCCTGGGACAGGACACACGTCCTGCAGGTGCAGCGGGGGTGACGGGCACCCCAGGCTCCAGGCACTGGCGCCAGACCGGCACCCAGAGCACCGTCCCGAGGGGCGGCAAGGACGGCCATGGGAACACGGGGGCTCCCCAGAACGAGGGGACCAGCCTGGGGCAGGGGACGGGGCCTGGACGGCCATGAGACGGGGGAGACAGAGGAGACTGAGAAGAGGAAGACGGGGGCATTGGGGGAGAACTGAGGGCATCAGACGCAGGAACTAGACAGAGCCGGATGCAGCAGTTCCTGGAGGAGACACGGACCCCGGGGGAAAGCAGGGAGGCCCTGACAACGCTCAGAGCTGGGGAAGCAGCAGAGGCCGGAGATCGTCCCCAGTTCGTGCCCAGGAGCCGCCCTACCCAGGCCAAGGGGTCAGACCCCACGTGGCACAGGGGTCCCGTCTGCCGTGGCCTAAGACGCACCCTGTGGCTGACCGGACGCAGCCCCCTGGCCGGCCCAGACCCCGCGTGGCACAAACGGCCCTGCCCAGCCCGAAGCCGCAGACACGGCCCCTCTCCTGGCAAGATACTGCTGTGTGGCTCCCGCGGGGGCCTCGAACCCAGTTCCCCATGACCCACGGGCAGACCCCGGCAGGGCAGGGATGCCCCCACGTCGGCACCCTCTGTAGAAGCCACAGCTCCCCCAGGCTCAGCCACCGCACACCCCACTGGGAGCCTGGGGAGCCGCCGTTCTGATCTCAGGGGACAGCATCCGACCACACCCCCGGCCCCAGGACGTGTCCGGGTGGGGGCTGCCCCTCACCGGCCCGTGTCCTCACCAGGGCATAGCTCTCTCCACTGCGGTATCGGGTCCCACAGCAGCCCTGGCCGCCACGAGGGGGTCCTGCCCACCCGTGCCCCAGACAGCAGCCCCGCTGTGGGGACACAGCCGCCCCGTTTCCCCAGCGCGGCCCTGCCCAACCTCAGGGAGCAGCCAGAGGAGGGGGCGAGGCCCCGTCGGGAAGGAAGACCCCAGGGGTGGAGGGACAGCAGGTGCCACTTGGACAAGCCTTCCACAGGGCTCCAGTCTCGCTCTGTCACCCAGGCTGGAGTGAGTGGCACTATCCCAGCTCACTGCAACCTCCATCTCCCGAGTTCCCAGCATTCTCCTGCCTCAGCCTCCCAAGTAGCTGGGACTACAGGCGCCGCCACCTCGCCCGGCTAATTTTTGTATTTTTAGCTGAGACGGGGTTTCACCATGTTGACCAGGTTGGTCTCGAACCCCTGACCTCGTGATCCACCTGCCTCGGCCTCCCAAAGTAATGGGATGACTGGCATGAGTCACTGCACCTGACCTTTTTTAAATAGAAAACTGGGCCCACCCTCTCCTGCCCAGGCTGGTCCTGGGCTTAAGTGATCCTACCTTGGCCGCCCAAAACACTGGGGTGACAGGTGCGAGCCGCCGTGCGCAGCCCACCAGCCACACAACCTGTGCACACAGGGGTGCTGACCAGAAACTCGACCCAACACACCTGCCACATGTGACTCTAGAAATGCCATGGGGGCCGGGCATGGCGGCTCACGCCTGTCATCCCAGCACTTTGGGAGGCCGAGGCAGGCAGATCACCTGAGGTCAGGAGTTCGAGACCAGCCTGGTCAACCTGGTGAAACCCTGTCTCTACTAAAAATACAAAAATTAGCCAGGCGTGGTCGTGGTCACCTGTCATCCCAGCTACATGGGAAACTGAGGCAGGGGAATCACTTGAACCCAGAAGGCAGAGGTTGCAGTGAGCCGAGATCACGCCACTGCACTCCAGCCTCAGCGACAGAGCGAGACTCTGTCTCAAATAAACACGCCACAGACACGGAAACCTGCTCCATGCTCACCTCCCCCAACGTCAGAGTCAGGAACACAGGCCGTGCCTCACAGGGTGGGGTGACAGGACACCCACCCGAGCCCTGACCCTCCTGACCTCCCCTCATCCAGGGGTGCCCTGGATACTAGGGACATGGGGTACCCCGACCCTTTAGGACTATGGGGTGCCCTGGACATTAGGGCCATGGGGTACCCCAACCCTTTAGGACTGTGGGGTGCCCTGGACATTAGGGCCGTGGGGTACCCCAACCCTTTAGGGCTACAGGGTACCCTAAACATGACAGCCATGGGGTACCCCAACTTTAATACTGTAAGGTACCCTGAACATGAGGGCCATGGGGCACCCCAACCCTGTGGGACTGTAGGGTGCCCTGAACATGACGGCTGGGGGGAACCCAACCTTTTAGGACGGTGAGACACACTGACTTCTTAAGACCACGGCTTACCCTGACGCTTACAGCTCTGTGGTGCCCCCGACTCCCCAGGCCGGTGCCTACGGGACGCCAGGCATACGTGGGGAGGGGGCAGAGGCAGAAAAGCGATGGGGGAGGTGGAGGGCATCGGCTGTCCCTGCCCTGAAGGACAGGATGGGGCCAGTCAGGTAGGAGTGTGGCCAGGACCACCACCCAAGGACTCAAGGGAGAGATGGGGCACGGAGAGAGGAGGGGAGGGGCAGAGAGAGGAGGAGTGTGGTGGGGAGAGAAGGGGGAGGTGGGGAGAGAGGAGGGGAGGGGCAGAGAGGAGGGGAGGGGCAGAGAGGAGGGGAGGGGCAGAGAGAGGAGGGGAGAGGCAGAGAGAGGAGGAGTGTGGTGGGGAGAGAAGGGGGAGGTGGGGAGAGAGGAGGGGGGTGTGGGTGGGCAGAGGAGGGGAAAGGAGGGGAGGGGGGGGAAAAGGGGAGGGGAGAGGTGGGGGGACAGAGAGGTGGGGTGGGGGGACAGAGGTGGGGTGGGGGGACAGAGGAGGAGTGGGGTGGTGAGAGGAGGGGAGGGGCAGAGAGGAGGGGTGAGGGGAGAGAAGAAGCATGATGGAGAGAAGAGGGGTGGTGGGTATGGGGGGACAGTGGGGGGAATGAGGGATATGAATGGGGGGTGGGGAGGGGACACGGGGAGGAACCGGGGTTACACGTGGGGCCGGCCCCCTGACTGGAACGTGGCCTTGAGCCACCTGCCACCAGCCTGTGGGACTCAGGGACACGGTGAGGGAGCCGGGCCTTGGGGCCCAGCCTGAATGCTGCCGCCTCCCATCCCTCAGCCTCACCGAGGGGCCACTGACATCGTCACTCCACAGGGATCCCGTCCCCGGGTTCTGGGGCCTGCGCGGGAAACACGCAGGTGCAGATGCAGAGCCACGTCCCCACACCACGGGCGTCTGTTTGTATCCCCGAGGGTAGAAAATCCAGGGACGCGTGTAGACGAAGAGCCCTCCACACGCCTGGAACCCCAGCGCCTTGGGAAGCCGATGTGGGGGGATCACCTGAGCTCAGGAGTTTGAGCCCAGCCTGGGCCACATGGAGAAACCTTGTGTCTAGGAAGAATTACAATCAGATGGACGTGGTGGCAGGTGCACCTGTCACCCCAGCTACGCGGGAGGCTGAGGCAGGAAAATCGCTTGAACCCGGGAGGCAGAGATTGCAGGGAGCCGAGATGGTGCCATTGCACTCCAGCCTGGGCGACAGAACGAGACGGTGTTTCAGAAAAAAACCAATTAGCCGTTTGCATGATGAAGACCAGAGAATAAAACATGAAGAGAATCTCAGCAACTCACTCTCCAATGCCTTTAGGAAAATGACATGAGAAACATACACACAGGAAGTATTCGGGATTTCTTCCAGTTTAAGAAACAGAATCTGGGGCCGGGCGCGGTGGCTCACGCCTGTAACCCCAGCACTTTGGGAGGCTGAGGTGGGCGGATCCCCGAGGTCAGGAGTTCGAGACCTGCCTGGCCAACATGGAGAATCCCCATCTCTACTAAAAGTATGAAAAGCAGTCCGGTGTGGTGGTGTGCACCTGTCATCCCAGCTACTCGGGAGGCCGAGACCGGCAGCCATCCTCCCACCTCAGCCTCCTGAGTAGCTGGGACTACAGGACCCATGCCCAGCTAATTTTTTTTTTTTAAGAGATGGGGGTATCAGTATGTTGCCCAGGCTGGTCTTGAACTCCTATCCCCACTCGGCCTCCCAAAGCAGGGGGATTCCAGGTGTGAGCCACTGTGGGACGCACACGACCCGGCTCACACCTGCCCCTACACACAGGTATTTCTGACCCGAATGGCGGGGCAGTCACTGCAGAATCAAAAGGAACCTGAAGCCTGCAGCCCTGCACCATCCATGTGCCACTGCATTGACTTAAAGCTTCTCACGGGCCGGGCGCAGTGGCTCACACCTGTCATCCCAGCACTTTGGGAGGCCGAGGCGGGCGCATCACCTGAGCTCAGGAGTTCAAGACCAGCCTGGCCAACATGGTGAAACCCCGTCCCTACTAAAAATACAAAAATTAGCCGGGCGTGGTGGCAGGTGCCTGTCATCCCAGCTACTCAGGAGGCTGAGGCAGGAGAATCGCTTGAACCCAGGAGACGGAGCTTGCAGGGAGCTGAGATCGCACCACTGCACTCCAGCCTGGGCGACAGAGCGAGACTCTGTCTCAAAAACAAAAATAAATACAAAAAGCTTCTCGTGAACGATGAAAACCAAAATGACCATCGCGTCCGCACCGTACGGATCTGCCTCTGCTACAACCAGCAGGACCACAGCTGGGCTGTGACTCAGTTTCCTTACGAAAAGCACCAGGGGAGACCGGGAATTAGTCCCCCCCAGGTGACACTCACATCCCTATGGATCAAACACAATCCGAGACACGCATCTCATCCTGTCTGTGCGGCCACACGGTGCTGCCGAGAGCACGTTCAGTCTATGGTTTGGTTTGGGTTTTGCTGTTTTCTGACACAGGGTCTCACTCTGCCTCTCAGACTGGAAGGCAGCGGTGCAATCTCAGCTCACCACAGCCTCCACCTTCTGGGCTCGAGTGATTCTCTTTACACAAAACATACAGGCCCACATGGACCCTTCCAGAGAGACGTGGCCCCCGGAACTGCAAAGGTCAGACAGTGTCTGTGTGGGAGCCCGTCCCATTTTTTTTTTTTGAGACGGAGTCTCGCTCTGTCACCCAGGCTGGAGTGCAGTGGCGTGATCTCAGCTCACTGCAAGCTCCGCCTCCGGGTTTACGCCATTCTCCTGCCTCAGCCTCCTGAGTAGCTGGGACTACAGGCGCCCGCCACCTCGCCGGCTAGTTTTTTGTATTTTTTAGTAGAGACGGGGTTTCACCGTGTTAGCCAGGATGGTCTCGATCTCCTGACCTCATGATCCGCCGTCTCGGCCTCCCAAAGTGCTGGGATTACAGGCTTGAGCCACTGCGCCCGGCCTTTCTTTTTTTTCTTAAAAAGAGATGGGATCTGGCCGGGCGCGGTGGCTCAAGCCTGTAATCCCAGCACTTTGGGAGGCCGAGACGGGTGGATCACGAGGTCAGGAGATCGAGACCATCCTGGCTAACACGGTGAAACCCCGTCTCTATTAAAAATACAAAAACTAGCGGGCGAGGTGGCGGGCGCCTGTAGTCCCAGCTACTCAGGAGGCTGAGGCAGGAGAATGGCGTAAACCCGGGAGGCGGAGCTTGCAGTGAGCTGAGATCTGGCCACTGCACTCCAGTCCGGGCGACAGAGCGAGACTCCGCCTCAAAAAAAAAAAAAAAAAAAAAAGAGATGGGATCTCACTACGTTGCCCAGGCTGGTCTTGAACTCCTGGGCTCCAGTGGTCCTCCCCAGTTGGCCCTTCCAAAGCGCTGGGATTCCAGGTGTGAGCCACTGCGCTTGGCATCGGGTCTGTTTGAAGTTAAAAATGTCACAAGACAAGCCGGGTACAGTCTCATGCCTGGAATCCAGCACTTTGCGAGGCCACGTGCTTGAGCTCAGGAGTTTGAGTCCAGCCTGGGGAGCACAGGCTGAGAGACTCTGTCTCCATGAAAAAAAAAATAAACAACAACAACAAAAACCACACAGTAGCCAGGTGTGAAGGTACACGCCTGTAGTCCCAGCTACTTAGGAGGCTGAGGTGGGAGGATTGCTTGAGCCCGGGGGGTAGAGGCTGAAGTAAGCAGAGATCACACCACTGTTCTCCAGTGTGGGCAACACAGCAAAATCCTGCCTCAAAAAAAAACAAAAAAGTTTCCAGGCCAGGCGCGGTGGCTCGCACCTGTCATCCCAGCACTTTCAGAGCCGAGGCGGGTGGATCACTTGTGGTCGGGGGTTGAGACCAGCCTGGCCAACAAGGTGAAAACCCGTCTCTACTAAACATACAGAACAATTAGCTGGGCGTGGTAGCAGGTGCCTGTAATCCCAGGTACTCGGGAGGCTGAGGCAGAAGAATCGCTTGAACCCGGGAGGCGGAGGTTTCGGTGAGCTGAGATCACGCCACTGCACTCCAGCCTGGGTGACAGAGCGAGACTCCGTCTGAGAAAAAAAAAGTTTACAAAACAATATACACAATATGAATTTTTTAAAAATATTTTCCTGAGACAGAATTTCGCTTGTCACCCAGGCTGGAGAGCAGTGGTGTGATCTCAGCTCACCGCAATCTTTACCTCCCGGGTTCAAGCGATTCTCCTGCCTCAGCCTCCCGGGTACCTGGGATGACAGGCACCTGCCACCACGCCTGGGTAATTTTTGTATTTTTAGCAGAGACGAGGTTCCACCACGTTGGCCAGGCTGGTCTCAAACTCCTGACCTCCGGTGATCCGCCCACCTCAGCCTCCCGAAATGCCAGGATGACAGGCGTGAGCCATCGTGCCCAGCCATGCATCCCTGTTTGGTACAATTTTGAGAAACACAAACGTGTATACACAGACATACACAGGTGTATCTATTATCCATGCATGCGTGCCTACACACCCTCACAAATGTGTGTGTGCATGTCTGTGTATACTTACACATTTTGGTGATATTTGGTGATAATCTTCTAGCCCTATATAGGACTGCGGGAACACAACCAAATCTTAATATTCATCTCAGGGCGGGGCGCAGTGGCTCACGTCTGTCATCCCAGAACTTTGAGAGGCTGAGACGGGTGGATCAGCTGAGGTTGCGAGTTCGAGACCAGCCTGGCCAATATGGTGAAATCCCGTCTCTACTAAAAATGCAAAATTAGCCGGGTGTGGTGGCAGGTGCCTGTCATCCCAGCACTTTGGGAGGCCGAGGCAGGTGGATCACCTGAGGTCAGGAGTTCGAGACCAGCCTGGTCAATATGGTGAAATCCCTTCTCTACTAAAAATATAAAAATTAGCCAAGCGTGGTGGCTCATACCTGTAATCCCAGCTACTCAGGAGGCTGAGGCAGGAGAATGGCTTGAACCTGGGAGGCAGAGGTTGCAGTGAGCCAAGATCGCGCCACTGCACTCCAGCCTGGGCGACAAAAGCAAAACTCCATCTCAAAAAAAAAAAAAAAGAAAAACAAAAACAAACCTGCAAACCTGTTATAAAACCGCCATCCCCTTGGCCTGACGTGGTGCCTCACGCCTGTCATCCCAGCACTTTGGGAGGCCGAGGCAGGTGGATCACCTGAGGTCAGGCGTTCGAGACCAGCCTGGCCAACGGGGTGAAACCCAGTCTCTATCAAAAATACACAAATTAGCCGGGTGTGGTGGTGCATGTTTGTAATCCGAGCTAGCTGGGAGGCTGAGGCAGGAGAATCATTTGAACCTGGGAGGTGGAGTTTGCAGCGAGCTGAGATCGACCACTACGCTCCAGCCTGGGCAGCCCAGAGTGAGACTGTCTCAAAAAAACAAACAACGGTCACGGTCACTCCCAACCCACTCAGACTGAACCCTTCTCTTAAGGGCTATGGATAAACAGTTCCAAGTTTAAGAACACAGGCTACCATGAGACATGTTCATGTTTTTGTCAGCAGAAAGTGACAAAACTCCAGGACAGGAAATTGCAAACATCTAAGATGATAGTAGGTAAAATATCAGAACAATCTCTTTTTTTAAACACTTGTGAAGGTGCACAGGTAAATGATCAGATTTCTTAGATTCTTTTTTATTATTATTATTTTTGACACAGAGTCTTGCTCTGTCTCCCAGGCTGGAGCACAGTGGCGTGATCTCGGCTCACTGCAAGCTCCGCCTCCCGGGTTCAAGCCATTCTCCCGCCTCAGCCTCCAGAGCAGGTGAGGTTACAGGCGCCCACCAGCACGCCTAATTTTCTGTATTTTTAATAGAGACAGGTTCTATGTTGGCCAGGATGGTCTCGAACTCCCGACCTCAAGTGATCCACCCGCCTCGGCCTCCCAAAGTGCTGGGATGACAGGCGTGAGCCACCGCCCCTGGCCTAGATTTACTGGATTCTAAAACGCACAATTCTCTTATATCTTGGTGTGTCTGAAACCAAGGTCGTCTCATCATCGACAGGAATCTTTAATAGTGTGAGATTTTTTTTTTCCCCCAACAGTGATTACATCAATGATGCATCTTAAAACTCACTGGTACTTCAAATCAAGGAAACAGGAAATTCCCAAAACCAGAGCGTTTCTCCTAAGCGGTCTGCGGCCTCTGATGTATTTCGAATACCAACCACGGTGGGGCAGCCGCATCTCACCAGGCAGGCATCCGTAACGGTTTCAGGACCGACTGAGTGGCCAAATCACATATAAAAACCTGAAAGAGGCCAGGCGCGGTGGCTCGTGCCTGTCATCCCAGCACTTTGGGAGGCCGAGGCGGGTGGATCACAAGGTCATTAGTTCAAGACCAGCCTGAGCAACATGGAGAAACCCCGTCTCTACAAAAAATACGAAAGTAGCCAGGCGTGGTGGCGGGCGCCTGTCATGCCAGCTATTTGGGAGGCTGAGGCAGGAGAATCGCTTGAGCCCGAGAGACGGAGGCTGCACTGAGCTGAGATCGGGCCACTGCACTCCAGCCTGGGCGACAAGAACAAAACTCCGTCTCAAAAAATAAATAAATAAAAATAAAAAAACTGTAAGAGCCCAGCGTCCTTATACAAAGGCTGGAATGTCACCAAGGCCACCAAGAGTTTTGCCGAGGCCTTTCCTGGGCCTTGAACCATGACAAGATTACGAAGGAATTCCCAGCAGGACCCATTTGGGTTTAAAGAAGTTTTACTGGGGGGTCTGAAGAAACTCCCCAGGCCTCCACAAACAAGGTTTCCTAGGGTGTAAGGGATCTGTCCAAACCTCCATGGTTTACCAGGAGATGAGATAAGGGTAATCAGCACCCCCCCAGACCCACCTATAGTGAGACAATTTACTGATGCTCCAGAGAAAAGTCTTTAGGACTCAGACCTACATTATAGATTAGAAGAAATTAATGCTTCATGCCTTTTTTTTTCTCCTGAGGCCGAGTCTCACTCTTGCCCAGGCTGGAGTGCAATGGCGCGATCTCCGCTCACTGCAACCTCTGCCTCCCGGGTTCGAGCGGATTCTCCTGCCTCAGCCTCCTGAATCGCTGGGATGACAGGCACCTGCCACCATGCCGGCTAATTTTGTATTTTTAGTAGAGACGGGATTTCCCCATGTTGACCAGGCTGGTCTCAATCTCCCGACCTCAGGTGATCCACCCCCTCAGGTGATCCACCCGCCTCGGCCTCCCAAAGTGCTGGGATGACAGGCGTGAGCCACCGCACCGTCCCACTTACGTCTTTGCATGAATGCACACTTTACACATATAGCATACAAGGTACATAAGCACTGGAAAACTTTGTAATTTTGAGTCTGGTGGTAATTTCCAGACCTTCTCCCTGTACCCGGTTACAGAAATAAAACCTGTCCTCTCCCAGTTCATCCACGTCGCGTTGTTGGGCTGTGAGAAAAAGCAGGCCGAGCTTCGGTTTGGTCTGGGAACAAGAGAAGTGACATTGTGCCATCATGATCGGTTTTCTTCCCTCTTTTCCTCTATCAGGACATAGTATCAATAACAGAGAAGACAGTAAGACATTTACCACCTCATCAGCAAGAATGTTAATCCCCACTGTTCCCCTCCCGCATCTCCCAAAACCACTGGAAGAAACGAAAGCAGGGCCAGGCACGGTGGCTCACGCTGTCATCCCAGCACTTTGGGAGGCGGAGGCAGGTGGATCACCTGAGGTCAGGAGTTCAAGACCAGCCTGGCCAACATGGAGAAACCCCATCTCTACTAAAAAAATACAAAATTAGGGGCATGGTGGTGCCTGCCTGTAATCCCAGCTACTCAGGAGGTGGAGGCTGCAGTGAGCCCAGATCGTGCCGTTGCGCTCCAGCCTGGGCAACAAGAGCAAAACTCTGTCTCAAAAAGAAAGAAAGAATGAAAGAAAGAAAAAAGAAAGGAAGGAGGCGAGGGAGGCGAGGAGGCGAGGGAGGCGGGAGGGAGGCGAGGGAGGCGAGGGAGGCGAGGGAGGGGAGGGGAGGGAGGCGAGGGAGGCGAGGGGGCGAGGGAGGCGAGGGAGGGGAGGGAGGGGAGGGAGGGGAGGGAGGGGAGGGGGGGGAGGGAGGCGAGGGAGGGGAGGGAGGCGAGGGGGGGGAGGGGGGGAGGGGGGGAGGGGGGGAGGGGGGGAGGGGGGGAGGGGGGGAGGGGAGAGAGAAAGGAGGGGAGGGGAGAGAGAAAGGAGGGGAGGGGAGAGAGAAAGGAGGGGAGGGGAGAGAGAAAGGAGGGGAGGGGAGAGAGAAAGGAGGGGAGGGGAGAGAGAAAGGAGGGGAGGGGAGAGAGAAAGGAGGGGAGGGGAGAGAGAAAGGAGGGGAGGGGAGAGAGAAAGGAGGGGAGGGGAGAGAGAAAGGAGGGGAGAGAGAAAGGAGGGGAGGGGAGAGAGGAGGGAGGGGAGAGAGAAGGAGAGGAGGGGAGAGAGAAAGGAGAGGAGGGGAGAGAGAAAGGAGAGGAGGGGAGAGAGAAAGGAGAGGAGGGGAGAGAGAAAGGAGAGGAGGGGAGAGAGAGAAAGGAGAGGAGAGGAGGGGAGAGAGAAAGGAGAGGAGGGGAGAGAGAAAGGAGAGGAGGGGAGAGAGAAAGGAGAGGAGGGGAGAGAGAAGGAGAGGAGGGGAGGGGAGAGAGAAAGGAGAGGAGGAGAGAGAAAGGAGAGGAGGGGAGAGAGAAAGGAGAGGAGGGGGAGAGAAAGGAGAGGAGGGGAGAGAGAAAGGAGAGGAGGGGAGAGAGAAAGGAGAGGAGGGGAGAGAGAAAGGAGAGGAGGGGAGAAAGGAGAGGAGGGGAGAAAGGAGAGGAGGGGAGGGAAGACGGGAGGGGAGAGAGGAGATCTACGTCCAGCGAGAAGCCCCCAACACAGACCACACACCCTGGAAACATCTGCTCCTGTGAGGTTTTTAGAGACAGGGTCTCTCTGTTGCCCCGGCTGCAGTGCACCGGTACAGTCACAGCTCACAGCAGTGTTAGCCTCCCAGGCTCAGATGATCCTCCGGCCTCAGCCTCCCTAGTAGCCGGGAGGACTAGGCGTCCACCACCCAGTCCAGCTAATTTTTAAAATTTTCTCAGGGCCAGGCACGGTGGCTCACGCCTGTCATCCCAGCACTTTGGGAGGCCGAGGCGGGTGGATCACAAGGTCAGGAGATGGAGACCAGCTGGGCAACATGGTGAAACCCCGTCTCTACTAAAAATAAAAAAGATTAGCGGGCGTGGTGGCGGCGCCTGTAATCCCAGCTATTGGGAGGCTGAGGC
Organism: Trachypithecus francoisi; assembly: GCF_009764315.1. NCBI lineage: Eukaryota > Metazoa > Chordata > Mammalia > Primates > Cercopithecidae > Trachypithecus > Trachypithecus francoisi. The sequence continues at coordinate 110,641,617 of NW_022681469.1, forward strand.
AGGAGAATCGCTTGAACCGGAGGTGGAGGTTGCAGTGAGCTGAGATCGTGCCACTGCACTCCAGCCTGGGTGACACAGTGAGACTCTGTCTCAAAAAAAAAAAAAAGAAAAGAAAAAGTATTCTTACAGAGAAGAGGGTCTCACTGTTGGCCAGGCTGGTCTGGAACTCCTCGGCTCAGTCAGTCCTCCTGTGTTGGCCCCCGATGGTGCTGGGAGGACAGGCCTGAGCCACCGCCCGGCCACCTACAGCTTTTTGTCCCCAAATTCAGACCAGGAAGAGGCACAGCTCAGGCGTGAGCAGCCTGAGTCGACGCCAGGTGGCGCCCAGATACCGAGCCAGCTCTGTCTGCAACGCAGCCTCATCCCCGGACCTGCATGTCCCCTCTCGTCCCAGAGCTCGACACCCCCAGAGCCATCATCCCCCCCAACCGCAGGGCTCACCCTTCCAAGGACCCCTGGCCGGGGTCTGGGCCTGCGAGGTGGTCCGTGGACTCGCTTACGGACACTCCTTCTGCTCAGAGGGCACAGAGACCAGGTACTAAAGGATACTGATGGCTACACACACGTCCCTGAGCTCACCCCCTGGGGACGCCCAGAGCTCCTCCCACAGCACCTTCGAAGCTCTCATTCCATCTCTCAGTCTATTAACAGGGCAGACGGAGCCCAGGAGATTGACGGCTACACACACACACACACACATCCCTGAGCTGTCCACCTGGGGACGCTCTCATTCTATCTCTCAGTCTATTAACAGGGAAGACAGAGCTCAGGGATTGACGGCCACACACACACACATGCACGCACGTCCCTGAGCTCTCCACCTGGGGATGCCCAGCGTTCCTCCTACAGCACCTTCAAAGCTCTCATACTGTCTCTCAGTCTATTAACAGGGCAGATGGCACCCAGGAGATTGTCAGCTACACACACACACACACAACACACACACACACACACACACGTCCCTGAGGTGTCCACCTGGAGACGCTCTCATTCCGTCTCTCAGTCTATTAACAGGGAAGACAGAGCCCAGGAGATTGACAGCTATACACAAACACACACAACACACACACACACACACACACACACACACCTGACTTCACACCTGGGGATGCCCAGAGCACCTCCCACAGCACCTTTGAAGCTCTCATTCCGTCTCTCAGTCTATTTAAACAGGGCAGATGGAGCCCAGGAGATTGTCGGCTACATATACACATACACATACACGTACACACACACACACACACACACACGGAGCCCAGATTGACAGCTACACACCCCCCTCCCCCTACACACACACGTCCCTGAGTTCACCACCTGGGGACGCTCTCATTCCGTCTCGCAGTCTATGAACAGGGAAGACAGAGCCCGGAGAGGCCTCTGTCCCGCGCTGCCTGGCAAATCTGGGTTCGATTCTGAGTTCAGCGATGTTAAAAAATAATAGTCTACGTCCCCTGCTTAGGGCTACATATAGCAAACCCTATTTACCCCGGCTGGGCACATCACGATTCCACCTGCAGAGGCTCCCATCACTGTCCTAGGTCCATCCCCAGCTTGGCGATGGTTCCAAATGCCTCCCCCGACCGCCCCCCAGTCAAGGTCTTGCTCTGTCGCCCAGGATGGAGTGCGGTGGCGCGATCTCAGCTCACTGCAACCTCCACCTCCCACGTTCAAGAGATTCTCCTACCTCGGCTTCTGGGGTAGCTGGGACTACCGGCACCTGCCACCACGCCCAGCTAATTTTTGCATATTTAGTAGAGTCGGTGTTTCTCCGTGTTGGTCAGGCAGGTCTCGAACTCCTGACCTCAGGTGATCCACCCACCTCGGCCTCCTAAAGTGCTGGAATTACAGGCTTGAGCCACTGTGCCTGACCTCAGACACTATTGATGCTTCTTGTTTGAGATGGGGTCTTACCTCTGTCACCCAGGCTGGAGTGCAGTGCTGCAATGAGCTCACTGCAGCCTCCACCTCCTGGGCTCAAGTGATCCTTCCCACCTCAGCCTCGCGAGTAGCCGGGACCACAGGCACCCACCACCATGCCTGGCTAATTTTTCTTTTTCTTTTTTTTTTTTTTTTTTTTGTAGATAAGGGGTCTTACCATGTTGCCCATGCTGGTATCAAACTCCTGGGCTCAAGCAATCCTCCCACCTCAGCCTCCTTCCCAACGCATAAATGGGGGAGACATTTCTGCACAGTCTCCGCTGTCTCCCCCATTCTGTTTTACAACTACGGTCACATAAAGTAACGCAAAAAGGCGAGCCCCGTTATTCCCCTTAAAACGTAGCCTGGAGCTTGCAGGAACCTGGCAGGTGGTAAAGATTCAGAGGCCAATTGAGATCACACGAGTTTAAGCTAATTCAGGTGATTTTAAGCTAATCAAGGGCCCCTTTCACGCAGGTGACTTTAAACGAATCGAGTTCTCCTTTCACAGAACTAAAAAGGTAGGTTAATTTACACAAATGCGCAGGCTACAGCCACCTGTCCTTCCTAGGGACTTCGGGCGGAAAATGTCACCTCTCACACCGGTAATCCAGCCCTGCAGGGCTGTTAGGAAGGGAATTAGCAGCTGGGATACCCCGATCCTACAATGAGGGGGAATTAGCAAACCCTCCTGAAATACCAAGAAGGCTACGGCTTCCTGCAGACGCTTAAGGAACATGCCAAATGCAACTGATCTGAAAAATCAAGAACTGCTGGTGAGGGCTGGGGTTGCGGGACGCTTTGCACACACGGGTCAGTTTGTGGGGGAGCTTCTACTGGGACCGGCTGCCTCTCACCATCCCTTGGACCCAGTGGGGCGCCGTTCGCATCTTCCTGGCATCTCCCAGGCCCCTGCCCCACTCACAGCTCCTCCGCAGGGGCTCCCGAGGCTGGACTCAGACCTGCTGGATCCCATCCAGGCCCCCAATGTAGACTCAGAGACCCCTGGGATGGACTCGAGGCCCCAAAGCAGATCAGGACCCTAAGAGCTGGACTCCACCCTCCAAAGCAGCATTCGGGACCCTCACGGCTGGACTCGAGGCCCAAGGCAGACATGGGGACCCCTGGGAGGCGTCCGGGATCCCCAGGACACGATTCGAGGCAGACGTGGGGACTCCTGGGCGGTGTTCAGGACCCCCAGGGCTGGACTCAAGCCCCCAAGGCAGACAAGGGACCCACCTGGGCGGCGTCCGGGACCCCCCCCAGAGTAGGTCTCCAGCCCCCAGAGCAGAGGTGGGGACAACTGGGCGACGTCCAGGACCCCCCGAGCTGGACTCAAACCCCCAAGGCAGACGTGGGGACCCACCTGGGCGGTGTCCGGGACTCCCACGGGGGAACACCAGTCTCCAAGGCAGACGTGAGGACCCCCAGGCGGTGCCCGGGACCCCCGGGCTGGACTCGAGCCCCCAAAGCAGACATGGGGACCCCTGGGTGGCCTCCGGGACCCCCAAAGCTGGACTCATGCCCCCAGGGCAGACGTGGGGACTCCTGGGCGGCTTCCGGAACCCCCACAGCGGCACTCCAGGCTCCAGAGCACACGTAGAGACCCCTGGTCGGTGTCCGGGACCACCAAGACTGGACTCGAGCCCCCAAGGCAGACGTGGGGACCCCGGGACGGCGTTCGGGATGCCCGGGGATTGAAGTCAAGCCCCCGAGGCGGCGTTCCGCACCCTCGCAATCAGACTTGGACTCTACCCAGCGCGGAACAGGGTAGGACGGGAGCGAGAACAAGGTGGGTGAAGGGCAGCGCCGCCGGGGCTCGGGATCCTGGCGCCTACACGGCCGGCGGCTGCACCGGGCCCCGGGTCCACGAGGAGCAGCCCACGACTAATAACACGTGGCCCGGCCCCGCCTCCCTTGCCCGCGGCGCTGGGGAGCCCGCCCCGGCCGCACGCCAATCACCAGCACGTGACGCGGGCCGACCAATGAGGAGCACGCCCTGTGCCGAGGAGCGGCGCTGGTAAGCCCGCCCCAGCCGCACGCCAATCACGAGCACGTGACGAGGATCGGCCTGTGGGCAGCCCCCGCCCCACTGCTCAGCCGCCCGACGCGCCATGTGGGCCCTGCGGGCCGCTGTACGCCCGGGACTGCGGCCCTCCCGCGTGGGCCGCGGCCTCCCGGCTCCGAGGGCAGCCGCGCCGTCCTGTCTCCTGCGCGCGTTCGCCCATGCCGGCCGCAGGGGCCCCGGGAATCTGGAGGGGCTATGGGACGGAGGGCGGGGTCTGCGGGCGGACGGCGGCCGAAGCCGCGCGGAAGACGACGAGGAGGAGCCGGAAGATGCGAACGAAAACACGGAGGAGGAGCTGCTGCAGGGAGAGCCTCTGCTGCCGGCGGGGACCCAGCGCGTGTGTCTGGTTCACCCTGACGTCAGTGGGGCCCGGGGAAGCCGCAGATGACGCGAGGTGACCGCGGCGGGGCTTCCAGGAGAAAAACGGGAGCTGCAGATCTGGGGGCGGGGCTTCGGAGGGGAGGGTCTCATAGGTGGAGATTCAGGGGCGGGGCTCTGAGGCATCTCATAGGTGGAGGCGCAGGGGCGTGGCTCTGCAGGGAGGAATTCATAGGCGGAGACTCGGAGGCGGGGTTCGGGAGAATCAAGTGGCGATTCGGGGGCGGGGCTCGGGAGATTCATAGGTGGAGAGGCAGGGTGGGGCTCTGAGAGGAAGATCTCGCCTGGCGACGTAGGGGCGGGGCCTCAGGGGGCGAGGCTTTAAGAAGAGGATCTGATAGGTGGAGATGCAAGGGTGTGGCATTGGGGGCGGGATTCTGAGGGGACTATCTCCTAGGTGGAAATTCAGGGGCGGGGTTGTGGGGGAGAATCCATAGGTGGAGGCAGGGGCGTGGCTCTGCAGGGAGGATTCATAGGCGGAGATTCGGGGGCGGGGCTCAGGAGACTCATAGGTGGAGATTCGGGGGCGGGGATCCGGAGAATCACAGGAGGAGACGCAGGGCGGGGCTCTGAGGGGAAGATCTCAGGTGGTGACGTAGGGGTGGGGCTTCAGGGGGCGAGGCTCTAAGGAGAGGACCTGATGGGTGGAGACGCAAGGGCGTGGCGTTGAGGGGTGGGGCTCTTAAGGGAGGATCTCCTGGATGGTGATGCCCGGGCCAGGCTCTGAGAGGAGGATGTCATAGTTGGAGGTACATGGGCAGGGTTCGGGGGAGGAGGCCATGGGTGAAAGGGTGGGGCTTATGGGGAAGAGGGGAGGCTGTCATAGGTGGAGGTGCATGGGGCGGGGCTTCAGGGGGAGGGGCCTGTGGGGAGGAGCTTGTGGGGTGGGGTCGAGCCCGTGGGATGGAGCCCATGGGGTGGAGTGGGATGGGGTGGTTCTCGCTGATAGGACCCCCGTTTCTCTTGCCCGGGTTAGAGGTAGGCACGGTGTGTTTGAGGTCAGGGGAGGGAGGGTGTCCAGGGGACCAATCCGTGTCCAGTCTCCCCCACTCCCTAGAGGAGGAAATGCAAATGAGGTAAGTCGCTGCATGTGCCAGAGTCTCAAAAACGTTGATTTTTTTTCCTCGGAAGTCCCTGTAGTCGATGAATGGTTTTCCTTTACGGGTGTTTTCCAAAATGGTCAATCCTTGGAACAGCGGAAGCCCCAAAGTGCTCAGAACAGCGCGCAGACCTCTTGCCTCTCTGCTCCCAAAACCTGCCCGTGGTTCCTCAGTAATCCCTGAGCACCCCCAGCTCCCCGGTTTCCTGCTGCACCCTCCAGGAGCCCAAATTCCACGTAAGGCAGGGTCGCCCTCGTGTCCCGCCATGGCTCCGGCGTCCTTCCCCTGTCAGATTCCTCCTTAGAGGACCTACAGGGCACGGAGTCATATCTGGGGACAAACGCCGGCTAGGGGTGCGTTCTCAGGGGCCATTGTCTCAAGGACAGGAGGAGGCCTCTCTGGGCGGGTGTGGACGGGGGCCCCGGGCCTACCCCGAAGGGAAGCATCTCTCACGATGGTCTTTGTGTCCCCGCAGCCGAGTGGCAGGTGGCGGAGGCCACAGCACTGGTGCACACGCTGGACGGCTGGTCCGTGGTGCAGACAATGGTCGTATCCACCAAATCACCGGACAGGAAGCTCATTTTCGGCAAAGGAAACTTCCAATACCTGACAGGTGGGTCCATGCAGACCTGCTCCTTCCCCAAACCTCCTTTCCTGTCCGCTGCTGCCGAGAACATTCGACCCAGACAGACTGAAGGTCGGGGGTCTCGCTGGGGTGCCCAGATGATCTGGGAGCACACACCAGTAGGAGTCGGAGGACGCTGAGGCTGCACCTGTGTTGAGACTCACACCCGGCCCTGGAGAGATTTAAACTGGTCAAGGTTAGGTCGGGGCAGTTTTTAGAGTCCAACAAACAGGGTGGGCAGTGGACTGGCTGTAACCCCACCTGCCCCTGCAGCCTCCAGCCAAATCCTCCTTCTGGGTAGCCCCTGCGCAGTCTCTAAGGCTGGGGTCCTGCACGGGATCCTTGCGCTTCCCAGGTTTTTGACCATACGGCTTACAGTGCAGAGTGGGGAAGACCCTACTCACTTGCCGAGGTGGGGGGTCGGCTTCCCTGGGTCTCTTGCCAAGATGGGGGTCCCCTTCCCTGCCTGACTCAGATGCATGTCATCCCGGCCGGGATGTGTTCACACGTCTCTGTGTGTGTCGCACCAGAATGTGTTCACCATCCGTGTGTCCACACTGGGATGTATCCACTGTGCATGTGTCTGTGTGTGTCCCTGTCAGGATGTGTCACACTGTGTGTGTCTATGTCTGTTCCACCGGCTGTGTCCACCGTGCATATGTGTGTGTGTGTCCTTGTCAGAACATGCTCACCATGTGTGTGTGTCCGTCAGAATGTGTTTACTGCGTGTGTCTCTGTGTATGTGTCTGTGTGTGTCTGTCTCTGTTGGGATGTGTTTACTGTGTGTGTCTGTATGTGTGTGTCTGTGTGTGTGTGTTTGTCCCTGTTGGGATGTGTTTACTGTGTGTGTGTGTGTGTCTCTGCATGTGTGTCTGTGTCTGTCCCTGTTGGGATGTGTTTACTGCATGTGTATGTGTGTCCTGGCCGGGATGTGTTTACTGTGTGTGTGTCTGTGTGAGTGTCTGTGTGTGTGTGCATGTGTCAGTGTCCTGGTTGGGATGTTTACTGTGTGTGTCTTTGTGTGTGTGTCTCTGTGTGTGTGTCTGCATGTGTGTCTGTGTCTGTCCCTGTTGGGATGTGTTTACTGTGTGTGTCTCTGCATGTGTGTCTGTGTCTGTCCCTGTTGGGATGTGTTTACTGTGTGTTTGTGTGTCTGTGTTTATCTGTGTGTCTGTGCGTGTCTGTGTCTGTCCCTGTTGGGATGTGTTTACCGTGTGTGTGTGTGTCTGTGTGTGTGTATCTGTGTGTCTGTGCATGTCAGTGTCTGTCCCTGTTGGGATGTGTTTACTGTGTGTGGATGTGTGTGTGTCCTGGCCGGGATGTGTTTACTGTGTGCGTGTGTCCCTGCCGGGATGTCTTCACCGTCTGCATGTGTATGTGTGTAAGGCACACGCCCCTAGAGACACACCGTCTCCCACACTGACTTCCTGGATCCTGGGTCTCGTGCTCAGGAAGTCGGGGACGCCTGTGACCTGGGCACTCCAAAGGGCATCGTGGGCTCATCCCGCAGTCCAGGGACCCGGACGGCCAGCCTCTGACGGGACCCCCTCTTCTGTTAGAAAAGATCCGAGGGTCTCCAGACATCACGTGCGTCTTCCTGAACGTGGAGAGGATGGCAGCCCCGACCAAGGTACCACAGAACGTGGCTTGCTGTGTTTGTCCCCATATTCCCCGTGATGAAAGAGTGGACGCCACAGTGTCCCGCCAGGTGGGGGACATGGGGACACGGTGGGGTTAAGGCATGACAGACGTCCTCCTTCCTCTCAGGTTGGCCACCAGCACCTGGCCTTCCCCTGTGGCTTCTCAGTTGCTCTCTCCTTTTGTAGAAAGAACTGGAAGCTGCCTGGGGCGTGGAGGTGTTTGACCGCTTCACAGTCGTCCTGCACATTTTCCGGTGCAACGCCCGCACGAAGGAGGCCCGGCTTCAGGTGGCCCTGGCGGAGATCCCGCTGCACAGGTATCGTGACGGGGTACCTGGGCCCCTCCGTTCTGTACTCACCTGTAGGTCGTTCTGGGGGTACGTGAGGAAGAAACCCATCATGGGGGACTGGGCGCGGCGGCTCACGCCTGTCATCCCAGCACTTTGGGAGGCCAAGGCAGGCGGATCACGAGGTCAGGAGATCAAGACCATCCTGGCTAACACGGTGAAACCCCGTCTCTATTAAAAATACAAAAAATGAGCCGGGCGTGGTGGTGGGCACCTGTCGTCTCAGCTACTCGGGAGGCTGAGGCAGGAGAATGGCGAGAACCCGGGAGGCGGAGCTTGCAGTGAGCCGAGATCATGCCCCTGCACTCCAGCCTGGGCAACAGAGCAAGACTCCGTCTCAAAAAAAAGAAAAGCGCTGTGGGGTCACTGTCTTCAAGGCCTGATGGGCTCGTTTTCCCCGACCGCCCACCCCAGCTCCCCATGAGGTAGGTCCCCTCGGCCTGGGACACAAGTTACTCACAGTGTCTGAGCTACACGCAGAGCGGGGTCCCCAGCGCCAGCTCCTCCCTTCTGCCCGGAGGCCCTAGCTCAGTGCCCCCTTCACCTTGGCCTCGACCTCCGCTGGGAGGGAGACAGCGTCCGCAGAGAGCGAGGCACTCCTGTTCCCATGCCAGGTCGAACCTGAAACGGGACGTCGCCCACCTGCACCAGGGAGCCGGCTCGCGCTACATCATGGGGTCAGGTAACTCGGGCCGCGTCCCAGGACGTCCTGGGAATGGGGGCATCCGCGGCAGCCACCCTCAGCCCTGGAAGATGCCGACAGGGTGGGAGCCAGCTGGGGGCTCGTCTCCTGATAGCATTTGAGGAGATAGGAGATGACGGTGGTTCTTTGAGGTTTTTGCCCAAACAGGGAGTCACAAACTGGGGATTTAAAGAGCAGAAATCTATGCTCTCCCATCTTGGAGACCAAAAGTCTGAGATCTAAGGTGAGGACAGGGCTGCGCTCCCTCCAGAGGCTCCTTCCGCCTCTCCCAGCTCCTGGGGGCTCCTGGCGTCTCTGGGCTTGTGGCTGCATCACTCCAGTCTCTGCCTGCATCTCCACATGGCCTCCTCCTCTGTGTCTGTGTCTCCTCTTCTGTCTCTTACAAGGACACCTGTCATTGCATTTATGGCCTATCCTAATCCAGGATCATCTCATTTCTAGATCCTTCTCTTAGGACCAACACCCTATTTCCAATAAGGTCCCATTCACCGGTTCTGGGAATTAGGATGTGGACAGAGCTTTTGGGAGAACCACAGTTCCATCCACTACAGTTGTATCCAGTTCCCTCTGGAGGCTCTAGGGGAGGGTCCCTTCTGCCTCTTCCAGCTGCTGGGGGCTCCCGGCGTCTCTGGGTTTGTGGCTGCATCACTACAGTCTCTGCCTCCATCTCCACGTGGCCTCCTCCTCTGTGTCTGCGTCTCCTCTTCTGTCTCTGAGAAGGACACCTGTCATTGCATTTATGGCCCACCATAATCCAGGATCATCTCATTTCTAGATCCTTCACTTAGGACCAACACCCTATTTCCAAATAAGGTCCCATTCACCGGTTCTGGGAATTAGGATGTGGACAGAGCTTTTAGGAGAACCACAGTTCCATCCACTACAGTTGTATTCACTTCCCTCTGGAGGCTCTAGGGGAGGCTCCCTCCTGCCTCTCCCAGCTCCTGGAGGCTCCCGGCGTCCCTGGGCTTGTGGCCGCATCACTCCAGTCTCTGCCTCTTAGAAGGACACAGGTCTTTGCCTTAGGGCCCACCCTAACCTAGGACGGTATCTTGAGATCCCACAAAGAGCATATTTCCAAATCAGGTCCCATTCCCAGGTTCTGGGACTTCGGATGTGGAAGGGGTATCCCTGAGCCCCGCGCCAGTGACGTCCCGGGCTGGGCCCCGGTCGGAGGCCTCCGTAGTGCTCAGGCCTTTCCTTTCTTCCCCAAGTCACGGGAAGCCCTCATCGACCTCACAGGGTGGACGCCTGGAGGCGAGATCCCGTCCGCCGAGCACAGCCCTTTCTCATGGAACGGGGCTGCGTTGGGGCTGCTGCTGGGGAAGGCAGCCGGGCCCCCAGATGCCGGAGCAGGAGCAGGCCCCGGGCCCTCACGGACCCTTGGTGGCACCCCCCGCTCTTGCGTGGCTCACCACCTCCCCGTCTTGGCTGCTTTTAGGAGAGTCCTTCATGCAGGTGCAGCAGCGTCTCCTGAGAGAGAAGGAGGCCAAGATCCGGAAGGCCCTGGACAGGCTCCGTAAGAAGAGGCACCTCCTCCGGCAGCAGCGGACGAGGCGGGAGTTCCCCGTGGTCTCCGTGGTGGGGTACACCAACTGCGGTGAGCCCCGCAGGGAGGACTGGCCCAGGGAAGGGGTTCC